>NC_092816.1:82069251-83544251 GCF_023375885.2 Dermacentor andersoni
CGCCGTCCAGCTGTTCGTGATGCTACCGTACGTTGAGGGTATATATTCTTTGCTGCCTAACGCTTCGCTGCTCGAAAGAAATCTACGGTCCAAAGCTGCCATGACTGCAATCAAAGACTTTGCCTTTGTTTTGCTGATCGCCTCTGCCCTGTTCATGTGAGTAGCGCAAAAATTGCTTCTGTGTGATCAAAGAAAGTGATGTTCACTTATTCTAATTTCGAGAATTGAGGTGCGGTTCTCGCATTCCCTATCCCACTTTTCTTCAATGACCGCCAAATGGTACATAAGTTTTTACGCATACAAGAAGAACCTTCTGCTTTGAATCTGATGTCATTATGACAGCTATTATCAAAGTGATATTAAATTCTTTCTCCTCATCTTCCCATGTAATTGAGGGTGGATTTCACATCAGAAGCAAAAGCAGGATTCCTCCATATGTCAATGTGAATACAAGCCTATAAGTAAATTGAATTGCATGAATTGTAAATAAATATAGTGTAGTGTCATGCAAGACTACTTACCATCCGGCAATTCAGCTCTGTTGTTTTTATTTATCATAGCTCATCTCCAATATTGCATTGTAAAATACTGTTCAGCGCTCTCGCTAGACGTCGCACAAAAAAACAAAGTAGCTTCGTCGAAAATTACTACCGTTAGTGCTTTGTTTGAAAGTCTTGTGAAGAGTGGAAATATAGAATAAACAATTAATGATATATTTTTCCACAAAAGATAATACGACGACGCCATGGTTATGTGTATTTTCATAGCTTGAATACTTTGTTTCGTCATCCCGCCCCCCTAAAGATATTGATAATCATACCAGTCAGCAGCTATACATATTTAAAATGGAGCTCTTCAGTGTATTCGCTATTGGCTCAAGCAGAGTCGCCGCCTGGCGGGCGCTGGCAGGACCACAAATAGTGTGGATTGCGCCGGGCAGGGTCTCCTAGGCAGTACTTGTTTTTCTGTGGGTGTATGCCGTGAATAGATTTAAAGGTGGCCTCTTCCGTGGCTGTAGCAAATTCATAAAGGTTTTTCTACGTTTTGTGGCATTGCGCAAAAGCCTGTGGCATTGCGCTGCCATCTTAACTTTGGGCTATAGTAAGACGCCCGTGTCGAGCGTGCGATGTTTGATCGTCGCACCCTCCGGTCGCCACAATCATTTCAATTTTATTATGGTTGCGTGTTTCGAGAACATCACAGGAAAGCATTTTTCTTCGCTTTCAATAAGCGAAGTAATAGCAGTGAGATGTGAATAACGCATGTTAGTGACTCGTCACGGCGTATCCACCACCTCGAAAACTCTGTGATACCCCCCATCGTTAACGGGGTGGTGTGAGCATCACTCAGCAGTTCAAAAGCCATTCGTTAGTGTGCACTCATATTACATCGCATCAAGCACTTTATATTACGATAAGTGCATTATGATAATTGCGATAATTGTATGACTCTCGATTAGTGTTTATGCAAGCAGAAATGTTTTCATAAGTGGTGGTCCTGATGCCACTACGGTGAATTAATTTTACCTTACAATTAGTTCTAGCGCTCTTTTACTTTGATAAGCAGCTGCAAAAGAAAATGTCAATTATGACATTATACGAAGATCATGTGGGACATGGAAGTTTCTAGACGAAGGATATCAAAGCACTGGGTTGAAAGGTGGTTCTTATAATTTCCTTTCGCTCTTGCCAATGG
Source organism: Dermacentor andersoni (assembly GCF_023375885.2). Taxonomy (NCBI): domain Eukaryota; kingdom Metazoa; phylum Arthropoda; class Arachnida; order Ixodida; family Ixodidae; genus Dermacentor; species Dermacentor andersoni. The sequence goes on from NC_092816.1 coordinate 82,070,947, forward strand.
CAGTGACCACTATTAGCAGAAATAAGCTACCAAGTCGTTTTAGCTCCTCAAATAATTACTACTTTGAGACAGTGCTATTGTGCGCGAAATCGTTCAAGGGCGACGAAACAATGTCGTCGGAGACAACCTGATAATCCTTTACTAACATACTGTCACAGTGATCTAGGTTGCCTAATTGAACTCGTTAACTATTGGCATTCTACAGCGAATAAAAATAAGGAACAGAAAAGAAGCTGTATAGTGAGCTTTAGCTTCCAGCTAAAATATAGGCATTTTGAAACCAGTGGAAGATTCGCGCAGAATACTCAATTTTTCACATTTGCGGTTTTGCAACGGCCGAGGAACATGCAGATGAACATCATGTTTATGTACCCTAATTGCACATGCGTTAGCAGATTGTCTTGCGAGAAAGCGAGCTACACGCATTTCAATTGACCGAACCGAGGATTGCACATATTGACGAGGTTTGATGAGAATAGCCTCAGACCGTTATAGTCATTCATGCCTTTGTCGACATCAAACATAAATCCAGTCGTTTTGTTGCTGACATTCCGGATAAATGACTGCGCTTGTATGTTACTTGGTTACCATTCTTGAGATACTTCACGCACCTTCCGCCATCTATGTAGTATGTAAATATCATTTTTATGCCCCTGGCTCTTTTTTTTTTTTTTTGATACATCCTCTACCTCACCTAAGCATACATTATTTGTGGGTGGGGTGGCAGATGAGCAATGACGTGCCCGGGAAACATACGTTATAGAAAATAAACAAAAATGACGCTGATGTGTAACAAGACTTGCTTACACTTTTGATTAAGCGAAGATAAAGGCGAACATATGTAATAAAAAAAATAACTTTTTAAACGCTAGACGTGAGCACCGAGGAGCATGAATACATAAAATTGAACAAAATTGGGACACAATTATGAGTGAACATATATAGACTAAACAAAATACAAAGAAAATATGCCTTACAAAAAAGGCACCATTTCTTTATTATATTTTTGCTTCAATTTGTTAAAAGATGTGGCACGCAGTAGTTTCTGATTGTTTTCCATAGCTGGTGTACACTCGTGGAGAATGATATGCTTCTGTTTCTCTTATTGTTCTTGATTTGTTAAGCGGGGTTCTGTATTCGCTGTTGCATTATCGAGAGGTTAGCAGAGTGTAAACATATAGTTCACATAGTTCAAGGCATAGAAGCACGTAAGAAAAATAACAGGGCTTTATTGACGTTTCTGCTGAGGTCCGGCCTTCATCAAGAATGTGATTGTAAGCACACAAAAAACAATTTGTAGATTGTTTTCCCTAAATAAGGAAAGAAGGAGAGACAGAAAAGAAGAACGTGAATACGAACTTGGGCGTACACACAGTGGCAACACGAGAAAAAAAGGAAAAAATAGGTACGTAGCCTATGACCGCAAGCAAGCGTACATTTAGTGACGCCGTGGCGCCACGCGTACAATGACTCATATCAAACTCAGCGAATAGAGCCGTGAGCTGTTTTCGTTGACTTTGATATGAGTCAATGGACGTGTTGGTATTCAAGATGCCACTAATTCTACGCGTCCTTGTGTCAATAGGTTACGTACTTTTTTTTCCTTATAGTGGTTGCTTGGAGCAGAAGTAAAACATCTGGCTTCTAAACTGTAGACCGCAAGTTCGAATCTTCGTCTAGACTACTACATCCTCCACGCCTGAAGTGGCATCGCCCTAGTTCGTCCTACAGGTGGTCTCGAACCTTGTTCCCTCAGTAAAGGAGCCCGATGCACCTCCCACGCGTCCCACACAGTGACCCAGGTAGACGGGAAAACAGTTACACACAAAGCACCAAGGAAACTACATGGATTACCCTCAGAATGCTTACGCAATAAAGAAATGAATTACGTGACCGATAGTGGGCTTGAACCTCGATTCCTCACAATCTCACACCCTCGATGATCTTCATCATCATCATCAGCCTGATTACACCTACTGCAGGGCAAAGGCCTCTCCCACACTTCTCCAACTACCCCGGCCATGTACTAATTGTGACCATTTCCTCCCTGCAAACACCTTAATCTCATCCTCCCACCTAACTTTCTGCCGCCCCCTGCTACGTTTCCCTTCCCTTGGAATCCAGTCCGTAACCCTAAATGACGACCGGTTATCTTCCCTCCTCATTGCATGTCCTGCCCACGCCCATTTCTTTTTCTTGATTTCAACTGAGATGTCACTAACTCGCGTTTGTTCCCTCACCTAATCTGGTCTTTTCTTATCTGTTAACGTTACACCCATCATTCTTCTTTCGATAGCTCGCTGCGTCGTCCTCAATTTAAGTAGAACCCTTTTCGTAAGCCTCCAGGTTTCTGCCCCGTAGGTGAGCACTGGTAAGACACAGCTATTATACACTTTTCTCTTGAGGGATAATGGCAACCTGCTGTTCATGATCTGAGAATGCCTGCCAAACGCACCCCAGCCCATTCTTATTCTTCTGATTATTTCAGTCTCATGATCCAGATCCGCCATCACTACCTGCCCTAAGTAGATGTTCTCCCTTACCACTTGCAGGGCCTCGCTACCTATTGTAAATTGCTGTTCTCTTCCGAGACTATTATACATTACTTTAGTTTGCTGCAGATTAATCTTTAGAGCCACTTTTCTGCTTTGCCTCTGCAGGTTAGTGAGCATGCATTGCAATCGGTCCCCTGAGTTACTAAGCAAGGCAATATCATCAGCGAATCGCAAGTTGCTAAGGTATTCTCCATTAACTTTTATCCCCAATTCTTCCCAATCCAAGTCTCTGAATACTTCCTGTCAACACGCTGTGAATAGCATTGGAGAGATTGTATCTCCCTGCCTGGCACCTTTCTTTATTGGGATTTTGTTGATTTCTTTATGGAGGACTGCGGTGGCTGTGGAGCTGCTATAGATATCTTTCAATATTTTTACATTCACCTCGACTACACCCTGATTCCGTAATGCCTCCATAACTGCTGAGGTTTCGACTGAATCAAACGCGTTCTCGTACTAAATGAAAGCTATATATAAGGGCTGGTTATATTTCGCACATTTCTCTATCGCCTGATTGATAGTATGAATATGGTCCGTTGTTGAGTAGCCTTTACGAAATCCTGCCTAGTCCTTTGGTTGACAGAACTCTAAGGTGTTCCTGATTCTATTTGCGATTACCTTAGTAAATAGTTTGTAGGCAACGGCCATGCTCTTACCATTAGGTCAATATCTCATGTATGCCTTGTGAGATTTCGATTGGACAAACTTTATTAAAGGTCCTGCAGGACGCACGTCAGCGCGCAGTGGGCGTCTCCCACGCAGGGACCGACAGCGAGTATCTGGCGGCCGCTGAGCGAGCCTGCTGGACAATCGATTGCTCGTTTTGTAGTAGCGGGATTCCTAGTCTTCTCCAACTTGTCCGATTTAGAGTCGGGCGGAGTATTTCTTCACTCCATGAGCACGTGTGCGAGTGTCGCTGTGACCCCGCACGAGTGGCACGCATTGTCAGGTTTGTCGTCGCGGTTGATGATGCGTAACGTGTCGGGGTTGGGATAGGTATGTGTCTGTAACAAGCGTAGAGTTAGCTCCTGCGGCCTGTTCACTTTGGGGTGCGGGGGCGGAAAGAGCCGTCGTCCCAAGTAAAAGTGCTTAGTGATTTTGTTGTACGTGACCGGGGCGTCACTGTTCGCCTCCAACTGGTCAAGACGGCATTGCAAGGAGTTGACAGCGTGGTCGGTAAGCGCGCGCGGAGCGTCGTAGGCTGTCTCGTTGAGGTTGTCCGGTGCGCCCGGGATCCGCTCCAGGTGGGCGGCAAACCATATGACGGTGTGCTGCTTGAGGGCGCTGGGATCGCCGCCGCGGAGGCTCCGTAACGCCTGGTCTTAGACTACTCCTCTCTCGAACGCTTTGATGGCCCATCTCGAGTCGCTGAATATTTTCTTTCGCTTGTCGTCGAGCATTGCCACGACTATGGCCACTTGCTCAGCCATCTCGGGGTCGTGTGTGAGTACCGTGATGGCGTTTAGGGTCCGTTGCGAGGACGAGACCATTACGGCGGTGAAGGCTCGGTGGTATCGGTAGGTGCCCGCTTCAATGAAAGCGACGTCGTCCACTCTCTTGTCTATGCGTTTGAGGAATGCGGTCACCCAGGCTAGGCACCTGCCTCGATTGTGTTCCGGATGTACGTTTCGCGGAATGGGCGCAATCGCGATCAGGTCGCGCAGCTCGCGGAGAACGAGCGTTAACTACGGTGCATCCTGATTGTTCAGTGCCAACGCGTTCTGATATCTTCTGAGCAGCCGCGCGCAGTTGTCACGCGATGATTACGTGATATCGGCGAGGGTCGTGTGCAAAGGGGACATTTCGCTGATCCCGCTGACTATCGTGCTTCGCTGTGAAGCTGGAGCCCTGGCGCCACTTTGCCTTTTTTCCATTTTCTTGTAACGGGAAAGGCTCACACTCTAGTGCTCGGGAGAAGCGTAGTTCACCTGATGCGATATAAAGACTGGCGGCTGACTAGCTTCAGAGGGGCCCTAGCACAACTCAGCTGCGCAGATGGCCGCCCGACGTTCACCGCAGCGCCCCGACTATCGTGAGCCACTCAACATCCCAGGGTACAGAACGCGACGCTGCTTTGCGAAAGGCTCCGTTTCTACGGTTTCCTTGTTGCCTTGAAATACTTGTGCATCTGATGTCAATCAGAATCAGAATCAGAATCGGTTTTTATTGAGATCATTAGAATGATTACAAGTTGTTAATATTCATAAGGAGATCCCGAAGTCAAAGACTGCAATGGGACCTCCTTTACAAAGTAAACGTAATAAAACAAAAGTACAGCTGTTTCAACAAATTGTTAACATAGAAAAATTACAGGTTTTAGTGTGAATAACATGATTGAAAAATTACATATGCATAAATGTCATAATAAAAAGCACCGTAACACAATTTCGTTGACAACTGATAAAGTAACTGCGTAGATAACCAACGAACACAGTATAATTTGTTAACTCGTATGTATATGTGAGGCAGAAACAGAAACCTAACGGTATGGCAATGAAAATGAAATGAAGGCACCCTGAAAGAGTGGTTGTGAGTATGGACTAGGCATAAGTATTCGACAGAATGTAATCATTTAGTTGTTTCTTAAATTCGTGAATTTTAAGTGTGTTTTTATGTATAATGGTAGTGTGTTCCAGAATGCGATAGATAAAAAATGGACGCTCTGTTTGCCATAATTAGTATGTATTTTAGGTAAAATGAAGTACCTATTTCTGGCAAACCTCGTAATATTAGTAGTTAGTAGAGAAGATTGTGGTAAAAAGCTATTGCATCGTGAGTAATTGATTTGTCGGAACAAAAAGGTACCTAGATCATATTTAACGAATTGTGCGACTGTAAGAATGTCATGAGTTCGTAAAAAATGTGAGGTGTGGTTGTTATATGGGCTAAATGTAATTATCCTAATAGCCTGATTCTGTAGGACTAACAATGGGTTTAAATGGGTTACGTAAGTGTTTCCCCTGCAAGTAACGCAGTAGTGAATGTGGGAATGAATAAATGAAAAGTATAATGATAGTAATATTTGGCGGTCAAATATGTTTCGTGCTTTTATAAGTACCCTAATCCCGTAGGTAATCTTCTGTTTTAGTTTGGTTAAGTGTTCAGTAAATTTAAGATGTTTGTCTACTTCTATGCCAAGATAATTGCATGAAAAACTTGCAGGGATAGGACTTCCGCCCAAAAAGAGAGGAGGAATGGAGTGAAGTGTTCGTTGGTGTGAAGAGAATAAACAAATTTTGTTTTCCATGGCTTTATCTGTAGCTGGTTAGTGTGGCCCCACTCCAGCAGGCTGTGTAAATCGCCATTAAGGTTAGATACTAAGGTTGTAATACATTTATTGGAATTAATAATAGTAGTATCATCTGCATAAAGTATACATTTCGAAGAGGACAGGCAGTTAGGCAGATCATTGATGTAAAATAAAAATAAAAGTGGACCCAATATGGAACCCTGGGGCACGCCAATATTAGAGAACATGGTTTTAGAATGAACGCCTGAAATGGTTGCTACCTGCATTCTGTCTGTTAAGTAATTTTGTAGTAACAAGAGTGCTGGGCCGGTAATTCCCAATGATTCAAGCTTACGAAATAAGATGCGGTGATTTACTTTCTCAAAAACTTTGCTTAAATCTACAAATACTGAAGCTGCATAATTCCCTTCATCGATAGCGAGTTTTAGTTGATCGGTTAGAGCAATGAGAGCCAGTTCGGTCGAGTAACCCGAGCGAAAGCCGTATAGGAATGGTGAGAGAATGTTAAATTTTGTAAGGTAAATAGTTAAACGTTTTTTTATTAGCTTTTCGATTACCTTACTAAACAAAGGTAATACACAGATGGGGCGATAATTGGAAATTTAAGAGCGGTCACCTTTCTTAAAAATTGGGGTGATCTTGCCTTGTTTTAGTTCTTGTGGGAAAGTGCCTGATTTAAACAAGACGTTAATTATGTCTGCAAGGACATCGCTTATTAAGGGTGCTATTAAATTTATATGGGAAGGCTGTAATTTATCGATGCCTGCACCGGTTATTTTCATGTTGTTTATAATGTTTAGAACTTCCTGGGATGTAGTAGGAAACAAAAAGAAAGAATGTGGCAGGCGCTGGGGCACGGGATTGTCATGCGCAGGTGACTGTAGCTCGCTGCTAAAGAAGAAATCAGCAAACGCATCAGTTATTTCTTTGGCAGTCTTGTATACCATACCCTGATAAGCGATTTCTGTTATAATTTCGCAATTATTTGCCCTGTTTAAGAAGGAGTTAGCAATTTTCCATTTCGTTTTTACGTTTTTACCGCATTCCAAAATTTTCCTTTCGTACCATGTTTTTTTAGCTGTTTTCAATGTGGCAGAAAGCTGGTTAGAAAACTTTTTGTACCGAATGGCTAAATTCTTGTTAAATGGTTGTCGTTTGGTTTTCTTATAAAGATTATCCTTTATTGCGCATTAAAGCTAAGAGCTTATCTGTTATCCATGGATTTTGAGACGACGCGTACTTCTTTTTGCAATTAACATGAACGGAATGACGATCAACACATGACTTAAGCATAGAGATAAACAGTGCAAATTCTTTTTTTGGATCATTTGTAGAAAAGATGGGGGACCAGTCAAGGTTCGACACGGCGTCAAGGAATGATTGTTTGTCTAGTATAAAATTCGTGTACGTGATTTTTTCGGAGCCATGAGTATAGTGAAAGTTTCAAAATATAGGATAGTGATCAGTTATGTCGGTCATTATAACACCTGCGTCTGGTCGATATGCAAATTTGATAATGCATGGTCAATTAATGTACCTAATGGGTGGTTAGCACATCGTGTCGGTATCTTAATTAGACATTCATAACCAAAGCTGTTAAAACAATCAGAATAATGTAAAGCATTAGTAGACGTACTATTAGCAAGGTTAATGTTGTTGCCGCCAATAATTATTACATTTTTGTTTTCATCTGCTAGCAGTCGCGTGACTTTGTGGAGAGCAGTACAGAAATTTATTGCTGATGACGAGGGTGAACGATATATGCAACCAATTCTTACGTCTTTGTTGTCTATGTTGAGGAAGCCATTTTTAAGTTCAATCCAAACGTCTTCACAATTAGTTACATTAAGTTCAACATTGTTCCTTCGGTTGTAAGTAATATCTGAATAGATATACAGCGCTGCGCCGCCATGGTTGCTGAACGGACGATTGGAGTTTTCAGGAACAGAACTAGAAAAACAGAAAAGGTGTTTGTCGTGGTCGCTCAACCAAGTTTCAGATACTCTGATGACTGAGAATGGGAAGGTCAATGAAGAAACGAGATCGGAGAATTCATCGAAGTGCTTGCGCAGACTGCGCGCATTCAAGTGCAAGACAGGTGGCTGATGATTTGAAAGATTGTTTAACTGGTTAGCTATTAGATAGGGCGAAATTGTGAGACTTGCCTATGTGGCAGGCGTGGCGCAAAGGTGGATTAGAGTTAGGTTATCACTGAAAGGTCGGATTCGGTTGCGATGCGAAAGACGTGGCTTTCAGTTGTTTTCCGGGCCTTGATTTGACAGTTTTCTGTCCACAGAAATCTCCAGTTATTTGTTTTTTTCAGACCTAAGGCTTTGGAAAAGAGAGCTTTGTTTTGAAGTGTTAAATGTTCATTAACGAAGACAGGGTTCTCTTTTGCTGTTGCGAGCCCAATATCACTCACGCAGAATCTAGCTTTCCGTGCTTTCGCGACGAACTCAGCTTTCTTCGTTCTGGAGCAGAACCGAGCGATGATATTTTTATGTTCTGTTTTAGTAGGAACACGATGAACAACGTCGATGACAGTGGCAGTTACTGGGCAAACTATTTTGTTTCCAATAGTTTGTATGACTGTAGCACAGTCCTCTCCTTGTGTGCAAGGGATGCCCTTAATCTCCACGTTGTTTAATCGAGAATATTGCTCCAGTTCGCCAACTTTCTTTGTGAGAGTGTTGCTTGTTTGTAAAGCTTTGTTTTCGGATTTTAGCTCCTTGTTTTCGGCACTCAGCTTTTCGACGAGATTGCTTAGAAAGTCCACGCTAGTTTCCAAACTATCAGTTCTTTTCTTGAGTTCTACGACATCTATGCCCGAATCGCTCGCCCTCAGCAGAAATTTTCCAAAAATGTCGTTAAGAAGTTTTTAGCTTACGTTTCCAAGCTTGGATTCAATGTTATCAATTCTTCTGGCGACCTCCACATTTGTTGGCATTGTTGATAAACATCTTCAGTTAAAACTCGTCCTGTCCACTCTGGCCTGAGCCCGTCGGCGCGTCCATCTTCAACCGACAGGAAACGGCGTGATCACGGTCTACACAGCTCCTCATCCTCAAGGAAGAACAACTCCTCTGACAGAAGCGACAGTACCTCAGAGTAGAGCCTCTCCAGAAATGGAAAGAGAGCGTGGCGGCGATATCGCATAGGCATTTCCATGCACCGGTTATGCCATAGACAAAAGGCCCCACTGCAATTAGGCGGCGCGCGAAGCGCCCACGTGAGCAATGATCAGATGTTACAAAGTGGGTATTTCCAAGGCCATGGAGACTGTGCATGGCCCTACGAAACACCCTAGCACCGATGCATTGCAGCAACACATCCTTGCTAGATCCTTGAAGCGAGCAATTAGGAGACATCGAAGACGCAACCTTGCCCCACCACTCTAATGTGTAAATCGTTTGTGGCACTTATTTATTTATTTATTTATTTATATATTTATACATACATAGTGCAGCCTCAATGAGGTTATTGCAAGAGTGGGATGAACAATAAGCATACAACCATTTATCAACAAGCTTGCGTTAATTGTTACAGTGGTAGTGAACGGATGTTACCCGGTAATGAATTCCAGACTTCAATTGTTGATGGAAAATAACTGTTTTTGAAGGTCTCAATGCGGGAAAAAACGTTGAGATATTTAGAGTATGGTGACTACTCATACACGAGGGTTTGGAAGAAGTCAAGTAGTTATCTAGAGAGGAGAGGCAAGGAGAATTGTTTAACTTATGAAGGAATTTGGGCATTCAAGTTCGCGACGCTATGCAAGAGGAGTGAGACCAAGTAGGGGAAGATAGTTTGACGGCGAAAATTGATTGTCATATCTTCTACAAACAAACCACACTGCCTTTTTGCACTGATTCTAGTTTATGATGTCACAGTGTTTGTATGGGTTCCGTACAACGCATCCATACTCGAGGATGGGGCAAATGAGGGTTTTGTATGTAAGTTTAGTTTCTTGAAGAGCAAGACGCAGCGTACGACGTAACTAACCTAGTACTTTAAGGGCCTTGTTACCGGTGACATGACGGTGTTTCGACCATGACACATCGTGTGTTAGTAGGATATCTATGTATTTGAATTCTAAGACCCTATTTACAGTAATATTACGAAATGCATAGGCAAAGAAGGAAGCGGATGAGCGTCGTGTAAAGGACATGGAAACAATTTTGGAAAGTTGATAATAATTTGCCACGCTTTGAACCAGTTTCAGAAGTAAACAAAATCATTGTTCAGGACAACGTGATCGGTAGGAGATGTAGTGGTATGATACAAAACACAATCATCTGCCGAAAGGCGTATTTTAACTGAGGTGTGTACGGGGAGATCAATAATATCAAGAAGGAATTAAAGAGGACCCAGTACTCAGCCTTGGGGAAACCCTGACGAAATCAGCATCAAGGGTGAGTTAGTAGAGTTCAAACATACGTATTAAAAACGCTTGGAAAGAAAGTTCGATATCCAGCCAACCAGAGACGCATTCTTTCTTTAGTATAGCGAACAGTTTGTGCATAAGTTTAGGGTGTGAGACAGTGTCGAAGGCCTTTGCAATATCTATAAAAATAGCATCAATATGATTATGATTACGCAATAATGAAAGAAGAGAGAGAAAGAAGATTGCGAGGCGCTATCTGCGGCGTGTACTTCGTGGTCAGCCATCTTAACGACTCATCTTGCATATATATTGTAAATACCGTCTTTCTATACTCTCAACATCCTCGTAACATATTGGTGGGAAGTGCGGGGTACCACGGCTGGAAAAGGAGCTCCGCTGTGGACGTCGCATCACCGTCCGCTCCATGAATGACGGTGAGCACATGGGATCAACCACGTTGCCGCCTCCAACGTCACCGTAGCCGGCGGCGTCGCTGTCACTTTCGGTTATCGTTGTGCAAACCAAGGATCCTGGAAGTCTCTGTGGGACAGACGGTGCCGACGTTGAAGAGTGGGTGGCCATGCACGAACGCGTGAGCGGAATCAACAGATGGGACCCTACGATTATGCTAGCTAACATGTTGTTTTACCTAAGAGGCACGGCAAATGTGTGGTACGAAAACCACAAAGAGGAGCTAACCAGCCCGGACGAATGCAAAGAGAAGTTGACAGCGCTGTTTTGCAAAGCAGCCGGTAGTAAAATTGCCACAAAGCAGAAATTGGCCTCCCGTGCACAATCGCCCACGGCGTCTTATGTTTCCTACATTCAGGACGTGTTGGCACTTTGTCGTAAAGTTGATCAGGACATGACAGAAGCTGAGAAGGTCAGGCACGTGCTTAAAGGCATTGCTGATGACGCATTTATTCTGCTCATCTGCAAAAGCTGCTCTACGGTTGATGCAATAATTAAGGAGTGCCGACAATTTGAGCAGGCCAAAAGCCGATGCGTCTTGCAACCATTGGCCAGACTTCACAATACTACCACAACGTCGACTTGTGAAGATCACCTCGCACATCAGCATGCATCGCCTTCAGTGGACGTGCTGCGAATCGTTAGACGTGAACTGGACGCGCTGGCGCCCGCCGCTTTTTGTTCGCGTAGCCCTGATGCTAACACATTTTCAGTTCTCCCTGTGCAAGCTTTCTTTCGCCAGGAACTTGAAAATATTGGCCTGCATTCTGTCTGAGCTGTCGCCAACCCCAGAGCCAACAAACGCCCTTCTAGTATTTTCTCTCCAACCCGACGCTCCTCTCTGCGTTCTCGCAACCCAACTGAGCAGAGACCTCTGGACGGCCAGCCGATATGTTTCGCCTGTCGCTGCATTGGTCATGTCGCTCGATATTGTCACAACTCGTGGCCCTCAACACCTCGCATGCCGTCCAACCTGAGGCGTTATAATGGAAATGCCCGCAATGTTTCGCTCACCACCGAGTCTAACAGCGCCGAGAACTCTGCTAGAAAGACGTGGTACAGTCGCTCACCATCGCATTGCAGACACCAGTCTCGTTGACCGCAAAGGCGTAGCCCATCTTCCCATTCGCCGCAGCCACTCCACCTTTCGTCCCTGTGGGTTTTGGCAGCACCCTTGCTGAAAACTAAGGAGTGCAGCCCTAGGAGGTGGTGCTGCATTGCCTACTACTGCAGCAAATCCTCTGCTGTGCCCACAAAGATCAGTGTAATTGACGTTAAAAAAGACGGTATACCTGTCCAAGCACTCGTCGACAATGGAGCCCACGTGTCTGTGATGAGTGCCAGCCTACGTAGACGTTTCAAGAAGGCCCTCACCCCAGCAGCTGCCCGAGTGCTTCGTGTGGCCGGCCGTGGCTTGTTGCTACTTCTTCGAATCTGTGCTGCACGTTTAAGAATAGCCGGCCACCCTACTTCTGTTCTCTTTGCTGTGATAGACAACTGCCCTCACGACGTTATCCTTGGATTGGACTTTTTATCCAATCATTCCGCTCTCATCCACTGCACAACAGGCGTTCTTCCGTTGGAAATGCCCCAGGTCAGCGATGCTTCGAGCACCGCCCCACCACACTTGTGGTCGCTTCAAGATTTGCGTCTGTCACCTGAGGCCGTCACTTACGTCGCTTAGACCACACATCCACAGGATCCTGACGGTGAATATGTCCTTCGCCCCAACATCGATGTGCTTCTCAACCGGAAAGTTGCTTTTCCGCGTACGCTCGTGACGATTACTGATAACGGAGTCGTTCTTCCGGTTCTGAATTTCAGCCTGTGCCTTCAAGTGCTTCCATCCGGCATGTTCTTTGGCAGTGTTTCTAATACTTCCGAATTTGACATTGAAAGTCTGAATGCCAAGTGTCGATTATTAGTCCCGTTGCAGCTCACAGCTCTGGTTCACTGACGGATGACTTCGCGAAGATAAAGTACCGACTCAACTACAGCGTGATGTCGCGAAGGAGAAACAACAATCTGGGCTGAAAGTGCGTTTGAAAGCAAAAACATGTCCAATGGTGAAAAAAAAAATTTCTTGCAAACACAGAATGCCGAAATTTTTAGCGCGGGGTACACTTACGATTTCGGCCTGTTCTGTAGGGCTTCGGAACCCCTGTGCGTTTGATGAAATAATATTAAGTATGTTCGCTTTATTTAATAATAAAAGTGCCACCAAACTGACCAGGTCGTCTTGTTCAAGTCGGCGCCCGGGAACAAGTCCATGGGACATCTACTACAGGCCATAGGGCACAATTTCACTTTTGCAAAAAAGGCCGAGGTTTTTTTTTTGTTCACTGAACTCGGCCCCACGATCCCGGCCGCCATCTGAGCCAGAGGCACACGTGTGGCCACGCTTCACTTCTCGTAGGACTGTCACTTGTACGTCGAGCTATCCAGGCTTGGTGAGAGTCCAACGTTACAGTCAACTGCGAGGCTTAAGCTGTTTTCTGATGATGATGATGATGTCGGTAGCGGTTGGGCGGCGGCATCGGTGTCATCGACGCCGACAACTTCGGCAGCCGGGGCCTCATTTTGAGGCAATGGCGAAATGGCTTTTGCAGCGGACCAACATTGACAGACAGAGCCTTAGTGAACAACAACGAATATTTGGGCCTTCGAGAGCGTCTACGGCCCAGTAGGCATAATAGTGTGGGAGGTGAACGCCCCTGATGGGAAACACGCAGGGACGTCATCGGAAACGGCCTGTTCTTCCTCCCGTATGCTCCAGCCACACGTTTGTAAAGTTCGTTATGCGTGTGCATGCTTTTGCCATGACATGCTATGTGCAATACTGAATATGTGGCTTATATTGCTGGCTATTCTACCATGGAAGTTGTTCGTACCAGGTCTTAGCTTCTTGACTAAATATTTTCCCACAATTTTGAGAATGGCCACCCTCAAACAATTGTCATAAAACATAACGTCCACAGCACTAGTATTTTATCTGCACTCTTCAAAAGGTTGTTAAATATTAAAAGTGAAAAACAATATCAGTGCTCAAGCCGGAAAGTGGTGTAATTTTACTTTCGCGGGTCTCTAAGGGCATCGTAGTGACGCCCATGCGATATCTTTGCTGGTCATAAACGGTATGGTAAACGGTATGGCTCTTAAGAATTGCAGAAGTGTTGGCGCACCCGTGCCCAATGGGCGCGCGTTAGTCGGAGCCGTGTGTACTTAAAAACTTTCCTATCGCTGTCAATATTTCGTCCGTAGGAGAAATTGCCAATTGTGTTATGGCTATCGTGGTTTCACTGTCTTCTATTACATCGGGGAACTCAAAGTTTATCGTGCCATGAATGTTCCTAATTCGATTAGCGTTCTTTCACTACTGCAACCGCCTTGAGCCTGCCTATCTATCTATCTATCTATCTATCTATCTATCTATCTATCTATCTATCTATCTATCTATCTATCTATCTATCTATCTATCTATCTATCTATCTATCTATCTATCTATCTATCTATCTATCTATCTATCTATCTATCTATCTATCTATCTATCTATCTATCTATCTATCTATCTATCTATCTATCTATCTAGCCTCTTACGCTGACCAAGTAGCACAAGTTGTCTACCTGCTTGTGCCACAAGGAATGTGCTACTGGTCGCGATGCCATCGCGATCGTGCAATTGTCATCAATTCTGCTTTGTGACTTTACATTCGTAGTGCCGTCATCGTCAGACGTTTTGCCCCGGCCCAGTGGCCAAAGGTGTGTAATAGCAGTGCCAATATGCATGGAATCGTGGTCGCGATGCCGTCGTCGCCGTTGAATCACCTTCATTCCTGCTTCATTCATGCCATTCACGCTATTGTTGCCATAAAGTCGTCAGACATTCATTCACACACCAGCCGTAGTGGCCGTTCAATGGTAGTCATTCCAGCTGCGAGATCTGACTCTCTACATGCTGTCGTTGTCACGTTTTCTGCTCCAGCCCTGTGCTCTAATTTGTCTAATAGCTTGGGCCAATAAGCATGTGTTCGGGGCCATGATGCCTTCGATCTCTTTTAATCGTCGTCATGCCATCGTCGTCACGCCATCGTCATCACATAGCCGTCTTCATGCCGCCATCGTTACGCTGTCACTTCTTTACTTCAGTAACGTCATCACTTTGTCGTCACGCCGTCGTCGTGATACCTTTCTCGTCCGTCCATCGATGACGTACTTTCTTCGTCATTGTTCTTTATTCATGCGGTCGTCATTTGATCATGATTACTGAATTTAATTCTGGGGTTTTACGTGCCAGAACCACGATTTCATTGTGAGGGTCGCCGTAGTGAGGAGCTCGGGGAATAATTTTTACCACCATGAGACCGTTACCGGGTTCCCAATGCACGTGACAAGGGTGTTTTTGCATTTCGCCCCCATCAAAATGCTGCCGCTATGGTAGGGCTTTCATCACGTGACCTCGTACTTACCAACGCCACACCGTAGCTGCTAAGCCACACTGGCGCCTCACTGTGATCACGCGGCCCTTGACATGCCGTCATGGTCACACAGTTGCTATCATACCTCCATTGTCCCACCGTCGTCGAAATGCCATCGTGGCAGTGTTATCACTGTCACTCTAGCTTCGTGATCCGACTCTGGTCATGCCGTTGTCGTTGCGCCATCTTCTTCATACAGCTTTCGTGCAGAGCCATAGTCACACCATTGTAATCACACATTCATCCCATGCTCTATGCCGTTGTCATACCAGCACTCTCACTGCGTCTTCGCAAACAGTTGTCGTCATGCATTCGTTGTCATGCCATCGTTGGGATGTCATCATGGTCGTTCCATAATAGGCAATGTATCTTCCACACCCGACTCTCATCGTGCCGTCGTCATCATGTCATTGTCGTCCGGCTGTCGTTTCACTATCGCCATCACTTTAGTATCATCATCCTCTTGTCCTCATGCCGTCATCGCAATGCCACCTTTGTCAATCCATCGGCGACATTCCTTGTTCATCATTTTATTGTAATCATGCTGTTTTCATTCAATTGTGATTATTTCGTAATTGTCCTTCCATCGAGGACATTACCTCGTCCCACAGATGGTATCACGCATGCGTTGTCATACCGTCATCTTCATGCTGACTTGGTCCGGTCATTGTCGACATTCCCTCTTCTTCATGCACTTGTCGAAATACCGTCATCGTCACGCCATTGTCACTATACAGTCATCATCATCTCATTGTCCCTATGTTGTCGTCATCATGTTGTCGTCCTTATACCATCGTTATGACGTAATAGTTCCTCAAAGACCCGCAAGGTGTGCAGCAATAATTAATAAAGGGAAAATGAGACATCCACCCAAAAGTAGCTATGTGCTACAAAGGAAACCAGTACGGATTCGTCGAAAGAGAAGCTTCGCAAATGTAGAAAAACTCGTCCCGGTCCGGGACTCGAAACCGGACTGCACTTGAGTCCTGGTCCGGGACTCGAGAGAAGCTTCGCAGTTGTAGAAAAATTCCTCCCGGTCCGGCACTCGAACCCGGACGGCACTCAAGTCCTGGTCCGGGACTCGAGTCCCGGACCAGCACTCGAGTGCTGTCCGGCTTAGAGTCCTGGACCGGGACGAATTTTTCTACAACCGTGACGCTTGTCTTTCGAGGAAACTGTATTGCTTTCCTTTGTAGCAGTTGGCTACGTTTGGGTGGATGTCTCATTTTCCCTTTACTAATTAGTTGTCTCCACCTTGCGGGTTTCCGCCGAAATATTACATCAAACCCTTGCCTTTGCTTCTGAGTTGTTGATAGATTAGACTTCGCCTGCCATCTGCTAGCCGCCTGCTTAGGTCAGATGGTAGTGAGGCTTCCCCGGAAAGGCGAGGGTCCCGGGTTTGAGTCCTGGACCAGGACAAATTTTTGTAAAACTGCGAAGCTTGTCTTTCGAGGAACCCGTATGGGTTTCCTTTGTAGCACTTAACTACGTTTGTGTGGAGGTCTTATTTTCCCTTTATTAATACCATCCTCATAATTTAATAATCGAAATCTTTTTTCTCGTGATGCTGTTGTTGTTACAAGCATTACCCTTTTTAATTGGTGTCATGCCACCTTTGTCATTCCATTTTTCCTGCGGTGGCGTCATATTGTAGTCATGCCTCTCTGCTCATCGGTGACCATGGCAAGTGAGTGCCATGACAAAGTAAAACGCTAGTGGAGTCTGTGTGGTACAGCGCTAAGGGGGACAGGCGACACAGGAACAACGAGGACAAGCGCTTACTTCCAACCGAACGTTTATTGCCTGATGCAAGGTATTATATGGAAAAAACTGAGAGAAAATATATATGTATATATATATCAAAAAAACAAACATTTAATCACTTATAAAGATGCCATCACCCCCTACTGTTCGTGCTGTCATTGTCTAAGACTGTCATCTCGCTTCGTGATAAGGCCTGTGATGGCTTACTTATGCACATGCATACTTCATGTGCCATTCTAGCCGTTTCAATGATGGCGCGCATTCGACCGTCCCTGTATGGGAAGATTACTGTTCTTTTCCTAAACAGAGGGGTACATGCGCATGCCCTGCAATGCAGGGCTAGGAAACCTTCCTTTCCATTCATAACATTATTCGTACGCCTGTGCATAAGTAAGCCGTCCTTGGCCTTATCACGAAGGGAGATGGAATTCTTAGACAGTGGCAGCGCGAACAGTGAGCGGTGGTGGCAGCTTTATGTTTTTCATCTTTGTTTTCGTTTCTTAAGCATATTTTTATGTCTTTTTCCCTCTTTCTTATATAACACGTTTTATCAGACAATACTATTTCAGTTGGCAGTAAGTGCTTGTCCTCGTTTTTTTCCTGTGTTCCCTGTCCTGCTTCGCGCTCTACCACACAGTCTAAAATGAAAAATCAGCTATCCCACATCATCACCCTTCTAAGCTATTCGAACATGTGACATATAGCTGAAGCAACGAAAGTATCAGCATTACCACTACTTGTGTTGAACGTGACTGTAGGAATGAGCTATGCCGCTATGTTTCGCGAGCGCAATTCGCATTACGGCCCACAGTCATCTTGAGATCAATACTGCTGTAGATTTTTAAAGTTCGCTTTCGCACAATGAATAAATACTTTTAGGTTTTGTGCGAATAGGTGCCGATAACTAATAATCATAAAAGTATTACAACCAAGCTCTTCATGGGAAAGTTCTAGCGTATCTCGTCTCAGTGGATATAGACCAACAATTTTGCATGCGGTGACCGATCTCGAAGACAGTGAGATGCGGGGCCGACCTGCTGCGAAGAGTAAGCAGGCGTTAACCACTCCCCATACGCGGGCCAATCCACTTCGGAGGTGGTGGTGGGAAGCATTTATTAAACAAGAAAACGAGGCGTGTGCTCACGCAGGAGCTCTGCGTTCTCGGTTCAACACTAGAACACTATTCAAAAGCTAAATTTGCTCAAAGCAGGTCTTATGTTCCTCAGCATTTTAAACGTGGTTGTATTTTTTGCCTACCCCTACCCCAATTGGCCTGGCCTTGATAGGGTGACTCGGTAGGCGTCGTCAAAACACAAAAGTAACTTAGAAGCTCAGACGTAATTCCCCTACTAGGAATTGAACCAGGGCCCGTAGCCCGGCGAGCGAGTATCTTTCCTTGGCATCACGCTAGCGGCATGTTTTTTTTTTCTGAATGCATGGGAAACTATGTGTGCAACCAGCACAGACATAAAATTAGAATCAGTCCTTGTGCAAACCTAACACTTAGGCAAGCGTATGCATGCATTCAACATCCTCATCAAATGTCATGGCTGCTCCTCCGCAGAATACACGGTCATTCCATGGGTTCCAGGCTTCCGAAAAAAAAGTTTCTTTTAGATATCAGAATTTCAGCACGCCCATCACCGATCTGTTTAGCCGGAGGCTATGCAAGGCAAGGAGTACAATCATATTCTAAGTCGCATCAGCAGGATTCCTAAATTGCCATAGAGAATTAGGTATGAGGTTATGTTTACATAATTCAATAATGTTCTCAGTAGAATGTTCCAAAAGAATGTAGTGTCCTGACAATCTAAAAAAACAGTAATCAATTGTTTCTGAACAAGGGCACGGGTGGTAATTTTTTTGACCACGCAACAAAACAGCTCAAGTTTTTGTTTCGGCCAATGGTGCACGATGCTAGCTGGTTTTGCAGGAATTCAATGGCCGCAGCACCTGTGGTATCTGTGGCTACCTCTCTCTCAGTACTCGATGAGCCACTCTCACGGGTCAGCATAAGTAAAAGAAATATGTCGCATTGCTAGTTCAGGGCAGCGGTGACAGCTGTCTTTATTTAGCCGCGCTAAAGCTAGTAACACATTTCTTGCGGCCGGTGGCATGTATTTCATTCATGAATATACATTTCTCACAGTTGTGATTGCAAGATATAGATAGTGTTCTCGCTATGTCGATTTATAGTTTGCGATATCAACCTATGAGACGGGGTAGCATTTTTACTTAGCTTAATAGTGGTGAGTTGAGACTTGCTCCGCTCGTTAGTAGGCAACTTGTTTCACGTTCGTTTTTCTTTTGCAAAGTCCAAAACCAATTTTCTTGGTAAATGTTCAAATTCCTATAGCTACGTACAATTGAAAGATTGTGGCAGCATCATAAACTCTCAGAGAACTGCCAGCGCAGCCTAGGATATTTTCGAATGAAATGGTTAAAACTGTTTGTTTTTAGCAGGTACAATTTGGATTAGAAATATTTTCAGTGCTTTACGCAAAGCAATATCTGATGTATTGGTAAAAGTGCTCTTCGCGGTCCCCCTCTGTCGTTTACCATAGGTTCAATTTCGGCATGAAGATGTTTTTAATTTATTTTACGAATGCATATTCCTCGTGCTGCTAAAACTTTCTTCTTTAGTTACACCAAATAAAATTTCTACTTCAAACATGGTTACAGCCTACACATCAACACTTAGGAAAAGAATGCGTAATACGTGGACTATTGTAGCGACGTACGGAACCTGACTTAGTTTTTCTCATTAGGAAAAAAGGAAAAAGAAGTCTTAGAGGAGCGAGCAGGGGTCGCGATCGAGTAAATTTTCCTTCTAAATGGAAGGACTTCGCCTTAACTTGTTCAAAGAGAACCAGACACCAAGCACAAAGGGAGATACAATGGGTCCTAGGAAGAGATGTTCGTCACAGACTTCATGCCGACAGCAAGCACAGGAGGTGTCACTGAACTTATCATTGCTCGAGCTACACAATATTTGAAAGCGTTGAAATATGTGTCTTCAACATTCACCGCTTCTGAAATAATGGTTCGTATGTTCACAATAAATGAAAGAATGGAAGTTGAATACTTGGCTGCGTACGTCCGCGTCCGCGCGCGCGTGTGTGTTTGTGCGTGTGTTTGTGTGTGTGTGTGTGTGTGTGTGTGTGTGTGTGAATGTTCTCCCACAGTGACAGCGCCAGTCTTTTATATTCGACCTGCTCATAGTATTAAAGGCGCAAATCATTTTTGTGCTCACAATCGGAAGGCAATGTAAATTCACAGGCGCCGCTCATTACACCAGCGCGCGCAGTGGCGCTTCGATGATATTCTTTTAGGCCCTAGACGGCAGGTTAACGCTTTTAATGGTGCCAGAAATTCGTACTCACTCGGTGTATCGCATCCGCTACGATAAAAAGAGTCGGAGAAGTTCAGGTGCAAAAGATAAACATTCTAACGCTGGCAGTGGTCGCCCCGGGGGCTAAATTGCCAATTTAGCAAACAACATAAGTGTAGCATCCCTTTGAATATATGCATCTCGAAATCCTGAATGCAAATGCATTGGCTTTGCATTTCACGTTGTCGCAAACTAATTTATGCATGCAATCTGGAAACTGTCGTGTGCAGTGCCAATGTATTACGTAGAGCATTTCACTCACGAATGTCTCGAAAATAGTTTTACTACTGAGATATATGGGAACCAGACATGTTTTCACCACGTTGTATTTAACTTTCACAATTGCAGGATATGCCATGATGCTAATAATTAAAAACCTTAGTAGTGAATCTCAAGTACCTATGTTATATTGCAAATTCTGGTGCAAGAAATTTCTGCCTCTTGCATAAATGCACGTAAAAAGCAATGCAGCACCCTCTGTCAAAGACAATATTTAGAAATTCTGAATTCTAAAGTATTATAATCGAATGGCATCAAAATTGATGCTGAAATATTAACGATACACTCCTTTATCCATAGTCAAACTGCATTCTCATAACCTATTGACCACCTAAATGGCTTTTATCTAGGGTAATTAGTAGTGTATTAGACGTTCTTCCAAGTCAAATGAGACGACTAATAACACCTTTGCGGCATATTTTATGTACCATTTAGTGTGACCACGACGTAACAGAAGTGTAATTTTAGATCTCGGCCTAATGATTGATATTGGAAAAATACTCGATTTTTTCACAACTGCTGATAAGCTATAAAACGTGTTACTTGTGTCAAACTTCTGCAGAAACTACTCATCGCCAAACTTCTCAAGGAAGAACAGTTGCCGACTTGTGCAGTTTCTGTGCAATACAGAGTTACGGACATAGAACTGCACTCTGAAAACTCGGCAATTTGGCACAAATATCGGAATACATTGTCAGTTTGCATCACTGAACAGAATTACTAAATTTATTTCGCAGAAAAAGGATAAAGAGAGCAGATCATGACCAGGTTTAAGCATGAATATGTTTCTGAGAGTTAAGCAGCGTAACTACTAAGTGGCTAATGTAATAAAAACAGCCATATAGTTGAATACAGTGGTACCCTGCTCTGGCGTAGCAACTGCGATAGAATGCATATAGATTAAAGGGCGTCAAACAAAAGTGGTCTGAAACATACAATTTCAAAAGGTACTCCTTTAGTATGAGAAAAAAGTTCAGAGATGAACCTGGAATGTTGTGGTCTGTTGCGCTCTTAATAAGCATTGGGGTAAGGGAGAACAAGTGCAAAAAAAGAGGAAATAGTCTAGTCAGTTCACTGCCACTTAAATACAAAAGCTTTCATACGCCTGTTTTTAAATTTCAAAGCAATGATTTTTTGCAGAACTGGTAAAGGCGAGCAGTCTCTGGTCTCATGTATAACGATCGCGAAAAAGCACAAGCATTTGTTCATTACCTGCTAACACGTTCTGTACATTGTTGTGACATCTATTTGTTCGTTCTTTATGCGGACGGGCCCCATAGGGGATGGGGCGGTGTGGCGCAGCTCTCTTCCCAAAAAATGAGCAGTCACCGAATACAGCACCCTTTGTTAGTCGTCATGATGATGACTACGACCATGCTTTTTAGGAGCAATAGCACCCGCAGTGCGCACAGTGGTGGAGGCATGGAGCTGCTTAAAAAGAAGTCAGAGGACACCAAACACTCCATATTATATGTGAATGCAAATGCATTAATGACTAATTGAACGGCGCTTAATGGTCCTTTGAGTTTAGCACTGCGAGTAATGTGTCATAGAGGTACGTGCTGGCCGGGCCTGCAAGCAGCAGCAGCCTGTGGTGGGCAGCATCGCAGGGCGCCGACAATCCAATGGCGTGCCGATTCCCTCCTTCATGCAAAACCTGGCTCGCTAGTGCCGCAGCAGGGGTTCCCTTTCGCTCACACTCTCAACGCCTATAAATAGCACAAGTTCTGTGCACTGAGATTCATGACATCATGTTACCTTGCCAAACTGCCATAAAATCTGATGCGGATGCTCCCGTGTAAGCCGCGGTGATTTTGGCGATGCCGATTTCGTCAAACCGTTCTTGACACTAGAAATTTCGGTCCAAACAGCATGACATCATAAGTAGAATGCAAATGCCTGCTATATAGCAGGCGGTGGCTCTGCTCTGTCGAAGAGTGCTCGTACTGAGAGGGAGAACTAGGGTGACGAGGTGTCGTGCGAATGCACTCTCCCCTCAAGCAACACCTGGCGCTCTATGGCGACCGCTGGTTTTCCTTTAGCCAGTTGAGCTACGCAGAGGCGCAGTTGGTAACGTCTCTTCACAGCCAGTGGGAACTCTGTCGATGTGCTCCCGTGACGTGGCCTCTCAGCAATGCGGACGTACTACGTGCCGTTTCGCTGCTACATATGACAGGTGCCGGCTTTTTCGCTCAGTGGGTAATTATACGCTTTTGGATCGAATGTACTAGGGGAAACACCGGCACAGTACTCGTTCAACTATTATAGCAGTCGAATATAAAATATAAATTTGTCTAAGTTTTATTTTTGGGGCGTCTATCGTTCTTGTGGCACTATTTCTTACGTTTATTCTCATCAAATTTTAAGCCGGTGCTGCTTACCAAACGATGAAATTAAAGTAGCGTCCGTGTCTATTCATGCAGATTGCGAAAAAAGACGAGCTGCTGTGCATTACGTGTCACGTGGTTACACAAGCTGTTCCTTGTTTAAAACCTAAATATAGCACGTGCTAACGGCCAGTGACATTATTAGAAGAAAACAAAAAGGTACAGCGCTCACATGTTTTCAAGTTTATTTATCCATTGTGTACAAACCTTGACTTGAGTAACTTTTTTCGTCGAAATACATTTTTCCCGATGAAAAAATTGTTGAAGTGTTAATAGCTAACATGAAGTAGCTGCAAACATCAATAAGCTAATCTCGCGGACAAACTGCTTCTTTAGGGTAAGCAAAATCACCTGAATACTCGCTTAACCTGCTGGACGTTATGTCCCAGTTTTGTCTCTGCTTTTCATGATTTATGTATCTTTAATCTGGCAAAAGATAGAAGATAAACATTGTAGTGATTTTAAGCATGATCTTGAACGTGTAAGTGCCTTAGGACCCCTTTTCCTTTTTGCCTTTTCTTTGCCGTTACTGCCATGCCATAAGGAAATGATATCAGGTGCCTGAAATTTGCTTCCTTGAAAAGTATTGCTACAATATATAGCGTTTCTTATAACTTTTAGTGGAGACTAGCAGGTAACCAGCCTGGAAAAAAAAAATTGATTTTTCAAGACGAAACATATATGCCTTTTTTCATTACCTTTTATTTGTAACCTAAAAAACACCAACATCAAAGCGAGCACCTTCACCTATAAGCCCCATCTCCAACATGTTTTCAATAAATACATTGGAAGGGGTGAATGTGAAAACTATTAGTCTTTTTTTTTCGCCCCTAGTGCAATTCGAAAACTATGAACAGTAAGTGTAAAAACTTTGTAGAAATGATAAATGGCAATATTTTTTCGCGGGATCGCTGTGAGAAAGAAGTCGCCGTTCCCGGAGTTCTGCAAGCAAGTTAGAAAAACCAACAGTACCTAGAATAGTTATGCTAGGTACTGTTGGTTTGTCACATGCACATAGATAATACGAAATATGATGGAGAAATTAACGCTGGGTATGTCTGTTTCCAGTGCTAACACTAATGACAGAACGTTACTCACGAAACCAGCACATTTTTCACATCAGCTCATAGTGAGTCATGAGAAAAAACATTGCTATATAGAGTCTCGGTAGAGTGTCTGAGTGCCTTTTTTTTACCATGACTGCCGGTGATACCCACGGGCTACTGGGAGGTTCAATGGTATCCTTGGTCATCATCTTGTGGGCCGCTTTCTGTGTGATGACCCTTTCTGTGGCGGAGACAAGATACGGTCGCCTCCGGGTGAGGCTGGTGTCAACGGTGTTCATGCGGAACGCGACAACAACTGTCTGGCCAAGAGGCCGGTTGCCCAAATCAAAGATATCTCGGTAAGACGACAGAAGATGACGAAGAGCTATTGCTTGCTCGGAAGAAAACTCAGGGGAAATCATCTTAGAAAAGTCGTCCGCTTGCGTCTGGGACGAAGGAGCAGGAGTCAAAGGTCCGTTGTGGCTGAGGAAGGATTCAAAGGCCAAAGAAGCGATCTCAAATTATTCCAAAGGGGTGATATGCACTACCGCAATGCCATGTCTAAGCACATGCGTCAAAAATACAAAACTGAGGATGGACACTCGAGTGCTGTTTTCGATATTATGCATTATGGCGCTCGGTATGGCAATATTGAGCCTCAAAACCACGTCAATAATGGGCGACACAACGTTCTCGCTATCAGTAACGGGAGCCTTGAAAGCTAAGCAGAGCACAAGCGGTGTGAAGCACAAGTTATGGCCTTGGCACAAAACAGCAGATCCAGCTGTATAGCGGCTGAGGAGCAGTCATTTTTGGCAGGGTAATTCGAAAGGAAGTCGAGGTCGCGAATGAGGTCATGCGGACAGTGCTCAAGGACGATAAGTAAAACACTGGTATAATGCCCCGAGTGTTCAGACGTCCTGCGCACATTCAAATAATAGGTGAAGTACTACCATTGCCGACTCCCACATTGCACGGTACGGCGGGTGGCAGAAACTTTTTGGCCCATCGGTGGAGAGGAGCGCTTGTGACTGAAAGCTGCGATCTTATGTCAACGATAGATGTAGCAGGAACACCATCAACTTCAACGTCCAGTAGGTTTCCATATGTAGGCATGGTAAACAGAGGATCTGAAGCTGGGTCAAAGTTGCAGTTTCTCCTCCGGGAGCTGCACCAGCTAGTTTCCGAAGCGGAAGGACCGGTTGCAGACGGGCAAACGGGACCGACGACCTTGCAGAGACGGGCAGAGGTTTCACCTTAATGGAGCACTGTCTGTGTTGATGTTCCTAGTTGGCATGTAGGACAAGAAAGTGCTACTGTGGGGCACTTGGCGATAGTGACACCGAGACGACCACCAAGGAGGCGACGATCAGCCGCTGCGGCAATGACCGGCGATGTGTCGAATGCCGGAAGAATTAAAACATATAGGTACGTCATCCGCTGTGTGCCAGTCAGCTGGGTGGCGACGGAGTGCAGGTATGCTTTGCGTCTGAGAGCGAGCGGCTGGAAAAATCTGGTAGGTGTTCGTATGGCACACTAAGGCAAGATGTCAAATGGCCAACCTTGATATTGCTTCCCCAACGACCGCTTGTATAGGCTAGATAAGGAGCGCGCTTTCCCGACAGTGGGAACGAACTGAAGCGAGAGCTATCACATCGAGGTCATAGCGAACGATGCGCGTTAGATCTTCTGGTTCCGTCGGCTTAACGAAACGCGGAGCGTCTTCGCAAGAAGTTGTCGCGGTGGTATACGGCAACCTGACTAATGTTTGATCGAAGCGGCGGCCCTTTACTTGTTCAGAGCACTAACAGTCCTTTAAAGTGCCATCCACCATGGCACAATCTTTACATATCAGGAGATTAAAGGCGTCGTATGCAAAACCTTTCGGGATGTGACCAATTTTGTCTGCTTCGGTGATGTTTTTATTAGCCTTGCGACAGAGGGCTACCACATTCGGTGTGTGCACGACATAGGATTCTGATGATACCTGAACGTGACACGAAATTTTTTTGGCTGTGAACTCACAACCGACAAGTCTGCCAAACAGATCTCCCATTTTTTTTCTTTCCAGACGTCCCTGCTCGTTAGATCACCTTCGTGTCTATTGTGCCATTACTCTGCACTTTCTATTAAACAAAATATTAGGCTTGCAAAAATCAGTGCTGTATACCACCTCTTGTTATAGCACACTCGCTCGTACATCGCAGCCCCATACTCGGCGTCACAGCTGTCCGTGCCACAAAATGTCCTCCGGTTCCGCCGATTAGTGAGTATGACCGTTGGCACAGACAGGTGATGCGTTGTCGGCAGTGTCGCTTTACCTGCCACTGTAGCGGCATGTAGAAGACGTCGGCTGCGAAGCACCTCACCTAAATGTTGCAGGAAGAAAGCAGGCCCACGACTGTAGAATAATATATATTTACAAGCAATATATATGGCACTCACGAAACGGTCAGTCTCCGTATTCCTCTAGTTCGTGTCACCTTGTTCGTTCGCTTCAACGTAACCTCACTTTATTGACTGATAAAACTCCGTATCGCGTAAAACAAGAGTAATCATTGAAAACGTCAGAGTTGCTTTAGGATACGGTAGACTTCGTACATAAAGAGGATTCCTACTTGACATTCGCGCACATACTGGGAATTCTAATTCGTATGTGTTGTTTATTCCTATTGTTTCCTCTGATCAAAAGTCCGGTTTTCCAGTGCCTTAATGAATTATATCCTAATGAACTCTGCCATAATGAACATCGCACTAATTAGTACCAATGGTCGTGGGTTCGGCTCCCCCCAATGATTATTCGACCATCGATGGTGGCATCATCAGTTTTCGTTGCATTGAATTTTACTCCCACCAAAAGGTCGAGGGTTAGAATACCACCTAAGGCCATGGGTTTGAGTGCGTTAATTAATCCTATTTTAATTAGCTGTGCCCTAATCAACACCAGAGGCCATGAGTTAGAGTGTGTTAATTTAGGGTATCTTATTTAATTGTGCCTTCATAACTTCCCTTTGTTAACACTAGGGGTCATGGATTCGACCATAAATGGTGGTACCATCAAGTTTGGTCCCACAGAAGGTCGAAGGTTCGAGGCGCACCAAAGTCGTGCGTTTGACTCCCACAAAAGTCATGGGTTCAACTCCCACCAATGGTTCTCGGTGCTGACATCAATTTTTGTGTCATAATGCCGGACGGCCAATTTATTGTCAACGCCGGGCAACGGATTTTCCGAGCCATGAGACACTTGATTCTTTCTCCTTAAGAAAAACGTTTTATGCCTAGGAGCAGGGATACCAATTATCTTAGGGTAATTCAATGAATACATCCTTCAAAGTCCCCAACATCCTGTTAATCAGATTAGCTAATAATATTTGCGAACTTAAGCCAGTTTGCCGTGCGCACTTACCTCTTTCACGTACAGCGTGAGCATTGTTGTCAACAAGCTAGGGCCACTAGGCATGGGCTCGCTGCCACCTTGCCGAGCGGACAGGACGTGCCGCGGAGCAGCACAATTTGCTTCTGCATGCTGTCGGGCGTAGTAGACAACTTAGGCCCCTGCGTATGGTTTCACTGCCTAGGTGCCCCATTTCACAACTTCGGCACTGTGTATGGTATACTGGTAGGTTCAGTGCTTTGGCCAATTAACTAGGCATATGTGCCATTGTGGCGGAAGTGGTATGTATCCTCAAATATATGAAAGTGATAGCGCCCCATTAGCTATAGTCGACTGTATCGAGGGCAGCAGCCTAATGGATACCCAACGCAAAGTAGCAGTTCCCATTCCGGGTTTAGTTGGGACTGCAAGGGAGTTTCAAGTGAGGGATAGTGATTACGCCAAGGTCGAATGTGGGGTGCTGTCAATCGGCACTGCTTTTGGCAGCGAAATTCCAACTTCGCGTCTCTCTTGGTACATCTATATGGTTTAATGATTCATAGATGGCCTGAAGAAACCGTAATTTTAATATTAATCGTAATACGCTATAAAACATAACCTACTAATTACGAAAAGTATGCCGTTTAATGTACTCAAGCTAAACAGGAGCTATAATAGACACCATAGTGCTCGACCACGCATTACTTCCGGTCACTTGGTCTTTTTAATACGCTCCTATATCTATGTCCACGAGCATTTTAGCATTTTATTCCATTCTGCCGCAATATGAACGCGCTAATCGCGGCCTAAATTAGAACCCTGTGACCTCGTGCTCAGCAGCCGAGGTTTGTGAGTGCAGAAGATGATTCCTCAAAATATTGTATTTGAAGGTAAGAAAAGAGGGAGAATTAGGGGCGCCTGTGAACTGAGTGGGCACAGTAGGCGCTGGCCGAACAAAGCCGCTACGTCAGAGCACCTGTTATATTTATTCTATTCGTGTATTTGGATGTTACCGTCAATAAGTAGTGTTGTCTTAAAATATACACCTTCGGGTTCTCAAATCACAATATAGCTTTCTCTGAAACACTACGTCGAGTGTTGCTACTCGGGGAAATCTACTGAGAAATAAGGCAGATAACAGCCAACATCTTGTCTTAAAGTCAGTGACGTCATTGGGATGTACGACAAAAGAGGTAGCGCTCGGAAATTAAGTGAGAAAAGCAGCGATTACTTCATAACAACCGGTGCTGACAACGTGCTGTAACCACGTACGCTGCCCTTGTAGTATAAAGTACCTATAATCTGTCACATCTACGCAGTGAAACGAAACGAAAGGTTGATTCTCAGTCTATGCTGATCAGAGCTGCCAACAAAGAGCCACATGATAACCTTCCGGCCACATGGAACAGGGCGTGCTGGAGCATGACAGTGCGAACTACTTTCAGAATAATATATGTATGTATATATATATATATATATATTAAACTGCGGTGTTTGCTGGAAATATTGGTATGTTGTGATGACGACCACTGCTGAATGCGTTCGTCTTTTTTTTTTTTTCAGGGAAAGAATTCCCTGCTCGTCCGCAAGTACGCCAGAGGGGTAAGTCCCTTCTATTTTCCAGTAATATTCTTCTGACGAAAACGCAGGGTAAGGTTTAGCGCCGAGATACCAAGGACAACACAGGGCAGAATACTTGTGCTTACTAACTGAATTAAAGAAATTATAAATAATGTCAATGAAAGTGGATGCGAAAACAACTTTCCGCAGGTGGGGAACGATCACACGTCTTCGCGTTACGCATGCGAGAGCATCGCGCGCGTAATACCAAGATGTGGGATCGTTCCGCCCCGGCGGCATGTTGTTTTCGCATCCACTTTCAATTACATTATTTATAATTTCTTTAATTCAATTAGTAAGCGCAAGCAATTTTCCCTATGTTGTCATTGGCGTTTGTTTGCTGGCTTATGCTGCGTTTTCACTGGCACAGAACGCGCTTCCAACAGTATCCACAATTCCATTCCTCCTTCAGCAGCACGTGACGAGCGAATGAGTGAGCACAACTTTATTAGGATCCAGTGCAGACGCGGAAGCTGCCCGCGCCACCAGGCTACTCCCACCTGGGGACCGGCAGCTCTAGCTTACCGGCCTTGTCCTGGGCGCACTGGACGGCCAGGATTTGGCCTTCAAGCTTTGTGCTGTGAAGAAGCGCATCCCACTCGGTCTTGCTGTAAGTCGGGCCAAGCAACCCGCACTCATAGAGCATATGTGCTAACGTAGCGGTCTGCCCAAAAGCGGTGCAGGCGGTGTCAGAAAATTCGTGTGGGTAGATTTCATTTAATTATGCTAATGACGGATAAGGATTAATTTGCAGTAGGCGCAGTGAGACTACCTGTGCTCTGTTTAGCTCTGTGTGTGCGGCGGGAAAACCCTCCTCGCTATGTAGTAATGCTTGATAATCTCGTTACGTGTGGTTGGAGTATGTCATGCGTCATTAATGCCGTAGCCGTGGCCTGCCTGTAGAGCAGCGCGATCGGTGAGCGTGCAGGCTGCTGCATGGGCCGACTCGTCGGGGTTCAGGGCGACGCCCCTCTCAGAGTCGACGTGCTCGGGGAACCAGTAAATGGTGCGAGGGATGATTCCATCACTGGTGCTGAAGATCCTGGTCGCTTGTATTGATATGCGGCCATTTGAACGGCTCAGAGTGCCGCCTTTGAGTCGCTGTACACCTCTCCACACCGGCCATAAGATGGCCACTTGTTCGGCCACCTGCGGGGTCGTTGTGCATACTGTGACGCAGTTAGTATTCGAGTCAGGCTGGCTTGGTTCTTTCAGTGCGTTCTGTACTTCACTTCACACGCTGTTTATTGTTATTAAAAATTGCTTGTCATAATTTTTGCTGATAATCTTCTTGCTCTATAGATAGCACTCCCGATTAACCGAATGAAGTGCCGCAAGAAGTTGTACGTACCTGATCGCTTGGCTTCAGTGTCAGGCCATCGCTATCGAACACCAGTTGCAGCGTTGTGTGCCTGGATGTGGTGGTGTAACTGCGCCTATCTTCGACGCTACTCATTGACTTGACCGCTGCCGTTTTGCTGTAGCTCTCATCAAATTTAAGTGCTCTATGGTGCATCGTCTGTTACAGCTTCTCTGGTAAATTATGTAACTGCTTACATGTATTTCGTTACTCTAGTGTAATTGAATTACAGCCAGCGTTACAGAGCAAAACAGCATTCGAAGGCTAATTAAAGTACCAAAACATTTATTTATAAGTGATTATTTATATGTAATTCTTCATATACAAATTTGATTTTGGAGAGTCAGCATATGTAGTAGCGGTACACGTGGTGACATTCAATTTAGACACTGATCGTCTCCCGCAATCGTTGTTGCCATGCGAGTAATCAGATTCCTTCTCAAACTTTTACCCTCAATCAACGAAAAAGCACAGCAATGTAAGATATGCAAACTACACGTTTCCCGTGTAGTTCAATAGGCCTCTAAGCACGTTCTCCAGTAACGATCGCTGCAAAAAATGCACATTACGAGGACGTGTCGCGATGCTTCTCAATTTGTTACTCATTCTTCTGTGCGAGATACATTTGTGAAGAAGTAAAAGTGGGCGTTCATATTGAGGAAAAGCGTGGAAAATGCATGCTTTAAGCGAGAATTTACAATAAAATTAGTTTTAAAAAATTTAATCTCATCCCCTGCCAGCACCTGAACAGGTCACACGGTCAGAAAGAGAAGCAGGCATTCCCTGCGCCTGAGGCCAGATATGGACGGTAAACGGCAACCTGTGATATTTGGTGGCGCATTGTTGCTAAAATTTTCGAAATATCCCCACGCCAAAACAGGCCTTGTTCGGCTGTATTTTGCCCCACTGTTTCTCCACTGTTTGTCAGTATGTCTTTTATTTGTAGGCGAACGATCCACATAATGGAATAGCCTACAAGAGTCAACAAGAATGGCGATTTGTGCCCATCGAGAAGCCCGTCGATTGGTGGTTCTTTTTCTTGCGTTGTAGTTAGGGCAGAGCGCTGGTCATGGCTGCGTCGGGTTGTCCTAGGGATGACACGTCAGGTCTTCAGGTGATATTTGGCCAGCGTTCTCTTGTAATCCAAGTCTCCTTGGCGGGCTGTAGTGCTGTCACTGCGTCGTCGAGATGGTCTTTTCAGTGCCTTCAACGGGGATATCCGGCATTTTGACGAACAGGAAGTGCATCTGCATTGGTGGCTGCTTTTAGTATTTTCGATATGGGCCAACTCACCGGTCACGTGTTGGGTTAGTGTATGGTAGGTGCTTTGGAGACCGGTAGCCTCCTGGTACGGCGAGCGAGAAGGTCATCGAAGCATCC
Source organism: Dermacentor andersoni (assembly GCF_023375885.2). Taxonomy (NCBI): domain Eukaryota; kingdom Metazoa; phylum Arthropoda; class Arachnida; order Ixodida; family Ixodidae; genus Dermacentor; species Dermacentor andersoni. Next base: position 82,102,682 of record NC_092816.1, read on the forward strand.
ACAGCATTTAGGAGAGGTAGTCGGCCTTGTCACGTTGCTCGGCTTTGTTGTTGACGTGGGGCACTGACGCCGTTCCTTCTTAGTCCAATGTCGCTGCATAGGCAACAGCAGTACTTATGCGACATTTCTGTATAGTCACAACAGAGCAGGCACTTGTCCACAGCCCGTCACAGGTATGGCTTCCTTCCTAAGTAACCCAACTACCTTCATAAAGGCGCACAAACTACGTACACCTTTGTACATATATATATATTGTAGAAAGGGATTGGAACGACATAGAGGGTCGTCCCCTCCAGCGCTTTCTAGTGGCTCACCCTCTGTATCATTTTTGTTCGTAAATGCCACACACGCTCGGAGCCCGTGCCCTGCCTAGATTGTTCTAGGCAGGGCACGGTCAAAGCCCGATCAAAGCAGCACTTTAATGTTTGGTGGAGTTTCCTGTGCCCTCAAACTTCCCACACTGGAAATTCGATCCAGTGCCCTGCCATCTACCACGCCTCAAGACGCCTCCCAGCAAACACCTCCCCCTGCACCAAATGCGTGTCCTGGTGTACCTCGTCACCATGACCCAGCAATCTACACTGGCCCGGCAGACACCGATGTGGAGCACTGACTCCCCACATACGAGGTCAGTAGGAAGAACAAGCAAAACAGAACAATGTGCAGTTCTACCTCGCGGGTGTCGCAAGCCTATCGTATAACAACCACAAAGCAGGTTTACTAAGCTGCCCCACCTTCAAGACCGCCCTTGCCGATGTTTTTGGTCACCCTCCTATTTTTAAGCTACGTGCCGAGCAGCGTTACCGGGTGCGCTCTCAGCAACCGGGTGAATCATTAACCAGTTACAATGAAGACATCCTGGATGTATGAAGGAAAGCGAACTCGACCATGTGGGAGTCTAAACGGATCAGTCATGTACTCAAAAGTATCGAAGAAGACGCCTTCAACATGTTGCTCGCCAGCAATCCTCGCTCCGTGGCCGAAATCATCACATTGTGCCAAAGCTACGAAGGGTTACGGTGGCAGTGGTCGTTGAGCCGCCGCTCTTCAGCGCGCGATTTACCCCTCGTTGGTTTGGCTACAATTTTGAAGCAGTCTTCTTTGCTCCAGGAAATGAAGGCGTTCGTCTGTGAGGAGGTTGCCCACCAACTATCGTTGCTGACATTTGCGCAGGCGCAGCGTATGCAAGGGCCGTCCTCGCGTTTTGTGCTTACGCTCCACCATGCCACTGAGCAGGAGATCAACGTGGCTTTGCTCGAGTTCCGCCAAAATGTTTCGGTGCCTGCACCTCTCAGCTCGGCCGACGGTGTCACCCGGCTGCCACACATCCCTGCGCCGGCACCACTCAGCAACGCCGATGTCGTCGCCTGGCCCCAACCACTTCCGCAATGTGCGCCTCTCAGCTACGCTGAAGTCGTGTCTAAACCCTCACTGTACTCCGATGGTACAGCGGAGTACAGTGAGGGTACAGTGAGGGTACAGTGTGTGAACCAGCCAACCTGTGAAACGCCCCCTGTGCCATGGATGGGACCTGCGAATGTCAAGAGGTGGCGCAATTCGGACAATCGAACCAGCTGTTATGCTTGCGGCTACGCCGGCCACCTATCGCGCTTCTGCAATCGCGTGCGGCCTTCAACTGTCGCATCATACCGGAAAAGTCGTCTTGTCTTTTCGCACAACACGTATGATGGCCCGCCTTTTGAATCATCACGGACGTTACACCCGAGGCCCGTCACTCGTTTCTCACCTTCTCCACGTTGTCGCTCACAGTCGGGAATGCTGCATCGTACCTACGTTCGCGAGGAGCAAAACTAGTCGTCGCAGTCCACGAGGCACAGTATGGGAATTCTATCGAAATCTGAAAGCCCTCAAGGCAGCCCATCGAGTCTGATAGACGTGTTTGTGCACAGCGTTCACGCATCTGCGCTTCTGGACACTGGTGCCACCGTATACATTACGGTCGCCGAACTTAGCCGCTTGCTTCGAGGAGTGACGACGCCACTTTCTCGACTATCCCTCCGAAGTGATTCGACCTTAGAACATTCCATGGGCATCACCTGTCGTCCTTGTTGAGAAAACAGACAGTTCTGTATGGTTCTGTGTGGACGTTCAGTGCCTCAACAAGATTACTCTCAAGGAGGTTTACCTAATTTGACGACGCTTTTGACAGCCCACAAGGAGCACGATGGTTTTCATCTCTCGATGTGCCGTCAGAGTATTGGCAGGTGCCCATTGCAGAAGACGATCGACCGAACACGGCTTTTGTTACGGCTGACGACATGTCCAAGTTTAATGTCATGCCATTTGGACTTTGCAACCCGCCCACAACTTTTTAGCGCATGAGGGATACCGTTCTGCGCAACTTGAAATGGCATACATGCTTGTGCTACCTTGACGACGTCGTTCTTTTCGCTCCAGAGATCTCCACGCACCTTCAAAGCCTCTGGATTGTTTAGACATGCTTGGGAAACGCCGCTGAACAACTCAATTTAAAGAAGTGCCTATTTGCAGCGCGCGAGCTGACCATACAAAGTTACGTTTTCTCCAAGGATGAACCCCGATCCAGACAATCTTCAGGCAGTTGCCCAATTCCCGAAACCTTCATCCGTTAAAGATCTTCGTAGTATTGAAGGTCGGTGTTCCTACTTTAGGCGCTATATCCTGAACTTCGCCACCACGATTTCGCCATTGACAAAGCTCCGTTGAAGCAGCAGGCCCCTCACTTTGTGGTCGCTAGAGTGCGACGAGGCAATCGCAATCCTGCGCCGTTTGCTGACGTCTCCTCCAATTTTGCCTCAGTACGACCCGAAGGCGGCTACACAGGTGCACAACGATGCCAGCAGTGTTGGCCTCGGCGCAGTGCTTGGTCAACACAAGCAAGCGTTTTCTGAATACATTGTGGCTTACGCAAGTCGCACGCTACACGAAAGCCGAGAGTAACTACGCCACAACGGAAAAAAGAGCGATTGGCGATGATCTGGGTTCTTCCTAAGTTCCAGCCATATGTGTATGTTCTACCATTTGACGTTGTTACGGAACACTACGCATTTTGTTGGTTCTCATCGCTGAAGTGTCCCCCAGGCGCCGTTGACCGCTGGGCACATCACCTATAGCACGACGACATTCCCGTGTTCTACCGTAGCGGTCTCCAGCGCTCTCACACGGATGCCCTCTGGCGCTCTCCCTTGCCCGACGACAATGCCCGCTGCTCAATATCCCAGCATGCCGTTTCTTACATCGGTCTTCACACCATCGTTTCGGAACAGCGCGCGGACCACTGGATGCCCTAGCTGATAGGCTTGCTCTCTGATCCATCGGCACAGCCAACCACTTGCGCGTTGCGTCGACAAGCCCGTCATTTCGCCATTCGCGACGACCTACGACGACCTACATGTTTTTGTATGTGGGACGCTGGCGAACAAGTGCAGTATCCACCTCGAGTGTGAGAAGACCATGGTTCGAATCCGCAATTGCCCACGCGATAAAAAAATCTGCGTGTTGAAAAAATCGCATATAGGCCTGGACTGCGGCCTGATCTCGGTCGTCGCCTCGAGACACTGCATCGTCTAGTTTTCCGGCTCGGAGCGGCGTCCGAAGGGAGTCGGTGAATAGGAGCGACGGGGCTGGGGGGAGCGAGATTGTCGTCGTTTGGGCGAAGGCGAACGAGAATAGGGGTGGTTCCGCGCAGGAGAATCTGTGGCAGCATTATCGGAGCGGCCAGCATAGGGACGAGAAGGGCCACTTAGGGTGCGAGAGTAGGCAGTATAAATAGACCAATTCGGGGAACTCCAGCGAATGCGACAGTGCTGAGAAATGTGCCCGATTCGATGGCAGTGCAAACAAATGGGCTTGTCGTCTGCAGTGCGCCATTCAGACAGGTTGCGGAAACGTGGTGGATAAGAAGATGCGGGACGGGGCGGAATCGAAGAAGCCGGGTGGGTATCAGGGCGTTGGGCCGAGCAGATGGTGTGAAGACCCATGTTTGCGAACTCCTGGCGGGCAACTGCCTGGATCTGGGAAACCGTGACTGCAGGTGCATTGGAGAAGCTGGAGTTAAAGGCAGCCGGATAGGCGGCCTCAATCTCAAGCGGGACGATTCTGGTAACATCGCCAGTGTAGTTGGGATGAGGAGCGTCGGCACAGGAAGATGTCGCTGGGGTGTTGGACAGACGGCCAAACTGCTGCTCGATACGTCGGGTTTTAGCGAGTTCGAGGCGGCGGCACTATTTTATAACTGCATCCACCGTCGCCACGTTGGTAAAAACGAGCAAGTTGAAGGCATCATCGGCAATGCTTTTGAGGATGTGGGAGACCTTGTCGGACTCAGTCATGTGTGCGTCAACATTGCGGCACAGAGCGAAGACGTCCTGAATGTACGTGACGTAGGGCTCTGTTGACATCTGCACACGGCCGGAAAGCACTTTCTGCGGCAAGTTGGTGACCGTAAGGGTTGCGGAACAAGTCTCGCAGCATTTGCTTAAGCGAATCCCAACTGGTGAGCTCATCTTCATGCGTCCGAAACGAAACTCTAGGTGTGCCACCGCGGTAAAAGACTACGGTGGCGAGCATGATAGTAGGGTCCCACCGGTTATTGCGGCTGACGTGTTCATACAGGCTGATCCAGTCATCGACGTCTTCCCCATCTTTGCCTGAGAATACGCCAGGATCACGGGGAGTGGGGACAGTGATGTAGGTCGTCGAAATGGCAGCAGGTGTCGGAGCCGGCGGAGTCGAGTTGTCGCCGGGAGCCATGAAGGAAGGCTCGACGTACCGTCCACTGCAAAGCTACGTGACGAGGTACAGGGAACGTCCGCCTCCACCAGATATGGCACGTAGGAAGACTGAGGCGAAAAGCTATATACAAGTATATTTACAAGTATATTTCGTCTTAACACTGCTCGCCTCTTCGTGATCGCAAAAACTATATATATATAAATATATATATATATATATATATATATATATATATATATATATATATATATATATATATATATATATATATTTGCATATTACGCGGTTTATGCTCACATAGTTGCCATTCCGTGTGTCAGCTTCTTCAGACATTGCATCCACTTAAGCTTCGTTGGCAGCTTGACCAGAACCACTACGTAGTTGTTGCATTCCGGTTGTGTTGTGAGATAGCGGAGCAAGTGCGTTTGTAATTTCTTCGTCCTTGTAAAGTTTCCCAGTGTTTCCACCATTCCATCATTATAAGTTGTGCAAAAAGAATTTTTCCTAACACCGCCATAGTTACTCGAGACTATTGGAATTGAATTCTGGCCTTATATTGGCCAGCAAGAACGTACATAATAATTTATTCATAATGGTGAATTAGTGCGTAACATTATGCATGTTGCTAACTTGATGAACACGTGTTTCGCTTCGGCTGTCTCGCCTAAGGAAAGTGACATGCACAGCATGACTTCAGTGTCTCCTGAAGAAGAAGAATATGACAAGGAGTGTCAGGCACTGTCCTATTAAAGGTAAAGGCGAATCGTGAGGAGCTAGATGAAGAAATTCTATCAATGTCTTCTATCAAAGCCAAGCGGGTGTTAATTTCACCGATGTTTTACGTTTTTTCTCTGAACCACACACTTGTACTCGCATCACGGAATTCATTCATCATTACATATCTTGAGCATAACAACATCGCAGTTAAAAACTAGAATTGATTTTTCTGTCGTACGACTGCACTTCCAGAGGTACGACATGAGTTTCAGTAGCTACTACGGAAATTGCTGACGTTACGGCAGAAGTGCCGGCATCGTTATGACAACCAAGAATTTGGACTTCGCAACAGGATCACTCTTTCGTGACAGCAAGTGTTCTGAAGTCGCTACAGAAACTGTCGGTCACGGCAACCACTCTGGCATGGTACCGGAATTAGTCCCGACGCCTCAACAGAAGCGCATTCCATCGCGACGCTTGGTGCTCTCGCTGGTAGCTCGGTTTAGCGGAGTAGAGAAATACACGTCTTGACAGTTTGTAAACGGAGAGTCGACTGGATTTATTCAAAAGCAAGAACAGGTTTGCCTATTGGCAGTGGTGTAGTCGCAATTGGGCAGCCACCTCGATTCCAACAAAAGCTGGGGACAGTGATCCCCCCGCTTCGTAAGGCGAAGGGACGGGCGGTCGTTACACTTTTTTTTAAATTTTGTGTCACTTTCGCTTCGATGGTGTGCACTGTCAGGAGGACTGACTGTTCGGATAGTTGGTGTTGCATTAAAATTATGATAATTTAGCGCAGATTGATAGAGGACACCAAAGGACAAAGTGAACATGCAAGGGTGCTACGTTGTTCTTTGGTGTCCGTTAAAGATATTGCGCTAATTTAAGTTGTAATAAAAGGCGCGTTCCCCGAATCTGGCAAAGCTGATTGTGCTGATACCAGAATTGGCGTTGACACGACGAATGACGTTGATTTGTCGTAATTGTGCCCGGACAGCTGGACACATAAAATTGCCCGACAGACTCATCTAAAATGGCTGTTGATCGAAATAACCGAATACACGGCGACAGCTGCGTATCCACTTTGTTGTGTCAGATGTGGCCCACAGTCGAGTGGAATTGCATGTGCATTGGCGTAGCATCCTACAAATATTGAACTGTTAGACAAAACTGCTTCTCAATCTAGGTCGCTCGGATGCCACTATTCTCGTATCGGTGCAACCGCGAGAAATCAGTACGCTGTCTAAACGAGTACTTACGGACGAATGCTCATTTAAATATGTTGCACGGAATTACCATCTTATCTGGGTGATCAAAATTGTAAAAAGCTTGGGACAGCTTTCAAAACTAGCAGGGAGAACCTTTACAGCCTCTCTGGACGCCGTTGTATATTTCTGAATTTCTTAATTAAGATAGAGGCCGTAAAGCAAGATGAACGTTACAGCACTTCATGCAGTTCTTACGGATATTAGCAACACTTTTACTCGACTACGAGTACTCTAGGTAACGTTGCGGAGTTAAAGCGCACCTTCACTATAAACTATGATGATGATAATGATAATGATGGTGTTGATGCTGATGATGATTAACCTCTGTCGTAGCTCGCAGCCACTGCGGGTGATAGGCCAATAATCGGGCGGCAGGAGGTAGCTAATGGAAATTCTTATTTCAAGACGATCGATGTGCGCAAAATAAAAGAAATACAAGAAAAAGGAGATTTTGCAATAACTAGACTAGTATGCGAGAGAGCAGTCAGACTAGTTTAAAGGTGAATATTAAAAGAGGCTACAATCAATAAGAAGTAATGCTAACAAAGAATTTAGAGAAACCAATTTAGGTGAAATGAATGCAGATTTAATATCTAGAATAAAGATACGATAACTAGCAGGGTAATCGTTTTGTTTTAGTTAAATATTCAAAGAGTGCGGAACAAACGTTTCTGTGGCTATAGCCTAGTTTCGAAGCCCCAAAGAATATTAATACTTAACTCTAATCCAGTTTTGCAGAGTCGAGCTTCGAGTAACATCTGTCTTTGGTGTGAATATCGTCTGCATGATAAAAAGTAGTGGTCAATTTATTCAATTCCCATACAATGTTGGCATAGAGAGGACGTCGTGAGACCAGCTCTTAACAAATAAAAATTCAATTGCGTGGTGCGGCAGCGTTGTCTGGTGTTTGTAACTTGTAATTGCCGAAAAGGACACCACTGTTCATTCCTGCAAAAACCGTCATTCTGAAAGTCTGGAGATCGTATCAGCGATAATATACACGATTTTTCAAACAAAATTGTCTATATCTCGATGCCGTTATGTAAGCTGCATCCGGTAAAATAGGAATCAAGGGCCCATTTAAAGACGTTCTGGTAACACATCTGCCATTTCATTTAGATATAAAACGCGGTGGCCAGGAACCCACAGCAAATGATTTTTTGTAAAGTTGTAGGGACAAATGTAATGGCAGTGCTAGCGCGTGCACGCCAGATAGCCACATAATCGTTGTCGTCATGGGCCAAGCACCGGCCACAATCGGCGGCCGTGAAAATATGAATTAATTTTCTACACTTGCCTTATCACATTGCCTCATAGTGTTCTCCCGTTGCTTTCTGCTTCCAGATGACTTGTCTTCTTCTTTTGAACAATGTCTTGCCACGCTTCGTAACGTGCTGTTGCATAATGTGCTGCTCTCACAAAATTTTTCACTTACACTACAAATAAACCGAGAGAACCTATGTAGTCGTGATTAAACAATTGAAGAGTAGAACCAAGGATTATCGAGTGGTAGTATAAAAATGTAATTGTACGCGTAGCATGTATTTCAATAGCACTTTCCTTGCCGGTCCAATAAAGCTTTTCTTCGCAGTGATTCCAGCATTTTGAATGGATCGACATACCTTCTTTTGTTGTTTTTTTTCATTTCTTTGCCCTTTTGCAATATATGCGAAATTCAGCTTCACAAATACACAGGCGATATTCGGTGAGATGACTATTCCAGACATTGCGAGACAAGTGAGTCATTTTTTCTTTTAATTTCTTTCCAGGTATAGGGATATAGATGTATGTGGACAACCGGTAAGTTATTACCAGAACATTCTGTGAGGCACATCTTCTCTTTTTCTTTTAAAGAAACATTTGTGGAACTTTTCTTCAATTGAGAAGCCCTGTTTTCTGGTTCTATGAGATGTTCGCTTAAGATTGTTAGACTCGCAAAGGCATGATAGCGAATATGTAGCCCCTCCATAAAATCTCCGCATGCTATCTCTGGCTTGTGGAAGGTAGTGATGAAGATTAGGAATGACCACAACGTGTTTATGTTAAAGCAAAATTGTGTTAATCGCAAGCTAAAAACCTAGATTCATTCTCTAAAAGGTCAAAGGACAGAATATTGCCGTGAACAGAGTAGTAGGCAATAAATAATAGGTAAATGCAGGAAACAACTTGAGACTCCACACAGACAATCTAGCACCAGTCCACCGATGTCCTGGTGCCTAATTAAATTTGTGCAACAATAATATACAATAATTGACAATGAAGCGGTGATCCATTGCATTTTATTATAATATTGACGAAAATGGTCCTTTTAGATTGTTCGAAAGAACAGCTCACTAATGTTCTTGACAATGGCACAGATGGTCAAGAAGCTTCGTTCTAGATTGACTGCATGCCACTCGTTATCTCATATTTTGGTAATGTAAGGGATGGCGCGGTTCGACAGTCCATGAGCGCAAGCCTCACTACTTGATAACCGCGGCTAGCGATGGCTCGCGCCACCACTAACTTATTCCGCGTCCTTCTCTACATCCATCATTAGCTACGATATCGCGGTGACAGTTCCCACACAGCCTTTCGGTTTGGAAAGGCGACGTAACTGACCAACGGTGGCTGCCGCAAATGTAGGGAGCCCACGGCAACGGGTAAGAACTGTACTGGTGCCCTGAACGTGCACGTCACGGTGCAGGCAATGTCCGAGCTGACAAGGTCTTCAGGCCACCAAAAGTCCTATACCTGGCTGGCTTCCACGACATGCACACGGTGAAGTTCTCGCAGACCGAGTAGGGCAGCCTCAGAGTTGCTGAGGACGTGCAGTAGACTAAATGTCCTAAACATTTCCCGGAAACATACTCGTCTCTTTCCCCAATTTTATTCTGCCGTGAACACGCAACAGGTAGCGGCGACGTGGAACCACCGACTGTTACGGTTGACGTGTAACACCCCGGGCGAAAAGGATGCTCGAAAGACCCTGCTCAACCCAAACGAAAGATGGATTCCCAATTTGCTATGGTTTGTCCCATGTGGTGGCCGGTCTGGCAGGCGCCTCGCAGCTATGACAGGCCCCTTTGTGTGTGCGACCAAGGGGAGAACTCTTTCCAGGAACTCTTCAACACTAGGGCAAAATGCTTTCCGCAAACGAAGTCGCCTAGAAGAAAGGATCAGCCGCTTACAACCCCGCACCCGCAGGTTGCACCCGTAGAAGTATCACCTGCGAAAGTGGGAGCAGCCACAAAGCCACGACTGGGACATGCAATATCACTTGGGGAAGTGGGAGAAGCCGCAAAGCAACGTCCCCTGGGAAAGTGGGAGCAGCCGCAAATCCACAACGAGACTCAGTTCCTGTCACGTTACGTTGACGTGAGAAAGATGCCGCCTACGATTTTAGTGGGCCTATTTAAGGGGCCCGCAATCCACTTTTCACGTCATCCATTCTCTTCTTCTTATCCTTCGCCAACCATTGAATCAACAGTGCAAGTTTCACGCAAGATATTGTCTCGTCCTTGGCTGGTCGCAATGGTCTACCGGGCGCCTGCAGCCTACCGACAACGCCACGCTAACCAATAGTAACGCAGGTCGAGGTGCGAGAAACAGACTTTGCAACAACTGGTTGGCAGCGATGGGAGACGCTGTCCCGGAGACTCCAACTTTGAACGACATGTAAGAGATTGTCTCCTCTTCGTCGTGGTGACAACGTTCGGAAGGAACGTATCAGGATTCATTACTGCATATGGTGAGTGCACGGCATTTCTTCACAAAGATATCACATGGCGTTACGTATTTTTGGGGGATGTACAGAGCAGTGAATTTTTTTACCGTTGACGGAAGTTTTGAGCACGTCGATGTTATTATAGAGCGAAGAATTAGCAGCACTAAGGGCAGCCATGAACTTGAAGGCACAAAGTAAGCCGGAATAAGCCAGGTCGAGAAGACCAAAAGTGAGTCCTACTCAAATTTCGCATACACCTTGGAAGTAAACCTGACGGAATGGCTCACAGAAGAGGGTGCACTCGGCGAGGCCGAAAAGACAATGCAGTGCGTTGCTTTAGAACAGTTCTACTGCCGGCTGCCAGAAAACATGAAGTATTGGGGGTTCAGGATAGGCCAGGCGTGGACACTATCACAAGAGCGGCCCATCTCGCTGAGGAGTAAATAACTCGCCGTGAGTTCGAAGGCAATGAAGCTCCTAAGAAGGAGATGAACAAATAAAGACCCGGCAAGCAAGAGTGATAGTCAAAGTCGAGTCAGTATAAATACAAGGAAAGGTCAGATTCGGTGAAAATTAGTGATGAGAACAGCAAGAAAAGGAGCAGTTACCAGAACAGAGGGCAGAACGGCAAAAAAATGTTTTCGATGCAAAGAAACCAGCAGTTTGCAACTGCCAGCAAACGCCGCATATCTCCGTGGGGTGCCACAATCCCAAACTAGTTTTGATGTCAGTAACTAGTAACGAGGAAAATATGAAATTGCTAGAACCATACATTCGAGACCTCGTGGTGAACGGCAAACCGTGTCGGGTGCTTCGCGACCCGGCAGCCGCAATGAACGTGGGGCACCGGTCGTACGTGGATGAAGGCCAGTTCACGGGAGACTGTGCTTGGATAAGGCAAGCCGTAGAGGCCTCCAGTGTTTTTCCCCCTGTGAAAAAGGTGTCCCCCTGTGGAGTGCTGGACACTGAAGCCGCCGTCTGGGCACATCTCCCGCCACAGCATCCATATTTGTTGTCTAACAAATCTGAGGATTTGCTGCGACGCAAGGGAATCAGGTTTATTGAAGGAGTAGTGCAAGCCCTAACTCATTCCAAGGCAAGGGAGCGCGCGGCCAAGGCAGTGTTCGAATATCCAGTGGTGGAGGAAACAGGTTCGACGGAGGATTCGTCAACCAGCACCAAACAGAACAGCCCTATAAGGGATATTGTGGAACGTACACTAGCTAATGAAGAAGTCAGGAAAGCACCGGAGACTGAAATATCTCGTGAGGCAGAATGCAGAAGAACGTTGTTGAATGTAAGCTGTGCCACATTGATTGCGGAAGAGGAAAAAGATTCCACCCGGCGTAACCTAAGGCCAGACGCGAAACAAGGTGTGGCCAAACAGACCGTAAAATTCATCAAGAGGGCAGGCACCCTCTATAAAAAGTACAGCAGTCAAAAGGGAGTGCAATTCGGCCAACTCGTGGTGCCGCATGCCTATCGCGAGCAGCTCCTGCATCTGGTTCACGGGGGCTTTTGGACAGAGCATCTGGGCATTCGAAAAACAAAGGACACCTTACTGCAGAAATTTTACTGGCCCAGCGGCTTTCGGTAAGTGGAAGCATTTGTGAGAAGCTGCGTCTCATGTCAACGCGTAGGCAAGCCCGGAGGTAAGGCTAACACGCCAATAAAACTTGTTCCCATTATCATGGAGCCGTATCGCAGACACATAATAAACACAGTGGGAACACTGCCTGCAACGCAGTATGGCTACCGGCATTTTCTCAGGGTACTATGCCCCTCAGTCTAATTCCCAGAGGCGGTGCCCCTCTACGAACTAAGCTCGGTGGAGATGGTCAACGCGTTTTTGTCTATCCTGTCCGACCAGTCCGACAGAAATCCAGTCCGACCTAGGATCCATCTTTGCGAGCGCTGTGATTTCGATGTTTCTGGAAACCTGGGGTATTAAAATCATTCAGCGCTCAGTGCACCACCCTCAGTTAAACGCGGTACGGAAAGTCCGCTCAAATATGAAACGGCTTTTGCAAGCCCTTTATTATGAGCTCAAAGCCGATTGGGAGGTTTGCTTGCCTGCAACAATGTTCACGCTTCCGAACGGCACCGCACGAGTCAACAGGTTTTTCACCTTCAGAGCCCACTTACGGTCGCTGCCTTCGGTCCCCTCTTTTCATTGTTCGAGAAGTCTGGGGAGGCAGAGTGGACAACCCTTCAGTTGTGGCATGCGGTTTAGAGCTGTTAGACCGAGTGCACACATCTCAAAAATTAGCAGGGCAGGAAATGCGCAAGGCCCGAAGCAATGCTACGCGGTACGATGACAGGACGGCTCGACGCTTTGAAGTTTAGGAAAAAGTAATGATCCTGAAACCCTCCTTGAAAAACATACTACAGGTTCAATGGGAAGGACCGGTTGACATAATTCAGAAATAATCTTAAACAAACTATGCATTCACGGTAAACGATCCAGTGCGCTTCATGCCACTGCTGACATTTGGTCGGTGATGGAGAAGTTCCCGGTATTTGTAGCCTTTTCGCTGATGACGTCAAGACGTTTCAGCAAACCAGCAGCTAGGAACATTCCATACGTTTCGTCTTGGGGTCGGCGCTTTGCTCGGGGTAGGGGCCGAAGGGCGAGACTTGACCACACGTGGCAAGTAGGCCCAGGACGTAGATAGGAAAACACGGATAATCAGAATTAACTGGTTACCGAACCTGCAGCAAAAAGATAGTGCTGTCAGTCCATGCAAATGGTCCAGTGCGGTTCACACCACTGCTGCCATTTAGTCGGTGTCCAACAAGGTCCCGGTGTCTGTAGCCTTTTCGATGATAACGTCAAGACGTTTCAGCAAACCAGCAGCTAGGAACAAGGTCTGACTACGGGCTAGTTGGAATTCCATGGTATAAATCGTAACTTACAGCGCAAACATAGACGGAGGAGAAAAAGGACGACGTAGACAAGCGCTGTCTTCCAACTGATTTTTATTTTCAGAAACAAACGTATATACCCTAAAACACCAAGACAAAAGCGCCCTCTAGAAGCAACAACCCGACATGAGAATGCATTCAGAATTTCACCTAAGATGAACGAGAGCGCATGTGCGATCTCAGGAAACCCAGTTCTTTTTCTGTTAGTGCGATAGATGGCTTACTAACCGAGTCGCCATCGGCAATCGCTGCTGCTTCAATGATAATTCTGGTAGTTTCATTGGGATGCCTAGCCAAGATGGTCGTCTCCTCAAAAATTGGGACGCAGCCGCATTGTGCGCAGTGAACCCCTAGGAAGCCTTCCCGCCCTTTGCGAACTTTGTTGTTGTGTTCTTGTAACCTAACGTTGATACATCTACCAGTCTGTCCTATATAAGACCTACCACATTTCAGGGGAATCTTATACACTATACCTTTCGAACAACCTGTAAACTTCTTCCTATGATTAATGCTGCAAATACTACGTTTCTTAGCCGCAGGATTGGTTCTGACGCAAAGCTGGGCCAGTTTTTTTGGAGCAGAGAAGACAACGTCGATACCTGCTCTTTGTCCTATTTTCTTAAGTTTGTGGGATATTCCATGGACATACGGGATAACAGCTGTTTTTTTACTTCGTTCATGTACCTGAGACTCAAAGCTGTGAGAGTCGGTGCTAAACTTATTACGCAAGCTTTCCGAAACTGAGACCAGAAGGTTGCTCGGGTACCCTGCAGCCCTCAACCGAGCTACCTGTGCATTGAAACTGGGATCTATCAAATGATAACATGATTTCGTTAGTGCATTATGCAAGCAGGCCTCAGCGATACCTCTCTTAACGATTTTTGAATGGGCAGATGCATACGATAACAGAGGCTTGTTAGCTCGCGGCTCGTACATCCAGCATACATGTTGCTCGGTAAAAGACAACTTCAAATCTAAAAACCTAAGAGACCCATTATCCTGAAGCTCATGAGTGATTGTGAGGGGAGATAAGCATTCTTCGAACAGGTCTAACACTTGGCGAACAGAGGCGGCTACAAAGCTCTCCTCACAATTAAACAAAACCAAAAAATCGTCGACGTAGCGAAAGGCTTTTTTGATTTTTGTATTGCCCATCCGTGACATGACGTTCCTGTCTAGGTCAGCCAAAAATAAATCGCTCAGGATGAGCTTCAGGATAATGGGTCTCTTAGGTTTTTAGATTTGAAGTCGTCTTTTACCGAGCAACATGTATGCTGGATGTACGAGCCGCGAGCTAACAAGCCTCTGTTATCGTATGCATCTGCCCATTCAAAAATCGTTAAGAGAGGTATCGCTCAGGCCTGCTTGCATAATGCACTAACGAAATCATGTTATCATTTGATAGATCCCAGTTTCAATGCACAGGTAGCTCGGTTGAGGGCTGCAGGGTACCCGAGCAACCTTCTGGTCTCAGTTTCGGAAAGCTTGCGTAATAGGTTTAGCACCGATTCTCACAGCTTTGAGTCTCAGGTACATGAACGAAGTAAAAAAACAGCTGTTATCCCGTATGTCCATGGAATATCCCACAAACTTAAGAAAATAGGACAAAGAGCAGGTATCGACGTTGTCTTCTCTGCTCCAAAAAAACTGGCCCAGCTTTGCGTCAGAACCAATCCTGCGGCTAAGAAACGTAGTATTTGCAGCATTAATCATAGGAAGAAGTTTACAGGTTGTTCGAAAGGTATAGTGTATAAGATTCCCCTGAAATGTGGTAGGTCTTATATAGGACAGACTGGTAGATGTATCAACGTTAGGTTACAAGAACACAACAACAAAGTTCGCAAAGGGCGGGAAGGCTTCCTAGGGGTTCACTGCGCACAATGCGGCTGCGTCCCAATTTTTGAGGAGACGACCATCTTGGTTAGGCATCCCAATGAAACTACCAGAATTATCATTGAAGCAGCAGCGATTGCCGATGGCGACTCGGTTAGTAAGCCATCTATCGCACTAACAGAAAAAGAACTGGGTTTCCTGAGATCGCACATGCGCTCTCGTTCATCTTAGGTAAAATTCTGAATGCATTCTCATGTCGGGTTGTTGCTTCTAGAGGGCGCTTTTGTCTTGGTGTTTTAGGGTATATACGTTTGTTTCCGAAAATAAAAATCAGTTGGAAGACAGCGCTTGTCTACGTCGTCCTTTTTGTCCTCCGTCTATGTTTGCGCTGTAAGTTACGATTTATAGCTAGGAACAGTCCGTGCGTTTCGTCTTGGGGTAAGCACTTTGGTCGGGGGAGCGGCCGAAGGGCGAAATGTGACCACACGTGGCAGGCAGGCCCAGGAGGTAGATAGGAAAAGACGGATAATCAGAATTAACTGATTACGGAACATGCAGCAAAAAGATACCGCTGTCAGTCCATGCGAATTATCCAGTGCGGTTAACGCTACAGCTGTCATTTTTGCCCGTAGCCAAGCCTAAAGAGCAGCATGCCGAAAAGAAACCAACAAACGTGTAATTTTCTCTTAAGAGAGACCCCCACTCTCGTTCGACTACCTCTAGGTCCCTAGATGGTTAAGATTTTCGAAAGCACTGTAACAAGAGGCCACGCAAAACGTCTATTTCAATTGCAGCATTAAAAGCAAACACTCCTACAGAAAGCGGCAAAAAGAATAGTCACAGAACAAAGCAAAGCAGTAACTTGTTTGTTAGAAAAACATGTATGTAGACGAACATTATTGGAACAAAGGATGTTGCTGTAGCCGACATTTCAACAAAGGTGCTTGTCATCAGGATATAACTGCTTTCTTTGACAGCGTTTTGTTGTTTATAACTCACTGGCCTTTACTCTCATTGAGGGAGGAGAAGCTGGTGCATATAATCGATCAAAAGAAGCCGAAGTGTTAAAATAAAGGCAGGAAGGGCGTACTGAGCAGAGGTGATCAGGATTAAGTAGGTAGGAGCACTGCTGTCAGTTCTTGCAAAGAGTAGGAGTGACTAAAATAGAAAACGATCTACACTGGCAAGCAATCAATTATCCAGTGGACGTAGTCTTCCAAAAAGTCGAAATAGGAATTAAGAAAAACGATTTGCACATTTGGGAAAAAGCAGCGAAGAATTAAGCAAAATAAATTTTTATCGAGATGCATCTGGTTAAGGTCAGCGGAAATGGTAAATGAAGGCAGAATATGAATACACATTTTACTGAAAGCCGTTGAAGAAAAAATATATTGAACAAGTTTTAAAAAGAAAGGACAACAAAATTAAACAGGGTATGACCGTAAAACAGTAATGAACAGCCTGTGAAAGAAAGTGGGATGGGCAATATGATAACCAGGTGCAAGTTTGCGAAATGTTGAGCGCTTGTTATAATCATGCTAATGTTGATGGCTTGAAGTATCTATCTTCGTGTGGAACATTTGCCTTTCATGAACAAGGAAATAAGTAATTTATTAAACAACTCTAAGTTCAAATATGGTTACGAGCTTCAGCATTAATATAATGGAGGAATATCTCATGGGCAGTTCTCCTGGGGAGGCATTCATTTAGCACTAATATCCAAAGGTGTAAGTACAAAATTTAATGGTCTAAATGGACCTTGGTTCCTGGCAAACTATGTTCTGGTATTTGTATCAACACAGATGCTCACACATTATATATGTTGGCGGGAGTACTAGGAACACTACATTATACTTGTTACCACAACCAAAGCGAAGTTTCGCAAGAATGAGTGAGAGAAACAATGAAGATTGCACAATACTGATTCAAGTCATCCGGAAAAAGTGCTAAAGTTAGGGGATCATGGGGATTAGGGTATGCTAGAGTTAGCAAATCAGAAGGCACAATTCTTTTTGTTAGAATATCCAATGTGCTTTAAATTAATGCTGCATTCAATGTAACAAAGGAGCAGCCGGTTTGTGTGGTGGTGACCGATGTATACGAAAGCTCATGACATTCTATGCAGCAGAACGTTGCCAATGAGTTGTTAGGCGCCCGAATGCACTCCCTTATGCAGAACGACATCCTGTAGTCAAACCTTGTGCAAACCTGCCAAGCCTAGCGTCTGAAAAACACCACAGAGGAAAGAAAAGAGTGGTAAATTTGTTGAAAATCACGAAAAATAATTTGATTACTGATTATGTTTACTGTTTGTTAGCCATTCACAGACTGTTCTCTACGGGTGTTGTAAACGGGTGCCCTGCTTTTACAGTCGTAGCAACAATGATCTGCGGCACTGACAAGGAGAAACGCTTATGAAGTTTATGCAAGAGTATACCCTACGAATTACACGCAAATTCATGTGTGAATCTGATAAGGGAGGAAGAAGGAAAAACTTTATTTTCTGACGGAGGGCGCCTCCTGAGTAGAAGAAACCAGTGTTCTTTAACCATTGCTGTTGCTGATGCCTGTGCACTAGCAGTTGCATAAAATATGGCAGTTGCAATTGCATTTTCACAAGCTGTAGCTACTGCAAGGTGCTTCCAGTTTATCGGTGCACAGCTGTAATACATTAAGGGCAAGTTAAAACTCTCTAATGAATTTTTCATATGGCATAATTGGAATGTAATATTCTGCAAATGAGTGAAGCGCTATGTCCCGTCTAATACAATGAAGCACCTTTGAAGAACCCGACTCGCCACCTGGGCCGCGATGAGGTGAAGAGTGTATTCTGTGTAAACTAGTGCACTTTATTGCCCAAAGCTGTGGGGAGTGCATTTATTATCAGTTGTGAAGGTTTATATTTTAAACTGCTCACAGTAAAACCATCTATGCAGTTATGCGAAACGCAACGCCCCCGTTTTTGTTGTTTAAAGGTAATGACATGTAGGGCCATAACATGTACACTATGATCTTCATTCCGAAACAATCAAAACGAATAGGGCCACCCTAAGTGTTATGTGCCTTCTGTCACATTTTCTGTCAAAAAGTGTTAGTCTGAGATGCTACCGTTGGCAGAGAAACTGATTTCTGGGGGAATATAAGGCAATAAGTGCAGTGATCTCAGTACTTTCACTGCTGTTTAGGCATCATCCGGTCCTATAGTAAAAAAATGAGGAATAAATGCAACATGTATACTTCACGTCGCAACCCTCATGAGGTATTTAATAGTCTCACATATGAAAGATTCGATATTTAGATCGGAATACCGAGTTTATTCCACTGAAATAAGGGCATGATGCCAATGATTCTTGCATTTGGTGCTATATTTATTTTTATCTATATCAGTTGGAACGTGTATGCATTGTCAGTGATATCACTTGACATGTTTTAAACTGACTGCTTTCTCAAGTTAGGCAAATTTGTATTCGCAAATAACTTTGTGGATGATACCAAGAACTTGCTTAGCAGAAGTATATGTTTAACATTTGCAACCTACGAGGCTCTTAAATGCATATCTAAACCTATCGTGCATGCCGACTTCTGATCTCATCACCATTTTACCGGAAATCATCTGCAAGGTTTCTTATGATGAATGCAAATTTGCTTGTACGGGAAAAATAGGAGATTTAAACACGTGAATTATACAGCATAAGAATGGTATCAGCAAGAAGCACGCATCAATCACAGTATCAGTAAGCACAGCCGCATAGACTATCAAGCACAACAAATATTTGGGTGATTTAAAATTCTTGCAGTGGAATGAAATCTGTCTTCCAATCTATATCTAAGCTCTTTCATTATTAAGTCTACTACCACTACCTTCACCAGAAACTTTCATATTCGTTGTAATATCTACGCCAAATCATTCTGATCGAAATCGAAGCCTTCTTAAGCTGCTTTTTTTCGCTGCTAATTTTCTGCGGGAATGAGGTGTCCATGTGAAGACCATACCATCTACTTATTTACAGTTTCTTTATTAATGATAAGGGAAGAAATTCACACTTAAACTGCATTGAGCCTGAGGAAGTTCTATGTTTTAAGCTGTTGGTTCTCTTTCCCTTTGCATTCTTTGACCCACCTGGTTAACTAAGTAGGTAGAAAAACTGCACGAGAAATTTGGTGGCACCGAATTAGACTTTTGGCCCAGAGAACGTCGTCACGTTGATTGGAGGAACAACTGCGCGTGGTCTTGTCTTCTGCGGTCAACTGCTGTTGCCTCGGCATCTTTCTTGAGGGCCATGACCATGCCAAAGAAACCTTGCTCGTCATGCTGGAAAAAGAAGAATAATATTCTGAGCGAAGTCTTTTTCTTAAGATATCCCATTTAAGTTGTATTCGTAGCTTTGGGGCGCAAAATAGCCGCGTGAGTGGGCACTCAAGGTATTTTACGTGTATTCGCAGGCTTCTTTCTTGCAAAAACACTTTTCTGTAGCACACAATGAGCAACAGAAACCTGAATTTTCTCGTTGACACTTTGCATTTAATTAGAATATTTCAGAAGTTTATTAAATAATTAGGAATAATTATGTAATTAGCCAGAATGAGAAATATAATCTGTTATCACCATGCGACGTCAGGCACCATTACCTTGGCTTTGTCTAGCTACATGGCATTCACATATTTCTAAATCTTCGTCCATAATAGTGGCGACACCCTTTAGATCGAAAAACAATATTACAATTTTCATGATCATGTCATGCGTGCTATTAGTTGCTATGGCTGCTTCAAGTGATTCTTTGCCTATGGTGCAAGCAGTTTTGAAGTTAAATTGTTTTGCAGCAAGGACGTGCAATCTAGAAAAACCGAGCAAAAAGTCAAATTGTATTCACTGTTCAGATGTTTATGTAAGAAGCTGTAGAAAAAAGAAAACAGGACACAACACTTACCGTATTTAACCACATAATGAAAACGCTCGCGTAATGAACGTAGCCCCCACTTTTCCAACCAAGAAGTGTTTTTTTTTCTTCTTTTTCACGCATAGTGGTCGCACCCTGAACTTTCTGCTGTGGAGTAGGAGACACAAGGTACGATTCGGCGTTCGATATCGCGCTCGGCGATTGCTATTGTTTCCGACACCCTGTAGGACGCCGAATCGTATCGTTTCTCCTACTTTTATTGCGATTGCAATTATAGGAACACTCCAGGACCATTTTTGTCGTCGTCGTTGTCGTCACCACCGCGCGCCGCATGATGTAGGTGTGAGTGAAAGCGCGCGAGGGAAGCTGACGATAGTAGCTCAATCTCGCGCGCAGTCTTTCGTCGCGTAAAAGGTCCAAGGGGGCGGGACGGAAGGTCTGAGGGCGGCGTTCTACTCCAGCAGCAACTGCGAACTGCACAACTGCGTTCCAGGGGCTCCGACGATCGCGGCTCGTTCTCCATCTGAATTTCCCGCGTACATGGGTACATCCGAAGCGCCGCGCGTGCTGCCCCCAGGTACCGCATTCTGTCAGCGCGGAGAACAAAACAGATCGGTTTCGTTGTCGCATTTTCGATGTAGTCGCATTTTGCTGTAGGTGAGGGCGCCCACATCGGCTCCGTCATTTTTGAATGTGTGTACAGCCACTTTTACCACCATCATGGATTCAAGCACATTACTCGATTTGTGAAGTAACTGGGAATTGGCGAATACCTTTCTTTAAGGTGGGACTTCTATTTTAGAACTTTTACTTGCCTTTCTTGGTGCATCGAACGTGTGCGGCTAGCAAGGCCCGAGTTGGCCTACTAGCCCCGCTGGGCCGAAATGGCGGAAACGGGCATGGAAGTTGAAGACGCTACCGGGTGAGAAGAGAATGAGGAAGGTCTAAGCTGGCAAATTGTGACAAGCCTAAAATCTCGCTCCACCACAAGGATTGCTGGCGATGGGAAAACATCGCCGCAGAGCCAGCAAGTGCAAGGCAACAGCAGCTACAACAAGGGACCTACAGCCACTACGTTCAAGAACCGGCTTGTCAAGGCATCAAGGATACCCCAATTGCCCGAGAGTGAGTAAAAACTTTATTGCAAACGTCCGGCAATTTGGGCCTGGTGGGGCAATAAGCACCCCAGCTTAGGTGACGGCCTCGAGTCCTTGGACTCGGGTGGCTTCCTCGGCGTGCCGGATGGCCCACAGTTGATCGGCGAGGTCGTCGCTGAGCAGGGCCGCCTCCCAACGCGCCCCTCGGTTCGAGACTGCCATTTTTATCACATTCGTCGGGGACTCCTGCCGCTCACTACCGGTGCATGCCCACAGCATGTGCTGCAGCGTAGCTCTGGCTCCGCACGCTTTACAATCGTCGGACGGATAAATATCGGGGTAGCAGAGGTGAAGGATCGCCGGGTTGGGATATGTGTGTGTCCGCAGTTGCCTCCAGGCAACCGCCTGTTTCTTGTTTAGTTTGGAGTGCGGTGGTGGGTATTTACATCTGTTCAATCTGTAGTGTTGCGTGATGTCTCTGAAAGTGGTCATGCGATCCCCCACGTCCACTCCCGCATCGCTCTCGCGGTGGACGAGACGTCGGGATTGCCGGCGGGCGCCGCGGCTCGGCATGTAAGTCCTCGAGCCCTGGCGTGGGCCGTCTCGTTTCCCGGGAGCGGAGTGTCCGTGTGGGCCGGGGTCCATACGACGAGGAAACTGTCGTTTTTGCGGCAAATATTGCCCTGTTGAATTTGGAGAATGCGGGCCGCTTCCCGGGAGATCCGGCCGCTAGCGTAGTTGCGTATCGCTGCCTGCGAGTCGCTTATTATCACCTCGGCATCCGTGGTGGCTACCGTGAGGGCTATCGCTGCTTCCTCAGTCGCCTCCGTCTCTTCCGTGCGTATCGTCGCGCTCGGGATGCAAGTTCCGCTGTGGTCCGTGATTGCGACCGCGAAACCACGTCGTCGCTCGTAACGGGCCGCATCTACGTAAACAGTTTCTTTGTTGCTGCCGTATATCTTTTCTAAATCTCGCGCGCGCCTGTTGCGCCGGCCAACGTGATGCGTCGGGTGCATGTTCTTGGGCAACGGCGAAACGGCGATGCGCTCGCGAATCGGTGTGGTTATCGCGACCTTTTCGCCCTGCTGTGTGTGGTAGCTGATGCCCAGCGTCTCGAGGATGTGTCGTCCAGTTCTGCTTTTTGACAAACGCTCGTACTGCGCGACGTTGTGCGCTTCTATTATCTCGTGTAGGGTATTGTGTAAACCCAGTTCGTCAAATTTATCCGTGCTGGTATTGATCGGCAATCCTATGGCACGTTTGTACGCCTAGCGGATGAGGCGGTCTAGCTTAGTTCGTTCGGCCACCTGCCACTTGAGGTAGGACGCGACGTACTTTATGTGACTGGTTACGAACGTCTGTACCAGGCGGATCGTATTGCTTTCTTTCATTCCACTATGTCTGTTCGTGATACGTTTAAGTAACCGGATCGTTTCATTGACCGAACGCTCTAGTCTGCGCACGGTTTCGCCGTTGTGGCCGTTGGCCGACAGGTGCAAGCCCAGTACCCTAATTTTGTGAACATGCGGGATGACGGTGCCGTCAGATGTGACTACTCTAATTTCTCTGTCGGCGCGCTCGGTTGCGGAATCGGCGTTCTTGACTTTGCGGCCCCTGTGCGTGGGTCTGTAAACCAGGAGCTCCGATTTGGCCGCGGAGCATTCGAGGCCCGTGTCACGCAGATACTCCTGCACAGCGTCGACAGCCGCCTGTAAGGTTTGGTCTACGTGGCCGTCATTTCCCTCAGCAACCCAGAGCGTGATGTCATCGGCGTACAAGCTGTGGTGGAGGCCTTCTATCTCTGCCAGTTTCTGGGGTAATCCGAGAAGCACGACGTTAAAGAGCATGGGCGAGATGACAGAGCCCTGCGGTGTGCCCGAGCAACCTATGTCTATGTCTTGCGATTCCAGTCTGCCGATCACTATGCGGGCATGGCGACCCGTAAGGAAGTCCCGTACGTAGTCGTACGTTCTCTAGCCCAGTCCCAATGCTCGTATGCTTTCAGGTATCGCGGCGTGTTTTACGTTGTCGAACGCCTTCTTGAGGTCAAGTACGAGTATTGCTTTTGTGGATCGCGTGGGATTGTCTACGATGTGGTGTTTGAGTTGAATCATGACGTCCTGCGTAGAAAGGCCACGACGGAAGCCCAGCATCGTGTGCGGCAGCATGTCTCGGTCAACGAGGTAGTTGGTAAGGCGAGTGAGAACCGCGTGTTCCATGACCTTGCCGACGCAGGACGTCAGGGATATTGGTCGAAGATTGTCGATCTGTACCCGTTTGCCCGGTTTGGGGATCATAATTATGCGCGCCGTTTTCCACGAGCTCGGTATCGCGCCGGCATTCCAGCACACGTTAATATAATCCGTCAGCCGTTCTATCGACTCGTCGTCCAAGTTGCGGAGCGTTTTACTGGTTACACCATCCGGGCCAGACGCCGATTTTCTGTTGAGCTTGTGCAGTACCGCCCTCACCTCTGCTACGCTAAAGTCATCTAGCTGCGCGTTACTCTCCCCCGCGTACACCGGATGCGCGACGGGGCTAGTTGCCTTGACGTAACGGGTTCGCACGGCTTCTAGAAAGTCCGCGGACGTGCCTTCCTTGTCCTGTACTAGCTTGTTGATCTTATGCGCGTGCGCTGATTTCGTCTCCTCAGGATCCAAGAGATGCTGGAGGAGGTGCCATGTCTTGGCCATTCCTAGCTGGTTCTCCATACCGTTGCACGTCTCCTCCCATTGCGTTTTGCATACTTGCAATTCGTGGTCTTCTATGTCTCTGTTTAGCCGTGCTATGCGTCTGCGTAGCGTTCGATTGTGTCGTTGACGCTTCCACCTGTCTTGCAGGCTGCGCTTGGCTTCCCACATGTGTAGTAGTTTACTATCACCTCTAGGTGTGCTTCCTGCGGTACTTCCCGCGTTGCCGCTTCAACGTCCCTCCTGAGTGTCGCGGTCCAGCTCTCGATGTCGTCGATAGCCTCGCTGCCGTGATTATGCTCTTTCCGGGCTTTGCGAAACGCGTCCCATTCTACCAGCCGATAGTGGTTGCCCTTGGTGCCGACCCCATGACCGTGGTGATGGTACTGCGGTCCCACATCGACCTGGATCTCGATCACCGAATGATCGCTACCAAAGTCCTCCTGCGTGTTATGCCACCGCGCACCAGCGACGTTCTTCGTAAACGTGAGGCCGGGCGAAGTGTCCGCACATACGCTGTTGCCCTTGCGTGTGGGTGCGGAAGGGTCCGTAACGAGCTCCAGCGCCTCATTCTGCGCGTCTTCCCACAGGCGCTTACCCTTCGGCGTTTCGTACTTGTAACCCACGCCGTGTGAGGCGCGTTGAAATCCCCCGCGATGATTAAGGGCCCGTCGCCGGCTGCCTCGCTCGCCTTTCGCAGTAACGTGCTAAAGCGGTGTTTGCCTTTAGGTCTACTGTACACGTTCAATACAAACAGACCGCGCCCTTTCGTTGAAATAAGCTCGATCAGTACGTGCGGTATTGTAACGTTCTTGAGTTCGCGTTGCGCCACGGTGAGGCTGCGTCTCACCAGCGTTGCAGCGGCCGGCGGTGCTCCCGCGGTCACGGCCTCGTCGATCGCTTTGTAACCGGCCAGCTTGACCAGGTCGTTGGTTTCTTGTAATAGTATTACGTCGGGCCGTTCCCGGTTGTGTAGGAATTGTTGAAGATGCCCCCGTTTCTTCCGGTACCCCCTGCAGTTCCACTGCCAGATTGTGAACGTGTTCTGTGCTACGCTGTCGTGCGCGTTGTGTTTGTGTGGTGTCGTGTCGAGCCATGGTGACTGTCCGCACTATTGTTTGCCGTCCGGCTGATCCTGCACCTCTTCGTCTGGTAACGGACTAAGGTACGGTTTCCGAGTCGTCCGTACTGGGCGACCCGCTGCTCCCGGGAGCTGCATTTCAGTATTGTCTATGCGCGATTGGAGCGTCGCGACCATTTGAGCGAGTTGTGCTATTGCACTGCTCAGCTGTTCGGTTTGCGCGGTTTGCTGATCTATTGCGCGGTTCAGTTGCGTTGTTTGCTGCGCTTGTTGCGTCATCAAAGCGTCTACCTTGTCTTCGACTCTGTTGACTCGCTCTCGGAGTTTCTGCTCGTGCGTTTGCAATTTGGTCTCGGTCTGTTGCGGGTCTAGCTCTTTGCCTTTTGTAGGAGCGGGTTGTGCCTCCTGCGCCTCCATGACTTCCTCCGCGCTCTCGACCGTTCGAGCAGCCGCGTCTGCGGCGACGGGTTTGGTCAGAGGAGGAGGAGAGGGGGCTGCTGGGGCCCCCTTTAACGTGGTAATTTCGTTCTTTAGCCTAGCATTTTCCTGCTGTAGTGTTTTGATGACGGATTCTAACTGATCCAGTCGCTTCTGTAACAGGCTTTCTGTTCCGTAGTTGCTACTCTGAGAGCTAGTGCTGCTTCTAGTTGCACCGGGGTTTCTATTAATGGCAGTCTCGGTTTGCGATAGCGGCGCACGAGGTGCGCCTCCGGAGGCGACCGCCGCCCAGCTCACCTGTGGGGGGTTGGATCCTCGTCCTCCTTCCCCTGCATGCATAGCTGGCACGGGCCGTCGACCTGCTGCGAGGCCTCGCCGAGCGGGGGCGGGAGCCGGTGCGAGAGCGGGCTCGAGAACGAGTGCGGGAGCGAGTGCGGCTACGCGCACGGCTCTCCCTCGAGGTCGAGGGCTGTCGGCGCTAGCTCGTTTCGGTGTGGGGCGTCGTCGGTAGCTCTCCTATCCGTAGTCGTAGGTGCTGCTGCTGCTGTAAGCGGCCGCAGCCTCCTCGCGTATTCTGCGTTCCCATTGTCGCCGCTTGACTAGGTACGGCGTCTTCTACTTGGCTTTGCACTTGCGTTCCCCGGTAAGGTGACCCTTCCCACAGAGTTGGCACACCGGGTCGTACCGATGGTCATCAGGCGGGTTGCTGCATCCGCACCCGCGGTACTTTTTGTCGTTCGGGTTGGGGCACACGTCGGTCCTGTGTCCCAGACGACCGCACTCGTAGCTCATGTCGACGTAACGGGGCACGTAGTAGCCGTCAAAGAGGATGACCACGTAGCTCGTGTTCCCCATGCGCTTGGCATGCAGGACGTTCGGGTTTCACTGGTTCACGAGACTTTTCACGACGTCCGCCGGCTTTTCGTCTAGCGATATGCCCC
Organism: Dermacentor andersoni; assembly: GCF_023375885.2. Classification (NCBI taxonomy): domain Eukaryota; kingdom Metazoa; phylum Arthropoda; class Arachnida; order Ixodida; family Ixodidae; genus Dermacentor; species Dermacentor andersoni. Next base: position 82,129,010 of record NC_092816.1, read on the forward strand.
TGAAGATACCTTTGGATGTGTTCTCCGGAGCCGCTCTGCAGGCGCTTGCTTCGAACTCGCGGTCGCCAATGCGCAGCTTGCAAATGCTGCCGTATCGTCTAGTGCGATCTTCTGACGGAGCACTCACCACTATCACGTTTTGACGCTCGTTGAGACAAACGCTGTCCTCCTCAGCTGCCTCGCGTCCCGCGCCTGCTGCGTTGCGTATGCAGCAATGGACGCGGTCCTTCTGGTATTTCGACACGTTGATGCCGTGTCGGGGTCGCACGATGATCTTGTAGTCGTCCGTGGATAGGTTGGGCATTCGGCTCGCCATGGTGATCTTCCGCACATAGTGCGTCGCTTGTTTTGTAGACGCCGCTTTCTTGGAGGACGCTGTCGCGGCTTGCTGGTTCGTCGCAGGGTCGTCGTCACCCGCCGCCTTCTTGGTGTTACGCTTGATCTCGCACTATGCCTGCTGTTTTCCGAGCTCCGTCGGCGATGTTTCCTCCCCTTCGACTTGCACGACTTCCATCTCGGAAGCCAGCGCAGCGGATCGGGGCTCCGCTGACGCTTAGGCCTACCGTGCCATATCTACCAGCCTGGCTGTCGTGCCGACGTGGTGACGCGGAAAATCTTCGAAAAGTGGCCGGAAAACGGGCTCACCTGCCGAAATCTGGTATCGAGAGAGTCCGTAGAACTTTCGCAAGCAGTTGGGAATACCGTGAACAGGATAGCTGTAGAGAATTCGCCGAAAACCATAGAAAACTTGCGGAGCTGGTGCGACGCGCGTCCCACTCCGTGGCCTCCTAGCGGTTCAATCTCAATTGCCCGAGAAGCACAGCAAAATCATCATCTGCCCACGAGGAGGTCTCAACTTGAGCAAAGTGAAAACCACAGCGATAGGCGTAGTGATTATTGAAGCATCGGACCTGAATCCGGAACAAGCCCGAGAGGATGTGGTTTCCCTATCTTCACGCAAAACATCGTGGTGGTTAGTACAGCAGATCCCAGTAACGCTGCTTAGTATATGCGAATCAAGTCAATCATTATTGTGGCAACCCAACATGAAGTTAACGCCTTTGAGACAGCTCCGCATACCACGTGTAAATGGGTGATTCGGTGATTTCACCTCAGAGACAATCAGGCCATGATAACGAAGAACATTGTGCATTACTTTAACCCGCTGGAATTGGGAGCCAAACGCATTAAATCGACAGGCTTAGTCATTTTTCTGTTTGATGGGCTCAAGGTACCCAATTATGTCAGATACAGGTCGACCCTTGTCAGGTGCGACCTGTATAGGAAGCAGTTTGATGTCTGCTATGCGTGCGGAAGGATTGGACATCGATCAGATGTATATCCAACACCGGACGCGGTACAGTACAGTGCAGTGGATGTGGAACTCAAAACCCCGGATGACAATCACGGGCCTAACTGCAATTTCTGTGGAGGGGACCGCCAAACTGGGGACAAGACTTGTCGACAGTGGTGTCACGATCCACCCTGGTTCGTGAACAAGGGAGGGCTCGAGGCACCCTCCGATAGACGGACGCTCCGCAGCGTGGCCGCGCTGAACGATGGCTGACCGCCGAGCAGCTGTACGCGTCGGTGTTTGTTGCAGTGCGGTGACCAATGTTGCCTGCCGAGCGTGGCAGGCCACCGAGCCTGGCGGCGAACGAACAATATTCATGAGGGGGCGTCACATGCTTGCTACGCCCTCTTACCCCAAGTTTGTTTGTTAAATAAAAGAAACAAACGTCCATGTTCAAAATGCGAGGTTCTGCCTTCACCCTAGCTCGGTCGACGGTGCCTGCTATCCAGGCGAGTAACGGTCCGGTGGCCTCCGCCGTCGAGTACTCCGCCTGGGAGCCGGTGTACGGTCGGGTGTGGCAACGGCGGGTGCTGCTTGAGCCAGCCTCGCTCCATCCGGAGGGTCCATAGTGGTCGGCCTTGCGAGTGGTGCCGGACCAACGGGTGCCGCACCACTGGCAACGGTTGCCGCCTCCGAGGTGGGTGGTGCTCCGCTGGAAGCGACTGGTGCTGGCGCTAGTCCTCCTGCGCGCTGGAACTCAGAAGTAGCAGTCGAGTGTGCTGGCCAGGTCCCGAGGCGAGGCCTGACGTGGTCGGCGTGTCTGTGCCACATGGCTCCGTCTGGCATGCGGATGAGCAGCGATGAGGCGCTGGCAGGAGACACCACCTGTACGGCAGACAAGGGTGGGCCGGGACGGAAGTTCCTGACGAAAACTGGAGCTCCCGACACTGGCAAACGCCCTGGAGGGCACCCTTGGTCAGCAGCCAGCTTCTGCTTCAGCTGCTTCAAAAGCACTGTGGATCGAAGGTCCGGATGCAAGACGTCCAAGGGTGTCTTGACCATCCGAGCCAGCAGGAGCTCACAGCGGCCACGGCCAGTGACATCGTGAGGCGTGGTCCAATACTGAAACAGTATCCGGGCAATCTGCGTCCGGAAATCCCCAGACTGGCTCTTCTTGAGCTTGTCTTTGATGGTTTGCACCACCCGCTCGGCTGCACCATTTGAAGCAGTGTGGTACAGTGGAACCATCATCCGGCGGATTCCGTTCTTCGTCAGCCTGGCCAGGTACTCTGTGCTGGCGAAAGTAGGACCATTGTCAGACGCGATGACATCCGGCAACCCCTGGGCGGCGAAGACCTGTCGTAGCGCTGCAATAGTCGCACCTGCGTATGGAGCGGTGACAGGTAGAACCTCCACCCACTTTGAAAAGGCGTCCACCACCACCAGGAATTATTGGCCCTTGAAGGGTCCCCCAAAATCCACATGTAGGCGGGACCAGAATCTCTGTGGGAACGGCCAGGGGGTGATTTCCACATGACGCGAGGCTCGCTCATGTTAATGGCAGATTTAGCAGCTCTGCACAAAGTGAGCGATGTCCTGGTCTAGGCCAGGCCACCAAGCATAGGACCAGGCCACCATCTTGGTCTTTTCTACACCAGGATGACCCGCGTGCAGCAACTGCAGAACCCTGGAGCGGAGATTTTGTGTTATCACCACCCTAGCACCCCACAGTAGGCAGCCCTGCTGCAAGCTCAGCTGAGCGGCCTTGTGGCTATAGGCCTGCTGCACCAATTCATCTCCACGAGACACCGCCTTGACCACCAGAGACAGGACTGGGTCCCGGCTGGTCGCTTGAGATACCGCAAATCTAGAGAGCACCTCCGGGTACGCGTGTTCCAGCATGAACACTTTAGCAGGTTCTGGCGCAGCATCAGACACCTCTGGCAGGGGCAGGCGGCTCAGGGCATCAGGCGGTCCCAGGTCCTTTCCCGAACGGTAAACCAGCTGGTAACTATAAGCTGCCAGCCTCAAGGCACAGCGTATCACTCGAGGTGATGCCTGCACAGGAACTGCCTTGCCAGGCCCCAGCAGCCCTAATAGTGGCTTGTGGTCCGTGACCGCCTCGAACTTCCGGCCCCACAGATACTGGTGGAAGCGTTCCACACCGAACGTGAGGGCGAAACCTTCCTTGTCCAGCTGGCTGTAACGTTTCTCTGCAGCAAGAAGCCGTCGAGAAGCAAACGACACAGGGCGTTTCTGGCCATCTTTGTCCCGGTGTGCCAGGACGGCTCCCACACCGTACGGCGACGCATCTACGGTATGGACGACAGGCTTTGCAGGATCCAAGTGCACCAGCACTGGTGCCTTGGTGATTAGCTCCTTGCTGCGCTTGAAGGCCCGGTCCCGCTCCTTCTTCCAGACCCATTGCTGACCATCTCGAAGCATCAGATGGATCGGCTGTAGATGCTCCGACAGGTTCGGCAGAAAACTCCTGTAGAAGTTGATGATGCCGAAGCTCGGAAATTCCTTCTTGTTCTGGGGCGTAGGTGCCTTCAGCACAGCATCAACTTTGCGGGAAGCCGGGGCTAGGCCTGCCTGGGAAATGACATGTCCGGAGTACTCAACGCTGGGGGCTAGGAAAATGCACTTTTCCAGCTTGAGCTTGAGGCTGGTGTTCTGCAGTCGTGCTAGGACGTTGTGCAGGTTCTGCAGGTGGTCCCCGTCGTCGCTGCCAGTAACCAGGATGTCGTCCAAGTGCATCGCCACGTGCCTCATGCCCCTGAAAAGGTTGTCCATCTCCCTCTGGAATATGGCTGGGGCCGAGGCCATGCCAAACGGCATGGACTCGGGAGGGTGCGTGTACTGAAATAGCCCGAAAGTTGTCGATATTGTGACATACTTCCGGGAGGCATCCTGGAGCACCAGCTGTTGGTAAGCTTCTCTGAGGTCGAGCTTGGTAAACTTCTGTCCACCGGACAATGAGCTCGGTCAGGAGGCTGGGAACGTCTTTCCTCACATGCACGCTGGCTTCCTGGTACTCTGGCAGACAAACGGCAAGTGCATGAATCCAGTTTCGGCTCAGCAGCGTCGGCGACGACCCCTTCGTTAAGTAAAGGGGAAGGGTTGCCTCCCTGTCGCAAAGCGAACGCTGACCTGTGCCTGACCGTGGACCTGGGAGAGTTGCCCGGAGTAGGTGCGCAGCATCACGCCCGAAGCCTCGACGGACACGCCGGCGAAAATACGCTTGAAGAGTTTCCCGGTCATTACTGACACGCTGGCCCCTGCGTCCAGCTCCATGGAAATGGGGTGCCCGCAGATTTCGATGGTCAGCATGTACGGCGACACAGACGACGGTACAAAGCCTGTGTGCCACATGTCGAAAATCGGTGGGTTCTGGGCCATGACGTGGAGCCTGGCCGCGAAAAACTTGAGCCTGTTGCCACACGCCCCCGCCGCGTACCTGTGCGACGGCTACTCTGGCCGCGGGCTTGTGTGGTACCTGCGCTTCAATCAGGCTGTTGCTGCTGTTTGCTGTTCGTGACAGTCGCGTCTGAGCTGCGATCGGAGAAGGTCACTTTGCTCCTCGCTCTGACGACTTCGCCTCGATTGCCACCACGTGTTTCGGCGTCGCACATGTTTGCGCCCGCTTAGGAGCACGTTGCCGCGCTTTTCGCTGCTTTCGGCTTTCTTCCCGCACGCGAGAAGAGGCCTCGGCAGCACAATATGGAGTTTCGGCCACCCGGCGAGCCGCCGCCACGCGTCCGCCATCGACGCCATGCCAGCTTGAGCCGGTTGACACTCGGCCCCGCGACCCTCGATGAGCTCCGGGCAAGGGAGGACCTCGAGCGTCGCGCCACTCGCATGCTGGGCGAGTGGCTACGTGTACGGGCCCCCTCGTTGAAGATCCCTGCAGTTGCCCCCGTGCCTACGACCGCACCGGCAGCCCCAGCGGCAACTTCGGCGCCATCCGAGAACGGCCCTTGCGTGCAGGAAACCCACGCTGAGGTGCCGCTTCCCCTCTCGGACGACGAAGAAATGGACTTGACCAGTTCTCGGAAACGCGCCCGCGAGAGCGAGGATGACGAACCTGCCGGGCCACGCAAGCAGCCGCCGAGCGTTCCCCCCTGCACCGTCTCCGAGCTCCAACTTCCATCCGACCCTGCCACCCGTGTAACAGCCGTCGTCTCTAATGCACCACTCCCCGGCGTTGCACCCCAACTGTCACAGACGCCAGCTGCCGCAGACGAAAACGCCGCCGCAATGCTCTCTGAGCGTTCAGCCCCTACTAAGCCCGGCCGAAAAAGGAAGCGACGCTTCCGCCAGTTTGCCGAGCTCATCAGGGATGCGTCGCAAAACGCACATGCCTCCCCTGACAATGCCGCCGACACTGTGCTCTTCCGTCCCATCGGCCGCAAAAACAACTTTTTGAAGCTGTCTAGTGACCTTATCGCCGCCCAACTTTGCCGCATTGATGGCGTCAAACGCGTGCGAGTCAACTTTCGCCGTAACGTGGTTGCGGCAGACTCTGTGCCCGGTGCGGACCTGTCCCGCTTGCTGGATGTACGGGCCATCGCGGACATACCAGTGAAGGCGAAAGCTCTTGGCAAGCACTCTTGCGTCGGCGTCCTTTTCGGCGTTGACAGCTCCTTTGACAACGACACACTGAGGGACAACATAGAGGCTCCCGTTCCCGTTCTCTCCTGTTCCCGCAACGGCGCAAACGTGAGCGTCACCTTTGCCGGCAACGTCGTCCCCAGGGACGTACTTCTCTTCAAGCAACGACGGCTCGTTCGACCTCGTCTGCCACGCCCACTCCAGTGCGACCGCTGCGGTGTGTACGGCCATGCCGGCGCCACTTGTTCCTACGACGCCCGTTGCCTCCGCTGCGGAGGTGGTCAAGCGACAAGCGACTGCGCCGCGCAGCACCCCGCGTGCGTAAACTGCAAAGGCCGCCATGCAGCAACCGAGCCGCGCTGCCCACACTGGCAGCTCGAAAGGAAAGCCGCCATCCTGCTAGCCTCCTCCGAGCAGCCCATGACTCGGAAGAAGGCGCTCGAGCTGGCCAAAGCTCGCGTCGCGCAACCTGAGCATCGTCAGCATCAGCAGAACGTGCCCCCGCCCTTCAGCGACGGTACAAGCTGGCGTGTCGTTCAGCGATGCTTTACGTGGGCGCAGCGTCAATCCCGCCGCGCCGGAAACCACGCCGCCTCCCGCAGTTGCCCCTGTTGGCGACCCGAGGGACGCCCTGATCGCGGCGCTCGCCGCAGCTCTGCGGGCGCTCATGGAGACCGCCCCGCACATGGACGACACGGTGCGACAGATGTGCACCGCGGCCCTGGCCGCACAGCAGTCCCTGCCTCGTCATGGCTAGCCGAGCAGCGAAACGTCGGCCGCGCATACTGCAGTGGAATGTCCGCTCGATGCGCCGTCGGCACCCGGAGCTTTGCCAGCTTCTTCTCCTGCACGAGTACGATGTGCTCGCGTTGCAGGAGACACACGTACGCGACGGGGAGTGCAACCTTCCGGGCTTCGTCGCCTACCACAGTGCCGTCACGTGCGAACTTCAGTCTTGTGCCGACGTTCCGTGCCGCGATCCACTCCACCCACCCGGCCGCTCTCGAGCGTCTGTTTATGTGCGTGCGCGCCTTGGTCAAGCCGCCGTCTCTGTGTCCGACATCGTTCCCACCTCCGTGGAGTGCGTGGCTGTGACTGTGCGCGTTGCGGGGGTCGACACTTGTGTCGCCAGCGTGTACGTCCAGCCCGTGCAGCGATGGGATACCGCTTTCGTGGAGAGCCTCGCCGCGCGCATCGACGGTGACTGTGTTGTGTGCGGCGACTTTAACTCTCACCACACGGCATGGGGCAGCAGCCGCTGTGAGCCTAACGGCAGGAACCTGCTGAACTCTATCAACTCCTCTAGTCTGCTGATCATCAACTCCGGCAGTCCCACTTTCGTGCGTCGGAATGTGCGCGGGAGTGTGATAGACTTATCGCTGGTGAGCGAACGGTGCCATTACGAGTGGGTACGCAGCCCTGACACGCAAGGATCGGATCATTATCCGATCTCGCTTGACCCTCTCGGCCTCTGCCGCGACCGGATCCGCACCTACCGCATCACGGACTGGTCTCTCTTCAGGACGCTGTGTGCCACGCCTCCTCCTGTCAACACTGACTTCCTTTCGCACATCTCAAGCTGCGTTGCCGCCGCGACCAAGTCATGTACGGTGCCCGCTGGAACGCCGGCGCCCGACATGAAACTTTTGAACTTACGCGCGGTACGTCGACACGCCGAACGCCGCGCCATCAAAAGCGACAAGGTGGAGCACTGGACTCTTTACAACCGCCTTGACGCCGCGTGCCGTCGTCATGCCAGGCAGCGCCGCAATCAGAGCTGGCAAAATCTCTGCCTCTCCTTGGAGGACACTCGCGATAAAGCCCGCCCCTGGCGCATCCTCGCCGCCCTGCTCAGTCCCAAGATCCCCCGCCGCCCTGCACACTCCATCGCAGTGGCTCAGGGCTTGAGTGCCGAGCAGTTGGCCGAACTGTTCGCGGATACGTTCGCCCCGCCGTCTGTGTGCCCTGTCGCAGCCGCCGTCGAACTTCCGCCGCACAACATGGTTGAACGCCTCGCTCCTATGCGCTACTTCCCAACGAGCGCAATTATGGAGCATGTAGAAGTGTTGTGTTCTGCTGAGTTCACGATCAGCGAGTTGCGCATCGTCTTGAACAAGCACAAACGCCGCTCCGCTCCCGGTTCCGACGGCGTTACTCATCAAGTGCTCAGGAACATCGACGCAGCTCAACTTCCCTCACTTCTCGAGGTTTTCAACTCCGTCTGGCGCAGCGGCATCATCCCCGCCAACTGGAAAGAGGCGATCGTCGTTCCCATTCTGAAGCGCGGCAAGCCAGCCTCGAACATCAGCTCCTATCGCCCAGTATCGCTGACCTCGGTACCCGGCAAAACGATGGAGTCGATGGCTTTGAACCGACTCGAATGGATCGCCTCCGCCCTCGACGCTCTTGCCCCGGAACAGAGTGGCTTCCGCCGACTCCGCTCGACAGCTGATTCCATCGCGGACGTTGTCGCCACTCTCGAGCACGCTGCAAGCCGCCACGAAGCCGCATACCTGGTGCTGCTCGATGTCGAACGCGCGTTTGACGGCCTCCCGCACGGCACCATCATCCAAGCGCTTCGCGAGCTGCGCATCACCGGCCGCCTACTGGACTATGTGTCGGCCTTTCTTAGCGACCGAACACTCAGAGTGCGTGTTGGCAACGCGCTCAGCACCCCCCGCAGCGTGACCGCTGGTGTTCCTCAGGGCAGTGTTCTTAGCCCCTTTCTATTCAACTTGGCGCTTGCAAGGCTCCCCGATTTCATCCCGAAGCTGACAGCCTTCGAAGTCCGCGTGGCGATTTACGCCGACGACATCGCTCTTTTCGCTTCCGGGCCCACGGACTATGGCTACCAAGTGCGGCAATCACTGCAGTCTGCTATCAACGCCGTGGACGAATACCTCACCAGCGTGGGGCTTCAGCTCTCGGCGTCTAAAACCGAGGCGCTAATGATCCACCCCCGTGCTAGCCATGCTCGCTCCGAAGTGCCCACGCTCTCGCTGCGCGGAAGCCCCCTCCCGTGGCAGAGAAAAGTTCGCTACCTGGGCCTTCACATCGACTGCCGCCTGAACTTTAATGCGGCAACCACACAGCTCTGCAGGGACGCCAGGAAAGTTGCAGGCGCCGCACGCTCCCTGCTCGCCCGTGGCCGCGGCTGCACACCGCATCTTGCGCTCCGAGTTTATAACTCGATCGCTACTTCGCGAGCGCTCTACGCACTCCCGCTCACCAACGCCAGTGCAGCCAACTGGAGGGCCGTTGACGTCGAACACCGCACTGCAGTTCGCCAGATGTACGCGCTTCCCCGCTTCTCGCAAGTGGGGGCAACTCTTGCCGAAGCGGGAAACTGGCCGCCCTCACTTCGTGCGAGGAAACAGGCGCTTCACCACATCGAGCGCCTGCAATGGTCGCCACAGGGCCAGTCTCTCGTGTGCCGCCTCCACACCCTCGAGGGCTCGGGCATGGGTCAGCATGCCACCGACTTCAGCGCCCGCATCGCGTCTCTGCCGCAACTGCTCCCCTTGCCGCCATCGCCGCACGCCTCCCCGCTCCTTGACGTTAACACCAGCGTCCCGGGCGTCACGAGCAAGCGCCGAACAGCACTGTGTGCCATGCAACAGGAGACGGCTGCATTGCTTCACGAACACCTACGTGATCGCCTCCTGGTCTTCACTGACGGCTCTGTCTCCAGTGATGGTTCCGCTGCTGCCGCGTGCACGGCACCGGACATCCCTGCGTCGCGTCAGTGCCGCCTCCGTTTCCCTGCCTCATCAACAGTCGCCGAACTCGCGGCCATTGACCTCGCGGCTGACCTTCTTTACGAGTGCGGTGCTTCGTCTGCTGCCATCCTCACGGACTCGCGCGCGGCTCTGTACATGCTGCGGAAAGACTATGCCGGTCTCCCACTTGTGCAGCGCGTGGGGTCGAAACTGCGCCATGTCGTTAATCAGGGCTGCGACTTGGTTTTGCAGTGGGTCCCCGCGCACATTGGCCTGCCCGGAAATGAAGCAGCTGACGCCCTCGCGAAGGAAGCTCTCGCAGCTCGCTTCCCCCTCGCCACCTCTGTCTCCCGCTTCGACGTGGCCAGGACGACTATCACGCGCACCCTCCGCGCGCATCACCCTGACCCACGTGTTGCGGCGGGGACACCCCCTCGCCTCCTCCCCCGCGCCGGCCTCTCCCGCTGGGACCGCTCCTTTCTTCTCCGTCTCCGCGTCGGCTGCTACAACACCGCCGCCCGAGTGCACAGACTGCGCGGAACTGGCAGCCCCGCATGTGCGGAATGCGGCGAGGATGAGACTCTCGCACATCTCCTGCTGCGATGCCCATCGTTCGACGCTGAGCGCACCGCGCTCTGTACATCCTATCGTCGTGAGGGTCTACCCTGCAACACGGAGACAGTACTACTATTTCCCGCAGCCCACGCCTCCATCGCCAAGAGAGCATTTGCTGCCCTTCTCGACTTTTTTGTCGAAACTCAACTGAGAGCGCGGCTATAAGCCCCGCATTGCTTCTTCTTTTTCAACCCTCTTGCCTTTCTTTTTCTTTTTTTTTTCTCCGCTCTCTTTCATTCTCTCTTAATCTTTTCCTTCCCACTTCCCCTACCCTGTGCAGTGCTGTTGAGGTGTCCTCCTTTGAGAGATACTTACGGCACTGCACTTCTCTCTTCCCTTCACCCTTATAATCACTACACACACGTTTGCTGTTCGTCCTCCCCTTCGGCCATACACGTGCCAGGTGCGCAGTTTTCCCGCACGTAAAGCATTTACTCGAGAGAACTGGCACTGAGGAGTGGCAGGGGGAGTGGGCACCACCACAGCGACCACAGGTAGTGCCCTTTGTCGCCAACTCGTTGACCGCCGCTTCCGCCGACGCTGAGCCAGTCGCACGGGAAATTTCACCGGCGTCCTTGGCGGCAGCTTCCATTGCCAACGCTGCCTTCACGGCGTCGACCAGCGAGAGGTCGGGAAGCTCCAGGAGTCGCGTCTGCATGGCGGGGTTGTTGATGCCGCAGACGAAACGGCCCCGGAGCAGCAAGAGGCTGAAGTCGAGCAAGAGGCTGAAGACACGGGTCCCGCAGCTGGCCAGGAAAATGTCCCGCTGTTTGACCTCGGGTGTGTCATTTGCCCGGAAGGACACGTGCACTTGCTCCTCGTAAATTTGCCAGGCGGACCCATCTCCCTCGAACGGGTCGAGCCTTCGTACAGCGGCATGGCGGCAGCAACGGGGGCGATGTTTCGCTGCTCGCGGCGGCGTGGGATGATCTGTGGGTACTCGTCGCCAGTGTCACGATTCACCCGGGTTTGTGAACAAAGGAGGGCTTGAGGCACCCTCCGTTAGACGCACGCTCCGCAGCGTGGTGGTGCTGAACGATGACTGACCGCCGAGCAGCTGTGCTCATCGGTGTTTATTGCAGTGCGGTGACCAATGTTGCCTGCCGAGCTTGGCAGGCCACCGAGCCTGGCGGCGAATGAACATTATGCCTGAGGCGGCGTCACATGCTTGCTACACCAAATTCAATACGTGGTGTGAATTCGACGATGAGAACGCAACAGATCTCCATCGGGGCGAAATCAGCTCAGCTGCAATGGGATGCCGAAACGGTCATGAGGGGGCTCACGCGCTCAAGGAGCCCCGCACGGTCAAGACGCCGTTCGCCGCCGAAGGGCAGAAGCCACTCCAGATCACGTGAAGTGCAAGTGCGCTTCGAAGGAGGAGGGCAGACGCCTGGCGACAAGACGACATCCGGAACAGCTTGGGCCGACAAAGTGAAAGGTACTGTGAGGGCTGCCGAGAGCGGTGCGGCAAGGCCAGTCGGAGATAATGATGGCAGGATAGAGCAGCTAATAAAGGAAGTAACATATCTGAGAAGGGCAAATGAAGAACTTACTAAGCAGGTTGTAGAACTTGGCAAGAACTCGCAGACTAGCTCCACAAAAGTAGCAATAGCCAAACCGGTGAATAATGACAAGTGTTACGAAGACTATAACACACCAGCCCCAAAGAAGCGGGCAATAATCCCAGTAGAAACGACAGTGTGTTCTGCTTTGGAAGAGATCAAGGAGGCGAATAAACAACTTAGAGATTGCAGAGATAAAACTACTTCATAGTTGATAACTTATGGAAATGGGGATTGACGACTAAAAAGAGGCTTAGCAAAGTAGAAGCGCAAGGCGAGGACTAGGAATACCTAACCTCAGAAGCAGGAAGCGTCAGATCGCTACCTGGGGCGTTGGGGGGTTCTACGAAGCATACTCTAATGAGTAGCAGTAAGGCGCAATAGCAATGATATAGCAATAGCAATAAGCAACGACTAGCAGGCGGAGCTTTACCCTCTGGCAATGGAATCGCCGTGGATTTTATCACGAAAGACACCTCCCATGCAGTTAATAAAGCTGTCTCCAGATAAACCAAAAATAATTATGCCGTATGAAACCTTGGCCGAGGAGATCAGCCAATCCGCATACAAAGCGACATGCAGGGGCAATGAGCTCTGTAGGGAGCTAGCCACACTCGTAGATAAAAATATGCCGGAAAATGCCGGAAAATGAAGCTAGCGCGGGCAACAGCCCGCGCTAGCTTCTAATCGTCGTCGTCGTCTTCTTACTGCTCGGCTCTTCGTCATTGGAAATACTATCCCGTAGCACTACCCCCAGCGGCAAAAGCTCCGTGCCGGAGCGACTAAAGGCCGGAGCCTGAAGCAGTGTAGTAGGTCTTGAGCCTACTGACGTGCACAACATCACTAGATGCCAGAGTAGATGATGAGGTTGAGCTCACAGGAGCAATTTTGTACGTCACAGGCGTCACCTGGCGCAGCACGCGGTAGGGCCCTGTGTATCGCGAAAGGAGCTTTTCTTAAAGTCCGACGTGACGAGAGGCCGACCACAGGAGCACGAGTGCACCAGGCGAAAACTGTACATCACGGTGGCGGGCGTTGTACCGACGCTGCTGCGTGGTTTGCGAGTCCGTCAGTCGAGCACGGGCAAGCTGGCGTGCATGGTCGGCGAGGGCGATGGCGTCGCGCGCATACTCGGTTGTTGAGATCGCAGCAGGAGGAAGTACCGTGTCAAGGGGCAAAATCGGTTCGCGACCGTAGAGTAGATAAAATCTAGAAAATCCGGCGGTGTCGTGCCGGGAAGAATTATAAGCAAATGTGACGTAAGGAAGGGCAACGTCCCAGTCGTGGTGGTCCTTCGAAACGTACTTGGACAGCATGTCGACAAGAGTACGGTTTAACCGCTCTGTCAGGCCATTGCTTTGAGGATGGTATGAGGTAGTCAGCTTGTGTTGAATAGAGCAGGAACGCACAATGTCGGCAATAACTTTCGAGAGGAAATTACGACCACAGTCAGTAAGCAGCTGTAGCGGGGCGCCATGCACTAAGATAATGTCACGCAAGAGAAAGTCCGCAACGTCAGTGGCGCAACTGGTAGGGAGAGCCCGCGTGATAGCGTATCGGGTGGCGTAATCAGTTGCGACGGCTACCCATTTGTTCCCAGAGGATGACGTGGGAAAGGGACCGAGGAGGTCTATTCCAACACGAAAGAACGGTTCCACAGGGACGGTGATCGGCTGGAGATGACAGGAAGGTAGCACCTCAGGTGTTTTCCGACGCTGGCAGGGATCACAGGCAGCAACATAGCGTCGGACGGAGCGAGCGAGACCAGGCCAATAGAAGCGGTGGCGGACGCGGTCCTACGTGCGGGTTATCCCAAGATGTCCTGCAGTGGGTGCGTCATGCATCTAAAAGAGCACAGTCTGTCGTAGATATTTCGGCACGACAAGAAGAGGATCAGAGCCATCATGGAGGAAGTTCCTTCGGTACAGAATGCCGCCCTGTAGGACATATCGGTGAACGGATGCGTCGGTAGGTGTATTGCGCAGACGCTCGATGAGTACTCGCAGCGATTGGTCTCGGTACTGCTCATCGGCGATGTTAGCGAAGGCAGACAGAGAAAATGCCGTTGGCGGTACTACTGTCGGCGTCGTCAGGCTCGTCTACCGGGTAGCGAGACAGGCAGTCAGCGTCCTTGTGTAGTCGGCCAGATTTGTAGGTGACAGAGAACGAATATTCTTGGAGGCGTAAGGCCCAGCGACCAAGTCTTCCTGTAGGGTCTTTCAACGAGTATAACCAGCAAAGCGCGTGATGGTCTGTGACAACGGACAAATGCGCCCCATTGTCTATGAGTGCAGACACAGAAACACCGTCGACTTGCACGTCAAGAAGGTTCAGATGAGTGGGCAACGTCAGTAGAGGATTTGGCGGCGTAAGAAGCAATGCAGCGTCACCTCGAGGCGCTCCATCGTCTAGTTTTTCAGCCGAACAAGTCTCGAAGCTGTGCCTTAAGTGAATCCCAACTGGTGAGCTCATCTTCGTGCGTGCGATACCAAACTCTAGGTGTGCCACCGAGGTAAAAGACTACGTTGGCGAACATAATAGTAGGGTCCTACCGGTTATTGCGGCTGATGTGTTCATACAGGCTGATCCAGTCATCGACGTCTTCGCCATCTTTGCCCGAGAATACGCCAGGATCACGGGGAGCGGGGAGAGTGATGTAGGTGGTCGAGCTGGCAGCAGGTGTCGGAGCCGGCGGAGTCGGGTTGTCGTCGCCGGGAGCCATGAAGAAAGGCTCGACGTACCGTCCACTGCGAAGCTCCGTGACCAGGTACAGGAAACGTTCACCGCCACCAGATATGTTACGTAGGAAGACGCAGACGAATAGCTATGTACAAGTATATTTACAAGAAATTATGCTGCGCTTGGCCAAGAGGCAACAGCCCGCGCTAGCTTCTAATCGTCGTCGTCGTCTTCTTACTGCTCGGCTCGTCGTCATTGGAAATACTATCCCGTAGCAGTATCATACATAGAACATGATTTGCGCCTTGGACTAAACAAATTAGAATACTTACTTGTGTAAATCAATTTGAAAAGGAAGAGAAGCATATCGCAAAGCTTCTTTTGTCTCAATGTTTATAGCAGCCCTAGCGACATGAAACAGTTTTCGGCCACTTCTTAATAAGACTGTGACTGTTACTAAGCACGCTCCACTCATTATTGGAGGGGATTTCAACGCTCCACATCAAACCTGGGGATATAGCTGGAATACTAAGAGAGGGGATGGACTCTGGCACCTAGCTACAGATCTTAATCTCTCCCTCATCACTGACGCAGCTTATCCCTCTAGGCGTGGTACATCTACATGCAGGGACTCTACCCCAGACCTTACTTTCGTATTAAACTTAGTGAACGCTGGCTGGAATAACTCCAATATTGACCTGGGTAGTGATCATTACATATTACAAATACTGTTGGAAACACCCAGTAATGAGATAAAGCACTTTAGCTACATTGACAGGGATCTTTTTCGGAAACCAAGGAAAAGCAGAGCTGAGACAGACAGGACAAAAGAAAACATTCCAAACTTGGACCACTCAGCTCAGGGAAGATGTAAATGCAGCAACGAAGGATATTACTAGAGATGAGGATATCGAAATCATGGGCAGTAGACTGGGGCACTTGATTGAAGCCAAACAATCTATGTTAAAAAAATGGAAAACGCCACGGCTGAACAGGAGACTCAGGAAGCGCATAGCATTGTTGAAAAGGGAGATTGAAGAAGACTCCAGAGATTTACAGAAGCAACAATGGGATGAGATTTGAAATTCCATAGATGGTCGAAGTGGAACTTACTTAGACATTTGCTTCATGAGAACGACACAAAATCTAATAGGAGAACAGCAGTAGCATGACTCATCCATCGTGAGGGTCAGAATGCAATGGAGGAGGCCATTCTGTCGTAGCTGTGTATTTACCACTTAAGGATAGCAATGAGAGTACAGACCTGCCTGAATATACAGGGGAAGACTGTGAGCCTACGGATCAAGACTTCACAGAAACCGAAGTTTGCGCAGCCCAGTACGACCTCAACAGTAGATCCGTTGCCAGTCCAGATGGCATTTCCAATAGGCTGTTGAAAAATCTGGACGGCAATTCTATCAAATATGGAACAGGGTATTTCAATTACCTCTGGAAAAACGGTGATTATCCGAAGGAATGGAGAATTGCTAACACAATTCTTATTCCAAAACCAGACAAGCAACTCAATCTAGATTACCTAAGATCCATATCGTTAACATCATGTCTGGGAAAAACGATGGAGCATATCATACTCAATAGACTAAGTAAGTAGAGAACAGAAATGTTCTTCCGCATAACCTGATCGGTTTCCATCCTGGACTTTCAACTCAAGATGCAATGCTTTTAATCAAACCTCACCTTATACTTGCTAGGCCGCTACATACGCGAGCTATCCTAGGCCTAGATGCAGAAAAGGCCTTTGATCGCCTAAAACACGGGGCCATATTGGATATCCTCTCGGAGGTGGGATTGGGTAAGCGATTGCACAATATACTCAAAATCATTCTTGGTTGCCGTTCTGCTAGTCTCAGGTCAGATGAACTACAATCGACAACCCTGGAACTTCGGCATCGTTAAAAATTAAATTAAATTATGGGGTTTTACGTGCGAAAACCACTTTCTGATTATGAGGGACGCCGTAGTGGAGGACTCCGGAAATTTCGACCACCTGGGGTTCTTTAACGTGCACCTAAATCTAAGCACACAGGTGCTTTCGCATTTCGCTCCCATCGAAACGCGCCCGCCATGGCCGGGATTCGATCCCGCGACCTCGTGCTCAGCAGCGCAACACCATAGCCACTGAGCGACCATGGTGGGTTTCGGAATCGTGGGACAAGACAAGGGCTGTCCTATCTCCCATGTTATTTAATATGGCAATGTTAAAAGTAGCTCTAGGTCTCGCGCAGATTGAGGGTATCCACTTTGCAATATATGCAGATGATGTAACAATCTGGTGTGCCGCAGGTTATACGGGACAAACAGCGACCACGCTAAAGCAAAGCATTTATGTGGTGGAAACAATACTTTATGGTATGGGACTGAAGTGCTCTGCTAAAAAAATCAGAACTATTGGTATTACGGAGCAGTAAGCGTGGGCGCAAGCCGAACGGATACATCCCAGAGGAAGAACCCCGCATTGACATATACGCCAAGAATTTAGAACCAACCAGGCAGGTGGAAACTATTAGAGTGCTAGGACGTCTCGTGCAAGCGAATGGATCTAATTACAGGAGGATACAACATATCTCTAACAAGTCAGAAGAAGTCATTAGGCTTCTGCGTAGAATTACCAACAAGCATAAGGGGCTAGGCGAAGACAGTGCCATAAGATTCGTACATGCATTCGCCTTTTGTTACTTCTCGTACGCTGCAGGCATCCTACAATGGATACATGCTGATAAGAACAAGCTAAGCGCTTTAATCACACGACTTATAAAGACTGCACTAGGACTTCTCATCAGCACGGCCAATGACAGCTTTTTGAGCCTAGGGCTCCATAACAGACTAGAAGAGATAGCTGAGTCTCAACAGGTGGCCCACCATGAGAGACTAATGGGACACGAGCTGGGAGGGCGCCACTTGAAGTAATAGGCGTAGAAATTTACAATCACACCAACAAAGAATAATTATTAACAGAAATGCAAGCGGGACTACGAGAAACAATTAAGACGAGCCCGTTCGCTAGGAACATGCACCTGACACATAACCTCGAGAAACGGAAGGCAAGGGCCAAGGCACTCCTTCAAGACATACATCAAGATAAGCAGCAGGCGGTGTTCGTTGACGCTGCCTTGGTTAAAAAGGATGCATATACCTTCGTTGCTGTAGACACTCAAGGTAACATACGAGATGCCATCACCGTCTATACCAAGGACCCAACAGTCGCAGAACTAGTAGCGATCGCCTTAGCCATCCAGGCTAATCGGTGGACACATATTTACAGCGACTCTAGAACAGTCACACGCAACTTTACTAACGTATATGTGACACGGATAGCAACAAGGTTACCAGAGAAGGTCAAAAGTGAGAGGATCGAAATCCGCTGGTTTCTTGCACATCTGGGGCTGGTGGACGGAACTCGGAGAAACCTCAATGAGGAGGTAAATGAAGCAGCACGAGGACTTTCTAGCCATGTTCTTCAAGATAGAGCAACTTACACTTCACCCGGGGAACAGAGGGGTTGATAACTGACATATAACGAAATCGCGAAGCACTGTTATTTAAGCAGAAGAGAATACCCAATGCCACACGGTAAGTTTCGCAGAGCCCAAGCGGTCATATTACGTTTGCTACAGACAAGAAAATACCCAAGTCCAGATTTTATGAAGAGGATCTATCCGGAAAGGGAAACTCAAACCACTTGTAATAAGTGCAATGGCATCATTACCCTTGACCACTTACTTTGGCAGTGCCCCCTGGTTTTCACAGACTGTGACAAGGAACAAGAATGGTGGCGGCAAATGCTACACAGGGAATCACACTCTGACCAGTTACAGGCAGTCCAGAAGGCCCGCGATGTGGCTGAAGGGCTCGGCCTGACAGTCCCAACGTGAGAGCGGCCCCCGTCAGCCTAGGGTTGACCTTCAGGGCCCAATAAAGTTCTTCATACGATACAAATAATTGAATCCTGAAAGAGGAGAACGCTTTCTCTCCCAGAAGGTAGTGCGTTTTATACAAAGAGATAGAGGATGCCAGAAGAAGAAAGGCAGGCAGGTCAAACAGACAGTTTGCTACTGGGGATAGCAAAGCTCAGTGTTGCAATGCAGTGCAAAGCAGAGCACTGCGGTGCGGCAATAAGCACTAGTATAATGCTGATTTGAGCTGGTTGGTATATGTAATGAACGGATGAACAAATATTTGTGTCGTAACATTTACCCATGGTTAAAGCACATGGAACAAATGGCGTTGCCTGCTGTGTCAAACAGAAATAAAGCTTGCATCACTATGGAAACCCGGCACTAGGTGTTCTTTATTTCTTTTTTTTATTTTTGACAGTACACACAGTACTAGCACGGTACTAGGTCTTTTATATTCAGTCACCTTCCCGTAGTTTGCACATATGTCGGTGCATGTTCGCGATCTTTATTCTGGCGTATGAAAACGTGCGCAATCACCGGTCTTGTTTCAAGATGAAGCGCCAAATGTTTGAGATTGCATCTTACCGCAAGAATGGACAGCACATGAACAGTGAAGGTTATGCGTAATCGTCGCTTGTCAATGAATGGACAGTTATTAACAGAGACGAGATGTTATGGAAATATTATGGCAATGAGTTAAACCAATGACATGACAGTTCAGCAAAGACCTTTCATTCTTGGGTTAATTGCTTCCCACATTCATAAAGTTTATCCGGCTATTGTACTTGGATCTATAGGCCACCAGGTCTCTTCGACACCATTTGTTGCTAAATGTAAACGTAGTTACGGTCATTATACCACTCTCTGCGTCTCGGTACAGATTTTAGTGCGCACAATTTTTGGCGTAGAGTGCCAACGTCCTTCCAAGTGTACTAGCGCCTCCATGCCACAAGTTCGTTTACCCTGGCCGTGGCATTTTGTTCAATTAAACATATATGCTGTATTATCACCTGAAAAGCACCAAATTGAGAATATTGTAAACAAACACATATATTTGCGCATATAATCAGCGTTGCCAGTCCCGTATGCGCGGCAAACTGTGACCGGAATAGAGGATGCGTATATATTTTTTTCAAATACTGTTGGCCGTCTTAGCCGTAACAGGGTGGGTACAGCAAGTTTGCGCATAGCGTAAAAAATGTAAACACCTTACAAACGTAAATAGGACATGAAGCAATCAATATTGGAAATACAATGCAAAACAAATAACGAAAAACAAATGCAATAGTTTGGCTAAGAAATACATGTTTGTAACATTGTGACAATGATATTGGAAGCAGCATAAAAGACAGGCTATTGTACGTATTTCTAGAATAGTGTGACAATGTTTGCACGACACTACTAAGGTTCAATTTCATAAAAGGTTTTTAACGCGTTCCTCAAATATTTTATTGCTACTCGACTGCAAAACAGACGCCGCCAAACTGTTCCATTCCTTAGTCGTTCGCGGAAAAAATGAATAAGTGTACATGTCCAGATATGCCTTTGGAATTGTGAACATGCAATGATTGCTTGTCTTGACGTTTGTAGCCTGCCTGGGAGCAAGATAGGGTGTGGTTTTAATATTGAAGTGGGCTTTTGATAACAAAAAAAGAAATTTAAGTCCAGCCAACTTCCGCCGTTGAGCCAGTGGAGGCAAATCGAGCAACCGAAGCATTTCGGAAACAGAGTCAGTACGATAATACCGGGAAAGAATGAACCTTGCAGATTTTCTCTGTATCTTCTCAATGCGGTTTATTAATCCTGATTGAAACGGATGCCAAATGACACACGCTCTGTATATATATTTACACGCTCTGTTATTGCAGCTTTTGGTAGGAGGCTAGCTCAGATTTTATACCTTTCTTCATAATGCGTACAATTTACATGCTCAATAAAACATTGTTAGCTCAAACTTTTTGAGTACGAGCTCTCATCAGACAGCGTGCATAGTTTTCCTCGCATAAATACAGATGTTCGCATAACAAAAATACAGAATTCTCTCTTTTTCGCGCAAATTAGTGTAGCCACTATATTGTTACAGTCACATGTCTGTAAAAATGAATATGGCGAGTACATGTTGTTTATTAACGGAAGCTTTTGCCGTATTTTTGAAATACGACATACTTTCCGTATTTTTGCCTCCAATTCTTCCGTGTAGTGAAGGAAATTATTTTACTGTGTGTACCCATAGACACGTGCATTGCATGACTGACAAGAACATGAACAATGAACTCAGGAGTACCACATTTGGGAAGGGAAGCTAAAATTGACAAACCTCAGAGACATATGCAAGTCTAATCGGCGCTCGTTTGTGTAATGACAACAGGACAGTGCTGTTGCTTCATTAGCTAATGAGATTTTAAGCAATCGTTCGTGGCTTATTGCGAGAACATATATAGTGAAGTCGAAATACCACTTTATTGCTCCCCACGCTTGGGAAATCCATAATCAAACTGGTGTACCATCGAGAATTCGCTTCAAATTCATATGCATTGGCATCTCGCAGGCTACAATTAGTTAATTAAAATCCTGCCCTAAATATGTAATTTATTTAATGTATAGTTACCACATTTTTGGCCCATAATCAACTGTACATTTGCACATAATCAACTGTACAACTGAACGTCCGAATCCTAGATTGTTCTAGCTCAACGAGTGAAATTCTGCTACATGCCACAGTCAATTTTTTTCTAAATTCTGGTAATTCTAAAAAACCACCTATATGTTTAAGCAGTGCCATGTGCGATGCCGAAAACAACGTTGTGAAGTTAAAAAAATCACATCTGCTTTTCAGTCAGTAATACATTTGCTACGTTTCCCACTAGGTGGTGTAGTTCTCTCCGATATGAAAAAAGAGTGGCAGTCGCGAAATGATTTTTGCTAAACACTATGCATTCGTGCTTTGTTATTCGCAACTGGCCACTGTAATTTATAATTTCGTTCTCTGTTTCAGTGTTACAAAGGACGAGATCGAAGCGTATTAGGTTGCACCCCCGAGTGCCCCCACTGTGGTTATTATGATCCGAGGTATCGCCTCGAGTTCGGAAATGGAACATGCTTCCGTTAACTTTGGTTTTAAGCGGCTGGAAACGAAAGAATTTACATTTCAAGCAGTGTCCTGAGTGTGACTCAAGTGCTTTTCTTTTTTCTGCTATAGGTTGGGCGCCAATAATTAACTCCACAAAATTTTATCCGCTGCCTTAAACGAGCGCAAACAATAATTTGGGTTGTGGAAAGTCCTTATTTTAGTGTATTAAAGGTTTTGATGCAGCTTTCATGTGTTCTGCGTTTTTCTTGGAGTTTGTGTGGGAGGGGGAAGGAGGAGGGAAAGGAATCAGCACTGCTCTTTGTTCTGTTTAATACACAGAACATGTTTTCTTGTGCTCACCCACTTACCGGAAAGGTAAGATTTCGTACAAATAATACCAACAAAGATATGTTTTACCATGAATTAAATTGTTGTCGACCACTAAATTGATGACTACATAAAGAACATAAGATATTCGCTTCTGCTCCAAAAGAAGCCACTTGAACCACTGCGTCATGGGAACGCTACTCAAACCATATACCAGACCCTATTAAATATATTCCAGCTAACGTATGAGTGCGTGGTGAACATGAAATTTATCTGTCAGTGACTGTCAGTGACTGTGTGCCTGCAGCGGTTCCGTTTCTGTCTTGTCGTCTAAGCAATTTTAAGGCGAAAATCTTAAGTGGCTGGTTCTATAGGCTCGTAACTTAGAAGAGCGACATCTATTCGAGTGATTCAAATAAATTTGAAGAGTGGTACAAAGAATATCCTCAGCAGCAATGTCTCACACACAAAAAGAAACCTGCATTAGCTCATATCTCCATAAGCAAGCAAAGAGGTAATGGGTTAATATGAATGAAGATACTAAAGAAAAAGAAGAACGAAGGAAATAAAGAAAGGAAATAACATCAGCAATGGCTCATAATACCGTAATCAAGCAAAGGTGCAATGCCTGAATGTGAGAGAACAAACGATAAAAAAGAAAGAATGAATTAAAGAACGAAAGAAACAACGACGCAAAGAACAAATAAAGAAAAAAAAACAAAGGGAAGAAAGAACCTTTAGATCTTGCATCAGGCACTCGCATGTGTCGTTGAGGAAATTGACCTACAGCGCAATACGTTTACTTCAGACGGCAGTTCGTTATGCCTAAGCAAGAAGGCTGACGCCTCCGATCGGATTAGTTAGGGCAGGGCGAGGTTTGCAGCAGGCTTTCGCCTTCATGGGTTACAGGGGTGTAAAATCCTACCGATTTTTGTCAAATAATATCGTTTTAATCAAATACTGACTGTTCAAGTTTTATATGATGCCTCGTTAAAGATGCAGTAATGTGTTGTAGCAAGAAAAGGTATCGTGATTATTCAAGTGCTGTTTTGTAAGCCGCAGCGTGCCTAATCAATACGCAACGTTGTGTAAACGTTGTCCCAGTGTGACAAATGTTGTCTGATAGCCACATTGTCAGAAAAAATAGCCTTACACCTGCGTTCTATAGCCGTACTTAAACGTTGCGCTAAATCGGTAATGGTAACAAGCAAAAAATAAACTCTAAAATTGCCTTTCTCCAGACTGTTCTCTTCCGCCGCGGGAATACGCTGGGCACGCCGGAAAAGAAGCGAGAACGACGCGTCACATATGCGTACAATGATATAATGCCAGGCTACTGTAGCATTTCGCATGTTTACTAGTGTTACGGTTTCGGTTTTGATGGCTTTCCATCGCATGGAGCCACTTGCGCCATCCTGTAAAGGTGGAGAAAATAAACAACATGGGATCATTTGCAAACGCGATATCCCGTCTACGGTCCTGCTGCAGTACATATAGTCGGTTTTTGTTCCTGGGGCGTAACTGTTTACGGTGACCGCACAGTCGGTCCACTTTTCGGAACTGCTCGGCTGCACATGTAACAAGTGGCGACGAGGGAAAAATATTCATATTTCTCATTCACGTTTCTTCAAGTGCGTCATCCTTCAAGTGCGTCGTCCTTGCGCGCCCACTTGCACGCGCATGAGTTCGTCGTTCGTCTAGTGAATTCGACGCAACAGAACTTCTTCGTGCCGATGTTCGGCAACCTCGAAGCATTCGATGGAGGAGAAGGAGATGTGTGACCTTGCTACGTTGAACGCATTGAAGCTTTCTTCATCGCCAGTAATATCGCAGTAGCAAAAAGAAGTCAGCCTTCTTTAGTTTCCGTGTGCAGAATACGTATGCTCTCTTGTGAGATCTCGTTAAACCCGCCCAGTCGCAAGTCAAAATCTTGGAAGAAATTCATTCCGTATCGGTGAACAGTACTGCCCAAAGCCGTGTGCTGTCGTTCAGCGTTCTAGGTTCAACACTCGCGTTCACGTGGAGGGCGAGTCCATCAGTAACTTAATGGCCTCACTCAAAGGTCTCTCGAAAATTACAACTTTGTAACTCACTTTGTCAATATGTTGAAGCACCGTATCGTGTGCAGCATCACTGATACAGCTGTGATGCGAGGCTACTCCAGAAAGCAGACCTTACGTACAAAGCCGCCGCGAAAACTGCGCTTGCCACGGAAGCTGCGAAGAAAGATGCAGGTGAGATAGCCATTTGCAGCAGAAGTTCCTTCCTTATGCATAAGGTTGTGGCTTCAAAGGGCAGTGTCTCATGCCACCGCTGCGTGGAAGAACACCTCGCGACCGAGTGCAAGCACATTGGTGCTACGGATAACTACTGCCGGAAGCAGGCAGACATTGCTCAAGTGTGCAACGTGAAGAAAAAGGCGTTTGATCGCGGAGCGGCAAGCCGAGAAAAGTACACCTTTCCGCGCCTACAGCTCGCAAAACTTTGCACCGAGTCAACGCTGTTGACAATAATGCTCCTGCCGATGTGTTTAACATGTGGCGAGTCAACACCGTCGCACCTTCGGCGCGCTTCATCGCGACCGTCAGCGTTTGCTGCAGGCCGCTTCGTATAGAGCTTGACACCGATGCGAGCGTTTCTGTCATTGCAAAGAACGCCTTCCGGAGCTACAACCGTTGGTAACTGTCACGCCATCGGATGTACTCCTGCCCAGTTACTAGATCGAGCTCACATAAGATGGAGGCAAAGCAGATGGCACAGCATAGCTCGACAACAGAAAAGCTGTCCTACCGTTGTTCCTGACTGGGGAAGGTTCACCAACACTGCTAAGTCACAATTAGATGCAAGAAGTGGGCATTGACATTGCTGTCGGCGAACATGTGTTCATGATGCCTCTGTTGTTAACGACGTTCTTCAAGCATTTCCTAAGGTATTTGAACAGAGTCTTGGGACTTTCAAGTTCCAAAACGCCACATTTCAAGTCCCTCCAGATGCAGTACTGAGGTTTTTCAAGCCACGTCCCTTGCCCTTTGCCTTGGAGGATGATGCGTCACAAGAGCTTCAGCGCCTAAAGTGCAATGGCTTTCTCGAATCTGTTCTCTCTTCAGCTTGGGCTGCGCCTATTGTTGAAGTGGCTGAGAAGGCCCAAACGGCCTTGGTAAACGGCCCCAGAAGTGTACTAGAAAACTACATGCCTATTTCTCTAACATGTGTATGTTGCAAAACAACAGAACACATTATATACAGTGCTGTTATGAAACACCTTAAAAGCAATAATTTCTTTTCGAATGTTCAACATCGATTCAGGCTTGGCGTGTCATGTACGACTCAACTGGTAGAGTCCTCCCATGATCTCTTTTATTCTTTTGACCTTGGATTTCAGGTAGACTGCATATTTTTGGATTTCCGGAAAGCTTTGGCATCGTTTCTCATGCATTGCTTTTACATAAAATATCTTGTCTCGGTATACACCCTGCAGCAGTAGATTGGATTAGAAATTACTCATCTGGGCGAACACAGCATGTTTTAATAAACGGCACTAAATCAACACCTGTCACCGTAAGCTCTGGCGTGCCCCAAGGGTCTGTTTTGGGGCCTTTGATATCTTTAGTCTTTATAAACGACATTGTCCGCAATCTAGAATGCAAAGTGACGTTATATGCGAATGATTGTGCCATTAAAGTGATTGCGATGTTAGTAGTTTCCAGAATGTACCAAACAAAATTCATGCTTGGTGCAATAAGTGGGGCATGTCTTTGAACAGTGCTAAAAGTCAACTTGTGTCATCACCCGTAAACGCTTTCTTGTGAGATCAGTGTATAAATTGGATGGACTACTTCTTGAAAAGGTCCAACATTACAAATACCTCGGGGTCTATTTTTCAGACACTTTAACATGGAACAGACATACTGAATACTTAACCTTAAAATCACCTCGTATGCTAAACCTTGTTAGACGTAACTTTTATAAAGCCCCCCCAGAAAGTAAGACAACTGCTTTACATAGCAAATGTTCGTCCGGTACTCGAATACGCTGGCCAGGTATGGGACCCTCAACGTTCTAAACTTATAGAAAAGCTTGAACGCGTCCAAAACCGCGCTGCAAGATTTGTTTCTTGTAATTATAACTTCCGTAGCACTATTACATTAGTTAAAGAGGACCTTTGTTGGAAAAAACTTGCACACCGCCGATTAACTGCAAAATTAACACTTTTTTTCCGTATTTACACTGATCTCATAGGAATAAATAAGAACTTGTGCATTTCCCCTCCCCACTTCATGTCTAAACGATGTGATCACGAGCTGAAAGCTCTTGAAATTCACTGTCGTACTCATGTCTACGGTAATTCATTTTTTACGCATGCTTCCGCTCATTGGAATAGGCTTCCCAAGGGCATTGGTGAATGTAAAACGTGTTGAGAGTTTCTGTCTTTATTGTCACCCAACCTGCCGTAGTTTAATATCATCTCGTTTGCTTTATATCATTTGGCTGGCATTGCGCTTCATGCGATAGTGTACCCTTTCCATTTCTGTTTTAATTTTTGCACCACAGTTCACTGCAGACCGTTTTGCCGTCGAGAGGACTCATCGATGTTATGTATTTTGTTACTTTTACCACCTCTGCTTGGCTGTTTTAAATTTTTGTCACATGTTCATTTTCGTCCAATTGTCCCCCCCCCCTCCCCTGCAATAATGCCCTTGTGGTGCTGCAGGTACTTGTATAAATAGTATAAAAAGCTTGCCGTGTCCGAATTTGCTGAGATTTCAAGATTATTCTTAATACAGTGGCCACGTTGAAAAAGTACTCAATTCAGAGAATTGAGAATCTTTAGGCCACCTGTGAGAGGTTGAAAAGTTAACCAAACTGCATTTGAGGGATGCCTACCAGCAAATAGTTTTGGATGAAAACTCTTAGAAGCATGTTACTATTTCTACACATATGGTGCCATTTCCATATACACGTTTTCTTTTTGGCGTTTCATCGGCACCAGCCTCGTTTCAAAATGAAATGGAGAACCTTCTTCAAGGACTGCCGCATGTTACAGCATATTTTGATGACGTTCTTATCACTGGCCTCCGCGCCAACTCTCGGCGCCAACTCCGGGCCGATGGAGCTTGAACGCCCTACAACACCAGACATCGATAGCCGTCCAACAAATGTGTGAGATACACATCCGTCTGTTCCTGAAAACTCGGAGCCATCCTTGAACGTGACTCTTGGCACAGGAGAGACTGCTGTGATCTGTCCGCACTCAGTATGCAGCACGCCTCAGTCGCGGAGAAGCACCAGAAGCCGCAACCGAGCAGAGTGCTACCTTCTATAATATTTGTCTTGAATTATCTAAGATGGAGGACTCTTACGTTTTCGTTTTAGATGGCTGTCCGCTGCATGGTACCGATTTCGCTACCCTGTAAATGCGGAGAAAATAGACAATATGGAATCAGTTGGAAGCCCGATCGCGTGTGTACGGCCATGCTACAGCACATGTCGTTGGTTTTGTTGCTTGGGCGCAATCGCAGACGGCAACCGCAGAGTCGGTACGACTCTCCAAACTACTGGGTAGCACTTGCAACAACTAGGTTAGATATAGAAGCAGTTATGAGATATTTTTATTGTCAAATAAACATTCATTTTTATCCTGCAAGAGATAGTAGCTGTTTAGTGGCTATGCAATAGATAGTATTTTCTTTGGGAACACGATGTTCGATAGTGTCGACCGTGCTTCAATATATGTGAGAACTCCTGCAAGATATATCGAACAACTGGAGAAAAGAATACCGTGACAAACGTGCTAATTTTTGGGACATTTTGCCAATAGTAAATATAATTATGCTTAAAAGCATACCATCCTTCACCACTAGATAAATCAGGCCTCACGACCTTATTTATGCTATTTGGTGCCGGAATTGTATGATCATTAAGCCTCTGCCATTATACACATACACTAGCACATGATTACGACTGCTTAACTATCATGCACACACTCACACTACAGAGTGGATGCTTAGAAACCATTACTCCTTTTCAATGTGAAAAACAGTACAATATAATTCAATTCACGCATGGTTCATGTTAATAAAAAGAGCTAGAGCAGACATGCACTAAAGATGTAACCATAGGAGCACTGTGTGCGTGCCTTTACTTAGTTATCGTCTGCTTTAGTGCTGTTTGTGCTGTATGAAAGTTCCCTAATTAGCCCAACCTTCACTGCTCCTGTGTGCACAGTGAACTGATCACATTGCCATAATCTCTACGCATATTTCAAAGAAATATTGTTTACGTAGGTTCCCTGCAGGTCCCGTGGTCCAGGAGTGACAATATCGCGTTTTACTTATAGTGGTAACTTGGAAAACACATGGCACGATTCATACTTCAGTCCTTGTGAGAACGATGTGCCAGTTGCTTCGCATGGCACGTCGAAGTCATGCAAATGGACATGATTGCGGTATAGCAGGTTTCAGGCACATTGCAGCTATTCGAGTCCCATTTCTTTACTGCAAGAGCGTTCTTCCTGGGGTTGGAGCGGTGCGGTGAATCGCAGGCGCAGCTTTGAAGATGTATTTATGAACGTAGTGTGATAGTGGTGCCTCATACTGCAGGAATAAGAATGCTACGGAGTAACATCAGAGTAACATAATTTTGGAGAAGCAGTTAATGAAGGAAAGGGTGGTGATAGAATCTAAACCGCAGAGTTAAAACCTCGTGTTACTGCCGATCGTTTATGTGAAAAAGTGAAAAAATTCGACGTTATACCGTGAGTTACTCGTCGTTAGAAAGCCTGTTTTTGTGAGTTAAAATCAAGGTAGATATTGCAGAGGTGATATATAGCAAGGCTTTTTGACAATTGTTTCATCACGGCTAGTACGGTATCCTATCTGGATTGTTGTGTGCTATGTTCTTGACATTATGCTTTCATTATTCAAGCGCGCTACCACTTTACAGTGTAGATCTGCACATTAAAAACCCACAGAGGGCTGGTCTGAGCGCTTTGGTCTGGCAACGTAGCGTTGCTGTTGCGAAATACGTACATTGTCTTCTAGGAAATAAGCTATTTGAATAAATTTTCGCAAATGAAGACGTGACAAGAATATAGTTGAGACAACCGCCATTAGAAACGAGAGCAACCATTCATATCTATTTCTCGTTCACCGACCTGCGCGGGGGCTATTGGCAGGTTTACATTAATCGTATAGACCGCGAGAAGACCGCATTTGTAACACTTGACGGGTTATACAAATTAAAACGTAAGTCACTCAGTCTATGCAATGCGCCAGCTACATTTGAGCGCATGATTGATTCGCTCATTCCAGGCTACACGCGGTAAGCATGCCTATGTTACCTTCATGACGATATTCTTTGCTCAACGACATTCTCCAGCCATACCCCGCACCACGGATACACGACGCATTCGATCGGCTCTGCAACACTACATACTTGCCGTCGATGGGTCTCAGATCTGGCTACTGGCAAATCAAAGTCGACGTGAGGGATCGCGAAACGACCACCTTCATCAGGCCAGATGGTCTCTACGAGTTCAAGGTCACATAATTCGTACTGTGCTCGGCGCCTGCAACGTTCCAGCGCGTCATGAACACGGTGTTGGCAGAATAGAAGTGGCAAGTTCGCTAAGTACATGTATTCATAGAAATAAAGCTTCAAGTAAGACTTTAACATCCTAAATATTCCGATACACTCGTGTTTAAGTAAGTATAAAACATCGCGGAAGCCGTTATCTAGGCACGAATAAATATTTGTGCGTTTGCGCAAAAGGCTACGTATGTTAGTAAACGATAACGATAGGGCAGAGCATGAAGTGCCTTCGTTTGGTAATTCAATGGAGTTACCGACAACGACTGTGCTTGGTCTGGATGCTAGCTATCCCCTTCATACACGTATTAGGATTTCCGCAGGTAAACAAACTTGCAACTTGCCGGCGTTGACATTTTATGTATTCAGGGTGTGAATAAAAAATTCACCTCTTTAGGAAAATATTAGAGAAATTCGGTCGCGTCCTCATATGCAAACATCGTCCCTCATTCTATACTAAGTTTTTTTTTTTTTCTCGCGCGTATGCTTTAGCAGATTACAGAAAGGAGGGAAATTATTTATACACGATCGTACGAGGGTTGCACCATGATCGGGTTCACCGTTTGTGACATTAGAAGAAATATCCCTTCTGAACTGAGATCCAAAGGAAGACATCGCACTTCCAAGAGCACTCCAATGGCTTTCACCACACACTTCACATACTTGCACCGCCGCAGAAACAGCGACTGGAGTTGCTGAGGCCTGTAGTCCTTTGGATCCTACGTCACACAAAAATGATCGCAGCACGTTTAGAGCAAGGACGGTGACTTGAAATTGGTTATTGGGGACTGACATTAAAAGAATGCTAAACCGCCATACAGATTCAATTTCCAAATACAAAAACAACACTCAGGGCTGTTTCTCTGCGTCTTCTTCGCTGGAATGAAGTTCTATTGATCTGGCACCGAACTAGGAGTCACTGATATCCAGACAGCCATTCGAGGACGCGACATAATTGCAGCACCGACGTCATTCGCTTGATGGTCTGGCAGTGAGAGCGTCTACCCTCTTCACCGTCAAATAGTGCTTACGGTGATTTTCGTTACAATATTTAAAAATTGTTGCAACCCTTACGTACGAAGAATACTAAAACATACCATTTTAATACTCAAAAATACCAATTTATTTCTTTGTCAGTGAAGTAGATGGCGCGAAAATTTCATAAAAGCGTCGGTAGTTTTAAATTTTCGCTTGGTGCGTAAGAGTCGCCCGCGCGGTCGGTAAGGAAAGCTGAAATAACGGTGCCTCCGTACGGAGACGCGTAACAAAACAGGGTCAAAACCATTTAATAATAGTATCCTCAGTATTGAGTAACCCTTTTTCATTATACACAGCTCTTTCTTTAGATAAAACATGGGTTTTTAACTGTTCTGACCGATCTAGCCTGCGGTGACATAGCAATTTCAACAGCGACTCAGCTGAGCTACCGTAAAACGTTGAGTCCTTCTCGGAACATCTTTTTCTTCACTACTGTTTCACCGCTTCATATCAAATGGTGCTCATTGCGTTTCTTCGTTTCTCGAACATTACTCGCACTAGTGTGCAGCGTGATTTTATCGCTTTTCGATCTAAAAACCGAAAAAGAAAATCACGTCTCCATATGGAGGCATCGTCACTGAAAGGGGTAAATTGAAAATTCTATGGTTGTGTCAGAAGCTGGGGCCCGTGAAGACTAGACAAAGGTAGCAGTGCACAGCATGGCAACGCTAAGTGAGAAAGCTCTATTTTTGAAAATAGCTTATTTCGAAAACTATCGTCTGAATAACCGCATCACAAAAACAAATCTGATTGCCTTTACACACGCGTTCGTCCACCTCGTAACGCTTGGCGGAACTGTAAACAGTGGTAGATAGCCAGATGGCTGTAAAAGTTTTTGCCTGCCATCGATTCCCACAGTCCATCAATACCAAATAATCGTTCATGTGGTTGCTTCAATAATCTTCAGCTTGAGATAGACTGACGATTTTAGGGTCTCTCATACTGCAGTATAGTAAGCTCGAATACCAAGTGCGCAGAGGTAGCCTTTGGCATCACTTTTCTTACATAAATGGTGGCTGGTAAAAGGCATGATGGAGCAGGGACAGGATAATCGTGTTAGATGTTCACATCTATGCGGGCTCTAAATAAAGATGATTTAGAGCAAATGTTTTTCGGTTTTTCTACACGCTATACAAAAAAATTAGAATTATATCACCCTGTGATATCTTAGTACATTGCACCCCTGCATCCATTCGATTAACTTGGTGAAGCCTCAAAAAATTGTCGAATTCGCAATGTCGAGGTACCATCCGGCATTCTGAATAAAGAGACTCCACAGGCCCAGCATACGCTGGAGCATGCATCACATTCAAAATGTCAGCATACCTGGCTAGTAATGTCTAAATCGTGCGCGCATTGAGCTACTTTCCATAAAGCTCTCAAACTAAGTACGTCATAAAATGCTCAGCTGGTGTTCCTACGTCTATCAGAGACGTCATCAAGCTAATGGACAAGTGTCAGAGTAATTTGCTTGTATTTTCAAGCATCTGACGGTGTAGACGGCCGTCAGCATACGGAAATAAAAATTACAGGGTTTCTTAATATCTCTCCTAACAGGTGAACGGCGAAAGCCTACTCGTCGTCCTCTGATCATTCCCCTCCTTCTCTTTAGCTCTTCTCTTTCTCTCCTGTGTTTTCGTCATTGATGCTCATTACTAAGCAGTTTTAGTCTTTTTTAGCAATACTGGTAATTACAAGCCGTCGTTAGGCATGCTGGCCATATCGCAGTCATTAGAAGTCAATACAAGTCGTTTCACTCATTATTAGTCTTTACCCGTCACAACTAAGCATCTTTAATCTTTTCTATTCAATTGTAGTCGCTACAAGTTGTTGTTAGACATCTTGGTCATTTCATAGTCATTACTAGTCATTACAAGTCATTTCATTCGTTAGTGGTCATTATTGCTCATTACTAAGCATTTTTAGTCATTTGTAATCAATAGTGGTCATTACAAGCCGTCGTTAGGCATGTTGGTCGTGTCATAGTGAGGAGTAGTCATTACAAGTCATTTAAGTCATTATTAGTCCCTACTGGTCATTATTAAGCATTTGCAGTCGTTTGTAATCAATTGCAGTCGTTAAAAGTTGTCATTAGACATATTGGTCATTTCGTAGTCATTAGTAGCCATCTTAGTTATTACTAGACATTTCTAGTCATTTGTAATCAAGTGTGGTCATTACGAGCCATCGTTAGACATATTGGTCACTCCCGAGTCATTAGTAGTCATTGCAAGTAATGAGTAGTCATTATTAGTCATTACTAGTCATTATTACCCTCTACCAATCTATAATATCATGTTATCATTCACTAATTGTCCCTATCAATCATTTTTCATTATTTAGTCTGTCTTTAATCTCTCTTTATATGGCGTGATAACTCTTCGGCGTACACTCCGGTGGTGAGATCTGCTGGCGCAAACTTTACCATGAGCCTGGAAAGAATTTGCAGCACCACCCAAAAGGCGAAGCACCGATTGCGATAGCAAATTAGTGGATAGCTGTACTGAGTTAGGATAGTAGTTTTATCGGCCGTACAAACTTGTAAAAATTCACTTACTAATTAAATGACCAATGATGGGATGTGTCGGCGTGGCTCAACGAGGACGTTGAAAGAAACCGGCACACCCAGACAGCGCTGCCTTTGTGTGTCTGCTTCCTTGTACGTCCTTGTTCAGTCGCGCTTAGGCATTCTGTCATGGATTCAAAATCAGCTAACTCGTCAACGTGTTTTAACTACTTTAAGCAGCACGGCGTCACGTGCGCAGAGGTAAACAAGAACATACATCGCTGGCTCACAGCGAAAACTGCCTGCGAGAACGCCGGAATTAGGAATCGCCGTGGCAACGGCGAGCCAACTGAGCTCCATGCCTCTGTCACTTCAACATCAAAAGCACAGCGCGTACGAAGCTACCGGCACTCCGCGGACTCCGCAAACATCGCAGACCGCTTTGAACGTGAGGACCGCGCCGGCCCGCACTTTAGCCACCTGGCACACTGCTTTCAAGACACACGAGCGCTGGCAACGCGCCCCGACGGCTTCCACAAAAGGCGTCTACTACTGCGTCCGCGACTCCCGTGTCAACGCCGTGGGAGGCGCCGCGTTTTTCTCCCCTCCGTACGAACAACACCCTCTGAGGGTGTTGGTACGAAGCGGTGTGCGAGAAGCACATCGATGCACAGTAGCAGCCGCCTGAAAAGAACGCCCCTCCTCCCTTACCTCACGCCCCTGCCTCGCGCGCCACAGAAGAGGTCACGCATCCGAGCCGCGTTCCTCGCTCGCGCATGCGAGATTGAACAGCGTTCGCTGGCTCACCCTCACAAGATTACACTCATTCGGAACCTCACAGCGACTGCAGAAATGTGCCTGCAGTGTAAATATAATAGCTATCAAAATAGTTACTTAGCGGACAAACATACTTCGCAAATGTTACAGATGTGGAAGAATAGGCGATATAGTAGGTATGATTCTTTTGGACAAGTGCGTGCTCCGCGTAACGTATGCGGCGTTAAGTCTTACCTGATCGCACTAGCGTTCTCGGAAATATGCACTCTCAACTGCAACAAAAACTTAGTGTCGTCGTTATAGCTGTGGCCTCAGCAC
Source organism: Dermacentor andersoni (assembly GCF_023375885.2). Lineage (NCBI taxonomy): Eukaryota > Metazoa > Arthropoda > Arachnida > Ixodida > Ixodidae > Dermacentor > Dermacentor andersoni. The sequence continues at coordinate 82,163,036 of NC_092816.1, forward strand.
ATGGCTTCATGACCATGCCGCGGCCATCTTCTTCCATTTTGATATGGTACGTGTCCACTTTCCGCATGAATGCTTTTTTCAGCGTCGTTGAAAATGTAGCGACACGGCTTTCGGCAGCGGGACATGGCATTGTGAGAGGCCTGGACACCACCCTTGCGCAACATTGCACAGGCGTTTCTTGAAGCATTTCAAGTTGCTTCACGTGTCTCGGATACACCACAATGCAGGCGATGCGTGCTGCTATCACCAAATGGGCCTCGGTGTCCACCGCTGTATCGCGTTCATCGTGGCGGCAGCCCACCGCCGGAGCGTAAACAAACTTAAATCTTGCAGGCAACTCTCTTATTAACTTCTTGAATAAAATATTTCTACCACCACCACCACCACCGTCGGAGGCCGCGTCCCTGGGTGTCGCCACGCCAGCGGAAGTGGCCTGTGGCGAGGGCCAATAGGCGCGCAGCTCTGATTCCCCGGCGCGTACGTGATATGTTCTCAGTATACGCATCAGGGACGCGTTCTTCGCTCGCGCACGCGAGATTGAACCGCGCTCGCTGGCTCACGCTGACAAGCTTCTACTCATACTGATCCTCACGGAGGCGGTGAAGCCGACGGCAGAAATGCGCCTGGAGTGTCCATATAATACAGACAGCTTTAGTACTGCGCCATGACGATACGTACGCAGCACGCAAGCGCTTTGCGGAACGTAGGAGCACGTGTCACGTAAAGGCTGTTAGTAATGGGAAACGCCTGCCCATACGTAAGCGGGCGAGTGTTGTTAGACGCCGTGGACGTCTCTGCGCGTTGGCTGCGCCCACCAATGCGTCCACCCATCGGTCGAACTATATATGCTGTTGATCTCGGCAACGCAATGCAACGTGTGCGCGCCGTCACGCTGCGTCTAACCTTATTTAGGTCTTTAAAAAACTCCACATTTAATGCGGGTGTAATACACGAATCATATCGAGAAGAACAGAAACAGAGTACTCGCTTTCTGGAGGCTTCCACGACAATTTACGACAAACTGCGCCAACAGGAGCTCAAGCCTTTCGCGCAAACAGCGCACACTGAACACTTTTTCAAAAACAAAGTTTGTAGTTTTTTTTCTATGCATTCCCACCGTCGAGAATCTAGGAATGGCTTTTGCGCGTTCACTTCACGCAGCAAAGCCAAATCGTAGGCCATTGAAAAGTACAGCCTTCGGGTGGTCGCCCTTGAGTCCGCCATATTGCGAAACTCTTTTGTCTCGCGCTCTCCCGAACATACAAGAACCACGAGAGCAGCGCCTAAGGTTCCCCACGTACGCACGCAAGAATCGGATACGTCCGTACGCAGAAGCCGCGTACGCATCACGTACCATTCGTGTAGCGTTCTGCACATGCGCACTTTGCAGAACGTAGCGATCGTACGTACGCAACGCCGTTGCGTACGGAACCTACCACAGTACTAAAACTGTCTAATGGCTATCGCAATAATATAAACGGAAAGTTCGCCTTCGTGCAAAGCGTTAGTTGCAAACGTTTCCCGGTATAGATTACGGTTCCATAAGCTGCAGTTGCCGGGAAGCGTTTTACTTTGAAGTGCTATCGCGTTGTAATCTTAAATGATATTGCGTTGTACTCTTAAGGGCGGAGGTTGAGCGTCTAGCAAGTATTTTAAATCAATTTTTGACATTTACGGTGGATCGTGAAAAAGCATGATGGAGCTTGGATACTATGAACTTGCTGCATGCTCATATCCAAAAGTGCGATCAATAAAAATGAGAGGATAAATGCTTTAGGTCTATGGGTTTACACCATGGACCTAAACCAAGTCGCCCACATCGCCATCCTTATTCAGTGAATAAATGTTCTAGTGTGGTTCGACGAGCAATTAAGTAAAATAGGAATTATGCTACGTGTTGATATTCAAGCGCATTGCACCATCACATTCATCTAATTCACGTGGTGAAGCTTCAAAAACTTCTGAATTCGCTATGTAGAGGTACCAACCGGCACTATGAAAAGCCAGATACCTTTGTAACAGCACAGGCAGAAGTATGCATTGCCTTCAAAATGTCAGTATCCCTAGCTACTATTTAAGCGTGTACGTTGGCAGTGACATTCCATGAAGGTCTCCAACCAAGTAGATCATGAAATGCTAATATGGCATTACATCTGTCAACGACCTTACCATGCTAAAGCACGTGCGTCAGAGTTGTTTCTTGTATTTTAAAGCATGTGATAGCGTAGTCGGTAGTCAGCATTGATTTTGCAGCATCTGGACACTGAAAAAAGATTACTAAGCGGACAAAATATTATTCGCATATTTTGATAGAGCTGCAAAGAGACGTGGTATAGTTACTATATCTATAACTGTGGACATCACTACGCTCAAACATAATCGATGTAAGACAATTTAGCTGGAACAGCAAGCAAAAAACAATAAAAAGCTAATAAGAAACGTTCTCCCGCTCACATGGGGACCATGTCTAGTGGGTGAATCTTGTTGCAGTTAAATGTGCAAGAGAATAAGAATGAAGAAAATCATAGAAGGCGCAGAATTTAAAGCACTTCTTGTAAACAAGGCTAAAGCTTAACTCAGCAACTATGGGGACAAAGTGCAACAAATAATTGAGTACCTTAACCGAGAAAGGGTAAGGTAAAGGTAATACGCTATAGTCCGGCAAGAGATGAAGAATTTATGACCGCCAGTCAATCTCCACAAACAAGGCAGGGGTACATTTATCTAGGCCGTTTACTCACAGGGACCCTGATCGTGAGAATGAAATCTACAAAAGAATAAAAATTTATTGTAGACGTTTCCAAATCATGACTGATAGCCTACTGCTGTCGTTGAAAATTGTACAATCATTGCATTCTACCCGTACTAAGATATGACGCTTACTTTGAAGTTAGCAGTAAACTATTAGAGTAGGTGAAATCAAAAGAAGGAGCGATGAAAACGAAAACGTCCGGGGGAACATTAAAAAACAGGAAAATAGTTGTATGAATTAGAGAGCAAACATGAGAAACCAATTGAGCTGGGCAGGCCACTTATTCAGTACTGTACATAACCGGTGCACCATTATAGTTACAGAACGGCTGCAAGGCGAACAGAAGTGCAGTCGAGGACGGTAGAAAACAAGTTGGGGTAATGAAATGGGGCATTGGTAGGCTTAACTTGGAATTCCCCAACCGCAAGGCAGGAGTAATTGGAAATCGCTTCAGGAGGCTTTCATCCTACAGTGCACATAAAAAATTGCTTTTGTCGATGATGCTGAAATCAATTAGATACGCTGTTAACTTATTGGCCATGTGTGTCATATTGCAACAAACGCATGAGTAGAGTCAAGCATTCGATACCCACTCGTTCATAGTGGAACACGCCAATTCTGTCCAAGAGTGGGTACTCAACGTTTGGCAACATTTCACTCATTAAAGCATAATATCAAAGTAACCGAAGTACGTCTTCATTATAATATCTATTTCATTTAAGAGGTGTGCGCGCTTTGGTAACAAACATGAGTCTATATTACACTTACGTTTAGATTTTATATATGAGGTTAATGTTTTTATAACGCTATAAGGGCGTGCGCGTACTCGCGCAATTTAGTCGATTATCACACATCAATAGCTCACTAGGGTGTCACTTGCGGCGAGTTGGGGCTCCGCAACATTTACATAAATCGTAACAGTTTTACTCAAGATGTCCGTATCATCTTCTGCAGGAGCAAGCTTTTTCTTAGCTGGTCTGTTATGAATTCTGAAGGCTACAAGACGTAACAGGAGACAGGTGTGCAATAAATGCTCACGATGTTTCGTTGCATTCGTCTTGTTTCTTTCAGTCTTCATAAGATGCGCCAATTCATGAAAACATTACCGGTATTCGAGGTATATGTAAGCGTTGCATACATAGCCCCAAATATATCTGCCGCGATATTTGCCAGGTCAGCAGCTATAACCTCACAAAACGCTCAAGGGAAGGAAACAACGTATTCACAATAGGATTCTCCGTAGAACCAACCTTTGTTAGACACGTTTCTGGGCAATCGCTAGTGCATTTCAAGAAACATGCAGAAAATCCAAGAACGTGTACAGAGCCTCCAAGGCGGTCTACTTAGTGGACCTAGCTGAGAAAGCGGCACTTTTCTTCAGCGTTAAAGCCTGTTGGATCATAAGTCATGATGTGCTTGGCCTTGTAGAAAAGTGTCGGAGCACTACAGTACCATGAAGAGTGCTGCGAATTGCCGGAACGGATGTTTCACGTAATGTTTACTGGATCCGCCGTCATAAAGAGAGCGCGCCCTCACTTTTCATGCTACGCTCCGACGTGCGACACAACCTCACACACAGGCTCATTCACATGCGAAGCGCCTAGAGTTCCAAGCGCCTGAAGAGCTAGCTTGTATGAGGGAAATCGGCAGGGGTGTTTTATTAATTCGATAGCATTATATGCACCATGAAATGAAAAATGCGGCGCCCGGCGTTAACATCCGATCGTAGCAAAACTCATGTGACCAAATCAAGTTCTTTTCGCTGGACCTGCTGCGGATCGCACTATAAAGAACTTGGAGGACGTTTAAGCTACACCTTTAGGAGTGCAACACGAAAGCGTTATTACAAACACGTGTCCGTAACCTCATTAAGAAACGGAAAAGACGTCAATCGTTAAACTAATCCCACCAATTGTCAAAACGGTTGCAGCACCTTATCTCCTGTGGTGAACCTTGCGCCCAATATACGGAGCTTTAGATTACTGGTTCCGCTCATTCCATCCCAGCTACAATTATGGTAAGACCAAGAGTAATGCGTACTCCTGATGAAAAAGCTGCCTACCGCGAGCGTCAGCGAGAGTTGGCTCGTGATCGGACTCGTCGTCGTAGTGCCTGCCTCACGCACAAGAGATAAAGAAAAAAAAACGCTGGGAGAATCACCAAAAAAGATCTCCTAAACCACGCTCATAACGTGAGGCACACAAAATCTAAAATGAGGTGAAAGAATGGTGAAATCAAAGGATTTACAATTTAGACTGCTTGCGAAGTTTGGCTTGTATGCTGTAACACTCGGTGTAACTAACATATTTTCGCAGTTCAACCATCCACAGGGACTGGAAGGGGCGGAGAATTTTTAAGTTTTCTCGTATATTCAAATTAAAATCCGACACTTTCATGTCTGTAGGTTGTATTGAAGTTGGACTATACGAATTTTCTACGCATTTTACTTTGAAAAATTGCATTAGTTCAATAATGCCTCTGCGCTATGCGGAGGGCCTCCGTGGTTGTGGTTCGGATTTTTTCTGACCGAAAACGCCGCCGACGGCAGGCCTCGCCGCAGGATCTTTTGCGGCCTTAACGCCATCCCGTCCAAATGCCAGAGTGAACAGTCGCGGTGTCGGTATGACACTTAAACAATTCCCACTTAAACAATTGAGTTAACCCGCTTAGAGAAGCGACCTGGCTCACTCGTAAAGTTGATTTGGCCCACCCACAAAATTTTGGTGGTCCGGAACATAAAGTTGACCCACCTTCAAAACCGACCTGGCCCACTCCCAAAATTGACGTTGGCCAGTTCAAAAATTTAGTTTAACACGTTCTAAAACAGCCTGGCCCACTCCGAAAATTGACCTGGTCCACCCCCAAAATTTGGGTGGCCCAGTGTAAAAACTGACTCTGCTCAATTCATCCACATGGCCACGTAAAAAGTTTCGCGCATTCGATGCACGTAAGGAGACGTCAGTGCCCCTGTAATTTTTCTGCAGGCCTGGCCTCTGGCATTGAGAGAGACAAGCGTAACTGGTGTTCCAACTGCGTTCCCTGCATCGGTCAGGTCCATGATATGCGCCGTTGAACCATCGCTCTCCGCTGATCCTGTCAAAGCGGTACACGAACGGACGCACTCGGCATTGACTTGTGCAAAACGCCGCCTGTGTGAGCACCGGAGAACCTTGCCCTTGCGGCGTATATGTCCAGAGCTATAGAACCGCAATCACTGCATAAGCCGATCAGAGGCAGCCACCAGAGCTGGTGCATCAGTGAGACGGATCTGGTGTGGCATGGCGCCTTCGTTGACACCAATCTTCAGCATGCGGAGTATATTACGCGTCAAAGCTTTCGCGTTTAGCGCTTCCGTGTGCTGGCGCTCTCAGGTGAACTGTCACACGTGACACACTCATTCAATGCCGTGCGGCAGCAAATTAGTCCGCAGTCTCACCTGCTTTCCCTGAGGTTCATTGTAGAGAGAGCCTCGTCCCACAGCCGAAATTTCCTTCCAGTCAGCCAATCGCTTCTTGGAATCCGGCCTGTTTAGGTTAACGGATCACACATGGTTACACTGGTAGTTGGCTAGAGCCAAAACTTCAGAACAAAGCAGTTCCTTCTCAAAAGTGTCCTTGAAATAAATTCTGAAGCGTCGTATTTCATTGTCTCCGTGAATCCCGAATCAGGAGGGATTTTACAGCGAAGCTTTTTATGGCCAGGCGTCCGCGCATTTTTTTGTGTGCATGTGCTAAAACCTTTGGCTGATCCCGAAGATTCTCGACATTGATTCCAAGCGCATTGGCAAACTCCCCTATAGACTACGGCTGAGGGGATCCGGGACCTGTAACTACCCATGTCACTCCTGGCACCCAAAGAGGTACCTAAGACAAGAATAAGGACAGATTTTATTAAAATGTTGGTAATATAGGAAACAGCAACGGAAAGTTGAGAATGTACAATAAGTATTGGTGAATGAAAACAGACACAGATGTACACGACATGGAGCTGGTACATCTCTCGTGATGCGCAAATCAATTCGCTGATAGCCAACCTTATGGAAATGCTGAGGTAGGACCGGGGGCAGATCTGCCGCATCGCGAGGTCATTGGCCGCCCCCAGGGATCCAATAGACCGACGATAAGTGCGCGTACTGCCATGGGGCTGCTATGGCACTGATATCGCCATGCCAGATGGTGACGTATGGGCCCGTAATTAGTGACTTTGGCGAGGTATGTTTCAATGAAAGTCTGCGAGCGTCTGTCGAAAGGACAACAGAGATCAATGATGACTGCTTCCATGGCATGCGACAGGATGTCGTCCGGGCTAAGATTGGTGCCTCCGATTGGCCGGTTGTCTTGGATGACTTAAACCGACTCCGGCACGCAGTACGTAGACGCACCCCAATGTGGCATACAATGACACAGGACGTGTGGCGTCTCCCTCGCATGACCGTGCACCCCACGTCGCATATCGCATTCAGCCGTTACACATATGCATACTCCCCTGAGTAGAATGAGATTGAGCCTGGCCTTGCAAAAGAACCACCAGTCTGCTAGCCGGGTGAAAAAACCGAGCTGCAACAAGTGCAAACTTTCGCGGTGGGCGACCAAACACTGCTGAACCTTGACATGGTTGGGTTGGGCACCGAGGGCTGTAAACCTGGAGGCCGATTGTAAAGCCCGGAGTGTACAAATTAGCCCCCTGCCTTGTATAGGCGCGAGAGTGCGATCGCCGTAATTGATGCAAACTCCGTCCGACAGCAGCTCCCAGAGCACATCGAGGTAGCATGAAGCCTTCCGTGCCTCGTGTCCATATTGAGCCTAGCTGCGACGCAGTTGCGAGACGATCTTAGCCCAGAAGGCCCACCCTCGTCGGCCATGTCTACTTTCGCTCTCTTTGGGGGCGTTCTAAGCGCTTGCGTTTCTGATTTTCTTCCGCTCTCCCAAGCTGCCAGTTCCATCAAAACGTCAAGCGTGTCAAGTTTCCTCCGGTTCCTCGGGGCGGCGGTCCCGTCGCTGACGCGAACGACAATGAATGTGTGTGCGCAACTTTTCACACGGTGACCCCCGATGAAGGCAATAAATGAGTTCGCACTTTTGTTCAAAACTCTGTAACACCTCTGTTTTGTTTGCTATACAGCTTTGCTGGTCATCCACCTGGACAGAGCGGAATGGCTTATGATTATTTTTCCTCTAGTGCGAAGCTTTCTTTCTCATAATCACGCAGAGGTTTCTTTTGCGGCTTCGTGCTCCATTCGGGTGGATGACAATTTTTCCTTTTAATATTAAACGATGGTGAGTGTGAACGGGCATCACTGTGAACGTGAACGTGGGTGTTGCTTCAGTGGCCTTAATAGTGTACAAGTCACTGAGTGGTAATTCATGCTTGTGGACTTAAGTGTGAATGTGCCACTGAAGCGAGTTCTGATCTTGGTCGCTGTCAGTGATACTTTTAGTGAGCGGCTAATTAACCTGAGTTATAGGTTGATGTATTCAAATCAAATAGGAAAATGGACGATTTCATAACACAGTCTGATTCCATGATTCTGCTAGCATGAGTGTATCCGTAATTACGTGAATCCGAATGAGCTCAAGTTAGCGTCAGTCTGTAAGCCGAAGTGAGGCTGTCTGAGTCGGTTTCCAGTTAGTCTAGAGTATGCCTGAACCTGGCTTTGTCGCGTCTTTGTGAGCCTGAGTTTCAATGAGCGTGGCTTAGAAGATATTTCGAAATTCTGACCTCGAGTTAGCCTGGCTGAGTACAACTCTGGTGAGCTTCAGTTTGAGTGACACCCGGTAAATTAAATATTTGTTAGTCTGACTCTATGTGAGCCCGGCTGAGTAGAATTTAATGCGTCTGAGGGCGAGTGTGCTCAAAGCAAAACAAATTATTTTTAATAGAGTCTCAGTGAGTTCTGTGTATTTTGCTGACCCATGATCAGCAAAGAATGTGGCCAGCCAGAACTGTGAAACACCTTTATAGTTAATAATTCACGGGAAGCCCCCCAGTAAACTAAAGGGTTCCACTCACCAATGCTACTTACAGAGGTTTTTTTATTCAGTATACGTATAGAATCTGCCTGTCCTGCGATCATTGAGAACAGCAGTATTCATGGCTTCAAGTTAAGGCTATCGAAAGTTAAAATTCTGTCTTATATGGATGGGGTCGCCGTTTCCTGTACAGGTAATGTACTGCTGCTTCCATCGTAGTATTAGATAGCTTCTATAAAGTTACTGGGAGCCTGCTGAACTAGGGAACGTGTCAGGGCTTTTGGCGTGGAAACTGGCCATCAGCCCCAGTTACCTTCGCCAACTTAAAGTGGGTGAAGACATAGGGCAAATACCTTGATGTGCTCTGGGAATATCACTGAAATGACAACGACTGCTGCTAAAAGCTGGCAAAAAAAAACATAACTACAAGCGCATAGGTGGAAAGATGATTATCTCTCAGTGTGTGTTAGAGCAATAGTCTGCAATTTATATTTTTTTATCTCAGAACTTCAGTGTCTAATGTATGTATTGCGTTTATTGAAGGTAAATGCGTACCCAGATGCTTCACGAAGACATCGCAGTATTTGAGTGGGCCTCAAATTGGGAACGGTGCTGTTGGACGAATTTAGGCAGACGAGTTGAATGGCGCACCTCTTTATTGTACAAGTCATGAATATGTTCTTTTTGCGTGAGTTAGGAGAACCTTTCTTGTGGAAGGTGTGCAAACTGAGGCAGAGGAGTGTGCACCTGGCTACATTTTTGGTACCGATGATATATCCGCTCCTGTTTGGGGTTTTCTTATGGGCGTTGTGTTAAGCGTACTGCTCCTATCTGTTAGACTTACTAATGAATACATTTTTAATGAAACGTACAAACTGTACAAATACACACTGGATAAAGTACACTTTCTTACAATTTATATGGCCACATATACTGCAGACGAAGTTCATGACGGGCCTAAGCAGTTGAATAGACGGCGAAAGGTATAAAACTCATGTCTATGTTTCAATATTCGCACTGGTATATTACTTATCAGAACTTTTCTGGATGGCGGTGACATTAAGGCGAAAGCCTATAACGCCTCATCAGACGGTAGCCAGGAAAACGCGGCGTGCGCTACAGAAAGTCATCTGAGCTCGCCTCGCGCAGAGACGTCCTCGAACCACTGTTCTCGCTTTTGTCATCATCTTCTTCCACAGCCTGCTCCGGTTTCGCCCATAATGCCAAAACATGCCAAACCTAATTAGGGTAGAGTTAATTTATGCACTGCAACCTACAATCTTCGGTAGGAGTCGAACCTTTGTGCTTATGTGGGAGTCAAACTCCCGACCTTTGGTGTTAAGTCAAATGAGGGCACATTTAGTTATTATATAGTTCATTAGGCCACCGGAACCCACGACCCTTGTTAGGGGTCGAACGCTCGAGTTTTGGCAGGAGTCTAACCCACGGCCTTTCGTTTATTTGGGGCGAAGTTACTTGCGGCAGAGTTAACTAAGGTAGCGCCAATTAAGGCACTCGACGCATCAAAATTTGGTGAGAGAAAACAAGTAATAACGAGTAAAAAATCATTCGACAGAGAATGTCAAGGAATTTAATGAATGTCTCTTAACTGCACAGGCTTTCGCCTTCACCCTCTTTGGCGTGTGCTAATGTGACTGCCAATTTCTTTCGTAACTCAAGGGTCCAATTGCCTTACCTGTCACTAGCGATGCATTTTTACATTGTTATGAAGGTGCAAAGTTTTACGATGTGCTACAGATGATCTTCAAGAAGGTCATCCAGCCACCGTGGTCTCTTAGTGGTTACGGCGTTGCGTTGCTAAGCACGAGGTCGCGCGATCAAATTCAAGCGGTGGCAGCCGCGTTTTGATGGGAACGAAATGCAAGAACGCCCGTGTACCGGGCACTGGGTGCAGTTGTAAAGCCCGGGTGGTCGAAATTAATCAAGAGTCACCCGCTACGGCGTGCCTCATAATCAAATCGAGGTCTTGGCACATAAAACCCCAGAATGTAATTTTATAATGAGAAGGTTTGGGTTACATCCACACGGGGTATCAGAGCGTCGCCTTGGAAAAGGGAAGTGGATTGCTGTGTGCCTGTATTGTACTAGCTGCCCTCTGCTTCTTGGTACGCAGTCGTAAGGCGGAGTTTTGTTGCGAGCCAGATACATGGCCTGCATAAAGTAAATGTGACAAGGATAAGACTGGCTAACACCAAAGGGAAACTGTATTCATTTACTGTATACAGAGAAACCGAGGTGGCGGAACAACATCCACAGGAGCTCTTCCTTGATGTTCGTCTTTACCGCCTTGCTCGCGCTTTCTCCAATTAACGGTACTAGCTTGTAACGGTGTGCTAGGGAATGTGTGTTCAGATTCCTAGAAATTAAGAAAGCACTAGAGTGTGAAACTATGCTTTGGATTCCCGTTCATTGACAAACAGCTGCTGCAAAGTTAGCCTCTAAACATTTGATATTCTATGAGCGCGCATGGCTTAGCCATCCATTTCTAGCAGATTCTTCTACTCCCGATTTTATTTTGGTGCTAAGGACTGCCCTTCAGTTCTTTCGTGGCTGGTGATTGAAGCTAGAGCGTCAGCGAGCGGCGATTCATCGCGGGAGGGCGGCGAATCAATAGGTTCGGTAGAGCTTTGACTCACCAGGAGCGTGCTGATGACTCGCGCAGAGCCGTGCTGGGTGGCACGACACAAAGAAAAAATAAACACCGGCGTACAGCACTGCGTGTTTAACTACGCGACCTGCAACGTGAATTTCAACTGCGCTAGGCGCACTCACAAACGTCAAACGCAGGGCCGTGCGTCATCGCAATAACCCTGACTCACGAAATGCGAGAACACTTTAGCTGGGCGGTCGTCAGTGCAATAATTTTTCGCTCATGAATAAGCAAAGAAGGGTATCCTGACAGATGTTATTTTATTTATTTGTGAATGCTCTGCGGAAATTTTTTGTGCCTGTTAAGGATTTCGCTTTAGAAATTAGGAAAGATTATCTGGAAAATGTTGCAAAATATATTTTGATCTTTTCTGTATTACAGTTATCTCCTTCCATAAGATTATGAATACATTCTATTGTACATCAGTATCTGTGATAAAATATACTTGTCTGTACGGTCCACTCTGTCCACGCTGTTCTTCGCGGAACAGTCAGTTAAGCAATGCATCTAATGTTGCGTTCAAGTAAGTGTGCGCCATATTATTAGCTTAAGTTGCAACAGCTTTTTTCGTTTCCTGCGGCGTCTTAAAAGGCAACGCCAAATGTGGGTGTGAAGTATGCTACTGGAACTGTTACACTATCTTCTGTTTTCCGACGTCTACCACCATGCCAAATTCCACAGCTGTGTATAGTTTTGCTTCCATGCTATCGAAATTTCAACCACACACACTGATCCCCTTTCGTGACTTCACTGTAATTACAATTGGTTTACACAAGATCTGTTGCTTATCGCTTGATCGAATGTGCTTTCGATTTATCTCGGCGAACCAATTTGGTAACAATATGCCAATCTTTAGTTTGAATATTTCAGTAACTTCACATTTAGTGGCCGTGCTACAGCCTACTAATGAAATATTCTAAATAGCACTCAGCACTTGCGCTTACGAAATCATTGCCAATGGCGTATCTACGAGCACCGCTATACGCGTTACACGTTTTAAAGGCTCCACCCAAAAAACTTTGGTTTCCGTTTGCTGCTCTTCTACATGACCATGTATTTTCAGGTGCAAGGAAGAAGAACGGCAATGGAAAGTTCCGTCGCCATCACGTGTCATGAGGCCAGTTTGCTGATCTAGCTGAGCTATCGTTGTTTCCACTGTGTTTCCGGTTGCCGGTTGAAGTGTTCAGTCAACCTTGTCACATTTGGTGGAAATGTATATGGTGAAAGTGTAATGATTGAACGAAGAATTTGATTAAAGAATAATCTGTTTGCCATTGATACACGTGGTACTATAATCAAACGCGATGCGGCCCATTGAAAAGACGGGGTGCCAACGATTTCCATCGAGGAATTAGTAGAAAATGTTCGAGAAAGCCCTATGGCTGTAGTTTCCGATGTGACCGCTATTCTATGTAAATTTTCGTGTATTCGACCTTACTTCTAATTGTTGTTTAGGCGTAAAAATATTCTCGTTTGCCATCTTTGTTGAGCAATAATCTTAAAGCAGGTCTTTCTTAAAAAGGTAGTCCTCACCCTCCTAATGTTTTTCATTGTTTCGGAGTTCTGGCCACCCGGTTCACTGCTTCAGCGAATAATAAATATTAAGCATCCATGCCCAATGTGGCATTGAGTATATAGGAAGCAGTTGTTAGAACTCACAACTGAAACCTGCGCTCATTGTATCTTTGCACGGGTTCTGCATCGTATATTGGTTTAGAGACGTGCTGCAACGTGCCCAACCAAGTTCACATTGGTCAGCCTTACCTTTGAGAGCTCATCTAATCACTTCCGGTATAATTACAGAGCACTGATTCTTCCTGCAAATTAAACATGTTTGATTATGATTTGATTATGATTAACCGTGCTTACAGCTGGAATTCTCCAATTTGGACTGGGGCGCATCAGAAAAGAAGGCATCTTAGAAGAACACTGGGCTGCAACCGGTAAATTCATCAAAGAGTTTGGCGCACTTCAAAGCCCTTATTGTGAATTACATCCGTCGCATATTTTCTAGTGCTTCTTATGCCGTTTCTGGCACTTTACATGTGCATGAAATTGCATTATGGAATCACAAAAGTTGTCTTAATATCCTTTGACAAGTACAAATGTGACAGTAGATTCGAAAATAAATATGTTTTTAGGAATGGACCCCATACCAGACGTAGGACATATCGTGTTGAACGTAGGACATATCGTGTTGAGATAGAACAATAATACCATTACTTTCCATTAAACTTCTTTTCTTTATTGAAATATTAGAGAAATGGTTGCGCTACACGGATGATTGTGTGCAATACAATTAAGAATCTCATTAACAAGAACGACTAGACGTAGTTTCCCAAAGTAAGCCGTCTTTCAGTTTGTATTCTGCTTGGTCATTACCTCCGAACTTCAATGTCGTCCTGTCGTTTTGCATAGAAGCATACCAGAACGAATTTAATTTTTCAAATATATCAAGTCTCAAATTTTATTCTGCACGCTTTTTAGAACAGATCATGAATAGAACAGGTACTGTAATGAACGTCACGGGGAGAAAGTCACTGAAGCTCGGCCTGAAATAATAGACGCGTAGTTTTTTTATTCAAGCCATACTTTTTGGCACTGATTCTCTAGAATTAAAAAAAAAAAAAGCGCCCGCCACGTTCGTGGTTTGGGAGGAGCAATATCCTATGCCAACCTATTTCCGCGTACAATAAATGTTAGCAACTTGACTTTCACGAGCCGTAGGGGGAGGTATCAGAAGGCACAGACGTCCTGGTATTAAAGGAAAGCAAATGTTAAACAAATGCATGCACTTGCCATTTAAAGTTCGCAGGTTAAAAAACCGGTGGAAGGGACTTACCGCACCGTTTCGCACTTTTTTACACTTTGTTCTTCTTGATTTTCAAGCTGACAACAATGTACTTCCCCGTCTCCTCAAAACTACGGAACACGTCAGTCGCTGTGCGTCATAGTACGGTGCTGACGGAATTTCAATCCTTAAAAGAATTTAAGCCCGTCACTGAGAACATGATAAAAACAAAACATCTTCTTTGCTGAATCACATTCTTTTAGAAAGGAACGTACCCGTATTGATCACAAGGTTGTTGTACCTTTTGGACATAAAAAGTCCGAAGATTCGCCACGGCCTTACCATTTGCTACTCTAAAGGCGTCTACTGTGCAAAACCGTGATGGCTGCACTGAACGGTCTCGTACTTTTGCTGCTTACCATTTCTGCTATGTTCATGTGAGTAATGGTCGCTTCGCGTCTTCTTAGAGGAGCAGCATATATATTCTGCTGTTTCTGCTGTTCTACTGTTGTTTGGAACGTCGTTCTGGGTTTGCGATTCTCCCTTAATTCCTTAGCTTCGCATGAACACAAAATTAACCTTCACAAGTTCATAGGAGTAGGCAGCTAAAAATGTTTTTCTTATTTTTATATTCGGCCGATTAGGATATATCAAATAAATAACTTCCGCAATTATCTACGTATCCCGTCTTTTTTCAGGTATAGGTCGTTGTTTTTGTACATTTATTAGAAGGTGCTGCCACATAGATGGTATTAGTAGTACACGCAGATGTTCTAGGGAAAGTCTCAGTAACAAATAAATAAATTTTACTTCCCTGATGTGACCTTTACAAGGGAAACTGTACTCGTTTTCACTGCTAATAGGAAGTTGTTGGCTGCATTCCACGATTAGATTTTGTTATATGCTGTCGAAAAACATCATTCGTGAAAAAGTAAACAGCTCCAAAAGGCTTATGGTGTTGTTGATTACTTCTGTTTATTTCTGCTGCAAATTGCACGAATGAAATAGACAACTTGCACATTCTTGTTTTCTACATTGTGAAATTATGGAAATACCAGTAATGTGTATCCCGAGCCATGTGAGTGCTTTTACCGCTCCTGATATTTAATATGTTCGCCGGCTTGGTCATATTGAATAAAGAATGCATAAGAATTCTAAAGCCAGAAATGGGAATTGTAGCTTGGGGCTGTTATTTTTCTTGTTAAAAGTTTATTCAGTCGTCTGTTATCTATGGTTGCGTTGGTGTTCTACGTTGTGGCTATTATAAGCCAAAAACTATTAAACACGCTTCTTTAGCGTATAGCATAATTCAGCTAATTTATTTCAAACTTCTCCTTCCGCATTTTTTTTTCTTTCCCTCGATAACAATAAATATCTACGGCGCTTCGTTAGGCAACCTCAACTGTGCGTTCCATAGCATCTTGCGTGCGAACGCGCAAGTCATTGCATCGAAGAAGGAACGAGAGTATGATATGACGACAATCAAAAGGACTGTGATGCACTGCGCATCTTTCCTTTTTTCTAGCTCCATATTCTCATGCTGACTTCATAAGCAAATGTTTTCCTAAATCGCCGAGGCACAAGTTGTTTTCGGCATTGACATTTTCTTGCACATTCAAGAATGCGAGAGCGAGCACAAAGAAAAACTCAGAGGTGGCTCTTTTCTCCCAGAGAACCGCGCTCTAAGCGTGTATGCTGTTCGTCTAAGCATCGGTGCAAGTCGAGAAAGGTCTACGGTTTACTGGGTTTCGCTTTTATTAATAAAATCCTTACAACACACTTCTTTCTTGTTTAGGAGACAAGGACTTCATTTCTCAAGGACGTTAATGTCAGCAGTCTGGTGCACAAAAAATTGTCGGTTACTATCATAAACCAATCGAATGCACCAGCCTACTTACAAAGGTCTGAATATACAGGGGGTTCAGCAAATATAGCGTACCACATATAAAACATCTTCTGTGCTAAACGCGGTATATGTGGTCAATGAGGGCCCTTCTCGCGCCCTGAGAAAGGATAGAATACACAGCGTAATCATCAGTGCACATTGCACACTCCCCATTCATTGTATCGCGCTGCGCCTAAAAGAGTGGACAAGGCAAACTGGAATGGCTATGCTATATGTAATGCTGCGTCTTTCGCAATATTTTCCTCCGCTGTGAGGTATTGGTCGTTTCGGTCATGCATCATTACTAATTAGGAGTTGCAAACTGCAGGCAACCTAGGCCCACGGATATAAATGTCCGTTGTATAGCTACAATACGCAGAAAAAGACAGCCTACTAGATTTATGTGCTCAACTGGCTTTTATGTTCACTCCTTGATACTGAATGCCATGAGCAATCGGAGAGGTCATTGTGTTTTTGTCGTCTGACTTCGCAATCTGCGATGAACCTGAACAGCAAAGTAGAAATTTAGAACTTCTTCTAGACATTTTACGTCTTTGTATCTAACTTTCACCGTATCATAACTCTTCTTGGACGAAGTCAAAAAACCGATTCTTTTTTTTTCTTCAGAAGTGAGTGTTACAGTATTGGTGAGCGTCAACCCATCGAGAGGGAAGACCAGTGTCAGAATGTGGTAAGATATGAAAATCATGCCTGCTGAATCGTTCATGGTGGCTCTCTCGTCATTCGCCTACCACTTTGCTGAGAGACTGCGACAAACTTAAAAGAGGCACGAAAAATGCAAGCAAAATTGGATAAAATGTAAAACTACGTCCACGTCTTTAGTCTTTATTCCAAATTTATCCAAAGATAAGCGGCCAACGCAAAGGCAACAGACATTTGAAATTAACAACTAAGAATGTGGGTCGAATAGCTATACACTTACTTATCAATTAATGCCCGCCCTTACCATTGGCGGTCTAAATAAAATAAGGAGTAAGTTGTTGAAAGTTACGCAAATGATAATATTGTAGTATAAGAAGGCAACTGTCTAAACCAGCGAAAGTAGACCGCACTCACTATGTGGTATCATTGGAAAAAATGCAGAAAGTTGTAAAATGAGAGGGATGATATGTCATGTGCGCTCGGACAATGATCCGCGTGTTTTCTCAGCGTTTTCACGTGTACTATGACTGAAACTAGCATTCAAGTAGCGCAAATACATCCACAAAGATACATAGCACACAACAGATATACATAGCGGAAATGGGCATTACCTTATTTTAGTAAAAGAAGGTACGTAATCCTAGGGTGCCGAGACACACGAGTAAATATTCCTTTTAGATTTAATTATTGTAATGAAGTAATAGAGCGCACAGAGTGGAGACATCTCAGGTTACTGTCTTTCATGAAAGTATACCATGGGATGAGCATGTTAACCATTTCAGACTAAAGCTATTACCCATCAAAGGTGCTTTAGCAAGGATGCCACATGAAGTACCAAGTAGGCTCCGGCCTAGTCTGCTTTTCTGTGATGCAATCACAGGTACTGTATGTATTCTCACGTGGGGCTTATCTTCTAGTAGCAACATCCAACTATTAGTGATGGTGCAAAAGAGATCTGTGCCTACCCTTCAAAGTTTGAAAAAGTGCGGCTCGACATGTATACATGGGGAGACTAAAAAAGATTCTAAAAAATTGAAAAAAAAAATATCAGCTTTTCCACTGTGTGAAGAAGGACGAGCAGCGAAGCTGTAGTGTGTTCTACCTCTATCGACGCATCTATGTATATTATTATTATTATTATTATTATTATTATTATTATTATTTAAGGACACAAACAAAGAATACATTCTTTCACTGTGGAGCGATTTATTCTTGTTCTTTTTTGAAATAGTGACGTATGCAAGTACCACATCATGGCAGACGGGAATTCCACAGTATTTACAACTTCACTGTGAACTAACTAATTATGGAAAGTAAATTCAATTCGGCGTAGTCACAGAGTCATCTTAGCGGCCAATTTCAGCATAATTATTTCCAAGACGTCTACATTAGATTGAGAGCTACAGAGAATTCGCCGAAAACTAGAGCGGAAAACGCAGGGGGCGTCTGACGCGGACGCCGGAGAAGGCTCGAGTTTTGCGCCAACACACAGACATGATCCTGGAGGAAGTAGCCCTTACGTGTGCGGGCAGCACTACGTGCTTCGCATTTCATATATGCGCCGGAGCGTCTTATCATCCATTCTGTGGTTGGGGTGCTTGTTTGGAGCTTGTTCTTTATTGAAACGTATGCGGTTCTGTATGTTATATGCGTGATTCCAAAGAATGTATGTGCTATTCCCTTCGCCATTGCATGTGGCGGTATGAGCCATCGATGATAGTATTCTGTTTACGTTACCCCACCTATAAATCCCGGAATCCTAGCCATAGACAGCTTGGCTGAAATACGTTCATTACTAAAAGTTTAATTGAAGATGAAAGTTTAATTTGGCACTTTGCGCTGATACATCATCATCAGTACGTCAGTCGGTCGTCAGAGATTCCAGTGAACTTCCAGATTTTTTGCAAGTGTACTGTTGCTGCTCAGTAAAAGCCCTTTAAACTTTAGGTTCGTTCTTCGGCCTTTTTGAACAAAATGTAATGGATATTTCTCAATAAAGAATTAACTAGGCCTGAACAAGCTTCACGCCTTCAAAGTTCACGTGTCATGGTGCGCTTGTGCGAGAATTTGAAGGCGGCGTCCCCACCAGTATTGCCGTCTTGCGTCTTCTCTGGCTTATCAAGCCTTTTCTCATGGTCAAAGTGCGTTTTCGTTATTTTAGGAGAATAATGTACACATAGCGCTCAGGTACGTTTTTAACGCTAAAGTGTGTTATCCCGAGCTCCAGCAAAAATCTGTGCAATGTACGACGCGCAATCATCATCAGGCATATATCCTGGGGATTCCGCGAGATGGTGCTGCTTTCCCATTTTGCGAAGTGGTAAGAGGTTAGAAGAGAACCGTCGGAGTATGGCATGTTGGTACGGAGAGCAGAGGAAGGGATGACCCTAGGAAAAGTGGGGTGTCGGAAGAAGTGGTCGGGAAAGGTAAACACGGAGGGAAACTGCGCGACCACTTCGCCAAAGTGAGGGCGCGTGGTTTTGAGCTTGTGCTGTGGGTGCGAACCTGTGCATGGCCATATACCATCAGATATGGGTAAAGGGGTGCACGCGTGATGCTGCCAGAGCTTTAACGACGCAGTGTTGCCATATACGCACTGACCGTGGTTTCGGATATACCTAAGACGCCTGGCAGCCTTCGAAGCTGCGCACCACCAGTCCTCGTCTCTTTACTCTCTCTGTCATACCTCCGCACTTCCAGCAAAACTGTCGTTAATAAAATACTGTGCACACTTAGGGGCCTGTGCTAGTAAATGTGCAGCAAAGTTAGCACTGTTTCTACAATAGACGTTTCACGTTCGTCTTATGAACACTTTGCCTGAAACAGCGAACATGCAATATTTTTTTCCTTAAGTGGCCTTTTAAAGGTTTCTGTGACGACAATGTTTCTCGTGACCACTTTTTCGATTCTCCGCTAAATCTGCATGTAAGTAGTGTGACACGCTACACCGATTGTGTTAGGGATTGTGTCGTTTACAAGATTCCCCTAAAGTGTGGCAAGGTGTATATTGGGCAAACGGGACGATGTTTCAACAATCCAATGCGAGAGAGCACCGGTTGGCGGTCAAAAACAACACGGGCGGCCACATTGTAGAACAGTGCAAGCGCTGTGGTTGTGTTTCACTCCTCGACAAAATGACTTTTCTTAGGAAAGCAAGAAACCGCACTAAAAGGGAGACAATCGAGGCTTTCTTCATAAAAAGTGCAGGAAGTAAGCGCGTTAGCACGCCGCAAGTAGCATTAGGTGACAAAGAAATGTCATTCATAAATGATAGCCTGTAATCACCGCTAAGATTAGAACGTGCAGCTGCCACATTTGGTTTGATGGCCGGATTATGCCTGTAATGCACGTGTGCTCATGTGTGGGTGCCATGGCGATTCAGTACCGAACACTGGCCTACGAGCATTGTTAATTCCTATCACCCCTGCCTATCTCTAGTTTGATTACTGTTCACTTTGTTTTCTTGTATAAATTTTCGTGGACTGTGGTAAAGAAACAGTTCGAAGTTGATGCGTGTATGTGTCGTTCGTCTTCCACTTCACCCTCGTCTGTTTAGCGCCGTCAGCTTTGTTTTTAGGTCATGGATCAAGTAGCTCAGCAACAACTTTTTTTTAAAATCAGATATGTCTGGTCTTTCTCAAATATTAAGGCTCATTTATTCGCGAGATGGTTCATTGCTTGTGTAATAAGAGTAATGGTCGCAGTATTTATTAGGAGCATTCCTCTCATAGTTAGCTCAATGCTTGAGGGAGTTACAGCGCATGTTGGTAATACTGTGCTCAAATGATTACTTTGACATGAGAGGGCCCCTCACCACGCCTGGCCATTTGGAGCTCACAAGCGCAGAGCATACATTGCGCGATAACAATCGTGTCTGCAAAGTATTACATCGCTACGCGCCGCGGAAAGATGTAAAATTTCAATCCGAACTCCGTTTCCCTCTTTACTCGCGGCCGCTTCGCTCCAAGCTAGACGGTGGCGTAATCATGCCCCCTGCGCCTGCGTAATCGTGTCCGCAGTGTGACGTCGCTCAAGGTGACACGTGACTTTGAGAATTATTCAAAACAACCTCTGTTATCTGTGCGATCTGCTGCTTGAATTGATGAATCGAAGTGTACAGAAATAATAAAACACACAAACAAAATGTCCGCGTGCTTTCTTTTTCTTTTTTTCTTTACTCCGCTTCGTCTGCTTGTCCCCAGGGTCGTGCGGTCACGACTCTGGGGACAGGTACCGAAACTATGCCATATTCTACCGTGTTCCAGCACGTGATCACGCTCTGCGATCCGCTTGTTCTGCCTCAGTATTCGTGTAGCACGGAATTATACTGCTAGTCATGTTTCCTCGTGCACAGCGTGCCAAATCGTGCGCTGCGCGAACGATGCAACACCTTGCGCGCGGTGCGGTCAGCGGAAATTCGTAGGGCAGAAAAAGAAAGCGAGAAAAAATGAAGGCCCCGGGGGCCTGTGGCGTACGCGTCACGCTGTCCTCTAGGTCTGGTATGGGAGAACGCAGGGAAGGAATTTCGCTTGCGAAGGCTAGACGGGGCGACTGGAGAGAGCGCCTCGCTTGGCAGTGGAACCCACCTGCTGAAATCATGGGTACGCGGCACTGAAATATTTCTATCTCGGCTATTAATGAGCCGATTTGGAAAATGTTTGTGCCAGAATGCTGCCAAGAGGAGACGTAACAACTGTCGGCGTAAAACCGAAACTTGCTATGGGGCCTGGCGAAGGGCCCTTTAAGGAAGGGCATGGCGGAGAAATTGCAGGAATCTAGGTTAAAAACATGATGAACAAAGCCTGCATACTCCTCCTGTTTGGTGGTTACCAAATAAGAAAGGCTTACTTTTTGGCGGCGCACTTGCTGGCGTTCATGCGCCACTCGTGTGACTTATATTGTAGATGTATTGATGTCATGTTTCGCTTCATCTCGTCTTCGTTTTTCGCTCCGCTGTTCTGTTGCGGATTTACAGCTCAAGTGCTATTCCGTCATAAAAGCTGCACCACGAATGCAATGTTTCAGCTTCAGCACGAATTTTTATCAGTTTCTTTTTAAGCCGTAGCAACACATCACAATCTCAGGCATAATGTCCATGCCATCCCAGGCCCACTTTCACCTAAATATGGGGTATATTGTTCAATACCCGTTAAGCATTCGCTCGTGGTAGTTTTGATAATAATCAAAACGAAAACTTGACTGCACTGGCCAAAAAAAGCGCGAATGAAAGCAGCCATTTCTTGCTTTCATGGCTGGTGATTTGAGCACACACAAAACAACCGATACTGACAAGTATGCGGTAGAAGGATGAAATTTTGGTGCTGTTGCTACTGTTCCTAGTTCCTGAAATAAACTATCTTGAATTTTGATACTGTTCTGAGCGAGCACATAAACACTAGATGCAGATTTGTAATGGTATCTCGGACCGGTCGCCTCCATCCACCGAACCTGGCACCAAACTTTAACGTTCCTTTCAGTCTAGAAGCCTTCGCTCTTCCCTTGCACTTTAGATGAAGTATTCCCATTGAACTAAGAGTCGACCAGAACCTGCGTTCGTCGAACCCAGAAGCAGAGGACAAGCACGCAAGCAGAAGGTGTGACTCGCTCTCAGAAGAAAAAACGGCAGATGTGGAACCGCGTGACTGCTACAAACGTTCGATTTCGCTTTGCCACCGCTCCAGGCGCTGACGGTAAAAACGGCTGACGCACGGCTGGGATAAGCATTGTTAGAGATGCCAGCTTGCGGTAGTCTAGATTACGGCGGACCAGCTGTGGCGACACTGGATTGTGGTGATGTAGCGGGAAAGGCTCTCAATCTCGACAACTGCTCCAACGATAGGACTTTAACGCCTGAGAGCGTTCGACACAGGAGAAGAGCAATGAAAAATAGGCAGCCGAATGCAACGCACACACTATCTTTTAACCACTAGAAGACAAAGCTGCTCTCTAGAGGGGTCTCAAGCGCTCAGAAACGACCATATGAAGATGGCATAAGAAAGGAGCGTGCTCCGTTTCAGACGTAAGGTACAGCACTACGGAGGCTAGAGAGACATGTTGCAATGGGCTGCGTTCCTACTTAGAAATTGTTCGATATTTATCGACCGCAATCGCTCCAAACCGTGCTTTATATAGGTTGAGTATTGAATGAATGAATTTTCAACCCTTAGAAACAAGCAGACGGTCGTATTCGTTACTAAATGAATCTCAGTGGGCCCTGGGAAATCTGGTTACAAGCAAGAGAAGTTTAGAGTATTGGCGGAAAAAAAGCAGGGAACAGACTGATTACGACTCGATCCAAAACAGGCATAGGTAGCGGTAAAATGTAGATAGAGAACAATCAAGAGATGGTATACAAGAATGCTAGAAGGAAAAGCGCTCATAGCATACCTCAGTAACTCCAGCAGGCTAGCTGACGATTTGTTCCCGGCCCGTTTGAAAATAGATGCCAATACATTAATATTATCATCATCATTATCATCATCATCATAATCACAATGTGCAACATAACGGATCCACTGAGGCCTCCACATTCCTGCTACCGCTGTGGTTGATTATTTTTACGGAGTGGACGTCGGTTTGCGGTGTTTTGTGGAAGAAAAGCGGGTAGTTGATGTCTAGAACTTTATTTTATACGGGACACGTGAGGCCCATTGGGTAATGCTTTTGAAGGGGTACGCGCTGTGCGTACGAATCTCCGCCCTGACAGCGTACCCACATCTTATACTGATGAAAATAACTGATGTATTCTGGAACCTTTTGGTTTTGGAGGCGAAGTACTCGTGTACTGCTCGATTGTCGAGGCAGTGGAAGCACGTTTCCGCTGTTTTAATTCACTGTTTAAGCGTGGATACAGTCCGGAGTTTCGAGCGTGCGAGGCAGTGACCGGTGCAGTCGGATAATTTACGCCCTCAACGCAGGATTGCCGATAATTTGTCACCTGTACAGTTCGGCATGTTGAACGTGGCCCGTAACAGCGCGGCGATCACCTCGATCAGTGATTGCCGCTGCGCATGCGCTTAAGTGCGCGTCGATTGAGCGCTTTTTTTCGTTTGCACGCTTTCTTAAGACTAAAGAAGGAGTGAACTTGAAACCGAGCTTTGCACTTCATCACGAGACCCATAGTACCAGCATGTGGGACATGGCTATGCCGAAGCATTCTCGCCACTTTTGCGTTACGAAAACATACGTGATCGATTTCACATTCAAGATATGTGCAAGTTGACTGCTGCTTCGTTTAGCCATGGCAATAGCCGTAGGTTGCCTAATTCATTATTTCTGTCGTCGAGAACAGCAACGAGAAAAAAGAAACGGAAACAAATGCTTAAAACATATTTGCAGACCATGTGCACGTTTGCCTTGTGGTGCGTGGCCTCATCGTAACTGATTACTCCCCGCTTTCTTCCTATCACCGCCTATGGTGGCTGTGTAAGCTACTGATGGAGAAAATTCTGTTTCTGTGAAAATTAATGTTAACTCATTTGTTACAGGAATCTGAACTAGTTCTCCATGTTCCTCTAAGGTTCACAAATCCTTCATTTTTGCTGGCCAGAACTGTATTCGCTTCTGAACTGCCCATTTCTTTCAGACGGTGATATGAGATGTTATTGCTTCGATATTTACACATTTTGAGATGAGCGCCGACTAACTTGGACTCGGACTGGGATTTGGCTAGCATGTGCACGTCGCAAAGAAGTTTTACTGCTATGCCACGTCATAGATATCTTTCTCCGCTGGCGCGTACGTGTTGGGCTTGAACAGAACAATTCTCCGATGTTACTCTGGCCTACATGAAACTCCGATACTCTGATTTTCGCCGATGAACGAAAGGCGGCGGCTCCACGTCGCGTGCCGACTCATGTAATGAAAGATTGAGTGCCATGGACAGTGCAATGAAGGACGCCACAAGAACATCGGAAGCCCCAATCACGAAGATTAGACAAATTTATGTACTACCCATAATTCCTATGGCGGCTCAACGATCGCTGCACCAGAACTCCTTCTAGTAATTGTGGGAAACTCTATGGCGAATAAGGTGGCAAATGCGCCGTTTTAGGTGGCGGCTTTTTGTTATTTTTCTTTTCCGGTTTTTATTTGCAGCCTGTCGCCGCAGTCTCGCGCGCGCGCTCGCGCTTGCAAACGCCGTTGGCGCGCTCCAAATTATGGACCGAACTTGCGGAGTGATGAACTTTCGTGACCGATCTTTATGCGTAGCTTCCATAGCGTTCCACCTGATGTCTTGAAGACTCATTTCATAAAAGCAGGTGTTGTGCACCTATCGTAGAAACCCAGGTATGACTGAGCGCTAACGCTGAGTCATATTTTTCAATAAGGTCAAAAACATTTCACCGCAACACTACCGTAGTGTCATATTGCGCTCCCGTGATACTTCGATAGACATGGAATATTCTATGCAGTTTTTATTAAGCACCGTGCTTGCATTATACAGAGCACGACAGCAGTAATTGTAACATGAAGTTCAATATAGGGTAACATGCGCCCATGTCGATATTCAACTGCCACTTTCATTGAACCAGGTTAGTATTGGTATTAACGGAGGGTTTTATTCCTCTTATTCAACTTGCACTAATGTGTACCTGGTAACTTCATATAGCATCCGTATGTCCGAATTCTTTATTATGTGGCGGAATTGAATTTCATTGTAAACATTTTGTACTTGTCTGTGTATCTTCATGTATAATGGTACACACGAAAAGCGCACACAATCGATAAATTTATAAATAGATTTGGGGTCACCGAAACAAGTAGGGAAACCGAAACGCAAGACCAAATGCAATTTATGAAGGCACCCAACTGATTATTGAGTATGAGGTGGCTTTATGAGGCACACAACAATAACCAAAGTAATAGAGCACTACGCAAACGAAAGGGTCACGTGTAAGCGAGAACAGCGATAGCTTTTTTGACGACAAAGCGAACACGACACGGCGATTATGAGACATATTTTACTGTTGTGAATATGGCGCGACAAATTTCGACACATACGAAAAACCAAATTCTTCGCAAAAAAGCTATTCTTTTAAGTAAAATTTTCTTTGAGTGTTTTCTTGGGTTCCGAATGTCTCTCGCTTACTAAACTGGGCTCATGCAGAGTGTGATCAAACCTGGGGACTTGTGGGCCGACACTGATAGCAGTCAACGATCTATCTCGCCGTAAATTTCTAATCTGCGTTGTGAGGAGAGCAGTTCCTGGAGGCAGTGCAATCAAACGTGTGCGTGGCGCGATGCTGAAAACTCTGTCGCATTGCATGCAGTCGCTTGCGTATAGCATATGAACGTGGCTTCCTTGATGTTTTCTCTTCTCGGAGTTTGTCGTTGGTGATTCGCCGAGTAGACGCAGCGGGGGTTCCCTCGCACAGCTGTCGCGCTCACGTAGGGCTTGCGTGTAAAGGGAAAAATCACGACGTAAGAGGATTTGCAGCAAAAACAGGTGTCGCTTTGGCTTAGAGTGGTTAAAGAAGCGCTTGCGTAGTAGCATCGGTTTGCATGTCACAAAATAATATTTGTGTAGATAGGCGCTACCTCTAAGGAAAATAAATTACAGCATCCTGAGTAAAAGGTGATATTTAGGATGTCTTTGCATTGGGCGGAGACGCATTAAACGCCAACCATTGTTTCGCACCTCTCATCAGTGTACATTACAGCTGCTTCGCGAGACCAAAAGCGTCTCGATGTCTAGATTCTAATGGAAGTCATGGCTGGTATGGATATAGAAGAATGTGAGGCCATTACAATCATTCACTTCGCTTAAGCCATAAAAAAAGATAACTTGATTCAGTGCCGTGCATCGCTGCAACAGAAAAATTGTCGCGACATGCACGGCTTCAAAGCGCGTCTACACAACCAAACGGGTTAATTTTGTTATTGTAAAAAAATAAGGAACGCGGAAAGCATAGGAGCATTCCCATAGATGTTTGGCTCTGCATAATAAAAGGAATCCAAACGTGATACGCGCGTTTTGAGTGTCTTGAAAACATAACAGAACAATTTTGTGTTTACAACTTATGTGTACAAAACTGATAGTATTGTGCAGGCAAATTTTGAAGTATACGGTAATTAGAGGGGTTAAATGGATATTGCTAAAAGCTCTAGTTGCCTTTTTGGAGGCGCTTTTAAAGTGAACAAATGCTTACGAACTATTACCACTATCCACGCAACAAGCGAAGCAGGGTTAGCTACAAGCATTCCATATCCTTTGTGCATAATCATTTACTTTCTTTCTTTAGCTCGTAAGTTGAGATTCGTGGTAGACTTGCCTGGTGTCTTAATAATCTCAACAAGGCACATTTCTTTATATTATTTTGTGAGCATAAGGGCACGTTATGGGTGTTGTACAGGCGAAGTTTAAAGATCTACGTTAATTACGGCTTTAGTAAAAATATAGCATGAAAGCAAGCCAGAATTTAACAAGTCTGGCATGACAACGAAGCATAATTTCGCCCTCTGTTTGAGCGAACCATAAATGCCATAGACATCAAATTTTCCAAAAATGAAAGGAATTTTGGCTTTTATACATGACAGGAAAGCAGGTCTCGATTTTTAGAGGCTGCACTTTTAAAGAGTTTGTATTAAATATAACTTTCAACGTTTAAGCTTGAACCGAAAATGAAAGTTACCGTCGTGGGAGAAGACCGGAACAAGGGGGCTTCTTAATCGACAACTCACACAGAGCGGCTGCGTTTCAGTGTATTTCGCCACTTATTCCGGTGTCATTGGGTCGCACATAGGCGATGTCGGAAACCAGAAATGAGTCGAGCAACCACCTCATTTTTCCGCAATTTTTGGAAGGGGGCTGGGGGAAAGGGGGAATCGCATTGTTACCGTTGGCCCCGGCAGGGTATCAAGCCAACTGCAAAAATGACTTGGCACATAAATAATAGACGACACGTTAATGATGGGATCATGACCCTGATTCTGCACTTTGCATCGTTAGACCTGCGGCCATTAGTAACGAGGAGCGTAACCCTTCTGTGCCCGTGGCAAAGGAGTCTGTGGCATTCCGAACTCAGCGCATATTTCCCGGTAGTAACTACACAATATTGTCGAGCTTTTTCCTCCACCCAATCTGTCTTCGAATGCGTCCTATTCTTCTGCATAAATGCGTCCTAAAAATTAGCAAGATATCCAGCGTAAAAATTATGTTCACAGAATAGAAATACGAGGCTAAAAAACTTTAATGCCAAAAACAAGAAATCTAAGTACATTCAGTGAAGTGCACGAGAAACAAACTGGCACAGATAAATTCTCGCACTGTTTTGTAGGTGGATAAAATCCATATCAACAAATTATTTTGATTGCTGCTCGTTATTTGCCCACGATGATAAACTTTTCAAATCTCATTCGTTAATCTAGATATGCCACCGTAAACTCAACCACCTCGGTGAACGAGTGACAAGCGGTTGCCCCAGTGGCTGTTTATGTGTCATCAGAGAACCCGATAATGTGGACAACGCAAATGGGACGTGCTATGCACTAATGAGCAGCACTACCACCACGACGACCACACCAGACGGTACCACAACGTCGGAGGAAGAAGAATAATACCGGTCAATTGATGCGACAACAAGCAACGAAGTATGTTTCAAGTGAAAAAAGCATAGAGAAAGGCGCTTCATTCGCTTGTAACAGAATAAAAATCTTATAAATAGCATTTCACCTATTTATAAAGTATAGTCTACGTTGACTGTGCGTTCGGTTGTCCAAGTTGTGAAACAGGGTGTTTTGCTAGCGGGAGACCTACCTTGCACTTTTCTGCTCTTTACTGGAGAGTATAGAAACTGAAGTGAAGTCTTATAACCGGAGGACGTCACGTAGGCTAGACAGACGCACAGAATGCGATCAAGTCAACAACCGGAACACATTGGCTTTATTCGCGACAGTGTGCATAGGATTGCATAGAAGCGTGCACTAAAGGAGAAGAAAGAAGAGGGTGCCGCAACAGTGACCTCCTATGCAACACGTGTAAATTTGTTGTGCAGACCTCGCGACTCCATAGTGACTGACACATATACAGCATTTCATACACAGTAGGAAAGGCTACGAAAGCTAGAGATACTTCTTTCAGACACCACAATTAAGACCAAACTATGGTGGGTCAGATACGAAAGAAAGAGACACACATGCGTCATGTAATTTGCTGTAAAAGGAACTCACATCCATTTACATCCCTAAATATTACTACGTATTACATGAACCGCATCCGAGGTGCGAACCAATTTAGCAATAAATGAGCCAAGCGGCATTTTTCAGCGGCCACGGCATATCAGTTGCTCTCGCGACAAAAATATATAGCAGTACGCCACGCACTGGAAGCACACGGGCACACAAATACTAACTCATTTTACTCAAAATTTCGTCAACCAGTTGGAATGCTGGCATAATGAGTATTTAATCCGTACGAAGCATCGCAGATGAAACATAAGTGAATTGGAAAACGCCTTCACTAAGCCTTTTATTGCGCCAGCACTTTCGTATAGCTGCCGCAGAGATGCCTCTTATGTATGAAGCAGACTATAAGACAGTGACGAGCTGTCTCGTAAAGAATACTGTAAAAAGTTTATTTCGACAAATGATGATAAGAACTTGAGTCACGACGACCACACAATACTACCAGGAATATACTAAGGAGCGCTTATGCGCACAATATCAGCAAAGCACACGTAAACGTAACTGAAAACCGCGTGTTCTACACTCTAAAAACTAGGAAGGGTATCGCAGGAGTGAAGCTGCTGATTTACTCTTCAAAGAGTTGTTT
Organism: Dermacentor andersoni; assembly: GCF_023375885.2. Taxonomy (NCBI): domain Eukaryota; kingdom Metazoa; phylum Arthropoda; class Arachnida; order Ixodida; family Ixodidae; genus Dermacentor; species Dermacentor andersoni. The sequence goes on from NC_092816.1 coordinate 82,192,539, forward strand.
TACTCTCTCAAAATGTTGAGGAGAGTGAAATGCATTGTTCACTCTGTCACCAAGGAGAGAGTGAAATGTGCTTTTCACTCTCCCCTTCAGAGCGAGAGTAGAATGCCCGTTCTACTCTTGCGGCAATAGAGAACAAAACTTAGAGCAATCTTCTGCTTCAACTGTAGGTGGCTGGCCCCGAACATGGCAATGTATCACTCATGCACGCTGAGCAAAGAACACATCGTTTTGCTTCTAAGAGAACAGGCCGCCGCAGTTCAAAGGAACGCGTAGCGAGCACTCTACTTTTTCACTCGGAGTTGCTCCACCGCGCGCGCGCTCAAGATCGCGGAACAACACAGCACCGGAGAAAGCTGATCCGTCCGGCGAGCAACAACGAAGGCCATCCATGGGAGATCGTGTGTCAGCCATCTCGCGTCGCCGCGAAAACACGACAGTCGTTCGTCATGCCTTGGATATAACAAGAAATCCTCCACGGTAAGTGAATTCTAACTTAGGTGCACATTGTCCGTATATGAAATGCTATCGCCAGGAAGTCGTCGCTGCCCTTAGCCGACGCGATTAACAACGGACTAGGCATACGCGCTGTGTCTCTCGATGTCAATCGAAAAAGCCAGTCGTCGTGATAACTGCATTTGATCTTATCAATTTGCCGTTATCTGTAAGAGCTTTGCAAATCGCAAACGCTGCCAGAACTATGGTATGTTCAATAAGACGCCAGGCGAGAGGACGCTTAAAATTGTTTGTTCACCAGCCCGTGATTCCGAGCCTATGCGGAGCGTGATTAGCGTGTGTTTTGTGTGTTTGAATTTATTCAGTTTGGCAGTCTGTTGTGTACAGAACGCTGTTGAAATAAGGAATCACATAACAGAAGTCGTCATTTTGCTGGCAGCATACTTTTGTTATAAATAAGCCGCGCGCTTGACGGTGTCTCGCCCAGGGCGAATCTGCGACCACTGAAGTTACGTGCAGCACCAGTGCTAGTTAGAAACTTTGCCGCAGGCATTCAGCTGCATGCTGCAAGGGGTCAATTGGGTGCGTTATCTTGAACTTACTGAAAACGCATGAGGAATCCATGTTTTATGCTGAAAAAAAGTATAAACCCCATATAAGTGATCTTGCGCGCGGCAGCTACAAGCGACGCGATGGAGATGGCTGTCGCGTTCGCTCGTCGCCTACAAGTCGTACTCCGTGCGAGCGACGATTTTGAGCGACGCCTCCCCGGTGTTGCCGGTATGAGGGCTGCAATCACGCGTGACGCGTGCTTTAGTGATTTACGTTGATGTATTTTACTATATAAAGTAGCATAAAATATTCCCGGAGGTATTGGAGTAGGTTTTTATCCTTGCACGTATAAAAATTGAATCATTTGCTCGTTCCGCGCGACAATCGGTAGTATTTGAGCGATGTACATCCAGTTCCGGCTTCTCGCTATTGGCTAGTCGCTCATAGCACTTCCGGGCGATGAGCGACGATTTCTAGATTTCCAGAACCGAGCCATCTGTTCAAGCGACGGCCCGTTTTGTCGCTCGAAGCCGTCGCTCGTCGGCGTCGCGCACTGAATCGCTCTCACAGTGTTTATCCCTAAGACTGAACTGTTTTTGCCCATGTATTGAAATGGTGTGATTATAGGTCTGGTTTTGTCTCCTGTTGCGGTTTTCGAGCACCTTGCCAAACTGAAAGGATGCTTATGTCTACGAACTCGGTGAATTGTCGAGCAGCTAGTTATGCATCGGCATCGAATATAACGGCTGCTGTGTGGAATTACAATTGCAGGGGCGCTTTGCATACGCTTATTCTTTTGGACATGCCTGTGCATTTGCTAATATGAGTTGGCGTGTCAGAGTTATGTCATATGAACAGCTAAATGAGCCTTCCTCTGGGGGTTACAAGCGTCATGTGTGCATTTTGCTACTGCATGGCAGATCAAAATGTGTTTATCGCTTGAATATTTTTAGTAGAGAAATAAAATATCAAAATAAAATATTGCTTTAATTTCGTGTTACCAGTCGTCTGTCGTACACAGAACAATAAGTTGGTCTGATGAACTAATAACTGCGGTTTAGCAGCAACTTTTACATGCCTTCAAGAATCTAAAATGCTAGATTTCAAACTGCAGCAGTAGTCGAGTCTGTCAAAAATGAACTCCATTGCGCACCCCATTAATTAAAAAAAGTTCATGCCTTTTAGTAAGCTTAGATGCAGGCCGCAGTGAACTTACTTGTTAGTATTGAAATGTGGATAAGCTTGCCATAACAAGCCTTGTTGCCCTTTTTTATAGGCACATCCACATATCCATTGAACTGAAGGACAATACTTTCATCCCTACTGAGCATCACGTTTGCAGCTATGATCCTCAAATATTGATTCAGCAGTGGCACAACCAGGGCTGGTGCGGGGGGCACACTGGGCACGTGCTTAGGATGTGTCACAAGTGGTGTTTGCGATACACCAGACTTATGACAGACCTATGACGTCTGAAAATGACCAATATTCTATTTATTAGCAGGAGTATTCTAACATTGGTGACAAACAAGGATGAACTGTTGGTTATTTGTTTTTTGTTTAAATCTAAAAATTGAAGTTAGTTTAGCAGTTGACTGTTGCAGTCATTTGGATATTTTGCATGCATTTCACTAGGAAGACTAAGAGCTAAGGCTTTCTTTTATTGCCATGGCCTTGACTGTCTTGATGTTGTTTTGCACCATGCCCTTGTGTTGACTTTTGCACCCGATATTTTTCAGGCACCCACTTTATATAACGCAAGAAGGCAGCTGCAAGGACACGAGGATGTGAAAGAGCCAGTGCAGCGCGACTTCACGTAGTGCAGAGGAGCGAATGCCAAGAAATCAAAATACATTGGCATGCAATTTGGACACAAAAACTTGTATGTGGGTATATTGGTTGTACCATTTGACCAAATGTCAACAAAATCAAGATACAGTATGTTACACCAAGATGAAAATTCTCACATGCTCTAGGCGGTCATCTTAACATGGTATACTTATGTAATGTCTCTGATTGGAAAGTCAAATCAAGTATGCTCTCTGGAGACAAACACATAGCAGAAGTGTCATTGAAAAGTTAGAAATGTGTTTAAAAAAAGCTGATTAGTTCTGAGAAGTAACTGCTTTTTGTCTTACCTCTCAACAAGTACATCCGTGTGATAAAAAAATAGTGGTACAATGAAATTGCATATTTGCTTAGTGACATGATACATACTTGCAATGAGCACGGTGCCTGTGTTTACTATAAAAAGCAACAGCCCATGCTTCGTTAGGTTAGGCCCAGTACAGCATGCAGGCATGGGTGATTGGCGCTTCTTTTTTTTATTTATTTCTGTGTCGTGAGGTTTACTGACGTGCGTATAGGTGCAGTGGCACGCAGTATGGCTAGTAAAAAAGAAGGGGGGGGGGGGGCAGATATATGTAGCTCACTGTACACGACACAGGGCAAAGGAAACCCGTGTTCAGCAACTATGTTAAATGCCATGTATATAAATTTTACAACGTTACTCATTCGAAGCGCGCACAGGTGCATCTTGAAGAAAAGTTTTCCAGGGTACATAATTTAGTGCGTAATTTACACTAATTTCACTCTAACCACGAGACATAATAACTTGAATATATTATATTGCACGGAAAAACCTAGAGCGAATTAAATTGTGTGTCAGCTTCGTGTGTATACATATAGTCTTTCCTATGCATTAGGTTTTTCGCATAATGCATTACCAGTTGACAGCCTATCTTATGATGTGTACTCTGTTTACATTACAGTTGTTTATTAGTTTACTCGTTTGTTTTGCGACTTATGAAATGCCAGCATATATATATTTTCAACATTTGACATAACCCTGTATGTTTTGTAGGGACAACCCAGGACGTGCATTTCTCAGCACCCAGTCAACTGCCAGAAGTGACTCAAACACAGGCTACCAGTAAGTGGACATCAGTTGCAATTTCACATTATACAGTTGGCTGCTGCCTTGTACTGAGGCTTTTCTTTAATGAGATGGTGATGTCGTTCTAATGTACATTTTGACCACAAAGGCTCGATCATGTCTCACAGAGGCATATATGGTTGCTATTCTCTGCGAGGGACGTGTTCTCGTGTTCGTGAAGCATTTGTGTTTGGCAGTATTGTCGCCCAATGAGTCGGATATAAACACTAGCTCGCCACTGCCGGCAAGTAGTTGTGAGAAACGCAATATATTATGACGCTGTAAAGTTATTTCATTAATCCGAAGGAAACTTTTGCAGCAGGAAAAAAGGTTGCTATTCCAGGTAAACATGTCTTTTTCTCACAGGTTATTGAGCCAAACTGTGGATGCGTGAAATTCGTGACTTATGAATAGATTTTAATTTATCCTTTAGTAATGCTTCTAAAAGACACTAGAAATAGCATGTGACTACCTCTCAAATCAGCAGATCATACACTTACAGTCATAAGTGGTAGTTCCATGCAGTCTCGCACTCTATATAACCTTTCCTTTCAGCAACATTGGAACTGGTGGCTGCGCTTTCAGAAGGAGGAGTGCACTTGGCACTGTATATGTATGTTTGAATTCGGTTTTCTTTGTGTCGACTCACTGACACAAACAGTGCAAAAATCAGTTGTACCATGAGGCTGACGACGCCTTCTGCTGCTAGAAATGAGGCACTTCATATTTTATAGTACTGCATGACATTTAAATCAAAGCTACCACATAAAATGATCAAGAAAACTAACCGTTCTTTTAGCTGTTTTCCTCAAAGAAAGCTTGTCCTTTATGGGCTGTGTTAATCTGAGCTCTCCACCGATGTTTCAGTAGTACTATCCCTTAGTGAGTGAGAGATTGGGGGCAGTTAATCGTGTTAGTGTTTAAATGGTGTCCTAATTATGTGCATTTGTTCCAACAAAGTTGTCTAGATTACTTTATTGTGTAGAGTAAAGCTTATGAAACCATCAGCAACTACTGAGTTGCTAACATGCATATGCATTTGTCACTATACAGGTGGAACTCGGCTGTACCACTGCAGTGCTGCGGAAATTGTGAGCACCAGCGGCTTTGCAACAGCTGTTTCACAGCATGTCGGTGTGTGCTAATTTATAGTTATGTTGGGATGGGCTAGTATTATGGACCACTGCTACTCTGTACTGTGACACATCCATATGATAAGGGATGTAATGGCATAGCGAAAACCTTTGAATGTTGTACTATGGTACATAAACAGGCTCTCCTTTTCGTCACTGGAGCAGGGGAGAAGAGCATGCAGGCACTCCTAAATGTACATATATTTGAAAACATGAGCGAGACATATATATATATATATATATATATATACAAACACACACACATACAATTAAACTAAAGGCAGGGACGTTCCATCTTTCATCTTGAATTGACTAGTACAGCGCAAAAATACAACACAGACCACAGAGAAGCACACATGTTAACAGGTTTGATACGTTAGTTCAACAGATTTGATACTTCAGGTGTGCTATTTTACACAAGGGAGAAGGGAAAGGGGAGAAAACCAGAAAAAAGAGTGGAGTGGAAAAGAAAGGAATCATGCCAGAAAGCATGAGAAGCATCGTGCAGCCGGGATCGCCAGCAGGACATCTAAAAAGCACTCTGATAAAATTACATACAGGACAACCTTACGTATAGCTTGTTTCAATCAACTCAGATCACATGCAGCCATTACTGCAATCAAGTTGTTTCCTTATGTCATATGATGGAATGATGTGGGCCCAAAAGACTGTTTAGAGCTGAAGGATTATGTTCCATGCTAGCCTCATTGCCTGCTTTTTTTATCATATTGTTATCAGCTGCTTATGTTAGGGACAAAAAGTAAGAGTACGAGCTGTTTCCTGATTCGACATTCCACACAACATGTCTTTGTGACTATATGTACATGCAGAAGATCCATAGATGAAAAATATTCAGTACAGTAGAATCTCATTACAAGATACACTTGGTTGTAAGAGACATCTGAAAATGGTTTGGTTGGTTTTCCGATGTTTGCCAAGTTAACAATACTGTATACAAGAGACCTTTGTTACTAAGGATGACTTTTTAAGTATTCACTACTTCGAAGGGACACAACCCAGACACATTCACTTCGTGCACCTTGTGTGCTCCGAAGGGTGTAAAGATCACGCAATCCTCACACAAGTCAATTGCGCATGCCTCTTTTAGCATGAACTAGAAAAGGAGGGCAACGAGGACAGTGCAGGGCAGAAAGTGTTGGCAGTTGAAGCTGACGAGCGTCTAAGAGCACCTCGAAGTTTACTTGAAATCTTTACTTGTTTACTTGATGTTTAATGTTTGCTTGAAATGTTCAAAAAATGTCGAGAAGTGGTTTAGGGGCCCTTTAAGCCACCCTGAGCAATTATTCCTTCAGATATATCAAAACATACTTTAGTGATGATGCATAATGAAGTGATCTAGTCTGGCTCCTCAGTGTGCTCTTCAAAACGCTAACGATCCGCTGCTAATGCAGGACAACAGCTCACAGCGGACTGAACCAAACTCTAAAACTAATGCACTTGAAAAGAACGCCTACATGGCAGCGTGAGGCACGACGAAATTCCTAGTACTGGCATCGCAGTTGACCATATACGAATGGAACTGGCGGAAAAAAAAAATAAACAGAAATGCTCACCACTATACGCGCGAATTAAATTCACATACGTGGATGGTTGGCGCCATACTTTGTATCCGCGTATTTTCGGAGAACATGGACTGGAGAAGCACTCGATCGTCAGCTGAACGGCATATTTGTTATTTTCCTGCGGTGACGACAAGCCGTGAACAGTTCTCACGTTGTCGTCTACGTTGTCTTCCTTCGTTAGTCGTAGCTAGGAATGGAAATAATGCAAACGCAAACGTATTCCAGTACACAACAGCACAGCACACTGCAGAGAAACGCCACCCACCGCAGCCGCCGATTCCTCAAATACATTTGGTATATATATAACCTCTAAGTGAACGCGACTGGGCGTGGCGGTGATGTGGTGTAATGGTTAGGATGTGTGCTTTGAATTGTATAAATGCGAGTGTACGCGGGTTCGAATCCACATGATGTATAGAGCATTGTGATTCTTCATAAGTATGGGATTCCCTCGACAATTGTATTCTAATTACAATATGTGACTCCTGATTGTGAAATTCGCGAAAATAATTGCGGATAAAGTGTTAATTCGCTTTTCTTTCTCCGCAGTTGCGTTCGGGACGCATAGGCCGCTTCAGAGCAGTCACACGCCTCATGGTAGGCAGCAAATAGCCAGGAAAAAAGTAACCTTAAAATCCTGCATAACTTTGCTCACGCCTATTCTGAAGGCCGCTTCGAATTGGGCCAGTGTCTCTGAGGAGCCGCCTAGGGAACAGTATATCAGCGGCCCTAATTTGATCTGATTTCCTGCCTGCATGCGTGGCCAGGACATGGCTAAGAGGGTATTGGGAGGAGCAATAGGACTCTGTTCTGAAGGAGTACAAGCACTCTGTTTGGGGGAGTAGAAGTACTCGGTCTGGCGGAGTGCTTTTACCCCTGCGGGGAGAGTATTAGCACTCTACGGAAGAGTACTAGCACTCCCTGTGGGAAGAGTATTATCACTCTGCGGAAGAGTACTAGCAATCCCTTGCGGTGGAGTAACAAAACTCTGTCAGGAGGAGTTGACCTACTCTCTCTCAAAGAGGGTCAATTTACTCTCGAAAAGAGAGTGAAATATGGGACAAGCAGCTACTCCCTCAAAGAGAGTGCCCGGAACTCTCTTTGTTTTTAGAGTGTAATATTTAAAGACAAAATAAAAAATTCTTATCTCCGTATTCACTCGCTTGCTAAAAGCATTTCAGGGTATCACCTTTATAAAAATCATCGCCTAAGCACTCCGTAGCCCGCGAAGCTGAAACATGCGGCCCCGGTGTTTATCGCTGGGTTAATCCAGACGGTTCATTAAACGACGGCATGGTAGGCAGTCAGATCCTTGGTACGCAGTTTCTGCTTGCACTCGGCTTCACGAGCCTGTTCTTGTGCCCGAGCTACAGCACCGGCACGGCGTAGACGAGCTAGTTTCCGGTTTTGCTCGCGGTGTGGCTGGTCGAAAGAGGCCTGTTCCTCAGGAGTACGCATGACGCGTGTCCTACCTATTTCGGAGGCGGAAAGTGCTGCGCGCACGCATGCTGCGGCGGAAAGCAACGATGTCACTACTGTTGCGTCCAATCGCGCGCCTCTCTTTTTTTTGTTCGCGCATGTGCACGGGCTCTGTACGCCGGATGAGCTCTCGGCGTACAGGCGACAGACGCACGGACGGACGAATCGGCTAGCGATTTACAGCTCCACTGTATTAAAAGGAATATGTTCTTTTCAATGCATTTGAATGTTATAAACAGTTACTTATACTTTGCTTCATTCCTTATATGCCTTTCCTAATCATTTTCTTTATTCCTATTTATTATTTTATCTTTAACCGTTCTCCTCATAACAATATTTTCCTTGTTATGTATCACTTTTGTTTTCATCTGTTTACCTTTAATGCAGTGTTTGTAAATATTTGTTAACGCACAGGCTTGTAGTCTGTTTATCTTGCGCAATTCTGCCTTGTCTTGCGCTAAACAATAAAAATGACATTGCATGAAAAAAATAAAAAAAATGGTTTGACTGTAAGCTTCTTCCTGCATTTTCAATCAAACTGCTCGACAATATGTTCTTTATTGAGCTCGCGCACTTTTCGTGACATGTTTGCGAGGGACAAAACATATATGCAGCTCATCACTACTATGCGGGAGTACGTGGTTTACAGCCGGCAATGGTGCCAAACAGTATAGAAACGACCGAATGGAAAACAATGTCATTCGCCAGTACGTTTATTTAGAGAAGGCAGGTACACTCTTTAGGGTATAGGTACCAATGTGCTCACATACACATGCGGCGAAAAGAGACCACATAACAATAGCAACAAAATTGTCTGCATACAGGCTTATTCTAACATTCGTTTATTCGAAGAACTGATATTCATTGCTGCTCAGGCTTATAGACGTATCATTGACGTTCTGTTTTGTCCGATCGTTTCTTCATATTCTTTCGCATCATTTTATTTTCCGCGTTAATAAATGAGATGCTCCCGAACTTCATATCACCAGCGCATGTGTGAAGTAAAAACACACGCTTTCAGAGCGCAGCTACATTATTGTTGTGTCCGTAAATATGAAAAGTGTCGTTTAATGCGGCTGTTGCGAATACATACTATGCGATATTTAAAGAAAACAAAAAATACCAAAATTCTTATGTAAGAAGCATGTTAGCAATATAAATAGAGCACAGTGAATTTCCACAACAAATAAACAAGCGCTAGTAGGTCCCTACTGTGCAGCTTTCGTAGTTAAACTGTATTTCGCCGCATTCTTATAAGGCATCCCACAAAAAGTGACTTTGGTGCTTTGAAGCCACAAACACAAAAAACAAACGCCATATGCACAAATTGCCAGGCAACTTCTCATGCAAGCTTCAATTAAGCCCAGTCAAACTGTACTCCTTCAATTCACGTGCTGAGAAAACCAGTAGACGTAATGCAACCCACTCTTGCTTTGTTGCATTCTTCAGACTCCGTAACAGGGCACCACGCAAGAGTAACTGCGGCAACGACACTCACGGCAGAGATCTGGCCGTTTCAAACGAAGCGATTTTGATCACACTAAATCTTCGATTTTAGTCGCATGCGGGCGCAATTGCAATTGCATTCGTCCAATGCGCCACCCCAATGCTACAGCGACCAAAGGAGTGGTTGTACATCGCACTGGTCGCGACAATCGGTGTCATGTTTGTATGCGAACATGAAAATAATTAAGGAAAAATGGAAGGGAGCTGAGCCATCAAAATTGTGCCGAGAGTTATTGCGCAGTTTGTTAATTACCACAAAAGATGGGGGAAATGTCTGTAATTCATAAATTCCGGAGAAGTGTGACCAAGTGACCGGAGCCCTGTACTGCGCAAGCGGTACGCACCATCAGTACCGACAATTGGAACAAAGCGGATAAAACTCGAAGGTCAGATTCGGTTCTATGATTCGTATGCGTTTGTTTACACGCTACTTGGCTAATCAAGCGACATCTTTTCTTTTTTTCTTTTCACCCTGGCTTCGTGCTGATAGCAAATTCTTTTGCATGCCTTTCGATTATTTACACGCGCTGTGAGTAGTCAACACTGCGAGATGTCCCTCACGAGAAAAGATGGTCTTCGGATGCCTTACCAATTTTCAGGTTTGTTGTACACGCTTCTCGCGGTATAAAAAAACACGCCACAGATGTAGCGAGCTATGGTATTACAGATAGATCAATTTAATAAATATGCAACTAATGATTGATTGCTGTGTCGTGAGAATATGGCATCACAGCATGGTATCCAACGTTTCAACGGCGTCGTATGTGTGCGACATTTAGTCAAAGTTTGTCTGCGTCGGCTTTCACGCGTACTTTTCCGGGTGAATTAGGCGTCTTCGTTGAAGGTTCTATTACTTCTTTTGCGAGACGCGATGATTTGTCAAGTTTGCGAAGCGGCCGTTCAAACTATATACCCTAAAGAATGTTTATTCATTAAGATATTTAGCCCTTTTACTTGAAGTAAGCAGCATCAGTGATTTATCTTCAAAGGCTTAACGGACGATAAGCATCAATTAAACGGTTTCATCTCTATTTGTGGTGTAGCATTTCTTTTTCGGGACCGAAACTCGTAAATATAAAATGTGTTGCAGGGTTTGTACCCTTATTGCTCCTGTATTAACCCTCACTTTAAAAGGTAATTGTACATTGCAACTACTTCGGTGCACTCAATTCACTTTGCTTATGCTGGTCGCAGCATAATTACAGTATTCTACGAAACTACTTCGCCGTAAACATTGTAGCATTTTCTAGCTTTTCAATCTTCACATCCTGCAAAACGCTGCTCTTTGTCACTAACACAGTCCTAGGTTTCCTGAACGATGTTGTGTTAGATGACATTAGCCCCGTACATTCGTAGCGCTTCCTGTCTTCAGAGGATGCCGCTGTGATAGTTGTTTCGTATAGCACATGCCTCTAGGCCCTTGTGTTTCAAGGGCTCTGGGGAAGCAGTAGTGCTCTAGTGAATTTAAACATCGCACATTTTCTGTATTTGGTTAAAAGGTAAACAAAAACCCGGGGCACTTCGCCGACCAAATAAAGATTTAAAAGAAAAGAAGACGTTTCGGCTCCCACACGGGAGCCTTGTTCACATGAACGATCGGTTGGTCACATGAACGATCTTTATTTGGTCGGCGAAGTGCCCCGGGTTTTTGTTTACCTTTTAACCATGTTTCATCGCGACCAGACGGGCTTCCGTCAAACACTGAACTTCATTTTGTATTTAGTATCAACATTTCGCAATGCATTTTAGTCTTCATAGTACACGTCATTAGTGATAGCCATAATCTTCTTACACGTATATTTTATGTTATTTTTATCAACTCTTTTAGGCCCTTTACAGCTACATTTAATTAACATTACAGAACTCATCAGTCCACTGCGAACCGGTTAACACTAGCATGGCCCTCTTTGGGCATACCTGGCCCTTGCGCCATTAAACATCAAACATTCATTCATTCATCCTGCAAAACGAATGCAGTAATGTGGATATCAGACAAACAGCTCATTTTGCTAAACGATAGATAAAACATTCAGCAAAAGCAAATCAATATCGTGCAGTGAAATCAACCCATTGCATACCTTCCTGCGAATGATCGCATCCTTCCATGTGCAGGCGGTTCCTGCACATCCACAGTTAATGAAGTGCGCACAGATATGACGACGCATAAGCCGTCCCATAAGAAAAAAGCAAGGTTTCTAATTTGTTTGCAAATACACGTATTACTGCATACACTTATAAAATCATATCCCGCTATCACTGCCTTTACAAATAAAGCATGCAACTTGCAAGGTATGCACAGGCAGCATGACATTTCTGCATCTAAATATTCTCTTTGTTACAGTGAGAGATGCAGCTGTGCACTTATTTATATCATGGTGTGCTTTATTGGCCATCTGTGTGCAGACACCCCAAAATTCTACTCAGTCAAGCTTTCTCCGACCCATATTCACGAAAATTCTGCTCAGCCTGGCTTATGCGAACTCATCCTCATGGGTCGGCGCAAATCTTAGTGAGCTGGCTCTTGAGAGAGCTCGCCGACCCATGTATGTATACAGTGCGTGACATTAAATTTGTGACCTGTGCGGTGCATAAGCCAACATTGCACAAGAGTCTGCGTTTCACTGGATAAAAGTAAGGATAACTGTAATTACCGTTAGTTTTACAGAATTTTGTTGGCCGCTGCATGAAAGTTTCGTCAGATGTCGATTCGAACAAGTGAATTTGATCTGGATCAAATATGTTGCCGATACTTCTGGCTATCTTCACCATTACTGGCTGGCCGTATATGGTACGTTTCGACACAAAGTTGAATAAATGACTGTACTGCATTATATAAAAGAAAGCACTCACATGAGTGTAATTACAACAATCAGAACATAATACAAACGCAAGGACATAATAAGAAACTTATTGTGCGCAACAAACAGGGACGATGAATAGAAGAAACACAAGGACGAGCGCTTGAAAGCGCTCGTCCTTGTGTTTCTTCTATTTATCGTCCCTGTTTGTTGCGCACAATAAGTTTTAAGATGAATTTGTTCCAACTAGGCCAACTCGCAGTCTTGCGACATAATAAGGTGCACACGTGTGGTAAATACATCTACACACGGAGTCACACTTATGCCAGGTCGGGCACTATCCCTTGCAAAAAAAAAAAAAAAAAAACACTGCCCTACACTGCAATGCCACCACGTATGGCAACCCCCCTTGCCAGGCCCATAGGATACAGGTGAAACATTCATGAAACCTAGCTGTTAGCGCAAAGTAGCAGCTACTGTCTGGCACAATCTGCAGCCGTCCACTCAAACCCTCTAGACAAATGCGTTCACTCTGTAGTTATCATAAGGTACACTTTGATTTTCTATAACTTAAAATTATGTGGCCTCGTCAAATATTTCAAAGTGCTTGGATTCTAAAACTTGCAATGTTACACAGTTTTATTCCATGGTTGTTCATGAAGAAAGCTCATATAAAATCCTAGTAATATTGTGAATGCTTGACACTTCCTAAGAGCAATATTTAGTATGCTATTAACAATCAAGCAGCATTTCAAAAGAAGAATAGGAATCACTCTCCACTGTTTCGAGGATTGGGTTGTTGCAGGCAAATTCAAAGTGGGCATAAAAAGTTGCTAATACAATCCACTAGGCAATACTAGATTACATTGTACCTTGAGGATTTTCTTGCACTTTCTTACTTTGGTCGATGAATCTAGTCTTGATTGGCTCATGTTAGCATACTGTGACATTGATCTAATTAATACACGTTACGTACATGACTAGCTTAAGAAATTAGGATGGTTGTTAGATTTTCCCGTGAAGGAATCATAGCATCTGCTCCAGATACACAGGCGCTTGTAATCTGGGGTTTTTAGCCTCACTTTAAGATAATGCGATGCAGAAGGTAGAAGCCCCATCATGTCAACGATATTGGTTGATAGTTCTGAGAGACTCCTATTTTATGCTTGCCACTACGAATACAAAATCCTAGCAATATATTGCTTTATTAAACAAACAAATGCCCTGTTAACTTTTACTGCGCCGTCGCACTACGTACTACAGCGTATTTAGTTAAGCTTCTTGGTGCAGAGTAATTGTATACGAAGAGCGCGAGACACTGGACGCGTAAGTAGACGATGCCCATGCGTGTTAGAATGCTGTAATTCTGTGCAGACAAGTGACTGCACCTCCTAGAAAATGTGAGAAGGCAGCTTTTGCGCATATTTAAATATTCAGAGAGAGGACTCCTATACGTAATTACAGCCCACGTGCTACGTTGGAGGGACCGTACTAGCGCTTAGAATAAATTTCAGAACACAAATTCCACCCCACATTCGGTGATAACGCACAGATAATTTGCGACGAGCTTTCAGGCTGGTGCTTGCTGGTGTGTTTAGTGGAAGTATATAGCTAGGATAAGGCACCACTTATGCGCCATTACAAACAATATACACAACATCATTTGTTTAGAAGCTGACGCTAAGCACGGGCAGGGGGAGGGTCTCACTGGGCTGACACGGTGACTTCACTGCAGCTTAATTCCGGATGCTGCATGGCGATACGGGTAGCTACAGGGGCTTGTTAATACCTGTTTTAATTTTTTTATAATGCTGGCAAAGTGACACTGACATAGAAAGCGCATGAGACAACATACAGCGCTGAGCACCCAGCAGCGAGTAGCTGTGAACGACGCTTATGTTTCGTCGTTCTGAACACCAGGAACCACTCCTGCGCACTCAAAGCAAATTTAAGCTTCTGAGCGTTCTTCAATTATAAAACGCGCGTAATAGTTGCTCCTGCTAAAGACAATATTATGATTACGTAAAGATTTTTTTCATTTGATTTGCAAATTATGTGACGCGTGCCACAATACCTGGCAGAAGGCAAGCCTGGGCGTCGCACCAACTGCAACATTGCGCCCCTCATGGCCTCCGAGAGAAGCGGAAACTTCCTATCCGCCAGCAGCGCTACACTTTACGGCAGCATGTAGCGGCCTCTTAGACGGCCTCTCTGCCGCTTTGTGCTTTCCATCAGCTCAGCCCACCAAAGGCGTTGACGCTCTCATGGACACTACATGTGAAAGTATCGAACACATTGCGTGAATCATACACCACAAAGTAAAGAAAAAGCATTACCTGACAATCCAACAGCCTACTCGAGCGGTTAGGCTTCTAGATTAACGTTTCCTTACAATTACAGCACAAATTGAAACGTGAATTTAATTACAAATTATTGATCCCAAGTCACCAATTTCTATCGACCACCAATGACTAATAACCTACTGATAATCGATCACCACTTACTAGTTACTTCTACACTTATACTTTGTGAATAATGTTACACGCTTCTCTTTTTTCACAGTCACGTCAAGTTCATCTCACTGCAGCATCCAAACACTCACAAAACCCCTATTATTATATTGCTAATTACCATACATACTCATTACAGATATCAGGTACTCGAACCACAACCATCTCATCGATAAATCATACATGCACATGGATACGGTCGTTCAAGTTCAGTGAACTTTAACGACCAACGCATTCTTAATGCCATATGAGTTTGATTTCCACCAAAACTGCAATTTTATCTTCAACTCAATTTCTTTCCTTAAGCTACAGGAACCTCCCTGAGAGATTTGGCGTGAATAAGAAAATTGTTTGACCTGTTAACGAATTTTTTATTAAATATTTGCTTGCATCGGGAGTTATCGTTCACGTCCAACTCACGGTCAACGTCGATGCCGTATTTTCTGCCTAATAGGGCCATTAAAGCTATCGTTTTATTACATAGGCGTTCCAGTTACTTTTGTGCTTCAACGCATGAAAGAGCGCTTTGTAAAGATTTCAGTGGAACAACAGTGCACGTCTAGAGCGAGTTCTATGGCGCGTAACTCCAAACTGATGTCATTCTGGAAATCGATTACAAGTGGATAGGCCTTCCAGACTGGCAATGAGTCATTGATTGCAGTTGATGCCCTAAAGTATTCAATTTCGAAGTAAATATTGTATTGTTGAAATTGTTGAAAGTTGAAACTTTGTCTCACTATATCTAGCAAGTAGTGTCCGACTCTGAATTTTGCAGCTCAAGGACCAGAATTATGTTATCTGCAACAGGCAATATTTAAATGTTGAGTAAAAGTTAAAAAATGCGCAACTCGTCTATTCAATTCAATAAAAGCGTAACGGATGCTGAAATTTTTATATTAATATTTAGAAATTAGCTTGAATGGACGCAAAATTTGAGCTAAGCTTCACGTCCTTGATAAAATATATACAGTTTCATCTGACGATAAAGCATTGAAAGTGATAACGAGGTCAGCGTTTGGCACACGCTCCTTACGTGATATTTTCAACAATGCGCCAAGGCGATAAGGCATGACGGAGCGTACGAGATAACAGATGCCGCGCAGCGTGGTTATCACTCTGGCGGAAGCCAGGCGTGTCTGAATCATGCGGCTATGAGGAACGGAGACAGCAACGTTACAGCCGTCGCACATTTAGCTTCACGTTTACTACCCATTCCACTCATCAGCGCAAGCCAGAGGGCAGGCCTGCCTCCGACAGAGCCAATTGAACATAACGGGACTATATACGTGTACTAGGTTTCGTTGGTCTTGTTTCCAGCCAAACGCAAAGCGCGTGGAGGTCTTCTAACCCTCCTTGCTCGGGCTGCGCCTGTTCCGTGCAGGAAACCACGGGGACAGTGGCACCACTGCTCCTTCGTGCTGAATCCACAGCGCGAATGACCCTCGTGGATCCATTTCATTGTTATCACAATAAAACGAAAATTCAATTCGCAAAACGAAACAGAATATTCGAAGTTGCAAGCCCAACTCATTATGTCCGCATCACGATTGTCGTGCTGTACAAGCTAAAGGTTAACGTGTATACTGGGAGAACTAAAACTCCGTTTAAAATGTGCTGTATACTTGTAGTTGAAATAACGCACCGAGCATTTTCTTTTTCTGCACCAGCTTTCTTTAAATTACGGGATGAAGATAGCGCAATTCTTACCCTTGATCTAAATTATTCGGTGAGTTGGCCGTTAGTTGTACGACAAGTCAAAATGCTTTATTGAATAATCAACATAATTAAGCTATTAACCTATTAAATATTTATTTTTGTGCGTATATATTAACCTACGAAATGTACCTAATCCGTTCGCAAGCAATATCCACTTGGAATGAATTCTGAGGACTGCATCACTTCCGATATATTAATTTTCAAATTTTCTGACGAAATGCGTTGGTGTTCGAATTGCTTTTGTGCTTCAATGCATAAAACAGTATTTTCCCAATATACATCCTCCTCAGTTCGAATGCTTGCCTTGTGGAATATATACTTGAATTGGGTCACGTGAAAGTATGGTATCAAAGGTTGCACGTGCGGTCTAAGGTGGTGGTGGTAGGGATGATGTTGCTACAGACAGGGTTACTTGGAAACCTGACCGGCAACTCAGCCTGAAAACCTGGAAACCTGACACTTCATACAGTGGCGTTTATCGTTGGGCAGGATTTGAAGCTTATGTTGCCGCACAGGGAAACAACATAAAAACACCCTTTGCTTTCCGGCGCAGCAGACTTATAAGGCAAGTGACCGGAAGATTTGTGGGCCGGCACCCTCGCTGCAGTTATCACGCGAGCTAAACCGTCTATTCACGCTATTGTCCTCGCCAAAGTGACGCAACCTGTGTGTGTGTGTGTGCGCGTGTGCGCGTGTGCGTGTGTGTGTGTGTTTGCGTGTGCGTGTGTGTGTGTGTGTGTTTGTGTGTGTGCTATCTAGCTATCTCGACTATTTTCTCAAGCGTTTAACTCTCCTGCTTGGTCAATTTCATGCCGAGAAAAGTATAGTGCTTCTGGAGGCACGGTAATGTGTGTGTGTGTGTGTGTGTGTGTGTGTGTGTGTGTGTGTGTGTGTGTGTGTGCGTGTGTGTGTGCGTGTGTGTGTGTGTATGCGTGCGCGCGCGTGTGTGTGCCTGCGCGTGCGCGTACTTGCGCGTGCGTGCGTGTGCGGGCGCGCCTGCACTCAAGCTGCGTCGCACTATATAGGCGCTCTTAAGATTCGCACGCACAGGCGCGTAATGCATGATGGAGCCCACGCGCAGACTTTTGGGTGGCAGTGCTAGATGGCACTGAGTGTTCTTAGGGTAGCGTTAAAGAGGAGTCCCGCTGCACTAGATGCCTCATACATAACTCGTTTCGACGGAGGCAATACCCTGTGTTGCTATATTGATTTAATGCTAGTGTATTGCCGTCGACCGCTATGGATAGATTGGTTCCGCCTGATTTTTTCAAGCATTAGTCGGTTGTGTGCGGACCAACGAGCCACTTAAGGATTGATTCTGGTTAGCACCGCTTTTAAGGATCGCTTATATGGGACTTTTTCTCCTAATATGAAGAGCTACTGGTTATGTGCAGAGCGCTTCCCAGACTTGAATGAGAGCATAGAATAGCGATACGCACTACCCCTGTAGGTGGGCCGGTGATGCAGCGAAGCAACAATAGGTCCCTAAATATCCTTGTAGCAATAATTCCTTATAGGTCCCGAAATATCCTTATAGCAATAATTCGAAGCTATCTAGACTATTTTCTCAAGCGTTTAACTCTTCTGCTTGGTCAATTTCATGCCGCGAAAAGTATAGTGCTTCTGGAGGAACGGTAATGCGCTGCTGGGTTGCGTGGTGGGGGCTAAACATATCTTGACATCTTGCCGGGCCAGCGCCAAATCCTTATACTGCAAACTCAACGCAGAAGAGGAACAGATTTATAGCTACAGTGTTTATTAAACCACTACAAGATACTCACTTTACAGAGAATCTAGCTTGTACGTTTGATTTGATTAAAGCTTTATTGCTGACTTCTTTGATCATTTAGTTCTTTCACCCAAATTGTGACTTTCACATAAACGCCAGAGCCTGCCGCCAGCCAAACATAACAGCTAGCGACGTGACCGCTCGCTCAAAGCGCCGCATTCTTCGTTTACTGCTGCATTTGTCAGGAGATCGTTGTATTAGGTATTGGCTAGTGCTTTTGTTGTTGTCGTATGTCATTTTACACTTGATAAAACAAATATCACGTAAGACTAAATAGTGAAGTGTCTCAGTCATGACCCTTCCAGCGACCCCTCCTCCTACATAAATTCGAACGAACGCGTGGTATTGAGCATTTTTTAAATCTAAATTATGTCATTGGAATCTGTATTGCAAGCACTTTCTTATCATTGCGATGCTCACCAGCCGAGATCGAAACTATTAGTGGAGTAAATCCTAGGCAAGTGATGCTGCCGTGTGATTACTCCAGTGCCAACTTACGAAGCATACAATTCACTACGAAAAAAAAATCCCAGAAATATCTGCAGCCTCCAGGCTTAGTAAATGCTTGATTCTGACGTGGTTGTCACCAGCAATATTTAGCAATAATATGCTACAACGCCTCATGGATAAAGAAGAAAATTGCATTGGAAGTCTTCACTCAAGGTGCGCTGAAGTAGCTTATTTTGAAAATTCTTGTCCTGTACTGCACTTTGATGCCCACAAAGCATGCGCAACTGGTCGCAGGCAAATGAGCAAGAACAGAAGCTTGCACAGGTCGACATACGTCTTGCTACTTTGCACAATGGTATGCCGTATTCCTGCGATATGTAGTGTTCACCAGCGGAATGTCACATGGGCGAACAATCCAGGTAGCGTCTAAGCTGTGTATGAGCCTTGTAACAGGTGCAGCAGCTGCAGAACGTTATTCAAAGCACCGCTTGAGGCTAGCGCTACAGGCGTGTGACGTTTATAGTGGCATGTCCAGTCGCCGCGCTTTTGCTCCCAAAATGCAAACGAACGTATTGTTGCGACATCAACAACAACAAAAAAAAGTGCTAAGGCAAATGAAAAGAGCGTTCTTTATTTTTTTGAAAATTTGCTGCATGTAAGAATAAACACAAAACGAAAAGATAGTAAAATGGTGATGCGCTGGGTAGAAACTTTTTATGATGGCATGATATTAAATGGCTTTATGTGAAATTGTGCGGTTTTAAAATTTTCGGGAATATCATAAATCTTAACTGTATATTCATTAGGGCTATGAGTGTTTCTCTGGAAAACCATCACTTTCCCCCCATCCCCTTTCCATAACCCTCCTTTCCCAACCATGAAACTACATTATCTGGGTACTAGAACACTTTCAAGACTCCGGTGTCAGGCCAAACAAGTTTGCCCTGCCAGCGTTAACAACGCCGCTTCTGTCTTTGTAGAATAGGGGCACGCAAAGTGGAAGGCTAGCACCCGTGTTAACAAAGAGGTTTAAAAATTATTTTTCAAACGTCCTTTGTCCCAACGCCCTTCAAGGTCGGACAGACAAAAAGACAAGCAGGCTCCGCGGAAATAAGAACGTGGTGCACTTTAGGGAAAGAAAGCTTTCTCTTTAAAAGCGACAAATCTCTGAGTAACAAAATTTCGTATTCGACGGCAGTGAAAATGTTAAGAGATTAGGAGCAAATAAGCTTGTGATTATTGAGTTGTCAGCTGTGCATAAACGCCCGACAGAGTGTTTCCGATGCAGATATTATATTGAGCCTATTTAGCTAGAACTAGAAAACTGAGAAATGCCGTGTCTGCGTAGCGGTTCAAGCGACAGACGGCATAGCAAGAAAAAACGTAGCTGTGCAGACACACATACGTTTTCTTTAGAGCAACAAGATATGGGCATATAGAAATCCAAGCAACTTTACTCCTCGTAACATGAAATTTCAAAGGTTATCGTTTATATTATTACGATATCATCGAGCGATGCTCAAGAGACGAGCCGCCGCGAGAACGACGAAGAAGTTGGTCGGTGCCCTTCGCACGAGCGAGTGTCAGCCTGGCTGCCTAGCTCCACTGTAAATTGCGCGTAAATAGCATCTTTCGTCTGTGTCTTTCCACACGTAACATCTCTGGTGGAGGTCAGCGATCCCCGTCCTCACCATGGAACTCCGAAATGATCGGCACACCGAGCTTGTCACCATGCCTCCCGGTGACGAGCCCGCCTCTGCGACGACTGCGGCTTGTCCGACTGCTCCAATCGTCACGGTTGCCCCACATCGTGACCCAGGTGTGTTCTCTGGCCTGCAGGGACAGGATGTCGACGACTGGATCAAGCTCTATGAACACGCCAGGGCTAATAACAGGTGGGACCCAACGATTATGCTCGCCAATGTCATCTTTTATCTCGGCGGCACTCCACGCGTGTGGCACCAATCGGATGATGACGAAATAACCAGTTGGGACAGTTTTAAAGAAAAGCTACGGGAACTGTTCGGCGACCCCATTGGGCGCAAGGCTGCCGCGAGAAAGGCTCTTGCATCTCGTGTTCAGTCATCTACAGAGCCATACGTTACCTACATCCTCGACGGCTTGGCTCTATGCCATAAAGCTGACGACAATATGTCCGAAGCAGATAAAGTGGCACATGTGCTAAAAGGCATCGCCGACGACGCTTTCAATTTGCTTGTTTTCGGCAACGCCTCGACTATCCACGCCATAATAAAAGAATGCCGTCGCGTTGAACAGGCTAAGAGCCGCCGTATCTCACACCACATTGCGCGGCTACCCAACACTGCTGCTACGTCGACATGTGAGGGTCGACGGCGTCAGACTACCACCTGTGACGACGTCACCCGTATTGTTCGCCGCGAACTCGAGGACGCCTGTTCGCCAGCCTTCTCCAAGACGCCTCTCGATCCGCCAGCAACCACCATTGCGATGATTCAGGCCGCGTCAGACAAGAATTTCAAAACATGGGTCTGAACACAGTGTTTTCCAAGTCTCGACCCAGCGTTCCATAGTTATCTAGCGGCCCTCATCATCCCCGGCAGTCCTTTTCTGCCACATCTCGCCGCAACCCGTCAGAATGGCGTACCTCTGATGACAGGCCGATCTGCTTCCACTGCTGTCGCATCGGCCACGTCGCCCGTCACTGCCGCGACCCATGGCCACCACCTCCTCGGATTTACGCCGCCACTTATTCGCGCAACTTTGGACCTTCTGTTCCCTATGCCACCCGCCATGAACCCACTACCGCTCATGCCCCTGCTCCGAACCTTCGTTACAGCCGCTCACCCTCACCTCGACACCACCAGTCTCGTTCGCCCCAAACCCGCCGCTTCTCTTCGCCGCCTATCGCCTCCCGGACCCAGCCGCAAAACTAGGCACTGCAGCTTCTGGAGGTGAAGCTGCGTTGTCGACCCTGCCCTCAAATCCTCTGCTCACGTTACCTACCGACCGAAACCTTCTTGACGTTGACGTCGACGGCTATCCTGTCACGGCACTCATCGATACAGGTGCACATCTTTCTATTATGAGTGCTGCCTTCCGACGACGACTGAACAAGCTCCTCACCCCAGCGTCGGCACGCGTCGTGCGCGTTGCGGATGGCGGTACTGTGCCTATCATCGGCATGTGTACGGCACGTGTCAGCATCGCCGGCCGCCACACTCCTGTCCTCTTCACCGTAATTGCTCATTGTCCCCACGACCTCGTTCTCGGCCTCGATTTTCTCTCCGCCCATTCTGCTCGTATTGACTGCTCTTCCAGTACCCTTCGCCTTGAGTTGCCGATGCTCGCAGAACCTTCTGACGCACCCCACTACCGCTTACGCTCCACCGGCTTTCTTCGCCTGCCGCCAAAGTCTATAGCCTACATTGAACTGTTGTCTTTCCCACCAGTTCCTGATGGCGAGTACATCGTCACTCCTCTGCCCGATATCCCAATACAGTATGACGTCACCGTGCCTCACAGTATACTTACTACTACTGCGAACCACACTCGCATGCCTCTCTGTAACTTTGGATTGGCTAAGCAAATTCTACCGCAAGGTATTTGCCTTGCCACCACTGATTGTCTCGGCGACCAATACGTGGCAGCATTATCGACCGATGGTTCTCGCGAGCTTAGCATGCCCCTCGCGCCAGCCTCAGGCGTCGATCCCAACATAAAGAAAATGGTTGCGACGGACCTGTCCTCTACGCAGGCTGAATACCTTTGCGAAGTATTATCGTCCTACCGCGATATTTTCGAATTCGACGATCGCCCTTTAGGCCAGA
Organism: Dermacentor andersoni; assembly: GCF_023375885.2. Classification (NCBI taxonomy): domain Eukaryota; kingdom Metazoa; phylum Arthropoda; class Arachnida; order Ixodida; family Ixodidae; genus Dermacentor; species Dermacentor andersoni. The sequence goes on from NC_092816.1 coordinate 82,215,252, forward strand.
CGCTCGCGCTCAAGCATCGGATTCTTACTGGCGATGCTGTGCCTATTCACCCACGACCGCATCGAGTTTCTGCGCCGGAACGCCGAGTAATTCAAGATGAAGTCAATAAAATGCAAGATAAAAACATCATTGAGCCTTCATCGAGTCCCTGGGCTTCACCTGTGGTGTTGGTTAAGAAGAAGGACGGCACGTGGCGCTTCTGTGTAGACTACCGTCATCTGAACAGCATTACAAAGGACGTCTACGTATAGACGACGCCCTTGACTGCCTGCACGGTTCCAGCTATTTCTCGTCTATTGATCTTCGTTCGGGATATTGGCAGATTGGTGTTGATGATATGGACCGAGAAAAAACCGCGTTCATCACACCTGATGGCCTATACCAATTTAAAGTAATGCCGCTTGGATTATGCAACGCCCCTGCCACCTTTGAGCGTATGATGGACTCCTTGCTCCAAGGTTTCAAATGGTCCACATGCCTCTGCTACCTCGACGACGTCATCGTCTTCTCGCCAACATTCGACACTCACCTTGAGCGTCTCACAACTATACTTGATATATTTCGAAAGGCGAAACTGCAACTTACCCGCCGTGGTTGCTCAGTGGCTATGGTGTTGGACTGCTGAGCACGAAGTCACGGGATCGAATCCCGGCCACGGCGGCCGCATTTTGATGGGGGCGAAATGCGAAAACACCCGTGTACTTAGATTTAGGTGCACATTAAAGAACCCCAGGCGGTCGAAATTTCCGGAGTCCTCCACTACGGCGTGCGCCTCATAATCAGAAAGTGGTTTTGGCACGTAAAACCCCATATTTAAAAAGCTGCAACTTAACTCGTCCAAATGTCGTTTTGGCCACCGACAAATTACTCTTCTGGGCCATCTCGTTGACGCTTCCGGAGTACAGCCTGATCCCGACAAAACTCGCGCTGTCCGAGAGTTTCCGGTTCCGAAGACAGCCGCAGACGTTCGAAGTTTTGTAGGGTTGTGGTCGTACTTTCGTCGTTTTGTTCCAGATTTTGCGACAATTGCTAGGCTCTTAACTAATCTTTTGAAGAAAGGCGTACAATTCTCCTGTGGTACTGCAGAAGCCACCGCCTTCTCTCGTCTCGTCACTCTCCTAACCTCACCACCCACTTCGACCCTGAGGCCCCTACAGAATTACGTACAGATGCCAGCGGTCATGGCGTAGGTGCCGTCTTAGCCCAGCGTCAGCGTGGCAAGGATCGCGTTATTGCTTATGCGAGCCGCCTCCTAGCACCATCGGAGCGCAACTATTCCATTACGGAACGAAAGTGCCTTGCTGTTGTTTGGGCGGTTGGAAAGTTCCGTCCTTACCTTTACGGTCGCCCTTTTTCTCTAGTCACTGACCATCATGCTCTCTGCTGGCTGTCATCGCTAAAAGATCCTACAGGCCGGCTTGGTCGATGGGCTTTGAGGCTACAGGAATTTTCATATACCGTGATGTACAAGTCTGGCCGCCTGCACCAAGACGCTGACAGTTTGTCGCGTTACCCTGTTGACGACTCTGACTCCTCCAATATAGCCAGTGCTTCTTGCGTATTTTCTGCATCCTAGCTGCTACATTTCACCGACGAGCAACGCCGTGACGCCTACATCAGAGCACTCATCGACCGTTTTCAACACTCTCAGGCCGATGCTGCTCTACGCCTCTTCGTCCTGCGCGACGGTACTCTGTACCGTCGTAACCTTCATCCGGACGGCTCTGAGTTCGTGCTTGTAATACCTAAACACCCCCACGCCACCGTTCTAGAAGAGCTTCACGACGCACCAGCGGCAGGACACCTCGGCGTATCTCGAACCTATGACCGTGTACGTCGCCGTTTTTTCTGGCCGGGCCTTGCCCGTTCCGTACGACGTTACGTCGCCGCTTGTGAACTTTGCCAACGACGCAAGAAGCCTTCCCAGCTCCCCGCTGGTTACCTGCAGCCGCTCGACATCCCTGCCGAGCCCTTCCATCGTGCCGAGCCCTTCCACCTTCTCGGCCCATTTCCGGAATCCACATTAGGAAACAAGTGGGTTGCAGTCGCGGTGGACTACGCGACCCGCTACGCCGTAACCCGTGCTCTTCCGAACAGTTGCGCAACTGATGTTGCGGACTTCCTGCTACATGATATCATTTTTATGCATGGTGCTCCGGGTCAATTGCTTACAGACCGCGGCCGCACCTCTTTGGCCAAAGTCATTGACGACATCATGCGTGCCTGCTCAATACAGCATAAATTTACCACCTCCTACCACCCCCAAACGAACGGCCTCACTGAGCGTTTGAACCACACCCTTAGACATGCTATCCAAATACGTTTAAGACGACCACCATGACTGGGACTTGGCTCTACCTTACATTACCTTTGCATACAGCTCTTCCCGTCTCAAAACTGCTGGCTTTTCCCCGTTTTACCTCCTCTACGGCCGCGAACCGACGCTATCACTGGACACTGTGCTTCCGCCCGCCACAGCTTCAATTAGCGATTATGCCCGTGATGCAATCGTCCATGCTGACCATGCCCTCGTGTTGCTTTGGTCACCATCGCGTAAAGTCGGCCTTTGTGAAAAACTGCTTTCCTGTTACACAGGCCCATATCGCGTGATACGCAAAGTGACCGATGTCACCTATGAAATCGTTCTAGACACGCTCACTACGTCCTCCGCTGTGACAACCAGTGACATTGTCCACGTTGCCCGACTCAAGCCCTATAACTCTCCATGCACCTTGGATATTTAACAGCACCGTGACGGTGCTTTTGCCGCCAGGGGGTAATATTACGATATCATCGAGCGATGCTCAAGAGACGAGACGCCGCGAGAACGACGAAGAAGTTGGTCGGTGCCCTTCGCACGAGCGAGTGTCAGCCTGGCTGCCTAGCTCCAGTGTAAATAGCGTGTAGGTAGCATCTTTCGCCTGTCTCTTTCCACACGTAACAATATATTTCTCTACAGCAAACGTTCGCTAAGGCAATTTCGTTTCGCTATTACTGTGTGTTTTTCAGCCTCATGTCCGTATTTCTTTTTTTTACTATTTCTTTGGCTGCGCGAATAGATGATCAGAAGCAGAGCACAAAAGGACATGTATGGGATTGCTTTGTGGCTTCGTGCTACATACGGGTGGATGACAAATATTGCCTTTGATGATATTTCATCCAAGTTCCGGGATTCCGCAGAACTGATGTGCCAGATTTATGATTGTATTGAGCTTGGCGTTACACTGACGAAAAAACTAATGGATGAACATAAAGGAACCGAATAACAGTGAACCTGGCGCAAACTACTTGGTATTTTGGGCAATGTGTGTCCACGTTTTTATGCGTTGCATATTGCAATCACTCAGTTCAGCCCTTGGGCGCGGCCGGGCAGCCACCATTGACCTTTAGCGCAACCACGTGACGTGACGTCACGACAGCCGGAGGAAAAGCTGGGCCCCAACTCGCGCGGTTGCGCGCGGCCGCAGCCACCACCTGACTCCCGCTCCTCCCGCTAGGGGCGCTGCGCCGGCGCGTGATGTCATGGAGGAAAAGCTGGGCCCCAACTCGCGCGGTCGCGTGCGGCCGCAGCCACCACCTGACTCCCGCTCCTCCCAACTCCCAAATATGCAACGCATTCTTGGCTTAACCAAGCTAAGCCTGGCCATTTTTCCCTTTGTTTGCGTATTAGTTCTTCCATCAGTGTAACACCGAACGCAATAGCCATGGATGTCCACCAACTGGCCCCGTTTATAACATCACTAAGGGCACAGAAATGCTTACGCATTTGGAATGGTGCCACTGGAACGGACTTATGCATGGTCATTTTATAGGCACTCCTCTCGCCGTGGTGGCGTAGTTGCCATGGCATTGCGCTACTGAGCCCGAGAGCGGATGATGAAATCTAGGCCGCGGTGGCCGTATTTCGAAGAGCGTGAAATGCAAAAACGCCCGCATACCACTATTCATACGCGCCTAAAAGAACATCAGACGGTCAAAATTAACAGTGAGATCCCCTTCAACCGAGCGTTTGTAAGGCCGCAAAGTCTTATCGTTGTTAATATATGATTGAGGCAGATAGTATGCGAGAACACTTTAAGGAGCAAGTCCATTAGAGAACAGAGCGTCATGGTATTGCCGTGAAAGAAATCAGCTGCAGCTGAACGCTATTGGTGAGCTGTAGAATATGAAACCAGTAAAATAAAACGAACACTCACCAATAAATAGACATGTATAGAAAAATAAAACTTGACGTTTCGTGTAGGGACCTTTGATCACAATGAAAGGAAACATAGTGATCGTCAACTTTTATTTCCCAATACATGTCTTTCTATTGGCAAATGTTCGTTTCATTTCACTATGATCATTCCTCGCCAGATGGGTTTCCGTCGAACTCTGGATTAACATGAAGCCAAAAGCAGCAAAATGTAAGAAAGAACGGGTAGATGCAAATCGCACAGGATGGTGGACATCGTTAAGTTTGGAAATTGATGTACACTCCCCCCCGTCCCCCCCCCCCTTTAAAAGTTACTCGCAGGCCGGAACTTTTACTCTCACAGTAGAATCAACGAGTGTTTAGTTCCAGTTTGGAAGCTCAGCTTTTTTTACTAGTACTGCGAACTGGTTGTCTGTGGCCTACTGCTACAAAAATGCTGCCGCAAACAAGCTCGTACCATTTAACGCGCGGCGGATATACGTGACAACTCTGAGCCTTGGACCATACAATATACGCCTAATAACGATTCACAATATTTAACTGGACAACTCAGTCTCAGCGAACGCCCTGCGAACCCGTGAAAAGCCCTCCTGCATAATACCCGCTTTTCATACAGGACAAGCAACACCCAACTTAAGGTTTAGCTATTAATCTGTCATGTAAACAATATTTACCTTTGTTTTCTTTCCCAAGTTACCCGTCCATAGTTAATCCGTTATTATTGGCAGCCAGCAATAGTTGTCACATTAGTACCCAATACTTGAAGTATATGGCCACTTCATAATTGAAATTGCTCGGGAAGACAATAATCCAGGTTGTAAGACACCAATAATAAATTATTATATGTCTGGTCATGTAAATTTATCAGTGCTAGCCATTTATGGCCCATCGCTGTCAACTGACATATTGAACTAGTAATTTCCGATTTGCTAGTTTGAGGCGGAATTCTCACATCGTCTCGTTCCTAACTCCTTTTTGTCAGTGGCCGCCCACGTACACCTTCACTGGCAGATTTGCAGCATCAAGATTGGTTAGACTTTTCCCTTAAGAGGAAGCTTTAGCTCGGGCACAACTCCGACGCGGCCTATTCAAATACATGTAAAAACGCAAAAACGTTTTTATGAGATAACCCCTGGACCGATTTTGATGAAATTTGTTGCATTTGAAAGAGAAAGTTAAATTCTAGTGACTGTTGGAAGCGGAATTTCGATTTAGGGCTTGAATTTTCTTTAAAAGATTTTCAAATATCTGACCGTTTGAAAAAAATAGAAGCACGAAGTTTACGAATTCATAGCTCTGCATCGAGAACTGATATCGCGGTTCTGTGAACGGCATCCATTAGATCATTCAAAGCGGACAAATTCAATATGTCATTTTACATCTTACGTGAATTTGTTGCGTTGGTTACAACGGTTTTGCAAAAGTTGTATTTCCCTATGATTAAATTTTTTTTATATTCATGTGTAACATATCAATTTTGTCCGCTTTAGATGTACTATTAGATGCAATTCACAGAATTGTATTATCATTTTTAGTGGTTGAGTTACAGAGTTGTAAACTTGATAGTTTCGTTTTCTGAAAATTTTTAATTTTTGTCAATTTTTAATAAAAAATTGACGACCTAACTCAAAAATTCGAAACCAACAGTCACTAGATTTTAAGTTTTTCTTTTAAATGCAGCAAACCCCGTCAAATTTGGTGCAGTGGTTGCCGAGAAAAACGAATTCTCCTTTTACATGTATTTAGATAGGAGCACCCGAGCTAAAGCTTCCTCTTAAGAAGAATTCCCGCGCAAGAACTCCCTGTGAATATGGGTCTTGGTTTCTATAAACAATGGGACAAATTCCAGTACATGCTTTGTTCCATTATAAATTAGTGTCCAAGAAGCTCAGTCAAAAGACATTACTACAATGCTAATGAAACGCTTGTTTACATACTACTCCTCAATGACTCGTACTGGCGGCGACACTAGGCGCTATTAAACCCTATACAACAGCTTGCGGATGCTCACAACACAGTACAAGTACTTATAGGCATCATCATCAAAGGCGCTACATATTCACTGCCATTCAATGCTGTAAACGTTTTGGCGCCAAGAACGTTTAAAGGTGTTAAATTAGGAGAGCCAGACGCGCCCAGCATTTTTTTTTATTCCGTTGCCTTTGCCATGCTCCGAAAACCCGCAACATCGTATCGCCGTGCAAGCACCTTACGCGTGCTAGGCAGAACAATACGAAACCAACGCCTAAAACTGATGATCTAAAGGTGCAACCGGTGTGTGCATTGTCGGTCAATTAGCTAATTCCACAAATGTCAATACTGGGCCATCCCACTGCAATTTTGTTTTACCTAATCATGTCGCATTCACCAACCGTTACAGACATATGATAGGTGCCAGTGATACTAGCCCAATCTGTGAATGCTGTGAGGTGCCAGAAACACTTGAACATACATTTTGTGTGTGTCCCGCCTGCGCGCAAGAACGACAGCTACTTGTCTCTGCCATTGCAAAGATCCATGAGAGACCGCTATCGGACGAGTTTCTTTTAGGTCCTTGGCCTAATGCAAACAGCGCAGCCCTGGCAACAAGAGCCGCTATAGCTTTTTTCCAAGCCACTGGGCTGGACGCACGGCTTTAGAGAGGCCATAACTCTGTGAATTTATATATACGCATCTCTTCCTTATACCATCATTATTCATCAGCCCTTTTCCTCCCCGTCCCTCTTCCCCAGTCTAGAGTAGCAGGCCAGAGCAAGTTATAGCTCAGGCCGACCTCTCTGCCTTTCTGTAAATGAATTTCTCTGTCTCTCTAATCATGTTCTCTAATTTACAGTAAAAGCGCAGAGAAAGTCGGTATATGGTAAAAATGCGGTCGAATGACAGAAGACGAAGGAAGAATTAAATGCAGGACAGAATTTATCCATCATGACTTTCGTTCCCTATTTTCTCTCATTCTCTCTGTTCTTTAGCAGTCATATGCCTATGTAGTGATATATATCTGCAAAAATCATGTGCACAACACGGACCTACAAATTAGCACAACTCGACCCTCGAACCTGGCAGCCTTTACAACATTAAGAAGGATACAAGGGTTTTTTAGCCACGTACCTTATCTTCTATATTCACGTTCTCCGTGACGCCATGGGGCAAAAAGGGATGCTCCACGTCTTCCTGCCATAGCGTAGTGGCACTGCCTAACACAAGCAGGGCTAGATCCAGTACACACATGTGCCCAAGATAGCGTCCTGATTTTTGGCCGTTGCCGTATCACAATTGGTAGTGCAACGCACGCTTAATGCGGAGGTTATGGGTTCGCTTCCCACTGGCGGCAAGTTACCCAATCGTTGAATTTTATTTGCATTTATCTCATTATTTTCTATATTTTCCGTTTGTGCTCCTTGTCTTCATTGTTTGTTTAGCTTTACATGGGCCTGCACGGAAGTACAGCCCCTTCATTTCCATTATTCTTTTTCGTACAACAGGGGGCGCTGTAACGAAAAGCAATTCCAAACTTTGTTATTCCAATTCTTCCAAACTTTGCCCTCCATGAGTGGTAAAAAAAAAACTTCGAGTCACCATTCACTGCGCCTGTCTGTCACGCGACGTCACGAAAACCACGAAAACTGACATATGTGCACACTGAGTATGCAGGATTAGACCGAATGAAAAAAAAAATAATTTCTGATTCGACGCCTTTTTCGACATTAGCAAAAGAAATGCGTCGTTTGACCAATTGATATTGTTGAAACATTGTCGGGCTACGCCCACTGCACCTGTCTGTGACGCGATGTCACAAAACCACGAAACTCACCGCGTCGAAGTTACGTGTACGCGTCAAAGACGCACTAATATGCTGAAAAAAAAAAGAAATTTTTTTCTGAATAGCCGGACACTGCCCCTTTCGAAAATTAATAGAAGATGGCTAGCCACCGATCGCTGGTGCACTTGCTGCTCGGAGCGGACGGGGAGCATGGATTTATTGGCGCATAATATAAGATTCTGCCTGGCAGTATAACGTTATCAAGACATTTTGCCACGTAGGTAGGAACAACTTTATTAAAATGCCGGCAACCAACTGTTTACCGCGTCGTGACGTTAGCGAAGCGTCGAGCCGGGGTTATGCTCTACGCTGCACTACCCCAGTTCAGCCCGTTTTTGGTGGGTCGTAAGGCATGTGCTTTTCGAATACACCCTGGGTCTGCTGCACGGCCCGTATTTTGGCACGTATGCAACATAGCTCTGTCAACATTACTTTGTTAAGGATCCGCTTCAACGGTTTTTTTAACATTCCGTTGCACGCCGCCGCAATTTTCGACCAGCCTCTGCAAGCTAAGTAAGGGGAAGCGTACCAATCGCAGACTGTGGCACCACCCTCATCATCCGGCTATCTGCTTTCACTGTGCTGGCTCGGCCTAATTGAGATCTCTCTCGATTTGAACGTGCTCCAGGATTCACGCAGCCAATTATATACGAAAACTTCTCAATGTAGGCAATGCTATTCTGTTTGAAAGCGAAAGAAAGGGACATGCGATAAACCAGGGGTGCTCTGCAGGATGCGCCGAGTTTCTCGTTCACCCGAGTTTTACCCGAGTTTGCTCGACGGCAGTCAGTGAACGGAGATAGCGCAGAACGCGCAAAAGCTACAGGCAAAAAAATATGTAGACAAAAAGCCGCTTATGACAACATGAGTGCACCCTGCGCGGCACGCTGCTTCCACGTTTCAAGCGCAGAAGGCTGTACAACGAAACGCGCCAGCGCCGCGTATTATCGCCTAGGAGCGCTGCAGTGCTATTCTTAATAAAGTCAATCATGATCCATGGAGGGTCATGGCCACTCTTTCTCTATTAGGGGGAACAGAAACGCAGCGCCGCGGTACGGCTGTTCATCGCAGGCGCTTCACTAGGCTATTAAGGCCCCCGCTTGACCTACTAAAAACGACACAACGGCTGTCGCTGCAAAATGGCGGTATGTTATTTTAGAGTTCGTAGTGACGCAGTTCAGTGAAAATGTGCCAGTTTATCTCTGTGCGCGAAGCCTCTGCGATATATTGCGAAAAGTGCGTGCTTCCCAGCGACACAATTCATCGCTTGCCCAGTGAAGGTGCCTCTGAGCGCATGTACGCAGTATTTGAGTGTGTTGTGCAGTGGACGGTGCTTGCTGATTACCTCTGCTGGAGCCAGCAGCGATCGCAGATGCATATCGTAACGACACCGCAGCACTCGCATTTTGGCAGGCGAGGGCTCTTGTGTGCAGTTATGAAATCAGACTTCGAACGGAGAGAGATGTTAGAACTGTTGAGTGCGCAGTGCTTGTGATGAAGATGTGCCATTGCACTGGGTCTAGAAGAGCGAGCGATTCTCGGACGCTGATCGTGCTTACGACGCTGTGGCTCCGATACATCACCGATGACAGAGCAGCCATTTCAAACGACTGCTGCGATACGCACTCCTCAGCATCGTCGGCCCCCTCGGCGCATCGACGCGCCGCTACAGGAGCTACAGTGCAGTTATAAGCCGCTAAGCAGCTACAGTGACGTGCCGATAATTATTTACTGTGCACGATGTATGCGAGAAGATGTATGCATAAGCCAGCGACAGTCAACGCTTTGTTTTTGATTGTGGTGCTCAGTACATCACCGGTGACAGTGCGTTGTGCGTGTTTTATGTCGGCGGTCAAGATTGTTGATGCGTCTCAGCTCGACACCGCGTCGCTGTTGCCGGAAGATAAGTTGGGCGTGACCCAACTGTAGTGGGAGCGCGCACAAGAGTTACATGCCTCGCGCGGGGCGTGACCTCTGGTTTTGACTGACAGGCGAACTCGTGCTAAACTCGTACATCGTGAAACCCCCTCCGAGTTCAACTCGGGAACATGGCGGCGGCAGAAGCAGCCTGTGTCATTGCATCCAGCGGCAGCAAGCGTCAGTATGACCGTCCGGACCCGTTCACCTATATGACCGACGGGGAGTTTCAGCATCATTTTCGCCTGTCGAAGACATCAGTGCGCTGGTTGTGTGACGAGCTAGGCGAAGACTCTCGTCTGCGGAGGCAGCGTGGCGGGCTTCATTCGCTCACCGTCGTAAAGCAAGTCCTCTGTGCCCTCCGTTTCTACGGGACTGGGAGTTTTCAGGGAAGCGTCGGCGCCAAGCGTTACATTGGACGCCATCAAACTACTGTTAACCACTGTGTCAGATATGTATCTGACGCGCTTATCGATGCGGCAGTGCGTGAGCGGTGGCTAGCTTTCCCGGATACTGCGGCTGAGCCGGCATATATAAAAGAATGCTTCCTACTTCGCGGGAACATTACGAACGTAGGCGGGTGTGTCGACGGAACGTACGTAGGAATTAAGGCGCCTTAAATGTCAGCGTTACTGTGATTAACATAGAAGCAATGTTTCGACACGCCATATTGCCAAATTTGACACTTCTGTGTAGCCGACCTAAATTTTGTGTTAGCGACATCTCACATGCGGCTGCTTATGACACTGACTTTTTCGCTGGTTGATGACTTTTTGTCGATTGTTCTACTTGTCTGTAAGGGTGCCTTCCAAATGGCTCACTTGCTTGGGAAAGGGGTTAGTTAAGTATAAATAGATAAATAGATATCCCAAATTGTGTGAAGTAATCCATGAAAGCTAATCTCATAAAGAACTTGGAGTTCTTCATTGCTGAAGTTACTTAGTATGCACAATGTTGAATTTCGGTCATGCGTCATCTATCAGCCGCACTATGAAACAGCGATGCATTGCACAATTTGTTGCAGTGCGAGATGTGGATGTTGCGCCAAGCCGGTTGTGCCTATGCATTTGTGGCGAAATGAAAATGCATTGAGAATCTTAGTGTGTTGGCTTGCATGAAGAAAATACTTTTGATTGTTTGCTCTATTCACTGTTGATGCATGTGCCAGAGAGAGGTTCAGTGTATCTCCTTTTTCTGGGGGGGGGGGGGGGGGGGGGCGTTATTCTGGATGGATAAATCGTATATTTTCGTCTGATAATGGGGCTCTTATTCTTAAGCAGTAGAACAATGCACATCCAATGTTCTGCGGAACTCTGTGTACATGAAGATGTCGTGACCCACCAAGGCAAAATTACATATCGGGAGAAATGTGGTGCAGATGCCAATGAAAAGTGGGTCTTTAACCCACCATGATAAAAATAAAAATTGCAGAGCAAATAGACCTTTTGTACAGCTTTAGAGCAATGCTTATACAAAACGTGATATGCTCAAACGAGTAAACGCTTGCCGCAATGCCAAAGTAGGATGAGCGACATGCAGCATATATTGGCATTGAACATGTCTCGAAAACGTTATATTTATTGTAAGCCCTCGTTGTCACACCTTTCCCTCCGGCACTCCCTCTACTGAAACAAGGCACTGTTTTTCCATTGGTGTCATTATGATAATGGTAATGGCAGCAGCAAGGCTGGTTAATGCTTGCCCCTTTGATTCCTGTGAGTTTAGTGGTAAATAATATGGCACGTGCATACACCTGTGCTGCAAAATTTAACACTTGTGATTTTTTGGAGAGCTAATTTATGTTGGGACATTTAAAGATGTGCGTCATTGTGCCCTACTAACTAGAGAATTGGTGAGGTTGAAGACTGGGTGTATTGGTATAGAAGCTTGACGTTTAATTGTACAACAATTCGACGGGACACAAAGAAGAGAAATACACACAGCAGAACGCTCTGCTGTGTGTGTTACTCTTCTTTGTGTGCCGTTGAATTGTTGTGCGATCCAACTTCAAATAGAGCATTGGGCTTCTTTGGTGCAGGACCGAAGAAGTGTGAGCTATTCGACAACATGCCAGTGCCTTGTCACACAATTATGGATGTCAGAAGGTTTGCAAACAAACCTTTGCTTTCAAATCCCCCTGCTCATGTAATACAAGCACTGATTCAAAGAACCGTCATACAAAAATGATGGTGAAATCAATGTCCTGTGAAGAGTGTAATTTGTATATTGACACTAATGACATAATAGGTGCCACACCGGACTCGACAATTGTACTGGACAGAGCAGTTTGTTTACTATGTGAAGCACAAGCTTCCATTATATGCTGTGCAGATAACCAAGCTCAGTTTGTTTTGACGTGCTACACAACATTAATTGTAATCTGTTTTTGATTCAATAGAAGTGCCAAACACCACTTATTTTTCAAGGACATCATGGGAATATTTCGCGAGACCTTTTTAGAGCCCCTCATAATGGAAGTGTGGCCAGCCAGCTTTGCTTGGATGCGTTTATAAATTTCTGCTTCTGATCATTGTGTGCTATCAAGTTGCAGAAGTCTATGCAACTGGTGCAAGGCATTACGTGTTTCTATAGCCAGATACAACTTTAGGAGGCTGCGGAATCTGCACTTTAAGGCAAGTGAACACAAGGCTGCACCAATGGGCACGCACTCAAGACTGACATCGTGCCGCCGGACAGACTTATACCTGCTCGTTGGAGAGGGACTATTTCTTTAGACATGGAGGCAATCGGTTGCTGCGCTTTGGTCATCTGGGTGGGGCCCCTCCTGTCTTGTGACGTTTTATACGACTGTAAAGGATGCTGCTTTTCATACAACAAAAAAGTACAAATTGTACAATTATTTGGCCTATGAAATGGATACATCAGAAGTGTGCTATGCAAGGGCTTAAGATGTGTGAAAATTAGTACATGCAATTATAAGACAATGTTAAAGAATACGTGGTATCGAACATGCATGTAATAGCACATTTGAGTCGGGGAGTGTTGCAGTCATATGCACAGTCTATAGGTGATAGCATTATTAAGCTCCTGCTGTTTCCTGTCTTCATTGTGAATTACACACACCGTTCATCTTGTGGCTAATCAACACGCACTGTATTCTTGCACATAGAAAGAACAAACAACACAATGACGTGTATGCTGCATTAGTGCATTTTTTATTTACGGGATCTAAGAGTGGCACAGGTTGTCTTACGTTTTTGCCTATTTTGAAGGGACACCAAGTGCATGCTAGAAGTGTCCTAATATGCACAGCACAATGTTTACTGCAATAATTTTATTCATGTTCTTGAATAATAAACAAAATATTAAACTGAAAGCTCCTTTATAAGATGCCTAAGTGCCCTTAACTGTGGAAGCCTTTAGTGTAGTATGCAAAATAAAACAATGTGTCTAACAACGTTGCTTTATTTTTCATAACTGGGGTTTTCTTTTTCAGAGCCAATTGTCATGTTGATTAGTGTGCCAGCAGCTGAGGTGGCCCCGCACCTTCACGAGTCTCTACTGTCAGCACCACAAACCTATTTTTGTTCGCTGCAAAACAAATGCCTCACCCTACAATCCCATCTTATGCGAGCTGATTGCATCCTATGCCTACAAACATCATATTTTTGTCACATTAGGCAATTGTCTACCATCCTAGGCTGCAGTTCTCTGTCCTTGACATCCATTCTGTCACGCTTATGTAGTCACCTGTTATGAATTGGCAACAAGTGATTGAAGACGTGCATGGCCTGCCTGCCGATTCCATTTTTTTTCTTAATCTCAACTAGCATAGCGGTTGCCACGGTTTACTGCTCCACTGTCTTCCCACCTTAATGCTATCTCCAACAATATTTGTTACTTCGCTTTCTGCATAGTCCTCGACTTCTCAAGTTTCTTTGTTAACCTCCAGGTTTATGTCCCATATTGCATAACCGGTAGAATGCAATGATAACATTTTTCGAGGATATCGGTTACGTGGCGATCACGATTCGGTAATGCCTTCCATGGGCTGTTCAATCCATGGAATTTTTGTGGAAGTTTCCTGCGTTATATCACTACCTGCTATTGATATTTCGCCTGGATAAGGATACTCTTCCAAAGATTCCGCGGGCTGAATGTCGCTCATGAATTTCTGGTATCTCACCAAGTTAGTGAAGGTTACCTTTATGTTTTCCATATTTTTGCGGGCCCACGTGCATGTAAAAGCACGAACACTGATTGGTTCTCAATACCTTTTTTAAACTGCTGGACATTCAGTTCGCTACTACGAAAGTGACTTAACCCGTGCACTATTATTATGATAAATATGAAACAGTAGAAATACATTTACCTGCAGTTTATGGAGGTCTCCTTCACTGTGTTGGTTGCGAGATCCATCGTCGGCGCCACCTCCTTGTCGCATCGTAGCTATATAGGCTGTCTTCCTTTTTCACACACTATGTAATATTCGTGACGCTCGCAGTCACGCAGAGTGGGGGAACTCAGCGCACTCACAGAAGCAGCACCGGACCAGTTGTTTCTTGGCATTGCGCCGTGAACAGTAGGTGCGCGTTGCGATCGGTAAAATCACCGAAGCTATTGGCAGTCTTACGGGGTGCATGGATAGATTGCTGACTGAGGAACAGAACTATCCAAGAAATAGTGGTCATCGTCGAGCCTGATCACTACGTCGCGCACTGCAAGCTCGTTGTACGAGTTTGTTTACACTGGGCCTCTTCGATGTTTAGCCGCCATGCTCGCCCGGTGAATGGATGTGATCACTCCACCACAGCGTTCCCTCGTGGTATAATGCGAAGCGTACTGAATTACAAATTAGTCTAATGCACATTCACTGTACATCTTGTAAGATTTAAAATGCTTCTAAACCACCTTAATGTAACTAATAATATTGCACTAAATGCATTTGTTTTACAACTTGCTTGTGCATGTAATGCACTCGGTGGAACGACAAACAAGTGAAAGAAGGCACGACCATGCACCGACGGTATGATCACGTGAGCCCCAGTTTGTCGACCGCCCAGGAAGCAACGCCCAAGGAATGATAGCCAACCAGAGTGAATCTAGATAAACCAATGAAACTGGAGGCTTGTCGAAAGGTAAACTGTGTCTCGGTACCATTCGTGCGTTCATCTTGGGGTGTCGCCAGAGCTCATGAAGATCCCGAGTTTCGCCAAACTCGGCGCAGCCTGCGTAGCACCTCAGAAGAGCGTTTGATTGGGCTTTTCAAATAACGCTGCGGGTTATGACCTGATGCTTGTGTCGGTGCTTACGTAAATTCGACGTCACAAAAGTAATTTGCAACGAAATCACTGAACACTTTTACTTAGCACGACGTCTCTTTCCGCCGCCGCACCCCTAACTAAACAGGCCGCGGGCGCTCATGCTGCGCTTGTTGCAAACACATACTTATTCTAGCGCTGCCACGTTACACGTAATCTACGCGGACGTTTACCCTGACGATACGTGCCCCTCGAGCGGGGTCACGGTGACACTCGCACACATGATCTGGGAGTGTAGAAACGCTCCACCCGACTTTACCTCCGGCAAGAGGCAGAAGACCCTACGAGCCCGCTCCTACAAGACCAGCAATGGGGCGTCCAGCAGGATCGCGCAGCGGCCGCCAGGTACTTCCTGTCGTTCCCTGCGTCGGAGACGCCCACTGCGCGCTGACGTGCGTCCTGTAGTACCTTTATTACAGTTTGTCCAGTCCAATTGCAATAAAGACAGATTGGAATAGCGTTCGCTTATCGGGCCTATGCATTACGTACTATTCCATACAGAATGAAAGCTGCGCTCACCACAAAAGTAAACAAAAATATTTATATAAATGCGTATCCTTCTCTCACATCATATAACTTATAAATGTTGTTACGAGGCATCGGGTATGACCATGGCATTAAGGGACCGCTTCGCTCCGCGAAGAAAAAGAAGACGGGACGTGCCTCGTGATATGCTGTTTGCCATTCCGCAGTAGCTGCAGCCTGTAAATATTCTGATATACAGTTTCGTCTCTTCCTCGTGTACTCGTGAATCCCTGTGACTATAGTAACTAAATATTGTTACAACTGTGTTTTGTCGAATTCTAACGTCAAATTATGACCTTGTTGTTCATTATTCTTCGGCCGCACCCCATCGCCCTAAACCGAGAACTCTTTAACCACTGTACTCTTTGCTATTCTCTTCAAGGCTTATTTACAAAACTTTCCCTGTTTTTACAGAGTTAAAAAATGTCCCTAAGAAGCCCCCCTGCTGTTCGGGTCTTGACGTCCGCATTTGGGTAGGGCCAAAGCACTTCCTGTGTCGGAATCAGTACCCTTATACCTGACGCCAAGTAGCTTACGCTTAAGTGACGCCTCGTGTGGTTGTTTGAAGTGTTATGTACTGGGGTGAAAGTAATTGGGGAAAGTTGTTAGGTAGGATTATTTATCGACACTGCGTACGTAAAGAGAATGAAAAAAAAAAGACAAAAAGGCACTAAAGGTTAGCGAACGAGTGTTGAAAATCGACTCAAAACAATTATGCTCCCTAGCAAAGTTCGCACAGATAGCCAACCCACGTCCCTTTTTGACAAACCCAGACATTCCGCGGCCCTTACCGTTTCCCTGCAGAGCATGGACTGGCTCCGAAAGCCATGCCATAAATGCGCACTGTCTTACCCGGAAAGAGCTCCCGCAACGCCGCATATTTCCTTTTCTTTGAGGCACACATGCGGAGAAGTATGTCCTCATTGGCGTCCCAGGTGACGGCGAAATCCACAATCGTCACCTGGTTGTCATCTTCAACTACAAAGTCAGGTCTTAGGCGAAGGTTGTCTTTTGTTACTAGGAGTCTTGCCGTTTGGACATTTGCTCGAGGGTTGCGCTCTTTTACCATCTTAACTACGTTTTTAGTGATAAAGTTATGGCGTTCAACTCTATGTAGGTGGACACTGGGGCATTCCTGGAGAATGTGAAAGGCCGTTTCTGGTTGTTGGTTGCATCGTCGACACAGACGTGAACTTGGGTCCGTGGCGTACCTGTTGGACAGATTTCGGGTAGGAAATATATTTGTACGCAGACGCAATGCTTTGATGCGGTCTCCATCCTTAAGCTGTTTTGAATCGTAGGATAACCAGGAGTTCGCCGTAAATTGCGCCTTGTGGGCAAACAAGTCTTGGTTCTCGTACTTTGCCGTCTGCTTCTTCCACCATAATACTGAGCCTCTCTTCAAAGCGGCTTTAACTTGGGCGGCGTCTGTAATCTCGATGGAAGTTTCGAAGATCTGTGATATGCGTTGTCTGCATGCGGCCAATACCTCCTTAAAGAGTTCATCCACGAACTCGTCACCAAGGTGAATCAGTCGGCACAGTGCCTTATA
This sequence comes from Dermacentor andersoni, assembly GCF_023375885.2. Lineage (NCBI taxonomy): Eukaryota > Metazoa > Arthropoda > Arachnida > Ixodida > Ixodidae > Dermacentor > Dermacentor andersoni. The sequence continues at coordinate 82,232,543 of NC_092816.1, forward strand.
ATGTGTGACTAAGGCAACTCTTTGAAGTTGCAGCATCCCCAGTCCGCCACATCGGGTAGGCATCCAGATGTGACTATTTGGGAAGCCCTGGGGTAGATGCAGTGCCGCCTTTACTTCTTTTGCAATACGCCTATCAATTCGATGCCCCGTACAAGTATGCCGGCTGATCCAGCTGTCGCCAACAGTGGATCTTTTGGAATGGTTTGAGTTTAGCAGAACCAATGAGCTCCAAGAGCTTGTTTGCTTTATCCGATTCGACAGAGGCTACTTTATTGACAAAGAATTGTAGCCCAAGATACTTGATCGGTTGATCTTTCTGAACAGGAAGGACGTCAGTCTCTGCGACAGTCATCGAATCAATGTTGTAGTCGAATCCCTTTGATGTAAGGTTTACCCGCCAACCGAAGTACTGAGATTTTCGAGGATTAATTTTGGAGACCAACATTGGCAAGGAATATTTCAGTCTGTTTAATCAGTGAAGAGAGTCCCTCATATTTGTCTGATACAAGAACTATGTCATCTGCAAATGCCATCACTGACATGTAATTGCCGTTAAGCTGAACGCCTAGCTTCAGCTTGTTCAATCTCTCTAAAAGAGGATCTAGAATGCAGTTGAATAGGAAAGGTGATAGTGGGCCACCCTGTTTAATACTCCGCTGAACCGGAACTCTTTGCGAATCTGTTAACCCCCCACACCAAAATGTGGTCGAGCAGTGCTTGTACATATCCTTTAATATGTGTCGCATGCGTTCAGGGATACCCCGCTCTGACAGATCCATGAAAAGAGCATTGTGGGACGCTGAATCAAACGCCTTTCTAAGATCTAGGCTCATCGCATAGAAAGGACGGTGCTTTTTCTTTAACGTTCGGATTAGAGCTTGTAGCAAAAGTACGTTAGATGACGTAAATTTGGCATCCTGAAATCCCGCCTGGAATTTATGGAATTGGTTGTCTTCTGTCAGACGCGACAAAAGTATTTTTGAATATACACGTTAGAGAACTGGAGAGACTGTTATAGGTCTGCAATCTCCGGGACCAGAAGGATTTGCACACTTGGGTAGGAAAACCGTACGGGACAATTTCATTTCAATAGGAAGGATCCGAAGGCAAACCAATTGTTGAAGAGATGTACCAATGCATATAAGCGAACTTTCTTCAACTCAGCTCTTCTAACACAATCCGGTCCTGCAGCGGATTTGTTGGGGAAGGATTTGAAATCTTGACTAACCTCGTCATTCACAAAGAGACTCTCAGCAACCTCTGTTCTAGCCTGACACTGGAGACACCCCCCCCCCCCCCCCCCCCCGTACCGGAGTGGATTCTGCCCCAAAAATTGGATCATATTCATGGTGTAGATCCTGTATTACACACCCCGCTTGAGATCCACCGAGCAGGAGAGAGTCCCCAAGGGCAGCAGGACCAAAGTCATACAAATGCTGATGCTCGGCATACAATGCCCGGCGGCGATTTTACCGTGGCAGCGCTGAGATATCCACCTGTGGCCTCGGAGGACGCGGTTTTGGAGGAGATCACTTGATTTTATTGTAGTCCAGCAAGTGGTAAATATCTTGCATTGATATCGGGCCCACACTTAGTGCAGAAACAAGGCCTTCATCCTTAATGCGTACATTTGTTAGAGACAGAGGAATGTCACTAGAGTCTGGTTTATGTGGTCAGAATACTACATTTTCAAACGTACGAAGCGGTGGCGAATTTAGCGCATATTGCTTTGCCAAGTCAAGCGCATCCCTATACCGAGATGTGTGTCAAACCTGTGAGATTGCCTGAACCGTTCTGGTACGAATCTGTTTGTGTAGATCTTCGTTTGTGGTGCGACTAAACGGTAGTGCAGCCGCAGCCACTGCCAGCGCTGCTATGTCCGAATCTGCGCAACGACAGTGGGAGTAACTTGGCGCAGGGGGGATCGGTGATGTCGGCTCTCCACCCTCGTCTCTTTCAACTTCATCTTTCAGCAGTTCGACCGCATCCTTGTAGCGTGTTGTCCTCCTTATGCGATCTATTGCATTCTCCGTACGCCATGGAAAGAGCCTGGCTAATGATCTAAGCACTGATGTTCCTGCCGGGAGACGTATTTCGGCTGCGGCCAATTTTGCGATGTCTTCTACAGTCCATCTTCCTTCACCAGTAGACTGGTAAGTCACCTGAGTATCATGTGGATTGGCTTCTCGAGGTTCCTCTTGGTACACTTGCAGAAGCGGTCTGTGCAGGCCCTAGCTTGAGCCAGGTAGTGTTGTGGCATCCATCACATTGGCAGCTGTCTCAGCAGCTGACGCACTTGGAAAAAGGTCTGAATCTTCAAGTGATGCCCCCCCTGTAGTAGTATCAGATGTAACCCGCGGAGCGTTTGGGCAACCTGTAGCTTGCTCGGCAGTATTTTGCTGCCTAGGAATGGACGAAGACTGTGCAGATCTTGTGATACGTGCTGTGACATGCTGAACACATTTTGAGTAGTGCGAAGATGCTTTCTTTGAGGAGCTGTATTCACGACCGCACGAGAGGCACCGCCATAGAAGTTGTAAACTATGAGTAACATAGTGTTCCCCAAGTTTAATACGAGATGAAGCTCTAAATTCACATACATGACAAGCAAGTGTTGTGTCCCTAAATGCCATCGAATGGCCTGTGATGAAATATCTTGTACAGGTAGAAGACATAATGTATGCAGTCGGCGCACAAATACGTCACCCGGGGCGGGGTAAAAAACACACGCGGAGACCCACTCACCCGACAGGAAAAAAGAAGAGAGAGAGAGAAGAGAGAGAGAAAAAAGATCCACCGCCGAACCACCGACCACAACCGAACTGCCAGACAACCGCTAACACCATCGGACAAGAGCTTGGAACTCTGAAACCGAAACCTACAACCAAAGTGGAGAGGACATCATTCAATGTATGTATGACAGAGGAAGACAGAGGTGAACAGGTCTCTGTTAAACAGAGCCGCCTGGATCAACCAGGGCGTTGTTCTACACACGGTACAACGAACCGCTTGGGCTGTCGCCCCTTCCTTGGTCAGCCAAGGGCACTACTTCGGGAAAGGTGTAGTGTACCTTTATGGAGCGCGCTCCCTACTGCCCGAGGGCAGGTACTACTTATGTGAGGTGTAGTGGACCTCTTGAAGCCAGCTCCCTGCTGCCCGAGGGCAGGCACTACTTATGTGAGGTGTAGTGGACATCTTGGAGCAAGCTCCCTGCTGCCCGAGGGCAGGCACTACTTGGAGAGAGGTGTAGGGAACCTCTTGAAGCACAGCTCCCTGCTGCCCGAGGGCAAGCACTACTTGTGTGAGGTGTAGCGAACCTCTTGGAGCACGCTCCCTGCTGCCCAAGGGCAGGCACTACTTGGAGAGAGGTGTAGCGAACCTCTTGAAGCAAAGCTCCCTGCTGCACGAGGGCAGGCACTACTTGGGGAGAGGTGTAGCGAACCTCTGGGGCAAGCTCCCTGCCGCTTTGAAGCGGGCACTTCCTTGTGAAGGCGGTAGTGTGCCTTTAGATTTCGCCCGGGAAGTTGTGACACCCTGTGACCCGTCAGGGTTAACGCCAGGGCTAAGTACACAGGTGAGCACAGCTCAAACCCACTCGCAGCAGTGCTGCTACAGCCTGACCCTCTTCACGAGGAAACGCAGAGGGGAAGACCTCTCCTCACTGGTTACAAGCACCAGCTTCCGAGGCCCTCAACCTTCCACTTGCGGTACTACCCGCTCCGTCAACTCCGGATCGAGTCCATGTTATGGGGCGCAGTGGAGAGGCCCAGGCTCCATCCACCACTCGCAGTTCGAAACTGCTATTAGTCACTTTCATGTGTGGCCTGAGGCCTGCAGTGCAAAAGTCGAATACGGGAAAAAAGCAGTGTCACCCGGAGAGTAGGGTCCTCTTTGGCTGTTGGCCAGAGGCCCGAATAATTTCAAATATACTCAAGTTTCACTCCGGTATTACCCTTGTATCGGGTCAGGCTGCAAGATGTTTCCACCTTGTACCCAGGGGCGCCACGTGGAGGCGTGCCTGCTTGAGTTTGAGTCTTTCTACAAGCCGTAACCAGACCAGATCGCAACCTCACCCCCTTATAATTATATTATCCCAATAATAATACTGTCATTTTGCCACGTAAAACGCCACAATTTATTTAAACTGTATAGTCTTGTAGACGGTGAGCGCATTTATTTCAGGAAAGAGATCTGACAGCCAAAACAACATGCATGGTTGTCGTCGCTGAGGGAAAATGCTGCTGCCACAGCTAACGGTTTTAGATCCGATAAAATCACAGAATTCTGCTTTTTATTTTCGTTTCTTCTGAAGAAACTTTGCAAGAGACTCCTTGCGTGGCCAACATGCCCTGGTTCAGTGTATGTGTTATGCCGTAGACATTCCACGAACAGCTATTTCTAAACGTCGCTAGTCCAACACTGCCTTTTTTTCCCACTTTCACCTTTTTTAACACAGACAGGCAAGCTTTCAATAAGGTTATTCGTTTTTACATATTCAGTCGCGTCATAATATATTTCAAGAGCAGCTGTGTTCTAGGGGTTTCTCTGTCTGCTTAAAATATTCCGAAATTTCACCTACGTCACAACTATAAAAATATCAGAAACAGCTCCTTTTTTTAATGGGTACTGCGGCAAGGCTTTCGCGTCTCACGTATTACTGTGTAGGTACACGCTCTGTACACGCTGAACAGTACGTCATGACTCATTCAGCCACCCTTGTGCTTTGTGCTTCGTGTAGAGCACGCAAAACCTCACCTATTGAGGACTGTTCACTTTTTGGAAAATCTGGTGTTTATATATCAATCCCGGTGAATAAACATTGGTGTTGCTGTCGCTTACGTCACGCTTCTCCAAGTGAAACGAGCGTTTATGACGGCTACCTTGGTGTCAGCTAGAAAGCCTAAGATATGTCACGATCCACAGCTCGTTACTTCTTCGTTTAAATGACATCTACAACGGTGTCGCCAGCGAAAATGTGCATCGTTAGCAGCGCGGTGGAAAGATTGATGCAGTGGTAATGCGAGAGCTTCTTTAGGAGCGCAAAGATGAGGGCAGACATCGACGTTCTATTAAGGCCAAAGACACTGAGCTAAAATTCAACACCGTCATTGAGGCTTTTTAAGCGGATGCAGATGAGCGTAAATCGATATAGAATGCAGGCTATCGAAGATACAAAGTCCAGCTATAGGAAGGAGCATATCACCAAGGATAGAACGGCGAACACGTCGTACAATTTAAGACGTGATTCGTCTACGCTTGCATTGAGCCTTTTTCAGGACGATCTATGAGTTTCAGTTTCACTGTTTAGCTTGCAGTTCCATGAGTGCTGATATGCGGCGTGTGGTCTACTAATAACTCAAGCCCAGCCAAAAGAGGCGTGGAGCATTTCACTTGTGTCAAGTGTACACGACTCCTCCTCATGTTGAGGAAAATTGCGACAAAATCTAGGCGCAATAATTTGAGTACACGATATATACGCCGCTTCTATTTTGTTTTACCAAGGTATGCTTACAGAATTATCTTAAATTCGGAAAGATGCCTTGCGATGACTGAATCATCTGCGGACGCACGGCGAGGATGTGAAATGCGCTCATGCACATGTGCGCTTTAGATAAGGAACAAGCAGAAGATAAAGAAAGGTGGCGAAATGAATGAGTTGTGCGGACCATATTTACACGTTATTCCACTGCAGAAGCTTGAACCCGCCTTTAAATAATTTTGACAGTCATTTAACTGTGCGCTGATATGTGACGCATCTCGTATGTTTTAAAAAACAAAGCCACATGCGAAATACAAATCAATAAAGCAAAACACACTCTCTGAATATTCTCTTATGTAAGCGTGTGAACACCACACATATTTCACACCTGAATATCTCAGTAAACTTTCGTTTGGCTCAACATGGCTCTGGGTCATATCAGGCTAGGTCTCTTTCATAATTTTCACTCGTTTTCGATTGCTTAAGGTGGTATGAGCCATTTATTGTCTTACATGAGGGACAGAATTAATTTTTAAGCAATTGAATTTTGAAGAATTGCAAGCGGCAATGCCGGGCGAATGCTGCTAACCACGCCACCTAGCAAACTCGAGAGATCGAACGCAAGCGACAGCGACAGACTGCGGGCATACCGTCACTGACGTAATTCTCTCTGTCGCAGCCGAACGTACGCGTAACTTCATTAAGAAACACAAAAGACGTCAATCGTCAAACTAATCCAAGGAATTGTCAAAATGGTTGCAGCGCCCGTATCTCCATTGGTGAGCCTTGCGCCCAATATACGGCGCTTTGCATTAGTGGTTCCGCCCACTCCATTCCAGCTACAATTATGGGAAGACCACGAGTAACGCGAACTCCGGAGGCAAAAGCTGCCTACTGCAAACGTCAGCGAGAGTTGGCTCGTGATCGAGCTCGTCGTCGTAGCGCCTGCCTCACGGGCAAAAAAAAAAAAAAAAAACACACGCCGTGTGAACCACAAAAAATGCAATCCTAGAGCATGGTCACCACGCGAAGCATGCGACGGCGAAAATGAGGTGAAAGAATGGTGAAATAAAACATTTACAATTAGATTGCTTGCGAAGTTTGACATGCATCGCTAACATTGTGTAACTAACACAGCTTCGCTGTTCGAGCATCCTCACGGACTGGGAAGTTCGGTCATTTCTTTTGCATTTTCTCGTATATTCACTTTACATTCCGACGCTTTCATATCTGTAGATTGTGTGTAAGTTGGGCTTCAGAAATTTTCTACGCATTTTGCTTTGAGAAATTCACTTGGGTAATTAACGTATCTGGGCTATGCGGGGGGCCTGTGTGGTTGTAGTTTGGGAATTTTCTTTACCGAAAACGCTGCCGACCGCCAACCTCGACACAGGATTTCTTGCGGCATAGGGGCCCCTAGCGCTATCGCGTCAAAATGCCACGGTTAACAGTCGCGGTGACTGACAGAAGCCTTGGCGCACACCCAAAACAAATGACTGCCCCATTAGGCAATCGAGTTGGCACGCTTTGAAAACCGAACTGGCCCTCTCCCAAAAATTAGTTGGCCCACCCCCGAAATTTTCGTGACAAATACCCGAAACCTTTGCCCAATTTGAACATAGAGTTGACCCACGTTCAAGACCAACCTGGCCCAGTCCCAAAATTGACTATTTAGCGCACTCCAACCTCTGCGTCATGTGCTAAATAGCTTCGCTGGACATCCTACCTTCATAGAGCAGAATGGCTCAGAATTTTCCCCCTCAACTGTGAATCTCTCTGTCTGAGAAACACTTCAAGGGTTTCCTTTGTAGCTTCGTGCTTGATTCGGATGGATGCCAATTTTTCGCTTAAGCGATGGTGTGTGCGGACGTACGTCATTATGAACATGAACATGTTGTTTCAGTTTGAACGGAATAGTGTACATTCAGTGCGTTGTAGTTCGCCTTTGTCTACCTGAGCATGAATGTGACATTGAATATAGTTCCTATCTTGGTGTCTTGTCAGTGATACTTTTATTCAGCGCTAAATAACCTGAGTTTTAAGTTGAAGAATTCGAATCAAAATCAGTCTGATTCCGTGATTTTGTTAGCATGTGTGTATCCGTAATTACGTGAAACCGAAAAAGATCGCGTTAGTGAGAGCTTGTGAGCATAAGTGAGCCTGTCTGCGTCTGATTCTAGTTAGTCAGAGTATGCGTGGAATTGGTTTTGTCGGGCCTTCTTGAGTCTGAGCCTAGGCGAGTTTGTCTCAGTAAAAGATTTGTAAGTCTGAGTTCCAATGAGCACGACTGAGAAGAAATTTGGCAGAATCTACAGAATCTAAGCGCGAGTTAGCCCGGCTAACTCGCGCTCATATTCTGTAGATTCAGTAGATTCAGTAGAACTGTGGTGATTTTGACTTCGAGTGAGCCCCACTAAATAAAATTTTTGCGAATCTGACTGCGAGTGAGCCCAGCTGGTTCAATTTAGATGAGTCTGAGTCCAAGTGAGCTCTCAGCAAAATAAATATTTTCTTTGTGAGCCTCAGTGAGTTCCGTTAATTTCGGTGACCCATGATCAGCAAAGGTGAGATCCCTGTGGCGTACCAGAACTGTACGCAGGTTTATATTTAATAATTCACTGCGATCTCCGAAATAAAATAAAACGTTCTGTTCGCCAAGGCTACCCACCGAGCCTTTTTTGTTCAGTACAAGTACAGTATTCACCGGTCCTGCGATCATTGAAAACAGTGGTATTCACGTATTTACGTTTCGGCCATCGGAAGTTAAGATTCTGGCGTACATGCATGAGGTCACTTTTTGCTGTACAGATAAAGAAAGTCCGTTTGGTTCTGTAGCGCTAATAAATAGTTTCTGTAACGTTAATGAGATCCTGCTAAACTTGGAAAAATGCCGGGGGTTATGGCACGGGAATTGGCCATCAGTCCAAGTCACTTTCGCAAACTCAAAGTGGGTGACGACAGAGGGCAAATACCTTGATGTCCTCCGGGAATATCACTGAAGTAACGATGAATACTGCTAAAATCAAACAAGAGAAACATACCTACAATCGTATAGGTGGAAAGATGGTCATTTCTCAATGTGTGCAAGAGCTATGTTCTGCAAATTATTCTGCAAACTACAGTAGGTACCGTTCTCCAAACTACACTAGGCAAAGTATTGCGTTTATCAAGAGTAAATACGTGTGCTGATGCTTCATGGAGACACTGCAGTATTTGTGTGGGCCTCTAATTGGGAACGATGAATTTGTACGAATTTGTTCAAACGAGTAATGAGGTTTTAGATTTCTGAATGAATACCTTTGTGAAGTGAAATGTAAAACCGTACAAATACTTATATAGTGAAATTCACTTTGTTCCAATGTACAGGGCCACATATACTGCAGACCAAGATCAAGACATGCTTAAGCGGTTGAATAGAATACAAAACATACAAGGACCCAAGTCTATGTTTAAAGGTTCGCACTGGTATATTGCTTGCCAGCAGTTTTCCGGACGATCGTGATATTCGAGGCGAAAGTCATAAATGCCTCATCAGGTGATGGCCTCGAAAACGTGGCTTGAACTACAGAAAGTCATCTCATCTCGCCTCGCACAGAGACACGCTCGTGCTCCTGCTCTCGCGTTCGTTATCATTTTCGGCAGCTAGCTCGAATGCCGTCATTAATGCCGAAAAAGGCAAATTAAGCTAGAGTTAATACATCTCCTCCAACACACCACCTTCGGTGCGAGTCGAACCCTCGAGCTTACGCCGGGGTCGTGCGCATGACTTTGTGGTCAAGTCGAATTAAGGCACAGTTAATTATTGTATAGATAATTATTCCACTGAAACGCACGAACCTTTGTGGGAGTCGCGCCCTCAACCTTTGGTGTTAATTTGGGCGAAGGTATCTGAACCACAGTTACTTAGGGTAGCGTCAATTACGCCACTCGTACCCGTGACCATTGGTGAGAGAAAACAGGTAATGAGAAGTAACAAATCATTCGACAGGGAGTATCAAGTAAGTTATTGAATGTCTTGAGCGCACAGGCTTTCACATTCACCCTCTTTGGCATATGCTAAAGTGACTGTCCATTTCTTCCATAACTCAAGGGTCAAATTGCCGGTATGTAACTATATATGGTGTATTTTTACATTGTTATGAAGGTGTAAATTTTTTGTATATGCTAGAGAAGATCACCAAGAAAGCGCTTGAGCCACCGTAGTTACGTAGTGCCTACGGCGTTGCATTACTAAGCACGAGGACACGGAATGAAATTACGAACGCGCCAGCCGCATTTTGATGGGAATGGAATTCGAAAATACCCGTGTGCCATGCATTGGGCGCAGTTATACAGGGTGTCTACCAAGTTGACATTTCCAAATTCCCTGAGTTTTCCAGGTTTTCCCTGAGTGCCTTTGCCCATTTCCCTGAGTGATGCAAAACTATGTTTTATGTCAAGACGGGCTGAAACGATATTGCCTGATGCTGTCACTCTCGAGTAAGCAGATGAAAAAAATGAAAAAGCGACTTAATCCAATTTTAATACTAAGGAGTAGTGTTTATGTTATTCAAAAAGAGAATAGAAGGCAGCGGTTAGTAAAATGCACAGCAAATAAAGTGTCTTCGAAAAAAAATTGCAGATAAGTCGGACATTCACAAGGAGGAGGAATAAACTTTATTAGTTGAAATGAGCCGACGGTAAAATCGTCCGAGGTGGGCGGCGTCCCTAGTCCAGGATGCCGTGGGCTTGAGCTGATAGCTTGGCCCTGCTCACCAGGCGATGCTGGTCTTCAGGGCTCGAGCTTATCAGTTGGGCCTCCCACTGCTCGACGGTTGGTCCGGTGATGGGCGGTGTCGATGGATTTTGTTGACATTCCCATACCATGTGGTAGAGGGTATTCGGCGTAGAGCAGAAGGCGCATTTGTGAGTATAGGTCGTAGGTAATACGAATAAAAAGAAGATGCACATAGAAGCAAATATATTTGAATATATGAGCTATTTCTATCAACTGATAGCAAGCTCAGTGGTATGAGGCCCGAACTCTGTCACAATTGAGATTCTCTCTCAACCGCTCCTAAGTCAACCTCAACTGTCCTGACATACGTTCAACCCGCGCACGACGCCCGAGTGTTGTGTTTCACTGCTTTAAAGAGTTTATTTTGGTTTGGATGCGAGACACCTGCATCTCGGCATCATTTCTGTTCTTGTCCTCCTTCTGCCACTCGTTCGCCCCAAGGACCATTTGAAGCATCTTGGTCAGTTGCACAGTCCACGGCCGATTTTTAGAACTCCCTAGGGGTCGCGAAAACGTTCGAAAAATCGGCCAGTTGGAAAAAAATAAATGCGTGTCATTTACTGCCCTTAGGGGCTCAAACCGCCACAGGCACGTTCGAAAACACTCTGAAGGCCTGTCGGTACACATATTAGACATATCGGCGCTCGTACTGTGACAGGAAATACCGGGTGCACGTGTGTATAATTAAGGAATACATACTGTTTACCGTGGCAATAGCCCCTTCTCACGCTTGTTATGCTTCACTGCAATACTTTTGCGTATGCTTCACCACGCAACATTCATGTACAGAGGCGAAGCTAACTTTCGGGAACCGGCATTATGCAACGCACCGTGTTTTCTAAGTTTCTAAGCCAATCGCGAGGACCACAAAAGCGGAGTCCGTGCCATTGCTGACAGCAGCTAATTCTTTCAATAAAAAACTCGGCACCAAACGGCAAGAAGCTTCGTAGCGAACGTCGAAGCAGCTAGGCCTAGCGTAGCCGCAGTGGTGGCAACGGCTGCCAGCGGATCTGCGCGCGAGAGTGCCGGTTCGAGGCGGTGAAGTAATCGAAACGGCAGCGGTGGTGCCTTTGATTATTGCCGTTTCGGACCTGCGGTCACGGCAAAACGTCCGGAAAATCAGACGGCGAAGGGTTCTTGCGCCCGAAATTTCACACGTTCTGATGCGTAGACTCTATGGGGTACGTGGCGGTGCCGCGAAGCCGTCCAAATTATCGAGAATCCGGAAAGTCGGTCGTTGACTGCACAATGGCAACTCATCCAGCCGACGACAGGGCGTCAAAGACGATTCATTGCGATTCCTGTCTGCTGCTCGAGCCAGCATTACCACGACTTTCGACCCTTCCAATAAGATTGCCGCTAATTTTCCCTGATAGAGGCCCAAATTCCCTGAGTTTTCCCTGACTTTTTCCAGACTACTCAAAATCCCTGAGAATTCCCGGTTTTCCCGGTTTTCCCGGTTGGAAGACACCCTGTTATAGAACCCCAGGTAGTGGAAATGAATGAAGAGGCACCGGCTACGGCGTGTGTCTTAATCAAATCGTCCTCTTGGTCCGTAATACCCCGCAACCTAATTTTTTGAGACTTTGCGTTAGATCTATACGGTATTAGAGCATTGCCTTAGAAAAGGAACATAAATTGCTGTTTGGCCTTATTATAATAACTGCATCTGCTTCTTGTGGCGCCGTCGTAAGGCGGCGTGTTACTGCGAACCGGTTACACGACCTACATAAATACTATGTGACGGGGTAAGACTAGGCAAAATAAATGGGAAAATGTATTTAGGTAAAGTATACAGAGAGAAGCCAAGATGGCAGAAAAACAACTACGCGAGTACTTCTTAGATCCTCTTGTTCATCCCCTTGCTTTCGCTTTCTCCAGTGAACTGGAATGGCTAATAATAATACCATGGAATGCATGGTCAGATTCCTAGAAATTTAGAGAGCACAAGAGGGTATAACTATACTTTGTATTCGCGTTTACGGGCAAGTTGGTGCAGCAAAAATAACTTATGAACATATGATATTTTATGAGCGCGTATCGGCTTAGCCGTCCATTCCTAACAGATTCTTTTTTTTTACTCGCAATTTTATTGTACTGCTATGGACTGCCCTTCACGTATTCCGTGGCTAGTGAGTGAAGACAGAGTCACGACGAGCGGCGATTCATCGCGGAAGGGCAACCCATAAATACGCTCGGTAGGTATTTGATTTGCAGGAGCTGCCGATGACCCGCGCTCAGCCATGCTGGGTGGCAAGAAACAAACAAAAATGGCTGTGGCTTAGCTAAGGTTAAGCCCAGGATGCGAAGCATACTAGCCTTTATATTAGTTGTTGAACCACTGTTTAGCCTGGTGAACTGCTGTTGCTTGGCTATATTTGGTTCGGCTAGACGAAGAAACAACTCATGCATTACTCTGCTTCGCCTTCAAGAGTGGAACGCGACAGCGTTCCCGTCGACCCGCCAAGGGGTGTAAGACAATGGGCTACGGCGCAGCGACTACGCGCCCCGCTTTGGACGCGGTGAGCGTCGAGCAACGCAGCGTTCGGCGCGGCAACGAAATGGGCGCCTGAGCAAGCGACGCACGCCTGAGCTTTAGAAACAGCTCGTTTCTAAGGCAACACCGCATTCACTTGAGGCGCTTTTGTACCGCTTTGAAGCATCGTACTCGTGGCTCAGTGGTAGCGTCTCCGTCTCACACTCCGGAGACCCTGGTTCGATTCCCACCCAGCCCATCTTGCAAAAGTTGAGCCAAGGCCACCTAGAAACAAGCGCAGCTGCTTATATACCGCCGCGACGCCGCGAGCGACGGCGCGAGTTGGAGCCCCGCTTCTCCTCTGTCGTGACGTCACGGTGTCACGTGGTATTGAAGGCGACACCGCCGCGCCTGAGGAGCTGGGTTGAGCTCTAGTAATATGCTTCGCATAAAACATTTAAACCTGCGCACAGCAGTGCGGGTTTCAGTACGTGATTTCCAACGTGAATTTCGACGCCGCCATGCGCACTCACACACGTAAAAGCCAGGGCCGTGTGTCATGGCGATAACACTGACGCACGAAATTTGGACACGTAAGCTGGGATATTTCCAATACAGTAATTTACACTCGCGAATAAGAAGATTAACGAATCCTGAGAAATGTGTCTTTTTAAATTTATTTGTGAATGGTGTGTGGAAATTTTGCAGCCGTTAAGGATTTCGCATTGGAAATGAAGAATATCTTGAAACTTCTCCCATAAATATTTTGAACTTGCCTATATATCGCCATCGCCTTCCATTAAATAGATTATGATTACGTTCTTTTATACATCTGTATCTGTCATTAAATATACTAGTGTGCTTTTCCCCCTGACCGCATTGTTCCTGACACAACAGTCAGTTAAACAATGCGTTCATTGTGGCGTTCGAGTAAGTAAGCGGTGAACTGTTAGCGTAACTTGCAATAGTTCTTTTTCGTTACCTGCGCCGTCCTAAAACGCAACGCCAAATGTTTGTGAGAAGTATGCTAGTGGCAGCGTTACGCTATTGTCCACGTCAATCATCACACCGAATTTCAGAGCTATGTATAGTTTTGTTTCCATTCAATCGAAATTTCAAACACGCACTCATCCCTTTTTGTAAGTTCAATGTAATTTCGATTGGTTGACACCAAGTCTGTTGCGTATTCATTGCTCGACTGTGCGCTCGATTTATCTCGGGGGACCAATTCTGCAATACGCCCATCTTGTGTTTGACTATTCCAGTAGCTTCCCATTTAGTGGCCATGCAGCAGCACAGTAATAAAATATTCTACACAGCAATGAGCACTTGCGCTTACGACATCTTTGCCAATGGTGCATCTACGACCCTCGCTATACGCGTTACACTTGGAAGGCGCCACCCATAACGTGTTTGGTTTTGACTCGCTGCTCGTCTGTGTGTTTAGGTAATTTTAGGTGCAAGGAACAAAAATGGCAATGTAAGGTCCTGTAGCCATCGCGTGTCGCACGACCAGTTTGCTCATCTAGCTGAGCTATCGTTCCTGCCGCTGTGCTTCTGGTTGCCGCTTGAGGAGTCCAGTCCCTTACAAAAATTTATATAGAAAGTCTATAGACAGTCTATAGACATTTGTCTATGAAGTCTATAGACTGTCTATAGACATTTCTTTAGACTAGTCTATAGACAGTCTATAGACTTATGGCCATACACTTTTTATAGACTAGTCTATAAAAAGTCTGAGTGTATAGATTGTCTATAGACTGTCTATAGACTTATGGCCATACCCTTTTTATAGACTAGTCTATAAAAAGTCTGAGTCTATAGATTGTCTATAGACTGTCCATAGACTTATGGCCATACACTTTTTATAGACCAGTCTATAAGAAGTCTGAGTTTATAGACTGTCTATAGACGGTCTATAGACTTATGGCCATACACTTTTTATAGACTAGTCTATAAAAAGTCTGAGTCTATAGACTGCCTATAGACCATCAATAGACTTATCGCCATACACTTTTTATAGACTAGTCTATAAAAGGTCTGAGTCTGTAGACTGTCTATACACTACATATAGACAGTCTATAGACTTATGGCCATACTTTTTACAGACTAGTCTATAAAAAGTCTGAGTCTATAGACTATCTATAGACTTATGGCCATACACATTTTATAGACTAGTCTATGAGAAGTCTGAGCCTATAGACTGTCAATAGACTTATGGCCATACACTTTTTATAGACTAGTCTATAAAAAGTCTGAGTCTATAGATTGATTGATTGATTGATTGAAAACTTTATTGTTCCACCGAGCTGGGGTGCCCGCCTCTTAACCTACACGTAGGCAGGGGGGGGAGGATTGGAGTGTCTATGGATTAATTAATATTCATGTTTGTAGACAGTTGTCTGCAGAATGTCGATGGACAAGTGTATAGGCTTACAGTTCTACTTTTGTAAACTGAAGTCTATAGAATGTCTATAGATGTCATTTGTCTGCATACATTTTATACACTTCAGTCTACAAAAGTAGAGCTATATATAGAGTTCTACTTTTGTAGACTGAAGTTTATGGAATGTCTATAGACAAATGTATATAGTCTATAGACATTCTATAGACTTCAGTCTACAAAAACAGAACTTTATAATCCGATACACTTTTTTCTATGACATTCTGCAGACATTTGTCAACAAACATGCATTTTCATTAATCTACAGACACTCTATAGACACAGACATTTTATAGACAACCATAACTCCATAGCGGCTACCAACAAGTTAGTTTACATTTTTCTTTACATGCGGTAGGAAAACGTTTTGAATGTATTTATGCATGTGCACCTGTTCCTTTTCATCTGCACTTATGCATTACCGTTAGCAGATTAATAATGCTCCTGAACCAGCTGTACTTTCATATATGTTGCATAAACAGAAAGAATTTATATAGTGTTGAATCATGCAGTGCAAAAAAATAAAACAAATGCACCGGCAATGCATTAACCGCTTTTATTGCTCGATATATTATATGAATTCCTTAATTTCATGTCTTATGCTAATTATGGAAACATTAAATATTTACACTACTCCTTGGCAAGCGTGGTCGCCAGGCTGGCCTTGACCTTTGTGTCATTAGTCCCAAAGGTGCTGCAGGTGTATGCTGCAAATAAGTAGATGCAGCAATATGAGGCAAAAATAACAAGTGCGTATTCTTTGTATGTTCATTAAGCAGCTTAATATATTTGCTCAAACCATCTAAGTCAATACTTAATGCGGTTTAACTATGACTAAGGGCTGCTTGTTAATACAAATCAGTACCTTTATACAATGTTTTATTGCATGGTATGGTGAACAATTAAACAGACACAACTGCTGCTCGTGCCAGCAACAGTATGTTCCCTTTTATGACAAGTTCATATATGATGCATTAATGTACTTATCCCAAATGGTCTCTATATTTATTGCTGAAACGTAACCCAGTTGGGCTGTCTGTACATTTCTTGGCTGGTAGTTAAGTATGCCCGTGCAGACAGATATTTTCAGAAGACGTGACTGGAATATTCACAGTATCATGCCTAAGATTGTAATTTACTTTGCTTAATACACATTTAAATGTCTTTCTCATACTTTTAAATGAATGGTCATTGGCCATAACTTCAACAGAAGGCAGATGGGCTGATTGTATTGATATGGTCACTTAATTTCTTACAGGTAATGAGGCCTCTTGGGCATGCTAACAGGTTTCCAAGTTAGGTATACCACATGAGCACCCGAAATACCACACGAGCACTTTGTGTCATGGCACGACAGATATGCACCTCCTAGGAAACAGAACTGATAGTATAGTTCGAATGAATTCTATCACAGTAAATTATTTAAGGTGCTTTGAAAGATGAAAATTTTTTCTAGGCTATCGAGGTTCAGGACGTTTAGTTAACGCAAAAAAAAAAAAACATATTGAGTAAGAAATGCCTTGTCAGTATGCTTGACTTCCTTTTTTTTCAGTAAATAGAACCAATTTCCCTCAATTTTTATGAAGTGAAAGGTCTTAAAAATATATTTACCACAGAGATTCTCTGCAAACTTTGTATGACATATAACAAGACAGCATACCTATGTGGCCATTTTAAAATTTCCCGATCTTTTTCCAAGCCTTCCCTGGCTGTTTTCATGAAACTTTTCTGGCAATCTATGACGCCTGCAGCTTAAGTGCAATAAAAAAATATTGTGGTTTAATGCTTGCCAAGTACTCCCAGTCCATAATATTTAGATAAAACGAATAACACGTCGGTCACTTGACATGTAGTATTAGATGCAACTGACTTGAATCCCTTGTTTAATAAAGCTGACAAGGGCTTCGGCAAGTTCCTAATTGATGGCCACACGAGTACAGCACGGAAGACACAGAGACACACGTAAAACAAATGCAAGAATGTGAGGGAAAACTATACAATGAGTTATTTTTACGGTTCAATAGTAGTTTTTTTATATAATTTGCTCTCATCACTTATGCCTCTAGTTAACTTTGTTTACCTCTGACAAAAGACTACATGGCAATATTAATCAGTACCATTATGATGTTTCGTTATATTACAGTGTGATAAGCAGTTAGACAACCGTAATGGTCGCCGGTGCCAGCAACGGTACGTTTCGTTTCAAGACAGGTTCATGTGACACACAGTGTACTTATAAAAATAAAAGAAATGCGAGAATCCCAAACGTTTCCTATAATAATAATTGTTGAAACAAAGATACCCGGCTGGACTGTGCACATTTTTCAGGTGTTGATGCAATATGCCCGTGCCGAACGAACATGCTCAGCATACTGACTGCAGTTTTGAACAATCACGTTAACATTTGCAATTTATTTCCGCTTAGAACAGTCTGCAATGTCTCTTTTCTCATATTTCGAGATGAATACATTTGCCACACTTTCAGTAGAATGCACATGAATGGGGGCGTACTGATCAGGTTACTTACCAACTAAATCATGTTACAATCTCTTATGTGTGTT
The DNA here is from genome assembly GCF_023375885.2 of Dermacentor andersoni. NCBI lineage: Eukaryota > Metazoa > Arthropoda > Arachnida > Ixodida > Ixodidae > Dermacentor > Dermacentor andersoni. The sequence goes on from NC_092816.1 coordinate 82,250,279, forward strand.
GATAAGGGTAGAACAAATGCAATGTCCACTGAATTATTTGAATAATCTGTGCGTTATCTACTAAGAAAACACCACCAAATTGATAATCTGGCTCTTTTTTTTCTTTTGTACAGCGCATATAGTATGCAATCTGTCCAAGACGACGGCACTATATGCAACAGTAATGAAAACCGGAACACTTATTACGCACGACAAGGGCTTCATACCATGCACGACTGGCACAATGCGAATCTGCGCCAGCAGCTGCCTAGTGATTAAGAGCACGTAAACTGCATAACGCCGAAGCATCGAAAGGCGCGTAACGCTTTTCATATAGCTCGAAATACTAACTTCTGCTGCTAAACTGTTTAAAAAAAGAGACAAAAAACAAATCTTACAACTACCGTCAAACGCAATGCCTTCAGTTTGAAACGTGTAAAGGTGCTTTCCGGAGCGACTAATTTATTGTTCTCCAAATTTTTCGGCTAAGTTGCGAAGCTGCAAGTGACTGAGCTTATCGCAGGTTTCATGCTCCAAAAGCGTTTGTGGTTGCATATAAATAGATTGGATGAATCTAGAGATTTTTGTTTGATATTTCTTCAAGTCTCGTGTTTTGCTTGCGGTAACTTCCCAAAATTAACTTGCGGTAACTTCCCAAACAATGCAAAAACGGCAGCGCACACACTGCTGATGCATGCCCCGCAAACACGGCCTTTCATTCGAGTACGTTAGCAGTTATTCAACTATACGTGTCTGTCTGAATATTCTTGATGCTAACACAATTTCGAGATATATACGTAAAGCGTGTCACGAGAAGTTCACTACACATGCGGCGCAGCATTCATCGCGGCCGGATCAAGCGCCACGAAATGAGATCTACCACACTGGCTGCCCAACATACACAATGCACAACATACAAAACATACACAACATACAGTATCAAGTTAAAACATGGTGTACTTCCTTCTTTACGCACCTAAACTATAATGCTAAAATCAATAAGCCCGAGCGATCGCTCGCCGTAAAACATTCCGTATAGTAGAGGCGAGAACAAGAGCGCGTTATCAAACCATGTCAACGACAAACCGACACTATACCCGAGTCGCCTGCGCTACATGGAGCCGCTTCGCGCTACGAAATGCGCTCACATAATCATGAGCTATTGACGCAAAACATCTTTGCTAAAGCTTACCGTTCAGTGTAGTTGACGTATACACAGACACCAACGTTCAGGCAGACACCGCACAACGGTACAACCGTTTACGTGCCTGGCGCACTCGTTGAGACGGCGCACCGCCGCGCATGCGCAAGAGCTCCGAGCATGCGCAGGAGCTCCGCGCGCGAGGGCGTGCGCGCTCGGAGGAGTGTGAGCGCCTTTTCCTCCTTCATTTTTTTGTCTCTTTCTCTCTCTCTCTCTGCGCGCCATGCACGCCGGAATGGGTGGCTTATTCATCTTTATCACCACTATTCATCTTTTTTCATGGACGAAGGAAATGCGCTGGCAGGTTGTATGACAAACGCTGTGGGCTATCGTATGAGGCTGGAACGCTAACATGAATGCGCTGTTTGTAAAAGCCATTACAGGGCCCTTCAGACGTTTCAGACGCATTATTGCCAGCGTCGATTAGTAATACAGCGTACTTGTAGCATATCTTCCAGCGTACCGCCAAATGTGATGGCCGCACGTATGTTAGTGCTAATTTTCTGTTCCGATGATAGGTCAAAGCAATCAGTACAGCATTGAGGTACTCATATGCGTGGCTGCGCAGGCATACCACCGGCGAAATACTGGGTGGGCTCAGAGAATTTGGCACCTATTTTAAGTGAATGAGAAACTTTGATGGGTTTATAGTGCAGGACATCAGTCAACAAAAAACCGCCCGATGTTAGTGACGCAGCCGAGATATGAAGACAATGTGAAATGTATCCGAGAATGGGACGACACACCACGCGAACACCACATGCGCGACATCGGTTCATCGCACATTCAAAAAGTCCGCGTTTTCAGCTACAAACATTACGAGTCTATTTGCTGTTAGCGTGATGCCTATTTGGAATCCACTTGTAGCTGAAGCTGGCGTTCATAACATCTATTATAACAATTGGATCGGCGTTTCCCTTTCTTTATTCTACTGCCGCAAAAGTGATGCGACAACTGTGAAGACTGCCTTGGGATTGCCGAGAGCGGCTACGCAGATGATATCATGTGGTCAACAAATGCGGAGGTATACAGTATGCGTATACTAATGTCTACAAATAGGCTCTACAGCAATCTCAGCAGTATACAACTTCAGTGGCTTATATCAAACGCAGCTACGTATTATCCACCGGTACCTGCGCTTGGTTACAGCGTACACGGGTTGGGCCCAGATTAACGATGTTTGTCTATTGTTAATCTATAGACATGCAAGACCACGACAACTCAGAGGCAGACCAGGTGGTGAATTCACCACCTGGTCTGCCGGCTTTCGCCACTTATTCACCACCTTTGCCACATCATCACCATCTGACCTTCACCACCTACCTGGTCATCGCGAAGTGTACGTCCGGGAAGCAGCCAGGTTTAGGGCCTTCGGGTGCCTGGAAGACCTTGGTGACTCGGACGGTGCCTGCTCCGCCGCGATCCTCGTTCGGGGCAGCTGCACCGAACGCAGACTAGCAGTCTGCACGGTTTGCCCGCCGCGCCGGAGTTGCGGTGCCGTCGTGCATGAACCAGTGCCATATCATCGCGTTCGCAGAGGGCGGGGGGTATGGGAACTCGGAATTACATATTATCGACTTTCTTCTATAGACATTAAATACACCGGGAGTAGAGAAAAAGAAATAGAAACCTTGTCGACTATTGTCCATAATATAGAGAGTCTATAGACAAAGTATGGACAAAAATAAATAGAAACTGTATCGGCTTTCGTCTACAGGTAGTCCGTATAGAGGGGAAATAGACAAAGAAGAAACAAACACCTTATAGAATTTTTTCTATAGACCGTCTATAGACTGCGAGTAGATAAAAAGAAATTGAAATCTTATCGACGTTCGTCTATAGAAAGTCTATATACAAAGTATATGGACAAAAATAAATAGACACTGTATCGACTTTCGTCTAAAAGTAGTCCATAGAGGGGAAAGCGACAAAAAGAAACAAACACCTTATTGATTTCTTTCTATAGACCGTCTATAGACAGCGAGTAGACAAAAAGAAATAGAAACCTTATCGACTTTCGTCTATAGAAAGTCTATAAACAAAGTATGGACAAAAATAGATAGAGACTGTATCCACTTTCGTCCATAGGTAGTCCATAGAGGGGAAGTCGGCAAAAAAGAAACAAACACCTTATCGACTTTTTTCTAATGACCATCTATAGACTGCGAGTAGACAAAAAGAAATAGAAACCTTATCGACTTTCGTCTATAGAAAGTCTATAGACAAAGTATGAACAAAATGGATAGAAACAGTATCGACTTTCGTCTATAGGTAGTCCATAGAGGGGAAGTAGACAAAAAAGAAACAAACACCTTATCGACTTTTTTCTATAGACCGCCTATAGACTACGAGTAGACAAAAAGAAATAGAAACCCTATCGACTTTCGTCTATAGAATGTCTATAGACAAAGTATGGAAAAAAGTAGATAGAGACTGTGTCGACTTTCGTCTGTAGGTATTCTATAGAGGGGAAGTAGACAAAAAGGAAAGAAACACCTTATCAACTTTTTTCTATAGACCGTCTATAGACTGCGAGTAGACAAAAAGAAATAGAAACCCTATCGACTTTCGTCTATAGAAAGTCTATAGACAAAGTATGGAAAAAATAGAGACTGTGTCGACTTTCGTCTGTAGGTATTCTATAGAGGGGAAGTAGACAAAAAGGAAACAAACACCTTATCAACTTCTTTCTATAGACCGTCTATAGACTGCGAATAGACAAAAAGAAATAGAAACTTTATCGACTTTCGTCTATAGACAGTCTATAGACTTTGTATCAACAAAAGTCCAAATCTATAGAAAGGAAAGGTCGTCTATAAAAAGTCTATAGACTTTCTATAGACGGTCTAAAATCATTTTTGTAAGGGGTAAACGTTGTCACATTTGGAGGAAGTGTACATTGAATGATTGAAGAAAGTAAACTTTTGATTGGAGAATAATCTGTTTGCCATAATTCACGCGGTAATAAAATGAAGCACGATCCGGCTTATTGAAAAGGCGGGGTGCCAACAATTTCAACCGAGGAATTGCTACAAAATCTCCGAGAAAGCCCTATGGCTGTAGTTTCCGATCTGAACTTTATTTTATGTAAATTTTGTGTCTTCGACCTTACTTGTTATGGTTGTTTTGGCGTAGAAATTCTCCTTTGACATCTTTGTTCAGCAATAATCTGAAAGCAGGTCTCTTTAAAATATTTAGTCTTCGCCCTCCTATTGCTTTTCATTGCTTCGGAACTCTGGCCAACTGGTTTACTGCTTCAGCGAAGAAGAAATATTAAGCATTCAAGTCCACTGTGGCATTGCTTCTACAGGAATCAGTTTTTCGAACTCACAACTGAAACCTGTGCTCACTCTAGCTTTGCACATGTTCTACATCGAATATTTGTTTAGAGACCCATTGCAATATGTCTAACTCACTTGAAATTGGTCACCCTTGCCTCTGATAGTTCAGTTAATCACTTCTGGCATAATCACAGAGCAAACCGTGCTTACAGCTGGAATTCTCCAATTTGAACTGGGGCGCATTGGAAAAAAAATGCATCATTAGAGAATACTAGGCTGCTACCAGTACAATTATCAATGAGTTTGGCCCACGTCATAGGCCTTAATGTGAATTACATGCGTAGCATTCACATTGTGCCATTTCCGCCACTTAACATGTGCGTGAAAGTGCGTTGTGCAGCCACACAAGTCATTATGAATGTCGTTAGACAAGCACGAAGGCGATGGTAGATAGAGAATTAAATATTTCTTTTTTTAGGAATAGCCCCGCACTAGACGTACGATGCATCGTGGTAATATGATGACATACAAGCATTACCTTCCATAAAACAACTTCCTTTGATAATTGAAATATCACCGAAGTAGTTGGCCTAAAGAGATGATTGTGCAGAATACAATTAGGTACCACATAGACAAAAAACGACTACATATAGATTCCTAAGTTAAGCCTTCTTTCGCTTTGTATTCTGCACAGTCATTACCTCATAAATTCGATTCTATACTGCCGCTTTCTGTAGACGCATACCGGTACGCGAGTGCTTTTTTAAGTACGCTCGTATATCTAATCAAAATTTTATTGGGAACATTTTTGAGATATGATGCTGGAAAAACAAGGTGCTGTAATAAATACTAAGGCGGGAGGGGGGGGGGGCTAAGTCATTAAAACTGTTTATTTATATTTTGTTTTTATTTTTATTTTCAAGCTGAACACAATTTACTTCAACGTCACCTCAATACTGCCGAACACGTCGGCCGCCCTGCGTCGTAGTACCGTGTTGATGGAATTTTAATCTTTCACAAAATTTAAGCTCATCACGCAGGACACTAGAAAAACAATGTATCTTCCTTGCTGAATCGAATTGTTTTTAAAAGGAACGTGTTTGTCTTAGGCGCAATCTTATACCTTTCGGACATAAAAGGTTCGAACATTTGTCACGGCTTTACCATTTGCAACTCTAAACGAGTCTACGGCGAAAAACCGTGCAGGCTGCACTGAACGGTCTCGTACGTTTGCTGCTTAGCATTTCTGCTATGTTCATGGGAGTAATGCTCGCTACGCCTCTTGGTAGAGGACCAACAGATAGCTCCTATTGTTGACTGAACGCTCTTTCGGGAGCGCCGTTCTGGTTTTGCGATTCTGCCTTAATTCCTTATCTCCGCACTAGCTCAGAACCAACCTTCAAGAGTTAATATGACTGCGCACAGAAAAATATTTATCTCATTTTGATATCCAACCTATTCGAGTAGTCCAAATACATAACCTACGCAATCATCAAGCACGTATTTCTTCAGGTATTGCTCCTCGTTTCTGCATATTTATTACAGGCCGCCACCACTTCTGTCTTCTTCATCTTGCGCTGCCTCTTTCAAGATGTTCAATCAGTACCAACTTGCCCAAGTCTCGATCCTTATGCGAGATAATCCCTGATGTCAGCACGACCTGCATTGACCACATTGGGCAAACCATTTAGGGTATGCCAAGGTTTGTGCAAGGTGGGTCCCGAGAATGCTTACAGAAGACAGCAAACGGCAAAGTATGGCTGCCCGCGAATTCCTTTAGGCCTACGAAACCGATGGCGAGGAATTCATGGACTCTATTGGGACTAGGAGCGAAACCTGGGTCCACTACACGACAGCAGAAAGGAAACAACTATCCCGTCAGTGAAAACATTCATGGACGCCGAAACCGTGGATGTTCAATTAAAGCCTGTTTGCCGGCAAAACGTTGGCGAGAGTCTTTTTGGACATGAAGGGGTTAGTGTTGTGTGAATGCATACCTGCCGGTACAACAAGCAATGCGAACCGCTACTGTGAGACGTCACAGAACCTTCGCCGCTCGACTCAAAACAAGAGCAGAGGCATCCTCAAGAAGGGAGTGCGTTTCCATCAGGACAACACTCGCCCGCACATCGCCGGTGTAACAATCTCATCAACAAATTTGGATGGGGTACTGTCACATACCAGCACTACAGCCCAGATATATCCCAAAGTGACTACAATCTCTTTCGTGAATTCTTTATTTATTTATGCAAAATATCCTTGCAGGCCTCGTATGAGGCATGCATTTGGTAAAGGGGGCGTGACGGTGACAGATTAACTAAAAGAGTATACATGTTGGGCATATAACAAAACATATTATACATATATTATTAATAGACAGTATAAAAATGCATGCACTTGTTGTGTAGGCACATATACACATACAAAAATGGAGAAATACCTGGGTGGGACGCATTTCACAGCCGGAGATGAGCTGATAGAAGAGGTTTTGAGCTACATTCACGGTATGGCGGGAGATTTCTACGATTGAAACATAAGGAAGATGGTACACATGATGTAAAAATGCATTGATCTGAACGGCGATTATGTCGCAAAATACGATAAAGTCTAAGCTTTAAGAAATCTATTATTCAATGCCAATAAATGCTTTTTATTGTGCAATCTTATTGAGAACTGTATTTTACGGACAACCCTAGTACTAATACTTCTCCGACCGAATAAAAAACCGATTCCTTTTTTTTTTCTGGAATGAGTGTTGCAGTAGTGCTGAAGAAAATCCCATCCAAAGGGAAGACCAGTGTGAGAATAGGGTGAGATAAGAAAGCCATGCCTGCCGATTTGCTCATAGCGGTTCTTGCATCATTCGCCTACCACTTTGCCAATAGACTGCGACAATGTTAAGACACACGAAACATGCACGCAAAATTGGATAAACTGTAAAAGCAGGTCAACGTCTTCATCCTTTATTCTGAATTGATCCAAAGATAAGTTATTATTGTAACAGCAGCAGACATTAGAAATTAACAATTACGATTGTTGGTTGAACAACTGTACACTTAATTTATCATTTAATGCCCTCCCTTACCAACGGCGGTCTAAATAACATAAGAAATAAGCTGTTGAAAGATGTACAAATTATATTATCATGGTATAAGAAGGAAGCTGTCTAAACTATTAAAAGTAGATTCTAATCATTGTGCGATACCATTAGAAATGATACATCCTCATGATATATTGCATGCGCTCGGACAATGTCCCGCGCGTTTTCTCAGTGTTTTCACTTTTAGTGTGACTGAAATTAGCTTTCAAGTAGCACAAGGACATCCATAAAATGTTTAGCATACCACAGATACGCATAGCATAAAAGTGATTTACCTTATGACAGTAAAACAAGGTACGTAACCCTAGGGTTCCGAGACAAACGAGTAAATATTCCTTTTAGCTTTAATTTTTTTCAAGATAAAACAGAGCCCACAAAGTGCAGGCTTCTTAGGTTATTGTTTTTTCATGAAAGAGTACCTTGGAATGGGCATGTTAAATATTTAAAGCGGAAGCTAACACGCATTATATTGACACGTGTACTTATCTTTATCGGGCAACCACGTTTCGCCGCCTAACAAATGTAATCGCACAGCATGGGACGCGCCTGCATGTACCCGAAGTTTCTGGAAAGTTATCGATGCTTCTATCCGCTGTCTGTTGTCGCCGAGACTTATGTTATCTGATTTCATCACCTGACGCGAATGGTGTAGAACTTTGTGGAAGGCACGCGGGTACGAACGATTAGCCTGGAACATTCGACGACTGCTCTATAAAAGCCGACGCGCTTGACTCGCTGATCAGATTTCCGACGATCGCCGACTGTGTTCGCCGCTTTCGTTGCGCTATAAGTGTAGCCTGTTTTGTGGGCACAAGTTCGCCCAATAAAACTTAGTTTTCTCGTGCACAGTATTGCTACTCTGTTCTTCTACGTCACCACCACGTGACATCTGGTGGAGGTGCTTTTCTTTCATGTACCGGACGCCCCCGACAAGCCGTGATCCAAGCCCGGACCGCAAAGAGAACACCAGCGTAGTCCCGGAGCATCGAGCAAGCCGCCGTCTTCAACAGCTGCCCCCGGAGCACGGACTTCTACCTGAGAAGACCAAGAAGAGTGTGGACAAGGCAACCCCAATGGCAGCCCCAGCGTCCCCCATCGTGCTGCAGCAGCCCAGGGAACCTCCGACGTTCCGCGGATCAACATTCGAGGACCCGGAAACCTGGCTCGAGACGTATGAGAGGGTCGCTACGTTTAACGGTTGGGACAGCGACGACAAGCTGCGGCATGTCTATTTCGCACTGGAAGACGCCGCCAGGACTTGGTTCGAGAATCGAGAAGCCACCTTAACGACGTGGGACCTGTTCCGAAGCGGCTTCTTGCAAACGTTTACAAGCGTCGTGCGAAAAGAGCGAGCCCAAGCACTACTAGAAACCAGAGTGCAGTTGCCAAACGAGACGACTGCGATCTTCACGGAGGAGATGGCCCGCCTTTTCCGGCACGCCGACCCGGAAATGTCAGAGGAGAAAAAGTCCGCTTCCTGATGCGGGGCGTCAAACAAGAACTTTTCGCAGGACTTATTCGTAACCCGCCGAAGACCGTAGCTGAGTTTTCTGCAGAAGCATCGACGATCGAGAAAACTCTGGAGATGCGCACCCGGCAATATAACCGCCAGGGGCTCACGCCGCAGTACGCCATCCAAGGACTGGATTCCGGTGACCTTCAGGAGACAATCAGGGCCATTGTGCGTGAAGAACTGCGCAAGGTCCTGCCTTCGTCGCAGCCCCAAGTGGCTTCGATCGCCGACATCGTGAAAGAAGAGGTGCACCGATCGCTTGGAGTTCCCGAGCTGCAACCACAATTACCGCAGCCCCAGCCAGAAGCGATGACATACGCCGCCGTCGCACGCCGTCAAGGTCCCCCTCCGCGACCACGCCAGGGCCCTGCAACGACGCAATTCCGTCGTCCGCCGCCGCCGCCGCCGCCGCCAGCACGCCCACCCGTCGCCCAGCGCACCTACGCGAGGAAGACGGACATTTGGCGAGCCCCCGACCACCGCCCGCTCTGCTATCACTGCGGAGAAGCCGGCCATGTGTATCGCCGATGCCCATACCGCGATTTGGGACTGAGAGGTTTCGCCGTCAACGCTCCGCGTCCGCAGCAAGGTGAACGCCCTCGCGATATCGCCGACTACCTCGCCGCTACTCAGTGGAGCACTCGACGACCGTCGCGTTCGCCATCACCAGGCCGCTACCTGTCGCCGCAGCGCCGACCATACACCGGCCCAGCCCGGGGCCGCTCTGCGAGCCCATATCCGGAAAACTAAAAGCAGCAACCGATGGAGGTGCGGTTGCTGTTCGTCGAACTGACGAAGATCCTCCGCCGCCGACGAAGACGCCGAAGAAACCATCTCGACGACATAATAACGACACGCCGCCATCCCGAGGAAGTCAGGAAGCCAAGACTACACCGACGAAAGACGACTTGACGACGCGACGTACCAGCTTCAGTTCAACACGGCGCAGCCGTGATCAGACGCCAAGACCCAACTGCAACGCAAGACAAAGAACGACCGACCTCGACGTGCTTCTAGATGGCCACGCAGTCACCGCCTTAGTCGACACAGGCGCCGATTACTCAGTCATGAGTGGACACATCGCCGTCCAGTTGAAGAAAGTTAAGACTGCATGGGAAGGCCCTCAAATTCGGACCGCTGGAGGACACCTCATTACGCCGACAGGAATGTGCACGGCAAGAATTACCATCCACGACCGGACTTACCCTGTCACCTTCGTTATCCTCCAACAGTGTTCACGAGACGTCATTCTCGGCATGGACTTCCTCAATCAACACGGCGCAGTCATCGACCTGAAGTCGAAGTCAATAACGCTGTCCGAAGATAATGCGATACCGTCGGAGAGCCCTCGTAGTCACCACGCCTTGAGTGTGCTCGAACATCAAGTGAGCATCCCGCCTCGCTCCAGCATTTTTATTTCGGTCGGCACCGAAACACCCGCTGACGTAGAAGGCGTCATCGAAGGCGACCAACGTCTACTGCTCGACCGTGAAATTTGCGTCGCAAGAGGGATCGCTCGACTGCACGGAGGACACACGAAAGTGTTGCTGACAAACTTCAGCCAGGAGTTCAAGCACATCAACAAGGGCACGACGATCGCATACATCGAGGACATTCTGGAAAACAGCAATGCGTTTGTCCTCTCGGATTCTGCCGCATCTACCCCGACGACCGTAGTTCCCGAGCCAGACTTCGACATAAATCCAAGTCTCCCCACGATTAAGCAACAACAGCTTAGAAGTCTACTTCGACGATACAAAGAGTGCTTTTCGACGTCATCAAGGATTCGACAAACCCCAGTCGCAAAGCATCGCATAATAACCGAAGAGGGCGCTCGACCTCTCCGCCAGAGCCCATACCGAGTTTCGACGCGAGAACGTGAAGCTATAAGGCACCAAGTCGACGAAATGCTGCGCGACGACATCATCCAGCCGTCCAAAAGCCCGTGGGCATCTCCTGTAGTCTTGGTGAAAAAAAAGGACGGAACCCTGCGTTTCTGCATCGATTATCGTCGTCTGAACAAGATCACGAAGAAGGACGTATACCCCCTCCCACGGATAGACGACGCACTGGATCGGCTCTGCAACGCTAAATACTTCTCGTCAATGGACCTCAAGTCTGGCTATTGGCAAATAGAAGTCGACGAAAGAGATCGCGAAAAGACGGCCTTCGTCACCCCAGACGGCCTCTACGAGTTCAAGGTTATGCCATTCGGACTGTGCTCGGCTCCTGCAACGTTCCAGCGCGTGATGGACACAGTTTTAGCAGGATTGAAGTGGCAGACCTGTCTCGTTTACTTGGATGACGTCGTCGTCTTCGCCGGAAATTTCGACGATCACCTGAGGCGGCTTGCGACAGTACTAGAGGCCATCAAGTCATCAGGGCTCACTCTGAAGCCGGAAAAGTGTCGATTTGCTTACGATGAGCTTTTGTTCCTAGGCCACGTGATCAGCAAATCAGGAGTACGCCCCGACCCACAGAAGACAGCTGCCATCGCAAAGTTCCCGCAGCCAACCGACAAGAAGGCAGTGCGCAGATTCCTTGGCATGTGTGCCTACTATAGGCGCTTTGTCAAGGACTTTTCACGCATCGCGGAGCCGCTAACACATCTAACCAAATGTGATGTCGAGTTCAAGTGGGAAACGCCGCAGGCCAAGGCATTTCAAGAACTCAAACGACGCATGCAGTCGCCGCCGGTACTTGCACACTTCGACGAGGACGCCGATACCGAGATCCACACTGACGCCAGTAGCCTAGGCCTCGGTGCCGTCCTAGTCCAGAGGAAAGAAGGACATGAACGGGTGATATCGTATGCTAGCCGGTCGCTGTCAAAAGCGGAAAGCAATTATTCTACGACTGAAAAGGAATGCCTCGCCATCATTTGGGCTACAGCTAAATTCCGCCCTTACCTCTATGGCAGGCCATTCAAAGTCGTCAGCGACCACCACGCGTTGTGTTGGCTAGCTAACTTAAAGGACCCTTCAGGACGGCTGGCGCGGTGGAGCCTCAGACTACAAGAATATGACGTCACGGTAATATACAAGTCCGGAAGAAAACACTCCGACGCCGACTGCTTATCACGCGCCCCCATCGATCCCCCGCCACAAGACGACGAGGACGACGACGCCTTCCTTGGGATAATAAGCGCGGAAGACTTCACTAAACAGCAACGAGCAGACCCGGAGCTAAAAGGCCTCGTCGAGTATTTGGAAGGGAACACCGACGTTGTCCCTAGGGCATTTAAGCGCGGGTTGTCTTCGTTTACGCTACAAAACAACCTGCTCGTGAAGAAGAACTTCTCACCAGTCCGCGCCAGCTACCTTCTTGTTGTACCGTCAGCGCTGCGTCCAGAAATACTGCACGCCCTACACGACGATCCAACCGCTGGCCACCTCGGGTTCTCCCGGACGCTGTCGCGAATACAGGAAAGGTATTACTGGCCGCGTCTGACCGCCGACGTCGCCCGTTACGTCAAGACATGCCGAGACTGTCAACGACGCAAGACACCACCGACAAGACCAGCAGGATTACTACAGCCGATCGAACCTCCTCGCCGACCATTCCAGCAGATTGGGATGGATTTGTTGGGGCCGTTTCCGATGTCAACATCCGGGAATAAGTGGATCGTCGTGGCGACGGATTATCTCACCCGCTTTGCTGAAACTAAAGCTCTACCAAAAGGCAGCGCCGCCGAAGTGGCGAAATTTTTCGTCGAGAACATCCTGCTGCGACATGGTGCTCCAGAAGTCCTCATCACCGACAGGGGAACGGCTTTTACAGCAGAGCTCACCCAGGCCATTCTGCAGTACAGCCAGACAAGCCACAGGAGGACAACTGCCTACCATCCGCAGACGAATGGTCTCACGGAGCGCCTCAACAAGACCCTCGCTGACATGCTAGCAATGTACGTCGACGTCGAGCACAAGACGTGGGACGCGGTCCTGCCGTATGTAACCTTCGCTTACAACACGGCGGTGCAAGAAACAACACAGATCACGCCGTTTAAGCTGGTTTACGGCAGGAACCCGACGACGACGCTCGACGCCATGCTGCCCCACGTCACTGACGAAGAGAATGTTGACGTCGCTAGCTATCTCCAGCGCGCCGAAGAAGCCCGACAGCTCGCCCGCCTGCGGATCAAGAACCAACAGAGGACCGACAGCCGACACTACAACCTCCGACGACGCTTCGTCGAGTACCAGCCCGGCGACCGTGTTTGGGTTTGGACACCGATACGCCGACGAGGACTGAGTGAGAAACTATTGCGCCGCTATTTCGGACCCTACAAGGTCATTCGACGTATTGGCGCACTGGACTATGAGGTCGTGCCAGACGGAATTTCGCATTCACAGCGGCGCCGCGCACGATCTGAAGTGGTCCACGTGGTGCGTCTGAAACCCTTTTACGGACGCTGACGAACTTCCTTATTTTGTTGTTTTCTTTGCTACGGGTGTTTTTCCTTATTTCGTTTGTATGCAGCATCGGGTCGATGCTGTTTTTAAGAGGGGGGTATTGACACGTGTACTTATCTTTATCGGGCAACCACGTTTCGCCGCCTAACAAATGTAATCGCACAGCATGGGACGCGCCTGCATGTACCCGAAGTTTCTGGAAAGTTATCGATGCTTCTATCCGCTGTCTGTTGTCGCCGAGACTTATGTTATCTGATTTCATCACCTGACGCGAATGGTGTAGAACTTTGTGGAAGGCACGCGGGTACGAACGATTAGCCTGGAACATTCGACGACTGCTCTATAAAAGCCGACGCGCTTGACTCGCTGATCAGATTTCCGACGATCGCCGACTGTGTTCGCCGCTTTCGTTGCGCTATAAGTGTAGCCTGTTTTGTGGGCACAAGTTCGCCCAATAAAACTTAGTTTTCTCGTGCACAGTATTGCTACTCTGTTCTTCTACGTCACCACCACGTGACAATATGCTCTTTAGGAAGGATGCCACATGAAATACCACATTGACTCCAGCCTAGTCAATATATTTCGGTGATAGAATCACAGGTACTGTATGGCGTTCTCATATGGGGCAAACTTCTAGTAGTACCTTCCAAAGACTAATGAATGTGGAAAAGAAGTCTTTCAGTTCCCTTGAAAGTTTGGAAAACTTTCGCTCGAGTTGTTTATCGCGTTCCGCTCTTAAGGCGAAGCTTAAGCATCTTCGACGTTTTTCATCACGGTTTTCACGGTAGCGCCGGGATCTTTCGATAGGCGAAGCTTCGGACACTGGCAGTAGTCACGTGGCTTTACATCTGCCATTTCCTCCGCCGAGAGCGAGTAACACGTTCCGCTTGCGCGCTTGTTCTCTACCTCTGAATTCGGGGAACGCTGGATCTGCCCGGCTCTGCTTCAGGGGACGGAAGCAACCAGTCCAAGATACCATTAGAAACCTATACAACAAAGGTTAGTTTTACCGGGAATCCTAATGCGAATATTTTGTCCCTTCCCTCCTGCGTTTTGTGAGGCAAGAGTTGTTGAGCTGGTAAGTATCGCTGCAGATACACTTGAGGCTAGATATGCAAGGCTTACGTTTGGCTCGAATACCGTTAATGTTTTCACGATTTGGTGCACCTCACGAAGACTGAAGGAGAGAAAGGGAAGACGACGATAGAGTAGAGAGGGACGCGCAGGAATTTTGTGCACCCCTGTCCCCTTTAACCTCTTGTTACCTTCACAATTTCTAACATACCCGTTTAAAAAAAGCTTGCCCACTACAAAGCGTGATACGAAAATTCCCATTAAAATGGGCACAACTTATCACAACGCTGCTGAACCACAACTCGCCGCAACTTCCACCCAAGCAAGCTAGTTATGTGTGCTGATCAACTAAGCTGCGTGAGTACGCGCACGCTCTTACCGCGTCAAAATATCACTAACTTCATAAATGAAACCAAGGGCGCTATAACGCAAAGATATTCCAAACTTTTCTATTCTAATTCTGCAATCAGCCCTCTGCGATTCGTCAAAAGCTTTTTTGGACCACCCCCACTCACTTGTCTGTCACGCGACGTCATAAAAACCGCGATAGCTCCCCTTCCGATATGACGTGTACACACTGATTATGCATGATTTGACAGAACAAAAGAAAAATAGTTATTTCTGATTCGACGCCTTTTTGCCATTAACCCTCGGCTATCGGCCAAAATTTTTCGGGCTGCACTCACTTCACCTGCCTGTCACGCGACGTCACAAAACCACAAAAATTCACGAGTCACAGTGACGCCTACGCGTTAACGATGCATTAATATACCGAACAAAAATGGATTTTCTTCTTAATAGCTGTAGGCTGCCCCGTTCCAAAAGGAATAAAAGATGGCTGCCGCTGATCTCTCAGACAGTGGCTACTCGCACCTGCCGGAGAGCGTGGCTTTATTTGCGTATAATAAAACCTTTTTTCTGGCCATCTAACGTTTTCGAGCACTTTCGGCACGTTTACGACCTCGTCCTGCCAATTCTTCTTTGCTGAGGATCTGTTTTAGCGTCATTATTAAGCTTCCGTCGCATGACGCCGTGATTTTCGACCAACCACCGCAAGCCCCTATTCATCCGGTTATCGATTTTCAGTGCAGTGGCTCGGCCACATTGAATCCCTCTCCACTTGAGCGTGCTCCTCGCTTCTTGTCATCCAATTAGATAAGGCAAGCAGCTCAGTGTAGGTAATGTTAGTCGTTTTTCAAGCAAACAAAAGTGACCTCCTATGAAAGAGAAGAGCGTTTGATTGGTTTGTTCAGACAACCCTGCGGGTCACCGCCCTATGCTTGCGTCGGCGGATACGCAAATTAGACGTCAAGTGATTGGAATAAAAACATATTGGTATAGTTTTACGTTATAGCTCCCCTAAACACACATGTAATGTAACTTCATGTTTGTTGCCAAAGCGTGCACACTGGTTAACTAAATTGAAATTATGGTGTATTAATAGGTACTTGGGTTACCTTGATTTTATGTCATTTAAGCAGCGAAAACTTGCCACTCGTGTACCCATTTTTTGACAGTCTTACAGAACTGGGGATGCTCCCCTATGAGAGAGGGTATCGATGCCTTGACTGTACTCACGTGTATATTTGAATGTGACACGCACACTCAAGAAAATAAACAGGGTATTTCGCGGATTTCCACATCATCAAACAGGAGCATGTTTTTATGAACGCTGCAGAATGAAGGCTTCCTGAACCAATTTCCAATTACTCCTACCTTGTGGTTGGGGATTCCAAGCCTGCCAATACCCTATTTCTTTCCCCCAACTAATTTTCTACCGTTCTCGAGTGCACTTCTCTTTGCTTGGCACCCGTTCTGTAACTCTAAGTGTCCACCAGTTTTGTACCCTACTCAATGCGTTGCATGCCCAGTTCTACTGTTTTCTAATTGTTGCACTTTAATCCACACAGGTCTTTTGCTGCCTTTTGAGGTTCTCCCTGATATTTTCGATTCTATCGCTCTTTGTGCAAACCTTAACGTGCTCTAAGTATTCATTGCTAACTTCAAAATAAGATTCATACCGTAGTACGGATAGAATGCAATGGTTGTACACTTTTCAAGGACAGCGGGAAGCTATCAGTTGTGATTCGAAAACGTCTGCCATATGCGCTCCAATAATTTTTTATTCTTGTGTAGAGATGATCAAGGTCCCTGTGAGTAAACGTACTAGATACCCTACCAACAGAGGCCGATGGCCGACGATTGGACACATCCTGGATTCTCATCGGCTTCCATTGTAATTGGCCAGTGCCCTGGCTGTGTGATTGAAAAGGGCATGGCCTCCATTTTAAATATGGGCAAGATGGCGGGAAAAGCGGCGAACGTGCTTTTTTATACGAATGCATTTGCCTTAGTTGTTAGCCCTTACCAAAGAATTGAAGGAAACAGGCTTGGCCGATACCTGCGATATGTTGCGCATATACTATCATGGAGGCCAAGCATTTTTCTGTAACATAGACATTGGTGCTGGCCAACGTCCTGGGAATCTGCTTGGCCACCAAGCACAATCTGCGCTGCTGTAGTTTCCATGAGAATTTGTTGCGCAAGAACACGTGGAAATGTAAAAAAGGAGAGAAGAAAAATAAAGTGACAAAGCGGCTGCACGTTTTGCGCTTCGATTTGTCATGCAGTTGTACTAACAAGCCCAAACAGCCACAGTTCTGTACGTTTCCGGTCATTAATTTAGTTCGAACCGGTTGCTATACGGAGTGCTTCATTTTTTTTCTATCCAAACGATCAAAACTGTACGTGCGCGCGCACACGTACAGCGCTACATTAGCGACGTTTGAATTTCGCACATTCTCGCGCGCTACGTACGCGCCGGCCGGTGCTCTGCCATACTGCGTTAAAAAAAATAGTTCGTCAAAGGAGGCAATCAGAAAAATTTGACACACGCGAAAACTGCAGCGATCGTTAAGCTATAACACTATTTTACACAAGTCGTCAATAAATGTATAGTTCATATTGAGTTAAGCGTGTATTTGTATGTGCGTATTTGTATGTATGTGCTCTTGCGCTGCGTTACTTCATTGGCGCATAGACCTCAGACTCTGCCCAGGCGGCGCTGCGGAAAAACCCGTCACCAGCGCCCCCATAGCAGCATTGGCGCGAACTGAGTAGTGCAAGGAGAGCTGTTTGCAAGTGAAGGTGCATAGGCCACAATGGACCCTTCTCTTTCGTTTGTGTTGAGGCACGGTTGTTGAAGCTCAGCAGGGCGAAGTACGTGTACAATATAAAATAAATTCTCAGATGTTATTTCGGCGTGCTGCAGCTCGCAAGTACAGAGAGCATCAGGTTTGTCTATAGACATATCAGCATAAAAATCTAAGCATTTCAAATCGCTTCATATCAAATATGTCCTGAACACAAAACTTAAGTATCTCCTATAATTTTATGTATTTTATCGTAATGTTCTGTATCGCAATTATTTACAGAGTAAATCCTTTCATACCCTTTTCCAGGGCAGCAAACAGAAAACGTTTTCCAAGGCAGCAAACAGCGTGCGATCATAACGAAAGTAAGCTTCCTACAGTGCCTACGCGCTCCATCTTTCTTTCTCGCATGAGCTACAGCATGGCTCAGTACCTTAATTTGAACTTTTCACCGACACTTCGAGCAACAAGCGCGCACAAATAAATGTAAATAAACGCGGCATTTGTTTTTCTTTACACAAGTGCGTTACTTCACAATTACTCATCCAGTGCTCTTACAGCAACTTTATTGCTCACATTTGAAAAACGCAGTCGAGCAGGCTCAGCACATTGCGAAGCGTGATTGTTGTATCGGCGCAGGACATACAAAATACCGAAAGTAGAAATGAGCTCGCGATACAACGATGCTCTAGAACGGGATTTCGAATTCATAAACGAACCAAAATGTTTCGTTAAGCTGACCTGCCAAATCTCTCCGTTCCACTTGTTGAGTCAAGCGGAGGCGAGATATCGATGGCACATAAGCAGGATGGTTCGCAACGTTGTTTTTTCTGTTACCAACGAAGTGGCGGCTGCAGATTCTTGAGTTTTGGCTTGGTTACCACAGTCCCCTGTCAGGGCCACGCAACAAAATTACAGAAGAACAAAATTGTCGCACTTTCTCAAGCGAGCCGCTGTGTTGTGAAGATCGAATGCAAGTAATCCGATTACCCAACAGGTTGAACGGCCCGTATCCAGTGCTCTCGCCTTTCCCCTTCATACGATCGCGACGGAAATCGGTAAAACTGAACGTTGTTATTCAGTCCTTCACGTTCATGGCAATTTACAACGCAACCGCAGCGTCGATTACGGCGTTTCTTCGTAGCGCGCGGAGCTATCGCGGTTGCCGTCGTTTCCACCATCGGTCTGAAGAGTGAGCCAGCAAGCGCTTTATGGCAGTTCGGCGGCGCGCCCGACTAGCGTAGAAATTCATAGCTCTCTGTCTGGGTGTTAAATGCGCTAAACACTCGCAATACGGACCAAAATCTAGTTAAATCGTTGTTTCGCAGTCGCTAGCTGCATAGGCAACTTAGCAAGGGAGTCGGGCTTCGCACTACTCAATTACTGCCTCTTCGCACCGGCAGGTGGCGCTACGCGTCTTGCAAAACTCCAGAGTCTGACGTCCGTTCGGACGTGCGGCGGCGTGCGTTTTGTTTCCCTCGTTCGTGCGCTCGTTGTTCTACCGCTGTGGATTTTTCGTGCTTGTTCGCCCCGGAGATCACCCTGCTAACCGCCCCCGACTCAGCCACATAGAAGGTGAGCGAGATTTGAGCAGTGTTTCGAATCTCCCTTGTTCGTTCATTGCAATGCGATTTGACAATGTACGGAAACAGAGGTACCATTCAGCAAAAAAGGCGGGAAAGTGAGCACAGCGCCTGTGCGTCCCTGCTCGTTTTCATTGCTCGTGTATACTTACCGTTGCGAGAATCGGTTGTATATAGCGCTAGATTTGCGTTTTAGAACTTGGAGTTTTCTCACGGTTTAATATCGCTGTGCAGTTGCGGCGACGCAATCA
The DNA here is from genome assembly GCF_023375885.2 of Dermacentor andersoni. NCBI lineage: Eukaryota > Metazoa > Arthropoda > Arachnida > Ixodida > Ixodidae > Dermacentor > Dermacentor andersoni. The sequence goes on from NC_092816.1 coordinate 82,269,825, forward strand.
GATTTGGCTGCGGTACGTGCCACCTAAAAACGGACATGTGCGCAGCGCTTTTTGGTACAAGGTTCAAGCACCGATTTAATTAGCCTTTTTATGAGCGCTTGCGCTACGCTGTTTTGGAGGAAAACAAAAATGCGACGTGAAATCATCGTTCGCGCCAAGCCGTCCAGTGACTACGTACAGGGTCGTCCACTCTTTTAGTTAGAATGCCGCTCCGTGCTGCCGGCGCTCCGCGGGGCGCCTCTGTCGGGCGCCGGAGAAACTATTGCGCAGGTGCAGTGCAGGCGCAGCGGGGCTTCGCGCGTCGTCTGCTACAGTGCGCCCTGTATTGCGGTGAAGTGGACTTCAAATTTGCATGCCTCCGCAGAACGCCGATCGGAGAAACGTTTCTGAATAAACAAAAGACTGCTGAGAAGCCTATCAGCTGCTTTTATCCCGTTGCAGCAACCGGCGCTCTCGGTGTAGACAGGCGGGAATCACATTTTGGGCCGCAGTGGTGATACGGCAACGTTCTTGTAGTCTTAATCGCCGAATGACTCGCGACAGCAGTTGCACTCGGCGGCAGAAAGTTGGGTGACTTGACGGTTTACATCTTTAGATAACCTTCGTCATAGAAATTTCGCAACCGGGAAGCTGCAGTGTCACGTTAAACCGAAGGAAAGGTTATGCTTTTAGCGCTCATCCGAAAGTCCTGATGGAAATGTTAGAGGCAGATTGAAAGGCGGCTGACTAAATTGTCCACATACCCAATTCAACATGTCCTGCTTCAATACGCCAGCTACATACTTGGAACTTAGCGGGCACACAGTACGGCATATTTTCCTACGGCCAGCTATGAACTGTAAAAGTCCTTGGAGGCACATAGATGTTTATTAACTGCGGGAAGGCGAAAGCCGTTTGCGACTCACTCCACTGAGTTGAATTTGCCGCGCTTGAATTCATTTCGTGACAGATGAGAAGCGCAGATGGCGCAAGCGTGGCAGAGGGATCATTTGACATCACGACGCGCTGCACCGTGATGTCACGTGAAATTAAGGTCACGTGACCTAAAATCTAACGGACGGGCGCTAGTAGGAACAATTAAACGCTATCGCCTTAATAAATATCCTCTCAGCAACTACTTAAAGCCATGTAAAGCTGAAGACTGAGGTCCTGGTAAACCTTAGGGATTGTTTTCAAACGCTGATGAGTCTACCTGGCCGTCTACCTCCATCTGTGGGAAGGTAAAATAGGAGACTGAAAATGTAGCTCCACCTCCACTATTACTATTCCGCTCCGATTAATTTTCGTTGCGCCGAGATTTCAGCAGACAACAGCAGTCGTCTGCTAACACTTATTACCAGCTACTAAGCAAGACGCCAAAAATTAAAAATATTGGCGGATCGTAGTGCTGCAGCAGTAGTATAAAGCTTCGAATATTACGCGGCGCGCATTTTCTCCCCGGTATGCTTATTTGTGTGTTTCAACTTCACCAGGCACGCAGGAAACTTTGCTACGGTTGCTGCAACGGGATAAAAGCAGCTGATAGGCTTCTCAGCAGTCTTTTGTTTATTCAGAAACGTTTCTCCGATCGGCGTTCTGCGGAGGCAGTGCAAATTTGAAGCCCACTTCACCGCAATACAGGGCGCGCTGTAGCAGACGACGCGCGAAGCCTCGCCTGCGGCTCTCACTGCACCTGCGCAATAGTTTCTCCGGCGCCCGACAGAGGCGCCCCGCGGAGCGCCGGCAGCCCGGAGCGGCATTGTAACTAAAAGTGGACGACCCTGTACGCGTGGCGTCAGCACCCTCCTAGCAGCGCGGGATCGGCGACAGATGCATGCGTGGCGTGCGAGGCAAATGGAAGGTACTCTGCTGCGCTGTCGCTTCAGGAGTGCCCCGCATTGCTACAAGGCCGTTGACGCGCCGTGCTGTCGCTGCCCGCGCTATATTAATATAAAATTGCCAAGGTGTATTTGCGATCATATATTAGATATAAACGGGAAGTGCACTCGAATGCTACGAAATCATGGTGGATATATATGTACATGCCTTGACAATTTAACCACGTGTGTTTTGTTCTCCACCATTTCGTGCGCGTTTGGTTCTTTTTGTCCTGTTATACGTTCGACGTGTGCCATCACGCGCAAAGGGCTTCGCGCAAGCGCCTTAAAATCACGGAAAAGGCAGATTTCTGGGCATTCTAGGTTTGACAATTAAGAGGAAGCTTTAGCTCGGCCGCTCCTATCAAAATACACGGGAAATGAGAAATAGTCTTTCTCAGGAACCACTGCTCCAGTTTCATGAGGTTTGTCGCATTTAAAAGAGAACGTTAAAATCCAGTAACTGTTGGTTGCGAATTTTTTTTATTTATGTCATCAATTTGTTAATAAAAATTTTTAAAATCGTAAATTCTCAGAAAGTAATACTTTCATGTTTACAACTCTGTCACTCAGCAATGAAAAACGATATCACAGTTCTGTAAGTTGTACCTAATAGTACATCTAAAGCGAACAAGATTGGTATATTACACATGGCTTTAACAGAACGACTAATATGTCAGTGGACTTTGAAAAACCCTTGAAAACAATGTATCAAATTCACTTAGGATATAAATTGGCATATCAAATTTGTCCGCTTTAGAGGATCTAATGAATGCAGTTTATACAGAACTGCGTGATATCTATTCGTGGCACAGAGCTACGAATTTCTAATCTTCGTGCTTCTATTTTTCCAAACTTAAATTTGAAAATTTCTTGAAAGAACTCTCCCACTAAATCAAAATTCCACTTGCAACAGTCACTAAAATTTAACTTTCTCCCTCATGTGCAACAGGTGTCATTAAAATCGGTCTAGGGGTAACCTCAAAAAACATTTCTGTATTTTACATGTATTTGAACAGGCGGCACCATAGTTGGGCCCGAGCTACGCTTCCTCTTAAGGGGATCCAACTTTAAAAAATAATGTCATTAATTGAAACATCAACTCCTTGCCACTTTGGTGACTCATTGATTTGAGAGGGAACGAGAACGCGGCAAATTTGCCGTGTCGTCCTACTGTGGTTGCAGATTGCATGTATGCATTATCGACAAACTATCATAAATGTCTAGAAGTAAATAGTTAAGTCAAATAGTTATTTTTGCTGTGAATTAGCGCAGTATATATAAAGAGGGCACATAAAAGGGGAGCTCATTCTTGTGTATTAAATAACACTTTGGCACACGCTTGTAACAGTGCTTTCTCTGTGGAGCATTTCTGTGGAAAACTGAAAGGCAGCACACCTTAGTAGCAGCTAGCGGATAGACCAATAAAAACATCTAAAAGTGATTCTATAGGAAGGAGCTGCCTTTAGATGTGGCCAAAACAATTGAATGCATGTCCAGAAACAGTTTTTAAAATTAGGCAATGCATTAAAAATAAGATAAGTATTTGCCCACCTCACACTGCCAGTGGCACAAACAGCCACATTTTAATAACGTCAATCATTTATTTATATCCATCCATTTATGTGAGCTTAAAGGGACACTAAAGTGAAAAATTATTTCTTCTGCATCAGTAAATTACCGCTCCACAACACCAAAAACACCACTCTTACAACGATAAGATGTTTGGTGAACCAGAAAAAGCGCAAGAATGAAATACGGGTGGCGACGCCTACTTAAGTTCCCGCACCTGGGGGCTGTGACGTCTTGGATTTTGATGGCATTTTCTAGGGCCTACTAATTATATATAGCGGTACAGATTGACTACATAGTGTTCTAAAGGAACCAAGTATTAAACATGGCAAGTTTCGGGAACATTTATTCAGCCAACGTGGCCCCAAATGCGAAAACATACTTTGGAATCCCTGACGTCACGCTGACGTACCGGCGCTGGGGTTTCGGCGCGAAATTCAAATACTGATACTTGGACCTTCATTTTCTTATCTAATATTCAAACTATCTTTTTGAAATGACTGCCTGCAGGGTTCTCAAACAATGTTTTATTAGTCTAAACTGATTTATTGTTTCCCTTTAGTGTCGCTTTAAAGCCAGCCAATGTAACCCTTTTGATTGTTGCTTTTGGTGCGTCACGACTTCACATTTTAGTACTGGCATCTGGTTTTTTCAGATTCAAACGCCCTGACCTCACGGAAGGTTATCGACGCTTCATGTACACTTGAGGAAGTGAAGATTATTGGCCATCGAGGTTTGTTGAATGGAGTTCACGTACCCTAAAACTTCACTGTGTGAAAATATGTCATTATAGTATGTGTTCTTTCTTAAGATACCTTGAAGGCAGCCCTTGAAAGATGAACGAGTCACTGGACGCATCCTATTTGAGGCAGTCCCGGATCAACAACGGAGAACGAAAAAGCTGAGAAAGCGAGGAATAATTTACGACTCCTCGGGCACGGATGATGTTGATGAGCTAATGGACTTAGGAACACAGCCATCAAGTCACACTAAAGGTAATTTTTTTCTATTTACTTTTTGATAAAATATGCAGCTTGTCCTTTGAAATATTGCAGCCCATTGCATTTCCTTTGAATGGGACTGCTGTTGTTTTATAATCACAATTACAGTATATATATCATATCCATGGAATCTATAGCGTCTTTATGTTTTTGTTCAGGCATTTATTGACATTGTTTATGTTGAGTCAGATTTATTAACAGCTTCCATGTTGCCACCTGCACCGAAACCGCAATCAATCGCCCCGTGCTTAAATGCTGTGGTACTGACATGCCCGATTGAGAGTTCACCTAGCACACCGCCAGTGACCAGAGGACTATTTGAGCTGTCTACCTCCTCTTCAATTGCATCGCAGTCAGGTACAGCAGTATGCAATTATTAAAAAGTGCATGCAAGTGCAAGGTTTTAACATTTTTTCACCCAGTGTCACTTAGAGCAGGTTTACTAAGAGTAATTTTTGAAATGTTGCTGTTAGTAATGGTGACCAATGTAGATTAAAAAAGCAAATTTAATTCTCGTAGAGAGAAAAGGAGCCTTCTTAGGGCATAGATTCATTTTATTCAGGAATGATACTTGGCCCAAACTTAACGAATCAAAACCTTTATCATCTGTATTCATATGTTATTGGTCTCTACTTTTTCACTACCGTGACTGCATGTTTGTAGTTCTGCAGCAGTGTATACGAGAAACATATTGGTAGTATTGTCTACTTGCCAGCACCGCTGTTGCACGGAAATGCACTGGCCAGCAGAAACTGAACAAAGGTGTGATGAGGGGGGGGGGAACCTTCTATCTTCGTGAACTAGGTTAAATTGCACAGCTGACCCTGTAATTCTGAGCAACTTACATCTATGGATAAATTTTGCAACATTAGATTTTTTTGCAAACATTCCAGGTTTTCAAAATAAAGAATGTCGTCTGGTGTGCAGCTGTCATCATACGCACAATTTTTTATGTTCTTGTGACCAACTATATTTACTAATTCCAGAGAGTGCGTGTTCATCTCAAGACATCATGTCACTGGGCCCAAGACTTGCTCAGCATCGTATGCCGACGCCATGTCAAACACCCAGGGCTGGTAGCTCGCAGCAGGAAACACCACGTTCTGACGCATGTACTACGAACATAAATGACTATCTCTGCATTCTAAATTTCTTCAGCTGGTACAATGTGTCTTTCACCTCTGTTTGGCTGCTTGGAACCATCACCACTCACATAGTTGAAACTAAAATTTGTGGTTTCCTCTGGTTTGCACAGCTGCAAACACCCGGGCTCTACTGTCAGGATACGAGGGGTGTGCAAATATTCCATATTTATAATGCAATTCGAATAGCACCTGCTGTTTGTTTCAAAACTCACTATTCAGAATTGTTGAGTATTTGTTTCCCTTCGGATATCAGGGGAATAACAACACTTACCACCAGCCTATAGGAATGAAGACAAATGCAAGTGGAGACTTTCTAATGATTAGGCTGCGAGGCAGCAGGAGCTGCTATGCCGAATTACCAAATTTGCCTCTGTAGTACTATTGAACTAGCTAAGTGACATATCTAATGAATGAATTGGATTTATTGATAGGAAAGACAGAGAGGTCGACCTGAGCTAGTGCGCTCTAGTCTGCTACTCTGCACTGGGGAAGAGGGAAGGGGAGTGAAAGTACGGGGATGGATGATCATGATAAGAGAAGTGGTGAGTGCTTATGTACATGAGACGGTTGTCTTGCTAGAGCCGCTCGTCGAGCTTGGTGTCCTGCAGAAACTTCAACGATACTTTTTTTACACGTATTGAAACTGCAGTGTCAGGCCATGGGCCGAGGATAGCTTCCTCCGACAGTGGTTGACTGCCAACGCTGGCTAAGAAACTTTCTAACGTCCTTCGCTCCAGCATATATGCTGGGCAGTCGCACAGTAGGTGTTGCAGTGTTTCAGGCGTCTGGCAGTGATCACAATCAGGGCTGTTCGATTGGCCGATGAGGTGCGCGTAGCGACGGGTGAAAGCAACGCCGAGCTGAATCCTGTGTAGCAATGACGTTTTGCTCCGTGTGGGCTTCGGGGGCAAACAGAATTTACCGTCTGGGTCAATCATATGTAGACGTCTGTGAATGTTGTCATAGTGGGCTCTGTAAGCTATTGTAAGGTCCTGCATGAGTGCCTTGATCATGGAGTTGGTGTCAGGTCGTGAGTAGGCAATCGGTATTTCATCAGAGGAAGAGGACGCCGATCTTGCCTCACTGTCAGTGAGTTCATTGCGAAAAACACCACAATGACTAGGCACCCATTCAAAGGTGATCACGTGGCCACTTAACTCCACGTGATCACCTTTCCATGGGTGCCTAGTCATTGTGGTGTTTTTGGCAATGAACTCGCTGACAGAGAGGCAAGATCGGCGTCCTCATGTATTACAAATGAGTTGTTTCTTTTTTATAACAAAAGTGATTAAGGCCTGTTTTGAGATTGCTTGGTTAAAACTCGTTGCCTAAAAATATAAGCGGATGAAAGTTTTTATTTCTAGCGGTAGGAAAGTTTCCTGCCACTGAGTAAATGAGCTGTCATTTGCTTATCGCAGTGGTTCTTGCATTATCAAAACATGCGCTGCATTTCTTTCTTGTTGGAATTCGTTATTGTTATACAATAATTTCATGTTGCTGTGGTCACTGCCTTTCCTTAATTGCAGGGAGCTTTTGCCCATCTCCTGTCACTCGGAATGCTCCTGCCTCACGATATCCAGTTCCCTCTAGACAAGGTATGGCGAAACTAACATTTTTGTGCAGAGAGGTACTCAGCATTGATAGTAACGTGGCTAAGTCTCCTGTATTTGGCTGAACATTGTGTCTCTATCAGGGGCCTGATGCCTGTGTTTTAAATTAGGCTACAAGTGATACTAGCATAAGTACTTCCAAGCTCTATGATCTATAGGCTAAAAGTATGTTTAAACCAATCCAGTTAGCATTTTTTTTTAATTTGGCTAGTTGTCTAAAAGAGCTATGAATTGGGCTAGTTGGTGTGCATTCGTTTTTTGTTGTGCTACGTACAGTAGGACACAACAGGACAACAAGATGACAGTCGTCGCTAAAGAAAAAGATAAGATAACCAGGGAAATCCTAGAAGCTTTAGAAATAGAAGAAAAACACAACTGCGTGAGCACCCTTTAATCATACAAACAAAAGGCGAAATTACTTACGCAAAGAATGCATACATACACAGAATGCACTTATAGAATCATAACAACCAGAAACGTGAGAACGCGATCTGAGTGTAGCTGCTGTAATCATAGTTCACGCAGTCGCAATACTTCGTTGTGTGCTTTAAAAAAATGTGGTATGATCTGACAATAAACCAGCTGGTAGTTTGCGCTCCCGTGTGTCACTTCGTGTCCGCTTCATATTCAGTGTCCGGTTTATCCCTGTTGCATCCTACTGTACATAGCACAAGAAAAAATAAATGTTGGCTAGTTGTAACCATCATTGTTGGTATAATTAGGCGAAAATATTTGGGGTTTGAGTCAGATTTTCTCTGCATATAGTTTTATAAATATATGTACAATGCCTAATTTTGTTTCTTTTCTAACCACTAGATGATCGTATTCTGTTAACATCTGATGAAACATATATTTAGTAATATTTGTTTTATGAGTGCTTGTAACTTACTCTTGTTCAGAGTTTTCCTTTTATGTTTGACCGATTAGACCCGACATTCTTTTGCCCTTCTGCTTGAATGAGGTTTTCACAGAAACCTAAATATTCTCTATATACTTGTACATTTTATATATGAAACGATGATACCATTAGTATAAAATGCTCGGATATTGTTTACAGAAGAAAGCAGCCGATGCCCCACACTTCAGGAAATACTTGATTTTGTACAATAGCTTCACATGAGACAGCTAGGTAAAAATCACATTACATGCAGTGCTTGATAGAGCAAACACTGATACTTTCCTGTGTTGTTAAAGGGACTAACAACAAATTTCATTCTTAGAACTTAGCCTTGCTGGTTCACCCTGATTACTTTGTTTCATGAACATGAATGTGTTTTGAATGAAAAAATTGCAAGGGGTTTGAAAATATTGCATTTTAGTCATGTGAAATATTGCCTGGATAGCCAAAACTTGCGTGATGTAACTACACCGAAGCACTACAAATATCTGTAAAAGCTGATTTCTTGGGGAATTAGGAATTCGGCAAGGTGGAAAAGTTAAACTATAGACCTTCTTATCGGGCAAGGATGGCTTGTGCAAGCTGATGCGGTGCTGCTTGAATGTGTTGCCGTTGCGTGCTGTGGAACGATTTGGACATGTTTTAGATTGTTTTCCGACACTTTAAGTGATGTCAATTCATATGAGGTCAATGGGAAGCCTCTGTGTAGCCTTTCAGTGCAGTCGTAAGCACAGTGTGCGAGAATTTCTCTTGGCTGCATATATGCTTGCAACGTGCAACAGCAGCTTAGGTGTGCACGTGCTGTTAACTGTTTTCACAGTATCGGTTTCCGCTTGACGAGGAGCAGCGATGTCTGAATGGCCATTGTGAATTGGAAAATCTTTTCATTGTGATCACTTGTTGTGGGAACTAAAACAGAAAAGAGTGCTCGTGTATGGCCAACCCAGTGCGACCCGGAAGCGCCAATCGTGATAAAATATTTGCATTGGTCACCAGCATAGTTCTCATGCATTTCAAGTCCAGTAGACTTGAAATCACCATGCTATATCTGCACGAGCCTCCTGTATGGCGTTACTTAACACAGCGATCGCTGCGGTTGGTAAACGAGCATGATACATATAGCTTTGTGCGTCGGCATTGCCTTTTTGCCGTGTAAAGCAGTAACGTCCAAAGGGGATCGCACAGAAAGAATCTAGCGGCTATTTGCGAGGACGCAATTTCCGTAAGACGAGTGAGGTGTCGTAGAGGATGGGATGAACAAAGCCGTAGAAACCTGTTCTCATCCTCCTCTTCCGCGAGAAAAAAAAAGAAAATGGGCTAACGTCGCAATAAGACCTTGCATGGTCATGCCGCATGCTTGGATCATGTGCTACAAGGAACAACCAGATCTATAACCCACCAACTACCACTGCTTCGGACGCTCGCGCAGTATACAGATGGGCATTCGACAAGTGTAATTCACTATATACGGTATGCTGTTATTACCAACAAAAACTTTGTTATTCCCATTCCCCTCTGTAATGCCTTCGGGCCTTGAGGGTGCTAAACTACTGCTTAAAACTAAATGAGAAAGCTGCAGTGAGGTTACATTAGTGAAAAACATTTTCAGAAATACCGACTGATCTTGAAGCCAATTGTAGGCTAAAATGCACGTGCACATCGTGCTGGGTGTTTCGTACATCTCAATGCCGCAGAAACTTTGGCCATGCTGACCTAAATTGCTTCAGTACATCTCACTGAACAGTTTCCCTCAAGAAGATGCCACGTTATACTAAATAGAGAGCGCGAAGCAAAAACAGCCATCAGAAGCTGCCGCCAGAGGTATACCTGTCATACAAAATGGAGTGCTCGCCCAAGCGAGCATGCCTACAGCCCATGGTTGGCGCCACTGCGTATGCAGCATGGCGGTGCCTGTGAAAAAAAAACGGTCTCTGCAGCAGCATAAAAATTATACCGTCTTTTAAGACGGGAAGATATGCATTCTTTCGGTACAAGTACCAGGTGCAGTTGAGCATTTTTGAGTATATGAGTGCTTTTTCTTAGGATATCCTAACGTTGAAATATTCTTTAGGATTCGAGAAGGAAGTCCTAAAGGCCCTTGGCGACATACTCTTCAACATGAGAAGTGTGCGCAAGGAAAACCCCAGTGGGAGCCATGTTGTCATGAAGCTGCCCAGTCCCTGAGGAACTTCTGGCATTTGACAACTATCTCTCGGATCGAGACCACATGGACTTAGTGGTAAGCCACTATACTATAGGAAATAAGCTTTGCTGCCACCTGCACAATTATCTTGCCGGCAGTTTTGTGCATTATGAAAGTGCCAATTTTATACCCGTATAAAGGAGGCAGTGCATATCAGTTCGGAACTCTGTACTAATTGAATGTCGTGGTTATTAAGTGCGTGAATTTGTAAGATATGCCATCGCTGGCTATAATGCATTCTGAAGTTGCAGGGACTTTTGTGCTGTTTTACCGGATGCATACTGCGAATTCATTGTGAATGGAATTGGCAAATAATTTATGCAAAGGTGATATTAAAACTAATGAACTAATCCTCCATGATATTTCTGTAAATTGCCAATTGACTTATGCATACTTAGCGCTCCTATATGCTCAAATGTACAACCTCTGCATTTCGTTTTCTAGCATAGAGGCAGCCCCACTTATCGAGCTACTTATAGTCAAACCCGGATATATTGAACCCACATATAACGAATTATTGTGTATATCAAACAGCTGTAAAATCCCCTCGAATATGCATGTATATACTTTTTACTCTATATATCTAGTTCTTGTGATCCCCATCATATTCAATATATCTGGGTTCGACTGAATGGATTACATATACACAGATAAACACATAATACTTATAACAGTGGGAGATAAGGTTCTGTGAATTTACAAAAACTGCATTTTACAGGAACTGAGGCCTGTCCACTTACTGCTTTTGTAACATTTAATGCCAACTTTTCACTACAGAAGGTTAGCTTGTGTCAGTTCGCAGGAGATTCTTTGCTGGTTTAAAGATATGGTAATTTAAGAGATAAAATGCTTTTTCCTATCATTGCAAGATTATCTTGCAATGACAAAATTCAAGGTGTAGTTTAGATGTTTGTCAGACCATTTAAGCATAACACAACAGTTTTTTACTGAACTTTTATTTAGATAGTAATATACGGACACTCCAAGTGCATTTATGCCGTCGGCGTTGCCGTGAGGTTCCGCATAAAATCCAACGGCGATAAAACCGTCGCTGCGCGCTGTGTGTGCGTGTGAAAGCGTGCGAGGGTAAGCTGCCGACCGCAGCTTATTCTCGAGCATGCGAGAGAGGAAGGTGGCCGGAAGCGCGCGGACTTAGTTCACTCGCGGTACACAGGGAGGAGGAGACGGTAGATGTGGGGGTGCGTTCTGCTTTCGTGGCCGCTGCTGACGGAGCTGCCGCGCGGGCACCGTACCTTGAAAGCGATCTGCTATGTGGCCAAAGTGTGCACCCGCGGGGCCTCATCTTCAAAGCAATCTGCGATGGGTACGAAGTACATACGCCGAGTGCTGATAGCTTAGTATGTGCTGTGCTTTCGGCGTTCGCGTTGAATCGAGACAAGCGACAGTGGGAACGTCAATTTGCCTGCTGCTGCTGGCGTGCTTTCCAGGTTTTGAGGAGTTTCCGCGATCATCAAGCGAGATGTATTCATGTTTACGTGTACGCGCGTGACACCGTGCTTCTTTACTTAGTTAGTAAGCGAACATTTACAACTTTATACAGCTGATAAAACTACTATCCTTACTTCGGATAGCTGTCTACTAATTTGCGATCGCAATCGATTGTTCGCCTTTTGGGCGAAACTGCAACTTTTTTATTCATATATTGCAATTTGTGTTGCAGGTTGGCTATTTCTCTCTGAAAAGGTGGCAGCGATGCAGAAGACGGAGTTCGCAGAGTGCTCCGACAAATCGTTTCCAAGACAGTTGCACTGCAGTGCAGCTGGGGCGCTATAACGTAAAACTATTCCAAACTTTTCTGTTCCAATTCTGATATCACCCCTCCGCGATTGGTCAAAACTTTTTACGACCACCCCCCACTTCACCTGTCTGTCACGCGACGTCACAAAACCGCAATACCTCCCCATCTGATATGATGTGTACACACTGATTATTCATGATTTGACAGAACAAAAAAAAAACTTATTTCTGATTCGACCCCTTTTCGCCATTAGCCCTCGGCTATTGGTAAAGAGTTTTCGGGCTGCACCCACTTCACCTGCCTGTCACGAGACGTCACAAAAGCGCAAAAACTAACCACGTCAAAGTGACGTGTACGCGATAAAGGTGCATTAATATTGCCGAACAAAACTAAATTTTTTTCGGAATAGCCGCAGGCTGCCCCGTTCCGAAAGGAATAAAAGATGGCTGCCGCCGATCGCTGAGACGCTGGCTACTCGCACCTGCAGGAGAGCATGGGGGTATTTGCGTATAATAAAGCTTCTTGCGTGACCGTGTAACGTTTTCAAGCACTTTCGGCACGTTGACTACATGATTCTGCCAATTCTTCTTTGCAGAGGGTCAGTCTTAGCGTCATTCTTAAGCTTCCGTTGCATGCCGCCGCGATTTTCGACCAGCCACCACAAGGTAAGTAAGGGAAAGCCGACCAATGGCAGAAGTCGGCTCCACCCTCTTCATCCGGTTATCGATTTTCAGTGCACTGGCTCTGCCCCAGTGAATCCCTCTCCACTTGAGCGTTCTCCTCGCCTCTTGTCAACCAATTAGATAGGACAAGCCGCTCAGTGTAGGCAATGTTATTCGCTTTTCAAGCAAACAAAAGTGACTTCCTATGAACGAGGAGAGCGTTTGATTGGTCTGTTCAGACAACCCTGCGGGTGACCGCCCGGTGCTTGTGTAGGTGGTTACGCTAATATGACGTCAGGAAGTTGGAATAGAAACATGTTGGAATAGTTTTACGCTATAGGGCCCCTGGGCCGGCTCCTCGGGGAATGAATTTCAATTCAAAAGCCTCAGAAATGTGCTGCATCTTTTGCTTGGTAAGCATCAACGTAAAACAAATAGTCCTTTGTCTTCTGCTGCGGCTTTCAATATTTCCCCCATTACAAGATTTAGTGTTATATATACTTCTCTATGCTATGGTGTTGCAGTTACAGTTTAGATAAAATATTTGACCCTAATCAGTATATTACAGACACTCCATTACTGATGTTCGTTAGGCAGCACGTGCTATGGATGCTGTTCTGCTCAGTTTTCAACAGTGGCTGGCCTCGTGAATACTCATAGCTGTGTCATCTAGAGTAACAGAGTCAACAAGGTTGAAACACAGCTTCGCTACAATCATTGCTTCCTCAGTTCAGAGCTGAATCACCTTAATTTGTGTTGTATGAACTTTCCTATTTTTGAAGCTCATAATGAAAGCAGGCACGCAATTTAGTGGTTTACTACTGAGCTACACAACTAAGAGATAGGTTGCTTAGGGGAAGACAGATTTATGCATTAAGGTGTGTAATTTTAAGGCGAAGCCTTAGGTGTCTATGTTGGCTGTGACATTGAAGAAAATTGGCCAGCACCGCAAGAAATGCTTGGATTGACGTCACATTTCTCGGGGAGGTCCCGGTAAACAAAGTAAATTGGTGGCTTTGAAAAAAAAATTGGTACGTTTCGGTCTGGTTGGGTATCAAACCCGGGCACACCGGAGTGCGAGACAAGCACGCTTCCCTGAAGCCATGGCCGCTCCATTGTTCTAGCTTACTAAACGTATGCCTAGTGCGTGCCTGATTCCACACATGCCGTTGCAGCCATCTTGCTGTCTAACGGTGTGGCCTAGTGCATACAATAACATACAGCACTTTAGGTACTACGTTAAGTGTTCATATGTGGTGTTCAGGAGGTCGCCTTAGTGCCACACCTGTGCTTCCCATTGCGGCTCGTTATGTCTTACAAAGAAGTCTAGCCCTGACTGTATAACTTGATGCATCACCAATTGTCTTACAAAGAAGTTCAACCCCAACTGTATAACTTAATGTATTAGCAAATGTGCAGCAGGCTTTCGCCTTCTTGTGTTACAAGAGCGTAACACCTGCCAAACCCTTTTTCACAGGTGCAACACGTGCCATCTTCGGCACGACTGATGCAGCTGTTGCAGACACCACCAAAAGGTGGCTGATGTTTGCTGCGGACCAAGAGGGAGGCCGGACACACAGATGGCGCGTCGCCTTGTTGACGCAATCCGACACAAGCCAAGACAGCACCTCGTATTCTCTAGAGTTTGATGTAGCCTCTTTTTCTAAAACAGTTCTGCTACATGTTATTCCACATATCAGGGGTGTAAAGCTTTCCCAGCGTGGCGCACAGCGCCTACAATGCACAAGCAACTTCAGTGCCTTTGCTTGCAACGATGTCCCGGTAGCACTCCCTGGCAAAGAGTATTGCAAAGTTTGCCAGCACTGGATGGACTTGAAGCCTATCCTTCAAGTTGATAACAAGTTTATCAACAAAAGCTTCTCTGGTTCCCTGCATTCAAACTTCAAATTCTGATGTGACTGACAATGTAATATCATTGCTGGCACAGAATTCTTTAAGGTTTGTCTTTAGGTCTTTCTGTGCCTCCGGCATGGTTATTGTAGATGTTATCACGTCCTGCAAGAGATCAACATGCAGCGACCTTGCTTGGAGGGCTTTGATAGCCTCTCAGTCAATGAGACATCACACATCATCAAAAGTGTGCCTACAAATCTCCCACTTAAGTTAAGCTTTAGCAGCCCAGCTGCCTTATTGTCACCCCTCTCATCTGCTTCTCGTGAGAGACTTGCTGTGATGGCTTGCAGATTATTTTGGACAGCATTACACGAGCCTCCAACACTAAGCCAGCGTGTGGCAGATGGCTCAGTAATCTTTGAGCCCACTGATTGACTGATGTGTTCAAATATGACTTTTTAAAATGATGTAACAGCTTATTCGTTCACGTAATTGCATTCACCCTTTCTTTTTTTGTGTGACATTTCATTTTTAGACAGCTGAATGGTGTCATGTGGTTCGGCCACCTAAAAGAGAGCATTAGCTGTGCCTTCTGTGTTCCGTGGCTTGATATGTGCAATAATTTTTGTGATATAGTTTACTGCAGTCGCTATTAAGGAAGTTGATATATTCACTGATGTGTTCAAATATGCGTTTTTAAAATGCTGTAAGAGTTTATTTGTTCACATAATTGTGTTCCACCCTTTCCTTTTTTGTGATATTTCATTTTTGGACAGCCGAATGATGTGTGGTTCGGCCATCTGTGTCCCTTGTTAGCTTGATATGTGCAGTCATTTTCTGTAGTTTACAGCTGTCCCTGTTAAGAAACTGGATATATTGACTTATGTGTTCAAATAGCCGTTTTTAAAATGCTGAAACAGTTTATTTGTTCACACAATTGTGTTCCACCCTTTCCTTTTTTGTGATATTTCATTTTTGGACACCCGAATGATGTGTGGTTCGGCCATCTGTGTCCCTTGTTAGCTTGATATGTGCAGTCATTTTCTGTAGTTTACTGCTGTCCCTCTTAAGGAACTGGATATATTAACTCATGTGTTCAAATATGCGTTTTTAAAATGATGTAACAGTTTATTTGTTCACATAATTGTATTCCACCCTTTCCTTTTTTGTGGTATTTCATTTTTAAACAGCTGAATGATGTGTGGTTCGACCATCTGCGTCCCTTGTTGGCTTGATATGTGCAATCATTTTCTGTGATATGGTTCACTGCTGTCCGTGTTAAGGAACTGAATATATGGACTCTTCACCGGTGTGTTCAATTCTGCCTTTTTAAAAAAATGATCTGACAGTTCATTTGTTCACGCAGTTGTGTATTCTATGCTTTCTTTGTGTTTAGACATGTTCCATCTGATGCTACTGTATTCTTCAGCGCAAAATAAAAATGAAACATCGAAAATGTTTGTGTTGTGACATATTTGGTGTGGTACAGATAAAAATGTACAAAAAAGTAGCAGGGCATTTATATGTAGCCAAGATAAAAAAACTAAAAAATTGGGGACAGAAATTGCATTGGCCAAAATGCTTGGCTTCCATAGCAAGAATATGCTTGGCTGTTGCATGGTGTTCCAATGCAGTGCCAGCTATGGCAACAGGTGCTTCCAATCGTTGGCAATGCATGGCCTTCCATTGCTTGGCCAATGGTAGGCTTGTCACTCCAGCCACGCACAGACCTTGCTTGGCCTCCAATAACTTTCCAATGATGGACAGCTTGGCCAATGATGATTTACCATGCTTGGTTCTAGCAAATTTTGCCGGTAGGGATGATATTGATCAGCGGCCGATTTGAGGAGGCCGGTAGGGCGTTGCTGGTGCCGTGTCGTCACGGCACAGGTATAACAATTGGCCACGTCGACTTTAATACCAGTGTCGGTGCTATCACCATTGCCGGCTTCAGAGAAGCATGATTGAGTACCGGGCAAAAGAAAAAAGTAGTGTACACCACCGATGCGAAACTGACATACAATTTGTTGTCATAAGAATTGCTGTCATAGCGTCAGAGTCGCTGTCACGACATCAAGCTGTTCCGACTTCAGAACTCTTGTTATCGCGACAGAACGTTTCTGTTGCAACTTCAGAACACTTGGTCTTCGCGACAGAATGCTTCTGTTGCGACATCAGAAGTTCTGTCATAACGCCAGAAATGTTTGCCGCAACTACAGAAATGTCAGGAACTTCTGTCGTACAACAGAAATTTCTGTAGTTGCGACAGGAATTCCTGTTGTGTTCAACTGGGCCCTACGGAAGCTTGTCGCATCGCATAATTTCAGTGCACTTCTGTTGTCATCATTGGGTACATGTTGCGAAGATATGTTTCTGTCGTACAACAGTTCTCTGTAGTACAACACAGTACTTTAGGAACACTTCTGTTATGACAACTGGGTGCCTGTTGCAACGATAGGTTCCTGTCGTACAACATTTTTCTGTAGTAGAACAGAAGTTGGTCACATTACTCCAGGAACACTTCTGTTTTGACACTTGCGGGTCTGTTGCTACAATAGGTTTCTGTAGTATTTAAACAGCTCTCTGTAGCGCTACAGAAATTTGTCAGTTTACTTCAGGAACATTTCTGTTGGGACAACAGGTTGCCTGTAGGGATGACAAATTTTTCTGTATGCTACAAAAATCTGTTGTAGAGCTTCAGCTTTCTGTTGTAACAACATACATACGACAGAGTGTACTTCAGTAGTCACAACAAGAAATGTCTATTGTGCATCAGAAAAGTCTGTCACTCCATCAGGAATCTGTAGTTACTACAGAAAAATCTTGTTATAGACCAGAAATTTCTGTAGTACTGAAGGCAACCTCTGTTGTCATTTCCAACTGGGATGTTCCCTTTGAATGAGGAAAAATAAAGAAAAATAAAGGGGCTGTGTTTTTTGAACCCAAATTAATCGCAAAGACAGGCGAATCCACATAAATATGAGGTTCGTTCCATTAAATATACGTGCAACGTTAGTTTCAATGGAACCTACGTGGAGTGTACAACGGCGCATGTTTCGTTCAGTACGTGACCTTCAAATTGAATGTAACTGCCGCTGTGTGCATTCAGAAACGTAAAAGCCAGGGCCATGCGTCATCGCAATAACACTGACGCACTGACAAAACACGTTAGCCGCTGTAGGTCTTGCAAAAGTAGCTTTATGATATTGAATATTTTTTGTGCGCGTGTCAGCTCAGCCGTCCATTCGCAACATTTGTGTGCAGACGATATTCATTCAGTGCTAGGGACGTGTTTCGTGGCTCGCGAGTGAAAACAGCTGCCACGAGCGGGGATTGATCGAGGAAGGACGAGCCATCAACATGCTCGACGGAACTATGACTCACCAGAATCAGGCCGATGAATGGCACATAGCCGTGCACGGTCGTAAGAACGAAACAAAATATTAATGCCGTGGTACAGCATGGATTTTTTCGTTCTGTACGTGACCTTCAAAGGGAATGTAAGTGCCGCTGTGTACATTCAGAAACGTAAAAGCCAGGGCCGTGCGTCATCGCAATAACACTGACGCACTACCTGTCAAAACACGTTAGCCTTTGTAGGTGTTGCAAAAGTAGCTTTAAGATATTGAATATTTTTTCTGCGCGTGTAAGTTCAGCCGTCCATTCCTGACATATCTTTACAGATGATATTCATTCAGTGTTAGGAACCTGTTTCGTGGCTCGCGAGTGAAAACAGCTGCAGTGAGGGGGGATTGATCAAGGAAGGACGAGCCATCAATATGGTCGGCGGAACTACGACTCACCAGAATCAGGCCGATGAACGGCACATAGCCGTGCATGGTCGTAAGAAATAAACAAAATATTAATGCCGTGGTACGGCAGTGCTTCTTTCGTTCTGTACGTGACCTTCAAAGTGAATGCAAGTGCCGCTATGTGCATTCAGAAAAGTAAACGTCAGGGCCGTGGGTCATCGTGGGTCACTGCATTCAGGGCTGCCATCGAACGCATTTTCCTTTGAAGCAGCCCACCCCTCATGTAAAACCCCTCTCCAGGGGCATTTGAGGAATAAATAAATAAATAAATAAATAAATAATAACACTGACACACTACATGTCAAAACAAGGTAGCCGTTGTAGGTGTTGCAAAAGTGGCTGTGTCTTATTGAATATATTTTGTGCGTGTGGCAATTCAGCCCTCCATTCGTAACATATGTTTACAGACGATATTCATATAGAGCTAGGGATGTTGCTGACGTGTTTCGTGGCTCACGAGTAAAAACAGCTGCCGTAAGGGGGAATCAAGGAAGGACGAGCCACCAATGTGCTCGGCGGAACTACGACTCACTAGAATCAGGCTTTTGAATGGCACATAGCCGTGCATGGTTGTAAGAAAGAAACAAGATATTACTTCCGTGGTACAACAGGGCTTGGTCGTTCAGTACGTTACCTTCAAAGTGAATGTAAGTGCCGCCATGTTCATTCAGAAACGTAAAAGCCAGGGCCATGCGTCATCGCAATAACACTAACGCACCACGTGTCGAAACACGTTAGCCGTTGTTGGTGTTGCAAAAGTAGCTTTTACATATTGATTATTTTTGTCCGTGTGTCAGTTTAGCCGCCCATTCCTACCATATGCTTACAAACGATGTTAATTTAGTGCCAGGGACGTGTTTCGTGACTCGCGAGTGAAAACAGCTGCCGCGAGGGGGGATTGATCGAGGAAGGACGAGCCATCAATATGCTCGGCAGAACTACGACTCACCAGAATCAGTCCGATGAACCGCGCACAGCTGCGCCAGGTCGCAAGAAAGAAACAAAATATTAATGTCATGGTACAGCAGTGCTTCTTTCATTCTGTATGTGACCTTCAAAGTGAATGTCAATGCCGGCTTATGCATTCAGAAACGCAAAAGCCAGGACCGTGCGTCATCGCAATAACACTAACGCTCAAGATGTCGAAGCACGTTAGCTCGGTAGTCGCCAGTAGAATAATTTACAGTCGTGAATAAGCGAAGTAAGGTGTTCTGAGAGGTGTTTCTTATATTTTGTGAATGTTCTGTCAAAATGTTTGCGTTCTTTAAGCATTTCATTCTAGAAGTTAGGTTGAATATATAGATAGTTTTCTGATACATATTTTGAACTTGTATACGTTGCAGACAACACCGTCTAGCTATCAGATAAAATTAAATTCTAATATGTATTTTATTTGTGATAAATTATAAACACAAGGATACACAATGTATTCAGCATTACGTTCGATTAAGTAAGCCGTTAACGGTTAGAGGAACTTGCGAGAATTCTTTTTCGTTGCCCTCTGCGTCTTAAAAAGCAAAGCCAAATGCGGGGGTAAGGAATAGCACTCACACTTTTTTGTGTTTCTTGTCATCAGAATGCGAAATTGGAGAAATCTCATTAGTTTTGCTTCCACTCATAGAAATTTAGAAATAGACTGCGAGTCCTCTTTCCTGACTTCACTA
Organism: Dermacentor andersoni; assembly: GCF_023375885.2. Lineage (NCBI taxonomy): Eukaryota > Metazoa > Arthropoda > Arachnida > Ixodida > Ixodidae > Dermacentor > Dermacentor andersoni. The sequence continues at coordinate 82,289,861 of NC_092816.1, forward strand.
TAATTTTCATTGGCTCACACTACACCTGTTGCGTACGAACTGCTCGACTGTGTGCTCAATTTCTATCTGCGTGCCAATACTATCACAATATGCTAATGTTGCTTTTGCCTATTACAGTAACGCCACATTTATTGACCGCGCTGCAGCGCAGTAGTAGAATATTTTATGTAGCCATCAGCACGTTCGCTCACGACATTGTTGTCACTGGTATAGCTGCCGCCACCGCGATTTATGAGACACATCTTAGGCGTCACCCAGACAATTTTATGCTCCGTTTCGCTGCTGCTCTACGGGCTTAGATAATTTTACGCTATATTGAATGATTTAATAAATGAAACTTTTACTTTGAGAGTAGTCTGTATGCCCTCGACATCGTGTAGCTCTAAGTCGGCTCTACATGTGACCTGAGGAAGTTGTCTTTTATTTCACGACCCGCAAATTATTCAACAAAGCTCTCATGGAATGTGCTCTCCTTGGAAAATTGTTTTCTGACACCGTACAACCTACTCATGTGGTTCAGAGATATTTACCTTCTGTGCGGGGGTGTTTAGCACAGGGGGTAAGACACTCGACTTCTTAGCATGGGGGCGCAGCTGCTAAACTAATCACCACCATCGATTTTTACAGCGAAGCTGTATATGACCATTATCCCTGGATTTCTTCGATTCCATAGCCAAAACCTCAGCCAAGCACAGCGGAAGCCGTGAGCCACGTGGCTCCTGGCGACACCAGAAGATGGTGGTCGCCTCCGCGCTTCTTCCGCATAGTGCGACATAGACTGTGCAGGGGAAAGCAAAAAAAAAAGAGCCAGAAAGCTCGCCGTAGCGCGTAGCCGGCAGCACAAGCTGTTCTCCGTAAACACTGGAGGATGCTTAAGCTTCGCCTCTAAGAGTGGAACGCGCTAGCGTTATCGCACCCCGTTCGCACCGCCAACTCATTCGCTCAGCACGCGCTTGAGTCACACAAAGACGAAACGTGCGCCTGAGCAAGTGGAACAAACCAAAGAACTCGATGTCTCGGAGGGAGAAACGATCTACGCGAGCCAAACGTCGTGATCAGCATGGATAGCGGGGCCGCGACGCGCCATGAAGGCGGACGCGATCATGGGGCCGACGCCTCGATGGGATCGTTCTCTATCTCGCTTGGGACCACCACGCAGACGCATGACTTCTCGCCAGCAGCACGGCACACATCGCAGGGGACGCTTTCCCACCACACGAGCTAAGGCGCAGCGATCACGTCAGAGGCGTCCCGCATCGGACGCTGCACCTAGGAATCGCGCTGTCAGCGGAAAGAGGAGCCGCGTCGCCTAAACACGAGGGTTCGAGTGACGCACGCTGGAAGTTGGAAGGGAAGAGAGCGAGAAGACTTATTAAACGCAAGGGTATTGGGCCATCCTCGCACCGGTCGCCGTACGGCCCCAATGCGCTCAAACGAGACGAAGGGGAGAAGCGGGCGAGTGGCGCGCCACCTGTGGAGGCAGCGCCGTACATTGAGAGGAGGGGTTCTTCTGTGTTTGCCGCAAGATGGCTCTGCGTGTGCGCCAAGCGCAGAAGAAATGTAGCGGAAACTTACTTCGCTACTCGTTTAACTGAGAATTCTGTAATTTACATGCTCATAATTACCGATATACACCAAAGTGTAACTTTCTACGGCAGGTTTCTTAGGCAACACTGCATTCATTAGAGGCCCTTTTGACCCGCATTGAACCATCAGACTCAAGGCTGAGTGATAGCATCTCCGTCTCACACTCCGGATACCCTAGTCCGATTCCCACCCAGCCCATCTTGCAAGTTGTTTTTATTCACGGTGGAAGGAAAGTCAGGAGAGACCCTGACGTCCCTCTTTGTGAAGTTAAAGTGAAGCCGGAAGTCGGGCCACATCTCCTCTCTTGTTTACATTTCTCGCGAAACCAGGCCGTGCTACGTGCACCCGGGCTGCCCATACGCGCGCGCTCCGCAGCAATACTAAGCAATCGCGATGTCTCATCGCATTGCCGTTGTCGAAGTCATGTTAAAAAAACTCATAATTAACTTCGCAAATTGGGCCGTGAGGTTGAAGTGGCTGCTTTTACCGGCTTTTAGGAAAATAAACTTGCCTTATAAGGCCACCAAACTAAACTGTTCTGAACTGAACTGTGACGCAGTTCAGTAAAAATGTACCAGTTTTTGCGCGTAGCCTCTGCGATGCATTGTGAAGAAGTGCGTGCTTCCCAGCGACACAATTCATCGCGTGTCATCCTTCCCAGTGCTTCCCAGCGACACAATTCATCGCGTGTCATCGCTTGCCCAGTGAAAGTGCCTCTGAGCGCATGTACACGGTATTTGAGTGTTCTGTGTGCTCCAAGTTGCGTGCGGATTACCTTTGCTGGAGCCAGCAGCGATTGCAGATGGATATCCTAACGACACCGCAGCAATCGCATTTTGGCAGGTGAGGGGTCTTGCTTGCAGTTATGAAATGAGGCTTCGAACGGAGGAAGGTGTTGGAACTGTTTAGTGCGCAGTGCTTGTAATGAAGAAATGCAATTGCAATGGGTCTTGAAAAGCAAGCGATTCTCGGACGCTGATTGTGTTTACGACGCTGTGGCTCCGATACATGACCGATGACAGAGCAGCCATCTGAAGCGACTGCTGGGATGCGCACTCCTCAGCATCGTCGGCCCCCTCGGCGCAACGACGCCCTCCAAACAGCTACAGTGACGTGCCGATAATTATTTACTCTGCGCAACGTCGCCACAATAAAGGCAATGAAACAATGCTGTGGGGCCATCTAAGCCCGAGGAGATATATGCATAAGCCAAAGACAGTTAACGCTTTGTTTTGATAGCGGTGCTCATCACGTCACCGATGACAGTGCGGTGTGCGTGTTTTATGTCGGCAAGATTGTTGATGCCTCTCAGCTCAGCACCGCGCCCCTGTTGCCGAAAAATAAGTTGCACGTGGCCCAACCTTGGTGGGTGCGCGCACAAGAGTTACATGCCTCGCGCGGGGCGTGACCTCTGGCTTTGGTTGACAGGCGAACTCGTGTTCCCGAGTTCGACTTGGGAACATGCCAGCGGCAGCAGCAGCAGCCTGTGTGACTGCATCCAGCGGCAGCAAGCGTCAGTATGGCCATCTGGACCTGTTCACGTACATGACCGACGTGGAGTTTCAGCGTCATTTTCGTCCGTCGAAGGCATCAGCGCGCTGGCTATGTGACTAGCTAGGCGAAGACTCGTCTGCCTAGACAGCGTGGCGGGCTTCATTCGCTCAACGTCAAAGAGCAAGTCCTCTGCGCGCTCCCTTTCTACGGGACTGGGAGTTTTCAGGGAAGCTTCGGTGCCGAGCGTTACATTGGACGTCATCAAACTACTGTGAGCCGAGAGATGTGCCTGACGCGCTTATCGATGCGGCAGTGCGTAAGCGGTGGCTGCCTTTCCCGAAGACTGCGGCTGAGTGAGCATATATAAAAGAACGCTTCCTACTTCGCGAGAACATTACGAACGTAGTCGGGTGTGTCGACGGAACGTACGTAGGAATTAAGGCGCCTTCTATGTCAGCGTTACTGTGATGAGCATTGAAGCAATGTCTGGGCACACCATACTGCCAAATTTGTCACTTTTTTGTAGCCGACTTAAATTTTGTGTTACCGACATCTCGCATGCGGCAGCCTATGATACTGACTTTTTCGCTGGTTGCTGAGTTCTTGCTGATTATTTTACTTGTCTGTCAGGGTGCCGTACAAATGGCTCACTCTTTCGGGAAAGAGGTTCAGTAAGTATAAATAGATCTATGGATATCACAAATTATGCGAAGTACCCTATCAATGCTAATCTCATAAAGGACTTGGGGTTCTTCATTGCTGAGGTTACTTAGTATGCATAATGCTGAATTTTGGTCATGCGTCATCTATCGGCCGCACTATTAAACAGCGATGCATTGCAGAATTCATTGCGGCACGAGATGAGGATGTTCCGCCAAGCTGGTTGTGCCTATGCATTTGTGGCGAAATGAAAATGCACTGAAAATCTTAGTGTGCTGGCTTGCATGAAGAAAATACTTCAGAATGTTTGCTCTGTTCACTGTTGATGCATGTGCCAGAGGTTCAGTGTATTTTTTTTTGAAGGGGGAGGCAGCGTTATTCTGGATGAACAAAATATATATTTTCGTCTGATAATGGGGCTCTAATTCTTAAGCAGTAGAGCAATGCAGATCCGATGCTCTGAAGAACTCGGTGTGCGTGAACATGTATTGAACCACCTAAGCAAAATTACATATCGTGAGAAACGTGGTGCAGATGCCAATGAAAAGTGGGTCTTTAAACCGGCATGATAAAGATTTCAGAGCGAATATACCTTTTGTACAGCTTTACAGCAAAGATTACACAATACGTGATATGCTTAAACGTGTAAAAGCTTGCCGCAATGCCAAAGTAGGATGAGCGGCACGCAGCATATTTTGGCATTGAACATGTCTTGTAACTGCTATTTTTAGTGTAAGCCACGCTGTCACGCCTTTCCCTCCGGCACTCCGTTTACTGAAATGTGGCACTGTCTTTCCATTGATGTCATGATGTTGATGGTAACGGCAGCACTAAGACTGGTTAATGCTTGCCCCTTTGATTCCTGCTAGTATAGTGGCGAAGAATATAGCACGTGCATACACCTGTGCTGCAAAATTTTATGCTTGTGGTGGTTTTTTGGAGAGATCATTCCTGTTGGGACAATATAAAGATGTGCGCTATTGTGGCTTAATAACTAGAGCATTTGTGATGTTGAAGACTGGATATATTGGTATAGAAGCTTGAAGCAGAATTGCACAACAATTCAAAGGAACACAAAGAAGAGAAATACACACAGCAGAACGCTCTGCCATGTGTTACTCTGCGTGACGTCGAATTGTTGCGCAATCCAACATCAAATAGAGCATTGGGCTTTTTTGGTGAAGGACCGAGAAAGTTTGAGCTATTCGACAACATGGCAGTGCGTTGCCACACAATTATGGAAGTCTGAAGGCTTGCAAACAAAGGTTTGCTTTCAAATCCACCAGTTTATGTAATACAAGCAATGATTTAAAGAACCGTCATACAAAAATAGTGGCGAAATCAAATGCCTTTCAAAAGTGTAATTTGTATATTGACACTAATGACATAATAGGTGCCACACCGGACTCGACAATTGTACTGGACAGAGCTGTTTGTTTCCTATGTAAAGCACAAGCTTCCATTACATGCTGTGCAGATAAACAAGCTCAGTTTGTTTTGACGTGGTGAACAACATTCACTGTAATCTGTTTTTGATTCAAAAGAAGTGCCAAACACCACCTCTTTTTCAAGAACATCATGGGAATATTTGGCGATACCTTTTTACAGCCCCTCATAATGGAAGTGTGGCCAGCCAGCTTTGCTTGAATGCCTTTATAGATTTCTGCTTCTGATCATTGTGTGCTATCAAGTTGCAGAAGTCTATGCAACTGGTGCAAGGCATTACGTGTTTCTATAGTCATATACATCTTTAGGAGGCTGCGGAATGTGCACTTTAAGGCAGGTGAACACAAGCCTGCACCAATGGGCACGAACTCTAGACTGACATCGTGCCGCCGGACAGACTTATACCTGCTCGTTGGAGAGGGACTATTTCTTTAGACATGGAGGCAATCGGTTGCTGCGCTTTAGTCATCTGGGCGGGGCCTCTTCTGTCTTCTGGAGTTGTATCCGACTAGAGGATGCCGCTTTTCATACAACACAAAAGGACAAAGTGTACAACTATTTGGGCTATGAAATGGATACATCACAAGTAAGCTATGCAAGGGCTTAAGCTGTGTGAAAATTACTACATGCAAATATATGGCATTATTAAAGAATATGTGGTATCGAACATGCATGTAATGGCACGTTTGGCTCGGGGAGTGTTGCATTCATATGCACAGCCTATAGGTGATAGCATTATTAAGCTCCTGCTGTTTCCTGTCTTTTCATCGTGAAAAACACACGCCGTTCATCTTGTGGCTAATCAACACGTATTGTATTTTGGACATGGAAAGAACAAAGAGAACAATGACGTGTATGCCGCATTAGTGTATTTTTCATTTACATGGTCCAAGAGTGGCACAGGTTGTCCTACGTTTTTGCCCATTGCATGGCCTGCCTGCCGATTCCATTTTTTTTCTTAATCTCAACTAGCATATCGGTTGCCAGGGTTTACTGCGCCACTGTCTTCCTACCTTAATGCTATCTCCAACAATATTTGTTACTTCGCTTTCTGCATAGTCCTCGACTTCTCAAGTTTCTTTGTTAACCTCCAGGTTTATGTCCCATATTGCATAACCGGTAGAATGCAATGATAACATTTTTCGAGGATATCGGTTACGTGGCGATCACGATTCGGTAATGCCTTCCATGGGCTGTTCAATCCATGGAATTTTTGTGGAAGTTTCCTGCGTTATATCACTACCTGCTATTGATATTTCGCCTGGATAAGGATACTCTTCCAAAGATTCCGCGGGCTGAATGTCGCTCATGAATTTCTGGTATCTCACCAAGTTAGTGAAGGTTACCTTTATCTTTTCCATATTTTGGCGGGCCCACGTGCATGTAAAAGCACGAACACTGATTGGTTCTCAATGCCTTTTTTAAACTGCTCGACATTCAGTTCGTTACTACGAAAGTGACTTAATCCGCGCACTATTATTATAATAAATATGAAACAGTAGAAATACATTTATCTGCAGTTTATGGAGGTCTCCTTCACTGTGTGGGTTGCGAGATCCATCGTCGGCGCCACCTCCTTGTCGCATCGTAGCTATATAGGCTGTCTTCCTTTTTCACACACTATGTAATATTCGTGACGCTCGCAGTCACGCAGAGTGGAGGAACTCAGCGCACTCACAGAAGCAGCGCCGGACCAGTTGTTTCTCCGGCATTGCGCCGTGAACAGTAGGTGCACGTTGCGATCGGTAAAATCGCCGAAGCTATTGGCAGTATTATGGGGTGCACGGAAAGATTGCTCACGGAGGAACAGAACTATCAAAGAAATAGTGGTCATTGTCGAGCCTGATCAATACGTCGCGCACTGCAAGCTAGTTGTACGAGTTTGTTTACACTGGGCCTCTTCGATGTTAAGCCGCCATGCTCGCCCGGTGAATGGATGTGATGACTCCACCACAGCGTTCCCTCGTGGTAGAATGCGAAGCGTACTATATTACAAGTTAGTGTAATACACATTCAGTGTAAATCTTAAAAGCTTTAAGATGCTTGTAAACCACGTTCAAGTAACTAATAATATTGTACTAAATGCATTTGCTTTATAACTCGCTGGTGCATGTAATGCACTCGGTGGAACGACAAACAAGTGAAAGAAGGCACGACCATGCACCGACGGTATGATCACGTGAGCCCCAGTTTGTCGACCGCCCAGAAGGCAACGCCCAAGGAATGATAGCCCCCCAGAATGAATCTAGAGAAATCAATTGAACTGGTGGCTTGTCGAAAGATAAACTGTGTCTCGGTACCATTTGTGTTTTCATCTTAGGGTGTCGCCAGAGCTCGTGAAGATGCCGAGTTGCGCCAAACTCGGCGCCTCCTGCATAGCACCCCTGATGACGACACAAACACCTGAGATGCTAACGCATTTAGAGACCGGATGACCGCCATACGTAACTAATATCTTTGTATTTATGTACTATTACCAAAACAAAATGATTTCTAATGTTGTATTGCATGTGTGAAAATGTGCTCTTGTTTAGTTCTGAGCCAAGTTGCGTTCCGTTTTTATATAGCAAAATTTCTAAAAACCTAAAATTCGTACGACTGCTTTCCTTGATTTTAAGAGTATACTGTCTGGTGTTTGTCGCAAACAATTGTATGACGTTTTCTTTTTCAATCGCTGCATTTGCTCCTATGTTTTTGCGCTTTCCATGTCTTTTGTCCCCCTCACACAATGCTCCCATTAAAAGGAGCCTGTGAGTTATCTGAATAAATAAATAAATAAATTACTGAGTGGGAATGTGGTGGCTATGATGTAATGATCGCTGCTTCCGTTAGTTACTCTGTTTTCGCATTTGGATAATTATATGTTCTTGATGAAGGTGAGGTCGGGTAAAGTGTTTCTCGAGATGCGGTTAGCCACTCGTGTGGAACATTCTGTGTATGTAATGAGGATTCAGCCCAGCTCTAGGAAAGTTGTTCATAGGCTGGTCCCTTTTTGAGACAAGATTGATAGCCCCATGTCGATAGCTGAGCATTGAGGTCGCCGACTATAATCACTCACGAGGTTCTGGCATGGTTCTGTGATCTGACGATAAGTTTGGAGGTAGCTACGACCCTGTTCTTTGGGCGGTGATAGACATTTAGAATGTATAGGGTTGGGTAAGCTTTTTATCAGGAGGTTTCTACAAAGGTGTAGGATATATCCTCGGTCCCGAGTTCTATCCTATTAACAGTGATGTTTCTGTATCATGAGTGCCGTGGAGGGATGAACGCCCACGTCCACCTTCTCATTGAATGCCATGAAAGAAACAAGATTGGTGTTTACGCCAATTACGTTAGGTTTGACTTAGGTTTAACATTAGGTTTGAGTGTAGAGTGATTGACAATACATGCGAGATCGCGTCTTTCATATCGGAACCCTATGTTGTTCTATAGCCAAATCATAACTCACTCGCTGGCCTTCACGAATGCTTTGGGGTTTCCGCACGTGAACAAGGGTAAGAGTTGCTTAAGCAGTTAAAAGAAGGCAAATGATACAATGAACCAAGTCGATTTTTATGCTGCGCACTGGTGTATTGCCTATCAGAACTTTTTTAAACAATCGTGATTTTTTTTCTTACTTCGGAGTTAAAATTTATTATTACTTTATCAAGAAGGGGTTTATTTTCGGTTTGCCCTTCAGATCATCACCCTCAAAATGTTTCCCCTCGTTGTTGTTTAGTGGCTACAACGTTGCGTTGCTAAGCACGAGGTCGCGGGTCCAAACTCCAGCCGCGGCGGCAACATTTCGATGCGGCGAAATAAAAGAACGCCCGTGTACCGTGCATTGGTTGCAAGTTAGCAAACTCGAGGTGGTCGAAATCAATCGGGAGCCCTACCTTCGGCGTGGCTTATAGTGATATTGTGGTTTTGGCACGTAAAACCCTACAATTTATTATTTTTTGGCACATACAGAACTAGCCGGCTCTTCAAATTGATGGCGTTTGCCGCGGCAAGCATCCTTCATGGCACTAAAGTTTTTTTTCCTTCTATGACTGATGCTGCTCATACTTTGTCTTACATTATTTACAAAGTTATTTCTCGGAGCTTCGAGAACGACAGTCCCGAAACAAATCGCACGGAAAGGAATAGCAGAAGCACATGCGTCTTATGTTAAATCTTCTCGGACTGAAAAATAAAAGTTCGAACAAATAGCCCCCGTTTGTGAACTGAAACGTAACTTGAAATTTCAAGAAAGATTTTTTAAATACACATGGCAGTAGAGTTGAGCCTTGAGAAAATTCAGGTCCAATCCTCTTGGTGAAGGTGGTTGAGCAGCGAAGCTGTTTAGCGCACGGCACATTGGTTACCCAGAATACTGAAGGAAGGTACGAACGTATTTGTTGTCGTAATCTACGGTAATTATGGAAATATAGGTATACACACACATTCGCGTATCTTCTTGTTGTTAAACGGGTTTCTCACCTAAGAAAATGAATGTCGCATACTCCCTTAAGCAATGTCTCATACCCTCGTAAACGCGGCCTCCCCATTAGGACGACAGAAGTGAAATTCTACGCTTGAATGATGAGCGGCAACGGAGCCATATGTGGCGGAAAACGACGTTAGAGCCATTGCTGATAAGTTTTTCACAACGGAGACCGCTGTGGAGAGCTTTAGGCAATTAGCGAGGTGATGGTCTTTCACCTGCCAGCCACCCAAGTTGGCGCATCCACGCCGGAGACGGGGTCAGTGTGCTATCCCCCATCCCCTGTTTGTGCGTGGTCATGTGCGTGTGCTTCCGACGAAACTCCCTTCGAAACGAAAGGGCAACAAACCTCCGGATTGGTGGGACCTGATGTCATCGATCTCCTGACGCTGGGCTGGGGGAGGCGACTGAACAATGACCACGCAGGTAATAAGAAGAGCGACGGACGCCTGGAGTGATCGACTGCTGCAACTTCTTCGTGAACATATTTTTCTGTACTACTTTGAATTTTCATGTCGTTATGTAATATAAACGTGTGTGTGAAACGTCCTGAATATCGGGCCCAGACCCAAGTTCCTTTACTCCTTCACGAGCAAAGTGCATTACACATCTTCGAACCCCCAGTCGCAACAGTACCTGTACTTTGTATTTACCTTTAGTGAGATGTAGCTGCTGCAAAATGAAATTTAAAATATTGGATATTTTATTACTGCATATCAATTCAGCCGTACATTCCTAACAAATTTTCACTTGCAATTTTCATTTAGTGTTAATAAATGCTGTTGACGTTTTTTGTGGCTGGTAGTGAAGAAGGAGCTGCCACGAGCGGTGATTGATTGTGGAAGGACGACATATGAATTGGCTCGGCCGAACTATGATTCGGGGGGATCGTGCCGATGATCCATGTGCCGCCGTGATGGGTCATAAGAAAGCAAAACAATTAATGCAGTGGCGTAGCAATGCTTGTTTTGTTCAGTACGTGACTTTCAAAGTGGATGTCAGTGTCGTCCATTTGCATTCAGAAACGCAAAGGTTAAGTGCCGTGCGTCAGCGCCATAACACTGACGCTACAAATGTCAAAAGACGTTAGCTCAGAAGTCGCCCTGTCAATAATTCACTCTCATGAAAAAGCAAAGCAAGGAATGCTAGGAGGTGCTTTTTAAAATTTATTTGTGAATGCGCTGTGGAAATTTTTGCCGCCGTTAAACACTTCGTTTTAAAAGTTACGTAGAGTAAATGGAAAATTTCCCCATAAATATATTGAACTGCTCTAAGTGATAGCCAGCCCCGTCCATTAGACAGAATTTATTTAATTATGCAGGTTTACCTGTTATAAAATATACTTTTGTGCACCACCCCCTCTGGCCACGTTGTTCTTGTCACAACACCCATATAAGCAATGTGTTCATCGTTACGTTCGGTTAAATTAGCGGTTATCTGTTAGGTTAACTTCGAAGAGTTCTTTTTCGTTACTTGTTGCGCCTAACAAAGCAACGCCAAATGTGGGTGTGAATTTACCAACGACATTCTTACGGTGTTTGGTGCTTCTTGTCGGCAATCAGCAGACCAAATCAGACAGCTTTGGATAGTTTCGCTTGCAGTCAATGGAAACTTGAAGCACGCACTCTAATCCTTCTTCCGTGACTTCACTATTCATTGTTTGACACTACGTCTGTTACGTATCGACTGCTCGAATGTGTGCCCGACTTCTCTCGACGAACCAATATCAACACAATCTGCCAATGTTGCTTTTGACTATTCCAGTGGCTACAGATTGCAGCAGTACAATATATTATATAGCAATGAGCACTTTCGCTCATGACAATGATAACATGACATGTTATCAATAATATATCTGCCGCCACCACTATATATAGGACACAACTAAGGCGCCACCTAAAATTTGCTGGTTTAGGTTCACTGCTCCTCTATGTGTTTAGGTAATTTGACGTAATATTGAATGATTGAATAAACGAAACTTTTATGTTGAGAGCAGTCGGTTTGTCCTCGACACACGTTACACAGCGTAGTTTCAATTCGGATCGACAAGTGACCCTAGACTTGTCTTTTGTTCCACTATCACTAAATCATTCAACAAAGCTTTCATAGAAAGTGTTCTCCATGCACATTTGCTTTCTACCACCGTAAAACACATTCCTATAGTTCACACATATTCACCTTATTCTACAAGCGCGGGTGTTTAGCCCGGTGGGCAACACACTCGGCTTTTTCGAGTTGGCTCGTAGCTTCGAAGCTCACCACCACTATCGTTTCTTTCACAGCGAAGCTGTATATGACTAGGATCCCAGGATTTCTTCGGCTTCATAGCCCAAAAGCTCAACCAATCACAGTGGAGGGCGTGCTCCGCGTGCGCCGCGCGGTCCGTGGGCATTGTGCGGCGCTTCCATGCGGGGAAGACAAAAAAATTTCCACAATGCCTGCCGTCGCGCATAGTGCTCGACGCAAGCTTTTTCTGGAATAACTAACTATTGCATAAGCTGCAGTTCCAGGAAGCGCCAACTGCTGCATACAAAGCAAGGAGTGACGTTACTACACTTTCACGTATAAAAGAATAACCCACCTAGCTTCTGATCTCCTTTCTTTTGTGATTGCCTATGGAAATGTCACCTATATTTAGGACTACCCTAGAGCAGCGTGACAGAACGAGGGGCAACCGGAACAGCCGCGTCAATATGCATAACGGCATCATTCTCAGGCTAGGCAGGGTGCAGCGGTTCCTGTACATGCAAGTCACGCAGAGTTAAGACATCTGAAGGGCAGTGAGAATAGGGTGAGCCACGAAAGGAACAGGAACGTCAGTATGCACAATGGCGTCGTACTCAGGCTCTCTAGCGCCAAGTTCAAGCCTACGTCAGGTTCGTCTATCAGACCAGGTTAAACCACTGTTTCTCTGATGCCACCTTCACAGCATAGATTGGAGCCCAATTTTTTCCTTATGAAGTGTGTTATATTTCTTTTATGCAGCGCATCGTGTTACGCGTTACGGATAGATAGACGCCACGGACGATTTTTTATGGAAATGAATATTAAGAGAAGTTGGCGCCTTTATGGTGGCACCGGCTACTCCTTGTCACTTGGCAAAGGAAACAAATGTGCGTAAGGATGCAGAATAGAGACACAAAATATGACACTCTGTAGAACACTGGATGAATAAAAAATATACAGTCCAACAGTACATGAATCGCAAAGTTTTGTGCATGAGTTAAGTACACGTACACCTTATAAAGCCAGATATTCTGAACAGCCAAAACAAACAACACATGTAATACACTGCAAGAAGAGAACAGAAGTTTACATATTGCGTAAAAGTTGTGACAACCACATAAACCAGTTATGAACCACGAACAACATCTATGTTACTCATTTAGCGTATTCAGATCATCTGAAATTTAATATTTTCCCAAAATGTTGGTTTCCTCTCAAAACTTTTTCAGAGCAAGAAGTGCTCTTTCTTGAAGGCCCGCAGTTGGCCATGGGCCAAGTATCTTTTTAAGAGTGACTGATCTTCATCTAATATCAACAAATTTGCTTGCAGTACCATTCTTTGTGGATCGTATTTCGTGCACTCAAGGAGATGATGGACATCTTCGACTGGATGGCCACAAGAACACTGCGGACAAGAGACGCGTTTTATCCTGTACAAGATGTGTTTCGTAAATGCAGTAACAAGACGCAGACGGCGTACCAATGTTTCAAATTTTCTGTTGTCTCTAAGATTTTCCGGAATTGATAAGTTTATACTTGGGTCTATAAAGTATAACTCCCTGTTTTTAGTTTGCTGATCCAACGAGGTAGTTTTGCAGAGGAGACAGGAAATCTGTCTCAGGATCACACGAACTTTACTACGCTATAGGGGAGGTTTGGATGTCTCTGCGTTATTGTGCGCCCTATTCACCGCTGCGTCCGCTGCAGTATTACCAGGAATATTGCAGTACCGAGGTATCCACTGAAACGCAGTTACGTGGTTCATTGCGCATGCTGTTGTAAGTTATTTGAGCGTGTTACACAATAGCAAAGTGTTCAAAAAATTTTCCTATTGTTCTGAAGTGATGTGAGAGCGGCTTGCGAATCGATAAAGTTAACCCATTTTTGCGAATGATTATCTGATGTTGTGAAACGCAAAGCACACAGGATTGCAAACAGTTATGCCACGGTGGAAGATGTCTCGGGATAGTTTAAATGTTTGCTCTAACGCTAAATGTGCAATGACGAATGTTGAAGTCAAGGTATTTTTATGACACGAACCATCTGTATAAACGTGGGAGTACTGGGGATATAATGAGGAAATTTGGAAGAGTCCCATTTGTTGTGCGGCTACTATGAACATGTCCCTCTTAGATTTAATCTCGTCAACCGATAAACCCTTCAACCGAGATCCAGGGAGGGAAACCAACATCCACTGTGCCTAATTCAAACCTTAGTAATAATGCTTTATGCTCTCGAACATCGCCAATTTTGCTTTTGTTTCTTTCAGTAAGCGTGAGGTTTAATGGATGCTTCTCGTGTTGGGTTAAGATGCGATAAATATGTCGGCATGTTTGAGCCGTTATTATGACTGGAAATGATGGGTGATGAGCTTCATCAATTACTAAAGAACTCGTCTTAGCCTGCGGAACCCCAAGACACACTCGCAGCCCCCTTGTTAGTAAACGTTGAAGACATTCCTCAGAAGTTTGCGATTTCGTGGGTGAGTCGGCCGAGGGTGCTTGCGCTATAATAGATACCCATGGCATACTTTCTTGGTCACACTTTGCTGGCCACCACTGGGCCGACAGTGAAACGTGTGACGATAGAGCCAGTGACAGCCTCCTCCTCCCGCTTCCGGTTACTCCCCTCCACTTGCGTGCCCGAGAACACAATCCGCTCGCTTCGCCTTCCTTAGCCTTTCCGCGATGAAGTAGCGAGCGAATGACGGAAGTGAAGGGCCCCACCTCCTTGCTGTCTGCCCCTGCCCGCAGCTATGTTATGGCAGAGTTCACGCGTGGTACTCGCCGCTTCCTACCACGCCCGTTCTTGAAACTCGGCTGCCTTAGAGCACGTGCCCTTTCCTTCAGCACGTTTCATTACCTATACTTCCCCCGTCCAACCACTGTCGTCCCACAGATGCCACAAAAGCGACCGAAAGTGAGGAAAGAAAGTTTTCGCTCAAATATGGTATATAAGGAGACGCATACCTTTTTGCTTCAGCAAGCGACAAATATAAAGAAGATACGTTTGGGAAGAACATAGTATCAAGCGATATACCACAAACGCCAAAAGAAATCTTCTTTATGAGAGTTCATGAATCGTGACACATGCCTGTATCACTGCACAACATGGTTTAACGCACACCCTGCATATGGCAGTAGCCGTCGAAAATGTTTGTGAAAATCTTCTGTGTATTTTAGACAAGAAAGGTGAGGATTTTCCGCTCCAAGAAATTTTGAAGGCGGTTACAGGCAAACACGTCAGGCTCGTAGAATGCGTAAAGCCATCGTACTCACAGTAGTACAAAAACGCTGAAGTCACCTCTTTCGACGATGATTGCTCGTTTTCAGCCCAGAGGTATATTTTTAGGGAAAAAAAGGCACACTCTTGAAGCGAAATAGAGAGAGATGATAATCAGCAGCTACTGTTCTGAAAACGTTTACAAACTCTTCAAAACGTCCCCGAACCAACTCAGCTCGGCCGTCCGCAACCCACGCCCTATCTTGGTGGTTGTCTCTTTCGTGGGCAAAGGCTGCGTGCACCGAGATTGCTAGTCTAAATGTGTGCTGTCTTCGCACACATGCCCGCTCACCCACCTATTTGCCTGCCTACCTTTATCCGCACTAACCCGCCCATCAGCCCTGCCTATCTACGTATTTACCTACTTCAAAGTGCCTGTCATTAGCGAAAGCGGTATTTACTAATGCAGCGAGGAACATTAATACATTACGGTATCACGCTCCTGTCTGGCTAAGATGTTATTATCACTTTGCAGTGACGGTGAAGAACACAGTAGCGACAATTGTGAATCACATAACAAATTCTTTATTGGCCAAACTTGTGCCCATGCACAAAGATACCTAGGCACAACGATACTGGCAAGCAAAGTCGGCAATTGTCGAAAATATGACCTACGGGTGAAACGCGTCTGCCTTTATACATGACTCGTCAAAAGTTAGAGAGTAATCGTTCGTGCCAATGTGCCTTCCAAAAATTACTACAAAATTCATGTCGCGCATACAACCTGATTATGAAAAGCTCGGCAAGAACACAACAGAACAGATAGAATAAGCAATAACATTCGTGTGAACTCGAAATCCTGCAAGCGCGTCTTGCGCTGAGCGATAAATTTAGGTTTTTAGCCGATGAATTGCAGTGAGCGTGATGAGGTTTCTTGGAAAGAAACATTCCAGCTTTCCTAACTATAGACTCCTGATGGTCGCACATTTGCTGTTCAATGAATCGCGACATTCAATTTGCCTACAGAATTAGTTATATTTAAACTTTGTTCTTGTATTCATTACAAGCAGTCGGTGTAATTTACCCGCTGCATAAACACAGTTGAGCCAAGCGTTCCCTCTGGACAAAGGTTGCTTGACCGGTGACGGCGCTGCTGTAAAATACCGTCCTCAATTCACCATCTTTTGAACGCCAAGGAGAAGGAGAAATTCCTGGGCTTTGTACATGGCCGCTTGTTCGCGACAACCTCTTCCGCCCAGGCAGTTTGCTTTCGGTCTATTTTTCTTCCGGGGACCATATTGAGATCTCCCATGGCGTTTTGCAGAAACACTGGGTTGCGGGAGGCCCTCGCCTTCCCAGGGGATGTGGCTTTGGTTTGCTATTGCGTTTTTTTTGAGAGTTTTCGCATATTAGTTCAGCCTTTCCATTTGTGAAAGTTGCTGTGTCAATCTGCCTACGTTAGTTATGTTCATCCTTATAATACCTCCTAGCTTGTTTTAGATTGCGGCTTCGATTCCGGTGAGGCGAGCCTCAGTAACTGCAAGAAACAGCCTGCTTGGCTTCTAGCGCCTTGAAGCACGCGTCGATAGCGGTTCCTGGGTTGGCTATTCTGTCTGCCAAGTTTCTCACTTTTTTTTTCTTTTTTGTGCTCTCAGATTACGGTCACTTGGCTCGCGGCTCTGCACATTTGTCCACAATTTCTGTCAGTTTCCATGTTAGTTACCTCACTCCGAGCAGAGGCCATCTGTTCTCTTGCTGTGGTTGGGGTAGTGGTTGAGATGGAATTGAATTGCCTGATGTGTTCTTTGGCTGAAACCAACTGTTGCTGTAATAATTTAACGAGCTATGGCACCTATTTCACCTCATTGTTGTGCGGCCTTTTTCTTCATTGGTGCTGTGGGATATTGATATTCTTGCTGTTAATATGTTTGACCGCCACGAAGCATAGCTTGCAGCTCCTGCTGCCAGTCGGATGTTCGCCGAAGCAGACTACACACCGTGGGGTGCATTTCGGTTTTCCCCTCAGTGGAGGTGGTGGATGTTCCCCTCCGCCCCTTCGGCATCTTGTGTTGCAGGGCCGACATCTGGGCATACATATGTAGCAGCTCGACTATCGTCTCCGAAGCAGGTGAAGGTAGGCTCCCGTGCCGGTAGCGCGATAATATAACACGCTAGCACGCTCTACCTCAGCGACCGAAGTGTCAGCCACTGTAGAGTTCCCGCTACACCATGGCTGGCCAAAATAAACAACTGCTACAGCGGCTATCTCTTCGCACCACCGCCCGCAAATTCGTGACACCGAACGACCAAGCGCAGTCATGCCACCGTCAGGGCACCAACACTACCAAGGCGAGTAGTGACGTGGCCTCACAAGGTCCGGCAGACATCGCTAGAATGTAGGGGGTCCGGGAATTCTATATCGACACGCCGGACATCAGGTTCACCCAGCCTGACAGCCACTTTCTTAACAAATTTCGAGGCTACGGCTGTGTTCCAAACTCTGGCTGTCATCTCCGGCCCAGACATCTGCGCGGGCAGCCTTCCTTGCTGACGATGTCACCTCGGGCGCTCGGTCAAAACCGCTGTGCCATTTGAGCGGGTGCGTGATTCCGCGTCTTGTCGTCCTACATCACCTGCGTCCACCTGCGCTGGTCGTCAGCATGCGCCGACTCCAGCATCAGACATCCACTCCATTCGTGAGCCTCCTCTTTTTTTAAAAGTCGCGACGAATTTTTACAACGAATTCACTGGGCAAAACGTAAGCGCTTTTGGCTATTCTCCCGCCCGCCGCTCTCTTTCCGGGGGTGTTCGCGGAAGCTTTCCGTTTTCCGTTCTGAGTCCACTCACTCATTACCTATTCAGAGGCTTTCCTACCAGCTCCTCTACGCGCAAATTTCCCTCTCGCAGGCACAACGCCGCCCCAAGCACAACTTTCGCGATGCATTCAGCGCCCACCACAACCCTTTTGCTATGGGCATTTGATATTTCACCGCAAGCAGCAGCAGTTGGGCCTCCCTATGTTTTGCGCGCGCACCTCTCGCGTATGCATGGCCTACCGAAGTTTTACAGGAGCAGCTCTGCCATCTGGTTTTTTCAGCTCGAGCATCACTTCTGCTTCTACTTCGTGAGCGACCAACACTTGCGCTATCTCCACACAAGTCCCCAGCTGCCAGAGGGTCTACTTTTGGAGCTCTGACGTTTACTGGCCGGGGCATCAACGAGAACAAGCGACAGGCCGCGATTGTACAATGCAGCATCACTGTGACTGTGCCAGGCTCGCAACGCACGTTGCCGGTGCTGCCTCACACACATCTCCCGGATTACTTTAACGACGACACCAACTCCGCACTTTCCCTTGACTTTACAATTGAGATTTGCTTCAACGGGGCTTCGCACTAGGATTGGGGCCCTGTAGCAGCGCGACTATCACCCGCAAAGCGGGCGAAAAAGAAGACGGGCTCACGTGCAGTTAGCGCGAGAATGGGAGCCCTATAACGTAAAAGTATTCCGATATGTTTTTATTCCAAACTCCTGACGTCAAATTTGCGTAACAGCCGACGCAAAATCAGGGGGTCACCCGCAGGGTTGTATGAACAGATCAATCAAACGCTCTCCTCGTTCACAGGAGGTAATAGTTGTTTGCTTGAAATACGAATAACATTGCCTCCACTCAGCGGCTTATCTTATCTAATTGGCGGACAAGAGGCGAGAATCACGCTCAAGTAGAGAGGGATTGGATGGGGCTGAGCCACTTGCCTGAAAACCGATAAGCGGATCAAGAGGGTGGTGCCGGCGTCTGCGGTTGGTCCGCTTACCCTTACTTAGCTTACGGTGGCTGGTCGAAAATCTCGGCGGCTTGCAACGGAAACTTAAGAATGACGCTAGTACGAATCCTTAGCAAAAAAGAGTTGGCAGAACGAGGTCGTAAACGTGCCGAAAGTGCTCGAAGACGTCACACGGCCCCACAAAAAGGTTTATTATACGCAATTAAACCCATGCTCTCTGGCAGGGGCGAGTAGCAAGTGCCTGAGCGATCGGCGGCAGCCATATTTTATTACTTTCGGAACGGGGTAGCCTGCATTCTATTCAGAAAAAAAATCAGTTTTGTTCGGCATATTAATGCATTTCTAACGCGTACAAGTCACTCTGACGCGTGAGTTCTTGCGGTGTTGTGAAGTCGCATGACAGGCAGGTGTAGTGGTTGCAGCCCGAAAACTTTTGACAATAGCCGAGAATTAACGACGAAAAGGGGTCGAATCAGAAACAACTATTTTTCATGTGTTCGATCAAATCATGCATAATCAGTGTATACACGTCATATCACATGGGGAGCTATCACGGTTTTCGTGACGTCGCGTGACGGACAGGTTAAGTGGGAGTGGTCGAAAATAGTTTTTGACCAATCGTGGAGGGCTCACTGCAGAATCGGAATAGAAAAGTTTGGAATAGTTTTACGTTATAGCGCCCTAGAACACGCTAGTGCGCTCTATCCCAGCGGCCGTGGTGTCGGCTGCTCCCGAGTTCCCGCTGCACCATGGCTGACTGCACTAAATAAATATGTGCTGTGCCAAAGCCTCCTGCAGTGGAAACAGGCCTCGGATCTCTCCTTGAAAGGGTGTACTTCCAAGATGAAACACGTTTAGTGGATCGTGACAAGAAGCTTTTGTTAGGCCAAAGTGGTAACCACGTGTCTTGATGAGTTCCTTCACCTGGCATGTACATAGGAGATGGTGCGATTTTTGTTCATGAGTTCTGCTTGAAAGTCTTGGCCTGTTTGATCCATGTATGCCTTGTAGAAAATGCCAATTATTGAGTCGTCCGGCGTTGATACGTAGGCGGCCACTGCTAAACTTATACTTTACCTAATGTTTCTCTCGACTTCTAGTGAGCGGTAGGGTTCTGCCCTGGTTCTGTCAGGTGTACTGACTGTAATGGTAGTTTTAATAGGATGAATTGTCATTTCGTCTTCTCCTCTGGCTGGGTCGATTCTAGTCGTGCTTTGGATGGCTTCTAATAGCGCAGCGAAGCCTATGTTCGCCAGGTGTATTGAGTGTCTGGGTCTAATTACAACTTTGTAATGTTCTCTTGTCAGCCTCGGCATGAACCTCTTATTTGGCCGCAGCGGCGGGCGCATTGCTTGCACGTGGAGCGCCGGGGTGCTCGCGTGTTAAAGCCTGGCCTCTGCAGGCTTGCACGCGGCCTTTCTTCATTTGTCTTGTAGATCTTGGGGGTCTACGCCGTCCTCTATGATTTTTGATTTGGCCTTCGTGCCGTTTTCAAGCTCCCCTTGGTCTATTTCCTTGCCTTCTACGGCGTACGCCATAATCTTTGGCTGCTTGGTGGTGGGCAAGCGTAAAAGATTAAAACGTGCTCACCACCGGCACTTGCGATTTCTGAAAAGGATGTTGGTAATAAATTCCTCAGCACAGGACTGAGGGTTTTGCTCCTCGTCATTGCGTGCTGCCGATCACCCACCTCGGCGCCACTACGCCACCGGAGGCGTCGTTATAATGAGCGTGTCCACTTTCGGTGATCTCACGCAAGTGGAGTCGCCCACCTCACAAAGTTGATGCCTTTGGTTTTTGCACTGCTTTGCGAAGTCTCAAACAACCATTGATAGGCAGCTGCCTATAAAATTATATACATAACTGTGATTCCCACATGCAAGTATAGTGTCTTATTTTTTGTGGCCGTTGCCTTTGTAACCTTTGCATCTTGAGCAAGAGTAAGCATATTATCACCTCACATGTGGCCAAATAGAAAGAATTCCAGTTGGCAAGTAATAGCAGTAGTTGTACGAAGTGTGCAACTACCCCAGTGTGACGCGGGGCAGTTGAATCATATAAGGTGTTTTGTCACAAAACAAAAATTTATACTAAATCGGCACGCAGAGACTACGCATATCAAAGCTCACTCAAACACGGGAGGTAACAAACTAAGGCTGCGGAAATAATTATAGGTCAAAAACAGAACGGACTGCTTCGTTTGAGGTGAATAAAGCAACTATACTTTATTTGTTTAGTGACGCCCGTTGCCGAGCGAGTTCGGAGGAGTAAAGGGTTGCCCGCTGACAAAAAGAATAAAGATAAAGCTGGTAGTTTTTTCATACTCGCTACGAAATGAGCTACAGGTCATCTGTGCGTGTATTACCTGGGGTAGAACAGTTGAATCAGTCTTCTCAATGTGGTTCCATGAGGCATGCGGACAATGCAGGGTCTCATGTTTCCATGTCGTCCGAGAAGAACTGCCACTTGTCCGGTTTTCCAGAGCTCCTTCGGTAGGTAATGTTCATGAACTGAAATGAGAGTTCCTTTTTTTAGTGCGCTTGACGAATTTAGCATCGCAAAATGTGCTGATCAGAGTCTCCTCAGGTACTTCGTTTGCCAACGGCGCCAAAATTGATCAACCATCCTTTGGCGGTAGCGCCCGTTACGAGTGCGTTGACCAGGTGGCTGAGCCACTTCTGTAACTGAACACCTGTCAAGAAGAGCGGTCAGTCGCTTTACTACCAGAAAGTGTTATGGTGGTATATGTCCAATTTAGTTCCCCTCCATATAGACGCTGGTCAGAAGTCGAAAGTTGAGGAGAGTTTCGATTACAATTTGTAGTGTCGTTAGTTCCTAGAAGTTGCAGTAGCTGTTACGCAAGACGATCTTTAATGATGTTTTCACAGGGCGAACATTTCTTTTTCCAGAATCCTCCTTACGAAGTAGTTTTCGCAGCTATATATTTCCAGCAGATCTGGTGGCTTGTGAAGAAGTCGATTTCTTCACCTTTTAGTCTTGCCCACAGTCGGTTTACATCCTTAGAAGCGTGCCAGAATGTTCGGGCGTTTTCACAAAAGATGACTGGACAAACACTTCTCGAGATAAATCTTTCGAACGCTATCAAGAAGACATGTCGATCACAAGTTCAAGGCGCATTACTCGAGTCACTGCGCACGTGAAAGTAATGATATAAGGCTTCTGGTTGTTCCCTTGATCTTTTGAGTTCAGCGGTGCAGCGCTCCCCACCCGACACATCAAAAAGTGGAGCTTCTGTCACCCTCTCACGCATCAGATGGGCGACTTGCTCAGTAGCAGATCGGCTGTTCAAACAATTGCGTCACACATTTATTGAGCACCTTGTTTACCTTTTGCTTTTCTCGACGATCCAGCCCTGTCCCCTCCGTTCGGTAAGACCCTCCCGTGTGCCGGCATGCAGGAGATGGCTGTGGGCTGCGCTGATCGTTAGCTACGTGACGGTGAAGCCTCCTTGATGGAAGGATTGTAGGATGTAGAACGTTGTAGGACAACTCGGTGACATTGAGCATTCTTCCCACTCTCATGATTCCATCGTTGTTAGTGATGACGCTGAAATCACCTGTCGGGGAATCGCTCGGCATGTGTATTGAATGACGAAGACATTGGAGTTAGGTTTGGATGGCCTGGAATTGTGCTTGAAGGATCAAATAAGTGTGCATTTTGAATTCCCTCTATCGTAAGGCGTTCCTCGTACTTTGCTGGGATGCCTACATGCTCTTGTGCAAAAATGGTAAAGCACAGGCTATCCCTCGAACGAGTTTAGAGAGGGAGGTGTATTTTAGTGGAGGCGAGACAGCTTGCTTTAAAGTTACTTTGTGAACGCGAAGTCTTCTTTCCTGATCTGCGATGATCATGTCAGGGATGCCCACACGACTTGGCCGGCAAGTAGGTGGCTGGATCCGTTCGTTGCTGAATTTTCAACGCTCTATTGGTGAAAAGGGGGCATCTATTATTGTGCGGAACCTCGCACCTAATGTAGTGATATTGATGAATCTGTGCAAAGATACCATTTAGCTAAGGTAAGGTTCAGTAAGCGCTGCAAATTTTAACTCAGTCGAGTACTTATCACCATACCATGCCCATCAATTGTAGTCTTAAAAAAATTTCCCTTAATCAGTGCTACTGGGGACTTTCAGAGGGCGAAATATACGTTTGCTTCCATGACCCCGCACACAAACAACTGGGCCGTAAGCTTTGGGGCCAGCATCTGTGAAGATGTGTACTGCTTTTGAGCTTTCGTTTGGTCAGTTGCTATTTTGCCTTGGCACTGTTACGTGTGCGAACAGTTCTCGCTTCATGTGCCACTGCGGCCAAGCTGCTTTGGCGACTTTAGGTAGAGGGGCGTCTCATTCAAGGCCCAGGTTCCACAGAGTTTGAAGTATGTATGAACTTGGTTGTCACTGTGGCAGGAGAAATGAGACTAAGCCTGTCATATTGTTATGGTGGGAAAAGAGGATAAGAGGTGACGCCTCAAGGATGAATCGTTTAGTGTTGCCGTTTTGGTCTAGGACATCTAAGAGGACCTCTATAAAAAATGCCAAGTGATCTCTGTCCTTATTCCATACACGTCCAATGATCCCTGATACATTTGCTGTTGGACATCCCACGTAGTCAAAGGCGTATCCAGTTCGTTCGTCGTGGAAGAGCTGTTACAGCTTCTAGGAATTTGTGTTCTACCTGTGCAGTATCATGCTGGCTCGATTTATAACATATAATGCCTCCCCCCCCCTTTAGAAGTCTACAGCATTTCCCATTCTGTTCGCTTCTGTTATGAGGTCCTCCGGGGAAAAGCTCGCACTGATGCTCTTCCTTATTCCTGGGTAATATCCTGTTGTGGACAGATGGGCACACGGAGTGGCTGGGAAGAGGAATGGAGTGCTTTTTATGCCAAAAGAGACCCGTGTCATTCTCCATACTTCTATAGGAGGCTCGTCATATTCATTTGTTGGAAGATATCCATACCAGAAGAATCGGAGGATCTCGCGATCCGCCGTTAGCACCGAAATTTGTAGAAGTGTTTTTCAATATCTGCACCTAATCTAATACTATGAATTCTGAAGTTCAGCAACATCTTAAGCAAATCTGTATTCAAGTTCTACCTGGTCTTAGGGCTTCGTTCGCTACACATTTTCTCGTGTCTTTCATCATTGCAGATTACTTGAACGCAAACTAAACAAATAAAAGAAGCAAATAGGAAGTGTGGCATGGTGCAACACCTTGTGTACCAGGGTAGTGATCCGGCGCGGTTATCCTTAGTAGGAATTAAGATTTCTCACTAATCGTACGGAAAATTCTAGGGTGACACAATCAAGTCCTACTTATGCAGCTGCCGTTGCCTGATATTGTTGCGTGTGCAAGGACACAGACAGAAGAGGCTATTTACAGGCTATTTACACTGGAGCCAGGCAGCCAGGCCGACACTCGCTCGCGCCAAGCGCACCGACCAACTTCATCGTCGTTCTCGCGGTGGCTCGTTTCTTGAGCACCGCTCGATGATATCGTAATACTACCCCCCCCCCCCCCCCCCGGCGGCAAAAGCACCGTCACGGTGCTGTTAAATATCCGAGGCGCGTGGAGAGCTGTAGGGCTTGAGCCGGGCGACGTGGACAATGTCACTGGTTGTCACAGCAGAGGACGTAGTGGGCGTGGCTAGAACGATTTCATAGGTGACATCGGTCACTTTGCGAAGCACGCCATATGGACCTGTGTAACAAGAAAGGAGTTTTTCACATAGGCCAACTTTACGCGAAGGTGACCAAAGCAACACCAGGCTGCCGGGTACTAAATGGACATCACTGTGACGGAGGTCGTAGCGTTGCTTCTGCTTGTCTTGAGACACTTGTAGACGAGCGCGCGCAAGTTGGCGAGCGTGGTCAGCATCGGCGATTGCATTACGGGCACAATCGCTAGTTGAAGCTGTGGCGGACGGAAGCACAGTGTCCAGTGGTAGCGTTGGTTCGCGGCCATAGAAGAGGTAAAATTGGGAAAAGCCAGCAGTTTCGAAACGGGAAAAGTTGTATGCAAAGGTAATGTAATGTAGAGCCAGGTGCCAGTCATGGTGGTCGTCGGAAACGTATTTGGATAGCATGTCTGTAAGGGTGCGGTTCAAGCGCTCAGTGAGGCCGTTCGTTTGGGGATGGTAGGAGGTGGTAAATTCATGCCGTATCGAGCAGGCACGCATGACGTCGTCGATGACTTTGGCCAAAAACGTACGGCCACGGTCTGTTAGCAATTGACGCGGAGCACCATGCATCAAAATATTATCATGTAGGAGGAAGTCCGCAACATCAGTTGCGCAACAGGTCGGAAGAGCGCGGGTTACGGCGTAGCGGGTCGCGTAGTCCACCGCGACTCCAACTCACTTGTTCCCTGATGTAGATTCCGGAAATGGGCCGAGAAGGTCTAAGCCGACACGATGAAAGGTCTCGGCAGGAATGTTGAGCGGCTACAGGTAACCAGCGGGGAGCTGGGAAGGCTTCTTGCGTCGTTGGCAAACTTTACAAGCGGCGACGTAACGTCGTACGGAACGGGCAAGACCCGGCCAGAAAAAACGGCGACGTACACGGTCATAGGTTCGAGATACGCCGAGATGTCCTGCCGTTGGTCCGTCGTGGAGCTCTTCTATAACGGTGGAGTGGAGGTGTTTAGGTATTACAAGTAGGAACTCAGAGCCGTCCGGATGAAGGTTACGACGGTACAGAGTACCGTCGCGGAGTACGAAGAGGCGTAGATTAGCATCGGCCGGAGAGTGCTCAAAACGGTCGATGAGTGCTCTGATGTAGGCGTGACGGCGTTGCTCGTCGACGAAATGAAGCAGCTGTGATACAGAGAATACGCGAGAGGCACTGGCAATATTAGAGGAGTCAGAGTCGTCAACAGGGTAACGCGACAGCGTCTTGCTGCAGGCGGCCAGACTTGTACACCACGGAATATGAAAACGCTTCTAGCCTCAAAGCCCATCGACCAAGCCGGCCTGTAGGATCTTTTAGCGAAGAGAGCCAGCAGAGAGCATGATGGTCAGTGACTACGGAAAAAGGGCGACCGTAAAGGTAAGGACGGAACTTCGCAACCGCCCAGACTACAGCAAGGCATTCTCGTTCCGTAATGGAATAGTTGCGCTCCGATGGCGTGAGGAGGCGGCTCGCATAAGCAATAACGTGATCCTGGCCACGCTGACGCTTGGCTAAAAGGGCACCTACGCCATGACCGCTGATATCTGTACGCAATTCTGTAGGGGCATCAGGGTCGAAGTGGGCGGGAATGGGTGGTGAGGAGAGGTGTAACGAGACGAGAGAAGGCGGCGGCTTCTGCAGTACCCCGCGAGAATTGTACGCCTTTCTTCAAAAGATTAGTGAGGGGTATAGCAATTGCCGCAAAATCTTGAATAAAACGACGAAAGTACGAGCATAGCCCTACAAAGCTTCGAACGTGTGCGGCTGTCTGCGGAACCGGAAACTCTCTGACAGCGCGAGTTTTGTCGGGATCAGGCTGTACTCCGGAAGCGTCAACGAGATGGCCAAGAAGAGTAATTTGCCGGTGGCCAAAACGGCATTTGGACGAGTTAAGTTGCAGCTTCGCCTTTCGAAATACATCCAGTATAGCTGTGAGACGTTGAAGGTGAGTGTCGAATGTTGGCGAGAAGACGATGACGTCATCGACGTAGCAGAGGCATGTGGACCATTTGAAACCGTGAAGCAAGGAGTCCATCATACGCTTGAAGGTGGCAGGGGCGTTGCATAATCCAAACGGCATTACTTTAAATTGGTATAGGCCGTCAGGTGTGATGAACGCGGTTTTTTCTCGGTCCATATCGTGAACAGCAATCTGCCAGTATCCCGAACGGAGATCAATAGACGAGAAATAGCTGTAACCGTGCAGGCTGCCAAGGGCGTCGTCTATACGTGCGAGCCGGTAGACGTCCTTCTTAGTTATGTTGTTCAGATGACGGTAGTCTACACAGAAGTGCCACGTGCCGTCCTTCTTCTTAACCAACACCACAGGTGACGCCCAGGCACTCGAAGAAGGCTCAATGATGTTATTATCGAGCATTTTGTTGACTTCGTTTTGAATTGCTTGGCGGTCGTCGGTGAATAGGCGTAGCATCGCCAGTAAGAATACGATGCTTAACCGCGAGCGTCTGGCCTAAAGGGTGATCGTCGATGTCGAAAATATCTCGGTAGGACGATAATACTTGGCAACGCTCCTCAGCCTGCGCCGAGGACAGGTCCGTCGCAACCATTTTCTTTATATTGGGATCGGCACCCGAGGATGGCGCGAGGGGCCTGCTAAGCTCGCGAGAATCATCGGTCGATAACGCCGCCACGTATTGGTCGCCGAGACAATCAACGGTGGCAAGGCAAATACCTTGCGGTAGAATTTGCTTTGCCAATCCAAAGTTACAGACAGGCATGCGAGTGCGGTTCCCAGTAATATTACGTATACTGTGAGGCACTGTAACGTCATACCTTATTGGAATGTCGGACAGAGGAGTGACGAGGCACTCGCCATCAGGAACTGGTGGGAAAGACAACAGTTCAATGTAGGCTATTGACTTTGGCTCCAGGCGAAGAAAGCCGGTGGGACGTAAGCGGCAGTGGGGTGCATCAGAAGGTTCTGCGAGCATCGGCAACTCAAGGCGAAGGGTACTGGAAGAGCAGTCAATAAGAGCCGAATGTGCGCAGAGAAAATCGAGGCCGAGAATGAGGTCGTGGGGGCAATGAGCAATTACGGTGAAGAGGACAGGAGTGGGGCGGCCGGCGATGCTGACGCGTTCCGTACACATGCCGATGACAGGCACAGTACCGCCATCCGCAACGCGTACGACGCGTGTCGACGCTAGGGTGAGGAGCTTTTTGAGTCGTCGTCGGAAGGCAGCTGCCATAATTGAAACATGTGCTCCTGTATCGATGAGTGCCGTGACAGGATAGCCGTCAACGTGAACGTCAAGAAGGTTTCGGTTCGTGGGTAACGTGAGCAGAGGATTTGAGGGCAGGGTCGATAACGCAGCTTCACCTCCAGAAGCTGCAGTGCCTAATTTTCCGGCTGGATCCGGGAGGCGATAGGCGGCGAAGAGAAGCGACGGGGTTGGGGCGAACGAGACTGATGGCGTCGAGGTGAGGGCGAGCGGCTGTACCGAAGGTTCGGAGCAGGAGCATCAGCGGCAGTGGATTCATGGCGGGTGCTATAGGGAACGGAAGGTCCAATGGTGCGGTAATAAGCGGCGGTGTATGTCCGAGGATGTGGTGGCCATCGGTTGCGGCAGTGACGAGCGACGTGGCCAATGCGACAGCAGTGGAAGCAGATCGGCCGGTCATCAGGGGTACGCCAATCGGACGGGTTGCGGCGAGATGTGGCGGAAAAGGACTGCCGAGGACGAGGAGGGCCGCTAGAGAACTGGGAAACGCTGGGTTGAGCCGTGGAACACACAGAGCTCAGACCCATGTTCTGAAATTCCTGTCGGACGACGGCCTGGATCATCGCAATGGTGGTTGCTGGCGGATCGGGAGGCGTCGTGGAGAAAGCTGGCGAACAGGTGGCCTCGAGTTCGCGACGAACAATACTGGTGTCGTCGTCACAGGTGGTGGTCTGACATGGTCGACCCTCACATGTCGACGTAGCTGCAGTGTTGGGTAGCCGCGTGTTTAATACGGTGGCTTGCTCAAGGCGACGGCCTTCTTTCATGATGGCGTCGATAGTCGAAACGTTGCCGGAAACAAGCAAATTGAAAGCGTCGTCGGCGATGCATTTTAGAATATGTGACACTTTATTGACTTCGGACATAGCATCATCAGCTTTGCGGCATAGAGCTAAGACGTCGAGGATGTAGGAAACGTACGGCTCCGTAGATGACTGAACAAGAGACGCAAGAGCCTTTCTCGCGGCAGCCTGGCGACCAATGGGGTCGCCGAATAGTTCCCGTAGCTTCTCTTTGAAATTGTCCCAACTGGTTATCTCGTCGTCATGCGTTTGGTGCCACACGCGTGGGGTGCTACCGAGATAAAAGATGACATTGGCGAGCATAATCGTTGGGTCGCACCTGTTATTAGCACTGGAGTGTTCACAGAGTTTGATCCAGTCGTCAACATCCTGGCCTTCCAGGCCAGAGAACACACCTGGGTCGCGATGTGGGGCGACCGTGACGATTGGAGCAGTGGGACATGCCGAAACCGCTGCAGAGGTGTGCGCGTCACCGGGAGGCATGGTGACAAGCTCGGTGTGTCGATCACTTCTGAGTTACGTGGTGGGGACGGGGATCGCTGACCTCCACCAGAATGTTGCGTGCGGAAAGACACAGACAGAAGAGGCTATTTACAGGCTATTTACAATGGAGCCAGGCAGCCAGGCCGACACTCGCTCGCGCCAAGCGCACCCACCAACTTCATCGTCGTTCTCGCGGTGGCTCATTTCTTGAGCACCACTCGATGATATCGTAATAATATAAAACTGTTTGCTCAAGAATTGTCATCACCGTCGCTTAAACGGGTTTTGTTAGTGACGATGCTCATTACAGTCACGCTGTCGCTCATGGGAAGTAAAAATTCAAACATGACATATGTGCACCATATCGTGTGTTTGCTGCATGAAAGCTAATGAAGTATTCAACTCGTTGATTTACTGTTACATATGAACTAACGCTACGCACAGCTTCGAAGCGAGTGGTACTGTGGACGCAGACACACTGCTTGCATAGCCTCGCGAATAAGTAATATGATGTTGAAGTTTATAAAAAGAACATTGGAGAAATCGCACAACATAGGAACTTGCATGCTGTGTGGCAGGGAACCAGCTACTATATCAGATCCACGTGTATCTCTCGTAGGAGCAACCGGATGTCTGACAGCCCTTTATTTCGACTTTATGGAATGCTACTATTTTACATTATCAAATTGTGATCATTTATTGCGCAGTAAACCGACAAAATTGTTAAAACTGCACTCACCCTTGCCACAGGACGAAAAGCTTAACACTTTGCTCTCCCATAACACTCCAAGGTTCGTGTCGCAGAAACCGTTTTCGCAGAAGTTTTTGTTGAAAAATGCTTAGATGGGACTTCCGGCGCCCGGCCACGCGTTGCTTCAAACGAAAGTGAATGAAAGCAAAACCATCGATGCTGCTGCCCTGCTACTGTGCGATGAGGTGCCGGAAACATAACTTAGTGATGACTAACGCAATGTGCTTAATTCATGCTGTAAAATATGACATAGTAGAGGGAATACGTGTGCAGTAATTTGCGAAAATTCAAAAAATTGCAAAAAGGTTTCAGGTTGCAAAAATAGTTACTGGATTACTAAGTGATGGTATGAATGTGTGTGGATAAGGTCATGAACGGCTACAACACAGAGACTGCCTGCGTACCTGGCCTTTGGCGCGACACCTTTTTCCTCAACGATGAAAAAAAAATTTGATCCAGCAGCATTCTATGTTTACCCTACAAAGGCGTGATTTCAACCCCTGAACTTAGAAACAACGATTGCTGCTCTATACAGAGTAACAACGAGACGAGTGCCGCTTCGTAGCATAGCAAGTGTCTCGCATTTCGTCTACGTACATCCAACCAAACAGCACTCCGATTTCCGCCTACTCTTTCTGTCACGTATAAAAACAAGTAAACTGGCGTTTTCTTGAATCAATACGCCAAAACATGGGGGACAGGATACATCGACAGCACACGAATGTTCCACATTGAACGTTTCGTGACGCTCTGCACACAAAGTGAGGGACAAACTAGCAATAATACGCGTGTTCTACAAGCTTTTAGAAAGTTAAGAACATTTACATTGCAAGCCTTGTGTGCAGCAAAAATGAAACTACAGCGAATGAGTGCGCCCACGACATAATATGCAGAATATGAACAATCAGATACCGCACCGATTAACATTACAGAGTAAGAACCATCAGAAGCCGCTACTTCAAAGCACATTATCAAACCGAAAAAAAAAATAAGCCGCTTTCGTTTGGGTTACGCGCCCACTCGTTGTGTTCTAGTTCAGTTACAATTCACAAAAACAAATACTCCGGACGGTTCGCCTAATCGTTCGCAGGAATGAAGAGGTTTGCGAACTGGTTGGTCACAGTAAAATTTTGTCTTTCTTATGGTCATATACTGCACAGCGATATCAACTTGTCCGCATGCGCAACTCTGGTCAGATGTTATCTGCACATGGAAGGCATACACCATACTTATAAGAGGTTTATCGCCGGCGCGTTCCTTCCACGACGCCACCAGATGAAACGGCGAGGCAGCGTGAAACACCGCATCGAAAGGCACCAGCACCAACAGAGCGACCTCCGTTTATGGCTTGGAGACCATTCGAGCAATGTTATCGTTACCCAGCCAACTGAATGCTCATGCACACTATGGTGTACTGGCGAAAAAAATAACTTTCAATTTGTGGAGGCATCGTTGATTTTATGGCCCATAGAAGTCGTCGCTCATACCCACTATGGGTGACAGGTCAAGAATTGGATGATTACTCCTAGTAATAATCACGATCAAATTAAAACGTCTGCTTTCAGCAACTAAAAGTTACCTGGTGGGCTAGATCGGTCTGATTCATCGGGAACGAATAACACCTACTGAATGGCGAACAACAACACTACGAAATGACTAGGAGGAGAAGGCGACCCACACATGCGCTCTTCAGAAGGCGGCACAAAGAGTAATTGCTGTTAGGAGACGAAATCGCGCACTAAAGTGAAAGCAATCCTAGAAGCAAGAAGCAATAACCATTAGTTGAAAAGCACACAAAAAAGGCACAATAAAATTTTAACAAGGCGTTCGGCTCGCATTTGTGACAAATTCCTGGACATCTGAGCAAGTATCCCAATGGGTGAATGCCAGATTAGTGATTCCCACAATGAAGGATTATGTTTAGCTGCAAGTAATATTCAAAAAGTGCCTGCAGCAGATAGCACAATTTTTTATTCTTCATGGAATATTGCTGATAAAAAAGCCATTACTTCAGCGAAAAATTCAAAGCGCCTTTTTGAATAATAGCACATTCAGCCTAATTGGTTTCTTAATAATTACTCTACGGCAAAAATGTTTGCCTTGGATCCCGTAAACCTAATTTTAAGCTTGCATTCACTAAACTCTAGCGTACCTTGATTATATATTTGTCTCCCTGCGAAGATATTTTTAATAAAATTAGAAGACGGGAAAGTAATGCTCGGCCTTGTATAATCTTCAATCTAGCTTAATTTATGTCATTTATCGTGAGCAACAGATCTTCCGCAGTACCTTGACCTTTACGGTGTCAGTATATATGCCTAAGTACCTAATATCAATAATGTGTCCTTAATGAAAAGTTTTAGAAGCAAGATTTTTGACCAGAAACATTTAGAAGCACCCTGCGACCATTTTAATCTAATAGCTATCTTGTACGTTTTTCTACGTGCTTCTTTACTGTAATATGACAAGCAGCGTTTTAATGTTCCTGGTAAGGCTCGGTAGCCGTAAGAGCGGCTATCCGAAAGGAAATTCTTTCGTGAGAGGCCACTTCATGATGACTGTCCACATTGATGCTATTAGAATTCAAATGGTACAGTGGCACGCGGTATTCCTTATCAGACATTTATACATACATTCTGAATTGGCGATTGCGGAGTTCCCTTAATTTGGATAGAAGTGACAGACACAGTTTCCAATAGCTTTGATACTTGACTGCCTGAGTCGGCCTTGAGCGTGACGGCACAAAAGTTTTATATAACTTATGGGGCGTTACGTTCAACAACCACGATCTGATCGTGAGGCACGCCATAGTAGGGGACTCCGCAAACTTGGGCCACCTGGGGTTCCTTAACGTGCACATATATTTAAGTGCACGGGCGTTGTAGCATTTCGTCCCCATCAAAATGCGGCCTCCGTGGCCGGGATTGCCGATGGGATTATGACAATGGCGCCGTGACAGGAATGCATTAATGAGGGAATGACGTCGGTAATCATTTAGAGCCGGTATTACGACGATGACATAATAATAATTGTGTAACGATTCAGAAATGATGACAATGGTAAATGACCACAAGTTGACGACGGCGGCATGTTTACAAAGTAATGTCGACAATGAGAAATTGACAATGCTGTGATGACGACTGTATGCGACAATGGTGGGATGACGACGCTAAGACGAAAATAGCATGAACAAGTTAGAATGACCACTATGAGACGACTATGATGGCATCACGAAGACGGTACGGTAGACAATCTATCACGACTACCTTTTGACAACGAAGCAATGGTAATGATTGCATGACGGCGGTGGCATAATCAATACAATATTAGGACACCTTGAGTGAAAAAAATGCCAAAAAGAATCAAAAAGGAGCTTGATCAGAAGATTAAGTCGGTATGCCAACAATAGTGTGTCTTCAATTAGATTATCTTTCTCAAATGATGATTAAAGTACGACAGGGTTATGACGACGCCATTACGAGAATGGGATGAATGCGTTTGCATGAAGATGATGGTGTGACGTCGACGACATGACAATAAAATGTATGTAAAGGATGTGTGGAGACGACGGAATGAAATGTATAAGATGACGTAGCATGGATGACGTAACAACTGCATGACGAGGAGCGATGAAGACGTCTCAATGACGACGACGCCATGACAATACCATTAAAATGACGATGAAGTGCAAAAGCATGTATCTGATGGAATGAAGTCAAGGTAGAATATCGATAGCAGAACGACGCCATGCCATGAAGACGATGGCATGACCACACTAGCATGCTTCTGAAATCATGGCGATGGTACAAGGACACCGTGATGATGACGGCTAGATGAGAAAGGAATGACAGTGACTTGAAGACGATGGTATTTATATCACATCATCACGAGAGTCGAATGAAGATGCTACAAAGAAAATGATGCCGCCACGACAGCATGACCACCAGGCGAATGTGCCTACTTGCCCAAGTTAGTAGACAACTCAGAACACAGGGTTGTGCACGAGGCTTGATAGATAGAATTAAAGAGTCTGAATTAGGTAAGGAATGCTAATCGGTGGCGTAACATAGCGGTGGCGTAACACAAGAAAACACTAATGACACTAACCCCCAGATATAAGGCACACCGAGAACACACCGAGAACACCGAGAACAGAGAGTTATCTAAAGAGGAAACAGAAAATTAATTAAAACGACCTTTGCTTAATTAGCATAATCGGGGTCGCCTTTTAAGACAACACACGCAGCCTGAAAAAATGCTTAGAAATTTTGCCAAGTACAGTGACCTACGCACTTATTGGAGCATAAAGATCAACAAGAAGTTTCAATTTCTGCTGTGTTCGACAAAACTTGGACAAAAGGGACCGTGTGAATTCATTTCTTGATTACTAAAACAGATTTATTCTATCAAGCAATGTGCATTTTACACACCATTGTCATTTCCGTAGTAACCTTGTCAATGATTCTTATTATTTCCTATAAAACGCTTACAAATATATAAAAATACAGTTGTGATGTTTTCTTGCTCTACTGGATAAGGAATGCGCTTGTGACCGCCAAGTTAAGACGTTTTGACATCGCGCGTCGTGTTCTTACTTTGATGGTGCCCACGATGGAATTTGCTTTCATGACATTAAAGATGCATACAGAATGTCAACGTAACTGTCAGGGTTAGCGTATTACACATGGCCCGCCTGAGCGTCCTTAGGTCACCGGTGCAATCATTCAAGCCTCAGAGCATTGGCTGACCAAGCCTAAATGGCGACCCTCTGGTAATTAGGAGTGTTAACTGCTTAGCACTTTGCTTATTATATTTAAAATGAAACGCTAGCTCCAGAAGTCACGGCTAGTTTTGAAATGTCGGATGGTTGCTTTCCCAAAAAGAAGATTACAAGAAAATGGCGGCTCAATAGCAAGGTGTCAGAACTTAGCCCAAATGACTAAGTAAATTTTTGTACACTGTAAAACACATTTTAAAAGGTTCAGAGACCCTACCACATTAGTTCACGAACGGTACAATTTCGGGAACTTATATATTCCATTACTCCTCACACGACACGTATATAAATGAAACGCATTCCGATTAGGAGTAAAAAGTATGATTATTAAAAATACTTTATAAGACAAGATTACATGCTGCAATAGCTTGCAGTCAATGGAAGTGAAGAAAACGTCACAGGCATGTGCGGCACATACAGCACAGTCGCACCGTAACCTAGAAGTACAGTTCTATAGGCGCTCCATTTTCGGCAACACGGACTGGAGTAAGTTAGTGCGGAACTGCGTCGTTTCCATGGGACTCATCTGAACAGTCCGCCAGGCGTCGGCCGCGAGCTACGGCTTGTGCTGCCCTCTGCACAGCGGTCTACTGAGTCTCACGTTTCGTGGTTGTAGAAGCGCCCGGGCAGCTCTACAATTCGCTTCTTCAGCAGCGGTTCGTAACTTGCAAGGAGGCGCTATAAAGCGTACCGAACTGTATACGTACAGATTTCTTGAATACGCACCGCCCCTCTCACATCCCTCGACCCATGGCACAATAAGATGCTCTTGGGGATGATTGTCATGATTAAGGTGATTGGTTGGCATCCCTTTTGACACGGGTAGGTGACAAATATTCACCTAATCTGCTTGAGCACCCTGCATGCAACGTGGAACTGCAACATGGAATTGCTACATCTCAGGACGCATGGCGAAATACAACGCAAGCGCAGTACAAAGTTTCCACGTATTGGTGCTACACGGCGCATGCCACATCGCGTGGAACTTGCATGATTCGAGGCTGCTGCTGCTGCTGCTGATGATGATGATGATTTTGCAACTCCTTTGAAACTTGGCGGCGACAAACAGTAGCCTAAAAGAAAAAGGTAAATTATGGGGTATTAGGGGCTAAAACCACGCTCTGATTATGAGGCACACCATAATGGGGTATTCCCAATTAATTTTGAACACCTGGGGCTCCTTAACGCCTACTTTTTTTCCAAGTAAAAGGGTGCTCTTGTCTTTCGCCCCCATCTAAATGGGGCCGCCACTGGTGGTTCTTTTTCACGCGACCTCGTGCTTAGGAGCGCAAGACCACGACTACCAAGCAACGAGGCCTGATGAAACAGTCACTTAGTCTCCTGGATCGAACCAGGTATGCTATGACTTTTTTTCAGTCTAAGATTTTTATGCATCTCCTTAATCTTGTTTTCATTTGCAAAGCAACGCAGCCCTTTGTTGCCAATTTCCCACAGTGTGTAGGATCATAGAGTTAACTGTGTCTAACACAGGCTGAGGTAACGGCGGCGGCGGACAACATGCCCAGCCGAAACAGCTATTGGATTGTGCCCATAACAGCTTAAGATGGGAAAACTCAGTCGTATTTGCGTGCTACTACAATTACCGTATTGAGTGCCTGTCGCATTGCGCTGCTTAGGCTGAGCTTAGGGATAATGTCCCCAATGCGGCGGCTTTCATTTAACGGGCTCGACATGCAGAAACGCCGGTGTACCGTGCGTTGTGTGGAAGTTCAAGAAACCCAGGTCGTTGAAATTCATTTGGAGCCTTATGCTGCGGCGTGCCTCGTAATTACGTTGTTATTTTGGCAAGTAAAACTCCAGGATTTTGTTTTAAGAAGTACCGGATTGATGCACGGGCATTGCTGTGGCGGTCTTCAGATCCCCCGGTATTTTCGAGAAAAAGATTCTTAGAAATTCCTCGCATGCCTTCCTTAGCGTGGTTGCTGTCATGTCGAACAAGCACGCGTGTCACTTCGCGTAGCACGTGACCGCAAGGCCACATTCGCCCTAGAGCGTGTGCGCACATGCCAGTTCCCACTAAGCCATACGCGTAGGAATGAAAGGAGAAAATAATGGTCTACCATACCCCTGTCCTTCACATCCTACTTATCTCAGCATACGTCTATCATCACCCTTCTCTCAAGAAACATCACCTTGGTCCAACTGACATAAGTGCTTCTGCATCTCATATGTTGACTTCGCATAAATTGCTCTGTTTATCTGGTTTTGCTGTCATCTGGCAGTGTGATCCGTCTAGCACAGAATCATTAACACTGGACAACGAAAAAATTGTTGCTGGTACGCTGCATAAACATTGTTTGTGGTGAAAAGTTACAGAGCTGACAATTAATACAACTGATAGAATTCTAAACATCGCATTTACATTTACTGCATTCAAGTAACAGCTTCACAAAAGCACAAATAACTGCATTGACATAAGTTTTTAGCTTCGAAGCAATTTCATAAGTATTGCTGCTTCAGTTTGCTTTCCCCCATGTCTGCAGGACCTGAGGGTTAAATAAATAAATAATAAAAAATAAATAAACTTTATACCCAAATATGGGGCGATGTGGGCTATGCTTGACTTAATTGATTGATTTATTTAATATTGATCCCGAATGCAACCGAGCAATGGGCTGGAGATGAATCTAGCTTACACAGGAATGATAGGAGGCCGGGCTTTTGTTACTATGTTCTCATGTATATAAAACTGAACGCTGACCAAGTGCCTTTACAGGAGTGCTCGAAAGGGAGGCTGAGAAAATGCAGCGAAAACCTACGTTTAAACATCCAGCATTGCTTAAATCGCCTTCGAATAAATCTTACTGATACGCTATGGCCGGAATAGCAACAATGTTAATCTTTCTCTTCATTTCCTTTGTGACAGCAGTTTAGAGGCCAAATCTTTGCTACCGTTTCACCACACCGTCTGCGCGTCCTTCTTTAAATGAGGGCAAGGATTACGACGGCTGTTATCGTAAATCACCAAGTAAAATTCTTTTACCGCGCTATCCCGACAGTCAACGTTGTCATAGGATGAATAAAAAACCAAACCTATCCACATCGAGGCTACAACAGTGCTCAATCTGAGACACTGGAAGTCCGCGCCGCTCATGGCTCGGCAAACCACAAGGTCGCATACGGGAGTGCGTTTCTCATTTGCGCCATGCAAAAGTATAGATCTGCCAATAATGCCAACGTAATAAGCATGTGTATAAAATATATATATATATATATATATATATATATATATATATATATATATATATATATATATATATATATATGTGTGTGTGTGTGTGTATATAGACACGTGCGCTTATACACGGATACGGGGAAGCGATGGCAAACAACATTATTTGGGTTCTGTCCAGCTACATGCAATTTGTATATTCTTATTCTGTGGCTCACGCTACGTGGGGTACCCGATATAATCAGCGAATGGATATTGCCTAAGGACACAGTCGTCATTACAGAATAGTACATGATATTCTACCGTATTATTACACAGCTTAATTAAAGTCGCATACCAATACAAGTTGCTGGCATTCTTGCGAAGCTCTATTTACCATGGCTTTAATAATTTTTCTGACTATTTGTTCGTTTGTGTGCTTCCGTGGTGTCGTCGCTGTTGCTGTTTACTTAAAATTCGCGTATTATATATTCAGTTTCAAAATATTGTTAGCAGCTGTAAATTTACTTTGTCATTTAGGCTAATTTCTGACACCTTGCCATTTAGACGCCATTTCTTCGTAATCTTCTCTTCGCGAAGCCCACGTGCCGACATTTCAAAACTAGCCGGGACTTCTGCAGCTAGCATTTGATTGTCAATATAATCAGCAAAGTGCTAAGCAGTTAATGCTCCTATTTATTACCAGAGGGTCGCCATTTAGACTTGGTGAGCCAGACCTCTAACG
This sequence comes from Dermacentor andersoni, assembly GCF_023375885.2. NCBI lineage: Eukaryota > Metazoa > Arthropoda > Arachnida > Ixodida > Ixodidae > Dermacentor > Dermacentor andersoni. The sequence continues at coordinate 82,328,409 of NC_092816.1, forward strand.
CTTGAGTGATTGAACCGGGGAACAAAGGACGCTTAGGCCGGGCGATGTGTAATACGCTAACCGCGACACTCACGTTGGCATTCCGTGTGCATCTTTAATGTCACAAAAGCAAATTCCGTTATGGGCGCCACCAAAGTAATACCACAATACGCGATGTCAAAACGACTTGTCCTGGCGGCAGCAATATCTATTATTTGCCAGTCGAGCAAAAAATCTTCAGAACTGTTTTCTTCGTATATTTGTAACCGTTTTACCAAAAATAACTGCAATGGTTGGCAAGTTGGCTACAGCAATGACAATGCTGTTTAAAATGCACATTGCTAGATAGCATAAGTCTTAATTATTAAAGAGATGTATTCACAAGGTTCCCGTTGTCGAAATTTTGTCGGACAAAACCAAAGTGAAACTTTTTGTTCATCTTCATAATTGACTAATTACGTGGGTCACTGCACTTGGCAAAAGTTTTAAGTGTTTTTCACGCTCCATCTGTTGTCTTGAAGGGCGACGTCGATTATGCTGATTAAGAAAGCAACAATTTTGCTTAATGTTCTGTTTCCCGTTCAGAGAACTCTCCGATGCTTTCTCGTTGAGAAATGAAATTTTGAAAAGGCACCTGTAATAATGGTCTCGGTGTTCCTTATATCTGGGGACCACTGTCCGCTTAATGCACGATGAAACTTGCGCATCTATAAGATTTCGCTAAATGAATTGATACTACCACGTACCACATATGCCGGCAAGGTACCCATGACGCTTTCGGCCACTTCAGCCACTTCTCATTTGCTGTACCACCTACATCACAGGCTTTCAGTATTCGAGCTAACGAATGTTTCTTGAGGTCGTAAGCGTTTTCTTTCTTTAGGCCACTGCTATTTCACGCATATCTAATGCTGCACAGCAGACTTTAAATGCGACTAGTATTCGTTGCCGACATTAGGCGCTTTCAGACTAACGATCAAGCCTCTTGCCCGACCCTGTGATCTGAACGGTCTACTAGCTAGGACCATTACGTACGAGCGCCTGGTTGTCATGCTGTTGTGGTCGCTCCATTGTTATCTTTCTCGCATCGTCATTCGACTCTCGTGATACTGTCGTATTAACACCATAGTCTTCGAGTCGTCGTTATCATTTTTTTGTTGTCAACTCGTCGTCGTCATGATGTCCTCGTGCCATCGTCCTCATTCCAGAAGCATACTAGTGTGGTCATGCCATCGTCTTCATAGCGCAGTCGTCGTGCCATCGATGCTCTTTCTACATTGTCTTCATTCTACCTTATTCATGCTGTTTCCTTCCATCGTCATTATAATGGTATTGTCATGCTGTCGTCGTCATTGAGACGTTGCCATCACTCGTGGTCATGCATTCGTTGTCATAGCACTGTCGTCATTCGAGCTACGTCATCCCATGAAATTCATTATGTCGTCTCCACGCCATCGTCGACATAAACTTGTGGTCACACCTCCGACGTCACACCATTATGTTCATGCAAAAGCCTTCATCCCGATCTCCTCATGCCGTCGTCATCTCGTTGTCATATTTTCATTATCATTTGAGAAAGGTAATCTAATTGAGGACACAATATCGTTGCTATACCGGCTTAGTCTTTCCACCAACACCATTCTTTTCGTAATTCTGTTGCAATCATGCTGTCGTAATTTCATATCGATTGCCACCGTTGTCACGTAATCATCTTAGCTCCCTTGTCACAAGGTCTTCGTCATAGATTCGTTGCCTTACCTTCTTCGTGACGCCGTCGTGGTCGTCTTGTAGTCGTCATTCTAACTTGTTCGTTCTATTTCCGTCTTAGCGTCGTCATCACACACTCGTTGCCTACAGTCTTCGGCATTGCATCGTCGGTTTACAATCGTAGGCGTAACATTGTAGACATGCCACCATCGTCAACTTGTCGTCGTTTACCATCTTCTTCATTTCTGAATTGCTCTACTATTATCCTCATGCCATCGTTGTAATACCGCCTCCGAAGGTTAACCGACGTCACTCCTTCATTATTGCATTCCTGTCAAGGTGCTATGGTCATCATCCCGTTGACAATTGCAACCATCGAGGCCGCATTTTGATTGGGTTGAAATGCTAAAGCACCCGTTTACTGAAATTTAGGTGCACGTTAAAGAACTCCAGGTCGCCCAAATTTCTGGAGTCCCCTACTACGGCGTGCCTCACAGTCAGATCGTGGTTTTCGAACGTAAAACCCCATAATTTATTTCATAATGTTGTTTTGCCGTTACGTTCATGGCCGACTCAGGCGGCCGAGTATCGTAGCCATCGGGAGCGGTGTCTGTCACTTCTGTACAGATTAATGGATCTCGCACAATTGCCAATGCCAAATACATGCATAAAAGTGTGATAAAAAATACCACGCGCCGCTATTTTATTTGAATTCTAATAGCATTACAGTCGACAATCACCATGAAATGAACTTCAACGGAAGATTTTTTTCGGATCGCCGCTCTTGCGACTACTGACCCTCGACACAAACAATAAAACGCGGATTGCCATATTAAAGGAAAAGAGCACGTACGAAAATGTGCAACAGAGCTATTACAATAACATGGTCATAGTGCGCTTGTAAACGTTCCTGGTCGAAAATCTCTCGTCTAAAGACCTTTCATTAAAGGTACATTAATGATATTAGGTACTTAGGCATATATACGAGCACTCTAAAAGTCAAGGCACCGCGGAACATCTGTTGCTCACGACAAATGACAGAGATTAAGCTCTACTAGAGAAGACCTAGTTTAACTTTCCAATGTTCTAATTTTCTTAAAAATCTCTTGGCCGGGACAAAAGTATATTATGAACGCTTGATAGCTTTAAGTGAATGTAAACATGGACTGTGAGTTTAGGGGATGTAAGGTTGAAATATGTGCCATAAAGCAATTATTAAAAGGTCAATTAGCCTAATTATGTCATTATTCAAACAGGCGCTTTGACATTTTTGTAGAAGTAATGACCAACTTATTGGCAAAGTTAGGTGAAGGATTAAAAATTGAGCTTCTGCCGCAGGCACATTTTGAATATTAGTTGCAGCTAAAGCGAATGCTACACTTTTGGAATCACAAATCTGGGTTTCACCCACTGGGATCCTTTCTGCGTAGTCCACGAATTTGTCATAGAGGGCGGCGAAAGGCCTGGTAAAGCTTTATCTTGTCCTACTGCGTGCGTTACAAATGATGGCTGTTGCTTCTTTCAACTACTGTTGCGTTCATTTCAGCGCGTAAATGCGCCTCCTAACGCCAATTACTTTTTGTGCCGCCTTCTGAACAGCGATTATGCGTGTCGCCTGCACCTCCTCCTCTTTTAGTAGTGTTCTTGTTCGTTAAACAGTAGGTGTTATTCGTTCGCGATGAGCCGGAACGAACCAGCCCAACAGCAAGCCTAGAGTAACGTTAAGCCATGCCTTAAATTAGTTTGTTAATATTACTAGGAGTAATTCGTCCAATTGTTGTCCAATCACCCATAGTGGGTATAAGCGACGACTTTTATGGGAAATAAAAAGGACGATGTCTCCACAAATTGCCACTTAATTCTTTCGCCAGGACCCCACAGTGAGTATGAGCGGTGAGTTGGACGGGTAAGGATAAGATTCGTTCACAGGTATTTAAACTATACGCAGAGGTGAAACATCCGCATCCTGTCTCCACGCGAAACATCCGCGCTTTGGGTAGATGTATACGCAGAGGTGAAACATCCGCATCTTGTCTTCGCGCGAAACATCCGCGCCTTGGGTAGATGTAGTTGTGCGGCTGCGAAACGGAGCTAGCACGCATGAAAATCTTAAAAATCTACTGTCCTCCTACTGAGGCAAGCGTCGGTGGACTAATATGAAGATACACTTGGTGCAGCAGTCAGATCTAACATGCGAGTTTTCTTAAATTTCGTAACCCGAAAGCTCCCATCATCTGAAAAGGTAGATCTTCGCATTTCGGTGGCATAAGACATCATATACTATGAGGATTTACATCAAGGGGTTTTTACGTAAGTGCCCACCTGTGTCCAAAGCTGCCTGGCAAGCCAAAGAGTGCCAGCGGCTCGCGCATAGATTCACCTCACGAGAAGAATAGCTGAAAGAAAGCCGTGACGACTCGCTTCCAAATCCAGCTTATGCCACAGGTTCTCTTGTATCACTAGTTGTTGCTTCCTAAACTCGTGGGCTTTCCTTCCAACTCATCCCACAGTACGAAATACCTTACTGAGTCTTAGAGCGAACATCACCGGTGAATGTTCTCATGTTTTCATTGAGCCACTTTCTCTATCGGAGGACAAGCGCTGGCGCGGACGTGACCTCGTCCACGTGACGCGTCTGAATACTTACCACAACCCCCTATTTCTTATGTCGCCAAGATGACGCTTTATCTGATGTGGGCCAGTGTGAAGAAGATGAGTCTCCGTTCAGCAGTTTCGCCAACGCTCAGCTCGCTCTGTTGGTGCTGGTATCTTTCAACACGGTGCATCGCGCTGCCTGGCCGTTTTTTCTTGTAGCGTCGTTGAAGGAAAGCACCGGCAATACACCGAACTCTTATAAATATCAACGCTGATATCGGTCTTCCATGTGCAGATAATATCTGACAACAGTTTCACATGCGGTGAAGTTGATATCGCTGTGCAGTATATTTCTATGATTAATGATAAAGGTTACTGTGCCTAACCAGTTCCCAAACCTATTCATTCTTGCGAACGATGTGGCAAACCGTTATAAAAGTTTCTTTTCCTGAATAGCAAGCAACATTCTATCCTACGAGCAATAGCCGAGCATCGCCGGTGCGGCAAGCTCATTTCCAGCCTAACTGCAGTCAACAATACTGCAATTGCACCATATTAAGTTCAGCCAATTGCAATAGACATTGGCCTTAGGCGCCCATTCAGCTGATTCTGCGTTGTGGCTGACGGCAGTTTTGCCGTCCTTGAACTGGACTTTCTGAATCACTTCAATCTCGACGTGAGCGTCCACAGTCATCGGCTCAAGAACATCACTACGCTCGCTGCTTTCGAATTGAAATGCGCCCTTTCCTCCTTCCGTATTTGCACTTTCAACCCATAGCCAAAGTTCCAAAAGATTCTGGCTGAATTTCCTGCAATCCTCAAACCAAGGAACACCGAACTGACAATCAAGCAGACGCATCACATCGTCGCCACCGACCTTTAGTCAGTGCTAGACCACGGAGGCTCGCTGGACCATGTCTCGAATTCGCCCACCGTAAGTTGGTCAATTCGCTCTAGCTCAGCATTTTTTTAACTTTCTTCCAGCAATTGGTATTTCGCGTTGCACATGTTGCGAAAACAAGGAAATTGTGACTGCCCTCTGGGATGATTACGCTACAATGAATGCTGCCACAACGGTTCACCAGTATCCCCTCCCTTACATCCGTGACTTTAGTGCTCGCCCTGCCGGATCGACCAGCTTGACTAAGCTGGTTCTGATGGCCGCTTATCACCAGATTCCAGTATTACCGAGCGACATCCCAAAGACGGTCGTAAGAACACCCTTTAGCCTGATTTGAACTTCTTTGCATGCTGTGCCGCCTGAAGAATGCGGTACAAACTTTTCATCGTTTCACGACTAAGATGACCCGCATACTCTGACGTCACCTCTGGTGTACCTCAAGGCAGTGTACTTGGGCCTCTTCTCTTTTTAATTTACATTAACGACTTCCCTAACAATGTATCATCTTCTGTACGATTATTTGCTGACGACTACATTGTATACCGTTAGATTAACTGTCCCTCTGACCACGCGGCACTCCGAAATGATCTTGCACATATCAGTGATTGGTGTGCTACTTGGCTCATGTCCCTAAACATGTCGAAGTTCAAAGTAGTTTCCTTTTCTCGAAAAACTGTTAACTCTCACTTTTCTTATCATCTGGATTCTAACATAGTTGACCACACCACAAAATATAAGTACTTAGGAGTGCTCCTTACACACAATCTTTCATGGACTAAACACATCACCTCCATTTCAGCTAACGCCTCCAGATCATTAGGATTTCTGCGCCGCAACTTGAGAAGTGCGCCTTCACCACTACGAAAACTAGCTTACGTAACTATTGTACGGCCACAAATTGAGTACGCTTCTTGTATACGGTCTCCTCATCAAAATTACCTCATCGAATTGCTGGAGAGCATCCAGAATAGAGCGAGCCGTTTCATTTCTAAAAATTATAGTAACCAGTCAAGTGTAACCCAAATAAACATTGATCTTTCGTTGCAACCACTAACTACCCGCCGTGATATTTCCCTTCTATTATTATTTCATAGATTTGTTCACACAGTTGGCCTAACCTTATCAAACCTGAAAAAAGCATCCTCGACGTTACAACGACTGAACAATCAGTTCAACTACACCCGAATTTACGGCAACACACACGCTTTTAATTTTTCAGCTTTGCCCCGTGCGGTTCGTTTATGGAACGCACTACCAGATAACATTGCATGCCAATCTAAACACACTGCATTTCGCAATCTGCTAACCGATCAATATGCCGTTTCAACCGTCTAAACACGTCATCCCTTTTGTACTTTTCTTCCATTTTTTCTACAATGTTAAAGAATTTCTGTGCTCCCAATCTTTTTACAGTACTTACTACTGTATAACATGCAAAAACGTTTACAATGTTATTATGCTATTATGTTGTTGTTTACCATTTATTGTTATTGCTCTACATATTGTATTTGCTAATGTATTAACTTTCCATGTTCTGTGCGTACTCCTTTCATTATGCTGATGTTTATGTCTTTCCCGATTCCATACTAATATGTTAGCGTATTTCCCCCCTTACACTATGCCTTCTCGAAGGCCTGTAAGGTACATGTAAATAAATAAATAAATAAATAAATACTGATCTTTGTGTTCGTCTACATAGACGACAGGTTGGTTTCCAGCAAAATGCCGGAGCAACACGAAAGTTAACTGCGCCTCCTATTCGAGTGTTTTGACGAACACAGTCTCATAGTGAAACTCCAAAAGAGCATCTTTTTGTCGAGGCACTAGCTTTTTTGGACAGCACATTACTACCGAAGGCATCTTCCCACTAAAATCACGGGTACAGGCAGTTAAGAGATTCCCACGCCCACCTATTTCAGGAAGTTCGGCGAGTGTCTCGGGCTCATCAACATCGATAGGTGCTTCATCCCATCGTGTGAACACGTTCTACCACCGCTAACTGACTTGCTGCGCCGGCACTCCAAGAAAACATGCGAATTTCACTGGTAAGCGGAGCACGAAATAACTTTCCAGGATGCCAGAATTCATCTTGCCTCCCCAACGCTTCTAATGCACCGGTTGTTCGACTCAACAGCACACCTCAATGTTGATGATTCAACAACGGCACTGGGAACAGTGTTACAACAATATGACGGCACCGACTGGAAACCGACAGCTTTCTTTTCGGAGCACCTAAAACTAGCGGAAGTGCGCTACAACACCTTTGGACGAGAGATGCTAGCCACCTATTGCTCCGTCAAGAATTTCCATTTCTCCCTCTAAGGTCGCACTTTTCACACCTTAACACAGAGCGAAGTGGGTGGAGAAGCTCCCTCTTGTTCTTCTATGCCTCGTACTGCGGTAAAAGGCGACCTTTATTTCATCGCAGCGGAAATGGCATACGGCTCAACAATCCACATACCGGGAGAATTCTTTGGTGAGCAACCAAGCCGTACGCCGCCACAATCACAACATATGAAGAGGCAATACTCCTGGCTGGAGCATCTGCAATCCAACGCGCCAGGCGGAACCAGAGGGTGTTTCGTTCCCAGACATGAATGTGGCAATTCATGTGTTGTTGTGACGAGACACATTGAAAGTGCCGCATAGTTGCCATTCTAGCTTCGTTATCGGACCTTCGCGTTGTTGGCATCGTAATTCTATCATCGTCAAACCGTCGTCATCAGGCTTCCCACGCACCTTCATCATTTCACAAATATGCAAGTGTCATCATGCCGTCCTCTTCAAAGCACCGTAGTCATCCCATCGATATTCTTTGTTCTCTTTTCTCTGCCACAATAATGCAGTCCTCATTACATTGTCATTGTTCTGTTACTGACATGCCGTTGTGGTAACAAAAACGTCATCACTCGCCGGTTTGGATTCTCTCTCATACCATTGCCGTCATCCCAGCTTCGTCATCCAATCCATATCATGTCACTGTCTCCACGCCATCGTCGTCGTGTAGTCATCGTCATGCCGCCGTCATCACACCATCGAAGTCATACAAGTCCTCATCACATTTTCTTCATGCCGTCGTCACCAAGCTTTCGTTGTACTTTCATTATCATTTCAGTAATGTCGTTTAATTGATGACACACCATCTTTGGCGTAACGGTTTCCTCTTTCCATCGGCGTCATTCTTCAGGACAATCGAGTACAATCATGCGGTTTTAATCTGATATTCATTATGCCACCGTTTTCATGATGTCGTCATCATCGCTTCGTTATCGTAATTTCGTCGTCATGATTTGTTGGATTAGCCTCTTCGTGGCCCCGTTGTGGTTCTTTCTTTCTCACCATTCTAACTTGTTCATTCTCGTTACGTCATAGCGTTGTCATCCCACCATGATCGCCATACAATCGTCGTCAGTGCATCGTCGCTTTGCAATCGCCGGCATCACTCTCTAACCATGCCGTCATCGTCAATTCGTCGACGTTTCGGCTAAAGCGCCTGCTTGTTTATTCCAAGAAAAAGCGAAAGCCCGCAAAATACGTGAAATATGAAAGAGATGCGCGCTTGTGCCCCCATACTCAAGCATTTCCGAGCAACCTTTGAAAGACACGCGGCTTCATTCGTTTATCTCCGCATCGTACAAGGCTTTGTCATGTAGGATAGCTCGAGAGGTGTCGCGATCTAACTAGCGTGGTGTGATAAGCGTCAGCATCTGCAGACGCAAGAATATTATGCTCGCTCATGGGCACTCGGGATAGCTTTAATCACCGCGTATCATGAAACAAACCTATTAAAGTATTTAAACAAATGTTAAAAAAACAGTACCCGAGCAAGCACTAAAACCAGGCAGCTCTCGGAGGAACAATAAAGAGCTACTCAGGAGTCTATTTCAATCAAAATAAACGAAAAGCACGTAAAGCGTCTCAGCCACCTTAAAAATCATCCAGAGGTGCAAATGGTCTAGCCATTTACCCTTTCTGTCTCTTCAACTCCGGAAAACACGCAAAACAAAGCAGTTTTTACCATTTTGTATCTTTGTCGAAAGCTTTCCTTATGTAAGGATAGGGTGAGATCATGAAGGTGCATTAACAGTCACGTTTTACACCAGTTATGAGCAGGGATTTTCCCATAACACTTAAAGCACGTGCTCAAACTGGTCGCTATCTGAAGCAATGGAGTACTAGCTAACACGTGCCCTTTTGCAACTTTGACCAAGGGCATTGAAATCTAATGGCAGGCTCTGCCTGTTTTTTGCCTTTAGGGCATCCGGTTTTTTAGTTTCGCTGCTACACAGGGGATCTTTCACTTAGCTCCAAAAGAAGAAGTGCAGCGGTGTCATAGCCGGCAACCATGCAGGCCAGGGCACGTGTCCGTGCCGGCCAATGCACTGTCCAGAAAAAAAGCTTGTCGAGGCACGCTTGATACTGACTATTAGTATGCGCAGGAGCACCATCGTGTCGAAACCAGATGTTCCGAAGATGGCCAAGTGGAACGTTGCAACAAACGTCGTTCCCGGGGCCCTCGAGGATGTCGTTGAGGTAGCCTTGCTTCGTTTGTGGGTTGTCAAAAAAGAGGGTTCCGACAATGTTGGGATCAAAAACAGCGCCACACTCATTAGCAACCATTGGTATTGGTTTCGTGTTTGTGCCAGCCAGTGGAGCTTCCTGTCATTGCAGGAGTGCGCATTGAGAAGATTACATTTTGCGTTTCTGGAGAAACTAGCCTCATCCGTCCAAAGCACGCGAGTGAGAAGGTCCGGTTCTTCTTCATATATTGTGAAAATCCAGTTGGCAAAGTCAAGTCTGTTTTTAAAATCTCAGTCGAAGTTTCTGAAGAAGACGTACATGCTACAGGTGCATATGACCTTTTTTTTTAAATTATCGTCCACACCGATTACCTTGAGGTTCCGGCCTCCACAATGACATCGCGCAGACTACCATGAGGGCTAGCAGCAAAAAATGCCAATACGTCTGTTTCCGCTTCTTCAACTATCGTCGCAGTCCTGTTTCGCTTTCTTGTAAAGCTACCCGTCTCGCAGGGGACTTCGGACATTCAAAGTATTGTTGACGGAGAAGAGCGCCCTCCACAGTGCCATATCCGGAATAGCGTGGCTGGCTTCCTCTTGTTGTCATGCGCCGCCCCCAGAGCCAGGATCATTCTAGCCTTCTCACCATTCGTCAAGGGCATGAATGTCTTCTCTAAGAGCAAGTCCCTGGTACGTTACAGTTGAGATCTCCCGTTATTATCTACGCACTGTCAAGTGAACAAAAAATGATTTACGCAATTGACAACAGCCAATGCTGGCCGTACAAATCCACCAAAACGAGTTAGATGGACATACCGGGCCCTAGGTTTGTTTCTGTTGCTAATAGGAACAAAAGCACCATACGTTCCGGGCACGACTGCCTACAGAACAAGATGAGTGCGCAAGATTACCGTTCCAAGTGCGCCGTCACGGTTTTCCAACTTTGAAATTCCCCCTCCCCACTACTGCTCCGCTCCGCTTATCAATGCGTCAGCGACGTGTTTTCATGATGCAGTGACCATCTCATTGGGTGAAGATCTGTATCAAGCTGCCTCCGCTAGTAAAGCGATGTATGTATCCGTGGGTATTCGCTTGGGAGCGCTTTAGTAGGGGCACACGAACGCCTATTTGACATTTCGGGTGTTTCCAGCACTTTTTCTTCTTGAAAAACCAACGAGGCATAGCTGAGAACGAAACAAATGCTTAATTTAAATGTTATCTGAAGTACGATACAACTTTGTAGTTGCTATGTTTGCGAGCATTGCAATTGAGACGAGCTTTATTGCCGTTGACGACGATGTGGAACGCTTGCTAAAGAAAGGCACTGCAAGGGCTGTCCGTAGGACGGGGCTCGCTCGCGATCACAGCTCTGTCCTTCGTCTTCCTTTTCAGTTGGCACATACACAGGGGCACGTCTGCTTTATTAGAATGCCCCGGTAGCGAAGCGTAGCCATCCTGGCGACTCAGGGTGCGGAGAAGATGAGCGGATAGTAATACAATTTCAGGCGGTTGAGATGTACTGTCTCTCGCCCACGACGACGAAAAAAAATTAAGTCTGGTGACACTGTGAGCAAATCGACGAAGAATCGAAGAAAGAAGAGAAAGAAGACGACAGCTGTAGGCGGCGTCATCCATAGGGCAAGAAGCGTTCCGCCCGGTTCGGTTGTCCCTGGTCCCTGCTGGCCTTGACAGAGCGACCGTTTCGTTGACCTGCAGTGGTGTTTTGGCTGAGTATCGGGCGGTTTAAGGTGTCTCGATAACCACATTTTAGTTCCTGGTTGATTGGCATTCCTTGCGTCAGCCGTCTTGAGCTGATGTCGACCAGTTCTCCTGGCCAGGCGCGATCCGCCTGGTCAGCATCCCTGCCACCTAATGAATTGCCCATAGATTTATTTTTTCGCAGTGGCGTCAGCACCATTCCTGTGGCGCTTGTGCCTACCGATGGAGGTTCCATCAGGATCACGAATCCACAGGCTGTCCAGAAGGCACTTAAGGCCACGTCCAACCACTTCCAGACCATCACTGATGTGCGAGCGTTCGGACGGGGAGGTATAGTGTGTCGTTCACCCGACCAGACCTGTGTAGAAGACCTCTTGAAATGCACTTCATTCGCTTCCACCCCGCTGAGTGCTTTTATTCCGCCTCACCTTGCGTGCACCAAGGGTCTTGTACGGGGCGTAGACTCCCGATTAAATCCTACTGAAACCCTGGACAAGCTATCCGCAGCAGGCGTCATTGCCATCTACCGTTGCAATCGACTGGCCAATAACGAGAGGGTTCCGACAGAATCTGTTATTGCAACGTTTGTGGGCACATCATGTCCATCTGAAATAAAGGTGTGGCCTCTTGTGTTCCGTGTAGAGCCGCTTGCGTCACGTCCAATCCAGTGTAAGAATTGTTGGAGATTCGGGCACAGCGCAGGAGGATGTAAGTCTAGCTTGCGTTGCCGCACCTGGGGAGATGGTCATTCTTCAAGTGAATGCTCTACTCAATCTCAAAAGTGCTGCCTCTGTGGGGGAGAACACCCAGCAGACTATTCGAACTGCTCAGCTCGCGCTCAAGAAATACAAATTCTTGAAATAATCGACCGCCGTCGTTGCTCACGAAGAGATGCAATTTCAGTTATCAAAGACAGGGCCTTCGGATACTCTGGTGTTACAGCGCGCAACACTCCAAGCATGGATCTTAACCTCTCAGAAGCAATTGACTCTGCTGTGGAAAAAGCAATGGCTAAAGCTATGGACAAATTGATATCCAGTCTCTCTGATTGCTTAGCACAAATCATTTCCAGCCACATGATGCAAATATTGCAGTCCAATAAGACACCAATGCAGTGCCCAGTATCTAACGCCACACCTCGAACGCCTAGCATCGAGGTAGAGACGCCTTCCACAGTTGCAGAATATTCCACAGACACTACTTCGGTAGCCCAAACACGCGAGGATGAGCCCTCTTATTCAGACACTGTTATTGCCACAGACATGGAACTTGACACTCGAGCTCCCAAACGTATGGGGTCCCCAATTTCAAAAACTATGAAACCAAAATCAAAAAAGAGTCAACCAACTCCTGTGCTTACAGAAAGTATTCTAAAGGCGGCAGTTGCCGCTGCTGTGCGTTCTACACCATTGGACAGTTGAAAGTGCTGCAGTGGAACTGTCGTTCTATATTTTCAGCTTCAACAGATTTATCTTGCCTATCTATTCAATTCAATCCAGATATCTTACTTCTTCAGGAAACGTGGCTTTCACCAGAGAAAAATTTTCATTTTCATTTAAAAGGTTTTCGGTCCTTCCGATCAGATAGAGACTCGCGAGGTGGAGGATTAATGATACTTGTTTCCAGTAAAATTTGTCACAAGGCAAAAATTTCTTTTCAAATCATGGACTGCGACTGTGAAATTTTGGCCATAGATTTATGCCTTCCAGGATACCATCCATTTTCAATTATAAATGCTTATTTCCCCAGCGGCGTGCAAAGTACACGTCAACTTGATAGGGCTGTGGCTGCCTGTAGAAAAGAAATTTTGTTTGTAGGGGATTTCAATTCGCATCACGTGTCGTGGGGGCAAAAAACAGATGTGTGTGGTAAGCGACTATGGGAGTGGACGATTGATAGCCACCTTTCATGTCAGAACACAGGACAAGTAACGTTTGTTAGAGGACCCTTCCGTTCAGTGTTAGATTTGACATTTTGTAGCGCTGGCATCAAGGTTTTGTCGTGGGTAGCGGTTGAATCAGCAACCAACAGTGATCATCTTCCTGTGTCATTTAAAATCAATTGTCCAATAACATCTTTAGAATACCAGGCATGCACATTTATGGACCATACGAAATTTAAGACTTTCTTGCGTTCTGCCGTTTCGAAACTTGCCAATGCCAATAATAAGGAAATCGCTTCAACCATTTGCTCAATTCTAGAGGATTCCCGGAAGCAAGCTGAATTTGTCATCCCTTCGGCTAAAGGCACCGCTTGTCGTTGGTGGAATAATGAGTGTACGCGGGACTATAGAAAAAGAAAGGCCGCTTGGAAAATGCTTCTGCATAATCAGTGCCCGACAAATTGGAAAAATTATCAATTTCATGCTGGTGTATTTAATCGTACTGTTAATAGAGCCAAAGAGGAATACGATATTAGATATTACGATTATCTATCTAATTCAAAAAATAAGCGTGCTTTATTTGCATTCCTTCGTGCTAGAAAGGTGCTGCCAACACCCTTAACATTAGATTCAATTGTTTTGACCCCGCAGGAACTGAGCGCCTCCCTAGAAGAGATTGCCGAAGGCTTGGAAAATCGATTTACGGCCAGGCTTCCGGCTATTCATTCTACATTAGGTCCTTGGGATGGCTTTACTCCAATTTCCTTAGCTGAACTAAATGAGACTGCACTATGTTTACCGAATTCAGCCCCATTGCGCTTACATCAAACGTAGTAAAACTTATTGAGAGGCTTCTTCACCGTCGCATCATGAAATTTAATAATGATAATTCTATTCTTAGTCCCTGTCAGATTGGTTTCAGGGCCGGCTGCTCCATCTGGCATGCCCACGTCGACTTAGAAAGCCGAATACAACTCGCTCGACGTCATAAGCAATACGCTGCCTTAGTGACGCTCGATATCGCTAAAGCATACGACACTGTGGAGCACACTATATTGATCAATCGGTTAACTTCCTGTGGTGTTCCTGGGTATATAGTAGCGTGGATTCAGTCATTCTTAGGTGAAAGAGAATTCTATTGCTACGAAAGCGGCGTTTCTTCTTCTAAACACAAACAAACGAGAGGCGTACCGCAGGGCTCAGTGCTTTCCCCGGTACTTTTTAATATTCTCATGAGCACACTACCTTGTCATCAAGAAATAACTACTTATGTTTATGCAGACGATATTGCGTTTTTTGCATCTGCAAAAGACATCCACACGCTATACCAACGACTGCAAACTTGCCTTTATGATCTGGAGAGGTGGTTAGATGCTAGTTACTTCACACTCAATGCCAGCAAATGTGCTGTTCTCGTTTTTCTGATACGTGACATAGTGCACATTTCATTGTCTTACCACCTTCAAGACATACCACAGGTGGAATCTGTTAAATACCTCGGAATTATTTATAACGCCACTCTCAACTGGCGCTCACACATAGATCTGTTGACTGGGAAAGGTACCCGTGCAATTGGCATATTGCGTAGGCTGAGCAGTCGTCGAATAGGATTGAGAAGAGATACACTCCTAATGATATATCGTATGTACGTTCGCCGTGTATTAGAATTTGGTTGCGTGCTCTTCTCTGGAGCTCCAGCCTACATGTCCCGTCCTCTAATCCTCTTAGAAAGAGAGGCATTACGTCTGTGTTTAGGTCTTCCTAAATTTGTTGCAAATTCTATTCTTTATCTAGAATCCCGTGTTCTGCCACTTTCGTGCAGGTTCCGGCTTTTGACAGTGCAGACGTTCTTAAGGATTTACGAATCACCACTGCGTCATCCCCAAATAATCTTTATTTCACAACCTGCGTTGTTTTTTGGTGTCATCTGGCCGCGACTGCATAAACCGCAAATTATATTCGTGCAACAATTACTTGACTCTTTGGGCGTGCGCATATGCGATGTACTTCCTATTACCGACAGAGCTGTTGCCACGGATATTCAATTTGATGACATCTTTCCTAATAAGGCAAAATTACTTCCACACCGTATTCTCGACGGTATATTACAAGATCACCTGAAATACCTTCAAACAAACGTTGTCATTGCTACAGATGCTTCACAATGTGAAGAAAAGTCAGGTGTAGGAATATTTTCCCCAATTCTCGATTGGACATTTTCTCTTCAGCTGCCAGATTTTATACCGATTTTTTTAGCTGAATTCATGACCGTGGTGCTGGCATTACGCAAATTAGGACCATCAATTACGTCAGCCGTGATAGTCACTGATTCTTTATCATTGTGCTCATCCCTTACTGCCTCTAGTGATTCTCGCGTGATGAGGACATTTCAATCATTGGTACCTGGTTACTTGAGAAGCGTGCGTTTGATTTGGGTGTCTGGCCATAAAGGACTAATCATTAATGAAATTGCAGACTCTCTAGGCAAGGCATCGATAAGTGGCCCGATTCTTCCTTGCTGCCCTTTGACTGCTTATGTTACTGCAGCTAGATTTCGCAGGAGTATCATTATACAGTCCGTATCAGGCTCCGCAATTACTAACTCTGAGAATTACGGACATCTCCTGCACCCTTGGAACAGAGATTTTTGCCGTACACGGAAAATTGAAGTGTCCATCACGAAGCTGCGCTGCCGTATACCTGCATTGAACTTCTACCTCCACAGGTCTGGTCTGGTCCCCTCACCATTATGCTCATTCTGTGGCGAAGCGGAGACAATCGACCATTTCTTGTTGTCTTGCCGACGTTTTTCTATTATAAGAAAACGACTACTCGAAATGCCGCTTCGCTCTATTGGTCTAACTTTATCAGTGCCTGTGATCCTATCTTTTGGAGCCTCCATTGTTGGGTTCAGCCACAGAAATGTTTGCTTGGCGATCCAAAATTACCTAATTGAAACCAATCGTTTTCCATGTTAGATTGATCGTTCTCCCTCCCTACCATAGCTTTCTTTTATTTCTTATCTATTTTTAATTATTATTGTTATTATTATTATTATTTTCTTATACCCGGTTTTCATCTGATTATCTATTTTTTTTTCTCCAGACACAAAACGTTTACTTTTAAGCTCACACGCCCAAATTGTTAACTCCCTTGTTATCATTATTATCTTTAGGCACCTAATTAAACCGCCCGATTCTTGGCCAATCCCCCACTGTGGGTATGTGCCACGGCCACATAGGACAACAACAACAACAAAAAAATCGACGATGTAGTTGACCGGTGAAGTGCCATCGATGATACGGCACGGATTGTGATTACGCGCCAGGAGTTTGGAAGAAAGGCCAGGAAGGGGGGTCGTACCCAGAGCCACAAAAGCGAACCAGAAGCAAAGTTGTGCGGTGGTTGATGAGCGCGATCATGTCATGTTTTCTGACGTTCTTGAGGCTCGCTAGTTAAGAAATTAAATTATGGGGTTTTACGTGCCAAAAGCACATTCTGATTAAGGAGCACGCCATAGTGGGGGACTCCAGAAATTTCGACCACCTGGGGTTCTTCAACGTGCACCTAAATCTAAGTAAACGGGTGTTTTCGCATTTCGCTCCCATCGAAATGCGGCCGCCGTGGCCGGGATTCGATCCCGCAACCTCGTGCTCAGCAGCCTAACACGATAGCCACTCAGCAACCATGGCGGGTCGGCTCGTTAGTCAGGGCACGTGTGAGCTGACATAATCTTCAGCATATTTGGCGACTTCGGAAAGCGGAGCATACTTTGTAGCATCATGTTGGTACTGCAGTATGGTGTCCAAAGGGCATGAAAGCTGACGGCCATACGCAAGGAAAAAAGGAAAAGCGGGTAGTCGCTTGCGTCGCGGTGTTGTATGCGAACGCAACAAAGCGGAGTACGGTGTCCCAGTTGGAGTGGTCAGAGGAAATATACATCCACAACATGTCGCCAAGTGTGCGATTGAACCACTCGGTCAGACAGCTAAAGTTTAGGGGTGGTACGCGGTCGATTTTTGGTGAATTATCCTGCACTGAGCAAGGAGGGCTTGCATGCCCTCCTACAAGAAGAAACGGGCCCTATCACTCAGTAGCTCTCGGGGAGCACCGTCGCGAAGAACAAAATTGTGAAGGATGAAAAAAACTAACGTCAGAGGCGGTCACTGCTGGCAGAGCTTCAGTCTTAGCATAGCGAGTAAGGTGATCTACGCCAACAATAATCCGCCGATTTCCTCGCCTGCTGCACGGGAGCGGGCCGTGAAGGTCGAGTCCGACGCGGTCGAACGGACGACATCGGCATGGTAGCGGCTGAAACGGTCCTATGAAAGGCTGGGTAGGTGTCTTGCCTTGTTGCATGAGGTACAAGACTGAATGTAATTTCGCACTAAGTGGTGCATGCCTCGCCAATAATAGCGCTGACGCATCCTTGCGTAAGTTTTGATGACGCTGACATGAGCGCTTAGGGCATCAGCGCGAAAGGACGCGCAAATGTCGGAGCGCATATGACGAGGTATAGGAAGGAGCCATTTCCGACCATCGGGAATATAGTTTCGGTGATAAAGAATGTTGCCCCGCGCTGAAAAGTAGGTTACTTGGCGACGCAGTGCTCGTGTCGAAGGGACCGTAGACGGAGCAGCAAGGTAGTCAAGTAACATTACAAGTGTTGGGTCCTTGCGCTGCTCTGTGAGCATGTCATTGATGGTCGACGGTGACAGGGTGGACGAGGAAGCGGATAAAGACGCCGAATCAGGCGTCAGTGGGCAACGGGAGAGCGAATCAGTGTCGGATTGCTTGCGACCGCAGCGGTACCTGACGCGGATGTTGTACTCCTGCATGCGAACCGCCCAACGTCCCAAGCATCCCGACGGGTCTTTCAATGAAGAAAGCCAACAAAGGGCATGGTGGTCAGTAACTACGGCGAAAGAACGGCCACAAAGATATGATCTAAACTTCTCTAGTGCCCAGATGATCGCTAGGCACTCCTTTTCTCTGACAGTAATTTGATTCTGCTTTCATTAGGGTACGCCTCGCATAAGTGACGACGTATTCATTATAGCCAGCTGTCCGTTGCGCTAAGACCGCGCCAGTATGAACTTCCGTGGGAACATCAGGGTCGTAGTGGCGAAGAATCGGTGGTGAGGTCAAGAAGTGGTGGAAATGCTTAAATGCTGCATCACATTCGGGTGACCACGCTGTTATGCCGTTACTGGCGGAAAGTAGACTTGTCAAGGGCGCCATGATAGATGCGAAATTCCGTACGAAACCACGAAAATAGCAACCTAAGCGCAGAAATCTTCTGAGGGTTTTGATAGACCTGGGCGATGGGAAGTCTGCAACGGCGAGGAGTTTGTCTGGGTCTGGAAGGACGCCATCTTTTGAGATAACATGACCGAAGATGCTTGCTTTCAGCAAAACGGCACATTTTGAGGTTAAGCTGTTGGCTGGCAGATGCGAGGCAGGTGAGAATTTCATGCAGGCGAGCAACGTGTGCGGGAAAATCGGCTGAGAAGATGACGATGTTATGGAGGTAACATAAACAGATCTTCCTTGTGTGGCTGAGAAGGAGGGCGTCGATCGTACACTCAAAAGTAGCAGGTGCGTTGCAGAAACCGAAGGGTGTGACGTTAAACTCCTAGAGGCCATCGGGTGTAATGAATGCGGCTTTCGGACGGTCAGGTTCGGCCATCGGGACTTTCCAGTACCCGGAGCGCAGATGCAAGGAAGTGAAATTTCTGCGCCTTGTAAGCAGTCGAGAGCGTCATCGATCCGAGGCAGTGCATAAACGTCTTTTCTCGTTATCTTGTTAAGCGTCTGTAGTCGGCACAAAGGCGAATGTAGCCATCTTTTTTTCTTACCAATACGACAGGTGAAGACCAAGGACCAAGGAGAAGGACGGATGACTCTACGTTTGAGCATGTCGTCCACTTGCTCCGTGATGGTTCGCCGCTCTTCGGCAGAGACACGATACGGGTGCTGCTGCAAAGGGGAGTGCGAACTGGTGTCGATAGTGTAAGAAACACTGGTGGCGCGGCCCAATTACGTCTGATGACAGTCGACAGAAGAGAGAAACCTGTAAATGAGAGCGAGAGGTTGGCGGCGATGGGATGGGGAAACAGTAGGATCGATGGCGTTGTCAAAACCCACTAAATGTGATGAGTCTGAGTATGCGATGGCGTTAACGCAATGGAGGGAGTCGGTAGTCGGCCGCCTGAAAGTATCCTAGGGTCTCCCCACGCAATAGGCTGATCGGGTGCTGGTAGTATTTGGTGACCAGCATCATAGTTACCCAGATGTTATAGTTAGCATGGCAAATGGAAGAACAATGCCCTTGCGCTGAGCAAACACATCGGACGGCATTAGCAGTGCAGTGGCATCAGATGGGGCATCAGAGCAGGACAACACCATCAACGACTCAGGGAGTATAGTTGTGTCTGCCACAACAGTGAGTTTGTAGGCAAAGTGAGGAGAGCCGGTCAGCAGTGATTCACATAGTGGTAAAAGCGATACTTCTGCACGCGAACAGTCAATGACCGCATGATGACGTGACAGGAAATCCGAACCAAGGAGCTGCAGGAAGCGCTTCAGGTATCTGAGTCCGGACGGCTTGCTGCAGCCTTGGAAGCAAAGCTGCCGCAAGTGCTTCGCTGTAAGGCAGCAGCGAGAGCTGCCTAGCCACCTATATCCCTAAACGTTAGTAAGACTGCATATTTCATTCCACCATCGACCTAACTACATCCCCACTGCCTACATGATTAACACGTGCACTGTATCGACTACCGAGTCATTCAAGAACGTAGGAATTCACCTATCCAAAGATGTCTCGTGGACAAATCATGTAAGCCACATAATTAATTCAGCTAACAAAATTCTTGGTTATATTCGCCGTAATCTCTTCATGGCACAACCACACGTGAAATCAGTTGCCTATAAAACGCTTGTGCGACCAAAACTTGAATATGCATAACCTCTCTTTGACCCTTACCAAACTAATCTCACTAAAGCCCTTGAAAGCGCTCAAAACCCTGCTGCTAGATTTATTCTTTAAGATTACTCATATCACACTATCGTTTAATCACAAAAATCTAAAGTAAACCTATCGCCTCTTGCCTCTCGTCGTCGTATCGCTCGGCTATGCCTCTATCACAGGTTTTTTTTTATTCCATACCTCGTGACAGCCAGCTGGTCCAGCTGGCTCACCGTGTTCGTCGAACAGGCCATCCGAACTCGGTAATCCCACCACAAGCCCACACCACTACGTTCCTGCAGTCATTCTTCGTCCGAACTGCCAGAGACTAGAATGGCCTTCCCAGACAAACTGCACCCAACCGCGATACAGCGCGCTTTAGATCTGCCAGTGAGTGTTCCGAGTTATCTTTCTAATTTCAAGATCATCAATCCGCCTTTTACGTGTCCATCCCTTATGTATTGTCCTATTTTGTACCCTTGAGGTATTAATAAATAATAAATAAATATCATTGTCGTCGTTCCAGCTTGGTTATACCATCCATGTCGTGCCAATGCCTCCACGCCATCGTCGTCGTGCAGCCATCGTTATGCCACCTTCATCACACCATCGTCGTCATACAATTATCTTCATGGCGTCGTCACCACGCTGTCGTTGTGCTGTCATTATCATTTAAGAAGCGTTGTGTAATTGATGAGTCGTCATCTTTGGTATAGCGGCTTCGTCTTTCCATAGGTGCGGTTCTTCATGACATTTGAGTCAATCATGCTGTTCTAATCTGGTGTTCATTATGGTGCCGCTGTCAGTATTGTGTCATCATTGCTCCGTTATCGTAGCCTTCGTCTTACATTTGGTGGCTTAGCGTCCTCGTGCCGCCATCGTAGTCCTTTCATTCTCTCCATTCTAACCTATCCATTCTATCTTCCTCATACCGTCGTCATCACACCATCATGGCCATACAATCGTCATCAATGCATCGTCGTTTAGCAATCGTTGGCATCAGTTTGTAACCATGCCGTCATCGTCAACTTGTTGTTTAACGCTGTCATCATTTATGAATCGCTATAATATCATCCATTTGGGTAAAAATCCAACAGCTCTAGAGAAATCGCACTGGCTACAAAGTAGCGGCAGTTGTGTGTGCTTACAGATCGTATTTTTTTTTACGAAGTAGTATTTCTAATTTGCTTTTCAATAGTGAACATTTAATTATACCTTGAATCACAAACACGTCAAATATAAAGTTCTAGGGCAACTTAAATTACGTTTTCCCAGAAAAAACAAAAGCCCGTGAAATACGTGAAATATGAAATAGGTGCGTGCTCCCGACCGCTACTCAAGTATTTCCAAGCAACCTTAGAACGATATACGGCTGCATTATTTATTCGCCGCATCGTTGCAGGCTTTGTCATGTAGGATAGCTCGAGAGGTTTCGCAATCTAACTAGCGTGGTGCCATTAGCGTCGGCCTCTGCGTGCGCAAGAATGTCCTGCTCAATCGTGAGGCACTTGGGATAGATTTGACCTTGGCGTATTATGAAACAAAGCTCCGAAGAAATTCAACCAATGTTAAGAAAGGACAGTACGCGATTGAGCACGAACAAAAAAGGCAGCTCCCGGAAAAACTCAAGAAAAACTCAGCTACACAGGAGTTTATTTCAATAAAAGACCAACCAAAAGCATGTAAGGCGTCTCAACCACCCGCAAAGGAACATCCAAAGGTGCAACTGGTTTAGCCATTTACCTTTCCTCTCTCTTGAACTCCAGAAAAGAGGCAAAACAAAGCAGTTTTTTACCAATTTTGTCTTTGTCGCCAGCTTTTTTTATGCAACGATTGGGTGACACCATGAAGGTGCGATAAGCACTCATGTTTTACAATAGTTTTGAACTCATATTTTGCACTACCCCTTAAAGCACGTGCTCAAACAGGTCACCATCTGAAGCAATAGAGTGGTGCCTTACCCGGCGCGATCTCAGGCCAGGCTACAGGTCCACCCCGGCCAATCCACTGTCCAAGAAAAAGCTACTGGAGCTGCGCTCTGGATTGACTACTACTAAGCGCAGGCACACCATCGTGCTGAAACCAGATGTTCCGAAGGTGTGCAAGTGGAACGCTGCAAGAGCCGTCCCTCACACGGCCATCGAAAATGTCGTTGACGTAGCGTTGCGTCGTTAGCATATTCAGCAAAAACTCAGTGCCCTTCCACTCTGTGAAGAAGGATGACCTGAGAAGCTGTGTATCTGGGGCCCTTAATCGCGAACGGCACCTCCGCCGCGGATCGGCGCGGCATTGCACTAGCGTCGAGATAGGCCCACGTTTGAGGAGTGCCTAACGCCTGCGTCACCATCGCCGCGGGTAGGCCCGGCATTGCACTATCTTCGAGATCAGTTTACGTGTGGGGAGTGCTTAGCGCCTGCTTCAGCTCCGCCGCGGGTCGGGCAAGTCTCGTACTATCTTCGGGATCCGCCCATGTATGTGGAGTTCTTAACGCCGGCTTTACCTCCGCCGCGGGTTGGCCTTGCCTTGTATTATTTCGGGATCGGCCCACGTATGGGGAGTGCTTAACACCTGCTTTTCCTTCGCCGCGGGTCGAGCCGGTATTGCATGATTTTTGTGATTGATCCGCGTGTGGGGAATGCTTAACACCTGCTTCCCCTCCGCCGCTGGTCGGCCCGGTATTGCACTATCTTCGGAATCGGCCCACGTATGGGAAGTGCTTAACGGTTGCTGCACCTCCATTACGAGTCGGCCCGGCATTGCACTTTCTTCGGAATCGGCCCACGTGTGGGTGGTGCCTAACGCCTGCTTCGCCTCCGCCGCGGGTCGGCCCGGCATTGCGTTATTTCCGGGATCCGCCCACGTATGCGGAGTGCTTAACGCCTGCTTCACTCCGCCGAGGGTCAGTCCGGCATTGCTTTTTGCTTGTGGCACGAAAGTTTCCTTGGGTGGAAGAGGTATACAGCTCCGCTGTAAAAAAGATTGGTCCGATGATTTTGGTATGAGAAATACCGCACCACATAACGACCACTGGTATTGATGTCGTGCTTGTTTCAGCCAGAAGAGGTTCCCTCCAGAAGTAAGCGTTGTGAAAGCAAACTTGTGCGTTTCCGAAGAAACTAGCGTCATCCATCCAAAGCAGGCGAGTGCGAAAGTCCGGTTCTTCTTTACATTTTGTGAAAATTCAATTGGCAAAGTCAAGTCTGTGCTCAGATTCTCGGTTTTCAAGTTTTTGATGAAGCTGTACATGGTGCGAGTGAATATGACTTTTTTTTTTAATCCTCCGCACTCATGACATTGAGGTTCTGGCCTCCGCACTAGATTCGCGTACACTCCCGTAAGGGTTAGGACCAAATAATGCCAAAATATCGGTTTCCATTGCTTGGACTACCCTCGCAGAACTGTGCCGCTTTCTTGTCAAGCTACCCGTCACGAAAAAGACTTCGTGCGTTCTATGTATTATTCACAGACTAGGCTGTCCTCCACAATGCCACATCCGGAAAAGCTTGGCTGCCTTCCTGTTTTCGTCGTGCACCACCCCCCGAGGAGCCGGGATCATTTAGCCTTCTGATCATTCGTGAAGGGCATGACTGTCTTCAAGAAGAGCGGGCCACTGGCGTGGTACCGTCGACACCTCACGTTATGATCTACGAACCGTAATCATGATTTCCGTAATCCATAACTCCATATGCTGGCCGTGCAGATCCGCCAAAACACATTAGACGGACATAGCCTGGGCAAGGCTTCTTTCTATTGCAAAAGGGGACAAAAGGAGCATACGTTCCAGGCGCGCCTATTTCGAGAACAGGATGAATGTGCGATATTGTAGTCCTAAGTGCACCGTCGCTGTTTCCCGGCTTCGAAATCCCCCCTCCGCCCCTGCAGCTCCGCTACGTTCAGCAATGCGTCACCTGTGTGTTCTCATGGTGCCGCATCCATCACATACCGTGAAATCTTGTATCGAGCTGCTGCTGCTAGCAAAGTCGTGTATCCGTAGCTGTTCGCTTGGGTGCACTTGAGTAGCAGAGCGCACCTATATTGTATTTTGAATATTTCGTGCCCTTTTATCTTTTATTGGAAAAACCAACGAGGCTAAATTGAGCACGAAACTAATGCTTGATTCGGAGGTAATTTTAGCTGCACCAAAACTTGTTACTGATATGTTTGCGACTAGAAAAGCAATTAGAAAGTTGTCTAATTAAAGACAATTACTTAATGCTTCTTGGTGAAAATGATACTGGAGTTAAGTTACACACGACTACGGCTACTAAGTAGTCTATATGACTTTTCGAGATCTGTTAGGTGTTTATAATCTTAGTCCAAGTTAACTGGGACACCCGTTATATAAACATGGTAGGAAATACTACGTTCCACTTGACTTCTTGAAATCTTGTAGAAGTAATATCGACAAAGGGACGGGCTTCGCGGGAATATTTTCATTTCGGATCGTTGCAGATCGTTGCCACCAACCAGTTCCTGAAACAATAAAACACTGCTTGTCGTAATAAAGGAAAGTGACATGTAGGAAAACGTATAAGGGCTATTACAATCTAATGTTCGCGGGATGCTTTTCATTTTTGGTCAGAGAGCTCTCTTCTCAAGACTTGTCATTAAACGCACATGTATTCATATTACACACTTAGGCTTATGAACTGATGCTGTAAAGGTCAAGCTACAGAGGAAGATGGCGTCTCACAATAAATGACTGAAACTAAGCTACACTAAAGATTGGACGAGACAGATCATTATTTTCCAAAGCTCTAATTGTATAAAAGATCATATGGCAGGGCCCAAGAATGCATAATTAAGACATGATAGCCTTTAGTACATGTAAGGATGTTTAGGAGGTAAATTTAGTGGATGTAAGATTTAAATATGGGCCGGGAAGTAAATATTATTAGGTGAACTTAGCGTACTAATGTTAATTATTCCAACAAGCGTTATAATTTTTTCGTAGAAGTGATGGCTGCCTCAAAGAGAAAGTTAGATGAAGGGTAAGAAATTGCGCCATCTGCCGCACGCAATACTTTTTTAAATTGTTGCAGTTAAGCGGAATACTGTAGGTTTAGAACCTCGCGGTACGAACGTCCATACATAGCGCACATTGATATATAAGCTCGCTATCTCAGCGCGTGTTTATTGATCTTTTATGTTAAGAGGCAAAGACATGACTTCGGAGGAAAGTAAAACAACGTATTTATACTTGCGCAATATAGACAGAAGGATGACCATTTTACGAATCAGTGGAAGTTGACAGGTTTGAAGGCTCTGTATGAAGTAGCACATCAATTAGAAAAAAAATATTTTCATTTCGCATATGCCGCTCATTGAGTAGCATGATTCAAAGCAATGAATAAGAAGACTGCAAGAACTGGAAGAATTGACAGCATAATACAAGATATATTTACCTGCATACAAACATATTTAACCCAAATTACACGTCATAATTCGTTATTATTGAAAGTGGTAGCTTCGCAGCAAGGGCAAAGGGTTTGCAGCGATAGCAAAGTTCAGCGTAGCGCTTCGACTTTGGATTGAGGCCTCTCATCTATTTTCTGCAACATAGATGAGTGTTTTGCAGTTCTGGAATTTCTTATGGAGGCCAGCCGAATGCGTTGTTGAAATTCTATCATATCTTTTTGCATGCTTTTCAACTAATGACTATTGCTTCTCTCTACTAGAATTCATTTCATTTCAACGCGTAATTTCAACTCTCAACAAAACTTGCTCTGCGTGTCGCCTTCTTAAAAGCGCATGTGTATGGCCTTCTCGTCCTCGTCATTTCGCAGAGTTTTTTTTTGTTATTCAGCACGTTTTATTCGTTCCTGATTAATTAGAACCAACTAGCTCGCCACCAAGTCTTCACTTACTCTAAGCCGCCCTGCGAATTTGTTTCCTAATATTACTACGACTAATCTATTAATTTCATGCCCAATCCCCCATAGTGGGTATGAGTGACTTCTATAGGTAATAAAAACAACAATGGTTCTTCCACCCACTACCAATTCTCTTCGTCAGCACCTCACAGTGTGTATGAGCCGTGAATTGGAAGGGGTAACGTAATTGTAGTAATCAATTAATTGGTAACGTAGTAATTGTGTTCAGTATCCGTGCCGCGCCTCACGCACAGCTATGTCACTTGCCTAGACGCAGTTGGGCGGCTATGAAACGTATCGTGCACACAAGAAAATCGTAAGAATCGACTTTTCCACCTACTGAAGCAAGTGTCGAAGGCCTAATGCGAAGACATATTTCGTTCTGCATTCCGGTCTAACATGTGAGTTTTCTAAAATTGCGCAACCCCATAAGTGAGAGCAGATAAAAACGTACATCTTCACATTTCGGCGGTATAAGGCATCGTACGCCATGAAGATTTACATAAAGGTCCTCTTTAAAACTCCTTTGGAGTATCGTCGCAGTCACATTTCATTCCAATGATTTCAGAGCTAAAAGACTTTTATGATAATACCCATTTCCGATTGAACCGGTGTCGGTTTTTTGGTGCATTTTCTTTTGGTGAAGAAATACTTACTGCAATAATTGTTCTCTGAAGTGATTGTTCTGTACTCGTATACGCGGCTGGGGTTGTTATGACTTCCGCTATGTATATAATTTATGTACGTATTGCTATATTTATGTCTACCATATTTTAATGAAAAGCGTCGGTAGCCTATGATTATAATATCGGGCTTCTGAGTAAAAAGTCCCTTTTTCGGATCGGTACTTGAAACAGTTTTGTTTCTTTTTATTTCTTCAAATAATATACTAGTATAATATTTGGACCATCATGGTGACGCCGCCGCCGACATGGGAAATTTGGCTGAAACGTCTAACAAATTGCTATCACAACAAAAGTAGCACAAAGGCTTACGCAACAGGTCTTTCTCAATCGAATAAAATGCGCGGCAGCGTCAGGTGTTTCCCTTACATTCCTAAATATTGCTTCAATTTAGTCACCTGTGTTAGAGTTATGATGTAATGATGATTATGAATCTACAACATGATTGAATTTGGAAAGCTGAATAATTAGGCACAAAGCAAGTCACCAGCTATGTTGACCCCAGCGATATTTGACTTCAAAATATCGTTTGTTTGCGGAGTATATGTAATAATGTTTTATACAACTGATATGTAATAGAAGTAGGTGGGCTGTCTAACAAGAGTCGCTTGTTACGGGATTCGTGTATAGAGATAACAGTGAGCTTAAAAATTAGCGAAGGAGAGGTGTCGAAATATTTGCAAAAATAATCGTTATATACTGACTCATAGTAGGTCTGTCGCCAACATGCATTATTGATATAGCAAAGATTACGTTTCCTTATGGGACATCAATTTAAATTGAAGATTATCACACGTCCAGTTTTTCATCTAAATAGGAAAAATGCTCGGCTCTCATAACAACCGCAACAATGACCATTGCCCTCATATGAGTTCTTCGTGTGTTTATTGAGTATGTACTAATGACCAAATTTTCTTGTGTCGCTCTCAAAAGTTGACGTAGGGGCCTCCCGTCTTTATGACGTTAAAAGTATGTATGACAATTCACTAAACAATACATTATTTCTCATAACTGAACGCAGCCCATACGCAAAAAGCATTTTGTCGTGCTCAGGCTATACTGCTATTAAACAGGGTGTCCGACGCACCTTTTGCCAAACATCGAAAAGATGCAGGTAGTATATAGCTGGACAGAAGCAATGTAATGTTGTTTGCCGCTGCTTGCATATGATAAGCATCTTTTTTTTATTCCGCGTAATTGCACAATTAGCCTTAATTATTTTCTCAGCTTCTCAGACATAATAGTAGATTAAGAACGTCAATTAGAATATTGCAGAGCCGCATGAAAAACTACCGATACAGCTTTGCATTGCTCAATACGTGCCACATAAAAGTGTTTTTCCGATCGTTAAAGAAGCCCGCAAAAGCACGTGAAGTGCCTCGAGCGGGTAGTCTCGCGGCCATTTTGCATGTGTTTGCCGGCCTCCTTCGCTCTCGGAAAAGCACTTTTATGTAGTACGTATGGAACAGTCGAGACCTGTATCGTGCGTTTTATGTTGCCCTACAATTTTCTCATTGACGATGTTGATCAAAATATAGTATTTGAGAAGTTGAACAAATAATGAAGGCTAATTATGTAGTTACAACGAATGAAAACTGCAACCTGAGTACCTCCAAGTGACGGCAAACAAAATTACCTTGGTTTGGTCCAGCTCAGTGGCATTTGCATATTTTTAATGTTTGGCTAAAATTCGTGGGACACCCTGTATTTCAATAAAATACATATAGTTTCAATGAAGTAGTAAACTATTTTTAAATATGAAAAAACAGCAATCTACAATGAGCAAAGAACTACTCCAGTTACCTTGATGTAGTATCATTTCATTCCGCATTGTTTCTCGGGCATACCTTTTGAAACACCCTTGGTAGAGTGAGTTCGCCTAGAAGTAAGAACCCGCCTGCCCAATCATAATTACGGCCAACTTCCAATTCAGACATTCTTGATCATAGTGTCAATAAAACGAGATTCTGTAGCTCATACTAGATGCAAGTCATAGGGGGAAAGCAGCCGAATCCTATGATTCATTAGCTGTATGAAATCGTTGTTTTAGGGTGGACAGCTGAGCTGAGTAGATGAAAAGTAAAAAATTCCCATTCCGGTCTGACGTAAAATGAACTCCTGAATTCTTAGCAATGCTTAGGCTGTTAAAACACAAGTGGCGCCAAAAAATATTTTAATGTAGGTTACTGCAGCACGCAGTTAGTGTTATCAGTTTGGCTTCTGGCTTCCATAAGAAGTGAATATACGGGCTCTGTGGCATTGAAATAAATCAACAGACGAAGAACACGGAACTTGACGACCTTTAAGTGCAATGACATTAAGTTTTTTGCTAGTAATTTCTAGCGGCGCCTAACCTTTGTGTTTCGCTCTGTTGACAATTTGATCAATTTGTTTTGAAGTTTCAAAGTTCATACTCGTACACGGACGTCACGTATTATGAATGAAATTCGTCGGAATCCAAGGCCTTGTACAGAACAAGGCGAAAGTAATTACATTCTTCTAGGAACTCCGATATTTAAAAAAGTGCGCCGTCCAGTTGTTTGTGATGCTACTGTACGTTCAGGGTATAAAAGGATCTGAATTCTCTGCTGCCTAATGCTTCGCTGTTCGAAAGATATCTACGGTCCAAAGCTGCCATGACTGCAATCAAATACTTTTCATTTGTTTTGCTGATCGTCTCTGCCCTGTTCATGTGAGTAGCGCAAAAATTGCTTCTGTGTGGTCAAAGAAAGTGCTGTTGACTTATTCTAATTACGAGAATAGAGGTGCGGTTCTCGCATTCTCTCTCTAACTTTTCTTCAATGACCGCCAAACGGTACATAAGTTCTTACGCATACAAGAACAACCTTCTACTTTGAAGCAGATGTCCTTATAACAGCTATTATCAAAGTGATATGAAATTATTTCTCCTCATCTTCCCATGTGATTGAGGGTGGTTTTCACATCACCAGCAAAAGCAGGATTCCGCCATATGTCAATGTGAATACAAGCATATAAGTAAATTGAAGTCCAGGAATTGTAAATAAATATAGTGTAGTGTCATGCAAGACCACTTACCATCGGGCAATTCAGTTTTGTTGTTCTTGTTTATGATAGCTCATCTCAAATACTGCATTGTAGAATACTGTTCTGCGCTCTCGCTAGACGTCGCACAAAAAAACAAAGTAGCTTCAACAAAAATTACTAACGTTGCGGCTTTGTTTCTTAGAAAGTCTTGTGAAGAGTGGACATATGGACTGGACAATTCATGATATAATTTTCTACAAAAGATAATACGACGACGCCATGGTTATGTGTATTTTCAGCAGCATGAATACTTCGTTTGGTTATCCCGCCCCCATAGTCATATTGATAATCATACCAGTCAGCAGCTATACATATTTAAAATGGAGCTCTTCCGTGTAATCGCTATTGGCTGCGAGGTCGAGCAGAGTCACCACCTGGCAGGCGCTGGCTGGACCACAAATAGTGAGGATTGCGCCGGGCAGCGTCTGCTAGGCAGTATTTGTCTTTCTGTGGGTGTATGACGTGAATAGCTTTAAAGGCTGCGTCTTCCGTGGCTGTAGCAAATTCATAAAGGTTGTTCTACGTTTTGTGACATTGTGCAAAAGCCTGTGGCATTGCGCTATCATCTTAACTTTGGGCCATAGTAAGACTCCCGTGTCGAGCGTGCGATGTTTGATCGTCGAACCCTCCGGTCGCCACAATCATTTCAATTTGATTATGGCTCCGTGTTTAGAGAACATCACAGGAAAGCATTTTGTTTCACTTAAAGTAAGCAAAGTGATAGCAGTGAGATGTGAATAAGGCACGTTAGTGACTCGTCACGGTGTATTCACCACCCCGAAAACTCTGTGATACCATTAATCGTGAACGGGGTGGTGTGAGCATCATTTAGCAGTTCAAAAGCCGTTCGTTAGTGTGCACTCATATTAGATCGCATGAAGCACTTTATATTACGATAAGTGCATTATAATAATTGCGATAATTGCATGACTCCCGATTAGAGGTTATGCAAGCAGAAATGTTTTCATAGATGGTGGTTCTGATGCCACTACGGTGAATTCATTTCACCTTACAATTAGTTCGAGCGCTGTTTTACTTTGATAAGCGGCTCCAAAAGAAAATCTCAATTATGACATTATACGAAGATCATGTGGGACATGGAAGTCTCTAGACGAAGGATATCAAAGCACTGGGTTGAAATGTGGTTTTTATAATTTTCTTTGGCTCTTGCCCAAGACAGTGACCACTATTAGCAGAAATGAAACTACCCAATCGTTTTAGCTTCTCAAATAATGACTACTTTGAGGCAATGCTGCCGTGCGCGAAATCGTTCAAGGACGACAAAAATAATTCTGGTCTGAAGCAACCTGATCACCCTTTACTAACGTGCTGTCACAGAGGCCAAGCTTGCCGAATTGAACTCAACTAATGGCGTTCCACAGCGAATAAAAATAAGGAACAGAAAAGACGCTATATAGTGCGCATTAGCTTCCAGCTTTACCTTCGTTGTAGAAAAATATAGACATTTTGAAACCAGTGGAAGATTCGCAAAGAATGCTCAACTTTTCACATTTGCGGTTTTGCAACGGTCGAGGAATATCCAGATGATGTACCCTAATTATGCAGTTTATTTACCCTAATTGCACATGCGTTAGCAGTTTGTCTTCGAAAAAGCGAGCTACACGCACTTCAATTGACCGAACCGAGGATTGCCCATAATGACGAGGTTTGATGAGAATAGCCTCAGAACGTTATAGTAATTCATGCCTTTGTCGACTTCACACATAACTCCAGTCGTTTTGTTGCTGACATTCCGGCCAAATCCCTGCGCTTGTATATTGCTTGGTTACTATTCTTGGGATACATCACGCACCTTCCGCCGTCTATGTAGTACGTATATATTATTCTTATGCCCCTTCTCTTTTTTTTTCTTGATACATCCTCTACCTCACGTAAGCATACATTATTTGTGGGTGGGGAGGCAGATCCGCAATGACGTGCCGGGGAAACATACGTTATAGAAAAGAAACAAAAATGACGCTGATGTGTAACAAGACTCGCTAACCCTTTTGATTAGGCAGAGATAAAGACGAACATGTGTAACAAGAAAAATAACTTCTTAAACGCTAAACGTGAGCGCCGAGGAGCATGAATACATAAAATTGAACAAAATTGGGACACAATTATGAGTGAAAATATATAGACTAGGCAATATACAAAGAAAATATGCCTTACAAAAAAAGACACCATTTCTTTAATATATTTTCGCTTCAATTTGTTAAAAAGACGTAGTTTCTGATTCTTTTTCCATAGCTGGTGTACACTCGTGGAGAATGATGTTTTTTGTTTCTCTTATTGTTTTTGATTTGTTAAGCGGTGTTCTGTTTTCGCTGTTGTAATATCGAGAGGTAAGCAGAGTGTGAACATATTGTTCACATAGTGCAAAGCATAGAAGCACGTAGGAAAAATAACAGGGCTTTATCGACGTTTCTGCTGGGGTCCGGCGTTCATCAAGAGTGTGATTGTAAGCGCACAAAATACAATCCATAGATTTTTCTTCCTAAAAAAGGAAAGAAGGAGAGACAAAAAAAAAGAACGTGAATACGAACTTGGGCGTACACGTAGTGGCAACACCAAAAAAAAAGAGGAATAATAGGTACGTAGCCTACGACCGCAAGCAAGCGTACATTTAGTGGCGCCGTGGCGCCACACGTACATTGACTCATATGAAACTCAACGAATACAAGCATGAGCTGTTTTTGTTGACTTTGATATGAGTCAATGGACGTGCTGGTATTCAAGATGCCACTAATTTTACGCGTGCTTGTGGTAATAGGTTACGTACTTCATTTCCTAGTAGTGGTTGCTTGAAGCAGAAGTAAAACACCTGGTTTCTAATCTGGAGGGGGCAAGTTCGAATCTTCCTCTAGACCACTACATCCTCCACGCCTGAAGTGGCACCACCCTAGTTAGTCTTACAGGTGGTCTCGAACTTTGTTCACTCAGTACAGCAGCTCCAAGCACTTCCCACGTGTCCCACACAGTGACCCAAGTCGACGGGAAAACAGTTACATACAAAGCACCAAGGAAACTACGTGGATTACCCCCAGAATGCTTACACAATGAAGAAATGAATTACGTTACCGATAGTGGGCTTGAACCTCGCTGCCTCATCCTCTCACACCCCCGATGCTCTTACTACTAGGTCAATATCTCGTGTGTGCGTTGTGAGATTTAGATTGGACAAACTTTATAAAAGGTCCTGCAGCACGTACGTCAGCGCCCAGTGGGCGTCTCCCACGCAGGGACCGACAGCCAGTACCTGGCGGCCGCTGAGCGAGCCTGCTGGACAGTCGATTGCTGGTTTTGTAGTAGCGGGATTCCTAGAGTCTTCTCCAACTTGTCCGATCTAGAGTCGGGTGGAGCATTTCTTCACTCCCTGAGCACGTGTGCGAGTGTCGCTGTGACCCCGCACGAGTGGCACGCATTTTCAGGGTAGTCGTCCCGGTGGATGATGCATAACGTGTCGAGGTTGGGATAGGTATGTGTCTGTAACAAGCGTAGGGTTAGCGCCTGCGGGCTGTTCAAATTGGGGTGCGGGGGCGGAAAGAGATGTCGTCCCAAGCAAAAGTGCTTCGTGATTTTGTTGTACGTTAGCGGGGCGTCGCTGTTCGCCTCCAACTCGTCAAGACGGCGTTGCAAGGGGGTGACAGCGCGATCGGTAAGCGCGCGCGCAGCGTCGTGGGCTGTCTCGTTGAGGCTGTCCGGCGCGCCCGGGATCCGGTCAAGGTGGGCGGGAAACCATATGACGGTGTGCTGTTTGAGCTTGCTGGGATCGCCGCCGTGGAGGCCGCGTAACGCTGGTCGGAGACTACTCCTCTCTCGAACGCTTTGGTGGCCGGTCTGGAGTCGCTGAATATTTTCTTTCGCTTGTCGTCGAGCATTGCTACGGCTATGGCCACTTGTACTGCCATTTCGTGGTCGTGTGTGAGCACTGTGGCGGCATTTAGGGTCCGCTGCGAGGACGAGACCATTACGGCGGCGAAGGCTCGGTTGCGAAGAAGCGACGGCGTCCGCTTTCTTGTCTATGCGTTTGAGGAATGCGGTCACCCAGGCTAGGCACCTGCCTCGATTGTGTTCCGGATGTATGTTTCGCCGAATGGGCGCGATCGTGATCAGGTCGTGGAGCTCACGGAGCTCGCGGAGAACCAGCCTTAATTCCGGTGAATTCTGAATGTTCGGTGCCCACGCGTTCTCATATCTTCTGAGCAGCCGTGCGCAGCTGTCACGCGATGATTATGTGATCTCAGAGAGGGTCATGTGCAAAGGGGATATTTCACTGATCCCATTGACTATCGTGCTTCGCTGTGAAGCTCGAGACCAGGCGCCACTTTGACTTTCTTCCATTTTCTTGTAACGGGGAAGGCTCCCGCTCTACTGCTCGGGAGAAGCGTAGTTCACCTGATGCGATTTAAAGACTGGCGGCTGACGAGCTTCAGAAGGGCCGTAGCACAACTCAGCTGCGGAAATGGCCGCCCGCCGTTCACCGCAGCGCCCCGACTATCGTGAGTCAATCAACAGCCCAGGGTACAGAACGCGACGCTGCTTTGCAAAAGGCTCCGTTGCTACGGTTTCCTTGTTGCCTATCAATACTTGTGCAACTGAGGTCAATAATAAAGCTCTTCAGTTGAAACTCGTCCTGCCCCCTCTGGCCTGAGCCCGTCGGCACGTCCATCTACAACCGACAGGAAACGGCATGACCACGGTCTACAGAGCTCCTCATCCCCAAAGAAGAACAACTCCTCTGACAGAAGCGATAGTATCTCAGAGTAGAGCCTCTCCAGAAATGGAAACAGAGCGTGGCGGCTACATCGCATGGGCGTTTCCTCGCACCGGTTATGCCATTGACAAAAAGCCCCGCTGCAATTAGGCGCCTCACGAAGCGGCCACGTGAGCAATGACCAGATGTTACAAAGCGGGTAATTCTAAGGCCATGGAGACCGTGCACGGCCCTACTAAACACCCTAGCACCAACGCGTCGCAGCAACACATCCTTGCTGGATCCTTGTAGAGGGCAATTAAGACGCATCGAAGACGCAACCTTGCCCGACCACTCTAATGTGTAAAGCGTTTGGAGCACTTATTTATTTATTTATTTATTTATTTATTTATTTATACATAGTGCAGCCTCAAGGAGCCTATTGCAGCAGTGGGATGAACAATAAGCCTACAACCATTTATAAACAAGTTTGCGTGAATTGTTACAGTCGTAGCGAACGTATGTTACCCGGTAATAAATTCCAGACTTCAATTCTTGATGGAAGAAGACTGTATTTAAAGGAATCAAAACGGGCAAAAAAGGTTGAGATATTTAGAGCATGGAGACTCCACGTACATGAGGGTTTGGATGAAGTCAAATAGTTATCTACAGAGGAGAGGCAAGGCGAATTGTTTAACATGTGAAGGAATTTTGGGCATTCAAGTTCGCGACGCTACGCAAGAGGAGTGAGAGCAAGTTGGGGAAGATAGTTTGACGGCGAAAATTGCTTGTCATACCTTCTACAAACAAAACACACTGCCTTTTTTTTTGCACTGATTCTAGTTTTTGAAGTCACAGTGTTTGTATGGATTCCGTACAACGCATCCATACTCGAAGATGGGGCGAATGAGGGTTTTATATGTAAGAAGGTTAGTTTCTTGAGGAGCAAGACGCAGCGTACGACGTAAGTAACCTAGTACTTTAAGGGCCTTGTTACAGGTGACATCAAGGTGTTTCGACCATAAAAAATCGTGTGTTGGTAGGACACCTAAGTATTTGATTTCTAAGACCCTATTTAAAGTAATATTGCCGAAGGCATAGGCAAAGAAGGAAGCGGATGAGCGTCGTGTAAAGGACATGGAGACAGCCTTGGAAAAGTTGATAATAATTTGCCACGCTTTGAACCAGTTTCAGAAGTGAACAAAATCGTTGTTAAGGACAACATGATCAGTAGGAGATGTATATAAAAAATCATCTGCAGAAAGACGTATTTTAACTGAGGTGTGTACGGGGAGATCAATAATATCAAGAGGCAATAAAAGAGGACCCATTACTCAGCCTTGGGGAACCCCTGACGAAATAGGTATCAAGGGTGAGTCAGTAGAGTTCAAACATACGTATTGAGAACTCTGGGAAACAAAGTCACATATCTAGCCAATCAAAGCTGCATTTTTTTAGAATAGCGAACGACTTGTGCGTAAGTTTAGGGTGTGAGAGAGTATCGAAGGTCTTTGCAAAATCTATAAAAATAGCATCAATATAGTTACGCAAGAATGAAAGAGGAGAGAGGAAGAAGAAGATCGCGAGACGCTATCTGCTGCATGTAGTTGGTGGTCAGCCATATTAACTACTCTGACTCATCTTGTATATATATTGGAAATACAGTCTTTGTATACTCTCAACATCCCGTAACATATTGGTGGGAAGTGTGCAATACCACGGCTGGGAAAAAGAGCTCCGCTGTGGACGTCGCATCACCGTCCGCTCCATGAATGACGGTGAGCACGCGGGATCAACCACGTTGCCGCCTCCAACGTCACCGTTGCCAGCGGCGTCGCTGTCACCTTCCGTTGTCGTTGTGCAAACCAAGGATCCTGGAAGTCTCTGCGGGACCGACGGTGCCGACGTTGAAGAGTGGGTGGCCATGTACGAACGCGTTAGTGGAATGAACAGATGGGACCCTACGATTATGCTAGCTAACCTGTTGTTCTACCTAAGAGGGACGGAAATGTGTGGTACGAAAACCACAAAGAGGAGCTAAGCAGCCCGGACGAATGCAAAGAGAAGTTGACAGAGCTGTTTGGCAAAGCAGCCGGTAGTAAAATTGCCACAAAGCAGAAACTGGCCTCCGGTGCCAAATCCTCCTCGGCGTCCTATGTCTCCTACATTCAGGACGTGCTGGCCCTTTGTAGTAAAGTTGACCACGACACGACAGAAGCTGAGAAAGTCGGGCACGTGCTCAAGGGAATTTCTGACGACGCCTTTAATATGTTCATGTGCAAAAGCTGCTCTACCGTTGATGCTATCATTACAGAGTGCCAACGATTCGAGGAGGCCAAAAGCCGACGCGTTTTCCAACCATTCGCCAGGCTTCCCCGTACTACCGCAACGTCAACTTGTGAAGATCACCTCGCACAGCAGCATGCGTCGCCATCAGAGGACGTGCTGCGAATCGTTCGACGTGAATTGGACGCGATGGCGCCCGCCGCTTTCTGTTCGCGTAGCCCTGATGATATCCCTTTTCCAGTTCCCCTTGTACAAGCTATCTTTCGCCAGGAACTTGAAAACATTGACCTGCGTTCTGTCTGAGCTGTCGCGCAACCCCCGAGCCAACGAAGGCCCTTCTACTATTCTCGCTCCAACCCAACGCTTCTCTCCGCGTTTTCGCAACCCAACTGAGTGGAGAACTCTGGACGACCAGCCGATATGTTTCGCCTGTCGCTGCATTGGTCATGTCGCTCGATATTGTCACAACTCGTGGCCCTCAACTCCTCGCACGCCGTCCAACCTGATGCGTTATAATGGAAATGCCCGAAATGTTTCGCCCACCACCGAGTCTAAAAGCGTCGACAACTCTGGTAGGAACACGTGGTACAGTCGCTCACCATCGCAGTACAGACACCAGTCTCGTTGACCGCAAAGGCGTCGCCCATCTTCCCACTCGCTGCAGCCACGCCGCCTTTCGTCCCTGTGGCTTTTGGCCGCATCCTTTCTGAAAACTAAGGAGTGGAGCCCTAGGAGGTGGTGAAGCATTGCCTACTACTACAGCTAATCCTCTGCTGTGCCCACAAAGATCAGTGTAATTGACGTTAAAATAGACCGTGTACCTGTCCAAGCACGCGTCGACACTGGAGCCCACGTGTCTGTGATGAGTGCCAGCCTGTATACGTAGACGTTTAAAGAAGGTCCTCTCCCCAGCAGCTGCCCGAGTGCTTCGTGTGGCCGATGGCGGCGTGTTGATTGTTCTTGGAACGTATACTGCGCGTTTAAGTATAGCCGGCCACCCTACTTCTGTTCGCTTTGCTGTGATAGACAACTGCCCTCACGACGTTGTCCTTGGATTGGACTTTTTATCCAATCACTCCGCTCTCATCGACTGCACAACAGGCGTTCCTCAGTTGGAAATGCCCCAGGTCGGCGATGCTCTGTGCACCACCCCACCACACTTGTGGTCGCTTCAAGATGTGCGTCTGTCCCCAGAGGCCCTCACTTACGTCGCTTTGACCACACATCCACAGAATCCTGACGGTGAATATGGTCTTCATCCCAACATCGATGTGCTTCTCAACCGGAAAGTTGCTTTTCCGCGTTCGCTCGTGACGATTACTGATAATGGAGTCGTTTTGCCGCTTCTGAATTTCAGCCTATGCTTTCAAGTGCTTCCAGCCGGTATGTTCTTGGCCAGTGTTTCTAATACTTCTGAATTTGACATTGAAAGTCTGAATGCCAAGTGTCGATTATTAGCCCCAATTGCAGCTCACAGCTCTGGTTCACTGACGGATGACTTCGCGAAGATAAAGTACCGACTCAACTACACGCTTGATGTCGCGAAAGAGAAACAAAAATCTGGGCTGAAAGTGCGTTTGAAAGCAAAAACATGTCCAGTGGTGAAAGAAGGTTTTTCTTGCAAACACACAATGTCGAAATTTTTAGCGCGGGCTACACTTACAATTTGGCTTGTTTTGTAGGGCTTCGGAACCCGTGTGCGTTTGATTAAATAATATAAAGTATGTCAGCTTTACTTAATAATAAAGGTGCCACCAAACTGACCTGGTTGTCTTGTTCAATTTGGCGCCCGTGAACAAGTCCATGGGACATCCGCTACAGGCCACAGGGCACACTTTGACCTTTGCAAAAAAGGCCGAGTTTTTTTTTATCCCTGAACGCGGCTTCACGATCCCGGCCGCCATCTGAGCCAAAGACACACGTGTGGCCACGCTTTACTTCTCGTGGGACTGCCATTTGTACGTCGAGCTATCCAGGCTTGGTGAGAGTCCAACGCTATAGTCAAATGCGAGGCTGAAGCTGTTTTCTGATGATGATGACGTTGGTAGCGGTTGGGCGGCGGCATCGGTGTCATCGACGCCGACAACTTTCGCAGCCGGGGCCTCATTTTGAGGCAATGGCGAAATGGCTTTTGCACCTAACCAGCATTGACAGAACCTTGTTGAACAACATCGAATATTTGGACCTTCGAGAGCGTCTACGACACAATAGGCATAATACGTACCGATAAATAATAATCATAAAAGTATTACAACCAAGCTCTTCATGGCAAAGTTCTAGCGTATCTCGTCTCTGTGGATATAGACCAACAATTTTGCATACGGGGACCAATCTCGAAGATAGTGAGATGCGGGGCCAACCTGCTGCGGAGGGGAAGCAGGCGTTAAGCACTCCCCATACGTGGGCTGATCCACTTTGGAGGTGGAGGTGGGAAGCATTTATTAAACAAGAAAACGAGG
This sequence comes from Dermacentor andersoni, assembly GCF_023375885.2. Lineage (NCBI taxonomy): Eukaryota > Metazoa > Arthropoda > Arachnida > Ixodida > Ixodidae > Dermacentor > Dermacentor andersoni. Next base: position 82,367,745 of record NC_092816.1, read on the forward strand.
TATGGGCTCACGCGGGAGCTATGCGTTCTAGGTCTATTCTCTAGTCCGGGACGCTATTGGGCTGTTTAGGTAAATGAGGCGTTAAGCAAACCCCATACGCAGGCTTATCCGACTATGGCGCAATACCGGGCCGAGAACAACAGAAAGCTGAACTAGTTGGTACGGATTCATAATGCAAAAAAAGGGTAAGGCCTGTAGACACGGACACAAGAGAAGAGATGTGGACAACTTCTCTTCTCTTAAGAGCTGCACCGGGCCGACCCGCGCTGGAGGTGCACTTCGTCAATAAGGGGCCCACATCACAGCTTCGCTGGTCGTCCTTCTCAACAAAACAAAAGGGCACTGAATTTTTTGGTTTTATGTGCCAAAATGATGATGTGATTAGAAGGCACCCCGTAGTGGGCTACAACATATAAACCTTGACCACCTGGGGTTCTTTAATGTGCAATGAATGAATGTCACGCTGGCGTTCGTGCATTTCGCCGTCATCAAAATGGGGTTGCCGCGGACGGGACTCAATCCAGCGCCTTCGGCCTACACTCAGCAACGCCGAAAGCACTATGACATCACTGCGGGTGCTAACATTGCCTTCCATCATTTTGGAAGTTCCGAATTTACAGTATGACGTGCACAACAGATTTCCTATATTTCTGCAAGCAAATCACACTTGAGTTCACGGTCATTGACGTATGCAGCGGCACCGCTACCTCATACTCGTATGGCACCACGCAGCGTTTTGTTCCAGCGGTCTGTTGTAGGTTCGTCGACGTTTCACAAAGATATTAAAAAAAGGCTGCTCGGCACGCAAAGGAGAGGGATTGGCAACAATTTTATTACCACAATTACTACAATGTCTTCAAAGAAATGACGCTAGTTGTAGTTTCTGAACTACATGCTACACCCTCGTGACGTCTCGTTAAAAGTAAATAAAATCTGTAAATAAAACCAACATGTGCAGTCCTAGCAAATTTCGCCCGTCAACGTCTCCTTGATAATCAGCCTGTATTTATGTATATGTACATTTTACATTTGTGTAAGCCGTATTTGCAAGATAGATGGCGCACTATTCAACAGCTCGAGTTGCTCAAAGCAGGTCTGATGTTCCTCAGCATTTTAAACGTGATTGTACTTTGTGCCTTCCCCTACCCAAGTTGGCCTGGCCTTGATAGGGTGACTCCGTAGGCGTCGTCAAAACACAAAAATAACTTAGAAGCTCAGACGTAACTCCCCTACGAGAAATTTAACCAGGGCCCGTAGCCTGGCGGGCGAGTATCTTTCCTTGGCATCACGCTAACAGCATATATTTCTTTTTCTTAATGCATGGAAAACTGTGTATACAACCAGCACAGACATAAATTCAGAATCAGCCCTTGTACACACCCAAGAATTAAGCAAGCGTATGCATGCATTCGACATCCTCAACAAATGCCACGGCTGCTCCTCCGCAGAATACACGGTCATTCCATGGGTTCCAGGCTTCCGCAAAAAAAGGTCTTGTAGATATCATAGTTTCAGCACGCCCATCCCAGATCTGCTTAGCCAGAGGCTACGCAAGGCAAGGAGTACAATCACACCTTAAGTCGCATCACCAGGATTCGTAAATTGTCAATAGAGAATTAGGTATGATGTTATGTTTGTATAATTCAATAATGTTCGCAGTAGAATGTTCCAAAAGAACGTAGTGTCCAAAAACAGTCATCAATTGTTTCTGAACAACGGCACAGGTGGCAATTTTTTGGACCACGCAACAAAACAGCTCAAGTTTTTGTTTCGGCCATGGTGCACGGTGCCAGCACGGTTTGCAGCATTTCAATGGCCGCAGCACCTGTGGTATCTGTGGCTACCTCTCTCTCAGTACTCGATGAGCCACTCTCACGGGTCAGCAAAGGTAAAAGAAATATGTCGCATTGCTAGTTCAGGGCAGCGGCGACAGCTGTCCTTATTTAGCCGCGCTAAAGCTAGTAACACATTTCTTGCGGCCGGTGGCATGTATTTCATTCATGAATACACATTTCTCACACTTGTGATTGCAGGATATAGTGTTCTCGCTATGTTGATTTACAGTTTGCGATATGAACCTATGAGACGGGGTAGCATTTTTACTTTACTGAATAGTGGTGAGTTGAGACTTGCGCGCTCTCCCACAGTAACAGCTGTATTCGACCTTCTCATAGTATTAAAGGCGCAAATAACTTTTGTGCTCACAATCTGAAAGCAATGTCAATTTACAGGCGCCGGTCACCAGACCAGCGCAGTGGCGCTTCGGTGATATTCTTTGAGGCCCTAGACGGCAGGCTAACACTTTTAAAGGTGCCAGAAATTCGTACTCACTCGGTGTGTCGCATCCGTGACGATATAAAGCGTCGGAGAAGTTCAGATGCGAAGATAAACCTTCTAACGCTGCCGGTGCTTCGCCCTGGGGGCTAACTTGCCAATTTAGCAAAAAAACTAAGAGTAGCACCTCTTTCAAATTATGCATCTCCAAATCGTGAAAGCAAATGTATTGGCTTTGCATTTCACGTTGACCCAAACTAATTTATGCTAACATTCTCGAAACTGTTTAGTGCAGTGCCAGTGTACTACGTAGAGGATTTCACTAACGAATGTCTCTAAAATAGTTTTACTACTGGGATGTATGTGACCAAGACATGTTTTCACTACGTTGTATTTAACTCCCACAGTTGCAGCATATGACATGTCGTTAATAAAAAAAAAAACTTAGTAGTGAATCTGAAGTACCTATGTTATGTTGCCAATTCTGGTGGAAGAAATTTCTGCCTCTTGCATAAATGCACGTAAAAACGCAACGCAGCACCCTCCGTCAAAGACAATATTTAGAAATTCTGAATTCTAAAATAATATAACCGAATGGTATACAAATTGATGCTGAAATTTTGATACACTCCTCTATCCATAGTCAAACTGCATTCTTATAACCTATTGACCACCTAAAGATGGCAACCGAATGGTATACAAATTGATGCTGAAATTTTGATACACTCCTCTATCCATAGTCAAACTGCATTCTTATAACCTATTGACCACCTAAAGATGGCTTTTAAGTAGGGTAATTAGTACTGTATTAGACGTTCTTCCAAGTCAAATAAGGTAACTAATAACACCTGTGTGGCATACCTTATCTGCCATTTAGCGGGACCAAGACGTAACAGAAGTGCAATTTTAGAATTCGGCCTAATGATTGATAATGAAAAAATACTCGATTTTTTTTACAACTGCTGATAAGCTATAAAACATGTTACTTGTGTCAAACTTCTGCCGAAACTACTCATCGCCAAACTTCTCAAGGAAGAACAGTTGTCGACTTGTGCAGTTTCTGTGCAATACAGAGCTACTGACATACAACTACACTCTGAAAACTCGGCAATTTGGCACTAATATTGGTAAACATTGTCAGTTTGAATCACTGAACAGAATCACCATATTTTCTTCGCAGAATAGGGATAAGGAGAGCAGATCATAACCAGGTTTAAGCATAAATATGTCTCAGAGAGTTAAGCAGGGTAACTGCTAAGTGGCTAATCTAATAAAAACAGCCCTATAGTTGAATACAGTGGTAGCCTGTTCTGACGTAGCAACGGCGATAGAATACATATAGATTAGAGGGCGTCAAATGAAAGTGGTCTGAAATATACAATTTCCAAAGATACTCCTTTAGTATGAGAAAAAAGTTCAGAGATGAACCTGGAATATTGTGGTCTGTTGCGTTCTTACTAAGCATTGCGGTAAGGGAGAACAAGTGCAAAAGATGAGGAAATGCTCTATTCAGTTCACGGCCCCTTAAATACCAAAGCTTTCATAGGCCTGTTTTTAAGTTTCAAAGCAATGATTGTTCGCACAACTGGTAAAGGCGAGCAGTCTCTGGTCTCGTGTATTAAATTAAATTATGGGGTTTAACGTGCCAAAACCACTTTCTGATTATAAGACACGCCGTAGTGGAGGACTCCAGAAATTTCGACCACCTGGGGTTCTTTAACGTGCACCTAAATCTAAGTACACGGGTGTTTTCGCATTTCGCACCCATCGAAATGCGGCCGCCACGGCCGGAATTTGATCCCGCGACCTCGTGCTAAGCAGCCCAACATCATAGCCACTCAGCAACCATGGCGTGTCGGTCTCATGTATAACAATCGAGAAAAAGCACACGCATTTGTTAATTACCTGCTAACACGTTCTGTACACTGTTGTGACATGTATTTGTTGGTTCTTTATGCGGACTGGCCCTATAGGGAATGGGGCGGTGTGGCGCAGCTCTCTTGCCCAAAAATGAAGAGTCACCGAATACAGCACCCCTTGTTAGTCTTCATGATGATGACTACGACCATGCTCTTTAGGAGCAATAGCACCTGCAGTGCGCACAGTGGTAGAGGCATAGAGCTGCTTAAAAAAAAAGTCAGAGGACAACCAAACACTCCATATTACTTGTGAATGCGAATGCATTAATGACGAATTGAACGGCGCTGAATGGTCCTTCGAGTTTAGCGCTGTGATTAATGTACCATAGAGGTACGCGCTGGCCGGGCCTGCAAGCAGCAGCAGCCTGCGGTGGCCAGCGTCGCAGGCCACCGATAGTCCAATAGCACGCCGATTGCTTCTCCTCTCACGCAAAGCCTGGTGCGCTAGTGCCGCAGTAGGTGCTCCCTTTCTCCCGCTCTCCGAACGCCTATAAATAGCACAAGTTCTGTGCACTTAGGTTCATGACATCATATTACCTTGCCAGACTGCCATAAAATCTGATGCGTATGCTCCCGTGTAAGCCGCGGTAATTTTGGCGATGCCGCTTTCGTCAAACCGTTCTTGACACTAGAAATTTCGGTCCAAACAGCATGATGTCATAAGTAGAATGCAAATGCCTGCTATATAGCAGGCGGTGGCTCTGCTCTGTCGAAGAGTGCTCGTGCCGAGAGGGAGAACTATGGTGACGAGGTTTCGTGCGAATGTCCTCTCCCCTCAAGCAACACCTGGCGCGCTATGGCTACCGCTGGTTTTCCCTTTAGTCAGTTCAGCTACGTAGAGGCGCAGTTGGTAACGTCTCTTCACAGCCAATGGCAACTCCGTCGATGTGCTCCCGTGACCTGGCCTCTCAGCAATGCGGACGTACGTGCCCTTTCGCTGCTACATATGACAGGTGCCGGCTTTTTCGCGCAGTGGGTAGTTAAACACTTTCGGATCGAATTTACTAGGGCAAACATCGGCGCAGCACCTGTTTAACTATTATAGCAATTAAATCCACAATATGAGTTTGTCTAAGTATTATTCTTGGGGTGTCTATCGTTCTTGTGGCACTATTTATTACGTTTATTCTCATCAAATTTTAAGCCAATGCTGCTTACCAAACGATGCAATTAAAGTAGCTTCCGTGTCTATTCACACACATTGCAAAAAAGACGAGCTGTCGTACATTACGTGCCACGTGGTCACACAAGCTATTCTTTGTTTAAAACCTAAATATAGCACGTGGTAACGGCCAGTGACATTATTAGAGGAAAACAAAAAGGCACAGCGCTCACAAGTTTTCAGGTTTATTTATCCATAGTGTACAAACCTTGATTAGAGTAACTTTTTTCGTCGAAATCCATTTTTCCCGATAAAAAAATTGTTGGAGTGTTAATAGCTGTCATGAAGTAGCTGCAAACAGCAATAAGCTCAACTCGCCGACAAATTCTTTCTTTAGAGTAAGCGAAATCACATAAATACTCGCGTAACCTGCTGGACATTATGTCCCAGTTTTGTCTGTGGTTTTGATGATTTATATATCCTTAATCTGGCTAAAAATAGAAGCTCCACATTGTCGCGATTTTAAGCATGATCTTTAATGTGTAAGTGCGTTAGGATGTCTCTTTCTTTTTGCCTTTTATTTGCCGTTACTGCCATGCAATAAGGAAATGATATCAGATCCGTGAAATTTGCTTCTTTGAAAAGTATTGCTACAATATATAGCGCTTCTTATAACTTTTGGTGGTGACTAGTAGGTGGCCAGCCTGGGACAAAAATAGATTTTTCAAGATGAAAAATATATGCCTTTTTTCATTACCTTTCAATCGTAACCGAAAGAACACCAACATCAAAGCCAGCACCTTCACTTATATCTCCACAATGTCTTCCGTGGATACATTGGAAGGAATGAATGTGAAAACTATTAGTCTTTTTTTTTCGCTTCTGGTGTAATTCGAAAACTGTAAGCAGTAAGTGTAAAAACTTTGTAGAAGTGATAAATGGGAACGTTTTTTTTTTTTCCGGGATCGCTGTGTGAATGAAGTCGCCGTTCGAGGAGTTTTGAAAGCAAGTTAGAAAAACCAACAGTACCTAGAATAACTTCACATGCGCATAGATAATATAAAATATGATGGAGAAATTAACGCTGGGTATGTCTGTTTCCAGTGCTAACACTAATGACAGAATGTTACTCACACAACCAGCACATTTTTCACATCAGCTCATAGTGGGCCATGGGAAAGAACACGTGGTTATGAGTTACCGGTAGGGTGTCGAAGAGCCCTTTTCTTTGCCATGACTACCGGTGATACCCACGGGCTACTGGAAGATTCAATGATATTCTTGGGGATCATCTTGTGGCCCGCTTTCTGCGTGATGACCCTTTCTGTTGCGGACACACGGTACGGTCGCCTACGGGTGAGGCTGGTGTCAACGGTGTGGCAACTGTCTGGACAAGAGGCCGGTTGCCCAAATCAAAGATATCTCGATAAGACGACAGAAGATGACGAAGAGCTATTGCTTGCTCGGAAGAAAACTCAGGGTAAATCATCTTAGAAAAGTCGTTTGCAGGCGCCTGGGACGAACGAGCAGGACACAAAGGTCCTTTGTGACTGAGGAAGGATCCAAAGGCCAAAGAAGCGATCTCAAACTATTCTAAAGGGGTGATATACACTACGGCAATGTCATGTGTAACCACATGCGTCAAAAATGCAAAACTGAGGATGGGCACGTGAGTGCTGTTTTCGACGTTGCGCATTATAGTGCTCGGTGTGGCAATATTGTGCCACGAAACCACTTCAATAAGCCGCGACGCAAGGTTCTCGCCATCAGTAACGGGAGCCTTGAAAGCTAAGCAGAACACAAGTGGTGTGAAGCGCAAGTTATGGCGTTGGCAGAAAACAGCAGATCCAGCGGTACAGCGGCTGCGGAGCATTCAATTTCGGCAGGGTAATTCGAAAGGAAGTCGAGGCCGCAAATGAGGTCGTGCGGACAGTGCTCAAGGACGATAAGTGAAACACTGGTATAATGCCCCCAATCTTCACACGTCCTGTGCAATTCAAATAATAGGTGAAATACTACCATTGCCGACTCCCACAGTGCACGATACGGCGGGAGGCAGAAACTTTTTGACCCATCAGTGGAGAGGAGCGCTCGTGACTGAAAGCTGCGCTCTTATATCAACGATAGATGTAGCAGGGACACCATCACCTTCAACGTCCAGTAGGTTTCCGCGTGTAGGCAGGACAAACAGAGGATTTGAAGGCTGGGACAGAGTTGCCGTTTCTCCTCCGGGAGCTGTACCAGCTAGTTTCCCGAAGTGGAAGGACCGGTTGCAGACGGGGACGAACAGCGGTGAAAAAGAGGCAAACAGGGCAGACGACCTTGCGGTGACGGGTGTTGCACCTTAGTGGAGCACTCTGTGTTGATGTCTCTGTGTTGACGTTCCTAGTCAGCGTGTAGTGCAAGAAAGTGAGACTGTCGGGCACTTGGCGATAGAGACACCGAGACGACCACCAAGGAGGCGACGACCAGCCGCGGCGGCAATGACCGGCGATGTGCCCAATGCGGAAGAATTAAAACATATAGGTGTATCATCCGCTGTGGGTGGGTATGCTGGGTGGCGACGGAATGCAGGAAAGCCTTGTGTCTGAGAGCGAGCGGCTGGCAAAATCTGGTAGTTGCTCGTATGGCGGACTAAGAAAAGAGATGGAATGGCCAAACGTGATGTTTCTTCATAAACGACCGCTTGTATAAGCGAGATAAGGAGCAGGCTTTCCCGACAGTCAGAACGAACGGAAGCCGGAGCTATGACATCAAGGTCATGGCGAATGATGCGCGTCAGATCTGGTCACGTCGGCTGAACGAAATGCGGAGCGTATTCGCACGAAGATGTCGCGGTGGTATAGGGCAACCTGTCTAAAGTTCGGTCAAAACGGCGGCCCTTCACTTGTTTAGAGCGCCGACAGTCCTTTAAAATAGCATGCATGGTGGCACAATCCTTACATATCATGAGAGTGAATACGTCGTATGCAAAACCTTTCGGTATGTGACCAATCTTGTCTGCCTCGGTGATGTTTTTATTAGCCTTGCGACAGAGGGCTACCACATTCTTTGTGTACACGACATAGGATTCTGGTGATGCCTGAACGTGGCACAAAATTTTTTTTGGCTGTGAACTCACGGCTGAGAAGTCTACCAAACAGTTCTCCCATTTTTTTTTATTTCCAGACGTTCCTGCTCATTAGGTTACCTTCATGTCTATTGTGTCATTACCCCGCACTTCCTATCATATTGACACGTGTGCTTATCTTTATCGGCCGACCAAAATAACAATGCTGGAGCGAGGCGGGATGCTCACTTGATCTTCAAGCACACTCAAGGCGTGGTGACTACGAGGGCTCTCCGGCGGTATTGCATGATCTTCCGACAGCGTTATTGACTTCGACTTCAGGTCGATGACTGCGCCGTGTTGGTTGAGGAAGTCCATGCCGAGAATGACGTCTCGTGAACACTGTTGGAGGATAACGAAGGTGACAGGGTAAGTCCGGTCGTGAATGGTAATTCTTGCCTTGCACATTCCTGTCGGCGTAATCAGGTGTCCTCCAGCGGTCCGAATTTGAGGGCCTTCCCATGCAGTCTTAACCTTCTTCAACTGGACGGCGATGTGTCCACTCATTACGGAGTAATCGGCCCCTGTGTCGACTAAGGCAGTGACTGCGTGGCCGTCGAGAAGCACGTCGAGGTCGGTGGTTCTTTGTCTGGCGTTGCAGTTGGGTCTTGGCGTCGGATCACGGCTGCGTCGTGTTGATCTGAAGCTGGAACGTCGCGTCGTCAAGTCGTCTTTCGTCGGTGTAGTCTTGGCTTCCCGACTTCTTCGGGACGGCGGCGTGTCATCATTAAGTCGTCGAGATGGTTTCTTCGTCGTCTTCGTCGGCGGCGGAGGATCTTCGTCAGTTCGACGAACAGCAACCGCACCTCCATCGGTTGCTGCTTTTAGTTTTCCGGATATGGGCTGACGGACCGGCCCCGGGCTGGGCCAGTGTATGGTCTGCGCTGTGGCGACAGGTAGCGGCCTGGTGACGGCGAACGGGACGGTCATCGAGGGCTCCACTGAGTAGCGGCGAGGTAGTCGGCGATATCGCGAGGTCGTTCGCCAATCTGTGGCCGCGGCGCGTTAACGGCGAAACCTCGCAGTCCCATCTCCCGGTATGGGCATCGGCGGTAGATGTGCCCCGCTTCTCCGCAGTGGTAGCAGAGCGGGCGGTGGTCAGGAGCGCGCCAAATGTCCGTCTTCCTCGCGTAGGTCCGCTGGGCGACGGGTGGTCGTGCTGGCGCTGGCGGCGGCGGACGGCGGAACTGCGGCGTGACAGGGCCCTGGCGCGGTCGCGGAGGGGGACCTTGACGGCGTGCGACGGCGGCGTAGGTCATCGCTTGCGGCTCAGGCTGGGGCGATACAGGGGCTACTCCAAGTTGTTGTTGGAGCTCTTCACGCACGGCGTCGGCAATCGAAGCCACTTGAGGCTGTGATGGTGGGAACAGCTTTTGTAGCTCCTCCCGCACGACCGCTCGGATAGCCTCGCGCAGGTCGTCGGTGGCCAGTGATTGAACTCCGGCGTAGTTCGTCGAGTTTGTGCGGCGGTCGAATTGCCGGTTTCGGATCTCGAGTGTCTTCTCGATGCTGGTGGCCTCGCGAAGAAACTCGTCCACGGTCTTCGGTGGGCTTCGTACCATTCCGGCAAAAAGTTCCTCCTTCACACCACGCATCAGCAGGCGGACTTTCTTCTCCTCGGGCATTTCAGGGTCGGCGTGGCGGAAGAGACGGCTCATTTCTTCCGTGTAGATCACGGTCGTCTCATTAGGTAGCTGCACCCGGGTTTCTAATAGCGCTTGCGCTCGTTCTCGGCGTACGACGCTTGCGAACGTCTGCAGGAAGCCGCTTCGGAAAAGTTCCCAGGTCATTAAGGTGGCTTCTCGGTTCTCGAACCACGTCCTGGCCGCGTCTTCCAAAGCGAAGAAGACATATCGCAGTTTGTCGTCACTGTTCCAGTTGTTAAAGGTAGCGACTCTCTCGTAGGTCTGGAGCCAGCTTTCCGGGTCCTCGAAAGTTGAACCGCGGAACGTCGGAGGCTCCCTGGGCTGCTGCAGCACGACGCTCGACGCCATGCTGCCCCACGTCATTGACGAAGAGAATGTTGACGTCGCTAGCTATCTCCAGCGCGCCGAAGAAGCCCGACAGCTCGCCCACCTCCGGATCAAGAGGCAGCAGAGGACCGACAGCCGACACTACAACCTCCGACGACGCTTCGTAGAGTACCAGCCTGGCGACCGTGTTTGGGTCTGGACCCCGATACGCCGACGAGGACTCAGTGAGAAACTACTCCGACGCTATTTCGGACCCTACAAGGTCATCCGACGTATTGGCGCTCTGGACTATGAGGTCGTGCCAGACGGCATTTCGCATTCACAGCGGCGCTGCGCACGATCTGAAGTGGTCCACGTGGTGCGTCTTAAACCCTTTTACGGACGCTGACGAACTTCGTTATTTTTGTTCTTTTCTTTGCTACGAGTGCTTTTGTTTATTAACTTCGTTTGTTTGCAGCATCGGGTCGATGCTTTTTAAGAGGGGGGTATTGACACGTGTGCTTATCTTTATCGGCCGACCACGTTTCGCCGCTTAACAACTGTAATCGCACAGCGAGGGACGCGCGTGCATGTATCCGACGTTTCTGGAAAGTTATCGATGCTTCTACCCGGCTGTCTGTTGTCGCCGAACCTTGTGTTATCTGATTTCATCGCGTGACTCGAATGTTGTAGAACTTTGTGGAAGGCATGCGGGTCCCAACGATTAGTCTGGAACATTCGACGACTGTTGTATAAAAGCCGACGCGCTTGACCCGCTGATCAGATTTCCGACGATCGCCGACTGTGTTCGCCGCTTTCGTTGTGCTATAACTGTAGCCTGTTTTGTGGGCACAACTTCGCCCAATAAAAGTTAGTTTTCTCGTTCACAGTATTGCTACTGTGTTCTTCTACGTCACCACCACGTGACAATATAATATATTACGTTTCCAAACATCAATGTTGTATCCCACCTGTTGTTATTGCACACTCGCTCGTACATCGCCGCCCGATACTCGACGTCACAGCTGTCCGTGTCACAAAATCTGCTCCAGTTCCGCCGATTAGTGAGTATGACTGTATGCACAGACTGCTGATGCATTGTCGGTAGTGTCGGTTGACCTGTCACTGTGGCGAAGGTAGAAAACATCCGCTGCGAAGTTCCGTGATTTTACCTAGCACCTCCACCTAAATGCTGCAGGAAGAAAGCAGGCCCACGAGTGTCGAATAATGTATAAATACAAGCGATATATGCGACGCTCAGGAAACGGCCAGAGTGTCCGTATTCCTCTAATTCGTGTCACCTTCTTCGTTCGCTTCAACGTAACCTCACTTTATTGACTGATAAAACTCCGTATCGCGTAAAACCAGGGCAATAATTGAAAACTTGAGAGTCACTTTAGGATACAGTAGACTTCGTACATAAAGAACATTCCTACTTGACATTCACTCACATACTGGGCATTCTCATTCGTATGTGTTCTTAATTCCTATTACTTGTTTTCTCTCATCAAAGGTCCTGTTTTCCATTGCCTTAATTAACTATATCCTAATGAACTGTACCATAATTAACATTGCACTAATTAGCACGAAAGGTCGTGGGCTCGGCTCCAACCAATGATTGTGGCTTCGACAATCGATGGTGGCATCATCTGTTTTCGTGCCATCGAATTTTACTCCATTCAAAAGGTCGAGGGTTAGAATCCACCTAAGGCCGTGGGTTCGAGTGCCCTAATTAACTATATTTTAATTAGCTGTGCCCTATTTAACACCAGAAGACACGTATTAGAGTGTGTTAATTTACTCTAACTCATTTATCTGTGCCTTCATAACTTCCCTTTAATAACACTAGAGGTCATGGATTGGACTATCAATGGTGGTACCATCAAGTTTGGTCCCAAAAAGGTCGAATGTTCGAGTCGCACCAAAGTCGCGCATTCGACTCTCACAAAAGTCATGGGCTCAACTCCCACCAATGGTTCTCGGCCGTAACATCAATTTTTGTGTCCTAATGCCGGACGGCCATTTTTTTGTGAATGCCGGGTAACGGATTTTCCGACCCATGAGACACTTGAGGCTTTCGCCTTAAGAATACAGTTTTATGCCTAGGAGCAGGGATACAAATTATCTTAGGGTAATTCAATGAATACATCCTTCAAAGTCCCCAACCGCATTTTAATGCGATTAGCTAGTAATCTTTGTGAACTTAAGCCAGTATGCCGTGTGCACTTACCTCTTGCACGTACAGCGTGAGCATTGTTATCAACAAGCTAGGGCCACTAGGCATGGGCTGGCGGCCGCCTTGACGAGCAGACAGGACATGCCGCGGGGCATCACAATTTACTTCTGCATGCTGTCGGCCATAGTAGACAACTTGGGCCACTGGGTATGGTTTCACTGCGTATGTGCCCGAATTGACATCTTCGGTACTGTGTATGGTACATTGGTAGGTTCCGTGCTTTGGCCAATCAACTAGAAAAGATGTGCCATTGTGGCGGAAGGGGTATGTATCCTCAAATATATGAAAGCGGCAGCGCCTCATTAACTACAGTAGGCTGCATCGAGTGCAGCCACCTAATGAATTCCCAACGCAAGGTTGCAGCCCTCATTCTGGGTTTAATCGGGACAGACGTCTAGGGAGTTTCAACTGAGGGGTAGTGATTATAACAAGATCGACTGGGGGGTGCTATCATTCGGCTCTGTGTTTGGCAGCCAAATTCCAACTACGCGTCTCTCCTGGTACGTACATATGGCTTAGTGATTCATGGATGGCCTTTAGAAACCGTAATCATAATATTAATCATAATACGCCATAAAACATAACCTACTAATTACGAAAAGTGCGCCGTTTAATGCACACATGCTTAACAGGAGCTATAATAGACGCCGTAGCGCTCGACCACGTATTACTTCCGGTCACTTCGTCTTTTTTAATACCCTCCTAAATCTATGTGCACGAGCGTTTTTTTTTTTTTTTTTTTTTCATTCTGCCGCACTGTGAACGCGCTAACCAGGGCCTAAATTAGAACCCTGTGACCTCGTGCTCAGTAGCCGAAGTTCGGGAGTGCAGAAGACATATCATACACCGCGACAGGTAGGTAAAAATATTGGTCCTTCCTTCACTGCTCAGATTCCTCAAAATATTGTATTTTAAGGAGAGATAAAGTGAGAATTAGGGGCACCTCTGAACTGGCCGGGCACAGCTGCCATTGGCGGAACAAAGGCGCTAAGTCAGAGTCGGTGTTATATTTATTCTATTCGTGTATTTGGATGTTACCGTCCATAAGTAGCATTCTATTAAAATATACACCTACAGGTTTTCACATCGCAATATAGTTTTCTATGAAACACTACGTCGAGTCTTGCTACTCCGAGAAATCTACTGAGGAATAAGGCAGATAAGAGCCAACGTCTTGTCTTAAAGCCAGTGACGTTATTGGGATGTACGGCAAGAGAGGTAGCGCTCGAAAATTAAGCGAGAGAAGCAGTGATTACTTCATAACAACGGGCGCTAACAGTCAAGGAATTTGTATGCCATGGTTATAACATCATGTAACAACGTAGGTTGCCTTTGTACTATAAACAACTCTCCATAATGCGTCACATCTATGTAGTGAAATGAAACGAAAGGTTGATTCCCATTCCATGCCGATCAGAGGAGCCAACAAAGAATCACATGATAACGATTCGGCCATATGGAACAGGGCATTCTTGAGCATGATAATGCGAACTGCCTTCGCAAATAATATATATATATATATATATATATATATATATATATATATATATATATATATATATATATATATATATATATATATACATTGAATTTCGAAGTTTACTGGAAATATTGGTATATGGTAACGACGACCACTGATGAATGCATTCGTCTTTTCTTTCAGGGAAAGGATTCCCTGCTCGTCCGCAGGTAGGCAAAATTGGTAAGTCCCTTTTATTTTCCAGTAATCTTCTTCTGACGAAAACACAGGGTAAGGTTGGGCGCCATAACACCGAGGACACCACAGGGTAGGTTACTTGTACTTACTAATTGAAATAAATAAATAAAAAATTAATGTCAATGAACGTGGATGCAGAAACAACTTGCCGCAAGGGAGGGGGGGGGGGGGGCATTCCACGTCTTCGTATTACGCGTGCGATGTTCTTCGCATTATGCGTTCGAGAGCATCGCACGCATAATGTGAAGACGTGGGATTGTTCCCCACCTGCGGAAAGTTGTTCTTTCATCCACTATCATTGTCATTATTTATCATTTATGTGATTCAATGAGCAAGTACAAGTAATTTCCCCTACGTTATCTTTCGCATCTGTTTGCTGGCTCATGCTGCGTTTTCACTGGCACAGAACGCGCTTCCAACACTATTCACAATTCCATTCCTCCTTCAGCAGCACATTTCGAGTGAGTGAGTGAGTGAGTGAGTGAGTGAGTACAACATTATTAGGGTCCAGTGCAGACGCGGAGGTTGCCCCGCGCCACTCCCACGTGGGGACCGGCAGCTCTAGCTTACCGGCCTTGTCCTGGGCGCACTGGACGGCCAGGATTTGGCCTTCAAGGTTTGTACTGTGAAGAAGCGCATCCCACTCGGTCTTGCTGTAAGTCCGGCCAAGCGACCCGCACTCATAGATCATATGTGCTAACGTAGCGGTCTGCCCACAAGCGGTGCAGGCGGCCTCAGAAAATTTCTGTGGATAGATTTCAAGTATGCTAATGACGGATACGAATGAATTTGCAGTAGGTGCAGTGAGACTACGTGTGCTCTGTTTACCTCTATGTGTGCGGCAGAAAAGCCCTCATCGCTATGTAGTTATGCTTGGTAATCACGTTACCTGTGGTTGGAGTATTTTCATGTCATGCGTCATTGATGCCGCAGCTGTGGCCTACCTGTAGAGCAGGGCGGTAGGTGAGCGCGCAGGCTATTGCGTGGGCCGACTCGTTGGGGTTCAGGGCGACGCCCTCTACAGAGTCCACGTGCGCGGTGAACCAGTATATGGTGTGAGGGACGCCCCTTCACTGGTGCTCAAGATCCTGACCGCTTGTAGTGATACAAGGCCCTTTGAAAGGCTCTGACTGCCGCCGTAGCGTCGCTGTACACATCTCCACACCGCCCATCTAGCAGAGTGAGTGCAATGGCCACTTGTTCGGCTACCTGCGGGATCGTTGTGCATACTGTGGCGCAGTTAGTAGCCGAGCCAGTCTTGTCGACGACCACCGCCGTGAACCTACTGTGTCGATATGCTGCAGCGGCCGGTCACTCGCTGCTCGCCTTCTCCTCGTTGTCGATCACTATCGGGGACGCAGCCTCGTTCCAACGTTCACGAGGAGCAAAACTAGTTGACGCAGTGCACGTTGCCAGGTAAGTGAATTCTATCGAAATGTGATAGCCCTCAAGGAAGCCCATCGAATCTGATAGACGTGTTTGTGAATAGTGTTCACGCAGCTGCGCTTGTCGACAGTGGTGCCACCGTATCCATTATGGTCACCGACCTAAGCCGTTTGCTTCGAGACGTGACGACGCCACTTTCTGGACTATCCCTCCGAAGTGTTTCGACCTCAGAACATTCCATGGGCATCACCTGTCGTCCTTGTTGCGAAACAAGATGGTTCTGTATGGTTCTGTGTGGGCATTCAGCGCCTCAACAAAATTAATCTCAAGGAGGTTTACGCGATTTTACGACACCATTGACAGCCCACAAGGAGCAGAATTGCTTCCTTCTCTCGATCTGCCGTCAGGTTATTGGCGGGTGCCCATGGCAGAAGACGATCGACCGAACACTGCTTTTGTTACGCCCGACGGCATGTACAAATTTAACGTCATGCCGTTTGGACCCACAACTTTTGAGCACATGATGGATACCTGTCTGTGCGCCATTTCAAGGTGCGCAGACTGGTATCCATCATGCGCTCAAAAGTTATGGGCGGCACGTGCTTGCGCTACCTTGACGACGTCGTTCTTTTCGCTGCAGAGATCTCCACGCACCTTCAACGCCTCTGGCTTGTTTTGGCGTGCTTGGAACACGCCAGGCAACTCAACTTAATGTGCCGAGTTGCAGCGCGCGAGATGACCACACTAATTTACGTTTTCTCCAAGGATGAATCCCAATCCAGGCAATCTTCAGGCTGTTGCCCAATTCCTTAAGCCAGCATCTGTCAAAGACTTTCGCAGTTTTGTAGGTCGGTGTTCCTACTTTAGGCGCTATATCCGGAACTTCGCCACCATGATACCACCCTTGACAAAGCTCCTTGGAAGCAGCAGGCCCTTCACTTTGCGGTCACCAGAGTGCCGCGATGCAATGGCAATCCTGCGCCGTTTGCTGTCGTCGCCTCCAATTTTTCCTCAGTACGACTCGAAGGCCCCTACAGAGGTGCAAAACGATACCAGCATTGTTGGCCTCGGCGCAGTGCTTACGCAACGGAAGCATCGGCTTTCTGAATACATTGTGGCTTATACAAGTAGCACGCTACACGAAAGCCGAGAGTAACTACGCGATGACGGAAAAACACAATGTTTGGCGATCATCTCGGCTCTTCCTAAGTTCCAGCCATATGTGTATGCTCTACCATTCGACGTCCTTACGGACCACTACGAACTTTGTTGGTTGTCGTCACTGAGGTTATCGCCACTGAAGGATCCCGCAGGCGGCCTCGCCCGCTGGGCACATCGCCTATAGCACTATGACATTCGCGTGCTCTACCGTAGCGGCGGCCAGCGCTCCCAGACTGACGCCCGCTCGCGCTCTCCCTTGCCCGACGAAAATAGAGACATTTAGCCTGTCCGCTATTCCGGTAAACGGGAGCGGTTTGGGCGGATTGCCGGATTTGCGGGGGCGTAGCCAGATCGCTGCAGCCGCCTGGTAGCGTAGACTTCAACCAGACAAACACAGAGCTAAAACTGCAGTAACCCACTATATCCTGCTTCGCTAGTGGTGCAAACTTTTGCCAGCGGCGTAATTGTGAACACGAATAAGCCACTGTCGAATATTTACACCAGCAGCTAAGCAGAATATAGCAATTAGCTCTGTGTTTGTGTGGTTGAGCTTTGCACCACCAGCTGGCGCCACCGGTCTGGCCGCTCACGTTTACGCCACCGCTAAACCGGCAAACCACCCGCACTTGCCGGAATACCGGACACGCTAAATGTCTCTATTGCCTGCTGCTCCGTGTCCCATCTTGCCGTTTCTTACATCAATCTTTCACACCAACGTTTCCGAACAGCGCGCGGACGACTGGATCCCCTTGCTGATTGGCTCGCTCTCTGATCCATTGGCACAACCAACCACTCGCGCGTTGCGTCGTGAAGCCCGCCATTCGCGATGGCCTACGACAACCTACATTTTTTTGTGTATCTGCAGCGACGGCGTAGACGTGGAGCATCAGCCTCGCGTGAAAGAGGACAGTGGTTCGAATCCCTGTACCGCGCCATTCTCCACCGGATTAAAAAAAATACCCATCCGTATGCTGATAAAATTGCATAAAAAGGTCTCGAGTGTGTGCTGATCCCGATGACCAGAACCGGTAACGCACTCTCTGCCCAGAGCAGCATTGGCCACCCTGGTGCAGTACTTGGCCCCAACCTCCTATATAAATAAAACAATCAAACCGCGGCCTTACGTCCCCAGCAGCTGCGAAGCAACAGATCATGGCGGAGGCCAGACTTGTGACGCAGCAGGGGGTGCTAAGAATCTCTGGATCTGTACAGGCCTCCATTGCTATCTGAACCTGGCAACGTTTAACGCTAGAATGTTGTCTAGTGAGGCGAGTCTAGCAGTGATATTAAAGGAATTTGCGGATAATAAATGAGATATAATAGGGTTCAGTGAGGTTAGGAGGAGAAATAAAGCATATACAGTGCTAAATAGTGGGCACGTCCTGTGCTACCGGGGCTTAGCGGAGAGACGAGAACTAGGAGTCGGATTCCTGAATAATAAGGATATAGCTGGTAACATACAGGTATTCTATAGCATTAACGAGAGGGTGGCACGACTTGCTGTGATACTTAATAAGGGGTACAAATTAAAGGTCGTACACGTTTACGTACCTACATCCAGTCATGATGACGAGGAAATCGAAAGCTTTTATGAAAACATGGAATCGGCGATGGTAAAGCCAAAACAAAATGCACTATACTGATGGGGGACTTCAATACCAAGATAGGCAAGAAGCAGGCTGGAGACAAGGCAGTGGGGGAATATGACATAGGTTCTAGGAATAGCAGGGGAGAGTTATTAGTTGAGTTTGCAAAACAGAATAACATGCGCATAATGAATACCTTCTTCCACAAGTGGGATAGCCGAAAGTGGACGTGGATGAGCCCGAATGGCGAGACTAGAAATAGACATCGTACTCTGCGCTAACCATGGCATCATGCAAGATGTGGACATGCTCGGCAAGGTGCGCAGCAGTGACCGTAGGATGGTAAGAACTCGAATTAGCCAACATTTAAGTAGGGAACGGAAGAAACTGATACATAAGAAACGGATCGATGAGTTAGCGGTAAGAGGAAAAATAGAGGAATTCCGCATCAAGCTACAGAGCAGGTATTAGGCCTTAACTCAACAAGAGGACCTAGTGTTGAAGCAATGAACGACAATCTTATGGGCATCATTAAGGAGTGTGCAATAGAAGTCGGTGGTAACTCCATTAGACAGGATACCAGTGAGCTATCACTGGACGACGAAAGATCTGATCAAGAAATGCCAATGTATGAAACCTTCAAACCCTTAAGCTAGAATAGAACTGGCAGAACTTTCAAAGTTAATCAACAAGCGTAAGACAGCTCACATAAGGAAATATAATATGGATAGAATTGAACATGTTCTCAGGAACGGAGGAAGCCTAAAAGCAGTGAACAAACTAAGGAAAGGAAAGAAACAGATGTATGCGTTAAGAGACAAAGCCGGCAATATCATTACTAATATAGGTGAGGTAGCTGAAGTGACTGAGAAGCTCTGTAGAGGTTTACGCAGTGCCAGTGGCATCCAGGACGATAATGGAAGAAAAAATAGTCTAGAGGAATTTGAGATCCCACAAGTGACGCCGGAAGAAGTAAAGAAAGCCTTGGGAGCTATGCAAAGGGGGAAGGCAGCTGGGGAGGATCAGGTAACAGCCGATTTGTTGAAGGACGGTGGGCAGATTGTTCTTGAAAAACTGGCCACCCTGTATACGCAATGCATCATGACCTCGAGCGTACCGGAATCTTCGAAGAACCCCAAAATATTCCTATTCCATAAGAAAGGGGACGCCAAAGACGTGAAAAATTATACACCGATCAGCTTACTGTCCGTTTCCTATAAAGTGTTTACTAGGGCAATCGCAAATAGAATCAGGATCACCTTAGACGTCTGGATACCAAAGGACAAGGCAGGATTTCGTAAAGGCTACTCAACAATGGACCATATTCACACTACCAATCAGGTGATAGAGAAATGTGTGAAATATAACAAATCCTTATATATAGCTTTCATTGATTACGAGACACCGTTTGATTCAGCCGAAACCTCAGCAGTCATGGAGGCATTACGGACTCAGGGTGTAGACGAGGCGTATGTAAAAATACTCAAAGATATCTATAGTGCCATAGCTCTCCATAAAGAATGCAACAAAATCCCAATATGAAGGGCATCAGACAGGGAGAAGCGATCTCTCAAATGCTATCCACAGCGTGTTTACAGAAGGTATTCAGAGACCTGGATTGGGAAGAAATGGTGATACGAGTTAATAGAGAATACCTTAGGACCTTGCGATGCATGTCTCCAACGATCACCGTGACTGGGACGCCACGCTGGCCTACGTGACGTTCGCGTGCAACTCGCCACGACATTACACCGCAGGATATTCACACTTCTATCTTTTGTATGGTCGCGACCCAACATCGCCGTTTGACACCATCCTCCCTTCTGTACCACATGTTGCAGCTGAGTACGCTTGTGAACTTATCGATCGCGCTCAAATGGCACGTCAAATCTCCCGATCTCGTTTATTAGCCTTGCAGCATATACAAAAACAGCGGTATGAGCGGTGCCATCGCGATGTCAAGTTCGCACCAGGTGCTTGGGTGCTTCTTTGGTCACCATGTCGTCAGGTTGGCCTCTCCCAGAAGCTTCTCTCTCACTACACAGGGCCTTATGAAGTCCTTCGTCAAGTTATCGACGTAAATTAGTTTCATGCATCCTCAAGTCCGACGCCTGTTCACGTCGTGCACGCTTCGCGGCTGAAGCCATACTTTGTCGCAATTCTTCACCTACCATGCGCAGAGACGGCGCTTTACCATCCGGGGGTTCTGTTACGTAAGAATGAAAGAAGACAGAGGAAGATGAAGATTACGAGACGTTGGCTGCTGCGTGTTTTTTTGTGGTCAGCCATCTTGTCTACGCTTACTCATCCTGCATATATATTGTAAATACAGTCTTTATATATTCCTAACATCCCCGTAGCAGTATTGCCGGCTTTGTCTCTTAACGCATACATCTGATTCTTGCCTATTCCTAGTTTCTTTTTCACTGCTTTTAGGCTTCTTGCGTTCCTGAGAGCATGTTCAATTCTATTCATATTATACTTCATTATGTCAGCTGCCTTACACTTTTTGAATAACTTCGAAGGTCCTGCTAGTTCTATTTTAGCTGTATGGTTAGAAGCTTTTACACATTGGCATTTTTTTTATCAGATCTTTCGTCTCCTGCGATAGCTTACTGGTATCGTGCCTAACGAAGTTACCACCGACTCTATTCCACACTCCTTAATGATGCCCATAAGATTCCAGTTCATTGCTTCAACATCAAGGTTCTCTGCCTGAGTTAAAACCGAAAACCTGTTCTGTAGCTTGATCCAGAATTCCTCTATTTTCTCTCTCTTTCCATCATTACATATAAATATATATATATATATATATATATATATATATATATATATATATATATATATATATATATATATATATATAATACTATAGAGGTAGAAACACAAGCTTAACATATTAAACAATTTATTCTCACTTAGTCGCCAATCCCTCTGTCAGATTCTTACGACCATGCGTCCACTTCATCTTCGTCGGCAGCTTTACCAGAGCCACTACGTAGTTGTTGCTATGCATTCAGTTAGTGTTGTGAGGTAGTGTGTCATGTGCGTTTGTAATTTCTTCGTCCTTGTAAGGTTTCCCAGTGTTTCCACCATTCCATCGTTGTAAGTTGTGCAAAAAGAATTGAATTCTAGCATTATATTTGCCAGCAAGAGCACACATAATAATTTATTCATTATAATAAATTGGTAAGTAACATTATGCATGTTGCTAAATTCATGAACACGTGTTTCACTACTACTGTCTCGCCTAAATAAATGACATGCACAGCAGGGTTTCAATGTCTCCTGAACATGAAAGTATATCGCATAGAGTATCATCCACTTTCCTATTAAAGGTGAAGGTGAATCGGGAGGAGCTAGGTTAATAAATTCTATCAATGTCTTCCTTCTCTGGTAAGCCAAACGGGCGTAATAAATTCACCGACGTTTTAGGTTTTTTCTGTGAACGGCACAATTGCACTCGCATCACGGATTTCATTTATCATAAATATCTTGAGCATAACAGCATCGCAGTTAAAAACGAGAATTGAATTTTCTGTCGTACGACTGCACTTCCAGACGTACGACATGAGTTTCAGTTGCTACGACGGAAATTTCTGACGTTACGGCAGAAGTCCTAACATCGCAACAGAAAAAATTATGTTTTGACAACCAAGAATTTGGACATCGCAACAGGAGTACACTTTCGTGACAGCAAGTGTTCTGAAAGCGCTACAGAAACTGTCGGTCACAGCAATTATTCTGGCATGGTGCTGAAATTAGTCACGACGTCTTAACAAAAACGCATTCCCTCGCGACGCTCGGTGCTCTTGCTGGCTACTCGGTTTAGCGGAGTAGAGAAATACACGTCTTGACATATTGTAAATGGAGAGTAGACTGGATTTATTTAAAATCAAGAACAGGTTTGCCGAGAGGCAGTGGTGGCGGCGCAATTGGGCTATCACCTCGATTCCAACAAAAGCTGGGGACAGTGATCCCCCGGCTTCGCAAGGCAAAGTGACGGACAATCAGTACACTTTTTTTTTTAATTTCCTGTATTTTTCGCTTTGATGGCGTGCACTGTCAGGAGGACTGGCTGTTGGGATAGTTGGTGTTGCAATATCGTCATGATAAATCAGCGCAGATTTATAGAGTCCACAAAAGAACAAAGTAGACAAGCACGGTCGCTGCTTTTTTCTTTTGTGTCTATTATTGAATTTGCGCTAGTATATGTTGTAATAAAAGCGCGTTCTCCAAACCTGGCAATGCTGAGTGTGCTGATACCAGAATCGGCGTTGACATGACGAATGACGTTGATTTGTCATGACTGTGCCGGGACAGCTAGACACACAAAATCGCCCCAAAGACTCTTAGAAATTGGCCGCTGATCGAAATAACCGTATCCGCGACGACAGCACCATATCCATTTTGTTTTGTCAGATGTAGCTCAGAGACCAGTGGATTTCCATGTGCATTTGCGTAGCAGCGTGCAAATATTGAACTGTTATACAAAACAGCGTGACAATCTGGATCACTTGGATGCCAGTATTCTCGTATCAGTTTGACCGCGAGAAATCAGTACGCTGTCTAAATGAGTACTCACCGACGAATGCTCATTTAAATATGTTGTATGGAATTAACAACTTAGTTGCGTGCTCCAAATTGTAAAAAGCTTGGGACAGCTGTCAAAACTAGCAGTGACAACCCTTGCAGCTTCTCTGGACGCCGTTGTATATTCTGAATTTCTTGATTAAAATAGAGGCCGTAAAGCAAAATGAATGTTGCAGCACTTCGTGCAGTTCTTATCGATATCAGCAACACTTTTGCTCGACTACGAATTGGCTAGGTGACGCTGCGGAGTCTAAGCGCACCTTCCCTATAAACATACAAATGATGATGATGATGTGATGATGAACCTCAGTCGTGGCCCACACTAACTACGAGGCATAGGCCAATAATCAGGCGGAAAAAGGTAGCTATAGGAAATTCTTATTTCAAGACGATGTACGCAAAGCAAAATAAATAAAAAAGGAGATTGTGCAATAACTAGACCAGTATACGAGTGAGCAGTCAGACCAACTTAAAGGTGAATATTAAAAGAGGCTACAATCAATAAGGAGTAATGTTAAAAAAGAATTTAGAGAAACGAATTTAGGTGAAATGAATGCAGATTTGATATCTAGAACAAAGATACAATAATTAGCAGGGCAACCGTCTTTGTTTTAGTTAAATAATCAAATAGCGCGGAAGAAACGTTTCTTTGACTATAGCCTAGGGTCGAAGCCCCGAATAATAATAATACTTAACTTAACCCTAATGGAATTTTGCAAAGAGGAGCTTCGAGAAACATCTTTCTCTGGTGTGAATGTCATCTACATGGTAGAAATGTAGTGGTCTATCGATTCAATTTTCTTACAATGGTGGCGTAGAGGGGACATCATCAGACCAGCTCTATGCAAATAAAAATTCAATTGCGGGTTGCGACAGCATAGTCTGGTGTTTGTAACTTGTAATTGCCGAGAAGGACACCACTGTTTATTCCAGCAAAAACGGAGATGCTGATCGTATCAGCGATAATATACACGATTTTTCAAACAAAATTTTCTGTGTCTCGATGCAGTTATGTAAGCTGTATTCGGTAAAACAGGAATCAAAGGACCATTTAAAGGCGTTCTGGCTAATACATCTGCCATTTCATTTAGGTACAAACCACAGCGGCCAGGAACCTACAGCAAATTATTTTTTTCTAAAGTTGTAGGGACAAATGTAATGGCAGTGCTAGCGAGTGCACGCCACATAGCCACATCATCGATGTTGTCATGGACCAAGCACCGGCCGGCCATGAAAATATGAAATAATTTTGTACACTTTTCTTGTTACATCGCCTCATAGCATTCTACCGCTGCTTTATGCTTCCAGACAACTTGTCTTATTCTTTTTAACAAAGTCTTGTCACGCTTCCGTAACGTAGTTTTGCATAATTTCCTGCTGTCACAAAACTTTGCACTTACACTACAAATGAACTGAGAGAACCTATGTAGCCGTAATTACACAATTGAAGATTACAACCAAGGATTACCGAGCGGTAGCGCAAAAAATGTAATTGCACGCGTAGCATGTAGTTATGTAGCAATTTTCTTGTCAGTTCACTAAAGCTTCGCTTCGCAGAGATTCCAGCATTTTGAATGGATCAGCGTACCTTCTTTTCTTTTTTCATTTCTTTCGCCTTTTGCAGCAAATGATAAATTCAGTTTCATACTTATACAGGTGATATTCGGTGAGATTACTATTCCAGACATTCCGAGACCAGGGAGACATTTTTTTCTTTTTATTTCTTTCCAGGCATAAGAAAACACCTGTATGTGGACAACCGGTAAGCTATTTAGAGAACATTCTGTGAGGCACATCTGTTTTTCTTTTAAAGAAATATTTGGGGAAGTTTTCTTGAATTGAAAAGCACTGTTTTCTGGTTGTATGAGATGTTCGCTTGAGACTGTTAGATTCGCAAAGGCATGAAAGCGAAGATGTAGCTCCTCCATAAAATCTCCGCATGTTATCTCTGGCATTTGAAAGATAGTGATGAAGATCAGGAATGACCACTACGTGTTTATGTTAAACAACATTGTGTTAATGATACGCTAAAGACATATATTCTTTCTTTAAAAGCTCCAACGATTCAACAACAACGTGAACAGAGGTTTATTCGGCAATACATTTGAGGTAAATGCAGGAAACAATTTGAGACTTCCTTGGGACAATCTAGCACCAGTCCACTGATGTCGTAACGCCTGATTAAAATTGGACAACTATAGTATATAATAACTGACAGCGAAACGGTGATTCTATTGCATTTTATTAGAATGTACACGAAAATGGTCCTTTTTGATTGTTAGAAGTAACATCTCACTGAAGTTCTTCACAATGGCACAGATGGTCCAAAGCTTTAGTTCTAGATCGACGGCATGCCACTCGTTCTCTCATATTCTGGTAATGTAAGGGACGGCGCGGTTCGACAGTCCGTGAAGGCAGGCCTCAGTACTTGATAACCGCAGCCAGCGACGGCTCACGCCGCCACTTACGCATTCCGCGTCCTCCTCTACTTCCATAATTAGCTACGACATCACGATGGCAGTTCCCACACAACCATTCGGTCTGGAAAGGCGATGTAACTGACCAGCGGTGGCAGCAGCAAATGTAGTGCGCCCACGGCAGCGGGTAAGAACTGTACTGGTGCCCTGAATGTGCACGCCACGATGCGGGCAATGTCCGAGTTGGCAAGGTTTTCAGGCAACCAAAAGTCCTACACCTGGCTGGCTTCCCCGACATGCATGCGGCGAAGTTGTCGCAAACCGGGTAGGGCAGCCTCAGAGTTGCTGAGGACGTGCAGTAACCTGAAAGTACTAAACATTTCCCGAAAACATTCTGGTCTCTTTCCCAATTTTTTTCTGCCATGAGCACGCAACAGGTAGCGGCAATGTGGAACCACCGAGTGTTACGGTTGACGTGTAACGCCCTGGGCAAAAAGTATGCTCTAAAGACCCTGTTTAAACAAACCGGAAGATAAATGCCTATATTGCTATGGTTGTCCCGTGTGGTTGCCGGTCTGGCAGGCATCCGGCAGTGATGACAGCACCCTTTGTGTGTTCGACCAAGGGGAGAACCCTTTCCACGAACTGTCCAACTCTAGAGGAGAACGCTTTCCGCGAAGCAATGTCGCCTAGAATAAAGGATCAGCCGCTTACGATTCCGGACCCGCAGGTTGCCACTCGCGGAGGCAAGCTTGTGAAAAGTCACCTGGGAAAGTGGCAGCAGCTGCAAACCCACAACCAGACTCAGTGCCTGTCACGTGACGTTGACGTGAGCAAGATCCCGCCTACGATTTTAGTGGCCCTATTTAAGGGGCCCCGCAATGTACTTTTTGACTTCATCCATTCTCTTCTTCTTATCGTTCACCTGCCATTAAATAAACAGTGCAAATTTTGCACTAGAAATCGTCTCGTCCTTGCCTGGTCGAAATGGTCTACCGGACGCCTGCAGACCGCCTACAACGCCACGCTACCCAATAGTAACGCCGGTCGAGGTTCGAGAAACGGGCGTCGCAACACAACGCACTTCCATTCCACCGCGAAGAGACAGAACTCACACCTCATGTCGACGGAAAACGATATGTAAAGCCATCCAGGGAGCAGCATCTTGTCAAGCCATCTTGGAGCGATGCGGCCATGGTATGACGTCAGTGCACATCCGTAAGGAAAAAAGTCGCAGTTTCGCCTGAAAGGCGAAGCATCGATTGCTATTGCAAATTACTGGACGGCTATACGAAGTAAGGATAGTAGGTTTATTGGCCGTATAAACTTGAAAACATTCGCTTAATTACTAACTGAATTTACGAGAATTGTGTCAACGCGCACAAGCAAACATGAACACAATATACTCGATGAGCGTCCACACTCTCTGCCAAAACGTTGGTGTGTGCAAGTGCGGCAGCAGCAGCGCATGAACTGACCTTCATGTGGTCTGTCGCTTCAACGCAAGAGGGGCGAGAGCACAGAACGTCCAAAGATATGAGCCATTTAAATCCCTTTCAACAGACGATGCACGCGGCCGTGCGCGGCCGTTGCAAGCTACGCACGTGTTGGCGGAGTCGAAGGCGCCCTCCTCCCTACCACGCTGCCTCCCCGCTTTCCTCTATATATGGTGCCAAGATTGAGCCATGATCATGAATCGCCCTTGCACCCGGTCACTAAATGTGCAGTCACTACCGGAGCACAATGCCCCTCCTACTTCCTGCCTCTCAACCACCCGACGCCCTTCGCGCGACGCAAGTCGCCGCGTTTCCTCTCCGCTTTCTTCCTTCGTACGCGCCATAGTGATTCACAATCGTCGGTTTCCCTCACATGCTTTCACTCGCACATACAACATGCGATGCGTGACAATGGCGTTATTGCCCTTGTTATCTATACGGAACATAACTGTGACGGCACCCCCGACGGCAAAAATGCGCATGGTGTAACATCACCGACGGTGGTATCCACTGAATAGCTTTGCAGCTCCAGGTATTGGTTGACCTCAACCTCGCGGAAACTCTGAAGAAAGCCTATGTAGGTGCTCAATCATACTCCCTGTTGAATGTATTAAAGTTTTCATACTGCGCCACCGTAGGACCCAGCTGCTCCTCTAGCCATGTAACTGTCATTGTCTCGCAGTAGTTCCGCGCACTGGCGGTACCCATACCCTAACGGTGGAGGCAGGAACCGCAATAGTGTGCTGTTGGCAGTGGCTACCGTTCCCGCGCCGGTCGCAACGACGACGACAAAATTGAAGCAGGGGAAAGAAGAGCGGTTTTGTCGCCAACCGAGATGCAGCTCGCATCATGCAGATCATTCAGCTAATGGGCAAGAGCCGCTGGCTGCAGCGCAACGGATGCCACGGCCTTTCTCACGACCACGATCCATCCTCGAGAGCAATCGGCGCGGAAGGCGACACAGTTCATCTGCCCCAGCCAGCAGGCCTCAGTACTGACTACCAACATCCAGCCACGACTTCCGCCGCCGTTTGAGCATTCGTAGTCCTCTCTTCTAAGATTAGTCACGACGTTTATCATCACTGTGGCACGCCACCCAGTAGTCTCGCTTTCGCGTACTGCTACGATGATTTTTACAGCCAGTGCGAAGTGCATTCTAATTACAAGCAGCAGAAAGCGAAACGTGTTTCTTGGCACACGTTCGTATTCAACGCAACAAACAGTAAGGCCAAAAATCGTGTGCTGTTTTGCAGATTATTAGCAGTGTTTGAGAATGATGACGTATGCAATGTCACACCTTGTTGCTCATGGAGGGCGATTAAAATTACCCTAGAGGAATTCAGCGCCTGCAATTGTGAATATTCGTCTGTTCATAATTAATTTCTTGACAGCAATGAAGGCCTGTTAGGTTTCTCGAAAAATATCTGAAAGCCCACGTTGGCATAATACTTGCATTAGGTGTTTCTTGAATATAGTGACCGGCCCTGTGTTCCCAGTTCCTCATTCATTACAATCGTAAAATGGTTGTGTTAATATTTGTGACTTCATGGAGCCGCACACTCTCTAGCGTAAGAAGGCGTCCGCACTTGGAAACTGTTGCACGCCGTGCCAGTCACCACTTTCTGGGTCTAATCGTAAGCTAAGCACCTTACCAGAAAGTGTCACAGTGGCCAGTTGCACTTCGCAGAATAAAAACTACTGATAAAAAGAGCTGACAATTTGAAACGTTGGTTCAAAATCGTCTTTGATGGTGGAACTAACGACGGTGCAGAAAGCTGGTTGGAGCAGTTTTTTTATATGTAATAATAATAAAAATCTTTATTTCTCTCGTTCCACAGAATACAGAATGAGAGCGGACGGAACGATATAAGCCGCATGCAACGGCTTGAGAAAACTTCATTACGCCCCCCATGACAGTATGCCGAGGAAACAGCTTAGTCATGACAAACGCAGAGCAATACTGGAAACATTGGAATATATTCTGACTTGGCGAACGTAGAAGGGCAAAAATACTTACAGTAGGGATCAGTAAGAGAATATACGTACAAAACTGAGAACAGCCTTAGTGCATTTATTAACATTGTGTGATGTAACACACAATAACAACAAACAAAAAACCGTATCAAACACCATCCATCCGTGCAAGAGCGGCAAAACATTAATTACCTTTTTTAGAGCGCAGCTCTTTGGCGTCCGTTCCTGGGTTTCCCGTCGTCGTCGGCGTTGTCGTCGGCCTCGTAACCAGCTCCGCCCCCCTTTCATCCCCCCAGCGCTAGCAGCGACCGACTGATACCGCTGGATGCCGCTGACGCCGCTAGAGAGTCAAGATAACGTGACTGCATAGAACACCGTCGCCGCCATGCAGAAAGAGGAGGAAAGGGTCCCCCCCCCTGTTCTTGTGTGGCGGATAGGGTGCTCTTCAGTTGCCGACGCGCCAGTTATTTCACGTAGGCCCCGGCACGTCAACGAATACGTGACCACCTTCCCACGGCTAGACCTGGTTCTTAGCGCTGCGGAAGCGAGGGTATCATATTGTTTGTGTCGGCATCGGCGGCGTTGTCCCTGAAACCAACTCCGCAGCTGGGGTTGACTCACTATCGGCGTCAGCGGCATCAGTCAGTCGCTGCTATCTCTTCATTCCTCCCTTTATCGTGTTGTCCGCTTGCTGCGCGCGCTTCTGCCCCCATCGTTTGCCGCTGGGTGTACACGCCGCCCCCCTCCCCCCTCTTCCTGCGAGTCTCCGGTTGTCAAAGCGCCGGCTCGAACTTAATTCCTTTCTTCGACTTCACATTCTACCACGGAAAAGCCAATCCGGACAGAAAGCTAGCCGATGAATTTCGTCGGTTGCAGTCCCACAAACTTGACACCATCACCGCCAAGTGCCTCGCCATGACTGAACAGCCGCACTACTTGTTGATCTCCGCTCTTAACGTACGCTCCCTTGCCGCACATGCCAAGGACGTACACCACGATCACATTCTGCGCCATTCCTCTGTACTTTGCTTTGCTGAAACCTGGATGGATCCCGAAGAGCCTCTCGAAATCATAGATTTCCTATACTGCTGTGGTGCTCGCAGAGACCACAACAGAGGGGCGGGAGTCGCTATCTACTTGCGCACAGGTCTCTCTGCAATACCAGTCGAAATGTTTGGCACGTCACATGAAGTTGGCGAACTGTGCGCCGCAAAGTTGCCCAACGGCTTGCTGGTAGTAGCTGCCTACTTCGCCCCTACCGCACTCACGAAAGACGTCGTGCACTTCCTGCAACTCGCATTAACCGTCCATCGATCCACACCGATGTTAGTAGTGGGGGACTTTAATGTTGACATAAAGACAAACAGCAATTTACTAACACTTATGCGGGAGAACATCCCGTTCCTCTCGCTCGTAACGCGTCCCACGGCTGTGACAACCTCGCGAGGCACTTGTATAGATCTCGTCTTTGAGAATCAAGCATTGGTGTACCAAGTCGAACATATATCAGTCTATTTCTCCGACCACAAAGCTTCCTTCATGACTGTCAAGAACTGTTAGTGGAGTCTTTGTTAAAGGAATACGTGTGAAAAATAAAAAAAAAAATTCTGTGATAGCGCATACATGTGTTGCTCGATTTCTTTGCCTCAATCTATCGAAAAGGTGAAACAGCTTATTTGCTGCGCTCAAATTTCGCATTAGGAAGTAACGTAATCGTCGGTAATTTTTTCCGATATTTCTTCCAGTGAGATGTTATTCCGTTCAAGTATGTTAAGGTAACAGGGAAGTTCACAGGCGATTCATTGAAATCGGTGCACAGTCCGAGAAAAGGGTGCAGACGAAGCGGTGCAATGGCGTACACTGTACATGGGCACATGGCTTTCAAGGTTGAATAGTGTCAACATATCTGCGTTGTTTGTTCTGATAACATTCTTGTACATAAGAATTAACCTGAAGGCATAACGATTAAGCACTTGAATGATGTTAAACTCGGGATAATTTTTTTCTGTGTGGGCATACCATGTTTTGTTAGCACCTAACCTTATCGCACGTTTCTCAGTAACAATAATCTTGGATAAAATATGTTTCGTACTTTTGCGCCAGACAGTATGGCAATAGTTAAGTATTGGAACTAAGAATGCGTTGTAGATCAATAGTTTAACTGTGTTCCCCTTTAGGTAAATTTCCTGCGACCACTGACACATGTATTGCAAAAACTTCTTACCTGTAGAGGATAAGTCACTTTCTCTTCTACCCGTAATGAGCACCGTACGATCATCAGCGTAGGCAGTAAGGTTCACCGGCAGCTTTATGTAAAATATATAATTTAAGTAAACTAAAACAACAGAGGGCCTAAGATTCTGCGTTGCGGCACACCCGATTTTATGTATTGGTCATCAGACAAAGCATCATTGTGTGCTACAATTTGTTTACGATGTTGAAGGTATGACCGTATCAAAGAATGAGGAATCCTCTTTATACCATTGTGGTTTAGTTTTTTTACTAACAAGTCATGATTGATTAAACCAAAGGCTTTGGAAAAGTCAATATAAATTCCGAGGACAAGGAATTTCTCTTCAAATGCATGCATGACGAGTTTCTTTTGCTTGAGCAGTCCGAACTCAGTAGACCTTTTTGGTCTGAACCCGAACTGATCATTCGACAAAACTGAATGCTTATCTAAGAAATTAGTTATTCTCGTGTGAATTATTTCCTCTGTACCTTTCGAAATTACCGGTTGAATAGAAATTGGCCTTTAATTTGACAATTCAGAGGTATCGCCTCCTTTGCGTAACACGATTACTTTTGCAACCTGCATCTGCTTAGGAAACTGAGACAAAGGTCGAATATTTATGTTAAGATTGGGGCTAACAAATCAATTACATATTTTAGAGCTTTGATTTGAAAACCGTTAATATCTAACGCCCTACTGTTGTTAAGATTTATGAATAGAGAAATTACTTGATTTTCGGCTGTAAGGGACATAAACATAGGCATCTAGACTCCTGGCGCTTGGTGAATTGACGTGTTTGTCCAATGTATAGGAGAGCATACTGTATTTGTGATATTCACAAAGAAATCGTTAAAGGCATTCGAGAGATCCTCCACTGTCGGCATATCACCATCGCTCATAATGCAGTTTGCACCACTGTTGTAGTGACGTCCATGTAGTTCACCTAGTTGATGCCATTGATACTGAGGGTTCGTGCTAGAATTATCTGAAAACGAATAGCTGAAGTATTCGTTCTTGGCTTGACGTCGTTCTTTGTTCAAGTTATTGCGACATTTTGTTATACTGAGACAATTTTATGGTATCCTTGGATCTAATCAATTGCGCATATTGTTTCGTTCTGTTTCTATTTTTTCTATAACGCTTTCGTAATCCATGGTTTCCTCAATTTTCCTTTGCGATAGCATTTTAAAGGAAAGCAGCATTGATATATCTGCTTCAACTCCGTCATTAGTGCATCATATGCAACATCTGCATCAGATAGTGACAATATATGGGAGAAGTAGGCTGTACATATTTCATTACGAAATGTGTCGAGGGATTTTGAATCAATTGCGATAATAAGACGCCAGTGATTTAGATACATGTTCAGGGTTGGTACTAGCAATAAAGGCAAATACTGGAAAATGATCCCTGATGTCAGTTATCAAAGTTACGCAAGTTATAGTGCTTTTATCGTTGTTAGCGACAAATAAATATGAGTAGATGAAGTGCAAGAAGTTACACGCGTTCGTGCAGTAACTATACTCACAAGAGCGTAAGAATATAATAAAGAAGCAAATTCTGGCTGCTCTGGTGACGCGGCTCGCATATCAATATTCATATCACCGGGAAGGCATAGTACATGCTCATTTATAGACATATAATCAAAAAGGGCTTCTATCGATTAGGAAAAATTTTCAAATTTTCCGTCTGGAGGGCGGTAGACAACAGGAAAGGTATTTTTGTCACTCCGAACTGTTAACACTTCGCATTCCGGAGTGCAGAACATGAATTTCTCAAGTATTGTTTCAAGAAGCGAATCCACAATTAGCAGGGATACACCGCCACCTCATCGAGTTTAACTGTTATTAGCAAAGTGAGTATATTTGTCTAGTACAAAATATGTTGAAGCATCGTGGTACTGGGTTTTAGTAAACATTCTTGAGGTAAACAAGCTATGTGTTTCATCAGCCTTGTTGCACACAGAACGACAGTTCCTATGAAAAACAGCAACGGTATTTTCACAATAAACGCTATCTATATCTGCGATAGAAGGACGTTTGAGGCAGCTCATTGGGGCATCCATGTTTCTAGCTCATTTTATTCAAATCGTTTGAGCTAGTCATCCTTAATTTGGCACTGTTTTGAGATTTGCGGGCATGAATGTGCCCATCACGCACCCAAACAAACTTTCACTTCGTTTCACGTTTTTTGGCAATAGCCTGCGCAAGAAGGCTCTTCCTTTAGGACACCGGTGCTCATTGACATAAATGGGCGTTGATTCAGAAAACCCAAGTTCACTAGCCGTTAGTTGCTTTCGTCTTCCTTTCTCCAGCACTGCATTTCGTTTCCTTGAGAGTGCAAACTGGACAATAACATTCTTTTCAGTATGACCTCCTGGTTCCGAAAGCTTTTATTTCTCTGAGTTCATTTCGAAAGTCTCGTCCCAGAAAATCTTTCAAATTCTTGAAGTCCATCCTGATTTCTCTCTTCAGGTCCTCACGGGCAGTTACCAATTCATTACGTAATTTTGCCATGATGACCAACTGTAAGTTACAACAAACATTGGCATGTTATCGTATGGCAGCAGCGGCGTGGTACAATTTCAAGTGCAGTCATGAAGTTACAAAAGGAGCAAACAGATTTCACCAGCCCGTAGCGAAAAGATACTGCTGTCGGTCCATGCGAATGATCCAGTGCGGTTCACGCCACTGCTGCCAGTTGGTCGGTGGCCGACAAGGTCCCGGCATTTGTAGCCTTTTCGCTGAAGGCTTCAAGACGTTTCAGCAAACCAGCAGCTAGGAACAATCTTACTTGTTTCGTCTTAGAGTCAGGGCTTTGCGCGGGGTAGCAGCCGAAGGGCGAAGCTTGACCACACGTGGCAAGTAGGCCTAGGGCGTAGACAGGAAAACACGTATGATCATAATGAACTGATTACCGAACCTGCAGCAAAAAGATACTGCTGTCAGTCCATGCTAATGATCCAGTGCGGTTCACGCCACTGTTGAAATTTGGTTGGTTTCCGACTAGGTCCCGGTATTTGTAGCTTTTTCACTGATGACTGCAAGACGTTTCAGTAAACCAGCTGCTAGGAACAGTCCGCACGTTTCGTCTTGGTATCAGCGCTTTGCTCGGGGGAGTGGCCGAAGGCGAAACTTGACCACACGCGGCAGGTAGGCAAAGGACGTAGATAGGAAAAGACGGTGATCAGAAAGAACTGATTACCTAGCCTGCAGCAAGAAGACGCTGCTGTCAGTCCATGGGAATGATCCAGTGCGGTTCCTGCCGCTGCTGCGATTTTCGCGCTAAGTCAAATTTAAACAGCAGCATGCCGAAACGAAACTAACAAACGTATATTTTTATCTGAAAGAGAGAGCCCCACTCTCTTTTGACTACCTCCAGATCCGCAGATAGTTAATAAAAATTTCCGGGAGCACTGTAGCAAGAGACCACGCAAAGATTCTGCTTTAATTGCAGCATCAAGAGCCAAACAATACTGCCTTCATGTTCTTTAAGGACCTCACGCATTGCTTTCACCATGAAATGTATCAAGGTCACTGTTCTTGTGCGAAACCTGAGAACAAGTGTAAACAACTTTATTAGGTAGCCCATAGCCATCAGCGAGCACTAGAGAAGCGCTGCCACAAGTGCTACCACTTGACGAGTGCTGGAGAAACCGTGAGCGCTGCTGCGATGCAAAGCATTATCCTGAATGAGGTAAATAAACTGACCACAACTCCCAAAGAATTCAGGGTTGTGTAGGTCCCAAGATGAAAAGTTGTGCGTCAAGAAGGTCAATGTGCTTTCTTCTCCTTAGCCACATCACAAAAAATGCCACGCACTTTAGGTGCGTAGACTTTCTCCATCCATCACCCACCGATTGCCACGACGTAGTAGAGCAAGCAGCAACCGTTGGTACTAATTTCGCAACACACAAAGCCTCCGCTGCGACCACGACTTCGAAAAGCCAACATTTGACCCACCGCTTAATTTAGGCCCATATGATTTTACTGCGGAGAAGCCTGTCATTGCCCTCAAGAAGGAATCGGCGTCAACATTTTGCCATCCTAACTCATAAAAAACGCTGTGCTGAATTCTTATAGCCTAGCCACGGCTGTACAGCTCAAAACTAGCGAAAGTCAATAACATTTTTTCCGGAAATTCAGAGGACGCCCTATTGTGAAAAAGTTGCATGATTTTATTTGAGAAGAGAGCTATGTTTCGTGTCATAGCACTCACTGTTGCCCTAAGGCGTCTTGCAATCCCAAATTTGTCAGGAAAGACAGACGGTGGCTCTTATTCAGGTAGAAAGCAACGTCTCCTCAGAGATGCAGGTACTTCGGAATTACGCGAGCTGTACAGCCTTGTTTACTTTGTTTCCATACGTGTTCCCATCGGGAGTCTCATAAAGCTAACGCGCGGCTGCTGCTGGTGAATGCCGTTTAGTTCCATTGCCTACGACAGATCGATGAGCTCTTGTTTTCCAGTAGAATCCGTCTCCCGCAGTCACTAAAAGAGGTAGCGAACGAGATAACCAGCTTTATTTTACCTGTGGATGACTTCGTCATCATCATCATCATCATCATCATCATCGTCAGTCTGGTTGCGCACACTGCAGGGTAAAGGCCTCTCCCATACTTTACCAACTACCCCGGTCATGTACTAATTATGGCCATGTCATCTTTGCAAACTTCTTAATCTCACCCGCCTACCTAACTTTTTGCCGCCCCCTGCAATGCTTCTCTTCCCTTGGAATCCAGCCCGTAACCCTTCAGAAGCTGTTAAAGCTGTTCCACAAGGTCGCCAACATGTTCTTAGTGTTCATTGTCGAACTTCTCTGGTTGGATGAATGAGAAATATTCTGTAATTAAACTGTTCCCACATTCTATAACTTCATGAAGTAAATGTTTGCTCAATTAGAGTTTTTAAGCATGACGCGCAAAAATACGTTCCAACTTTAGTCGTTAGAAGGCAGGAGAAGCGGCTGCACTTTCGTTCGAATACTTTTGCTGTTATTCAGGTGAAATGACTCTTTGTCAATTAGTTGGCCTAAGAAACCTTTCCCGCATAACTTTTTCCATTAAGTAGCGCGGTGGTGGCCCCTTTTGCCCCTAACTATTAGTTAGCCAATCTCAGGCACAAGAATTAGACGCCATCTATCCACTGTCGGGAACGGTAACCGCATTAGCATTTTGAATAAAAATTATACAAGGCGAGGACGATCTTGCAGCTTCCAATTATACGACTCCGCAGAACGAACTCGTACACAGCAGGCCATACAAGGCATGCTTCGAAGCGTTTAGTGCTTTAGAAAAAGTAATTTTCTCTGAATTTCTGCAAATATCGGCACAGTAAACTGTCTTGTGTGAACATTGCTAAACAGTGAACGGTTAACAACGTTTTATTGTATGGAATATGTCATTGCGCGACTAGTGATATATCACAACTGCCTATCTTAGCAGCATGTGTCTTTATTATTATATATTTGCCATAATTGTACAACTTGGCTCAATGACACGGCTATATCCTAAGCATTCTTTACGGCATTATCTTGTGCGCTATTAGCTCCTACGAACGAAAAAAATTACCGACGATTACGTTACTTCCTAATGCGAAATTTGAGCGCAGCAAATAAGCTGTTTCACCTTTTCGATAGATTGAGGCAAAGAAATCGAGCAACACATGTATGCGCTATCACAGAATTTTTTTTTTTTTTTTCACACGTATTCCTTTAACAAAGACTCCACTAACAGTTCTTGACAGTCATGAAGGAAGCTTTGTGGTCGGAGAAATAGACTGATATATGTTCGACTTGGTACACCAATGCTTGATTCTCAAAGACGAGATCTATACAAGTGCCTCGCGAGGTTGTCACAGCCGTGGGACGCGTTACGAGCGAGAGGAACGGGATGTTCTCCCGCATAAGTGTTAGGAAATTGCTGTTTGTCTTTATGTCAAGCCGCCACCGATCTGGCTCTCTGATTGCCACCGCACAGGGCGAACGGCAGCGGCAATTTCGGCTCGGGCGGTGCACATATACAGATCCGCCGCCACCGATCTGGCTCTCTGATTGCCACCGCACAGGGGTTGCATTGGAGGAGGAGCGAAGAAAGGAATTAAGTTCGAGCCGGCGCTTTGACAACCGGAGACTCGCAGGAAGAGGGGGGAGGGGGGCGGCGTGTACACCCAGCGGCAAACGATGGGGGCAGAAGCGCGCGCAGCAAGCGGACAACACGATAAAGGGAGGAGGGAAGAGATAGCAGCGACTGACTGATGCCGCTGACGCCGATAGTGAGTCAACCCCAGCTGCGGAGTTGGTTTCAGGGACAACGCCGCCGATGCCGACACAAACAATATGATACCCTCGCTTCCGCAGCGCTAAGAACCAGGTCTAGCCGTGGGAAGGTGGTCACGTATTCGTCGACGTGCCGGGGCCTACGTGAAATAACCGGCGCGTCGGCAACTGAAGAGCACCCTATCCGCCACACAAGAACAGGGGGGGGGGGGACCCTTTCCTCCTCTTTCTGCATGGCGGCGACGGTGTTCTATGCAGTCACGTTATCTTGACTCTCTAGCGGCGTCAGCGGCATCCAGCGGTATCAGTCGGTCGCTGCTAGCGCTGGGGGGATGAAAGGGGGGCGGAGCTGGTTACGAGGCCGACGACAACGCCGACGACGACGCGAAACCCAGGAACGGACGCCAAAGAGCTGCGCTCTAAAATTATTAGGTTTTGCGTGCCAAAACAACAATATGACTGTGCGGCACGTCAGAAGCGGGGACTGCGGAATGAGTTTTGCCAAATGGCGTTTTCTGACGCACATGAAATGCAACGTAATCCGTAAACCCGGTTGCTACTGAGTAAGTCCGCATGCACGCAAGAAATTCCGGCCGCCGCGGCTCGGATTTGATCCGGCGCCCTGAGCCTTAGCAGTACAGTGCCACAGACACTAAGCTGCCACGACAGGTCTCTAAAAATTAGTTGAAGCAAATAGCTTTCTTTCGCTGCTGCGCCTGTTTTTCTGGACGGGGATTGGTACTCGGT
The DNA here is from genome assembly GCF_023375885.2 of Dermacentor andersoni. NCBI lineage: Eukaryota > Metazoa > Arthropoda > Arachnida > Ixodida > Ixodidae > Dermacentor > Dermacentor andersoni. The sequence continues at coordinate 82,405,921 of NC_092816.1, forward strand.
GGTTGGCTGCTGGCGGTCGGCCTTTCACGGCTGATAGAAAGGGTGCATTCTCTCACACAACTGAGTTGCAAAGAGCGTTTTACGCTACCAGTGAATACATCAGAAAGTAAATTACTTAGATGCAAGTGTAGTTCTCGCACAATTATGAGATCTGGATATGGCATTTGCGACGTGCGTGCGTAAGCAAATAGCCGGACCTCACTCAACGTAAGTTCATAAAAGAGCTTTCAGGCATCTCAAAGGTCTCAAGCTATTGACGCTGTGGTGGAGATCCCGGGCATAATTTGCCTCCTCCTTTCCCCCTGCGCTCTGCGGCAGTGGTGGCTGCTGGAGCAGGCTCGGGCACAAGATGAACTCTTTAATGGTTGGATGTTCTAGTAACTTGCACGATCAAAGAATAAACACTACCATATGTCCCTTTGCAGTGAACGTACGCCTTCAAGTGCATCGTTACTTCGATGTAATTCTGTTACAAATAAAATCAACGTCGATGGTTTCTGCACCTTTTATTGCTGTTTACTGCTTATTTGCAGTTGAGGCTGCAACTATTTGTTACGGGGAAGTTATTTCGGTGACCTTCAACAGCGTCTGCTTGTAGCACAAACCAGGTTGACCATTGGAGAGAGTAGGTGACGAAAAATCAACTGCAGAAGTTTAATAAATCATTACGGGACCGAAGAATACAGAAACCTTCAGCGAACGTGCTCCTGCACGGAAGGGTAGACAAGATTTTTTTGCCACGTGGCGGCTCGCTAGTTTTTATAATCCCTGCACCATCCAGGCAATATAATTCTGTCTTGCTCCCTTTTTAAGGGCATTGTCAGGAGGCGTCGGGCCAACCCACACTTGGGAATATGGAGAGAAACTATTGCCTGATGCAGAGGAGATTAAGGTATGACAAAGGAGAGTAGGATTTGCACTGGTTCATATTCCAGTCGAACACACCGGACGCACAAGTCTTCTCATGTTGACGAGCATGATGATTTGGCACATTGTGTCTCAGGCATTTCGCATTCATTTCATTCATTACCGCACAATGTGAACAGTAACGTTGCATAACGTATTTGAAATTTATTTATTTTTAGTGCAACAAAGATCAGTTTACTATTTACCTAAACGTTGCAATAGCTATATTTCTTTCGTAAGTATTCGCATCTTCAATATTTGAGGCCGCATGCATTAGAGATATGGCGGTGATTTGAAGCGCCCAAAATAATGATCAGTTAGGGAAAGAAATACAAATAAGATCACCTTTATTCGCTGAACCTTTGTTGTTTCATCGATACCTTGGTGCTTCGCGCTCGAACTCCAGCTCGCCCAAATCACTATTCGTATGCAATATGAACATTCTTGGTGCCATAAAGTAGGTGGTGTGGCTCTCAGCAAGCTGTGGCTCTCTGCACATTGTGACTTCGATAGTGAAATAAGCTTGAAAATGACAACTTGGATCGTAGGTACTGTACTCTGTCTCTAGTTACGTTTTTGGGCATCTTCAGCAACAGCAGTAATAAAATCGGCAGCAGCGTCGTCCTAATCGCACGGTTTCTGACTAGATTATTTCCATTTTCGCCGCATTTAAATGCCGCCGAACAATGGCTTCGTGTAGTAAGAATGACCTCCGCATGAAATTCCAGTCATCAAATATTCCGGAGCCCATTGCTGCAACATTTTCGGACGGGGATTCTCTTGGTATTATAAAGGTCATTATATATTTATTTCGTGCTGACATTGAGCATGCTCGGCTCGTTTGATTTAAATTGAAAATGAGGGAACCTCGTCAAAAGGCACTGAAAAAGGGACTTCCTAGGCTGTTTTCCCTTGAAAGAGCTAAGGATTCCTTAGTGACGTACGTGGATTCAGCCGTAATATGTTAAACATTTCTTCGCTCTTCCCTTTTATTTTTTCATCCGCCAATTTTCCTGATAGCGTAAGCAGAGCATAGCTAGGACCACTCGTCCCACGTGAAAAGGCAAACGATTGAATTACATTATCCCGGTAATTGCTATACATGAACTCCCAAAAAAAATTCCACAGTTTTACGGTAAATCTGCTGGCAATGTGAGACCGAACGCATTTTCGTGAGTAAAGAACGATCATTCCCGTAGAACGGACAGCCGTAAAAGAGGGACCTTAATACAAGATACGAGTGCTTTCGTACCATGAAAACGGAAGATTCTTTATGCTGAATCTGTACTATAGCGGTTAAAGTACAGGTGCGTCTCATATTGAGAAAACGGAACACATTGTATGCTGAATCTGTGCTATAACTGTTAAAGTACAGGGGCATCCCGTATTTCGTCTCACAGAGCACATTCATTGTTTAGAGAATGTACTATCACGGACAAAATTGCCAAGGATGTGCGAACGTCGACTGAATTTTATAGGTGCGCTCTCTGCTGGAATCAGCCGCGCTAAAGTCTGCGTTGGGTATGTGCATACGTGCCCCACTGCTTCCAGCTATCTTGAACACAAAGATGCAATTTGGCAGACGCTCGCGCTTCCAGGTTATTTTTGTGCACGATAGCACATATCCTTTAATGGAAATGTCATGAAGGCAGCTCGTAGCCGAAGCAGCCGGTCACTATTGAAAAAATTGTTTTGCAAATACGCTGACATAGCTAAAAGGATAATACACTTTGCACTTTGTGATATGAATGCATTCTATAGTATATGTACATCAACGTGCAACATTTCAGTCCGGAAGTTCCTTAGATCACAGAATCAACTTTATTTTCTTCAATCACTCGTCTTGCACTCTTACTTGGTGAAAGTTGTTCTCGCCCCAACTCCTTGCAAGGATATACTTGTTGCTTTTAGAAGAAACAAATTGTATTCGTGAATTTTCATCCTACAGAAAGCGGGAGAAAGAATAATCACAGAACAAAGCAGAGCAGTAACTTGTGTGTTAGAAAAACATGTACGTGTACGTAGACGATCATTGTTAGAACAAAGGATGTTGCTGTAGCCGACATTTCAGCAAAGGTGCTTGTCAACAGGGTAGCAACTGTTTTCTTTGGCAGCGTTTTTTTTTTCTAACTCACTGGCCTCTATCCTCATTGGGGAAGGAGAAGCTGGTGCATATAATATGTCAAGAGAAGCCGAAGTGTTAAAATAATGGCAGGAAGGGCGTACTTAGCAGAGGTGATCATAATGGAGTATGTAGAAGCACTGCTGTCAGTTCTTGCAAAGAGTTGGAGTGACGAAAACAGAAAACGATGTACACTTGTAAGCAATCATTAATCCAGTGGACGTAGTCTTCCCAAAAGTCGAAATGGGAGTTAAGATAAACAGTTTGCAGATTTGGAAAAAAGCAAAGCAGAAACAAGGAAAATAAATTTGTATCGAGATACGTCTGGTTAAGGTCAGCTGGAATGCTAAATGAAGGCACAATATGAATACACATTTTATTGAAAGCCGATGAAGAAAAAATATATTGAAGAAGTTTTAAGAAGTAGGTAACTGTAAAACAGTAATGAACAGCCTGGGAAGAAATGAGATGGTCAATATGATATAATCATGCTGACGTTGATGGCTTCAAGTATCTGTCCTTATCTGGAACATTTGCCTTTCATGAACAAGGAAATTAGTAATTCATTAAACAGTTCTAAGTTCAAATGCTTTTTAGAGGTTCAGCATTGTTATAATGGAAGAACATCTTATGGGCAGTTCTCCTGGGGAGGCATTCATTTAGCACTAATATCCAAAGGGGTTAGCTAAAAATTTCATGGTCTCAATGGACGTTGGTTCCTGGCAAACCATTTTCTCGTCTTTGTATCAACACAGATGCCTACAGATTATATATGTTGACAGGAGCACCAGGAACACTGCATTATAGTTGTTGTCACATCCAAAGTAACGTTCGGTGACAGTGAGTGAAAGAAACAATGAGCATTGCACGATACTGATTCAAGTCATCCGGAAAGGGTGCTAAAATTAGGAGATCATGGGGATTAGCGTATGCTAGAGTTAGCGAATCAGAGGGCACAATTGTTTTTGTTAGAATATCGAATGTGCTTTAAATTAATGCTGCATTCAAGGTAACAAAGCAGCAGCCGGTTTGTGAGATGGTGACCGATGCATACGAAAGCTCATGACATTCTGTGCAGCAGACCGTTGCCGATGAGTTGGTATGCGCACGAATGCACTCTTTCATGCAGAATGACATCCTGCAGTCCAACCTTGGGCAAACGTGCCAACCTTAGAGTCTAAAAAACACCAGTGTGAAAGGCAAAGAGTGGTAAATTTGTTGAAAATCACTAAAAAATATTTCATTACTGATTATGTTTACTGTTCGTTAGCCATTCACAGACTGTTCCCTAAGCGTGTTGTAAAAGAGTGCCCTGCTTTTACAGTCGTAGCAACAATGATCTGTGGCACTGACAAGGAGAAATGCTTATGAAGTTTATGCAAGAGTATACCGTTAGAATCACACCCAAATTCATATTTCAATCCTATAAATGAGGAGGAGGGGAAAGCCTTATTTTTTGGTGGAGGACGCATAATCCTGAGAAGAAAAAACCTGTGTACTTTAACCATTGCTGTTGCCGATGCCTATGCACTAGCAGTTACATATAATTTGGCAGTTGCAATCGCATTTCCACAAGCTGTAGTTACTGCAAGATGCTGCCAGTTTACCGATAGACAGCTGTAATGCATTTAGGTCAAGTTAAAACTCTTTAATGAATTTTTCATATTACACAATTCCAATGTAATATCCTGCAAATGAGTGAAGCGCTATGTGCCGTTTAATACAATGAAACACCGTTGAAGAACCAGAATCGCCACCGGGGCCGCGATGGGGTGAAGAGTGTATTCTGTGTAAACTAGTGCACCTTTGTAGCTTAAAGCTTTAGGGAGCGCATTTATTATCAGTTGTGAAGATTTATAATTTAAACTGCGCACACTAAAAACATCTATGCAGTTTTGCAAAACGCAACCCCTTTTTTGTTTAAAGGTAAAAAGTTTGAAGGCATGTAGGGCCACAACATTTACACTATGATCTTCATTGCCAAACTACCAAAGTGAATAGTGCCACCCTAAGTTTTATGTGCTTGCTGTCTCACATTTTCTGTCAAAAAGTGCTAGTCTGGGTTGCTGCCGTTGGCAGAGAAAGTGATTTCTGGAGCAATATAAGGTATTAAGTGCTTTGAGCTCAGGGCTTTCACTGCTGTTTAAGCATCATCCGGTCTTATAGTAAAAAATGAGGAATAAATGCAACATGTATATTTCATGTCGCAACCCTCATGAGGTATTTAATAGTCTCAAATATAAAGGATTCCAGATTTAGATCGGAAGACAGATTTTATTCTACTGAAAGAAGGGTATCATGACAATTATCCTTGCATTTGGTGCTATATTTATTTTTATTATTTTATTTGGAACGTGTATCCATTGTCAGCGATATCACTTGATATTTTTTTAAACTGATTGCTTTCTCAAATTAGGCAAATTGGTATTCGAAAAGAACTTTGTGGATTATACCAAGAACTTGCTTAGCAGTATATCTTTAACGTATGCAACATACGATGCTCTTAAATGCATATCTAAGCCTATGGTGCATGCCGCCTTCTGATCTGATCCCCATTTTACCGGAAATATTCTACAAGGTTTCTTATGATGAATACAAATTTGTTTGTAGGGGAAAAACAGGAAATTCAAACAGGTGAATTATGTAGCATAAGAATGGTACGTACCAGCAAGAAGCATGCAGCAAGCACTGCATCAGTAAGCAGAGCCGCTCGACGCACATAGACTATCAAATGCAATAAATATTGGAGTGATCTAAAATTCTGGCAGTGGAATGAAATCTGCTTTCCAGTATATATCTAAACTCTTTGATTATTCAGTCTACTACCCCTACCTTCACAAGAAACGTTCATAATCATTATAATGTCTACGCCAAATCATTCTGACAGATATCGAAGCCTTCTTAAGCTCTTTTTTTTTCACTGATAATTCTACGCGGGAATGAGGTGTTCATATGAAGACCATACCATCTACTTATTTGCTGTTCTTTTAATAATGATAAGGGAACAAATTCACTCTTAAACTGCATTGAGCCTGAGCAAGTTCTATGTTTGAAGCTGTTGATTCTCTTTCCCTTCGCATTCTTTGACCCACCTGGTTAACTAAGTAAGTAGAAAAACTGCAGGAGAAATGTGGTGGCACCGGATTAGACTTGTGGCCCAGGGGACCTTTTCACGTTCAGTGGGCGCACTGCGTGGGGTCTTGACTTCTGCGGTCAACTGCTGTGGCCTCGGCATCTTTCTTGAGGGCCATGACCACGCCAAAGAAACCTTGTCTCCACTGGCTGCATAAAGAAGGATAATATACTGAGCGAATTTTTTTTCTTAAGATAGCCCATTTAAGTTATATTCGTAGCTTTGCGACGCAAAATTGCCACGTGAGTGGCTACTCAAGGCGTTTTACGTGCATTCGCAGGCTTTTTTCTTGCAAAAACACTTACGTAGCACACAATGAGTAAAATAAACCTCAATTTTCTCATTGACACTTTGCATTTAATTATTATATTTCCGAAGTTTAATATGTAATTAGGAGTAATTATGTAATTAGCCAGAATGTAAAACATATTATGTTATCTCCATGCAACGCCAGGCAACATTACCTTTGTTTTCTCTAGCTACATGGCATTTACGTATTGATAGATCATGGTGCATAATAGTGGCGACACCATGAAGATCAAAAACAATATTACAATTTTCATGACCATGTCATGCTTGTTATTGGAAGCTATGGCTGCTTCAAGTTATTTTTTCCGTATGGTGCAAGCAGTTTTGAAGTCAAATTGTTTTGCAGCAAGGGCGTGCAATCTAGAAAAACGGAGAAAGAAGTCAAGTTCTTTTCACTGTGCAGATGTTTAACTAAGATGTAGAAAAAAGAAAACAGGATACAACACCTACCGTATTTAACCACATAATGAAGGCGCTCGCGTAATGAACGCAGCCCCCACTTTTCCAAACAAAAAGTGTTTTTTTCTTTCTTTTTCACGCATAATGATGGCACCCAGAACTTGCTGCTATGAAGTAGGAGACACACGGTACGATTCGGCGTCTGATATGGCGTTCGGCGATTGCGATTGTGTCCGACACCCTGTAGGACTCCGCATGGTATCATCTCTCCTAGTTTTATTGTAATTGCAATTATACGACCACTCCAGGCGCATTTTTGTCGCCGCCGCCATTGTCGTCTCCACCACTCGCTGCATGATGTAGGCATGAGTGAAAGCGAGCGAGGGAAACTGACGACAGCGGCCCAATCCCGCGCGCAGTCTCTCGTCGCGCAAAAGATCCAAGGGGGGCGGGACGGAAGGTGAGATGGCGGCGTTGTACTCTAGCGGCAGGTGCGTACTGCATAACAGCGTCTCAGAAGCGCCGACGATCGCGGTTCGTTCTCCATCTCAATTTCCTACGTACATGGTAGGAAAGCGGGAAGAAAACATGCCGTTTTTTATCGCGTGTACATCTACAGCTTTGTCTAGCGCTCCTTATCAGAAGCGCCGAGCGCGCTGCCACCTGCTGCCGCATTCTGTGAGCAAGGAGAACAAAACACAATTGGTATCGTTGCCGCATTATGGCTGTAGTTTGTCGGAACAGTAAAATAATTGCTTGGCAAATAATTCAATTCAGAAAGAGGAAAATGCTATCTCTTCCACAAGGTAGTGCATTTTATATAAAGAGATAGAGAATGTCAGAAGAAGAAAGGCAGGGAGGTCAAACAGACGGTTTGCTACTGGGGATAGCAAACCTCAGTGTTGCAATGCAGTGCAAAGCAGTGCACTGCGATGCGTCAAAAAGCACTATTATAGTGCTAATTTGGGCTGGTTGGTACATTTAATGAATGGGTGAATAACTATCTTTGTCGTAACATTTACCCATGGATCAACACATGGAACAAATGGCGTTGCCTGCAGTGTCAAAAAGAAATAAAGCTTGAATGACTACGCAACCTCGAAACTAGGTGTTCTTTATTGGTTTTTTTTTCCTTTTGACATTGCACATAATACTAGCACGGTACTAGGTACTTCATTTTCAGTCAGCTTCCCGTAGTTTCCACATATGTCGGCGCATGTTTGCTATCTTTATTATGCCGTACAAGAACGCGCGCACTCACTGGTCTTGCTTCAAGATGAAGCTCCACATGTTGGAGATTGCATCTTAGCACAAGAACGGATAGCACAAGAACAGCAAAAATTAAGCCTAATCGTCGTGTTTCAATGAATGAACAGTTATTGGCAGAGACGAGATGTTATGGAAATGTTATCAGAATGAGCTAAACCAATCTGTAATTGGTTTAACTGGTTTAGCCCTTTCACGCTTGGGTGAATTGCTTCCCGCACTCAAAAATTTTATCCGGTTGTTGTACTTGGATCTATAGGCCACCAGTTCCCTTCGATAGCGTTTGTTGCCAAATGTAAACGTAGTGACGGTCACTGTACCACTCCCTGCGTCTCGGTACTGGTTTTAGTGCGCACAATTTTTTGCGTAGAGCACCAACGTCATTCTCAGTGCGCTAGCACCTGAGTGCCACAAGTTTGTTTACATTGGCACGTCTGCCGCCGGCATTTCGTTCAATTAAACATATATGCTGTAGTATTAACTTAAAGCGCCTAATTGAGAACATTGTAAACACATGCATACATTTGCGCATATAATCAACGTCACAAGGCCCGTATGCGCGGCAAACTGCGACCGGAATAGAGGATGCGTATATATATTTATAAGATCTCTTATTGCAGCTTTTGATAGAAGGCTAGCTCACATTTCGTGCGGAGCTTCATAATGCGTACAGTTTACATGTTCAATAAAATATTGTTAGCTGAAACTTTCTGAGTACGAGCTCTCATCAGACAGCGTGTATTGCTTTTCTCGCAAAAATACAGATGTTCGCAAAACAAAAATGCGGAATACTATCTATTTCGTGCAAAACAGTGTAGGCACTGTATTATTACAGTGATATGTCCATATATATTAAAATAAAGGGCACTTTCAAAATATTACTGGAGGCTTTTGTCGTATTATTGAAATACGACATGGTTTTTGTATGTTTGCCTCCTATTCCACCGTGTAGTAACGGATATTTTCTTTTTACTTTGTGTACCCATTGACACGCGTATTACATCAATATTTCGCTTACAAGAATATGAACAGTCTACTCAGGAGTACCACATATGAGAAGGGAAGCTAAAATAACAAACCTCAGAGACATATGCTAGTCTAATTGTCGCTCAATTGTGTAATGACAGCAGGACAGGGCTCTTTCTTTATTCGCTAATGAGATTTTAACCACTCGTTCGTCGCTCATGGCGGGAACATATATAGTGCAGTCGAAGAAAGGGACACTGTATGCGCAAAAAAATCACAGTAAATAACTGAATAATTAGCGAAACCTCTAAACCAGCAGTTCACCATAATTTTCAAGAGAAGCCTCTTCTGCACTGACGCACGAAAATAGCTAAAGACCACTTGATCGCTCCGCACGCTTGGGAAACCAATACTGAAACTGGTGTACTATCGAGAATTCACTTTAAATTTATATGTCTTGGAATCTGACAGGCTGCAATTCGCAAATTAGCTCCCTGCCATAAATATGTATTTTATGGAACATATAGTTACCAAATCTATGGCACATAATCACCTGTACCTTCGCACATAAGGAACTGTACAACTGAACGTCCGCCTCCTAGAGCGTTCTAGCTCAACGAGTGCACTTCTGCTAGATGCCACAGTAAATGTTTTTCTAAATTCTGGTTATTAAAGAGCACCTATATCTTTAAGCAGTACCATGCGCAATGCCGAAAACAACGTTGTTAAGTTAAAAACCACATCTGCTGTTCAGTTGGCAACACACATTCTACGTTTCCCACCAGATGAAATGGTTCTCTCCGATATGAAAAAGGGTGGCAGTCGCGAAGGGACTATTGCTGAACACTATGCATTCTTGCTTTCTTTTTATTCGCAACTGGCCACTGCAATTTATAATTTCCTTCACTCTTTCAGTGTCGGAAGTATGACGATGGAACGATAACAGGTTGCCCCAGCGATTGCACCAGCTGTGTACATGCAGATTCGAGGGTTCACATGACTTTCGGAACGGGAGTATGCAATCCTTAACTTGGGCTTTAAGCGGCCGGAAACGAAAGGATTGATGTTTCAAGCAGCGTCTTCAACTCAACTAAAGTGCTTCTCTTCTTCTGCAATAGGCTGAGCGCCAATAAATAACACCACAAAATTTAGTTCGCTCCCCTCAACGAGCGAAAACAATAATTTGGGTGGTGAAAGGTCCTTATTTTAGTGTAGTAAAGATTTTGATGCAGTTTCCTTATGTTCTGCGTTTTTCTTGAAGTTTGTTTGTGAAGGGGAAGGAGGAGCGAAAGGAATCAGCAGTGTCCTTTGTTCTATTAACTACACAGAACATGTTTTCTTGTGCTCACCAACATGCCAGAAACATAAGGTTTCTTACATTCAATACTAACCAAGATATGTTTTATCATGAATCAATTTGCTGCCGACTGCTAAAGTGATGGCCATATAAAAAAGATGAAATATTCGCTCCTGCACCAAACGACAGTTGAACAACTGTGTCATGGCAAACCTTCTCGAACCATATACCAGCGCCTATTAATGATATTGCCTCTAATGTATGAGTGCGTGGTGAACTTGAAATTTCTCTGTCAGTGACTGTCAGTGACTGCCTAGTGGTCTAAGCAACTTTAAGGCGAAAACCTTAAGTGGCTGGTTCTAATGGCTCATATCAGAGAAAAGCGACATCTAGTCGAGTGATTAAAAAAATTTGACGAGTGGTACTCTTAACTCTTAAGTACTACACGCAGTGACAAAGCAACAGCACGCGCATTCGATCCCATAGATCAGATGAATATATGTATATATATCTATATATATATATAGAAAATTATCAGTCATAGCTCTCGTAGTATAGCCCTCTGGGCCGTTTCTGTTTTTTTTTTTTTTTTCGGAAGTAGTTCTATTAGGGTTATTATCATTACACGAAGGTATTTCGCCTTCGTCAGCAGCAGTCCGTGAGATGGTTACTCTGACGGCTAGCTTCACACGCTATGCGTGCCGCTCTCGCCACTGTTTAAGCTTTTCCTACACGCTAGAGGTATACTATGTACGCGCAACCTTGAGCGATCGGAAAACACGTTTTCTACTCTTGGCCGACGGAGAAGGGAGGCTTTGTTTCCGGCCGCAAAGCACTCCACGTCTCAGTAAGGTGCCTGGAGGTGGTCTCGTGCGGTCGCTGCCCTCTCGGTGAACGCATATTTCCCCTCATCTATTAAAAGGTTCAATACTTACAAGCATTTGTCTCGCATACCACACTTATTTCAAGGGAATTTTCCACGTCTCAATAATGTCTCTCGTCGTATTCGAGTGCTGATTGCCGTGTTATCGTTTGTTAAGGAAGCTTTCCCTCAAGTCTAAATATTTTAAGGCAGTTTGTCGTGTGCGTATCATGGCCACGTACGCTTATATCGCCATCGGTTTCTCTAACACGGGTGCGCTTTAAAACCACGGCGGTGCAATTTTGCTTCAGAGACTTTCCTTTCCTTCCTTTTTCTCCTCCCTTAAGCTAGCTCTCTTAACTACTACACGCAGAGACAAAGCAACAGCGCGCGCATTCGATCACGCGCACGCCGAGCACGTGATCAAGCTTTTCGTAGTCTCTAAAGCCGCTCGAGTTCGCTCTCCTCCTCGGGCGGCCATTTTTCCAAGAAAGTATGCCTTCCAACCACCATCGACCATCGCGGACAACATCAGTCCCTTTCCACGTAAGTATGAGGCTCGGAGCAGGAGGAATGGTGCTTCAAAATAACCTGGGGCCTGACGAACCAACCGACTGAGCTATCTTTCCCGGCAAGATACAAGGGTCACGTGTTCAAATCACCTGTTCTCTTCCTTTCTTTTTTAATTTTATCACTGTACGGGAACCCTGCTGAATATATTTATATATATATATATATATATATATATATATATATATATATATATATATATATATCCTCAATTATGTATGGCCACACATGTGCAGGTCATAAATACCAGGTTCTCTAGCCGAGTGCCATCCGTCCGGTATAACCGAGCTCAGATTGGTCCACATTGACTGATCAAATAAGGCACCACTGTAGGTTAAATGAGGCGTAAAACTCCTGCGGGACCCGCCTTGGTTGCTCAGTGGCTATGGTGTTAGACTGCTGAGCACGAGGTCGCGGGATCGGATACCGGCCACGGCGGCCGCATTTCGATGGGGGCGAAATGCGAAAACACCCGTGTACTTAGGTTTAGGTGCACGTTAAAGAACCCCAGGTGGTAGAAATTTCCGGAGTCCTCCACTGCGGCGTGCCTCATAATCAGAAAGTGGTTTTATCGCGTAAAACCCCATAATTTAATTTTTAATTTAACTCCTGCGGGGACGGTAGAGTATCCGCCTCCCGTGCAAGAGGACTGTGGTTCAAATCCCGGTGCCGCGCAATTCTCCACCGGAAAATACCAAAAAAAAAGAACCGTGTGTTGAGAAAATTGCACAAACAGGCCTGGAGTGCGGCCTGATTCCGGTGACCAGAACCGGTAACGCACTCTCTCACCAGAGCAGGATTGGCCACCCTGGTGCAGTATACTTGGCCACAACCTCCTATATGAATACAACAATCAAACCCCTGCCCTCTGTTCCCAGCAGCCACGAAGCAACTGACCACGGCGGCGGTCAGATCTGTGACGCTGCAGAGGGTGCTAAGAATACCTGGCTCCGGACAAGTCGCCATTGGAATCTGAACCTGGCAACGTTTAACGTTAGAACGTTGTCTAGTGAGGCGAGCCTAGCAGTGTTATTGGGATATAATAGGGCTCAGTGAGATTAGGAGGACAAAAGAAGCATATACAGTGCTAAAAAGCAGGCACGTACTGTGCTACCGGGGCTTAGTGGAGAGACGAGAACTAGGATTCGGATTCCTGATTAATAAGGAAATAGCTGCTAACATACAGGAATTCTATAGCATTAACGAGAGTGTGGCAGGTCTTGTTGTGAAACTTAATAAGAGCTACAAATTGAAAGTAGTACAAGTCTATGCCCCTACATGCAGTCATGATGACCAGGAAGTCGAAAGCTTTTATGAAGTCGTGGAATCGGCGATGGGTAAAGTCAAAACAAAATACACTATACTGATTGGCGACTTTAATGCCAAGGTAGGCAAGAAGCAGGCTGGAGATAAGGCAGTAGGGGAATATGGCATAGGCACTAGGAATAGCAGGGGAGAGTTATTAGTAGAGTTTGCGGAACAGAATAATATGAGGATATTGAATACCTTCTTCCGCAAGCAGGATAGCCGAAAGTGAACGTGGAGGAGCCCGAACGGCGAGACTAGAAATGAAATAGACTTCATACTCTGCGCTAACCCTGGCATCATACAAGATGTGGACGTGCTCGACAAGGTGCGCTGCAGTGACCACAGGTTGGTAAGAACTCGAGTTAGCCTAGACCTGAGGAGGGAACGGAAGAAACTGGTACATAAGAAGTCGAATAATGAGTTACCGGTAAGAGGGAAAATAGAGGAATTCCAGATCAAGCTACAGAACAGGTATTCGGCTTTAACTCAGGAAGAGGACCTTAGTGTTGAAGCAATGAACGACAATATTATGGGCATCATTAAGGAGTGCGCAATAGAAGTCGGTGGTAACGCCGTTAGACAGGAAACCAGTAAGCTATCGCAGGAGACGAAAGATCTGATCAAGAAACGCCAATGTATGAAAGCCTCTAACCCTACAGCAAGAATAGACCTGGCAGGACTTTCTATGTTAATCAACAAGCGTAAGTCAGTGGACATAAGGAACTATAATATGGATAGAATTGAACAGGCTCTCAGGAACGCAGGAAGCCTAAAAGCAGTGAAGAAGAAACTAGGAATAGGCAAGAATCAGATGTGTGCGTTAAGAGACAAAGCCGGCAATATCGTTACTAATATGCATGAGATAGTTCAAGTGGCTGAAGAGTTCTATAGAGATTTATACAGTACCAGTGGCACCCACGACGATAGTGGAAGAGAGAATAGCCTAGAGGAATTCGAAATCCCACAGGTAACGCCAGAATAAGTAAAGAAAGCCTTAGGAGCTATGCAAAGGGGGAAGGCAGCTGGGGAGGATCAGGTAACAGCAGATTTGTTGAAGGATGGTGGGTACACTGTCCTAGAAAGATTGGCCGCCCTATATACACAATGCCTCATGACCTCGAACGTACCGGAATCTTGGAAGAACGCTAACATAATCCTAATCCATAAGAAAGGGGATGCCAAAGACTTCAAAAATTATAGACTGATCAGCTTACTGTCCGTTGCCTACAAAGTATTTACTAAGGTAATCGCAAATAGAATCAGGAACACCTTAGACTTCTGTCAACCAAAGGACCAGGCAGGATTCCGTATAGGCTACTCAACAATAGAACATATTCACACTATCAATCAAGCGATAGAGAAATGTGCAGAACATAACCAACCCTTATATATAGCTTTCATTGATTACGAGAAAGCATTTTATTCAGTCGAAACCTCAGCAGTCATGGAGGCATTACGGAATCAGGGTGTAGATGAGCCATATATAAAAATACTGGAAGATATCTATAGCGGCTCCACAGCCACCGTAGTCCTCCACAAAGAAAGCAACAAAATCCCAATAAAGCAAGGCGTCAGACAGGGAGATACGATCTCTCCAATGCTATTCACAGCATGTTTGCAGGAAGTATTCAGAGACCTGGAGTAGGAAGAATTGGGGATAAAATTTGATGGAGAATACCTTAGCAACTTGCGATTCGCTGATGATATTGCCTTGCTTAGTAACTCAGGAGACCAATTGCAATGCATGCTCACTGACCTGGAGAGGCAAAGCAGAAGGGTGGGTCTGAAAATTAATCTACAGAAAACTAAAGTAATGTTTAACAGTCTCGGAAGAGAACAGCAGTTTACGATAGGTAGCGAGGCACTGGAAGTGGTAAGGGAATACATCTATTTAGGGCAGGTAGTGACCACGGCTCCGGACCATGAGACTGAAATAACCAGAAGAATAAGAATGGACTGGGGTGCGTTTGGCAGGCATTCTCAAATCATTAACAGCAAGTTGCCATTATCCCTCAAAAGGAAAGTGTATAACAGCTGTGTGTTACCAGTACTCACATATGGGGCAGAAACCTGAGGCTTACGAAAAGGGTTCTGCTGAAATTGAGGACGACGCAACGAGCTATGGAAAGAAGAATGATAGGTGTAACGTTAAGGGATAAGAAAAGAGCAGATTGGGTGAGGGAACAAACGCGGGTAAATTACATCTTAGTTGAAATCAAGAAAAAGAAATTGGCATGGGCCGGACATGTAATGAGGAGGGAAGATAACAGATGGTCATTAAGGGTTACGAACTGAATTCCAAGGGAAGGGAAGCGTAGCAGGGGGCGGCAGAAAGTTAGGTGGGCGGATGACATTAAGACGTTTGCAGGGACAACATGGGCGCAATTAGTACATGACCGGGGTAGTTGGAGAATTATGGGAGAGGCCTTTGCCCTGCAGTGGGCGTAATAGGCTGATGATGATGACAAAGAATATCCTCAGCAACAATGTCTCATACAAAAAAAGGCAACCTGCAATAGTTCACACCTACATAAGCAGGCAAAGATGTAATGGCGTAGTATGAATGAAGATACTAAAGAAAGAAAGGAAATATCAATATCAGCAATGCCTCATAACCCCGTAAGCAAGCAAAGATGCAATGGCTAAATGTGAGAGAACAAACGGTAAAAAGAAAGAATGAATTAAAGAACGAAAGGAATAATGACGCAAAGAACAAACAAAGAAAGAACAAAAGGAAGAGAGAACCTTTAGATAGTGCATCATGTGCTCGCATATCTCGTTGAAGAAATTGACCTACAGCGCAATACCTTTACTTCAGACAGCAGCTCGTTATGCCTTGCAAGAAGGCTGACGCCTCCGATCGGATTAGTTAGGGCGGGGCCAGGTGTGCAGCAGGCCTTCACCTTCACGTGTTACAGGAGCGTAAAATGCCGCCAATTTTTTCCATTATTATTGTTTTAGTCAAATACTGACTATTCAAGTTTTGTACGATGCCTCTTTAAAGACGCAGTAATATGTTGTAGCAAGGAAAGGCATCGTTATTATGGAAGCGCAGTTTTGTGAGCCACAGCGTGCCTAATCAATACGCAACGTTGTCTTAACGTTGTCCCAGTATGACAAATGTTGTCTGATGGCCACAATGTCAGGAAAAATAGCCTTACACCTACGTTCTCTAAACACATATAAACGTTGCACTAAATCGGTAATGGTAACAATGTAGCAAAAAATAAACTGTAAAATTGCCTTTCTCCAGACTGTTGTCTTGCGTCACATATGCGGACAATGATATAAAGCCAGGCTACTGTAGCATTTCGCTTGTTTACTAGACTTACGGTTTCGGCTTAGATGGCTTTCCATCGCATGTAGCTACTTGCGCCATCCTGTAAAGGCGGAGAAAATAAACATGGGATCATTTGCAAACGCGATATCCAGTCTATGGTCCTGCTGCAGTAAATATAATCGGTTTCTGTTCCTTGGGCGTAACTGTTTACGGTGACCGCACAGTCGGTCCACCTCTCGGAACTGCACGGCTACACATCTAGCAAGTGGCGACGAGGGAAAAAGATTCATATTTCTCATTCACGTTTCTTCAAGTGCGTCGTCCTTACACGCCCACTTGTACGCGCATGAGTTCGTCGTTCGTCTAGTGAATTCGACGCAACAGAACTTCTTCGTGCCGATGTTCGGCAACCTCGAAGCATTCGACGGATGAGACGGGGATGTGTGTCCCTGCTACTTGAACGCATTGAAGCTTTCTTTATCGCCAGCAACATCGCAGCAGAAAAAAGAACGCAGCCTTCTCTAGCTTCCGTGGGCAGAAGACGTATGCTCTCTTGTGAGATCTCGTTAAACCCATCCAGTCGCAAGTCAAAATCTTGGGAGAAATTCACTCCATCTGGGTGACCATTATTGCCCAAAGGCATCTGCTGTGGTTCAGCATTCTAGGTTCGACACTCGCGTTCGCGTGGAGGGCGAGTCCTTCAGCCAGTTTGTGGCCTCACTCAGAAGTCTCTCGAACATTGCAACTTTGTTACTCACTTTGTCAATATGTTGAAGCACCGTATGGTGCGCAGCATCACTGACACAGCCGTGAGGCGAGGCTGCTCGAGAAGACAGGCATTACATACAAAGCCACCATGAAAATTGCACTTGCCACGGAAGCTGCGAAGAAAGATGCCGGCGACATAGCCATTTCCAGTAGAAGATCCCTTTCTATGCGTAAGGTTGTGGCTTCAAAGGGGCGTGTCTCACGCCACCGCTGCGAGGAGGAACATTTCGCGACTGAGTGCAAGCACATTGGCGTTACGCGTAACTACTGCCGGAAGCAGGAAGACATTGCTCATGTGTGCAACTTGAAGAAAAAGATGCTTCGTCGCTGAGCGGCAAGCCTGCAAAAAGTAAACCGTTCCACGCCTACAGGTCGCAAAACTTTGAGTGGAACGCAGCGAGTCGACGCTGTTGACAATAATGCTCCTGCCGATGTGGTTGACATGTGGCGAGCCAACACCGTCGCACCTTCACTGCGCTTCCTCGCGACCATCAGAGCATGCTGCAAGTCGCTTCGTATAGAGCTGGACACCGGTGCGAGCGTTTCTGTGATTGCAAAAAAACGCCTTCAGGGGCTACTACCACTGGTAACTGCCACGCCATGGGATGGGCTCTTGTACTCGATCGAGCTCACACAAGTTCGAGGCAAAGCAGATGATGCCGTATAGTTCCACTACAGGAAAGCTGTCCTACCTTTGTTCCTAACTGGGGAGGGTTAACCTACACTGCTAAGTCGCAAATAGATTCAAAAAGTAGGCATTGACATTGCTGTCCGCCAACAGGTGCTCATGATGTCTCTGATGTTAGCGACGTTCTTCAAGCATGCCGCAATGTATTTGAACAGAGCCTTGAGACTTTCAAGTTACAAAAAGCCACATTTGAAGTCCGTCAAGATGCAGTACCGAAGTTTTTCAAGCCACGTCCCTTGCCTTTTGCCTTGGAGGATAGGGTGTTACAAGAGCTTCAGCGCCTAAAGAGCAAGGGCTTTCTCGAATCAGTTCTCTCTTCAGTTTGGGCTACGCCTATTGTTGAAGTGGCCAAGAAGGCTTGCTGCGCCAGAATTTGGGGAGTTTTCAAGATTATTCTAAATGCCGTGGCCACATTGAAAAAGTACCCAATTCTGAGAATTGAGGAACTTTGGGCCATCTGTCAGAGGTTGAAAGGTAATCAAACTGGATTTGAGTGATGCCTACCAGCAAATAGCTTTTCATGAAAACTCTTCGAAGTATGTTACTATTTCTATACATACGGAGCTATTTCAGTATACACGTCTTCTTTTTCGCGTTTCATCGGCACCAGCCTCGTTTCAAAATGAAATGGAGAACCTTCTTCGAGGACTGCCGCATGTTGCAGTATATTTTGATGACGTTCTTGTCACTGGCCTGAATCATTCGGAGCACCTTCGCAGCTTCAGCGCTTTTCTGTCTCGACTGCGTGGTGTTCGGCTCAAGTTGAAGTTGGACAAGTGTCACTTCTTGTGCCACAAGTGGAGTGCCTAGGGCACATCATAAGCAAAGAAGGGCTATCTCCAAGCTTGAACAAGGTACGTGCAATCCTTCACGTACCTGCACTCCGTGACGTCAATGAACTCTAAAGCTTTTTGAGGCTTATGAATTTCTACAAATATTTTCGTCCTAAAATTTCTGGACGTCTCTGCCCTCTGTATTTGCTTCTCGTGAACAAGAAAAATGGGTGTGGGCAAATGAACAAAAAGATGCATTCACTACAGTGAAGCAGTTGGTAACACCAGCTCCAGTCCTAGTACATTTCGATGTGAAGAAATCATTGTGCCTCAGTTCTGATGCATCTCTGTATGGGATTGGCACAGTTTTTGCATAGAGAGTAGCTGATGGTTGAGAACTGGCCCTTCCTTTTGTCTTCAGAAGAGTGTCTTGTACAGAGCAAAACTACAGCCAAATTGAGAAAGAGGAACTACCTTTCACATTCGGCGTTGAAGCTGTTGTAGCACGGATTACAAGAAATGATCCACTTCTGAGTCACGTAGTTCTTAATCTCCTGCGAAGAGAAAGGCTTCCAGTCGTACCAGGCGGCATTTGCTTCACCGCAAGAAGCAGTGAACTCATCATTCATGCAGGTTGCTTGCTATGGGATTCCAAGGTTGTTATTCCATCACTCTTCTTCATGCTCGGTATCCTGGCATTGAGAAAAGTAAGTATGTTGCCGGAAATCATGTCTGGTGGCCGGGAATTGATGGTGACATCGCTAACAGTGTAAACGCTTGTGGTATATGCCAAGCTTACCAGCGTTCACTCCGGCACAATAAGGACACACACTGGCCATTTTCACAGAGGCATTGGTCAAGGCTTCAAGCTCACTTCGGAGGCACGTTCTTGCGATATAGATTTCTCGTCATTGTTGGCACCTATTCAAAATGATTTAAGTCTGTATAATGGCATCAACATCAGCGGATGCTCTCAAAGAGCATTGCGGCTCGCATCTGCGCAACATGGATGTCCGGTTGTCGTCGTGTCCGATAATGGGCCCACCTTTGCAAGTGAGCAACACTGGGAATATGTGAAACGGAACAGCATATGTTCCGTGCGTGTGCCGTCCTACCATCCTGATTCAAATGGTGTGGCAGAGAGTGTTGGAGAAACTGTCACTAACAAGTTTAATAACAGTGGTTGTCGATCTCTCCCAAACCCAAATTTCAAGTTCCTATTTCATTATATTTCATTATATGAGCTCACTGGCAGTTCACCACATGAAGAGCTCATAAGAAGGATGTCCAAGATACCTTCGGATGTTCTTCGCCCATGTGTACACATTTCATTCTTGTTGGCCAGCTTAAGCAGAAGCTGCATGCCGACAGGGGGTGTCATTCTTCACTGCCCTATGTAGGAGACAACATACCTGCAAAGAACTTCCATCAAGGCCCAAAGTGGGTACCTTTACGTGCCGTGATCACCACAGGTCAGTCGGCAGCTCTGTCTCAGCGGTGCCAATGTCTGGCATAGGAACGGCGACCACCAATGTCTTCAACGTGAAGAACTCTCCGCGCCAACTCCGGGACCATTGGAGCTTGAACGCCCTACAACACCAGCCATCGATAGCCGTCCAACAAATGTGTGAGATACACAGCCGTCTGTTCTTGAAAACTTGGAGCCATCCTTGAACGTGACTCTTGGCACAGGATAGACTGCCGTGATCAGTCCCTACTCAATATGCAGCATGCCTCAGTTGCGACGAAGCACGAGAAGCCGCAATCCAGCACAGTGCTACCCTCTATAATATTTGTCCTGAATGTTCTAAGACAGAGGACTCTTACGGTTTCGTCTTAGATGGCTGTCCGCTGCACGGCACCAATTTCGCTACCCTGTAGATGCGGAGAAGATAGACAACATGGAATTAGTTGCAAGCGCGATCGCGTGTGTACGTGCGTGCTCCAGCACTAGTCGTCGGTTTTGGTCATTGGGCGAAATCGTGGACGCCGTCCGTAGAGTCGGTACGACTCTCCATACTATTTGGTAGCACTGCAACAACTATGTTAGATATAGACGCATTTATGAGATAATTTTATTTTCAAATAAACATTCATTTTTATCCTACAAGAGATAGTAGCTGTATAGTGGCTATGCACTAGATAGTATTTTGCTCGGGAACACGATTTTCGATAGCGTCTACCTTGCTTAACTACAGGTGAGAACTCCTGCAAGTTATATCAAACAACTGGAGAAAACAATACCGTGGCAAACATGCTAATTGTTGGGACATTATGCTAATAGTAAATATAAACTTATGATTAAAAGTATACCATCCTGCCCCACGAAATAAACCAGGCGTCACGGGCTTTTTAATATTATGTGGTGCCGACTGCTCAACTATCATGAGCATAGCCATTTGTTCGGCGTGTTGGTAAATTGAAAGCGTATTTAGCGCCAGCAAACAAGGACGGAAAGGAGACAACACAATGCGCTAACTTCAACAACTTGATTTTCACGAAATACACCTATATACCCCATGCACAGCGGCGCCACCTTATCCAAATTTTACCCATCCAAAAAAGCCGTCTCCTTATCTAACTGATCGATTGGAGGGGCACTAACACACGTGTCTCTATGCCGCCAGATAGCCTGAGCTTTAATGATCTCTCGCACGTCTTTATCTTTGTGCTTCGCAAGAGCCCGGCAGGATTCATACACCGGCGCACAGCCGCATTCTTGACAGTGACCGCATTGACCGTATTGCTTATTTTTCACAGTTTGGCAATGTTCCCGTAATCGGTCATTAAGACATCTTCCTGTCTGTCCGATGTATTTTTTCCCACAGGTCACCAGAAGCTCATATACAACAGTCTCTACGCATCCCACTGGCGCTTTTCGATGATTCGTACAGCATCCGGCAGCTGGCTTACGGCACGGGTCCGGCAATCGACATATTTTTGCGAGCTTTTCTGGTGCGGAAAAGACCACTTTTGTGTCCACCCGGCTAGCCATTTTCTTAAGTTTGTGTGCCGTTCTATGCAGGTAGGGCACTACCGCTACCTTCCTTCTACGTTCCGTCCCTTGATTTGCCGTGTCCTGAATTGTGCTATCTGACCTGCACCTTTTTAGCAGCCCCTCGACGACCGAAACTTGCACTGATTCCGGAAACCCTGCTGCTGATAACCTTCCCGATTGATCCATAAGGCTCGTATAGATCTTATGGTGGCAAGACTTCTTTAGAGCACTTCCAAAGCATAAGTTGGCAATGCTCCTCTTTTCGAGCTTCGAGTGGGCTGACCTATACGATAACAGGGGCTTATTAGCTCTAGGTTTATACTCCCAACACGTGTGCCGTTCCATGAACTCGAGCTGAATATCTAGGAAACGCAGCACGTTATTGGAGGGCTCTTCAATCTTCAGAGTAAGTGGGCTAAGGCCTGCAGAAAATACTTCGTAAAGCTTGCCTACTGTAAAACATGCGTCTGGTTCAAAAATAACGAGATAGTCGTCAACGTATCTTACAACTTTAACCACCCTATGCTCCGACAAGGTACGGGACAGGTTTCTGTTATGGTGAGCTAGAAAAATGTCACTTAGTATGGGCGCCAGACAGGAACCGATGCAAACCCCTTGCTTTTGAATGAATATGTAGTCATTCCATGCTGCATATGTAAAGTGAAGGTAGCAACTAAGCATATCTAAAAAGCCCTGAACGGACAAACCGGCTGAATTTTGGAACGAAACCATGCCATACTTGTCTATGCATTCTTCTACACAAGTTATTATTTTCTTTTGAGGCAAGGAGTAGTACAAGTCCTTTATGTCAAAGGAGCAAGCTGATAAGCTTTTGTCAGAATTTTCTTTCAGGAAATCTACGCTTTCGCGGACCTGTGGGATAAAATACATCGGACAGACAGGGAGAAGTCTTAATGACCGATTACGGGAACATTGCCAAACTGTGAAAAATAAGCAATATAGTCATCTGTCAACCCACTGTCAAGAATGCGGCTGTGCGCCGGTGTATGAATCCTGCCGGGTTCTTGCGAATCACAAAGATAAAGACGTGCGAGAGATCATTGAAGCTCAGGCTATCTGGCGGAATAGAGACACGTGAGTTAGTGCCCCTTCAATCGACCTGTTAGTAAGGAGACGGATTTTTAGGATGGGTAAGATTTGGATAAGGTGGCGCCACTGTGCATGGGTTATATAGGTGTATTTCCTGAAAATCAAGTTGTTGAAGTCAGCGCATTGTGTTGTCGTCTCCCTTCCGTCCTTGTTTGCTGGAGCTAAATATGCTATCATGAGCACACTCAAACTATAGAGTGGATGCTCAGAAACCACGACTCCTTTTCAATGTGAAAAACAATACAATTGAATTCACGCATGGTTCATATTTGGAAAAAGCGCTAGAGCAGACAAGCACTAAAGGTGTAACAGTACGAGCACTGTGTGCGTGCCTTTACTTAGTTATCGTCTGCTTCAGTGCTGTTTGTGCTGTATGAAAGTTCCCTTATTAGTCCGACCTTCGCTGCTTCTGTGTGTACCGTGAACTGTTCACATTGTCATAATCTCTACGCATACTTCAACGAAATATTGTTTACGTAGATTCGCGGCTGATCTCGTGGTCCAGGAGTGATAATTTCGCGTTTTACTTTCAGTGGTAAGTGGGGAAACACATGGCACGATTTATACATGAGTCCTTGTAAAAACGATGTGCCAGTTGTATCGCATGGTGCGTCGAAGCCATGCCAATAGACATGATTACGGTATAGCTCTGGTTTCGCAGGTTTGACGCACATTGTAGCTATGCGAGTCCCATCCCTTTACTGCAGGAGCGTTTTTCCTGGGATTGGAGTGGTCCGGTGAAGCGCAGACGCAGCTTTGAATATGTATTCATGAAGGGAGTGTGATAGTGGTGCCTTACACTGCAGGATTTATAATGCTATGAAGTAACATCAGCTCGGACACAACCCAAACAGTTGTTTATGCAACACGGTGTATAACGCTAAAATTTTGAGCTTTATTCAACAAATACGGCAAATGGACGAAGGTGCTACAGTGTTCGGGTGTCAGATGTTTTGCTATGGGACATCCGTTGAAAGGGCGACATACCCCACAATCCCAAAGAGTCTGATAGTTATTGATCTTCAGTACTAGTTTGCGTGTTCTTGTCGAAAAATGAAGCGAAAGAAACACGCATAATGGGCAATTTCTTTTAATTCATCCTTCAGCCAAACGATTGGCTAAGAAGACGGAAAAACAGAACACTATCACACACAAACCTGCATGCGATAGACATACACGACGCTCAGATCAGAGATAGAGAGAGAGTGTGTGTTACGAAAGAAACAGTACCACACCAATTTTGTGCGCCCTAGAGTTAAAAAGACCGTAAACGTCATCCCACTGTTTTCGCATGTCGCGAAAGCTTGCTCGTAGTTATGCGATATGGTCGTCTAAGCGAGCCGGGGCAAAGGTGGCACGGTTGTTGCAGCTTAAACCGGCGCTTCTACACGGCTGCGCTACGGCTTGCGGCGCCTGCCTACGTTCAGGACACGACTGCGATGTGTGGGGGCTACTCATGAGGACTACGCCCCAGGGACGGTACACGTGGTAGGCCTCGACCAAGAACAGCCCTCAGAAACTGCGCCCTGGTCGCAGCCGCTCAGCAGGCCTCGTCCAGTGTCCATGAACAGGCGTCTGCATATATCCCATGTATGCGAACTCTGGTCACACGGCCCCAGAAGGAACGTCACAGGAGCTCTTCTTCCGGAGCGGCGCACTCGTCTGGTGTCCACTGTGACTTTGCTACTGCAGCTCCTCCGCAAGTTCTCCACGTAGCCCTTCTTTCCTTTATTTATTTTTCCTCCAGCTCCCGTGTTGTTTTTGCTGTTCTCCTGGGTGTTGTGGTGCATAACCAAAGCTGGGGATTTGCTATGAATCGGTTGGTTAAATCTGGAGTATAAAAACAAAAGAATCGAAAGTTTCAACGTTGGTGCCTTGAAAGTATTTTGTGAAGGAAAAAAGCAATCAGAATTAAACGTGATTAAAAATCTCATAACAGATAAATAAATAAATATATATTATATTAATTAAATAATCAAATAATCAAATAAATAAGATAAAGCTATGGTGGGGAGAGGAGACGATCAGCATAACATGGCACTCGACTAGCTTCAATCAGGAAATTCTGGATGGCCACTCAGCGATTTCTATGCCTAAACACATTCTTAAATCTACCAAACCTACTCAGTCAAAAAATCACGACGCACAAGCAAAAAAAACACAATATTTTAAAATTTAATATTGTGTACTTTCCCCACAGACGTGCAACACGCAAAAGGAAATAAATATTGGTGTATTCCTTTCTGTATGCTGCAAAGAGTTGTAAGCCTCAGAGTTACTTCAAATCACTGTTACTTAAAACGCACCGGTGAAGTATGCCCTAATTTTGGAGACGCAGTGAACGAAGCAAGTGGTGTTGATAGAATCTAAACCGCTGTGTTAAGACCTCGTGTTAGTGCCGATCGTTTATGTGAAAAAGTGATAAAATTCGACATTATACCGTGAGCTACTTGTCGTAAGCAAGCCTGTTTTCGTGAGGTAAAATCAAGGTAGATATTGCAGAGGTGATATACAGCAAGCCTTTGTGACATAATTGTTTCACCACAGCAAGTACACTATCCTAACTGGATTGTTATGTGCTATGTTTTCGACTTTGTTTTCATTATTCAAGAGTGCTACCATTCCAAAGTGTAGATCTGCACATGAAAAACCCGCAGTGGGCTGGTCTGAGCTCTTTGGTCTGGCAACGTAGCGTTGCTATTGCGAAATAAGTACATTGTTTTCTAGGAAATAAGCTCTTTGAATAAACTTTCGCAAATGAACACGTGACAAAAATATATTAGAGACGACCGCCATAAGGAACGAGAGCAACCATGCAGATCCATTTCTCCTTCACCGACCAGCCCTGGGGCTATTGGCAGGTTTACATTAATCATATGGAGCGCGAGAAGACCGCACTTATAACGCTTGACGGGCTCTACCAATTAAAAATAAGTCATTCAGTTTATGCACTGCGCCAGCTATATTTGAGCGACTGATTGATCCCGTCAATCCAGGCTACAAGCGGTAAGCCTACCTATGTTACCTACGTGACGATATTCTTTGCTCACAGAAATTTTCAGCCATAACCCCTTCCACGCATGGACAACGCATTCTATCGGCTCTGCAACACTAAATACTTACCGTCGATGGTTCTCAGGTCTGGCTACTGGCAAATATAGGTCGACGTGTGAGATCGCGAAACGACCAGCTTCATCACAGCAGATGGTCTCCACGAGTTCAAGGTCATGTAATTCGTACTGTGCTCGGCGCCTGCAACGTTCCAGCGCGTTATGAACACGGTGTTAGCAGAAGTACCAGACCTGTTTTCTTTAGTTTGACGACGTCGTCGTGTTCGCCGGAAATTTCGACGATCACCTTAAGTAGTTTGCCCCAGTAGTAGATGTCATGAAGTCATCAAGACTCACTCTGAAGCCGAAGTAGTGTCGCTTCGCTTACGATGAGCTTATTTTCCTGGGCCATGTCATCAGTAAATCTGGAGTCCGCCCCGATCCGCAGAAGACAGCTGCTATCTCAAAGTTCCAGCAGCCCATCGACATGAAGGCAGTGTGTAGCTTTCTTGGCATGTGTGCTAACCAAATGTGATATCGAGTAAAGTGGGAAACACCGCCGTGCGACGCATTTCAAGAACCCAAACGATACATGCAGTTGCCACCGGTACTTGCGCACCTCGACGAGGACGCGGATGCAGAAATTCGCAGTGACGCCAGTAGCCTAGGCCTCGGTGCCGTCCTAGTGCAGAGGAAAGACGGACTTCAACGGGTGATACCTTAGGCAAGCCGGTCACTGTCAAAAGCGAAAGGCAATTATTCTACGACCGAAAAGGAATGCCTCGACATTGTTTGGGCAACAGCAAAACTTGGCCCTTACATATATGACAGGCAATTCAATGTCGTCAGTCACCATCACGCGTTGTGTTGGCTAGCGAACCTAAATGACCCTTCAACGGCTAACGCGGCGGAGCCTGAGGGTGCAAGAATATGACATCGCTGTAACCTACAAGTTCGGATGAAGACACTCTGATGCCGATTGTCTATAACGTGCATCCATTCCCCCGCCGCTGCAAGATGTCGAGGAGCACGACGCCTTCCTTGCAATAATAAGCGCGAAAAATTTCGCTGAAAAGCAATGAGTAGACCCGAAGCTAAAACACCTCGTCGAATAATTGGAAGGACACAATTATGTTGTCCCTAGGGCATTTAGGCGAGGACTGTCTTCGTTCTCACTTCAAAACAACCGACTCATGAAGAAGAACATCTCATGAGTGCGCATTAACTACCTTCTTGTTGCTGCCTCAGCGCCGCGTCGAGAAGTACTTCACACTCTTCATGACAATCCAACCGCTGAGCAGCTCGGTTTCTCCCGGACGCTATTTAGGATACAGGAAAAGTACTGCTGGCCTCCCCTGACTGCCGAAGTCGCCCGTTACGTCAAGACATTCTGAGATTGTCAGTGACGCAAGACACCACCGTCAAGGCCTGTGGGATTACTGCAGCTGATCGAGCCTCCTTGTCGAACATTTCAGCAGATAGGGATGGGCTTGTTCGGATCCTTTCCGACGTCAACATGCGGAAATAAGCTGATCGTCGTGGCGACAGACCACCTCTCCCACTTCGATGAAGCGAAAGCACTGCCGAAAGGTAGCGCAGCTGAAGTGGCGAAATTTGTCGAGAACGTCCTGTAGAGACATGGCGCCCCAGAAGACCTCATCACCGACAGAGGAATGGCCTTTGCAGTGGAGCTCACCCAAGCCTTTCTGCAATACAGACAAACAAGACATAAGAGGACAACTGCCTACCAACCTCAGACGAATGGTCTTACGGACGGCCAGAATAAGACTCTCGCGAACATGCTAGCAATGTACGTAGAATTCGAACGTAAGACCTGGAATGCCGTCCGGCCATACGTAAGCTTCGCTTACAATACGGTGGTGCAAGAAACAACACAGATCACGCCGCTTAAGCTAGCTTACGACAGGAACCCGACGACTACTCTCGGCGTCATGCTGCCGCACGTCACTGACGAAGAGAACCTTGACGTCGCCACCTATCTCCAGCGTGCCGAAAACGCCCGACAGCTCGTGCGCCTGCGCATCAAGAGCCAGCATAAGACCGACAGCCGACACTACAACCTTCGGCAACGCTACGTCGAGTACCAGCCTGTTGGCCGTGTTTGGGTTCGGACCCCAGTACGCCGACGAGGACTTAGCCAAAAGCTTTCACGCCGCTATTTCGGAGCCTACAAGATCATCCGATGCATTGGCGCACTTGACAATGAGGTCGTACTAGACGGCATTTCGCTATCATAGCGGCATCGCTCCCGACCAGAATTGGTCCTGTGTTCTCCCATACCAGGCCCCGAGGATCACGTGAGGCATACGCCACAGGCCCAGCCTTCATTTTCTTTCTCCTAGCTTTTTTTTTCTTTGCCGGCGCTACGCATTTCCGCTGACGGCATCGCGCGCGAGCTGTTCTCTCGTTCGCGCGGCGCACGATTTCGCGCGTTGCGCAAAAGGAATCATGACAAGCGGTATAATTTAGTGCTACACGAATACTCAGGCAGAACAAGCGGATCGCGGAGCATGATCACGCGCTGGAGCACGGTAGAAAAATGCATAGTCCCGGTACCTACGCACGTGAGAGCACGACGGTGGGAACAAGCAGACGAAGTGGAAGTACATCTCTCTTGCATCGATGTGAAGTAAAAAAAGAAAAAAAAACCCGCATACATGCCGTTTCTGTGTTTTATTATTCCTCTAAACTTCAATTCTTCAATTCAAGCAACAGATCGTACAGATAACAGATGTTGTCTTGAATAATTCTCAAAGTGACAAGTCAACACGAGCGACGTCACACTGCGGACATCAGTACGTAGGCACACGATTACGTCATCCTCCGGCTTGGAGCGCGGCGGCTTTGAGGAGAAGGAAAAACGGCGTTCGCTTAAACATTTCAGACCTTTCCGCGGGGCATATCGATGTCATACTTAGCAGGCACGATCGTTGTCGCTCGATGTATGCTCTGCGCTTGTCGGCTCAAAATGGCCAGACATGGTGAGGGGCCCTTTCAAAGACCATGTGGCTGCCTTCTAGCTACCCCATGCATTGCACCCCAGACTGCTTGTCGCCATCTTGACTCCTTCAACATTACCCGACGCATAGCTGCTACGCTACTCAAGTAATTCTTTTAACTGTTGTATTTTGGGCCTTTTTCGTTACTCGCGCACTGACCGCCTGACCAGCTCTTCTAAAGTCACAAAAACATGCCGCCAACGACACCCCTCAATGCTTCCTAACCTCTCGCTTCCCCAATGCCCTCCCATTCCCTTCTTTTTCTTGTTCTTTTTTCCCTCTTGGTGTCTTTTTTTCTCTCCTTTTTCTTTCGTTTCTTTCCTCCCCGCCTTCCCACTTTCCCGCTCGTGTCCCCTCATCTTGGGAACCACACTTACAGACGCCTGGCGACAGCTCTCATTCTCTTTGAAATCTCTCACTCTACAACCAGCCGCCACCGACTACAGCCGCACGTGACGTCACTATACTCATCTTTTAAAGCTAACATGCCCAAGGATGACGAGGGCCCCTTTGGCGAAGATTGGTCCTCCTATCGAAACGTTGGCGAGCCATTCTGAGGCACCTTATCCCTCTTTATAACCTTTATACCACAGTGTGCTATTCCATTTGTCAGCCCCTTTATTGATTTTGGATACGCACTGGCTACAATTCGTAGATTGAAATATGTGCGCTAGAATAAATAAAAAGCTAATTATCGTTATTATTTCAATCGTCCAGAAGACGATTTTGATTGTTCACACAAGAAATGGTCGCCTTATAGAGTATTGTTTGTCAAGTTTTGGAATTGCACTGTCTGCCACATGCCAGCTTTAACTTAAAAAACGCTCTATATATTGAAACACATAATCTGATATAGAAGAAAATGTGGCGTCGTGTCAACATAAATAGGTTGCCTCATGAAATGCAAACACTTGTAAACTACATTGCTGCATGTTTATGGCACAGCAGAAATAAGAAAGCTTGTTTTCGGCATTGCAAACAATTAGGTTTGCGATAACAATCAGCTATGGGTATGTGTATCACGCGGTACAGCTCTCCCATGCCTCGTGCTGTTTACCAACGCTTGAGCTTGCCCATAGAACGCTACAAGCCACTTATTTTGCTCAACGCTTGGTGCTAGGTGTGAGTAGGCGCACATACTTCCATTTTTTTTTATTATTCAGATACCTTACAGGTTCCCACCGGGACATGCTTCGAACAAACATGTGCCTTGTACAGCTCTACTGTTCGCGCTACAGTCTCCGCAGGCTACCGCATGCAACTAACGCAGCTTAGCGAGCATGCGCGAACGAAGCTCGTAGCGGATACCGTCGCGACAGCGGTACATAGCGATATATAGGGCTATACTAAATGTTTGTAACAAAATTAAAAACACAATATGCCTTCCCATACAACTAATATCTTTGGAAAAGTCGCTATAGGAGAGCACAACTTCCCCGGTGATCCCACGGAGCACTGATAAAATAAAAGGTAAACTAGAAAAGATGCAGCAATTAACAACTACGTAGGAGTGCGTAGCTGGACTGGCGATAAGTCTTTACGCAGCGAACGCAACAAGAACACAGGGAAGGGTCGTACAAAGAGGAGTGCTGTACGTGCGTATGTGTGTAGACATAGGAGAAATTCAATGATTAAAGATATGCCCCTCCGTAATATGACGGGGCATGTGTCGCAGTTTATAGCGGCGATGGTTAAACGGTACAACATCTGTTACCATTTCATTATGGCATCTTAGTACAAGTTATTTTTGGCGTTATCGTTTTGAGTCATATGAAAATTCGTTGGTTAAGCATTCCCTGATTGCCTATCATGAATTATGTGAATCAGTGACCCTTCTACTATTGGTCGACAAATAGCGTTTTGTCCAATTCTGCACAGAGAGCACATTCGCTAACAGCAAAAGTAATTCACTAATGTGCAAGTACTAATTAAGCATATTCTAAACTGCCTGCATGAAATATAATTTTGCCAGCAAAGGATGAATGACTCATGCAGTACGGCACACGCCGAGGTCCCGCTCTCGGAAACGAGGCGTTCCACGCCATGTCTCGAGGTATCACACGCCGAGCAGCGGCAGAATATGTTGCCGCCGCCTCCGCCTCCGAGAGCAGGGCGCTGGATCTGCCGGATCGGGACACTACGAGAGAAACCAAGCTACAACAGGAATCACAATGGGTAAGTGGCGATCGCCTCACCACGTTCAGAGACCTCACGCAACACCACAGACTTGAAAGACGTGCATTCTCGCTATTGCACGATAAATCAAACAGGAACGAGGCCGTAACCTTACAATTGCTGCAAACACACAACTCACCTAGCCCGGCTGTCTTGCACCACTGCTGCCCAGGATTATACCCCTCTCACACAGGAAGATATAATGCGATTCGAATCGAATGGCATTCGATGCATCGAATGCCATTCGGCCTCTTGCGGCGCTACACAGTAAAATATAATGGTCATTGCAAATGATATCAATGACTATCTGAAACAAAATTTGTGAAACTCAAAAAAATTTTGTGCCGACGAAACGCGTTTAAGAACTTTTGCGAATATTTTAAAAATAGACGAAAACATTTTGACGCCAATTATTCACAACTAAAAGCACTTCGATCATCACAAGCCAAGCCACAACTAAAGCCAAGCGCAAATCCGGTAAGTGTAAGCAAGCAACGTGGCCGACATGGCGCTTTGCGGAGGAAGCGCAGCTAACGCATCTGACATTGAAAAAGTGAAAGCCTTAGTTTCCTCTTGCATTTTTGCCGAGCGCAGCGAAAAAACTAGAGGGCACTCAAATTGGCAAAAGAAGCGCAATCAAAGATTTACGCAAGCCTAAAACTGAGATTAGCAGCCAATTCATTCGCTATTGCTGCTATGATGGCTGCCGACGCCACTGTTCACTGTGAGCTGTGAGCTGTGGGAATTTGAACGAAACGAATGTTGGTTCGAAGAGACGCTTCCACATCTCGGGAAGAATCACTTCAGACAAGCCTTCTTTGTCTCGCCGACGGCATTCCGGTACCTTGTGGAGTCGTGCGAGATCGCCTTGGAGAACCAAATGACAAACATGAGAAAGCCGTTGTCCGTGGAAAAAAGAGTGGTTGTCGCGATGTATCAGCTGTGCTCAAGCGCTGAAGACCGAACGATCGCCCATCTGCTCGTCATCAGCCGGTGAACGGTGAACGTCGTATTCCGGGAGTTTTGTAAGGTTGTCACCGAACAACTTGAAGCAGAGTGGCTTCGAATGGTCCGGCGCCACGAAATGGAAAAAGACGTGAGGGAGTTATTTTCCTTCACTGGCTTCCCACAGGGGAATCGGCGCTCTCGATGGTTGACACTTTCGGATATCCCCGCCGAAGGGCAGCGCAATTGATTACCATAACTACACAGGCTGGTAGGTCCCTTCGAGTCTTCTCTGCTTCTCTAGTTAAAAAAATAAATTCCCTTTTCATTGATTGTTACGTTGTGAAACATAATCGATTGTTTTCGATCGTTAGTGAATAAGCTTTAGCAGTAGTAGCTGTTAAATACAGAAGTTTCTCAAATTAACAGTTACCAACGTTCAGGAGGCCTTTATTTACGTTTTTCCTTCTGCTGTATGTGCACCATGGTGCATTTCTGCAATTTTCAGTACAAGAATTTCATAACTTCTACTGTCAACTGTCTGTGCGTTGTCTGTACATACAAATGTACACATAGGCCAAGCGAGTTCCGATACTTTGCTTAATGAGCACATTCCTTATAAACAACTTCCAGCCGTTAATTTGCTAAAAAGTGTTTCATGTATGTGTAATTTTGCCTAAAGTGCCTTTACTGTGCAAACAGTGCAAACGTATCGTGATTTGTCGTACAGGAGCCAAGGCTTGAAATTTTCTGTGTGCATGAACTTCTTTTAGCAATGAAAAAAAATAAAATAGGCAAGCATGCATGCCACAGCTGTCATCCTGTGGCCTGCGCCTGTTACGTAACTCGTACAGTTGTTTGAGAAGTGCTTTTCTCAACATGGCTGTTTATGACAGGTTAAAGACTGCAAGGAGGACTGCCCACTGTTACGCATGAGCAAGACATCATTTGGCGCTTGTTTCTATTGTACAAGTTCAGTTTAATACTGCTGGCCTTGGTTGACCTTCTGTACCGGTTTCAGTATATCAGTGTTCGAGCTCCTGGCCGATGCCATGACGCCAACCTGTATGGGCGATCGAAGCTGCGCACACTTCTTGAAAGTGGATACCTCGAATCGCCTGTAGTTATGATCGAAGGCGCTACTATAACACCATTCATTCTGTGTGACCAGGCATTTCCGCTGACAGCAACACTGCTTAAGCCATTCCCAAATGCATCACCTGGCACCCCCGAAGCTGCTTACAATTATAACCTTTCCAAAACAAAACGCATTGTTGAACACGCATTTGGACGCCTGAAAGCTCGTTTTCGTTTTGTCATGATGAAGCTAGAATGCAAGTTGCCCAATGCTAAACAAGCCATCAGCGCCTCAAGTGTTCTTCAAAATATCTGTGAGATCTTCAGAGACACTGTGGATCCTCAGTGGGAACAGGATGTGCCTGCATTTGATGCACTGTTTCCACAGCCATCGCACTCCACCGCTCAGTCAAGTGGAAAAGGACACGATGTTCGAGCTGCTTTTCCGCATTATTTCTGGAGACGTGCTCAACAGGCCGCATGACCAGCAGCATTGCACCACAGCATAGAAGCAGTGTGTGTGTGTGTACTTCGAAGGGTGTGTGACAATGAATACAATCGTGCTCCTTGACAGGCATGCAAGCAGTGAATATTTACTTTTTGCCTTAATCCACAAACACGACAAAAATAAATTGTCACGCTGGGCACTTTCTTCCTGCAGATGAATCTGCTTATCTCGGAACTTTCCTCCTTTCTCATGCCTTTTTCTAGACATCGACGCAGCTGCCGCTGCTCTTCAATGAGCGGCGCAGGCAGATTTGCATTTCATGGCTGCCTCATTCTTCTTTTGCGGGGCCCCAGTAAGCCCTGGCGACAAGCATTTTGCTTGGGAGTCGCAGTTTGTGAAGGCCCAGCTTCTTCGACAGGAGATGAAGGAACATGAGATGAAAGTGCACAAGATGAAGTTTCGGATGATGTTTCATATGCGTCATCCTGTGTAGGATATGCCATATCCCCATCCATGTTGGCGGGCGCGTCCCCATCGTCTTGGCTACTGTGGCCATTCTCCATTTGGGGGATGATCTCAAATGGAAAGTGACGAACAATTAATAATGCCAAAACCATTGTAAAGACTATCCGCGCAAACAAACTCAATCTGAATGCACAGGTTATCACAAAGGCAAAGTAAACACACTAAGAAATGGCTATTGCATGCACAGCCACCCGCACATTTAACATAAACACTCCAGCACGTGGCTTGCACCGACATTAGAGCCGCTGAGTGCTGACTGCTGGGTCCAAGGAGACGCTGTACGGTTCACTTGCGAAGGCTGGCGAAAGTGGGTGCCTTGCTGCTACCCCAATATGATCTCAGACCCAGCGGCAATAATGTTGATGGAAGCCACGCGCTCGAGCGTTTCTTACGTGTGCGGTGGTAGATGCAACATAATTCTGCCAGAGCCACCATGCGGCCGAGCTGTACGACTTGGCTAATGGCATCACGTAGTCTTTCTCTCTGATGTGCGCTGACGTTATACAAGCCCTGTCTGAGTAAAGGCTCAACCTTGCTAAGTGGTACGTTTGTTAGTGACAATATGCGGTATCACTTATACCATGAAGTCAGACTATAGATTTCCGAGCGTCGTAAGCAAATCTTGCAGCACCATACATGTTAACTTGCCACCGTTAACATATATCATTACATTACCGGCAGATTTGTGGACAAGGGAGCCATAGTGCTGCCGAGACGTGACTTCTTTTTGACCATGGTCAGCGACCAGCGAACGTCGTCAGGCAGTTCAGAAGCACGAAATATCGGCGACAATATGCACCCAAGATGTGCACATCTTACCTCCTCCACAGTGTTGCACTGGCTTTGCAGCATTTCTGACGGGTCATTCATTGGCAGGGCAATCAGGAGTTAGTGGATGTCCAAGTAATAGGGCCAAGTGATATATCCTTGCCCAGTCTTTTCTTTTTTGTTCATGTCTCTGCAACAACAAAGGAATAAAGGATAATATTAGGCATGTTTCGGAAAATTAACAGTTATTACAAACACGTAACAAGAATTACCAAACTGAAACAATTAATGAAATTCATGCCGAACTTTCCAAATGATTGACTTATATCTTCAGAGAAACAAATTTCTGCGGCAGTTTGTCAAGGATATGCGTCCCTGAATATTTGCTGGTGTTTATACATATGACATGAACGACTTCCGCCGTACAGGACAGGCGAAAAAAATCGAGAGCTCTCACCAGCCGCTTCAGGCCTCTACGGAGCGTCATCGCGTGGTCAATGCCAGGATCTCCCTGGGGTCGGAAGTGGTGGTAGCACATCTTGTCGGAATGAAGTGGACACATGGTAAACAAAGAAAATAACAGTTTGTACACCAAAGGGTCAATTGAGCTTGCTGTAGATATCAATAACCAAAACGGGAGGCGAGAACGAAACTTGCCGGCGGGTAATAGCTGATGTTCCCGGCTCATCTGCTGATCTGCCGAACTAAACTCAGACAACGCGACATCAATGTCCGAGTCATCGCTGCTCGAAAAATCAAAAAAGTCGCTTCTAGGATCGTAGGGATCATGTGAAACTGCTTTCTTTCGAGCGTGCTTGGTTCCGGATGTCGACGTCATCACGCCGATCAAGTGCACCTCGACTTTTGTGCTCGCGCGCCCTTTAATAATCTCCACCACACGGTAAAAGTGTAAACCGCACAGAAAAGGAAACTCTACTTTGTAAACAATCACCGAGGTGGCGCTACGAGTCCAGGTGCGCAGCGTTTTTTTTTTAAATATGCATTCAAAAACGTCAATCACCGGTGACCAATGCCCAGTGCTGTGGTAAGGAATGAGTAAAGTTAAAATAGCGTAACATAATCCGCCTGCTCCGCTGTGTGCGTCGTGGTTTTCTCTTTAATCGCTTTAACGAGCAAACAATGTACAAACAACTAAAATTCGTTTAAGAAGTTGTTCGCCGCGGAGCAAAAGGTTCGAGTTACCCATAGCGGCGGTTACAAAACAATGACACGTGCATGCAATACAGCCCCGACTTACTTGCGCGCGCAGTCCTGTTAACTCAGTTCCTGCCAAAATACACTCACCTATATTGTTTGCCAGATTCTCAATTTTTGTCATCGCCTCTTTCAAAGTCTAGCTGATGTTAGCCTCGAGCAGCTTTTCAACAATCAATTAGTACACTTTTGCGTTGGGCTTCGCCCTTCTTAAGTTATGGAGATGGTCTTCCCATATTTTGATAAGGGCGAATGTCTCTTCGGGGCTCCAGTCCGCTATTTTTTTCGGCTCCGCAGCCGCTGCAGCTGTAGCCATGGCACCGCACGTCAAACACGGACGAACCACCACGAGAGTACACAACACCGCTGCTGCCGTTGCTAAACAAACACATCCAATATGGCCGACCACCGCGACAGACTCCCCATCACACTCCCGATGCAGAGTGATAGCGGTCGAGCGCAACCCGGGTTGAAAATATCATCGCGGCAAAAATAATTTGTTTTTATCAGTTTAAAAAAATATCTTCTAACTTTGCTGACGCACGCATTATTTTTTCGCCTTGCGTGTGGCTGTTGTCTATGGGGTCAAGAGTGCACATTCCGCTGGAAATCGAATGCGAATGAGCTCCCTAACTCTTCCGATGGCAAATGTCATTCCATTCGAACGACATAAAATTTTCCCGTTCATACCCGACCAATGCGTGTAAAGCGTGCGGTCACAGAGCAAGGCTGCGACACATGCTCTGGGAATGTGCCGGCAACAGCAGTACTGAAACCGCCGCCGTTCGCGACGTGTCCATAACCGCGGCTGTTTCCAGCGTACAGGAAGCCTCGAGCTCACTCCTTCCTGACGCCGCCCCAGCTGCGGAGGCCGCCAATGACCTTCTCCTTGGGCCTCCGCTGGGAGGCGGCTCTCGAAAACTCGCCGCTGGAAGACGAGCTCTGAGCCGTCCGGCAAACCGAAAAGGCCACCCGAGTCCAAGGACTTCTAGCCGCCACTTGAGGCCACCACAACCAAAACTGCCAGACCATTGTCTTTAATATTGTTTATTTTCTCCTCAGAAGGAAGTTCATTTCTTTATTTATTTATTTATTTATTTATTTATTTATTGCTTGCATAGATGGATGCAGCTTTCGCATTCACCTTTGTAACAAGAATCCGACAAAGCCAAATCCTACGTCGCCGGTGGCGTTGCGTGAAGCGCGCGAATATTGGTCGGTTCAGTTAACGTTCCTTTTTAGCGTGTACTAGACGTTCTCTCTCTGCAATGTGCGCGCATGCTCCTTGAACTGAGTGTGCCCGTCGGTGCCTTGTTCAGATGCGGCGCTGATGTTCATCGCGACTGAGAGCAAATGTTGATATCACAGACGTGCTCTATAGCTGAGCTGCGTGCGCATAAACGCTTGTGTATTATATGCTTCGTGATTATATGCAGCTGTGAACCAACCACAAGCCTTCGACATCTTCAGTGTGCAGCGCTATCTTCCATAACGGTGAGGGGAGCCGGACAAGCAGTGTTCTTGTGTACCGTAATAAAGTCAGTCATCTTGTTACTTTAGCCTTTCTTTATAATATATATTGCCACATACCATTTCTTCTACACTGCAATCTTAGCGGGAATGTCTCTCCGCGTCACCGCTTAGTTATTCGATAGAACATCTATTCTTATAGCGTTTTACATTAATGACATTCTTATACATTTTCAATGATATTCATTTTTTCTGTGTCGAACAA
The DNA here is from genome assembly GCF_023375885.2 of Dermacentor andersoni. Classification (NCBI taxonomy): domain Eukaryota; kingdom Metazoa; phylum Arthropoda; class Arachnida; order Ixodida; family Ixodidae; genus Dermacentor; species Dermacentor andersoni. The sequence continues at coordinate 82,443,634 of NC_092816.1, forward strand.
TGGCTGTTCAATGGTTGCTCGCGTCCCATACTCATTATATGTTCTTTTTTTCTAATGGATTTGTGGGCTTTTTCATGAACAGAAAACAGTGTTTCGAAGCGTGGACCGTTGGGCCAGTTGGTGCATCATGTGTTGTCGTTGAGCGGAAATACGGGCGGGAAGACACGGAGTGGACGTCTTCCACTCCGTATTTCCTCTCAACGACACTGCATAAATTGTTTCGTTGTATGTTCAATGTACCGTCATTTTTCTTCAATATTTGTCGACTGTCATCTCTGTGGATGTGCTAAATATAACATCCAATCAAGTTTTGTCAATGTTCTTATGTATTTGCGACATATTTTTTGGTTTCCACTATCATATTCCGAAATAAAAGAAATGATTTACACAGTGAAAACCTTGTGATGCTATTGTGGCCGTAAAATTTATTTATGTAGTTTGTACCGTTTGCTCATACTCAGTACGGATTACGATAAAAGCAAATACGAGGAGGAAGAAGCGCGGAGATGGGTGCGTGGAGATTGGTGCGTGGAGAAATCAGTTGCATGCCACTGTTGACGGCTTCAAAGTAATTCATTGTTCACTTAAACGTAGTGCTTGCAAAAATTGCGGTACTTGAACTGTTACTTGAAGAAGTCCACGGTCATGGAAGGCATTGTGTCACCGTACAATGGCTCTTTTCGGGAATAGTAATAAAATTAGATCCAAAATTTTGCTTCCGCATGTAACTTGGCTAACAAGTTCCGCAGAGGAAAATTCAGTGCAATTTCCATGAACTTCTTAGGAGTACCCGAATGAGAGGTCGCGGCAATGCCATGTATGTGGGGAAAACTGAAGCCTTCAAACAAAACAACAAATTGATATTGTGGTGTCTGGCCAGACAAGGCGCATGACACTGGACCACGCAAGCGCAGTATGTACATTCCCTTTATACGTCACAGTTAAGCCACTTATATAGCAAAACCCATTGAATTACGATGACAATGTGTACACTGAAAGAAACAAAACTGAAACAATAAAGAAGGATACAACATTGCCTCGCGCTTGAAAATACAACATAATTTGTAACAATGAAATAACTCAAATCGAACACTTATTGTTCAGGTGAAGAAAACCTAAATCTTTCGACAGGTCGGCGTACCCTAGTGCTGCGACGCAAATGTTGCTCTACCGAATCCTCTAAAAGAGCGACCAATTCTTCATTGACTTCAGTCCTTATTTCCGGCGATCGCAACATTTCACCCTGTTCAGCGTCTGCGCAGCCTTCAGCCCCAGCGGTACCCGAGTAGTCATGAAGAGGCAATTCCCATGCCCATTGTTCTGTTGTCTGCGATTGGTTGCACGGAACCCGAACTAGTTTAAACGCGTTCCTGCAACGACCGTCGCTCAACAAAAAGCTACTTATGCCTTTTCTGCCGACAATCCTGAAAGGTCCCATGAAGTTTACCGATGCTTTGCCACCGCCGGCTGGCTTGCGTACACGAACGAAGTCCCCCACACAAGAGGCTGGTCTTTTCGCACCTCGCCTCCTGTCCGTATACTGTTTTGCATACGTCTGCTTCGCCTTAACCCTAGCAGTAACATTTTTATCCAAACCGGCATGGACACCCACTCTTGTCGGCAAACCCACTGTATTGAGTCTTGTCCTTGGCTGGCACCCGTGAAGCAACTTGGCTGGCGACACACCCGTTGTCGCGTGCGGCGTCGACCTATATATTCCGAGATAGTCAACAACAGCAACCTGGAGGGGCCGTTGTTCGAATCGGGCAACCTGCATGAAATCTTTCAGCACGCGATTAAAGCGTTCATCGCGCTGTTTCCTTGTGGATAGTACAGAGAAGAACAACGATGCGCAATACCCCTCTCTCTCAAGAATGTTTCAGACATTTGCGATCTAAACTGAGGCCCATTATCTGTGAAAATTTCTTCCGGATAGCCTTATCGGCTGAACACAGTCTGCAAAAAAATGACCACACTCTGTGACGTCACTGTACACGAAAAAGCAACCTCAGGCCGCTTGGAATGATAATCGATCAACGATATCATGTACCTACAGTTTGAAGGCGCCCAGTCAATCGGTCCCACTAAATCCATTGCTAACTTCTGCTATGGTAGCGCTGTAAACGTGCCCGGCTGCTGCGGTGCAAACGACGGTTTAGCGGACTTGTCCGCGGCCGGACAGATATGACAAAAATGGATTGCTTCTTCCACCTGTTTATTCAACCACGGCCACCAGTAAAGACCACGTAATCTCTGCTTCGTCCTCACAATTCTTGGGTGACCTTCGTGCGCAAAACCAACAAGGAGCGAGGTTAATTCACTCGGTACAACTACCTGCTCGCCGCGCATCAAAAGGTCATCAACGAAAGAAAGCTCTTCCCGCACGTTAAAAAACGGCATTATTTCTGCTGGCAAAGTTTTCTAGACGCCCAGCCATGTGCCACGTGTACAACAACCTGTTGCAATGTGCTGTCAGCAGCAGTGGCCACCTGCAGCCGTTCCTTTGTTATTCACTCTGATACAACGGACAGAATTTCTTCCTGCATCGTCTGCTGCGAATCACAGTCAAGAGGTAGGCGTGAAAGCGCATCGGCAACAATATTTTGCGATCCCTTTTGGTACTCTATGTCAAAGTTTTAATACAAAAGTCGAGCTGACCATCTGGATATACGCAAAGGTCGGCGACCTGTACCGGCAGCTGAAAGTAACGTCACCAGTGCCTGATGGTCCGTACGCAACAAAAGTTTTCTACCCCACAAGTAGACGTGCTAGCGCTCGCACGCGAAGAGACAAGTAAGGGCCTCGCGTTCCCCAGAGGAGTACTTGTCTGCTAAACCGTCGTTTGCACTGCTGCAGCCGGGCACGTTTACAGCGCTACCATAGCAGAAGTTAGCAATGGATTTAGTGGGACCGATTGACTGGGCGCCTTCAAACTGTAGGTACATGATATCGTTGATCGATTATCATTCCAAGCGGCCTGAGGTTGCTTTTTCGTGTACAGTGACGTCACAGAGTGTGGTCATTTTTTTGCAGACTGTGTTCAGCCGATAAGGGTATCCGGAAGAAATTGTCACAGATAATGGGCCTTAGTTTAGATCGCAAATGTCTGAAACATTCTAGAGAGAGAGGGGTATTGCGCATCGTTGTTCTTCTCTGTACTATCCACAAGAAAACAGCGCGATTGAACGCTTTAATCGCGTGCTGAAAGATTTCATGCAGGTTGCCCGATTCAAACAACGGCCCCTCCAGGTTGCTGTGGTTGACTATCTCGGAATATATAGGTCGACGCCGCACGCGACAACGGGTGTGTCGCCAGCCAAGTTGCTTCACGGGTGCCAGCCAAGGACAAGACTCAATACAGTGGGTTTGCCGACAAGAGAGGGTGTCCATGCCGGTTCGGATAAAAATGTGACTGCTAGGGTTAAGGCGAAGCAGATGTATGCAGAACAGTATACGGACAGGAGGCGAGGTGCGAAAAGACTAGCCTCTTGTGTGGGGGACTTCGTTCGTGTACGCAAGCCAGCAGGCGGTGGCAAAGCATCGGTAAACTTCATGGGACCTTTCAAGATTGTCGGCAGAAAAGGCATAAGTAGCTTTTTGATGTGCGACGGTTGTTGCAGGAACGCGTCTAAACTAGTTCGGGTTCCGTGCAACCAATCGCAGACAACAGAACAATGGGCATGGGAATTGCCTCGTCATGACTACTCGGGTACCGCTGGGGCTGAAAGCCGCGCAGACGCTGAACAGGGTGAAATGTTGCGATCGCCGGAAACAAGGGCTGAAGTCAACAAAGAATTGGTCGCTCTTTTAGAGGATTCGGTAGAGCAACGTTTGCGTCGCAGCACTAGAGTACGCCGACCTGTCGAAAGATTTGGGTTTTCTTCACCTGAACAATAAGTGTTTAGTTCGAGTTATTTCATTGTTACAAATTACTATGTTGTATTTTCAAGCGTGAGGCGATGTTGTATCCTTCTTTGTTTCAGTTTCGTTTCTTTCAGTGTACACATTGTCATCGTCATTCAATGTGTTTTGCTATATAAGTTGCTTTACTGTGACGAATAAAGGGAATGTACATACTGCGCTTGCGTGGTCCAGTGTCATGCGTCTTGTCTGGCCAGACACCACAATATCAGTTTGTTGTTTTGTTTGAAGACTTCAGTTTTCCCCACATACATGGCATTTCCGCGACCTCTCATTCGGGTACTCCTAAGAAGTTCATGGAAATTGCACTGAATTTTCCTCTGCGGAACTTGTTAGCCAAGTTACATGCGGAAGCAAAATTTTGGATCTAATTTTATTACTATTCCCGAAAAGAGCCATTGTGCAATGACAAGATGGCTTCCATGACCATGGACTCCTTCAAGTAACAGTTCAAGTACCGTAATTTTTGCAAGCACTACGTTTAAGTGAACAATGAATTACTTTGAAGCCGTCAACAACGGCATACAACAGATTTCTCCACGCACCAATCTCCGCGCACCCATCTCCGCGCTTCCTCCTCCTCGTATTTGCTTTTATCGTTATCCGTACTCAGTATGACCAAACGGTACAAAATAAGTAAATAAATTTTACGGCCACAACCGCATCACAAAGTTTTGACTTTGCAAATCATTTCTTTTATTTCGAAATATGATAGCGGAAACCAAAAAAAATGTCGCAAATACATACGAACATTCACAAAAACTTGATTGGATGTTATATTTAGCACATCCACATTGATGACGATCGAGAAATATTGAAGAAAAATGACGGTACATTGAACATACAACGAAACAATTTATGCAGTGTCGTTGAGAGCGGGAAGATGTCCACTCCGTTTCTTCCCGCCCGTATTTCCGCTCCACAACAACACATGATGCACCCACTGGCCCAACAGTCCACGCTTCGAAACAGTTTATTTTCTGTTCATGAAAATGCCCCCAAATCAACTAGAAAAAAAAATTGAGCATATAATGAGTATGGGGCGCGACCCACCATTGAACAACCATTGTACGACACAAAAAAAATGAATATCATTGAAAATGTATAAGAATGTCATTAATGTAAAACGCTATAAGAATAGTAGATGTTCTATCGAATAAATAAGCGATGACGCGGAGAGACATGCCCGCCAAGATTGCAGTGTAGAAGAAATGGTATATACCATTATATACGGTATTAAAAAAAAGGCTAAAGTAACAAGGTGACTGACTCTAATACGGTACAAAGAACACTGCTTAATATCCGGCTCCCCTCACCGTTATGGATGATAGCGCTGCACACTGAAGATGTCGAAGGCTTGTGGTTGCTTCACAGCTCCACATAATCACGATGCATATAACACACAAGCATTCATGTGCACGAAGCCCAGCTAGAGCACATCTGTGACATCAACATTTGCTCTTAGTCGCGATGAACATCAGCGCCGCATCTGAACAAGGCACCGACGGGCACACTTAGTTCAAGGAGCATGCGCGCACATTGCACAGAGAGAATGTCTAGTACACGCTAAAAAGGAACGTTAACTGAACCGACCAATCTTCGCTCGCTTCGCGCAACGCCACCGGCGACGTAGGATTTGGCTTTGTCGGATTCTTGTTACAAATGTGAATCCGAAAACTGCATCTATCCATGCAAGCAATAAATAAATAAACAAGTAAATAAACTTCCTTCTGAGGAGAAAATAAACTATATTAAAGACAATGGTCTGGCAGTTTTGGTTGTTGTGGCCTCAAGTGGCGGCTAGAAGTCCTTGGACTCGGGTGGCCTTTTCGGTTTGCCGGACGGCTCAGGACTCGTCTTCCAGCTGCGAATTTTCGATTGCCGCCTCCCAGCGGAGGCCGAAGGAGAAGGTCATTGGCGGCCTCAGCAGCCGGGGCGGCGTCAGGAAGGAGTGAGCTCGAGGCTTCCTGTAGGCTGGTAACAGCCGCGGTTATGGACGCGTCGCGAACGGCGCCGGTTTCAGTACCGCTGTTGCCGGCACATTCCCAGAGCATGTGTCGCAGCCTGACTCTGTGATCGCACGCTTTACACGCATTGATCGGGTATAAAAGGGAAAATTTTATGTCTTTCGAATGGAATGGCCTTTGCCATCGGAAGAGTTAGGGGAACTCATTCGCATTGGATTTCGAAATGAATGTACCCTCTTGACCCCATAGACAACAGCCACACGCAACGCGAAAAAATAATGCGTGCATCAGCAAAGTCAGAAGATATTTTTTTAAGCTTATAAAAACGAATAATTATTTTTTTCGCGATGGCCCATTTTGGCCCATTTCGATCCTTCTGCGCCTACCGAAGTCCGTACTGATGCCAGCGGTCACGGAATTGGAGCAGTACTGGCACAACGCCAGCGTGGCCACGACCGTGTTATCGCTTACGCCAGCAGGCTCCTCTCACCCGCGGAGCGCAACTATTCCATCACTGAGCGTGAGTGTCTGGCCCTAGTTTGGGCGGTTGCGAAATTCCGCCCATACTTATATGGCCGATCCTTTTCCGTTGTCACAGACCATCACGCGCTTTGCTGGTTATGCTCACTGAAAGATCCTACAGGAAGACTTGGTCGCTGGGCCTTACGCCTCCAAGAATATTCGTATACTGTCACCTATAAATCTGGCCGACTACACAAGGACGCTGACTGCCTGTCTCGCTACCCGGTCGACGAGCCTGACGACGCCGACAGTAGTAGCGCCAACGGCATTTTCTCTGTCTCTGCCTTCGGTAACATCGCCGATGAGCAGTACCGAGACCTATCGCTGCGAGCACTTATCGAGCGTCTGCGCTCTACACCTACCGACGCATCCGTTCGCCGATATGTCCTCCAGGGTGGCATTCTGTATCGAAGGAACTTCCTCCCTGACGGCTCTGACCTTCTTCTTGTCGTGCCAAAACAGCTACGACAGACTGTGCTCTTTGAGATGCATGACGCACCCACTTCAGGACATCTTGGGGTAACCCGCACGTACGACCGCGTCCGCCGCCGCTTCTATTGGCCTGGTCTCGCTCGCTCCGTTCGACGCTATGTTGCTGCCTGTGATCCCTGCCAGCGTCGGAAGACACCTCAGGTGCTACCTGCCGGTCATCTCCAGCCGATCACCGTCCCTGTGGAACCGTTCTTTCGTGTTGGATTAGACCTGCTCGGTCCCTTTCCCACGTCATCTTCTGGGAACAAATGGGTAGCCGTCGCGACTGATTACGCCACCCGATACGCTATCACTCGGGCTCTCCCTACCAGCTGCGCCACTGACGTCGCGGACTTTCTCTTGCGTGACATTATCTTGCTTCATGGCGCCCCGCGACAGCTGCTTACTGACCGTGGTCGAAACTTCCTCTCGAAAGTTATCGCTGACATTGTGCGTTCCTGCTCCATTCAACACAAACTGACTACTTCATACCATCCTCAAACCAATGGCCTGACAGAGCGGTTAAACCGTACTCTTACCGATATGCTGGCCAAGTACGTTTCCAAGGACCACCACGACTGGGACATTGCCCTTCCTTACGTAACATTTGCGTACAATTCTTCCCGGCACGACACCGCCGGATTTTCTCCCTTTTATCTACTGTACGGTCGCGAACCTACCTTGCCCCTAGACACGGCACTTCCTCCTGCTGCGGTCTCAACAAGCGAGTATGCGCGCGACGCCATCGCCCTCGCTGACCATGCACGCCAGCTTGCCCGTGCTCGACTGACGGCCTCACAGACCACTCAGCAGTGTCAGTACAACGCCCGCCATCGTGACGTACAGTTTTCACCTGGTGCGCTCGTGCTCCTGTGGTCGCCCTCTCGTCACGTCGGACTTTCAGAGAAGCTCCTTTCGCGATACACAGGGCCCTACCGCGTGCTGCGCCAGGTGACGCCTGTGACTTACGAAATTGCTCCTGTGGCCTCAACCTCGTCCTCTCCTGTGGCATCTAGTGATGTCGTACACGTCAGTAGGCTCAAGGCCTACTACACTGCTTCCGAGTCCGATCTTTAGTCGCTCCGGGACGGCGCTTTTGCAGCCGGGGGTAGTGCTACGGCACAATATGCGCGATCACGAAAGGCCAGCAGTGTGAAGACGACGACGACGATTAGAAGCTAGCGCGGGTTGTTGCCTCTTGGCCAAGCGCAGCGTATTTTCCTTGTAAATATATTTGTACATAGCTTTTCGTCTGCGTCTTCCTACGTAACAATATGTTCAACAGGGGCTGTGCTCAAGCGCTATTACTCTGCATCGGGAGTCTGTCGCGGCGGTCGTCCATATTGGACGTGTTTGTTTAGCAAACACGTCCGTTCCCATATTTTGGGAGCTCTGCTTAAGGGAGCACTTATGGATAGTTTTGAGAGTTCGATTTTTGCTTTTTATGGGAACATTTAGGAGAATGCTTGGGAGTGAATTTTTACAGCTTTAGGGAGCTGTTTTACTAAGGGAGTTTTAAACAGATGTTTTGGGAGTGCATTTTAGCTCCTTATTAGAGCTTTTACAGGTAGGTCTGGGAGTTTATTATGCACTTTTTGGGAATTTTACGAGGTTGAAGGGAGTTCTTTTTGTGTGTGTGTTTAGTAGATTGTGTCTGACGAGTGCAAAAACCATGACAAAGCAATAAAATGTCTGGAAATTTATTGCAGTTCCAGAATCAAATATGCCAGCATGATAGTACAATCAATGACTATTAGCATAATGAAAGTGAAATAATTCAATAAATTGGATACAAACAAGCAAACCAGTTTGACAGGAAATTCAAGCATATTGCAAGCTTCAGTACAGTTCAAAATCCACAAGTGCAGCCAAGACTGAAATTCAGCGGCTCAAAACATCATGAGCTATTTGGCAGTCCTTGCATGCATTAGAACAGGCCACATTTGTTTTTGCATGTAAAAAGCATGCTACAAAAATGATGCAAAGGAGGCCAGACAGCACCAATGACCTAGAACATACTGAAAGTACCTTTGAATACCTATGCTATTTCTAATAGACATCTACGTACAACTTATTCTCTCATGTAACACACAGCTGCAAAGAAAAAGCAGAGGTGGCACCACCCCACTCTGAATCAATTTCCTTAGCGTGCAGTACCTGAAATTCAAGCTTGCCAGCTAGAGAACATGACATGTTCACAGCAAAATGGGCATAATGTGATAACAGTAGAAAAACAGGTGATATCTCAGGCTGAAGTTAATTCAAGGGGACTAGTCGTCGTCAGGGAAAAAAAATCCAAGCAGACAATTCCAGCTCACACTTACTTGCATACACAGATGTCGCTACATAGGTTTGTGTTGTGATGCCCCATGACCTAAGTCAGCATCAAAGAGGTTCATTAAAGAGTGGCACATATGCAGTGGCACACACCCAGTGTACATACACAAGTTTGTGTCAAAAAAGTTCGTTGGAGAGCTGCATCTACCCAGTGGCCCCAAGTGCTCGTAGTAGCCCCAGGGGCACATACTGAATTTCCACAAATATAAGGAGTTTTTTTTTTCAAAATTTCTGGCCTCAGAAGACGCCTCGCATTATATAACTGACATAGACACAAACAACAAGATCACTCATAGAAAGTGGTGCCAGCAACCTGCCAAACTCCCATACTTCTACACACCTTGCTGGATATCCATGGAGTGGAGAAAAGTGAACTATATAAATACTGCCAAGGAAAACGGTTGTTACCCTAACGAAGAAGTCCACTTCTCAAAAAAATTTCTCCACCTGATATAACACTTGTTCGACCTCTGCTGATCACCTTCAGCTGAATATTGCATATCACACAAAGCAGCAATTCAACTATAATTTTTAGTTTTATAATGAAACAAAGATTTCTTAGGATGTGAAAGAAAATATGATACAGGAACCCTTAACAGTATCCATAAGTGTGAAATTTTTACACAGGCAAAGAGGCAAACACTTTGCCACCAGGGCACACATAAGGCGTCATTAAATTTTCTCTGCAAAAAGCCTTAACACCCCGACGACAGGTGGTGTTGCATGGAGCCATGCATGCATGTCAAAAAATAGGCATTTTGTATTTTCTTCTTCCACAAGATCAAGGCAGGCAGGCTGTGATGCTGTGCAAACAGTGGTGGCCTTCAAAAGGGAAGGAATCCACACAAAAAGCCATGGTACTGTTGAGATGGCAGTGCATGATAGGGAGCATTCTGGAAAACCAAACGTAAATAGATTATGTACTATTGTATTGCAAACAGACACCGCATGAATATTTAAACATAGCATCACCAATTATTCAACTGTGCTGGGCCATTCAATGCTACCACTCCAAGTGCATCTTGGCCACCTCAGATTTTAGGAAATATTACAGCCCATTGTACAGTTGCAGACTGGATGAAGTGGAGAGTATGACGAAAGCCCGTCTGGTCGGGATGATGCATACTAAAAGGAAGAGGTACAGACACCGACCAAAATGTTTAAAATAGTTTTTTACGTTTTCAAATTCAAATAAATTCAAATACCTTCAAAAATTCAAATAAGTACTTTAAACCATTTTGGTCAGTGTCCGGACCTCTTCCTTTTAAGTCGCAGAATGCACAAACAGAATACTTCGCGAAAATTTCACATGGTGTGAGTATCGTTATCTTGTAGGCTAAGGTTGAAACATCACGGCACTGACAAAGCTACAAACAAGTGTTTCTACGAACGACCACAAGGCCTTCCAGAATGTTTCATTATGTGAGATAGACCATTAATGTTTTTTATCTGCAAAGAGTATCTTCTTATTGTGACTTAAGTATAATAGACCTTCGAGCAATTTCTGAAAAGTATTTTCATCCAGCTCGGGTGGTTTATAGGCGCAAATAACCAATTTAGGAACCCCCATTTTGTAGTGAAGAAAGCTTATATTAAAAAAACCTATAGCTGCAGTGATTAAGAGTTTCTGAAATATTGAATCAACTCTTTATATCTGCAGAAGCTCTTTAATTAGGTATTAGGACGCCTTGCAGCACTGACAATGAAAGGAAATCATGACAACATATTACAAAAACTAATAAAATGAATGTGTTCTTGATAATATATGTTGTTGTATTATACACAGATTATACAAAACACCAGCAGTAATGTGCATATCTTCAGAGTGCACACACAGTTCACCAACGTAATAATAAATACAGGTCAACATCATAAAGCAACACATAGGTACTGGCGTTTTTCTTTCACATTGGCCTAAAAACCAATCACATGAGCATTCAGCCATCATATAAGCAGCACCTGCTTGCATGAATTCAAGGAACTTTCAGATGTGCAAAATCGTTTAGGAGCTTTTAAGCAATAGGCATGACACTGCTATTATGGTTAATTTGTTGCCTGTAAGTGGTAAATCAAGTGAACTGCTAGTTGTCCTTCCGGTGAAGGATATTGCAGAAAATGTGAGGACAAAAAGATTATAGTAGCTATTTGGAACTCATGAATGTTAAGAAGATAATATGCAATGTTACCATGCTGACAGACAGTCAGATAAAAGATGATACAAAGAAAATATTATATATAGATTACACAGATGCAAGCATTCTGCTTCTTTATTGCTGCAAAACTCTGTAGTTATAGAAGTGCTTCATCCCCTGAAAAATATTTTTAGCAATACATTCACTATGGAGTTCTATTGAGGATGCATCAGATTTGCATGCTACAAGTGGTTTGAGCTGTTCAGAGACAGACATCTGGCTTGTAAACGCAAGAGCATGACGAAATACTGCAAGTGCTCCAGAAAAATGCTTGCATGGTAAGGGAAATGACAAAAACAAGAATGTGGATTAAAAGACCAAACTGCCCCAAAGTCTAATTTTAGCAATGTAAGGTTTTATGAAACATAATTACAGTTCTAAGACAAAACAAAATACCAACATGATATGCAGAGAATGGGTGCTGGACATCAAGCAACCTCACTAAACAATGATTACATACATAAAAACGACACATTCGCAGGAAATTTCACAATACACGACATATAATCTATATGATTCATGATGCACCCATGTCATACATCATATTGTTCAAGTAACTAACTTCTTTATTTAAGACCCCTGTAGAAGGTTTGTTAATGTAGTTATTGGTTTCTTGGATGGAAAAGACCTAGTATACAAATCTGCACTTCCCTGCCTTATATTTGCAAACTGCATGTGTACAGTCACAGTTTGGCACAGTTTGGCATGTTTTGCAATGTTTTGTGAGATATCCAGATGCTGTTACCACCTACATCTGTGCACAATGCTCCTGCAGCCTGCCATTACCATAAATCCTGGTCTATCCTACATAATACCCCAGTCACACAGGCACTTTCAAAGTCCTTTGAACCAAAGATCCTTTACTTCAAGGGTGAATGTGCACTGTCACACAGGCACAGCAAAGGAGCCCTACTGGAAGGGGGCTTTGAGTCAAAGGAGTGCGCGTTCGTCCTTTGAAACCTCAAGGGAATACTCCCAAGCCTAGAGGGCGTCTGACAGTAGAAAAAATAATCTAAAGATATGGAAGTTCAATTTTTACCTCTTCAGAACGAGCTTATAAGTACTGAATACTGTTACTAAAGTACTAAACACTTTCGGGACACCCGCAATCTCCATCATGAAAGCGCCGGTACAGCAACACCGGCACGGCCTGTCGTCAGCAGCAACCTCGACACAACACGGTTGCCATGTGCGATTTGGTTCTTTGGTTAGTGGCTGCTAGGCATCCCAGTCTCCTTGGCTTTTTTCTGCACATCTTCCCTTGTCACTTTTGTTTTTTAGTTTTTACAGCGTTTACGTGTACCTACCGCTACCTAGCAACAATGAACGAAACAAAGCAGCTGAAGCAAGGGCAACAATGAATAATCGACGCCAATGTGCGGTGTACGAAGCGGTACACATGGTGGCCATCATTACAATAAATACATCTGTTTGTGATAAAGTAATGCCTTTACTACGTGTGCATTTTGTTTTGATGTTTCTATGTATTAGGAAAAATAAATGTTGCTGAAAAAAATGCGACAAATTTATTATAAGACGCATTGGGCCATATTTTTTATTACTTTCAAGGTGATGGTAGCGCTAAGGATACATTGCGGTTTCTGTTAAAAGCTTCAACGAAGACTACCTGGAGACCATGTAGCACCGACATATATCCGTTGAACTAATGTCTTTGAAAGCTCAATGCTCCTTAACTTCAAAGGACCTTTGGCATGCTCGTGTGACGGGTATAACACTTTCTGCTGAAGGCATTAAAGGCACTCAAAGGTGCCTCAAAGACAGGCTGAGCATTCTGCGCAGGTTAGCGTGTTAGCAAGGCCTGAAACACTTGCAGGACATCGTAAATGATTTCAATACATGGCAAAATACAACAGCACAACATACTCAGAAAATGTAAGGCTAAAATTGCACACTGATATATAAGGGCCTTCCCAGACAAACCGATAAATGCAATAGCACACCTTCTATTGAAATCTCTAATATAAAAATTGATTACTTGAAAAAGATGTATGGTACATGCAAAGTAGAATGAGTGATGTATGTTATATGTCACGTATAGTCAAATTTTGCTGCAAATTTGAGCATTTCATGCATGCATAGAATCGCACTCATGTACTAAAACAAGTTCATGTGTAGTGCTCATCCTGTGCATTTCATGTGTTTCATCTTATAGTGTAGTAACTGTTTCCTAATGCCAGTAACCAACTCTCCCAGCTTTCAGCAATAGTATGCAAGATTATTTATTCTTAGAAGTATGATAGCAGGAAGAAACAAGGATAAAGACCTGTCAACAGGACTAGCATCAACTACAAGCTGATTTGGCTCCTGGATGGAAACGAGTATTAGTAACCGTAATCATTATCAATGTTTCAATGAGGGAGTGGGTGAACCCAGAACTTGCACAAATAACTACAGTAGCCACATGGCTGAACATATGAGCCGTGGGTGTTTCCCTATCTTCCAGCACATGAGGTTAGTTGCAGAGCCCTGATAGAGCTGAGAGGGAAGTGATTGTGGTTTTCCACATTAGCAAATAAAGATCGACAGTGTCGGAAAATAATCACCATCTCTCATCGAAAACATGTAATTTTTTATAGAGCACTTATCCTCAATTCATTACACAGATTGCGTTAGGTGACTAATTTGTTTTAGTACTGTTCTTAGTGCCCCATACAAGATTAACCTTTTCCATGCCAATTTTATTTTCAGAAAACCACTGAAATTTCTAAAATATTTTTATTAGCTATTCTTTGTGAAGGGTTTTTATTACTGCAATATCAGCAGTTCGTTTAAAATTTTCTGCTGCCTTTTACTAGCTGTTTTTCATGTTTTTAGGTTGCAAACAGACAAGGACGCAGAAACTGTCTACATGAAGCATATTTTTTTAAAGAAAGTCAAGCGTGCTTTTGTTATCCTCCATGAAACATGTTATTGCAGGAAGAAAGGTGGTTAACCGAGGGCCCCTATTTTTATTAGTCATATCATAAGAAGCCAACAAACACTGACACCAAGGACAACATAGGGGAAATTACTTGAGCTTAATAAATGAAATAATGAAACGATAAATTAATGGAAATGAAAGTGGATGAAAAAACAACCTGCCACAGGTGGGGAACGATCCCACAACCTTCGCATTTCGCATGCGATGCTCTACCAATTGAGCACCGCGGCGCCGTTTACCGATCCACTTTCTTGGGTATTTATGTTTCCTTGTAGAACCCTGGGAGTGTTAGCCAGCGTTACCACTCACAGACCTTGGCGGCGGACATGGAACGTCCTTTCTGCCGCAGGCGTCACGAGAACGTGATCTTTTTTTAGTGAAGGCAACCGGTCAATAAACCCACACATGCTACCTGAAGGCATCAATGTTGCCCGATTCGAGACACTCGTTATGTAATAAATGAGAAGAAAGAGGGTTAACCGAGGGCCCAATTTTTACTAGCAATATCATAAGAAGCCAACAAACACCAAGGACAACATAGGGGAAATTACTTGAGCTTAATAAATGAAATAACGAAATGATAAATTAATCAAAATGAAAGTCGATGAAAAATCAACTTGCCACAGGTGGAGAACGATCCCACAAGTTCACTTTCTTTTTTTGGGGTGGGGGCAAAAACTGAACACATAACTAATCACTGATCTATCATGCAAGTTGTGTTTGCCTATCTCAAGTCTATATAAAGACAGAAAACTAGGCTCAGGTGTTTTTATCTCAAAAGAAAAGACAACCTTTTATACGGCAACCTATCAACTTGAAGCCCACGGTAGTAGTTCTCTTCTATGGCATCTAGCTGTTGAGCACGAGTCAAATAAAAGTTAATGCAAATGTATTAGTGTTCCATGCTTTTAATGCATGGAAAAGGGACACTAAAGGAAATGAATGAGTTAAGTTAGATTAAAGGTTAGCCTTTTGTAATAACAAATTCATCATTTATACCACGAACAGAGCTTTTATAAGCAAGAAAATGAGAGAACTGGAACATCAAAGGGCACCAACTAATATATTGAACCAAATTCTGTAGTTTTATTTGCCAAAACCACAGTATGATTATGAGGCATGAAGTACGAGGGATTCTGGAATAATTTTGACCCCCTTGGTTACTCTACTGTGCATACAGTGCAAAACACACATGCATTTTTGCATTTCACACCTATCAAAATGCAGCTGCCACAGCTACAATTTGATTATCCACCATCAGGCTTGGCGGCGCAACACCAAACAGCCCAACTCAGAGCCCATGCTTGTCAGCAACCTTCTGCAGTGAGTGCATCACTTGGTGCTCATGAGGCAGTACTTCCAGCTGCTTCAGCTGCTTTAAAGTGTGCGCACTGCTGGCTTTTGCTGTTTTACAGCCCTTAAAGCCCAACTACAACAAAAGTTAGGGCTGCATAAAAAAACGATTCAAACAGTGTAAATACAAAACAGCATTCTAGCAATCTTGATACCGAGACTGAAATGAATGCCACAATTACCAGTAACTGGCAGTGAGGCATGACTCAGATTGCAGGGCACCTTAGTGTGGCCTACGAGATAAGGGACCACCTGCAGCTGCCTGCAGTGATAAAAACCTGGAGGCGATGTGGACTCTCGTCATAGCCACTAACCACCAGGTTCATGTGTCGTCTGCTAATACAGTATTAAAAGAATATCAAAAAGAAAATTAGATACCAGCCCCGCAGCTTTGCCAAGATCACTACAGTAGTATTTACTACTAATTTATTACCAATATAGCCAAAGTGAAATTTCATTGCATTTGGAATTTAAGCTTTTGCAGTAGGGGTTTTGAGATGTGATAATTGCAATGCTCCTGTGCTTTGTGACATTACATCACTAGATATTTGGCAACGGCGTGGTTCTAAGTGTTTTTACATACATCGATATCTTGATTCTTTTACAACCTAACTCTAATATGACACATGAGAATACGGTAGATAACATTTGAAATGTCTTTAATGGGCACGGAAAAGGACTAACCTTTACACATGAGACACGCATGGTGAAAGCATTGTAAGCAAGGCTCCCACGTGTCCTTAAATAATTTTTCACTTTGGTAGGTGTCAGTTCTGTTTTTTCCCTTGACTCTTCCTAACCGGACAAGACTTCGTCAGACTCAACTTCATTAACCCATTGACAATATGCTGCATATCTTAGGTAAACATTTGATGCTCACCCTAATGCATGTTTCCTGAAGTTACCAACTAAGAGCAAAGAAAGGTTAGGTACTGTATGAACCATCCTAAATCCATGTTAAGCCCACAATTGCCCAATGTGCCTTGAATAGGTTCTAAAAATGTGTATTAACACAAGGCGCAATAGATTTTGTGCTCAAGTTGGCATGTTCATAACAGCAGGCCTCCCTCACTCTCATCATCGGAATCTCAGAATCCCTACTGCGAAAACTTCAGGAGTGGAAAGCAGCAAAGGTAACAGTGCGCAGTTTGAAGCAGCCAGAGGCACTGCCTCATGAGCACAGCAGTTGCACTCACTGAAGAAGGTTAATGACAAATATGGGGCCCCATTCGTGCTGCTGGTTCCGAAGAAGCCATCTAAGCTTTTTTCCCACGCTTGAGTGTAAAAATACAGCTGCTTTTAACAAAAGGCATGCAACACCGTTCATGAATTGTGCCATTGGAATGGTTTACCAAATAACCACTTACTTCTGGTAAGCTCTACACAAGCCAAATTGGACGCTGCACTGATGAAAGGGCAAGAGAACATTTGCAGAATATAAAAACAAAGTAAGACCAATGTAGGTGAGCATTGTAACACATGCACTTGTCATCCACTTGAAATATATTCTTGGCAGAAGTAGAAACATGAATTCACAACTGATATCAGAAGCTCTTTTAATATCAAAGAATGACTGTGTAATTATTCTTTTTTTTTCTATTTCTCACAAGTATGTGTATGAATGTTTTTTGCTTTCGGTTTACACAGGTTGCTACACCTCAATTTGTTTGACCCTGTTCCCTTCTTTGCAATCTTTCCTCCCTCCCCCTCTTTTATGAACTTCCAGAGAGATTATATGAATAGTTCCTGCTTTCTTAGACAACATGGCACACACGCGGTGGATGTGGAACATCCTTTCTGCTGCAGGCATCACAAGTACGTGATTTTTTTGGGTGAAGGCAACTGGTCAATAAAGCCCCACATGCCAACTGAAGGCATCAATGTTGCCGGAATCGAGACCCTTGTTATGTAATGAACGAGAAGAAAGCAGGTTAACCGAGGGGCCCGATTTTTATTAATCATGAGACGCCAACAAACAAAGGCACCAAGGACAACACAGGGAAAATTACTTGTACTTACTAATTGAAATAAAGAAATTATAACTTAATGGAACTGAAAGTGGATGAAGAAACAACTTCCCGCAGGTGGGGAACGATTCCACATCTACGCATTACGTGTGTGATGCTCTACCGATCGAGCTAACACAGCACAGTCTTCCCATCTATTTTCTGGGGTATTTATGTTACTACTAGAACTAACCCTGGGATTGTTAGCCAGTGCCACCACTCACAAACCTTGGCGATATGTAGAGCATCCTTTCTGTCGCAGGCATCACGAGTATGTGATCTTTTTGGGTGAAGGCAACTGGTCAATAAACCCACACGTAGTACCTGAAGGCACCAATGTTGCCAGATTCGAGACCCTCGTTATGTAATGAACGAGAAGGGGGTTAACCAAGGGGCCCGATTTTTTACTGCTGGTGTAGTACACACTTTCCTGCGTTTAGGGTGATGCCAGCTTCTTGCAGGTGCTGAAGTACTTTGTGCAGTCGTGCATCATGTTCTGCCTTCGTGCGGCCAAACACTATTATGTCGTCTTGCAGACATGCTTGGCCGTCCAGGCTTTCTAGCAGTCTTAGCATTTCCCTGTGGAAAAATTCAGTTGCTGTGGAAATTCTGAAGGACAATCGGAGGAACTTAAAATGGCCAATTGGCGTCAGGAAAGTGTTGTACCTCTGGGACTCGGGTAACCAGTAACCAATATCCGGCTATAGCATCAAGTTTGCTAAACCAGGCAGCTCCGGTGAGTTTGGCCAGGCAATCATTGATGGTGGGCACTAAGACTCATTCTCACAGAATGTTCTATTTTAACCCTCCAAAGTCACTGCAGATTTGAAGCTCGCCTCCTTTATTTTTGGCCACTACTAGCGCAGTTTGGTCACGCTGGTTTTTACATGAATTATTTGACTTTCCTTTGCTCTTCGAGAAGCTGTGCATGGTGTCTACAGCTTCAAGTGATTGTAGCTGTGGCCGTAGGTCCTTTTGCTGCTGTTTGATTGTTGCCATGTTGCGAGCAGCGTTGACAGCGGCTTCCAGAGTAAGCTCAGCATTAAGTTGCAGCTTCTCACTTACCTACGTGTCTGTGGGACCGACCACGAGTCTATCACAGATCAGTTCCTCTTTCAGGGCGCTGTACTCAGAGGCTTCAGCTAGCCTGAAGAGTTCGGTGATGAACATATTGGCTGTCTCATGCACGTCTTGCTTCTGGCTGTTGAACTTTGCACACTCGTATATCATGTTCATCCGTATCAGGAAATTTTTTATGAACAGTTGCATTACTGTGTTGTAGTCGAGTTTCTCAGCATCACAGAGCCTGAGCAAGGCTAGGACGTCTTTGGCTTCACGACCCATGGCATAAATGAGTGTGTTCACCTGCGTCTCGTCGTCGTCTTTAGTCTGGAGATAGCTCTATAGCACTCCCTTTTCGTGAGCCACCGTTTCTACTCCTCGGGCTGCCGAAAATCAAGTTTTTGCGGCAGTTTGAGGACGAACGAGTTTAGTGGAGCTGCGTGCTGGGCTGTGGACACTGTAGGTGAAGCCATGGGTAGCGAAGTTTCGTATTCACCGCAGTGCGCTGTAGGTGTAGACTTCTACTTGCGTGGTGCATTTCTCACAGCGTTGTCGAGTATCCCACCGTTGCCTCCATGTCATGGTCGGGTGACGAGCATACGTGATTGACAAAACGTAAGTGTTAACTGGAACTGTTTACTAGGTTGGGTATGCAAAACAAGCACGGCTACATGCCGGCTTGGCTTACACGGTCTGGTCCGCTCTCCCAGAGGCGTTGTTCCGCATCTTACATGACCGTGTACATAGCGCGATCTCGTTGCGGTAGCTCGCATGACACGGTGCACCAGTGTAACGCAATGGACAGCAACTTCAAAAAAGTATATTTCGGAAGGCTGCCCGAGTTTAAACAACTCTCAGTTAACGTTAAGGCGATTTGCCCTCTTATTAACATGCACATTTACGCCACTAGACCATAACCTCTTTGCTACATTATAGCACAGTTTTGGTCCGAATTAAAACACTGATATAACACAGCGGAAAAGTTACGAATAAGTGCCATAAATACGAAGAATATTAAAAGGGCATACACTATCATTCTTGCTAACTGCTCATTTGTTGAAATTCTGGCAGTCTTCTGAATTATAATTTTTAAACGTGCTGCCCATTGAGTTATGATAATGCATTGCGGTGAAATTTGATAGATGGCCGCAGAGCCAATTCAACATTTCAGTTTCAACCACAGCTAGTTACCCCTATGCTTTTCTTGGCTTCATTGCCTGCTGGCTTTATATGGTCGTGATTTTAAAAAAATGAAGCCCGTTTTCCTTCTCATTCATTCATGCGAGGGTTTGAAACCTCATAGCTTTGATGCCTTTAGGTAGCATGCATGGGTTTATTAGCCACATGCCTGCTCTCTTAAGTTCAGGTGTTACGCGACACCATCGTGCAAAAAATGATGTTCCACATCTGCCCACCAAGGCTCTAAATGGCGCTGGCTAACACTCCCAGGGCATAAATACCATAAATACCCAAGTTAGCACAATTGGTAGTGCATCGCGTGTGTACTGCAAAGGTTGTGGGTTCAGTCACCACCAGAGACAAGGTCCTTTCGTCTGCTTTCATGACTTTCTTTCAATATTTTCTACATTTCAATTTCAACCACAGCTAATTACAAGAAAGCTTTTCTTGGCTTAATTGCCTGCGACCTTTATATAATCAGCAAAAATAAGGTTACAAGAAAATTAAAATAAATAAGTGGAGGACAGGGTCATCGGTGTTCAAAGAAGCACCTTCCTTTTTGTATCGTTAACCAACATGTGCACCCAATAGGTAACTCCTCTACCTGCACATCGAATGACAATGCAAGAGATGCAGCTGGAACCCACAGTCAAATATATGTACAGCATACCAATGCATCTCTCCTCCGAAGGTAGTGAAGAGCACAGGTGCCTGTAGAGTTGCGTGCCACGGTTCCTCTTGCCAACCCATGGAAAGGAGCATAAGTGATGCTGTAGAGCTTGCTCCTTCAAGCAGTGTTCAGGTATCCATTCATAATCCTGCATGTAGTGTCCAATGTATTGTAGATATCAAGACAGCTTCAGTCCTGCAGCAAATAAAGTGATCAGTTCTAACCAAAATGTTGAGATGTAGGCACTTTGGCAGGCGGATGTTAAATGTTGAAGTTTCTGGGATGCCAGTGATAATTTCATTAAACATTATATGGGCCACTCATACAGGGATGGAAGCAGTCAAAGAAGTTTTGGAGCAGCTCTGGGAGGTGGCAAATTTGACACACTGGAGCATGAACTGCCCGTTTTCGAGCAGTAAATACATGTTTACATGAGTAGCTTGGTAAAGGTCAATGAGTGAAATACAGGTATATGAAGAAAAGGTGTTCCTTATTTTACTTTACAGAGCACTATTTGATTATGGCAGATCAGTTCTGTGGAAGCCTGCAAGGCAAGTAAAATTCATGACAGGAAAAATTTTCACCCACCCTACTTTAGCATGAAGCTACGAAGGAGACCTGTACAGGTTTCTCGGAAACCACCATTAAATTACATACTGGATGTGACAACTAACTGTGGCCAAGAAAAAAATTAATGAGTGCTTTCCGTGAACATCACCCACTCTATGTTGATAGGTTTATGTTTGTGCTACTGAAGTTTTTTTTTTTCCATTGTGAACAAGCAATTAATATGTACTTGTAATGAATGTTTATTTCCTTACTTATCGAATATGGTGCCAATGCAACGGTTGTGGAATACGCCGAGAAATGACCGATAACAGCGTTACAACGACCTAGTTCATGTGTGGTCTTTTTTTTCGACAAAAAAAAAACAAACAAGCGAATTTTTCTTCAGAAATTCACGTGACAATGCGCTCCGCATCAGTAATATAAGTGCTCTCAGACAGAAACAGTGTCATCAGTGCACTGCATATATTATGAATGTGCAAACCTGGGGCACAGTCTTGTAAAGGTTCGCAAAGCGAACTGTCACCAAGATCGCGCTACTTCGCATTTGGTAGGGACTGTACTTGCACGCCAAAAACTGCTGACATGTCGAGAAAAAACTGCAGCTGCTCTTTCCCAGTGCCCCTATTTGACAAAGTTTTTGTAAAGATTGATTGTAAAGCATTGTCATGGTAAGGGCAGTTTATTTTCACCTTTTATTTATTTCACGGGCTTTCATTCTCGTGCCTTCACAAATCCTAGGCTGTCTTAAATGTTGTTACCGGCCATTTGTAACCATCATACAAAGCTTTTCACTGACATCTCATCGATTAGGTAAATCGAGACACTCATCAGATACAGTGAACACCATTCGAGTAGTGCACTCTGGTAATTTTTCATTCTTGGCAACCTGCAGGTGAGATAGCAGAATATCGCAGAATAAATGTGAAGTGACGTAGTGGTCATTGCATGCTTGCGAGTATTTTATATCTGTTTTGACACACTGGTTGGAAAAAAGACATGAACGGGCATGTTAATTGCACTTGAGCTATGGTATACAAGTTTCCCTTGTTGTGCAAGGGCGTCTACATTAGACAGACGGGAAGGGGTATCAATGATTCATAATAAGGTTCGTTACAGCGCAACCTAAGACAAGGACAACAGAAGGTACAAAATGACGACACGGCGCTGTTTTGTACTTTCTGTTGTCCTTGTCTTAGGTTGCGCTGTAACAAACCTTAGTATGAATCCCAACCAACTGGCCCAACTTGCCGTTCTGATGCAGTATCAACGATTGCTTGGGCGAGCATAGTTACAACCTTCATAAAAGTTAACGAAGTAGGCCCCTTGCCATGCATTGCAAGACTTGTGGATGCAAACTAGTTTTTTTAAAGAATGTGTCGTCATAGGATGCAGTAACATTCAACTGATGCGCGAGATTACTGATCAGGCTAATGCCATTGCCAAATACGTTAGGGTGTGCGTGAGTACACCCTCCTTATCTTTATCAGGCAAGGAACTTTACTTTCTAAGTTGGTCGGCACGTTTTCAGTGAACTGCATCCGTCTGCTTCTTGTAAGGTTGTTGTTTCAGTTGTTTTTCTCGTGTGTGCTATGAGCGGTGCATATAATGTGCAGTAGGGTCGTGGAATAAGACCAGTTAGAAGTTAGTGCTCATCCTGTCACCTGTACTTTTTCTTCCATACTCAAACTGAGTTATGCTAAAGCAAGACAAGAATCCATTCAGTCAGTTTGTGCCTTCGAACCAGTTCACCTCCACAGTGCACAACGATGCTATTATAAAGGGACATTGAAAATATTGTTTATTTTCTTTGAATAAATAAAGTTTAGTGTGAAGTTTCACACTGCATTTTGCAAGCTTTAATTACCCTAGTGTAAATTTGTATTCTAGAATGTGAAGGTTGAAAACAAGCATTTTCAACCTTACACATTTCCAATGACATCTAATCACTGCAACTTAGAGGAAAGGCGCTACGATCTCAAACAGTCGCAACTTCTATCCGCGGTTGTTGTATATAAAGGCATTACGCACCGAGAGAATATGGTCAAATCTTAAAGCTAAAACTACGGTAAAGGCTTGTACCAACACACTTAAACAAGGGAGAACATTTCAAAACACATAGTGCGGAGGTAAAAAAAATAGATCATGGAGTTTTACTTGCCAAAACTACAATCTGATTATGAGGCACGCCATAGTGGGGGGGCTCCGAAGTAATTTTGACCACCTGAGGTTCTTTAACGTGCACCTAAATCAAAGTACACGGGTGTTTCCGCATTCTGCCCCCATCAAAATGCGGCCGCCATGGCCGGGAATCGATCCCACGACCTCGTGCTTAGCAGCCCAACACAATAACCCCTAAGCAACCACGGTGGGTACAGTGCACAGCTGTGAAAATTTTTCCTATACCAGAAATAAGTTTTTGGCCAGGGGCTCAAGAACCGGGGGAATCGCGCCCTGTCTGGCGCTGTTCACAGTGCCACCTCAGCCAACTGGGACATTTGCACGCGAGAACGAGAGCACCAAGTCCGGCCATGGCTGGTAAACCCATATGACGATACATTACCAAAATATACAGTAACTAAAACAAAAGGACGCGTACAAACGAGATGTGTCCTTTTTATTCAACTGACATATTATCTTCGCGCCTTCTCCCCCTTGTACGATATAGAGGTTACACAGTTCTGCTCATTCTATCGTCTTACATCATGCATGCGCACTGAGCACATCAATACGTTCTGGATATCGCAGAAGCCGTTGTTCACGGCGTGAGACTCACGATAGCGAAGTCAAATGCGATCCTTCTAGAAATAAAGAAATTGTTTGCCTGCGACAAACTTTGCAAACAAGAAATAAAATACGAGCTTACCAAGAAGCTTCGTCCAGGTTGGTGGCGCACGCAGTTCGTTGGCGTTCACCGTTGCGCATTACGCTGTGTTGTTAATCACACCGCCCTCGCTTGTAGGCGTGAGAAGAGCATCAAAGTATTATTATTTTCTGTCAAATACTGCTGCTTCGTAAGTACAAATAGAAAATTTTCAGTTGTCAAGCCTACCCCAGCATACTGGCACATAACAGCTTCCCGCGCTCAAATCTCGCTGTGGATTCGAATTCGCGCTGCGTGCATTTCGATGAGCTGTTGGGGCGCCACCTAGAAGAGTTTGAATATGGACAAAACGAAACAAAGTTCTAACATATGCCCGTCTAGATTATTTTGTATTTATTTATTTAAGATATAAGGCACATGCTGTTTAGAAAATACTCACGGCAAACAATGCTTTAGTTTAGTTTCTTTGGCCCCTCGGCCCCTCCGATTTATGTCCATTGTCAGCTGGCCTGCGGCCTTTAAACGATATTCCTTACATATTGTGGCTCAATGTCCAGGACATTAAACCTGGTTGAATGGGGTTTAAATGGAGGGACAATATTTTGTTTTGTAGAGTATTGCTGCTGGGGATAAAGCGAGAAATAGGCTGCTTCTCGTCGGCAAAAGGAGCCGGACGAGCAAGTCAAAAATTGCAAGAAAACGAACGGCTTGCATGATTACTAGTACAGTCTCGCTTGGTTGACCAGTGAGAAACAGCATAATTAGCAACCTAACAAATACAATGGACAGTCGCCAAATCGTTGGTCAATTAGACATGTTAATGATGAGTCAGAGTGGTTGTTATTTCGTGTTTGTCCGTTTGTAAACATGTTGTGCAAAGCTTCGTTTATTCGATGTTGTGCCCCATTTCCACCAGAAAAAGAAAGAAAGAAAAGCGGCGTGTTTCTGTTGACGCGGCACGCGCAAGTGAAACGGATTTACGGGCAAGCCGCGCGTGTCACACATATATCGCTCAATAAAGCATCCCGGCGGTATCGATCGACATACCGGCCGCACCACTGGTGGTAACGGCTATAGTGGTACCGGTGGTAATAAGGGGAGCCGAAAGGACCTAGAACCTCAGGGCACTACAAGAATATATTTCATGGTTTCACACCTGCTTACTGCAAAAGTGCATGCATGGTATAGCACTGTACTCGTAATGCAAAAATAAACGAATTAAAATTAATTTGTAAACTAAGAAACCAAGGTGAACCTTCAATAATTCACGAACAGGTAGGTTCACACTCAACTGACTCATGAAACAGTATGCTAGCTGTGCCAAGAATCTTAATTAGTCGAACAATTAAGGGTGGTGACTGTCATGTGCAATGCCTTGGGGAAATGCATGCAGAAGTAGGACAATAGCTGTTGCTCTGTCTTTGCTCATGCCCTATCAACTGATTAATCACTTATTTATTTATTTAATTTTATTTTCACGTACTGTAGTCCAATTGGGCTATCGCAGGAGTGGGTTTGTACATTGCATATAACAAAATATTTTTCTGCACAAATCAACTTCAATGCCTTAAAAAACATGATAACTTCAATATAAAAGATACAATCAGTATAATAAACGCAGAATGAATCAAGTAAATACAAAGATTTTTCTAATTTACCTAGTTTCACCTGGGAGTACGTTCCATTTTTCAATTGTATGAGGAAAGCTATACTTAAACAGGTTAGTATGCAGTTGAAATGGTGCAAGGTTAAGTTTGTGGCTATTCCTAGCAGGTTTCAAATTATCAAGTGACAGATAGTTGTTCTTTAATGAGTAGTGTGGGGTGTTATTTGAATTATGCAACAATTTAAGGCATTCATAATCACGCCGCTTGGACAGAGGTAGTAAACCGATTTGTTGTTTATTTAAGTCATTATTCCAAAAATTGGAGAGTTGGAATTTCCCCTCACAAGGCACTATTGGCAATAAAATCACCTACAGTGTTTGTCGAATGGGTGCCGCAGTGCTACAGTTGACCTGCAAAGACGGGGCCGAACCCCTGCTTAGACTATGGAAGAGAGGCCGAACTCTCTCGAGCCCTGGCTAACTTTGAGCACTGACTGTGTTGAGCGGTATACTATATATTGTACTACCACACAGTACAATGATGTATATTAATGATTAATACAGTAATAATATGTATATAATAATAATAATAATAATAATAATAATAATAATGATTCAGATCTGCTACCATATCTGCATCTCCTTCCTTCATGCTACAGAAAATGTCTATGGAATTCTTGCTGTCAAATCAATAAATATATACTTCAGAGCATTGTTGCGTTGTCGTGACAGTGTAGAATAAGGCACTGGAAACATCACTTCACAGCATTAAATCTTTATCGGTCAAACCTGTGCTCAGAAAAAGACGTGGCACTCAAAGCACAACAACCCAGCGGCGAGCATGGTGTGTCAAGCGCGTCACATGAGTCGTCAAAGGTCGTAACATAATTGCTGGTGCTATATATATATATATATATATATATATATATATATATATATATATATATATATATATATATATATATATATATACATACCTTCCGCAAAGTACAACACTATTTGCATGTCACGTTGACTGATATCTTTCAATTGTTAGTAGGTGAAATGCAATCCACAGAAAAAGGATAAACAATTGTATGCATATCTATCAGTATAATCACGGAGTATCAGGCTGGGCATCAACCAAATTGATTCTTAATATCTGTAACTGTAAGACAAGTCCACTTGTTGAAACGTTGGCTCCTGCTTTCATCTTGTTCTCGGTTTGCTCATCGTCTTGCATTTCCATTTCCCGCCTTCCCCATGTTTTCCCTGGGTTTGTATACATGGTATTTTAACACGCAGCCTAAAAGATTGCGGATTCTTCTCCTATATGCATAGTTGGTATATAATTGTGAATCAGCAACACACTAAAAAAACGTTTTCTTCTAGCATAACACTGAAGCATACAAAGTTGAAAATTTACTGTGCCTACCTGGGTGTCATTTCACATATTTAAGAGGTGAATCATTTTCCTTTGTGTACATGTGCATTGGGCTAGCTCCCAGATCAAACTATATGTCATCAATCTGCACAGTTGGCACAGTAGGAATTCAGAAGACAAATTTTAGCACAGTGCACTTTGTTTACACTTTTCTGCATTTCTGTATGCAAGATATAACACTACAATTTCCGCTGAAGATACTGTGCTTGTTGTGCAGGCCATGTTTTTATGCTAATGGATGGCACCTGTATAATCATGTAAGACTTTTGTGAATATATTGGCACAGCAGCACCTTCTGTTATTTTGTATGTATATTTCTGACCAGCAACACAACCAAGCAGAGGTATATTGTGCTGTAGGCAAAACAAGTGGCCACTTAGATTTGGCAGCTCTAGATGGGCACATCGCATCAATGGCAAAGGACAATGTTGGATTCCATAAAATATCCCATTTCAAATGCACTATGGATGACTGACTTTTGAAAGAACAATGAAGTGATGCCTGGAAACCTGTGTACCAACTTTCTTCCCATATTAGTTACTATAATGCCTTACAATGTGTCTTAAAATTCTTCACATGGTGCACCTAAATTTGGTGCTAGAGTGGAGAGGAGTGCAGTAGTTTGACTTTACCTAGGGTAGCAAAATGCCTCACAACACTGCTACATCAAAGTAGCAGTGTTGCAGCGCTCCACGGTGCCCTTAAAGGCATCAGTTGCGCGCATCAC
Organism: Dermacentor andersoni; assembly: GCF_023375885.2. Classification (NCBI taxonomy): domain Eukaryota; kingdom Metazoa; phylum Arthropoda; class Arachnida; order Ixodida; family Ixodidae; genus Dermacentor; species Dermacentor andersoni. Next base: position 82,471,402 of record NC_092816.1, read on the forward strand.
ATAACAGGGGCACGGGGAGTACAAACATAAATGAGATTACAAAGAAATAGTTACAACAAATAATAGGACAAAGTACAGAACAAAGGTATGCTAACATTGTTGAGGTATTAAGAAACAGAATGTAAGAAATCATAAGAATTGCAAAACAAAAGTTATGCACACAGCAAAATCAAATGTTGAAAATATGCATGCACACATAAACTACGGTATTAATGCAGGTATTTATAAGTAACTCACAAAAACAACTAAACAAGAATGTAATAAAAAGGGCAACTAATTAACAGTGCGTAGCACGTCGTAAAATTTTAATGTCAGATTCGGTGGCAATATCAGAGGGAAAGCAGTTCCCTTCAGTGATGGTGCAGGGTATAAAGGAGCATGCATATTGTAACGTGCGAGATGGTGTACGCTTGAATATGAGGTGGTGATCCCGGCATGAAAATACGACAGGTGGTGACTGAAAGCAATTATTGTGAAGAGAAGTACGATTATAAAATTTGTCAAGCAGGCAAAGACGCACTGATTTGTGGCGAAGGGATAGTGCTTGTAAATCAGTACGTGCTTTTAATGATGACACGGAAGTGTAAGATGAATAGTCGGAAAATATGAAGGTAAGCAGCCCAGTTTTGAACAAATGCAATCTCGTCAACAATGTTTACCTGCCAGAGTGCTATATTAGCGATGCGTATTCGAGCTTTGTGTGGATTAGTGTAGTGTAAGCAAGTTTATGTATGTTGACAAAAGCATGCTTTAGGTTTAATTTGATGATGCCAAGAGAGTGGTGAGCTGCTGCAAAGATGGAGTAAATGTGGTGGTTTCATGCTAAGTCGTAGTGTAAATGAGAACCTGTGCTGGTAGTTGAATGTTAAACTGGGATCTTTGAAATAGTCGATGACTTGTGAATTAATAATCTGTTCCATAAGTTTGCGAATTGTACTGGTTAATGATATTCATTGGTAGTTAAGGGGTGATAAACACTCGCTGGATTTGTAGAATGGGATGACTTTAGCCACTCACCAGTCTTAAGAATGAACCCAGGGGGTATGTTGCGACACTAGCTGGGACACATTCTTGAGTAGCTTGTTATTAAATTTGCTGTGACCTGTTGTAGATGAAGTTTTTAATCTGTTTAGTAAGGTAAAAATGCCCGACCCACTAATAACAAATTCAGACATGTCAGATTGCATGGGGAAGTCAGGGCATGCAGTGATGTCTTCACATTTGGACACTCAACAAAACATGTCATTTAGTAACTGCACACACTATAACTCTGGAACTACATCACCACCAGAATTAGGATTATGTCAGGCTGTGAATAGGGGTTTATTACGTGCCATAATCACTGTTATTCATAATAAATCATAGCTGTAAACCTGTTGACGTGTGGATTTTAGTAGCATCTGGCATTCTTTGTCACATAATATGTATCTTTGCCATGTCTTGGATTTGTTTTTATTTGCCATTCTATAGAGCGCTTCATTTTATTTATGAGGTGCTGCAGGCGTTTATCGAATGTTTTGTTGCATCTAATGCTGAGAAAAAGGACGAACATTTTGATAAGATTTGCAAAGGTGGCTCTAAACATAACCTAGTTTTCTTCAATAGCTCAACTGTGTCTGCAAAGGTGGCTAATTAACGATTATGCCGAGTAATGTTGGCCCTATTGTAGCACCTAATGTGTTTAGTAGTGTTTTCTTTTTTGTTAAAGAGAAGTTAAGCAGACCTACTATAACTGCATGATCAGACAGCCCGTCCAGGTGAGTAATGCCGGAACAGATTAGAGGATTGCTGGTCGAGATGAGGAGGAGGAGGAATAAACATTTATTTTTGAAACAGTATCCCGGGTTAAGCCCCAGTTCCACTCTAGGTGGGAGGTCTCATCATTCCAGGAACCTTCTGGCCTTCGCTGCCTCCTTGGCCCTGGCGACGAGGTGTCATTGTTGCTCCAGGCCCTCGGAGACGAGCTTGGCCTCTCACGTTTCAATGAGGTCTTCGCTTTCTTGTCTGGCGTTATATCCTTTCGGTGAAGGCGATGCGTCTGTATCTAGATGCCATGGACACTCGAGGATCAGGTGCGCCAAGGTGTATGGTAAGCCGCACATTGGGCAGTGGTATCCTTGTAGCATTGGGCATACTCTGTGCATGAGTATTTCCTTGTAGCATTTGGTATAGTCTGTGCATGAGTATTCCGTGGGTGTAAGTGTTACTCTGTAGTCTTCTGAGTGTGGTACTTTCTTCTTCGGTGAGCTTTGGGTGAGGTGGTGGGTGCACCCTGCGTTCCAGCCTGTGATATTGAAGGATCGCTGAGTAGGTGATGGGTACGGTCTCTGTCCCTGCTGACGCAGACCGGCACCTTGAGAGTAGGAAGGGTTGGCCCGGCAGGTGTGGCCTCGGGCCACGGCGTGTGCTGATTCGTTCCCCTCCAGCCCGTCATGCCCAGGAACCCAGGTGATGCAGGTGTAGTGGATCGAAGCGCTGTCGTGCTTCAATATCTTTAGTGCTTCTGTCGACACTAGACCCTTAGCATAGTTCCTGAAAGCTGCTTCAGAATCGGAAAAAACTACAGCTGCGTCTGCACGTGGTAGTTGCTAGGGCGATCGCCGTCTCTTCTGCAGTCTCAGAGTTTTGTGCACGGACTGTGGCAGACGCTAGCTCTCTGCCCTTAGAATCTGTGACGTTCAGGGCGTAAGCATTTCTTTGCGGGTATTTGACTGTGTCGGTGTATCTGGCATCCGGACCTTGCCTGTGTCTTTGCCGTAGGGCATCCACTTGGGCTTGTCTTCTTTCCTTGTGGTACAATTGGTGCTATGCACAGGGATTTGCAGATGTTTGGAGGAATTCTTTCTTTTCGGTCCGTGGTGGCCTATAAAGGTTTCACTGTAGCTCAGCCGTTGCAGCACTGATCTCCCGGTGGGCATGAGCTTAAGTCATTCTAACTGACTGGCTTTATGAGCTTCGGCTAATTCTTGCCAGGTGTTGTGTATGCCCGTCTTGAGAAGTCTCGTAGTCAAAGCCGTAGATGGTAGGCCCAGGGCAGTTTTGATGGCTTTGCATATTTGAACGTTAATTTTTTTCTACCTCTGATGAGATCTAGAATATTGGCCAGTGTACATGATGAACAGGTTGGGAGAGTAATGAGTTGAGGTAACATGAAGTGTAGACAGGAATGAAGGAAAATATGCCATTGAGCGTGAGCAGCTGTGACAGATTCTGTTGTCCAGTTAATAATGGAGAAATTAAAATTGCCATAAATGATCACAGTAGAATGCCAAAATAGCATATCCACTTCATTTAGAATGTTTTGAAACTCGCTTGAAAATGCACAATTTACATCCGGAGGGCAGTAGTATGCACTTATGAGAACATTCTGCTTGAGCATTGAAGTGAAATGAAAATGTGCTCTAGGAATGAACAAATGCCAGTTGGAACTGCAAGAATTTATTTTCTTAAAGCTATGAGCATGCCACCTTCTATGCAGTTGCATCATTCGAAACAAAAAGTGTTGCATGCAGATGTGAAAAGAAAATTTTTATAGGAGATGGTATCGTTTAGCCACGTCTTGATTAGTACAAGAAGAGATGTCACGCATGAATCAATGAGTGATGAAAGTGACATATATTTTGACATCACACTTCAACCTCTAGTGCATAAGAATGACAGGTTTGTAGACGTGTTATGGGTGTGTGGTTGCATAAGCTGTCAGTTTCCACACTTGCATAAGATGAAGGTTTGGCTTGTCATTCCAAAGCATGCTGAGACAGACGCACTGCACAGTGATGTGAAGGGAGGAAGTATTAGGTGATATCTGCGCGAAGTGGTTGATTCACTTCGTATGTTGCGTGTGCGGTTTTCCATGGAATATCTGTGCTCTGTGACAAGAAAAACACTGTATAAAGACTTAGTTGATACAATGTTGCCAATACCATTGTACAGGTCTGTAAACTGGGGAGGCCAAGGAGATGATGTACTGAAACGGGTGAAAAAAATGCCAGTTAGACCCTCTCAAAAAACGTTTTTCTTTAAGCTACACACAAACACGCTACCCGTAAAAACATGGTTAGACGAAAAAGGAATATATGTGCCATGGACAGTAAACTGCTTACTTTGTAAAAAGCAAGAGACCATTGAACACGTTTTCATCGATTGCTGGGACCCAACATTTCATTGGGATATCTTACAACGTACACTTAAAAAAGAACTACCGATCACACCTCTTGGTATTCGATATTTGCCAACCGATAACGAAGGAGGAGTTCCGTACGATATGTTTATGCTCCTTGGCCTCCACAGTCTGTGGAAAACGAGAATGGCAGTGCGACACTCGGATGTCGATACCCGTCCGACGAGAATAAACTTCATCGAAAGTGTCGCGTATATTCGGGAAATATATCGTGCCCAGAGTGAGCCGCCCGAGTGGGTGGCTATGCTTGATGAACTGATCAGGCTGAAGCGATTTTAATATATATTGTTAGCCAAAGTGTGGTTGACATGTTTTAGCATTTGAATGTGTTCTTGGTTTGTGCTGCAAACAGGCAATAAAAAAAAAAAGAAAGGAATTCGGCGTGGCGTAGTGGTAAGATGCTGGGCTCGGGATGCCTCAGTCCGGAGTTCGAATCCCCTACGGGGAGATGTTTTTTTTCCTTAATTTTTTCTTTTTTCTACAAACAAATTTACATAGCCTTAAAGAGGTCTCTGTCAATTTTTAATCGAATATTGATCAAGAACCACAGGACGTCACACTACGGACAACAGACCAACAGACTAAAATTTCCTGTTGTGTTTTTCAAGTGGGCTGTCACAACCTATATCGACACTTAAGGCGAAGTGGTTATCAAACACACCTGATGACGAAACTCCAATACTCTTTGACCCGCCGTGGTTGCTATAAGCGTCCTTGGAGTTGTGCTTAGTATTAAGCACGAGGTCACAGGAACAGATCATGGTTCTGACACGTAAAACACGACAATTAAATTGAAAAAGAGAAAGAAAAAAGTTGAAACGTCTCTTTTTTGTGCGGCACTGGCTTCTTGAGTTTTATTGAAAGGACCGGTAAGTCTCAACACCGCGACATAAAAGGTGTGAGCATTATGCGCATAGCGCAATACTTCCGCGCCGTACTCACCACCGCAGCTTAAAAAGGCCGCGTCAAACATGAGGCAACTGGGCAAGCGGTAATCCGAAACGCGCCGTTTACAAAGCAGTCGACACCGTACGCGGTCCGATTTTGTGAGGACTGTGGGTGACGTTTCACTAGCCGCTGTCATATCGTGGCGCAGGAGGGAATACCCGAGCACGGCCGCGCGAACCACAAATTTGTGTTGTAGTACACAGATCACGTCAAAGCGATGACTACGCGGTGGCCGATCACCGCCGTGCTGCGCAGTGGGGCAGGTAGCTTTCTTGTGGGGTTCCACACCACACGAAACACTCTCCGACGGCCGCCAAAATTACCTCGTAAGCACGCATATAGACACACACGCAGAACTACGATGAGCAAAACAGGTGCCGTCACCGGCACCGACGACAGTGGCGCTTTGCGGGCTTTGCCTTCAGTTTCACTTTTAGTTGATGGGAAGACGAACAGAAGCGAGGACATTCTGCGGCCTAAGCCGTCGAAGTTTTGCATGGTCTCGCTTCCGAAGACAACTCGTCAGATGCCGACCGGGGGTTCTGGCAGCGCGACAGGACATTGTGGTCGACGAGGCGAACAAAGCGTCTATTATATCGCCCTAAATAAGTTGGCTTGCACTCCGGAAATGTATAAATTTGCAGTAAGAAAAAAAAAAGAAAAAGAACCACTTGGACAATACATCTCTCCTTTCTCATTTCCTTCTCACAGATGTGTAAAAGAAAAGAAAATAACGCATAAAATAAGAAACAGAACTCCGTTTACGCTAAAGGGAGGCCTGTATCTTCTAAACTCCCTCTTAAAAAAGATGTAGAATTGAGGTTCTGTCTCCTTCTTTCATCCGCATTTTGCGAGGGAGAGAAATGGAGGATGCTGAGCATTTCTACACCACTCTAAGGGAGCACGGTTTTCAGGCACGTATTCTCAAGGGAGGTCACATCCCTTAAAATGCCTTTTTCGGCTCACTTCCGTTTACAGTGTAGCTGCTCGACAATTCACCGAGTTCGCAGACCATAAGCATTCTTTCACTTTCGCACCGTGCACGAAAACCGCAACAGGAGACAAAACCAGACCTATAATCACACCATTTCAACATAAGCAAAAACAGCTTAGTCTTAGGGATAAACACTGTGAGAGCGATTTAGTGCGCGACGGCGACGAGCGACGGCTTCGAGCGACAAAACGGGCCGTCGCTTGAACAGATGACTCGGTTCTGGAAATCTAGAAATCGTCGCTCGTCGCCCAGAAGTGCTATGAGCGACTAGCCAATAGCGCGAAGCCGGAACTGGATGTACATACATCGCTCAAATACTACCGATTGTTGCGCGGAACGAGCAAATGATTCAATTTTTATACGTGCAAGAATAAGAACGCACTGAAAGACCTCCGGAAATATTTTATGCTACTTTTTATAATAAAATACATCAACGTAAATTACTAAAGCACGCGTCACGCGTGACTGCAGCCCTCATGCCGGCAACACCGGGGAGGCGTCGCTCAAAATCGTCGCTCGCACGGAGTACGACTTGTAGGCGACGAGCGAACGCGACAGCCATCTCCGTCGCGTCGCTTGTACCTGCCGCGCGCAAGATCGCTTATATGGGGTTTATACTTTTTTCAGCATAAAACATGGATTCCTCATGCGTTTTCAGTAAGTTCAAGATAACGCGCCCAACTGACCTCTTGCAGCATGCAGCTGAATGCCTGCGGCAAAGTTTCTAACTAGCACTGGTGCTGCACGTAACTTCAGTGGTCGCAGATTCCCCCTGCGCGAGACACCGTCAAGCGCGCGGTTTATTTATTAAAAAAAAGCATGCTGCCAGCAAAATGACGCCTTCTGTTATGTGATTCCTTAGTTCAACAGCGTTCCGTACACAGTAGACTGCCAAACTGAATAAATTCAAACACACAAAACGCACGCTAATCACGCTCCGCATAGGCTCGGAATCACGGGCTGGTGAACAACCGTTTTAAGCGTCCTCTCGCCTGGCGTCTTATTGAACATGCCATAGTTCTGGCAGCGTTTGCGATATTTAAAGCTCTTACAGACAACGGCAAAGTGATAAAATCACATGCAGTTATCGCGACGACTGGCTTTTTCGATTGACATCGAGAGACAGCGCGTACGCCTAGTCCTTTGTCAATCGCGTCGGCTAAGCGCAGCGACGACTTCCTGGCGATAGCATGACATATACGGAGAATGTGCACCTAAGTTAGAATTCACTTACCGTGGAGGATTTGTTGTTATATCCAAGGCATGACGAACGACTGTCGTGTTTTCGTGGCGACGCGAGATGGCCGACACACGATCTCCCTCGGCTGGCCTTTGCTCGCTGGACGGATCACCTTTCTCCGGTGCTGTGTTGTTCCGCGATCTTGAGCGCGCGCGCGCGCGGTGGAGCCACTCCGAGTGAAAAAGTAGAGCGCTCGCTACGCGTTCCTTTGAACTGCGGCGGCCTGTTCTCTTAGAAGCAAAACGATGTGTTCTTTGCTCAGCGTGCATGAATGATACATTGCCATGTTCGGGGCCAGCCACCTACAGTTGAAGCAGAAGATTACGCTACGTTTTGTTTTCTATTGCCGCAAGAGTCTCTCTTTTCTATTGTCGCAAGAGTCTTTTCACTCCGTCTCTCTGAAGGGGAGAGTGAAAAGCACATTTCACTCTCTCCTTGGTGACAGAGTGAACAATGCATTTCCCTCTCCTCGACATTTTGCGAGAGTAAAACGACGCTTTGAAGAGTGAACCGGCAGCTTCACTCCTGCGATACCCTTCCTATTTTTTAGAGTGCGGCATTGCCGTTGCAAAAGATGCTGCAAACGAATTCTTGAACGCTACGCACTGTCAAAACAAGCAAAATATGTATTTTTTCCTCAGAAGATATACACGTATATGCCAAAAATTGTGCCCAAAATAACTTATATCAATGCTTCAGTGTTTTTGTCTATTTAATAAGTAAAGAAACTATCACACGAACTTTAGAACTATATCATTTCGAAACGAGCAAAGCAGTGCATGCCACTGATATGAAAAATGTAAAGGCTATGAAGTGAACATCTGCAGGACAAATATGTTCAGGAAACTTTGTCAATCAAGAATCTTGTTTAGATTTTTGTGCATATGGAACAGCCAGTGAAAAACCTCAATGACGCTGTCATTTATTCTACTGTATTATGCAGGAGCAGCTGTCACCAGTCGTGTATCGTGAATAATTGCCCCAAAATTATTGTCTCAACAGAGAGCACGTATACAAAGCCGTTCTGCAAAATATACGAGGGTGGGTGAAATGAAAGTGAGCCAATGCGCATATATGTCAAACGGGGTACTTTATTTAAAAGCAGTCTCCATGAGCATTTAGACATTTCTCCCATTGACTAACGAGTCGCGTGATTCCCGTCTCATAAAACTCCTTGGGTTGCTGCTTCAAAAAGCCTGCAACTGACTCTTTTACGTAATCGTCCGACATGAATATGTTTCCCTTGAGCTGCTTTTTTTTTCGTTTGTCCCAAAATGTGGAAGTCGCAAGGCGACAAGTCTCAGCTGTATAGCGGATGTTTCAGCGTCTCCAATTAGAACTTTGCCAGTTTTGTATTAACCACATCAGCGACGTGGGGACAGGCATTGTCGTGGAGCAATTAAAAAATAAATTATGGGGTTTTACGCGCCAAAACCACTTTCTCACTATGAGGCATGCCATAGTGGAGGACTCCAAAAATTTCGACCACCTGTGGTTCTTTAACGTGCACCTAAATCTAAGTTCACGGGTGTTTCCGCATTTCGCCCCCATCGAAATGCGGCCGCCGTGGCCGGGATTCGGTCCCCCGACCTTGTGTTCAGCAGCCCAACACCATAGCCAGGTCGTGGAACAAGATGATCCCATTCGTAAATTTTCCACGTCGTTTGTTCTTGATTGCGACACACAGCCGATCCGGCGCTTCACAATATCGGAAACGATTGATAGTCTCTCCGGGTGTAGCAAATTCTATCAGTAATGGCCCCTGACGATCGAGATAAAAAAAGCCAAAAACACCTTTCCGCCGGAAACGACGGCCTTTGCTTTCTTTGCGGGTGGTGAACTCGAATGTTCCCACTGTAAGCTTTGCCGTCCTGTTTCAGGGTCGTAGTAGTGGCACCATGGTTCGTCCCCTATCACAGTTGCAGACAAGAAGTCGTCACCTTCATTGTGATACCGGATGAGATGAGTCAAGGCAGCGCAGAACCGCTCCGTCTTCTGACGGTGCTTAAAAATCTTATCCATCCAGTGCGCACACAAGAGCCGATAACCGAGATGTTCATGAATTATGGCGTAAACCGAACCGTGACTGATGTTCACATGCTCTGCCAGTTCATCGATGTTTATCCTCCGTTCGTGTCTCATCAGCTCATCAACCTTTGCAGTTTTGTTGGAGCTGATTGCACGATGGCTTTGGCCCAGTCTTGGATCCTCTTTGCAACTTTCACGTCTTTCTTTCAGTCGTTTACTCCAACGCTTCACAGTGGCCAATGAAATGCAATGTTCAACGTACATGGTAGCCATACGGTGACTAATTTCTTTTTGGGAAACACGTACCTTCAGCTGTCAAAAATATAACGGCACCACGCTGCTCAACTTCTGAAGAGCCCATTACGTCACCCAACCATGTTCAACCTAGTGTATGAGGGCATTAAAGAACATTTACCCTGACACTTGCGTGTCACTTTTGTAAATGAGAGATGCCTGTGTGCTACGCGCATGCCTCGCATATAATCAAGCGAACCATTATTGCGCGAGATGGGTAGGCTCGCTTTCACTTGACTAGCCCTCGTTCATTAGAAATGCGAAGATACAATGGAATGTACAAATGCTTGATAAAGCGCAAGAAAGTGTCACTGGAAATAAAGTTCACTGAACGTATACAGAAAACCTCTCAACAAGATATTTAAGTATACATGGAATTCTCCAATAAATCTACGTATGTAAGAATAAGTCACTGTATCATCATCATCATCATCATCATTATCATCATCATCATCATCAGCCTAGTTACGCCCACTGCAGGGCAAAGGCCTCTCCCATACTTCTCCAACTACCCCGGTCATGTACTAATTGTGGCCATGTTGTCCCTGCAAACGTCTTAATGTCATCCGCCCACCTGACTTTCTGCCGCCCCCTACTACGCTTCCCTTCCCTTGGAATCCAGTCCGTAACCCTTAATGACCATCGGTTATCTTCCCTCCTCATTACATGTCCGGCCCATGCCCATTTCTTTTTCTTGATTTCAACTAAGATGTCATTTACCCGCGTTTGTTCCCTCACCCAATCTGCTCTTTTCTTATCCCTTAACGTTACACCTATCATTCTTCTTTCCATAGCTCGTTGCGTCGTCCAAATTTCAGCAGAACCCTTTTCGTAAGCCTCCAGGTTTCTGCCCCGTAGGTGAGTACTGGTAAGACACAGCAGTTATACAGTTTCCTCTTGAGGGATAGTGGCAACCAGCTGTTCATGATTTGAGAATGCCTGCCAAACGCACCCCAGCCCATTCTTATTCATCTGGTTATTTCAGTCTCATGATCCGGATCCGTGGTCACTACCTGCGCTAAGTAGATGTATTCCCTTACAAGTTCCAGTGCCTCGCTACCTATCGTAAACTGATGTTCTCTTCCGAGACTGTTAAACATTACTTTAGTTTTCTGTAGATTAATTTTCAGACCCACCCTTCTGCTTTGCCTCTCCAGGTCAGTGAGCATGCATTGCAATTGGTCTCCTGAGTTACTAAGCAAGGCAATATCATCAGCGAATCGCAAGTTGCTAAGGTATTCTCCATCAACTTTTATCCCCAATTCTTCCCACTCCAGGCCTCTGAATACCTCCTGTAAACATGCTGTGAATAGCATTGGAGATATCGTATCTCCCTGTCTGACGCCTTTCTTTATAGGGATTTTGTTGCTTTCTTTGTGGAGGATTACGATGGCTGTGGAACCGCTATAGATATCTTCCAGTATCTTTACACATGGCTCATCTACACCCTGATTCCGTAGTGCCTTCATGACTGCTGAGGTTTCGACTGAATCAAATGCTTTTTCGTAATCAATGAAGGCTATATATAAGGGTTGGTTATATTCCGCACATTTCTCTATCACCCTATTGATAGTGTGAATATGGTCTATTGTTGAGTAGCCTTTACGGAATCCTCACTGTATATAATGCGTCAAACAAGGCAAATAAACATGTTGCGCGATCACAGATTCACAGAATCCTAGATCCCGCCCCCATTCCATCGATTCGCCCCGATTTATCGCGCGCGACGGAAGGCGGCGCGCTTGCTCCCCGCTTCTCTCCTTTGCGCACACAAGACTGAGCCACCATCGTGGGCTCACCCATTCCCCCCTCCCCTATGCTTTCACTCGCACATGCAGCATCGGGCGCGAGGTCACGAAGTTATCGTCCTTGGACTTCATACGAAACATGAGAGTGACGGCGACAGCAGGAATGCACCTGAAGTGTCGATATAATTACTATCACAATAAGATAATAAGAGTATCCGGCAAATGAAGTGCCCGTCGCCGATTACTTTCCGCAAAAGAAGTCAAATCGAACTTTCACCATGGGACAATTTGCTGCTCCGCAACAATGCATTTTTTTTCCTTTTGTGGGGCGGGGGCACCGAAATGAAAAACAATGCAAAGGAGAGTAAGCTGGCCAATATCCAACGCCTAATTTGGGCATCTAATGTGGCTACCGAATTAATATAGAAGAAAACGTGAGACGCTTGGTCCACCGATAACTATACGCATAGTGCTCGGTATCCTACATCGGCGAGACAAGACTTTCCGGAGAGGTGGCGCTCAAGCGAACGCGGTGCAATCCGTCAAGTCCTCACAGTGGTGACGCTGAGCGACCATTGTTTCTTTTTCTCGTCTGCTAGCTAAAAGCTGTCCAAAACTCTGCGAGGCGAAAATCCACTGTGCCAGAGAAAACCAAACGCGCACCACAGTGCCCCGCGTGGTGGTCGGGGCAACACGAGAAAAACGCATGCGCTCTGGCTGGCTCCGGCAGCCCGCGGGTATAAGGTAGCGGCAATGAGAAAATTGAAGAGGCTCAATGTGTCCTCGAGAATAAAAGTCAAAGTAGAAAAAAATTGATAACACCATACTTACCCTGGCTGGCGTAGTGTCTTGACATGGATGCTTTGGCATAGGTGAAAAAAAATATTGATATTTTTTATGCGACATGACGGCACAAATAAACCACCACAACGCTTCGTCTCATCGGACCTCGCTGCGTGCTTGATCAAGTTGTCTGATAGTGTGTTGATTTGGCTTGTCTCGTTGTATGTTCCGATCTAAGACTTTAGAAAAGTCAATGCGCAGTTGGCGTCAAATGTTTATAACAACATGAACCCCACAAACCTCCGCAATTGAATATCTAAAGCACAACTTTGGAAATCTCAATGCACCTCTCACTTGAAAAGTTAATGAGAACTTCATACCTATAATGTTTCGGAATTGACATCCACGCGGCTTGGCCGGCCAAAAGCAGTTCTGCAGTCAATATGGTCAGCTAGCCTCACCTTAAAGCCGGAGAAATTACATTTTTGCTTTGACGAGCCAGAGCTTCTTTGCCATGTCATTAGTGACGCGGGTGTCCGTCCACCCGGTTCTTAAAAAAATTGCGGCTGTCGCATAGTTACCTGCACCTTCAGTGAGAAAGCCTGTCCGGCGTTTTCTAATCCTCTGTGCCATATGTTTCAGATATATTACCCTTCTGCAAGCGCGGGTGTTCAGCCCAGAGCGTTAGATACCCGGCTTCATAACGTGGGGCCGTAGCTGCGAAACTCACCACCACCATCGTCTTTTACAGCGAAATTGTATACGACTATGACCCCGGGATTTCTTCAATTCCATAGACAAAAAACTCAAAATATTACCGCGTCAGGTGCGCGCCGCGTAAAGTGCGGGGTTTCTGGCAGTACCACCAGATCCTGGTCGCCTTGGCGATTCCTCGGCATTGTGCGGCGCCGGCCCATGCAGGGACAAGCAAAGAAAGAACCAAAAAGCTCGCCATCGCGCATAACGTTCGGCGCAATCTTTTCCGGTAAAATTTACTATTCCTTAAGCTGCAGTTGCCGGGAAGCGGCAAGTGTTGCTTGCGATGCAAAAAGTTACGTCAATACATTTTCATATCTTACAGAATGACCCCGCTAGCAACTGCTTTCATTTGTGTTGTGGTTGCGCTATGTAAATGTCACGTATATTTACGACTTCCGACGAGCAGCATGTCACGACGAGCGGCGACGGGAACAGCAACGTCAATATGCACAATGGCGTCGTGTTGAGGCTCGGCAGGATGCAGCGGTTCTTCCCCACAGCAAGATACGCAGAGTAAGGACGTCTGACGACCAGCACGAATTCGATGAGCCACTAAATGAATAGCAACATCAGTATGCACAACTGCGTCGCGCTCACACTCTGTAGGACCCATTCATCAGATTGGTCAATCAGACCACGTGATACCAATGCTGCGCCTATACTGTTGCGCCTGTTGCGCCAAGCGCTTATACAGCAAGCACTCCAACTCAATTTTCTCACTTCATAATGTATTCCCTTTCTTTTTATGGAACGCATCGTGTTATACTGTTCAGTCGGACAGACGCCACGTACGATTTCATAGGTGAGTCACCTAGGAGTGCTTACGCTATAAAAAGACACCCGCGGCACGCTTTCCTCGTCACACTTCGCTGGCCACCGCCTGGCGGCCAGCGAAACATGTCATGATAGAGCGAGTGCCAGCGTTCTCCTCCTGTCCTGCGGCTGCTTGCAAACATCCCGGAAAGACATACTTTATACACGGACACATCACACACTCAAGAGGGCTAAACCTCGGTAGTTTTGGATGGCACCGAATTCCTGAGAGGCTCTGCTGCAATGCGCGGAGCAAATGCCGCTTACGGAGAAATTTTCGGTGTTGCTCTTGCAATTCGATACGCCACCCGTGTTCCTTAGGAAGTGTATATATTGACGGACTCGCAACACACATGTCTGGCGTTCCTATCAGGACATGGCATCCCGAGAGCGGCGCACCAAATTCTCAAACAGAACCCGCAAAATGCACCAACCACACCTCCCCGCATCCACTTACTCTGGACCCCTGGTCATACCTCGATGCCGGGTAACGAACGCGCACATGCGGTTGCCCGAGAAATTTCCCTCCGGGCAGCTCGGCATGGTGAGGTCACTGGTTCAAGGTGGGGGGATCCCTTGCTCCGTTACAAAGACATCCTACGTCATTATACACGCATTCGTCGCACCCACGCCGCACCACCGCCGTCCTTCTCGCGTGAGGAAGCAGTGCCATTATGCCAGTTACAAACCGCAACTTTTCCAAATCTTGTCTCTCTCAATAAATCGTACCCACACTGTTATGCAGATCGTTGCCCTGGATGTGGCAGCTCGCCCACAATCTTCCACGTCACTATTGAGTTCAAACCTTTTTTCCTCCCTTGCCAACTCTACTTTACCCCCTACGCAACAAAGAGCTGTGGGACGATGCCCTCCGCGACGGACCTCCCGAGGTCCTCCGAGCTGTGATACAACGGGCTCGAAACATCGCCGGTATCATCTTAGGGACCCTGTACTGAGGTTTCCTCCCACACTGCTGTCGCGTTCAAATATTAATAATAAAGATTTCCTCTCTCTCTCTCCCCACTACTTGCTTGCCTGAGGGCACAATCCGTTCGCTTCGCCTCCTTAGTCTTTCCGCGACGAACGAGCGAGCCAGTGAGGGAAACGGCAGCGCTCCCCCTTTTCCTTTCTGCTGCTGCCCGCCACTCAGTTATAAGAGACTCCCGCCTGACGCTCGCCTCTTCCCCCCCCCCCCCCCTGCCCTTCCTTACCACTCGGTTGCCTGAGAGCACACGTCCTTTCCTTCAGTACATCTCATAGCCTTTCCTTCCACACGTCCGACCACTATCGTACCACCGGCCAACCACAAAAAAGACCGAAAGAGAGGAAGAAAGGTATTTGCACAAATACTTTATATAAGCAGACGCATACTCCCTTGCACATGTGACAAATGTAGAGTGCAAAGAACTGGGAAGAACCTAGCACTATCAAGCGATATACAAAGAACGCAAAACTTAACTTAAGAGTTTGTGAATCGTGACACAGCTATATACCGGTGCACAACATGTTTAACGCCGCCCGTGTGTTGGGCTGCAGCTGTCGAAAAATTTGTGGAAATGATCTCTCCTGCTTAGTCAAGAAATTGGAGATTTGTCGCTCTAAGAAATTTTGGTAGACCTTACAGGCAAACATAAGACGTGTAGAATGCGTAAAGCCGACGTTGTTACAGAAGTACAAAAACGCTGAAGTCACCTCTGTCGACCGCGAGTGCTCGTTTTCAATTTAGAATAACATTTTTAGCGAAAAAAGGCACACTCGTGAACGGCAATACAGAGAGATGATAATCAACAGCTACTGTTGTCAAAACGTTTACAAACCCTTGAAAACGCCCACTGTACAACACTCAGCCCGGCCATACTCGTCCCGCGCCCTATCTTGGAGGTTGTCTTCCCACACATGCCCGCTCAACTACCTACTTGCGTGCCTACCTATGTTCGCCCACAGCCGCCCATCAGTCCGCTGGACCTCCTCCCTACCAACCTATCTACTTACCTCAAGATGACGGTGAAGAACACAGTAGCGACAACTGTGAATCGCGTAACTGTTTATAGGCCGAAATTGTGCCCAGCAAAACAAGTAACATACAAGCACAACCATAGCGGCGAGCAAAGTGGGTAATCGTCGAAAATATGATCTGCGGGTCACGTGCATCGACTTTTATCTTTTATGCGTGACTCGTCGAAAGTTGAAGGGTAATCGTTTGTGCCTATTTGCCTTACAAAAATTACTACACAATTCATGTCGCGCATACAACCTGATTATAGAAGGTTCGGCAAGAACATACTCTACAGATAGAATCAGCAATAACATTCGCGTAAGGTTGAAATCGTGCCGGTGCGTCTTGAGCTCAGCGATAAATTTGAGTTGTTAGCCGATGAAGCAATAAATTTACCTTATTAGCCTGGGCGTATGTGTAAATACACAATTGAAGAGCAGAAGCAGTGGTTATAAAGAGGTAGGATAAAAACAATAATTGAACATTTCGCCTTTATTTCTATGGCGCTTTTGTGGCGAGTTAAGTAAATCTACGCTTCGCCTAGCTCCCAGAATTTTGCAGTAGATTTGCATATTTCTTTTCTTTTTAATTTAGTGGCTTTTGGTACTGTACCCGAAATTAACTTAGACTTTTATATGTGCAATATTTGGTGAGCTTGTTATTCCTGTGAGACATGTTTTTCTCTTAATTTTTTCCCCAGTAATCCGCCCCAGTCTGATTAGGCAGACGAGGTAAGCTATTTCTAAAGCTTTCTGTGAAACGCATTTTTTTCTGATAACGTAATATATTGCGGACCTTTTCTACAGTTGAAAATCTGTTTTCTCGTTGTATGCATACAAGTAGAAAACGGCTTTCAACTGAAGATTTCGCGAATCTAACAATTTCAATGGAGCATCTAAAGAGATGCTGCCGTTATATATTTAGATTCGCAAAGACATGAAAGTCCCACACTACTAGCTCATCCCAAATACCACCGTGGGCTATCTCTGGCATGTGAAATATAGTGATAAGGATTATGTAGGATCACTACGTGGTTTTGTTAAAGGGGCGTTATGTTAAAATCAAGCTAAAGTAGTACATTCATTCTCTGAAGCGTTTAACGACTCAATATCATCATGAACATAGGTTTAATAGGTGATAAATTTGAGGCTAATGCAGGAGGCAACTTCAAACTCTATGGATGCAATGTAGTACCAGACCATTGATGTCGTAATGCCCTATTAACATCGTGCAACTATCGGTTCCAACAATTGACAGCCAAACGGTAATTGCTAAGCATTTCATTATAAGGTAGAACAAAATGCTCCTTTTCGATGGTTAGGAATAAGAACTGACGTTACTCTTGACAACGGCATGGGTGGGAAAAAGTGTCGCTCTAGATCGAGCACACGGCACTCGTGCTCTCATATTTTGGTAAAGTACGTGAAGGCGCGGCTCTGAGGTCCTTGCATGCAGGCCTCAGTACTTGACAACAGCGTCCAGCCACGGTTCGCGCCACCACTTGCGCATTCCGCGTCCTCCCCTACTACCACCACAAGCTGCGACGTCACGGATTGAGGGGACAATTTCCGCGCAGCCTTTCGGTGTGGAAAGGCGGTGTAACTGACCAGCGGCGGCTGCAGCGAAAATACGGCACCCCCGACAGCAGTCAAGAACTTGCGTACTGATGCACCGAACGTGGACGAGACAATGCAGGCAACGTCTGAGTAGACAGGGTTTTCGGCTGACCAAAGGTCCTAATCATGGCTGCCTTCCAATACATGCACCCAGCGAAGATGTTGCAAATTGATCAAGTAGCGTAGCCATCGTGTTTCCGAGGTCTTGCACGAGGTATAAAGTCCTAAATCTTTCCCGAATACTCACCTACTCTCTTTCCCCTAATTCAATGTGACGTGAGCACGCACTAGGCAGCCACAAGCTGCAACCTCCGGGTCACTTCCATGCCTCCGAGAAGAGACCGGATTCACAACTCATGTGCGCAGATAATGATATGTCAAATCGTCTTGAGAGCAGCATCTTGTCAAACCACCTTGTAGGGATGCAGGCATGGTAAAACGTCAGCCCACAACCATAAAAACATACGCGTGGCATCGCCGCCACCGCTGACAAATCATTGCTTTTGAGCTTCAGGAATTCGACCTCAACCTGGCAGGAACTCTGAACAACGCTCACTCAGGTGCTCAACCATACACCCCGTTGTTTGTACGAAAGTCTTCAAGCTGTGCTACCATGTGATCCGGCTGCTCCGCGAGCTAGCATAGGTGTCATTGTCTTCCTGATGTGCCACGGAATGGCGGTACTCAAATCCCAATGGGGGCGGCGGGACGCAGCAGCGTGTTGTGGGCGACGCCTAGGGTTCCCGTGCCCGACCCAATGACAAAGAAAGAATTCAAGGGGTGAAAGATCTAAGATCTTGCACCATGCAGATCGTCGAGCTAGTGGGGCATGAGTCTCTAGCTGCTGCGCAACGAGCCCCACGACTTTCCTCGCGACCATGATTCGTCAGGAGCGCAGCCGGCGCACCACAATTGGGCGTCAGTATAGAAGACGACGCCGTCCATCTGTCCAAGCCAGCAGGTCTCAGTACTGACTTGCGGCGTCCAGCCACGACTTGCGCCCCCACCCATACGTTCCTAGTCTTCTGCTCTAGCACAAACCACGATGTGGCTGATCACGGTGGCACGTCCCCAAGTAGTTTCGCTGTCGCGTAGCGCTACGATCATTTTTACTGCCTGTGCAAAGTTCATTGTAAATACAAGACGCAGAAAGAGACACATGTTTCTTGCTACACGTTCGCATTTAACGCATCGAAGAGTAAGGCCGGCTCCCCGGCGCTGTTTTGCACACTGATGGCAGTAATGGACAATGATTATTTATGCAATGTCATGCCATGTTGCTTTTGGAGGGCGATTAAGGTTGCGCTAGACGAATTCAGTGCTTTAAAATACGAATTTTTCTGGGAATATTTCATTTCTCGGCACGAATATAGCGAAGCTATGTTTCTGGAAAGGTATTTTAACAGCACACGTTGATGTAATATTCGCCTTAGGAGTTTGGTCAAGAATAATTACCTGCTCTTTGTTACCAGGTTCTACTTCCTGACAATCGTAAAAGCTTTGTGTAGATGTTCTGCACTCAATGCAGCAGCACAGTATCTAGACTATGAAAGCACCCGCACTTGGAAACTCCTGTACGCCGTGCCAGCCACCACTTTCTAGGCCCCACCCTAAGGTTGGTCCCGTACCAAGAAGTCTCACAGTAGCCAGCAGCACTTAGGAGAATGAAAACTACTGGCAAATTCACGTGGCACTTCGAAACGTCAGTCCGCAATGGTCTTTAATGGCGACGTCAACGAGGATGCAGAAGCCTGGTACGAGCAGTTCGAGCGCGTGGCGAAGTTTAATGAAAGACATGCTTACCAGAAAAGAAAAATGTATAATTTTATCTTAAAGATAGAGGACCTACCGTGGATCGAGTACCTCTACGAAAGCGCAATAACTTGGAAGATCCATAGATAGATAATTGATATTTTTGGGAACATTGTAACCAGACACCGTGCACAGCGTGTTCTTGAATCACGGATGAAAGGGCCTAACAATAATCTCTTCATCCTCCCTGAGAAGCTCAATGATCGCTTTCACCATGCACAGCATCAAGTTCGCTGTTCGTGCGCGAAAGCTGGTGCTAGAGCCTATGGTCGTTAGAGCGCCAAGGTCGACATTCAATGAAAACACAGTGAAAAACGCGTGCTCGATTTATACATATTCTCGTGGAAATATAAAGCGGTTTTATGTCTAATTACTCAGACAACATAGTCAGGTTCTAAACAACTATTTTACACTGTCATGTTTTTTTTTCGATATCTGTTTATATTATATCGTTTGTAACCACCAAAGATCTGAAGAGTCTAATGGTCGTGTTTGACTAAAAGATTACAGATTTGTTCTATGGGGCCATGGGCAAATTGCAACAGAAGCCCACCATATAAAAGACGCAAGGAAGCCTGTTGGTTTATACACACGATCCCGTGCTGGCACCTCGTATAACCTGGCGGTGGTACGTGTTGCCACTTACTATTGCTTAAGCAATCTCAAGCAGAATACATACACGCTTTCTAACCAGGGTCGCGCAATGCACGCGGAGTAGCTCTTTATATAAAATTTCTAGACGGCGAGCACATATCTTCCGCTTCCTATCGTAGGACCACCCGCACCGAACTTATACACAGCAGGCCGTACAAGGTATGCTTGAAAACGTTCACTAATTTGCGAAAGGTAATTTTCTGTGAACTTGAACAAATACAGGCAAAGTAAACTGTTCTTGCGCGAAGATGTCTAAACAGTGGACTGTTATTAGTTTTAATGTATCCAATATGTTATTGCGCAACTGATCACATGTGGGAACTGCCTCTGTTTGCAACATGTGTCTTTTCTTTCATATATACCATATAATTGTTCAACTTTGCTCAAGAATATTTAAAGGTTATTTACACCGTTATTTTCTTAGCACTCCTTAAACAATACCTCGTGCACGATTACCTCCCACGAATGAAAAATTATTGGCACTGAAACCTCAAGACGTTGTCTTCAGGCACACGTTCCGCTCCCTAAATATATAAAAAACTCCGTTGATGAAGATCGCAGAAGAATATTAGCTCTCTTATCAAGTATGCCTTTAATTCATGGTACATAAAGTGTTTTCTTTAAGTTCTTGAGCCTGCTATTGTGCAAGCTTTATGGTCTGTGTTTTTTACATCGAACTCACCTGTATTACTAAAGTTTTTAGAGATCCCGATCACTTCCGTATAGAGATGTTTCAGCCTAACGGAAATTTGGCCGGAAGAGATCGTTTAAACTCCGGCATGCAGTGGCCAGATGCATGCGCTTGTTTCATTGCTCTCTAACAGGCTAGGCAATTAAAAAAAATTGGGAAGTGGTATAAAAAATACCATCATGAGCAATGGCTCATTCCCTCCCCGCTCCCCCCCCCCCCCCAAAAAAAAGACATAGACAGGTTTAGTACTGCGTAAGTTCCGCACGCAACGGCGTTGCGTTGTTAAGATCGCTACGTTAAGCAAAGTGCCCATGTACAGAACCCAACAGTAACGGTACGTGATGCGTGCGCGGCCGCTGCGTACGCAGGCATCTGATTCTTGCGCAGTGGGTACATAGGGAGTCTTGCATGTTGCTCTGGTGGTTCTCGCTTGTTCGGGATAGCGTGAAACAAAAGAGTTTCGCAAAATGGCGGCGTCAAAGGCGATCAGCGGGAGGCCGTGCTTTTCAATGGCGTACGAGCTGGCTTTGCTGCGTGAAGTGAACGCGCAGAAGAGATTCCTGGATCTTGCACGGTGGAAATGCATAGCCTAAAACAGGAACTTCGTTTTGGAGAAAGTGTTAAGCGTGCGCTGTTTGCGCGAAAGGCTCGACCTCCTGTTGGCGCAGTTCTAATGAAAGATGTTCCATCGTTTTCCAAGCTTTACCGCAGCAAGCACATTCTCCTTCTTCATTGCTTTCCTTGCTACACCTAGCTTCATATGTAGGCGTTCTAAGGCATCCTGATCACTCATCTAAAAGTAAAGAGGTTGGCTTTGAGTTATCATAAATTATGTCTTTCCTAATTGCTTGCCTTTTCCTTAGGTAGTTACACCCAGCAGGTTTATTTTCCATTGCCTCCACCCATTAGATGGTCACGGCCTCTCTGCCTTTCCGTTTCACGTTCTCTCTTGCCATGTCGCTTACTATACAGGTGGCATACTTGTTGGTAAGCTTCCTACTTGTTTTCCTCCACTGTGGGTCGATAATTTTCCTGCACAAACATCTGAACACTGTCGCAACCCATTTACTTTATTTCATATTACGTAGTCGTTATTCAAAATCAACTTAACTCTGAGCTTCGCTCACATCAAAACTTCTCCAGCCGATATCCCTCTGAGCAGCTTCATTCATTCATTTATTCATTTATTGTACCCTCAGGGCCGAAGCATTACAGAGGGGAGTGTCAAAAAAACATTTCTGTGAAAAGATACACTTATACATGGAGTTATATAATGTACCAATACAAATACAGATACTCTAACAAATCATATCAATACAAATCACCAAACTACAAAACAATGTAAAATGAGTAGATGATACAGGTAGGCACAAGCAAACAAGAGGAAAAAACGAGAAATAACATGAGGTAAAGAACTAATTAGTTACTGTTGAAGCATTTTTGAAATGGTGATGTTCTGTAATTTCTGCAGTAGTGGTAGGTAGATGGTTCCACTCTTCACAAGCCCTCGGAAAAAAATGAATACTGGAAAGTAGAAGTTCTGCAAAAAGGAACGGCTACTTTATGTCGGTGTTCAATGCGTGATGATACGTACTGGGGAGGAAAGATGAAATCATCGTGTAGTGAACGATTGTGAAATATGCGGTGAAAAAGACACAAGCGATGAAACTTACGGCGAGATGCTAGTGATGGTACTTCAAGGCTTGATTTCATATTAGTCAGACTTGCGGTTCGAGCATAATTAGACATAATAAAACGTGCAGACTTATTTTGGACCATTTCGAGTGAGTAGATTAGATTGTCATGGAGAGGGTCCCAAACAGAGGCGGCGTATTCTACCTTCGAACGAATCAGTGTTTTATAAAGTAAAAGTGTAAGAGCCTGCGGAGCGCGTGAGAAATTCCGGCGAAGATATGCAAGTTTTTTGTTGGCGCTGGCGATTATGGATTATGGATGTAGTCTCCGTGAGTGCCCAATGCGATGCGTTCTACTGACATTATGTCTCATTCGAGTCATGATTGTATACTTGACATAAGCAAAAAACATTTCCAAATTTAAGTCCTGGAACCATTACACTTTTCCACATATCCAGGGTCACCTCGTACCTACTGTATCCCCATAGCGCTCTGTTTTTACATTATGGACGCATTTCTGTTCCCTGTGCTATTATTGTTTTTTTTTTGTTTCCATGTATCTACTGCCCTCCTTTATATATACTGTGCTATTGTATTCATTTACCCGATATAATTCTCGGCCATGTATTGACAACTTGTGTTTGCTGTTTTGATTGAATACCAAAAAACCCAGTTTCTTAACACAAAATTTCAATCCTAAATTCTCATCTTTTTTCCACAGATATTAGCCAGATGTTGCATAACACTTTGTTCGTTGGCAAGCAACACAATGCCGTTCGCATAAAACAATCTTTGAAGCTGCTGCTCTACTTCTGTGCCCGCCTTTTTTTATTGGACATGAGTCCCAATATTGATTCCCTCTAGCGCCCTTACCATGTAAATCATAAACAGCCGGGGCGATAAAGCGCACCCCTGTCTCAGTCTGTTGGGGATACCAAGTTTCTCCTCGCTCCTCCTCCTCTCCCACTGAGCACAAACGGTTTGCTATAGGTTAATTTCCCTCAAAAGCTGCATGCAGTCGTTGCCTAAGCATTCGCCTTCCAGAATATCCAACAAGATTGCGTATCTTTCAGTGAAGAGAGCCAGCACAGCGCATGGTGGTCCGTTACTACATCAAATTGTCGGCCGCATAAGTAAGGTGGAAATTTCGTAAGGGCCCAGAGTATGACTAACCAATCCTTTTCTGTAACAGAGTAGTTTAGCTCCAACTTCTTCAGCCTGCGGCTAGCATAAGCAACGACGTATTCCTCAACAACACGTTTGCGTTGGGCAAGAACCGCCCCAAGGCCGACTCCACAAGCATCTGTAAGGACCTCAGTTGGGGCAGCGGGATCAAAATTTCGCGAAATAGAAAGAGAGGTGAGCAGTTGGCGAAGGGTCGTGAACGCGTCACCGCATGCTTTCGACCAGGCGTATAGCGTGTTGTCTCCAGCCAGCAGTTGATTCAAAGGGGCGATGATCATAGCGGAGTTCTTCACAAAGTGGCGAAAAAAGGAGCAGAGGCCAACCAAACTGCGTAGTGTCTTCAGGTTGGCGGGTTTCCGGAAGCACGCCTTGGTCGACATGGCCTAAGATGGCAAGCTTACGGGCAGCAAAGAAGCATTTTTTGATGTGAAGCTGCAGGCCAGCCTTAGTAAGGCAGCTTACTCTTACCTCCCTTAGGGTGCTATTCTCGACACGCATGGCGGCTGCACGGCCGCCATTATCCACAATGTTTACACTCTGATTGGCTGTGGAGAGCTCACATGCCTTGAAATTTGTGCCGGGAAACAGAAGTTTTGCAAAATGTAATTTTGCGTTTTCATCAAGATGACGAAACGTGACGTGGAGCTGCAAATTTTATGGACTAATACATTTTCTTGGTCCTTGGCAGATATATTGTGATGTTAGCGCTTCAAAAAGAATGTGAGCGGTAGCGTGCAGAAGCCAGTGCAATGCATCTGCAATTGCGCGAATATGTGGTGGCGATCCAAGATATGCGCCATGCCAGCTTGCTGATTGGCTGAAGGAATATCTCGTGAGGAGCGTCACAGGAAGAGCTGTTTCGTAATCGTCATTTTGACGATGCGTGACGTTGCGCTGGGCCGCCATTGCTTAGATTTTCCGCCAGAATTTTTGCTGCGACGAGCCGCACGAATTATGCTAATGAGCAGCCATATGCAATGGCAGCCGAGTGGAATGCGTATCGCCACATTTTCCCCGCCGTTTGGCGCCACAAAAATCTTTTGTTCATAACGCGTGCTCATAATATTTGCATCGCTCTCGGGTAGTGTTGGCATTTGTGTTTGGGGCCATCATTTTTTAAAAGAACGCGTTTATACGAAATAATATTGGTTGAACAAAGGAAACTTTCGGCAATATTGTACACTTTTCACTGCTGCATTTGCATTGTAATCAAGATTAATGCCTTTTCGCACAATCAAAAGTTATGACAACGGCCTCTTTTCTAACTTATAAAAAGAAATGTACGGAAGCCGGCGCCTTGACGTTTCCTCCCGTGGTGCGAGTAACCAGCGAAATGAACAAGAGATGGCAGCGCCGGCGCTTGCCTCGCGCTAGTGGATACCTCTGGCGCGCGCAACGCTATCGGTGATATTCGGCCGTTTCTCAGCCAGCCGAGTCGGGCTGAGTCACTTGCGTTTCACGATATAGCAATAACGGGGCCTAGAACGTGCGCGCATCACCACTGGTAGGTCGCGTACGTTGTCTCAAGCAAGAAAACAAGCGCGTTGGCGCCAACATGCGATGACTCATTCCATTTTCCGGGGACACGCATCCTAGCTATTGGAGGAGACGACGGCTTGTACGCAGCAGACGACGGAAGCGAGAAGCGTTTTCGACGGAGTAATCATACGCTTTGAGAAAGCGGCTTTATTTTTACTGCGGAGGAAAACTGTTTTGCTTTAACGATAACGCTACATTCAGTGCCTTCATTTCAGTTTCTTAGGCGAAACGTCAAGTTGGCGTCACGTTACGGAAGAAAAACGGGGCCACCAGCGCCATTTTGTTTGCGTCACGCCTACGTCACGCATCGAAGAAAATGGCGGAATGTCCAGAATAGCGCCCTTAGTCGTTGGAGGTGAGTCGGGAAATCAGGTGAGAAGACAACGACATCATCTAGGTAGCACAAACACGTGTACCACTTCAGACCGCGCAAGATGCTGTCGATCAGACGCTCGAAAGTAGCGGGCGCATTACATAGGCCGAATGGCATGACAATAAGTTCGTATAATCCATCCAGTATGACGAAAGCGATTTTCGAGCGGTCAGCGTCTGCCATGGGACTTGCCAATATAGAGACCGCAAATCCAAAAAATGAAAAAAACTCGGCACCTTGCAGTCACTCAAGGGCATCGTCTATGCACGGTAGGGGATATAGGTCTTTGCGCGTAATTTTATTTAGGCGTTTGTAATCTACGCAGAAGCGAATAGAGCCACCTTGCTTTTTTACGAGGACGACTGGCGACGCCCACGCGCTATGGGACAGCTGAATTACGTCACACCGAAGCATATGGCTCACTTGTTCCTCGATTGCACGGCGTTCAGAAGTTGATACGCGGTAAGGACGCTGCCGGGAGTGGGGCGTGCGAACCGATGTCGACGCTGTGCGATACTGTGGTGGTGTGGCCGAGATAATGTTGACGGCAGTCGAAGGAGGCGGTAAATTTGCGTAGCAATGTGATAAGTTGCGCGCGTTGTGTGGTTGTGAGATCACCGGAGATTGACGCATGGAAGCACTCCAACGGCGGTCGATTGGCACTGTCGAGGGCGGCGAGGGAGGTCGAATGTGCATCGTCGGGAGCATCGCAGACTATTGAAGAATCCACAGTTTGCACGTAAGTGAGGCACTTTCCGCGATGCAAAGTAATGGCAGAAAAGACACATTGCACAGACACATTACGCCATGGCCAGCACTGAGGGCGATGACGGCAATGGGCGACGGAAGGGAACGGCGATGCACGAAAAAGTCACATGGCGTGAACAGCATGGTTGCGTCACGTGCTGATGCGCAAGATACGTAGACGACAGCGCCTGACTGAGGAGGGATATCAGTAACTTCGGCCACAAGCATTTTTGCAGATGTCACAGGATCTTGGTATATGGCTTCATCGGCAAGAAAGGACAACTCCACCTCGGCGCGGGTACAGACAATGATGGCATTGTTTGACAAAAGGAAATCCCAGCCTAGAATAACATCGTGGGAGCAGGACGGGAACGAATTAAATGACATCAAGCGACTCCTCGATGACAACGCGTGCAGTGCAGGCTCCCAATGGTTCGACAGGCGGTGCGCTCGTTGTACTCAAATACACTCCGGAAAGTGACGTCGTTACTTTTCCTATTCGTCGGTAAAGTCCTGCGCGTAACACCGAAATTGCTGTGCCCCTATCGACCAGTGCGAATGTTCGAATCCCTTCGACGTATACCTCAATGACGTCGCAGGGATTATTTCGAGGCATTTGTCCAATCGAACGGGACACAGTTCTCGCTTCGGGAACTGCGACAGTTAGTTTCCCTGAGGTAGAGGCTTGGCCGGCGCCTCATCCGTGAGATGGAGCAGCGACGTGGGGATGGGGAGCGACAAGCATGATTGAGAAGAGGGGTTTCATCCGGTGGCATAAGAGATTGTAGCTGTCGAGGGGCGTAAGTACTCATGGGTCGGCGGTTATCACAAATATGCAGCATACGGCGACAACAAAAGCGGGTAACGCGTCCCGGAGTAACATAATGGTAAGAAATTTGGCGGTTGTCCGCGGTGCGTCAAGGATTTGGCTGACGCGGTAGGTGTGGTGGCGGCGGCGAGAAGGGAATTGGGGCGGTCGCGCAACAGCTTGGATATGAGGACGTGAAGCGAAGGGCAGCCTTGCAGCGACGTCAGCGTACGTCAGGGGTGCCGCGACGGTATGCGGTTTAATAACAGCTGGCAGGCACTCGGCGACATACTCCTTGATGTCGCTCTGTAACCCCAGTGTCAATGGAGAGCATGGTTGTGCGTTCGTAAAGGGCACCAGGGAAAGCTGCCGAGCAACTTCTCGTACGAATTCCTTTGTCTGGTCCATTAGAGGCGACTCGTCAACATCTAGCGTCAGACCTGGGACAGCGGGGAATTCTGAGGACGGATGTCGTGTTACTACTCGCTGCCTTCGAACTTCGTCGTAACTCTGACACAGCGCAATGATAACAGACACTGTAGTCAGGTTTCGGGCAACCAACATTTTAAAGGCGTCGTCCTCAATTCCCCTGAGGATATGCCTGATCTTGTCGGTTTCTGGCATCGTTGCGTCGACTTTCTTGCACAGATTAACGACGTCTTCGATGTAGCTCATGAAATTCTCACCTGGTTGCTAGGCGCGTCCGCGCAGACGTTGTTCGGCCTGGAGTCTGTGGAGAGCAGGACGACCAAACACTTCCGTGAAGTTGGTCTTGTACGCCGACCATGTCGGGATGTAGGATTAGTGGTTACAATACCACAAATGTGCAACGTTGCTCAAGTAGAAAATTACGTTGTTGAGCTTTGCCCTATCGTACCAGTGGTTGTGCGCGCTGACTCTGTCGTACGAGGCGAGCCAGTCCTCGACGTCCTGATCACTGGTACCCGCAAAAATAGCAGGATTCCGCTGACGCTGCACGCCCGGACAGATGACAGTTGGTGCCGCGACTGCAGCTTGTTGAGCTGAATCGTCAGGCATGGTTCGAGAAGGCTGGGCAGGGTCGTCCGGTATGGTCCGAGATGGTTGAAGGGTTCCGCTTCGAAGTTGCAGCGTTGATGGAGCCCTACCCCGCACCTCCACCAAATGTCAAGGTATTTATTGAGAGGGTACGCAGGGAGTGAGATGTCGAACTCGGTGCGGTAGTCAAAAACCCTGCGAGCAGTCAGAGCCATCCCCGTGCGTAAACCGCTGGCGATGTGCCTGACTGGCCAGCACTTCTTCATTGCATTTCATACGCTGGAGATGCGCCGGGCTAACCGGCGCTTTTTCTTCGTTACACTATACACTGAATAAGAAGAAATAAGTTATCGTCCAGACGCCTCCTCATTTAGAAGTCATTCCGGAGTTCTCCCAATTTGCCACAATGTTCTACTCATACTTTCGACTTAAATTTATTCGCCTGCACTGCTAACCTGTGCATTGCGTATGTTATTTGCGGACGGTCTATGCGAGTAAATTCTGTCTTTTCTCCCTTAGATTTGTAATTGAAATTCAATTCTACTTTGCCGTCAAATGTCAGGTATTTGCCTATTAGGTAAGCTTTTTTTCTACTCCGTTCCACAAAACTTCCTTACTTTTTCGTCATAGTTCATTATACATAACGGGAAAGTCGTGCAACGCTGCAGCTGTGCGCTTTGCAATTCTCTCCTCGGCATTCTTCCAGTAGAAATTTCGCAACACCAGTTCTGTTTCCATCTGTTTCTCGTTCATGCTCTTTTAACGCGATACCGATTAGGTCCCCGTGTCGCAGAAAATCCAGTGAGGGCGTCCGACACTAGCGTCTTGTGAGCGAAAATTCCTGTATATACTTAGGCACATATATATGCGAAGCCTTGCTATATGGCATGCGATATATGTGGTTTATATTCCCACACCATCCTGTCCCTACAGTTTGTCATACCTTGTCTTACAACCTTGACGATGTTGTTCCTAGGAATGTTGAAAATGACAATGTCACGAAACGAAACACCGACAGCGCATGTCTTTTATGTTAAATCTTCTCAGACTGAAATAATAAAAATGCGGAACAATAAAAAAACATGGAAATTATGTTTTTTTTTTTTTTCGCTTGGCTGTACACAACCTAAGGGATCGCCCCACGCCAGAGGCGACGTTTTATACCAGAAAGCTCGCTTTGGTGCATAGCGTACGCCTCCAGCGTCTCCGGGTAAATATTACGGTTACATAGGCTGCAGTTGCCCAGAAGCGTTAGAAGCAGTCAGGAATCCTTTAATGCTATCGTGTTCTGCTCCTAAAAGCGAAGCTTAAGCGACCTCCAGATCTTTTCCTTCTCAAGAGCCACCTCGTCATTGCCTATAAATGTTTCTGCTGTTATTTTTCAGATGTAATTTATAGCCGCGTCGACTTTTGGTTTGTTTCCATCTACGTATAGGATGGGATATAATATCGCAACGCCAAAGTAACTACTCCACTACGGCGGGTCACTCTAGATCTTCAAAAACAAGGCCGCCGTGAGTGAACGCGTGCTTTTTGCCGTTTTCTCAGGTTCTCTCAGTACATGTATTCATAGAAATGAAGCTTCAAGTAAGACTTTATCATCCTAAATATTACGATACACTCGCGTTTAAGTAAGCATAAAACATCGCGGCAGCCGTTATCTAGGCACGAACAAATATTTTTGCGTTTGCGGAAAAGGCTACGTATGTTAGTAAACGATAACGATAGGGCAGAGCATGAAGTGCCTTCGTTTGGTATTTGAATGGAGTTACCGACAACGAGTGTGCTTGGTCTGGACGCTAGCTATCCCCTTCATACACGAATTAGGATTTCCGCCGGAAAACAAACTTGCCACTTGCAGGCGTTGACATTTTATGTATTCAGGGTACGAATAAAAAAATTTACCTCTCTAGGAAAATATTATGGAAATTCGGTCGCGTCCTCATATGCAGACATCGTCACTGATTCAATACTAACTTTGTTTTTGCTCGCGCGTACACTTTAGCAGATTAGAGAAAGGAGAGAAATTATTTATACACGATCGTGCGAGGGTTGCACCATGATCGGGTTCACCGTTTGTGACATTAGAAGAAATAGCCCTTCTGAACTGAGATTCAAAGGAGGACATCGCACTTCCAACAGCACGCCCATGGCTTTCACCACACACTTCACATACTTGCACCGCCGCATAAACAGCGACTGGAGTCGCTGAGGCCTGTAGTCCTTTGGATCCTACGTCACACAAAAATGATCGCAACTCGTTTAGAGCAAGGACGGTGACTTGAAATGGGTTATTGGGGACTGACATTAAAAGAAACCTAAACCGCCATACAGATTAAACTTACAAATACAAAAACAACACTCAGGGCGCTATCTCTGCGTCTTCTCCGCTGGAACGAAGTTCTACTGATCTAGCACCGAACTAGGAGTCACTAATATCCAGACAGCCATATAATTGCAACACCGACGTCATTCGCTTGATGGTCTGGCAGCGAGAGCGTCTACCCTCTTCACCGTCAAAAAGTGCTTACGGTGAGTTTCGTTCCATTTAAAAATTGCTGCAACCCTTACGTAAGAAGAATACTCAAAATACCAATTTAATACTCAAAAGTACCAATTTATTTCTTTGTTAGTGAACTAGATGGCATGAAAAGTTCATAAAAACGTCGGTAGTTATAAATTTTCGCTCGGTGCGTAAGAGTCGCCCGCGCGGTCAGTAAGGAAAGCTGAAGTAACGGTGTCTCCGTACAGAGACGCGGAGCAAAACAGGGTCAAAACCATTTAATAATAGTATCCTAAGTATTGAGTGACGGTTTTTCATTATACACAGCTCTTTCTTTGGATAAAACAGGGTTTTTTAACTGTTCTGACCGATCTAGCCTGCGGTGACATAGCAATTTGAACAGCGACTCAGGTGAGCTCCCGTAAAACGTGGAGTCCTTCTCGGAACATCTTTTTCTTCGCTACTGTTTCACCGCTTCATATCAAATGGTGCTCATTGCGTTACTTTGTTTCTCGAACATTAGTCGCACTAGTGTGCAGCGTGACTTTATCGCTTTTCGATTTAAAAACCGAAAAAGAAAATCAGGTCTCCATATGGAGGCATCGAGACTTAAACGGGTAAATTGAAAATTGTATGATCGTGTCAGAAGCTGGGGCACGTGAAGAATAGACACGCATGGTAACGCTAAGTTAGAAAGCCTTATTTTTGGAAATAGCTCATTTCGAAAACTATCGTCTAAATAACCACATCACACAAACAAAACTGATTGCCTTTACACACATGTCCGTCCACCTCGTAACGCTTGGCGGAACTGTAAACAGTGGTAGATAGCCAGATGCCTGTAACATTTTTCGCCTACCATCGATTCCCACAGTCCATGAATACCAAACAATCGTTCATGTGGTTGCTTCAGTAATCTTCAGCTTGAGATAGACTGAAGATTTTAGGGTCCCTCATACTGCAGTATAGCAAGCTTGAATGCCAAATGCGCAGAAGTAGCCTTTGGCATCACTTTTCTTAGAGAAATGGTGGCTGGTAAAAGGCATGATGGAGCAGGGACAGGATAATCGTGTTAGATGTTCATATATATGCGGGCTCTAAATAAAGATGACTTAGAGCAAATGTTTTTCGGCTTTTCTACACGCATTACAATAAAAGTTAGAATTATATCACCCTGTGATATCTTAGTACATTACACCCCTACATCCATTCAATTAACTTGGTGAAGCCTCAAAAATTGTCGAATTCGCCATGTCGAGGTACCAGCCGGCATTCTGAATAAAGAGACTCCACAGACACAGCATACGACGGAGCATGCATCACATTCAAAATGTCAGCATACCTGGCTAGTAATATCTAAAACGCGCGCGCATTGGGCTACTTTCCATAAAGCTCTAAAACCAAGTACGTCATAAAATGCTCAGCTGGTGTTCCTACGTCTATCAGCGACGTCATCAAGCTAAGGGACAAGTGTTAGAGTAATTTGCTTGTATTTACAAGCATCTGACGGTGTAGACAGCCGTCAGCATACGGAAATAAAAATTACAGGGTTTCTTAAGATCTCTCTTAAAAGATGAACGGCGAAAGCCTACTCGTCGTCCTCTTATCATTCCCCTCCTTCTCTTTGGCTCTTCTCTTTCTCTCCTATTTTTTCGTCACTGATGCTCGCTACTAAGAAGTATTAGTCTTTTTTAGTAATAGTGGTAATTACAAGCCGTCGTTAGGCATGTTGGCCGTATCGCAGTCATTAGAAGTCACTCCAAGTTGTTTCACTCATTATTAGTCTTTACTCGTCAGTACTAAGCATTTTTAATCTTTTCTATTCAATTGTAGTCGTTACAAGTTGTTGTTAGACATATTGGTCATTTCGTAGTCATTACTAGTCATTACAAGTGATTTCATTTGTTAGTGGTCATTACTGCTCATTATTGCTCATTACTAAACATTTTAGTCATTTGTAATCAATTGTGGTCATTACAAGCCGTCATTAGGCATGTTGGTCGTATCATAGTCATGAGTAGTCATTACAAGTCATTTAAGTCATTATTAGTCCCTACTGGTCATTACTAAGCATATTAAGTCATTTCTAATCAATTGCAGTCGGTAAAAGTTGTCGTTAGACATATTGGTCATTTCGCAGTCATTAGTAGCCATTTTAGTCATTACTAGACATTTATAGTCATTTGTAATCAAGTGTGGTCATTACGAGCCATCGTTAGACATATTGGTCACTCCCGAGTCATTAGTAGTCATTACAAGTAATTAGTAGTCATTATTAGTCATTACTAGTCATTATTAACCTCTACCAATCTATAATATCACGTTATCATTCACTAATTGTCACTATCAATCATTTTTCATTCTTTAGTCTGTCTTTCATCTCTCTTCATATGGCGTGATGGCTCTTCGGCGTACACTCCGGCGGTCAGATCTGCTGGCGCAAAGTTTGCCATGAGCCTGGAAAGAATTTGCAGTACCACCCGAAAGGCGAAGCACCGATTGCGATAACAAATTAGTGGATAGCTGTGCTGAGTTAGGATAGTAGTTTTATCGGCCGTACAAACTTGTAAACATTCACTTACTAATTAAATGACCAATGATGGCATGTGTCGGCGTGGCTCAACGAGGACGTTGAAAGATACCGGCACACCGAGACAGCGCTGCCTTTGTGTGTCTGCTTCTTTGTACGTCCTTGTTCATTTGCACTTACGCATTCTGTCATGGATTCAAAATCAGCTAACTCGTCAACGTGTTTTAACTACTTTAAGCAGCACGGCGTCACGCGCGCAGAGGTAAACAAGAACATACATCGGTGGCTGACAGCGAAAACTGCCTGTGAGAACGCCGGAGTTAGGAATCGCGGTGGCAGCGGTGAGCCAACTGACCTCCATGCATCTGTCACTTCAACATCAAAAGCACAGCGCATACGAAGCTACCGGCACTCAGCGCACTCCGCAAACATCGCAGACCGCTTTGAACATGAGGCCCCCGCCGGCGCGCACTTTAGCCACCTGGCACACTGCTTTCAAGACACACGAGCGCTGGCAACGCGCCCCTACGGCTTCCACCAAAAGCGTCTACTACTGCGTCCGCGACTCGCGTGGTCGACGCCGTAGTAGGCGCCGCGTTTGTCTCCCCTCTGTACGAAGCGGTGTGCGAGAAGCACATCGATGCACAGTAGCAGCCGCCTTACAAGAACGCCCCTCCGCCCTTGCCTCACGCCCCTGCCTCGCGCGCCACAGAAGAGGGCACGCATCCGAGCCGCGTTCCCCGCTCGCGCACGCGAGATTGAACCGCGTTCGCTGCCTCACCCTCACAAGATTTCACTCATTCGGAACCTCACGGCGACTGCAGAAATGCGCCTGTAGTGTAAATATAATTGCTATCGAAATAATTACTTAGCGGACAAACATACTTCGCAAATTTCACAGATGTGGAAGAATAGGCGATATAGTAGGTATGATTCTTTTGGACACGTGCGTGCTCCGCGTAACGTATGCGGCGTTAAGTCTTACCTGATCGCACTAGCGTTCTCGGAAATATGCACTCTCAACTGCAACAAAAACTTACCGTGTCGCCGTTATAGCTGTGGCCTCAGCACATGGCTTCATGACCATGCCGCGGCCGTCTTCTTCCATTTTGATGTGGTACGTGTCCACTTTCCACATGAATGCTTTTTCCAGCGTCGTTGAAAATGTAGCGACGCGGCTTTCGGCAGCGGGACATGGCATTGTGAGAGGCCTGGACACCGCCTTTGCGCAACATTGCACACGCGTTTCTTGAAGCATTTCAAGTTGCTTCACGTGTCTCGGATACACCACAATGCAGGCGATGCGTGTTCCTATCACCAAATGGGCGTCGGTGTCCACCGCTGTATCGCGTTCATCGCGGCGGCGGCCCAGCGCCGGAGCGTAAACAAACTTAAATCTTGCAGGCAACTCTCTTATTAACTTCTTCAATAAAATATTTCTACCACCACCACCGTCAGAGGCCACGTCCCTGGGTGTCGCCATGCTAGCGGAAGTGGCCTGTGGCGCGAGCCAATAGGCGCGCAGCTCTGATTCCCGGCGCGTACGGGATATGTTTTCCGTATACGGAACCGGGAGGCGTTCCTCGCTCGCGCACGCGAGACTGAACCGCACTTGCTGGCTCACCCTGACAAGCTTCCACTCATACTGATCCTCACGGCAGCGGCGACGCCGACGGCAGAAATGCGCCTGGAGTGTCCATATAATACACACAGCTTTAGTACTGGGCCATGATGATTCGTACGCAGCACGCAAGCGCTTTGCGGAACGTGGGAGCGCGTGTCACGTCAAGGCTTTTAGTAATGGGAAATGCCTACCTATACGTAAGCGGGCGAGTGTTGTTAGACGCCGGGGACGTCTGAGTGCGTTGGCAGCGTCCACCAATGCGTCCAACCATCGGTCGAACTATATATGCTGTTGATCTTGGCAACGCGATGTAACGTGTGCGCGCTTTCACGCTGCGTCTAACCATATTTAGGCCTTTAAAAAACTCCACATTTAATGCGGATGTAATACACGAATCGTATCGAGAAAAACAGAAACAGAGTACTCGCTTTCTTGAGGCTTCCACGACCATTTACCACAAACTGCGCCAACGGGAGCTCAATCCTATCGCGCAAACACCGCACACTGAACACTTTTTTCAAAAACAAACTTTGTATTTTTGTTTCTATGCATTCCCACCGTCCACAATCCAGGAATGGCTTCTGCGCGTTCACTCCACGCAGCAAAGCCAAATCGTAGGCCGTAGAAAAGTCCAGCCTTGGAGTGCTCGCCTTTGAGGCAGCCATATTGCGAAACTCTTTTGTCTCGCGCTCTCCCGAACATACAAGAACCACGAGAGCAGCGCCCAAGGTTCGCCACGTACGCACGCAAGAATCGGATGCGTCCGTATGCAGTGGCCGCGTACGCATCACGTACCATTCGTGTTGCGTTCTGCACATGCGTACTTTGCTGAACGTAGCAATCGTACGTACGCAACGCCGTTGCGTACGGAACGTACCAGTATAGATTACGGTTTCATAAGCTGCAGTTGCCGGGAAGCGTTGTACTTTGAAGGGCTATCGCGTTCTAATCTTAAATGATATTGCGTTGTACTCTTAAGGGTAGAGGTTGAGCGTCTCGCTAGTTTTTTTAATCAATTTTTGACATTTACGGTGGATGGTGAAAGAGCATGATGGAGCTTGGATACTATGAACTTGCTGCATGCTCATATCCAAAAGTGCGATCAATAAAAATGAGAGAATAAATGTTTTATGGTCTATGGTTTTACACCATGGACCTAAACCAAGTCGCCCACATCACCATCCTTATTCAGCGAATAAATGTTCTAGTGTGGTTCGATGAGCAATTAAATAAAATAGGAATTATGCTTCTTATTGATATTCAAGCTCATTGCACTGTCCCATTCATCTTATTCACGTGGTGAAGATTCATAGCTTCTGAATTCACTATGTAGAGGTACCAACCGGCACTATGGAAAGCCAGACACCTTTGTAACAGCACAGGCAGAAGTATGCATTGCCTTCAAAATGTCAGTATCCCTGGCTACTGTTGAAGCGTGTGCGTTTGCAGTGACATTCCATGAAGGTCTCCAACCAAGTACACCATGAAATGCTAATGTGGTATTACATCTGTCAACTACCTTACCATGCCAAAGCACGTGCGTCAGAGTTGTTTCTTGTATTTTGAAGCATCTGATAGTGTAGTCGGTAGTCAGCATAGATTTAGCAGCATCTGGACTCTGAAAAAAGATTACTAAGCGGACAAAATATAATTCGCATATTTTAATAGAGCTGCAAAGAGACGTGGTATAGTTATTATATCTATAGCTGCGGACATCACTACGCTGAAACATAATCAATGTAAGGCAATTTAGCGGGAACAGCAAGCAAAAAACGATAAAAAGCTAATAAAAATCGTTTTCCCGCTCACGTGGGGACCATGTCTAATGGGTGAATATTGTTGCAGTTAAATGTGCAAGAGAATAAGAATGAAGAAAATCATAGAGGGCGCAGAATTTAAAGCGCTTCTTTTAAACAAGGCTGAAGCTTAACTCAGCAGCTATGGGGACGAAGTGCCACAAATAATTGAGTACCTTAACCGAGAAAGTGTAAGGTAAAGGTAATACGCAATAGTCCGGCAAGAGACGAAGAATTTATGACCGCCAGTCAATGTCTACAAACAAGGCAGGAGTACATTTATCTAGGTTGTTTACTCAGAGGGACCATGGTCGTGAGAATTAAATCTACAAAAGAATAAACATTTATTGTAGACGTTTCCAAATCATGACCGATAGCCTACTGCTGTCGTTGAAAAGTGTACAATCATTGCATTCTACCCGTACTAAGATATGATGCTTACTTTGAAGTTAGCAGTGAACTATTAAAGCAGGTGAAATCAAAAGAAAGAGCGATGAAATCGAAAACGTCCGGGGGAACATTAAAAGACAGGAAAGAGTTGTGTGAATAAGAGAGCAAACATGAGAAAACAATTGAGCTGGGCAGGCCACTTATTCAGTAGGGCACATAACCGGTGCATCATTATAGTTGCAGAACGGCTGCAAGGCGAAGAGAAGTGCAGTCGAGGGCGGTAGAAAATTAGTTGGGGTAATGAATTGGGACATTGATAGGCTTAACTTGGAATTCACCAACTGCAAGGCAGGAGTAATTAGAAATCGCTTGAGGAGGCGTTTATCCTATAGTGCAAATAAAAAAATTGCTTTTGTCGATGATGCTGAAATCAATGAAATACGCTGTTAATTTATTGACCGTGTGTGTCATATTACAACAAACGCACGAGTAGAGTCAAGCATTCGATACCCTCTTGTTCATAGTGGAACACGCCAATTCTGTCCAAGAGTGGGTCCTCAACGTTTGGCAACCTTTCAGTCATTAAAGCATAATATCTAAGTAACCGAAGTACGTCTTCATTATAATATGTATTTCATTTGAGAAGTGTGCGCGCTTTGGTAACAAACATGAGTCTATATTACACTTACGTTTAGATTTTATATATGAATTTAATGTTTTTATAACGCTATAAGGGCATGCGCGTAGTCGAACAATTTAGTCCATTATCACACATCAATAGCTCACTAGGGTGTCAGTTACGGCGAGTTGAGGCTCCGCAACATTTTCATAAATCGTAACAGTTTTACTCACAATGTCCGTATCATCTTCTGCAGGAGCACGCTTTTTCTTAACGGGTGTGTTATGAATTATGAAGGCTACAAGACGTAACAGGAGACAGGCGTGCAATAAATGCTTACGATGTTTCGTTGCATTCGTCTTCTTTCTTTCAGTCTTCATGAGATGCGCCAATTCATGAAAACATTACCGGTATTCGAGGTATATGTAAGCGTTGCATATGTAGCCCCAAATATATCTGTTGCGATATTCGCCAGGTGAGCAGCTATAGCCTCACAAAACGCTGAAGGGAAGGAAAAAACGTATTCACATTAGGATTCTTCGTAGAACCAACCTTTGTTAGATACGTTTCTGGGCAATCGCTAGTGCATTTCAAGAGACATGCAGAAAATTGAAGAACGTGTACAGAGCCTCCAAGGTGGTCTACTTAGTGGACCTAGCTGAGAAAGCGGCACTTTTCTTCAGCGTTCAAGCCTGTTGGATCATAAGTCATGATGTGCTTGACCTTGTAGAAAAGTGTTGGAGCACTACAGTACCATGAAGGGTGCTGCGAATTGCCGGAACGGATGTTTCACGTAATGTTTACTGCATCCGCCGTCATAAAAAGAGCGCGCCCTCGCTTTTCATACTACGCTCTCACGTTCGACACAACCTCACACACAAGCTCATTCACATGCGAAGCGTGTAGAGTGCCAAGCGTCTGAAGAGCTAGCTTGTATGAGGGAAATCGGCAGGGGTGTTTTATTATTTCGATACCATTATATGCACCATGAAGCGGAAAATGCGGCGCCCGGCGTTAACATCCGATAGTAGCAATACTCAAGTGACCAAATCAAGTTCCTTTCGCTGGACCTGCTGCGGATCGCGCTATAAAGAACTTGGAGGACGTTTAAGCTTCTTTTAGGAGTGCAACACGAAAGCGTTTTTACGAACACGTGTCCGTAACCTCATTAAGAAACGGAAAAGACGTCAATCGTTAAACTAATCCAACCAATTGTCATAACGGTTGCAGCACCTTATCTCCTGTGGTGAACCTTGCGCACAATATACGGAGCTTTACATTAGTGGTTCCGCTCATTCCATCCCAGCTATAATTATGGTAAGACCAAGAGTAATGCGTACTCCTGATGAAAAAGCTGCCTACCGCGAGCGTCAGCGAGAGTTGGCTCGTGATCGGGCTCGTCGTCGTAGGGCCTGCCTCACGCACAAAATATAAAAGAAAAAAACGCGGGAGAACCACCAAAAAAGAACTCCTAAACCACGCTCATAACGTGAAGCACACAAAAGCGAAAATGATGTGACAGAATATTGAAACAAAGGATTTACAATTTAGACTGCTTGCGAAGTTTGGCTTGTATGCTGCAACACTCGATGTAACTAACATAGTTTCGCAGTTCAACCATCTTCAGGGACTGGAAGGGGCGGAGAATTTTTTAGTTTTCTCGTATATTCAAATTACAATCCGACACTTTCATGTCTGTAGGTTGTATTGAAGTTGGACTATAAGAATTTTCTACGTATTTTACTTTGAAAAATTGCATTAGTACAATAATGCCTCTGCGCTATTCGGAGGGCCTCCGTGGTGGTGGTTCGGGTTTTTTCTGACCGAAAACGCCGCCGACGGCCGGCCTCGCCGCAGGATCTTCTGCGGCGTTAACGCCATCCCGTCCAAATGGCACGGTGAACAGTCGCGGTGTCGGTATGACGCCATAGCCCACACACAAAATAATTGACTTAAACAATTGAGTTAGCCCGCTTAGAAAACCGACCAGGCTCACTCGTAAAGTTGATTTGACCCAACCACAAAATTTTGGTGATCCGGAACATAAAGTTGACCCACCTCCAAAACCGACCTGGCCCACTCCCAAAATTGACGGTGGCCAGTTCGAAAATTTAGTTGAACACGTTCTAAAACAACCTGACCCACTCCGAAAATCGACCTGGTCCACCCCCAAAATTTGGGTGGCCCAGCGTAAAAACTGACTCTACTCAATTCATCCACATGGCCACGTAAATAATTTCGCGCATTCGATGCACGTAAGGTGACGTCAGTGCCTCTGTAAT
This sequence comes from Dermacentor andersoni, assembly GCF_023375885.2. NCBI lineage: Eukaryota > Metazoa > Arthropoda > Arachnida > Ixodida > Ixodidae > Dermacentor > Dermacentor andersoni. Next base: position 82,511,005 of record NC_092816.1, read on the forward strand.
TTTTCTGCAGGCCTGGCCTCTGGCATTGAGAGAGACAAGCGTAACTGGTGTTCCAACTGCTTTCCCTGCATCGGTCAGGTCCATGATATGCACCGTTGAACCATCGCTCTCCGCTGATCCTGTCAAAGCGGTACACGAACGGACGCACTCGGCATTGACTTGTGCAAAACGCCGCCTGTGTGAGCACCGGAGAACCTTGCCCTTGCGGCGTATATGTCCAGAGCTATAGAACCGCAATAACTGCATAAGCCGATCAGAGGCAGCCACCAGAGCTGGTCCATCAGTGACTCGGATCTGGTGTGGCATGGCGCCTTCGTTGACACCAATCTTCAGCATGCGGAGTATATTACGCGTCAAAGCTTTCGCGTTTAGCGCTTCCATGTGCTGGCGCTCTCAGGTGAACTGTCACACGTGACACACTCATTCAATGCCGTGCGGCAGCAAATTAGTCCGCAGTCTCACCTGCTTTCCCTGAGGTTCATTGTCGAGAGAGCCTCGTCCAACAGCCGAAATTTCCTTCCAGTCAGCCAATCGCTTCTTGGAATCCGGCATGTTTAAGGTAACGGATCACACATGGTTGAACTGGTAGTTGGCTAGAGCCAAAACTTCAGAACAAAGCAGTTCCTTCACAAAAGTGTCCTTGAAATAAATTCTGAAGCGTCGTACTTCATTGTCTCCGTGAATCCCGAATGAGGAGGGATTTCACTGCGAAGCTTTTTATGGCCAGGCGTCCGCGCATTTTTTTGTGTGCATGTGCTAAAACCTTTGGCTGATCCCGAAGATTGTCGACAATGATTCCAAGCGCATTGGCGAATTCCCCTATAGACTACGGCTGAGGGGATCCGGGGCCTGTAACTACCCATGTCACTCCTGGCACCCAAAGAGGTACCTAAGACAAGAATAAGGACAGATTTTATTGAAATGTTGGTAATATAGGAAACAAATGTTCAGGTAGGACCGGGGGCAGATCTGCCGCATCGCGAGGTCATTGGCCGCCCCCAGGGATCCAATAGACCGACGATAAGTACGCGTACTGCCATGACGCTGCTATGGAGCTGATATCGCCATGCCAGATGGTGACGTATGGGCCTGTAATTAGTGACTTTGGCGAGGTATCTTTCAATGAAAGCCTGCGAGCGTCTGTCGTCCGGGCTAAGATTGGTGCCTCCGATTGGCCGGTTGTCTTGGATGACTTAAACCGACTCCGGCACGCAGTACGTAGACGCACCCCAATGTGGCATTCAATGACACAGGACGTGTGGCGTCTCCCTCGCATGACCGTGCACCCCACGTCGCATATCGCATTCAGCCGTTACACATATGCAGACTCCCCTGAGTAGAATGAGATTGAGCCTGGCCTTGCAAAAGAGCCGCCAGTCCGCTAGCCGGGTGAAAAAACCGAGCTGCAACAAGTGCAAACTTTCGCGGCGGGCGACCAAACACTGCTGAACCTTGACATGGTTGGGTTGGGTACCGAGGGCTGTAAACCTGGAGGCCGATTGTAAAGCCCGTAGTGTACAAATTAGCCCCCTGCCTTGTATAGGCGCGAGAGTGCGATCGCCGTAATTGATGCAAACTCCGTCCGACAGCAGCTCCCAGAGCACATCGAGGTGGCATGAAGCCTTCCGTGCCTCGTGTCCATATTGAGCCTAGCTGCGACACAGTTGCGAGACGATCTTAGCCCAGAAGGCCCACCCTCGTCGGCCATGTCTACTTTCGCTCTCTTTGGGGGCGTTCTAAGCGCTTGCGTTTCTGATTTTCTTCCGCTCTCCCAAGCTGCCAGTTCCATCAAAACGTCAAGCGTGTCTAGTTTCCTCCGGTTCCTCGGGGCAGCGGTCCCGTCGCTGACGCGATCGACGATGAATGTGTGTGCGCAACTTTTCACACGGTGACCCCCGATGAAGGCAATAAATGAGTTCGCACGTTTGTTCAAAACTCTGTAACACCTCTGTTTTGTTTGCTATACAGCTTTGCTGGTCATCCACCTGGACAGAGCGGAATGGCTTATGATTATTTTTCCTCTAGTGCGAAGCTTTCTTTCTCATAATCCCGTAGAGGTTTCTTTTGTGGCTTCGTTCTCCATTCAGGTGGATGACAATTTTTCCTTTTAATATTAAACGATGGTGAGTGTGAACGGGCATCACTGTGAACGTGAACGTGTTGCTTCAGTGGACTTCATAGTGTACAAGTCACTGAGTGGTAATTCATGCTTGTGGACTTAAGTGTGAATGTGACACTGAAGCGAGTTCTGATCTTGGTCGCTGTCAGTGATACATTTAGTGAGCGGCTAGTTAACCTGAGTTATAGGTTGATGTATTCAAATTAAATAGGAAAATGGACGATTTCATTACACAGCCTGATTCCATGATTCTGCTAGCATGAGTGTATCCGTAATTACGTGAATCCGAATGAGCTCAAGTTAGTGTCAGTCTGTAAGCCGAAGTGAGGCTGTCTGAGCCGGTTTCTAGTTAGTCTAGAGTATTGTAACCAACAGTTACAACAGCCGTTTCTATGAAAACTGATTTATGCTGGGCGAACCTGTGCCCGTCAACAAAAACCGACTGAGCACTCAACAACAACAAAAAACGCCCCTCGAGGTTCGCTCCTTCGAACGTCGTTCTCCTCTTTGTCGCCTCCTGTCGCATGCCAATCGTCCGATTCTCGCGCACGAGCCACCGGCCTGTCAGCACCGGCCGAGCTTTGCCTTGCGGTGCTTTTTTTGACGCTCGCGGTGTGGCGGATACGCAGTTGGAATATGTCGGTCGTCTTTTTCTTCTCGCAATGCTGGCGGCATTAGCCCCCTCCGAAGAAGCAACGTCCCGATGCGTAGGAAAGCCCAGGAGAGGCCAACTGCTTTAGAATGACAGTGGTCAGAGGATGGCCGGTGCTAGGCTTGATCGTATGTGCAACTTCTGTTAATCCATGCCTTTCATAGTACGGCTTCATTCGTTCTACGTGTACGACCTCTGGGCGAGTCCTGCGTCGTGTGGAGCAGACTTGGCCTTCAGGAGTTACGTCGTATTTTAGGGGACTTAACCGGCGAAGTAATTTGTAGGGGCCAAAGTAACGGCGCAGTAACTTCTCCGAAAGACCGGGCCTACGTATAGGCGTCGATACCCACACTTTGTCTCTGGGGTTGTACTGTACCTCTCTTCGCCCTAGGTTGTACCGGTTTGCGTCGACGTATTGCTGTTGTCGTATGATACGGTGCCTTGCCAACTGCCGTGCTTCTTCTGCCCTTTCTATGTATTCGATAACGTCAGGGTCGTCTTCGGTGCTGTTGTCTACAGGTAACATCGCGTCTAGTGTCGTTGTTACTGTCCGACCGTAAACAACTTCAAATGGCGTGAAATGTGTCGTTTCTTGTACTGCAGTATTATACGCAAAGGTGGCATATGGTAGAATACTGTCCCATGTACGATGTTCGACGTCCACGTACATTGAGATCATGTCAGCGAGCGTTCTATTGAGCCGTTCAGTCAGGCCGTTTGTTTGTGGATGGTACGCTGTGGTTTTTCTATGAGCAGTATGTGTTAGTTTCATAACAGACTGCATCAAACGGGCCACAAAAGCTGTTCCTTTGTCTGTTATGAGTACCATAGGTGCGCGTTGTCGTAATACTATGTCTGTGACAAAAAACTGAGCCACTTCAACGGCGGTTCCTTTTGTAAGAGAAGAGGTCTCAGCATACCGGGTCAGATTATCGGTTGCTACCACAATCCACCGCTTTCCTGAGGTTGACACGGGAAATGGTCCATGTAAATCCGCTCCTATTTGTTCAAATGGCACTGTTGGTGGCTGTATCGGTTGCAGAAAACCTGCTGGTTTGAGTGGCGGTGTTTTGCGTCTTTGACAATCTCGGCACGATTTGACATAGTGCTGCACTGAATTCATCAACTTCTGCCAGTAATACTTCTGGCGAATTCTCGCCAGAGTCCTACTAACGCCTAAGTGGCCAGCTGCACGGCCATCATGGCAAGCCTCTAAGATTTCAGCTCGCAGCGATGATGGTACGAGAAGTAGAAACGTCTCACCACTGTGCTCACTGTTTCGTTTGTAGAGGACGTTGTTCCGGAGGACATACGAACACAATCCGCGAACGAAAACTCGAGGCACTTTCGCTTTTCGACCCTCCAGGTACTCTATGAGCGGGAGTAATTCCGGATCAGTACGGTGATGATGAGCCATTTCCGTCGTATTCACAGCCCCAAGAAATGGGAAATCTTCCTCGTATTCAGGTGACGTAGCCTCGATTGGTGCACGTCATAAGCAATCAGCATCATTGTGCTTGATACCGGACTTGTAAACAACCGTGATGTCATACTCCTGTAGACGCAAACTCCATCTAGCGAGCCTTCCAGAAGGGTCCTCGAGGTTTGCCAGCCAGCACGATGAGTAATGATCGCAGATCGCTCGAAACGGTCTGCCATATAAGTATGGCCGGAACTTACTGATGGCCCATATAACCGCCAGGCATTCCTTTTCTGTAGCTGAGTAATTTGTCTCGGCTTTCGATAAGGTACGGCTTGCGTACGCAATGACTTTTTCTTCTCCAGTCTGGCACCTAATAAGTATGGCACCGAGACCAACGTTACTCGCGTCGGTGTGGATGTCCGTTTCCGCATTTTCATCAAAATGGGCAAGTATAGGAGGACTCTGCAAACGCCGTCGTAGTTCACAGAAGGCGTCTTCGTGTTCTTTCTCCCACACAAAAGGGACATCTTTCGTCAGTCACGTGAGTGGTTCGGCAATTTTAGGAAAATTTTCTACGAAATGCCTGTAGTAGGCACACAGTCCCAGGAAACGTCTAATAGCTTTTTTGTCTCTCGGCTTCGGAAACATTTCTACTGCAGTGATCTTCTCAGGATCGGGGCGGACGCCTTTAGCACTGACAATGTGTCCGAGAAAGCGGAGCTCGCTAAAGCCAAAGTGGCATTTTTCGGGTTTTATGGTCAATCCCGCCATGCGAATAGCATCCAGAACCACTCTCAGTTGTTGCACGTTCTCCTCGAGTGTAGTGGAGAAGACCACCATATCATCAAGGTAGACGAGGCACGACTGCCATTTCAGTCCGGAGAGAACAGTGCCCATCATCCGTTGGAATGTGGCTGGCGCAGAACAAAGGCCAAATGGAAGCACCTTAAACTCGTATAAACCATCCGGTGTCACAAATGCCGTTTTTTCGCGATCTCGCTCGTCCATTTCTATCTGCCAGTATACGCTTTTGAGATCCAGAGAAGAGAAGTAAGCATTGCGTAGTTTGTCCCAGGTGTCGTCGATGCCGGGGAGTGGATAAACATCCCGCTTCGTGACGAGGTTGAGTTTCCTGTAGTCAACACAAAATCGTAGGGTGTTATCCTTCTTTTTGACTAGGACTACCGGAGAAGCCCACGGACTATTCGATAGCTGTATTACATCGTCCTTGAGCATTTCCTGTACTTGAATTCTTATCGCTTCTCTTTCCTTTGGAGCTACTCGGTATACGGGTGTTGGCGAACTGGTCTTGCAGGTTCTTCGACCACAATGCGGTGTTTTGCGACGGGAGTACGACGGACTTTCGATGAAGTCGAAAAGCTTTCTGCAAACTCTGTGACCAAGTTCACAATCTCATCTTTTTGTAGTGATGACAGCTCTCGGTCAGTGTCGATAGAGGTAAGGCCACTGTCTAAGGTGGCAGAAGCTGGTGATGCTGCATTGAGGCTTGACACATCTGCAAATTGTGCATAGTCATGAAGAGATGCTATGGCTGTTCCCTTCGCCACTTGTTGGGCCTCATTGTCAAAGTTAGTCAAAAGGACGTCCGCATATCCGTTACGCAGGTGAACTAGGCCTCTTGCCACGCATTTTTGCTTTTCCAGTAGCAGTCCGATATTTCCGTCTGCAAGTCCCTCATAGTCACGAAATATGTCGCTCCTTACAACGACAGTCATACTGCACCGTGCCGGCACCGTCACGTCTTCATCCACAATACGGAGAGAGGAAACATGTGGCTGTTCTGTATCAGAAATGGTAACAGCATTTTCTGTGGAAAACAACACGCGTGATTCTTGCAAATCGATAATTGCGCCATTCGTTCGCAAAAAGTCCATGCCCATTATCAGATCACGGGAACACTCAGGGAGAACAATAAAGCTGCTGACGTATGTAAAGCCTCTAATTCCGATTCTTGCTGTGCACATTCCTACGGGGTCGACTAAGTGTCCCCCCGCTGTACGTATTGGAGATCCGGTCCAATGGGTCAATACCTTTTTCAATTTCCTGGCGAGTACACTGCTAATAACTGAATAGTCCGCACGACTGTCTATCAACGCAGTCATTTCGAAGTCATCGATGATGACGCGCAACTCGGAAGTAACTGTGTCATCACTGCACTTGTCGGTCGTTCCGTCACTGCCGTCGTCTTGTCGGATTGGCGATGGAGGGTCTTCGGTGTTCCGGGCACCAGCGGCCTTGCCTCCACAGGTCGCTGGCTCTAGTTTTCCCGTCTCGGACTTTGGGAGCGACGACTCGGTGAAATGGAAGCGGGACGCGGACTGGGCGACCTATAACGCATAGGCGCTGCTGATCGACGTTCATGTTTCTGGGGGTTTCGAACAGTTTGGCGCGTAGATAAATATGCCTCAATCTCATAAGGGCGCTCACCGTTTCGAGGGCAAGGCGCATTCACAGAGAAGCCACGCAGTCCTACTCGGCGATACTGCCATTCCCGGTATAGGTGACCAGCATCTCCACAGTGGTAGCAGAGGGGACGCCGATCTGCAGTGCGCCATACATCGCTTTTACGTGGGCTTCCTTCTGGCATGGGCTGCACATTGCGAGGAAGTACCTGGGGTATTGTGGCCGTTCGTCCAAAGTCGGCGCGTCCTAGGTCGTGAAGTAAAGCTTGGGCGTACGATATCCGCGACTGACGCTCTGACTGTGCGTGGGGCCGTACCTGAGGCTCTGGCTCACAAAGTACTTGCCGGACTTCTTCGCGTAAGACATCCGCAAGTGAGGACACCGTAGGAGGGCTTTGGGCCAGCTGCAGTTTCTGCAGCTCTTCCCTTACGACGGACCTCACCATTTCGCGTAGGATGTCTATGTTGTTGGGGAGGGCTCCTGACCCAACGTCAAATGATGCGACGCATACATCTCTGTTGTACTGCCGCGCACGCTGCTGCCACGTTTTCTCCATCGTCGTCGCCTCTGATCGAAATTCGGCTACAGAGCGGGGCGGATTACGAACCAGGCCGGCAAAAAGTTCCTGTTTCACACCGCGCATTAGGTGCCGCAATTTCTTGTCCTCAGCCATGTTTGGGTCGGCTCGGCGGAAGAGGTGAGTCATGTCTTCAATGTACATGGGCACACTTTCGTTGTTCCGCTGGTTCCTCGCCTGGAGAGCGGCTTCTGCCCTCTCTCTGCGGTCCGTGCTCGGGTACGTAGCTAGCAGCTCTCGTCGGAAGTCCTTCTACGATGATAACGACGCTTCGTGGTTTGGAAACCACGTGCGTGCAGATTCCACCGGCGCGAAGTACACATACCGGAGTTTCTTTGTCTCGTCCCAACCGTTACACCTGGCGACATGCTCGAAATTTTCGAGCCAGTCCCCGGCATCCTCGAATGTGTCTCCGTGGAAGAATTCTGGCGTCCGGGCTGACTCAACGACGTCGTGAGAAGGGGTTAGTTGACTAGCCATCGCACTGGTACCTCGGCTGGCTCCAGCCGCTGCTCTTGGTGAATCGGCGAGAGGACCAAACTCGGGGGCCTCACCTCGTATGCGGCGACTCGTGCGTTGGTGGACAGGCGTTAATTCTGTTGGCTCCAAACTTCGGGGATCCGGGCTACCTTCCCTGGCGTGTGTGGGGCTTGTAATCATACCCCGCACCTCCACCAGATATGTAAACAACAGTTACAACAGCCGTTTCTATGAAAACTGATTTATGCTGGGCGAACCTGTACCCGTCAACAAAAACCGACTGAGCACTCAACAACAACAAAAAGCGTCCCTCCAGCTTCGCTCCTTCGAACGTCGTTCTCCTCTTTGTCGCCTCCTTTCGCGTGCCAATCGTCCGATTCTCGCACACTAGCCACAGGCCTGTCAGCACCGGCTGAGCGTTGCCTTGCGGTGCTTTGCTTGACGCTCGCGGTGTGGCGGATACGCAGTTGAAATATGTCGGTCTACTTTTTCTTCTCGCAATGCTGGCGGCAGTATGCGTGAACCTGGCTTTGTCGCGTCTTTGCGAGTCTGAGTTTCAATGAGCATGGCTTAGAAGACATTTCGCAAATCTGAACGTGAGTTAGCCTGGCTGAGTAGAACTCTGGTGAGCTTCAGTTTGAGTGAGACCCGGTAAACTGAATATTTGTTAGTCTGACACTATGCGAGGCCGGCTGAGTAGAATTTAATGCGTCTGAGGGCGAGTGTGCTCAAAGCAAAACCAATTTTTTTTAATAGAGTCTCAGTGAGTTCTGTGCATTTTTCTTACCCATGATCAGCAAAGAACGTGGCAAGCCAGACTGTGAAGCACCTTTATAGTTAATAATTCACGGGAAGCCCCCCAGTAAACTAAAGGGTTCCACTCACCAATGCTACTTAGAGAGCCTTTTTTGTTCAGTATACGTATAGAATCTGCCTGTCCTGCGATCATTGAGAACAGCAGTATTCATGGCTTCAAGTTAAGGCTATCAAAAGATAAAATGCTGACTTATATGGATGGGGTTGCCGTTTCCTGTACAGGTAATGTACTGCTGCTTCCATCGTAGTATTAGATAGCTCTATAACGTTACTGGGAGCCTGTTGAACTAGGGAAGGTGTCAGAGCTTTTGGCGTGGAAACTGGCCATCAGCCCCAGTTAACTTCGACAACTTAAAGTGGGTGAAGACATAGGGCAAATACCTTGATGTGCTCTGGGAATATCACTGAAAGGACAACGACGGCTGCTAAAAGCAGACAAAAAAAAAACATAACTAAAAGCGCATAGGTGGAAAGATGATTATCTCTCAGTGTGTGTTAGAGCTATGGTCTGCAATTTATATTTTTTTATCTAAGAACTTCAATGTGTAATGTATGTATTGCGTTTATTGAAGGTAAATGCGTATCCGGATGCTTTACGAAGACATCACAATATTTGAGTGGGCCTCAAATTGGGAACGGTGCTGTTGGACGAACTTAGGCAGACGAGTTAAAAAAGGTGGTTTATAAATGGCGCACATCTTCATTGTACAAGTCATGAATATGTTCTTTTTGCGTGAGTTAGAACCTTTCTTGTGGAAGGTGTGCAAACTGAGCCAGAGGAGTGTGCACCTTGCTACATTTTTGGTACCGATGATATATCCGCTCCTGCTTGGGGTTTTCATTTGGGCGTTGTGTTAAGCGTACTGCTCCTTTCTGTTAGACTTACTAATGAATACGTTTTTTAATGATACGTACAATCTGTACAAATACACACTGGATAAAGTGCACTTTCTTACAATGTATATGGCCACATATACTGCAGACGAAGTTCATGACAGGCCTAAATGGTTGAATAGCCGGCGAAAGGTCTAAAAATCATGTGTATGTTTCAATATTCCCACTGGTATGTTACTTATGAGAACTGTTCTGGATGGCGGTGGCATTAAGGCGAAAGTCTATAACGCCTCATCAGACTGTAGCCAGGAAAACGCGGCGTGCGCTACAGAAAGTTATCTGAGCTCCCCTCACGCAGAGACGTCCTCGAACCACTGTTCTCGCTTTTGTCATCATCTTCTTCCACAGCCTGCTCAAGTTTCGCCCATAATGCCAAAACTAGGCAAAGCAAATTAGGGTAGAGGTAATTTATGCATTGCAACCTGCGATCTTCGGTAGGACTCGACCCTTCGTGCTTATCTGGGAGTGAAACTCACGAGCCTTGGTGTTAAGTCAAATTAGGGCACATTTCGTTATTATATAGTTAATTAGGCCTCCGGAACCCACGACCCTTGTTAGGGGTCACACGCTCGAGTTTTGGCAGGAGTCTAACCCACGGCCTTTGGTTTATTTAGAGCGAAGTTACTTGCGGCAGAGTTAATTAAGGTAGCGCCGATTAAGGCACTCGAAGCATCAAAATTTGGGTAGAGAAAACAAGTAATAACAAGTAAAAAATCATTCCACAGAGAATGTCAAGGAATTTAATGTATGTCTCTTAACTGCACAGGCTTTCGCCTTCACCCTCTTTGGCGTATGCTAATGTGACTGACAATTTCTTTCGTAACTCAAGGGTCCAATTGCCTTACCTGTCACTAGCGATGCATTTTTACATTGTTATGAAGGTGCAAAGTTTTACGATGTGCTACAGATGATCATCAAGAAGGTCATCCAGCCACTGTGGTTTCTTAGTGGTTACGGCGTTGCGTTGCTAAGCACGAGGTCGCGCGATCAAATTCAAGTGGTGGCAGCCGTGTTTCGGTGGGAGCGAAATGCAAGAACGCCCGTTTACCGGGCACTGGGTGCAATTGTAAAGCCCAGGTGGTCGAAATCAATCAAGAGTCACCCGCTACGGCGTGCCTCATAGTCAAATCGAGGTCTTGGTACGTAAAACCCCAGAATGTAATTTTATGATGAAAGGGTTTGGGTTACATCCACACGGGGAATCAGAGCGTCGCCTTACAGCCCTCCGTCAATCGCGGAAGGGCGACGTATCAACAGGTTCGGTAGGACATTGACTCGCCAGGATCGTGCTGATGACTCACGCACAGCCGTTCTGGGTGGCAAGACACAAAGAAAAAAAATAACACCGTCGTAGACCACAGCGTGTTTAAGTACGCGACCTACAACGTCAATGTCAACTGCGACATGCGCACTCACAAACGTAAAAGGGAGCGCCGTGCGTCATCGCAATAAAGCCGACTCACGAAATGCGAAAACAATTTAACTGGGCTGTCGCCAGTACAATAATTTTCACTCTTAATATCTATCTTAATAGGAGAACGGCGAAAGGCTACTCGTCGTCCTCTTATCATTCCCCTCCTTCTCTTTAGTTCTTCTCTTTCTCTCCTATCTTTTCGTCATTGATGCTCATTACTAAGCAGTTTTAGTCTTTTTTAGCAATACTGGTAATTACAAGCCGTCGTTAGGCGTGCTGGACATATCGCAGTCATTAGAAGTCAATACAAGTCGTTTCACTCATTATTAGTCTTTACTCGTCATTACTAAGCATTTTTAATCTTTTCTATTCAATTGTAGTCGTTACAAGTTGTTGTTAGACATATTGGTCATTTCATAGTCATTACTAGTCATTACAAGTCATTTCATTCGTTAGCGGTCATTACAATACGTCGTTAGGCATGTTGGTCGTATCATAGTCATGAGTAGTCATTACAAGTCATTTAAGTCATTATTAGTCCCTACTGCTCATTACTAAGCATTCTCAGTCATTTCTAAGCAATTGCATTCGTTAAGAGTTGTAAGACATATTGGTCATATCGCAGTCATTAGTAACCATTTTAGCCATTACTAGACATTTCTAGCCAAGTGTGGTCACTACGAGCCATCGTTAGAGATATTGGTCACTTCCGAGTCATTAGTAGTCATTACAAGTAAATAGTAGTCATTATTAGTCATTACTAGTCATTATTAACCTCTACCAATCTATAATATCACGTTATCATTCACTAATTGTCACTATCAATTATTTTTCGCTATTTAGTCTCTCTTTCATCTCTCTTCATATGGCGTGATAACGCTTCGGCGTACACTCCGGCGGCCAGACCTGCTGGCGCAAAGTTTACCATTAGCCTGGAAAGAATTTGCAGTACCACTCGAAAGGCGAAGCACCGATTACGACAGCAAATTAGTGGATAGCTGTACTGAGTTAGGATAGTAGTTTTATCGGCCGTACAAACTTGTAAACATTCACTTGCCAATTAAATGACCAATGATGGTATGTGTCCGCGTGGCTCAACGAGGACGTCGAAAGATACCGGCACAGCGAGACAGCGCTGCCTTTGTGTGTCAGCTTCTTTGTACGTCCTTGTTCAGTCGCGCTTACGCATTCTGTCATGGATTCAAAATCAGCTAACTCGTCAACGTGTTTTAACTACTTTAAGCAGCACGGCGTCACGCGCGCAGAGGTAAACAATTGCTGGTTGACAGCGAAAACTGCCTCTGAGAACGCCGGAGTTAGGAATCACCGTGGCAGCGGCGAGCCAACTGACCTCCATGCATCTGTCACTTCAACATCAAAAGCACAGCGCATACGAAGCTACCGGCACTCCGCGCACCCTGCAAACATCGCAGCCCGCTTTGAACATGAGACCCGCGCCGGCGTTCACTTTAGCCACCTGGCACACTGCTTTCAAGACACACGAGCGCTGGCAACGCGCCCCTACGACTTCCACCAAAGGCCGCCACTCGCGTGGTCAACGCCGTAGGAGGCGCCGCGTTTTAACGCGACAGCGTTAAGGAGCTCGTGTCGCAGAAAAGCCGGTGTCTTTGGTGTCGGCGTCGGTGTCGGCGTCCGCAGCGTTGGCCGTGAGCAAAAAATCCCCGCAGGCAATTGATAAATAAAAACAACTTGCAACATGGGCTGCGTGGGAATCTAACCAGCGTCTCCGGAGTGTGAGGCGGAGACGCTACCACTCAACCACGAGTTCGATGTTTCACAGCGGTACAAAAGCGCCTCTAGTGAACGCGGTGTTGTCTTAGAAACTTGGCGTAGAAAGTTCTACTGCGGTGTATATCGGTAATTATGAGCGTGTCACTTACAGAAGTTGCAGTTGCACGAGAAGTGAAGTACGTTTCCGCTACATTTCTTCGGCGCTTTCCGCACACGCAGAGCCATCTTGCGGCAAGCACAGAAGACACCCTCCTCTCAATGTACGGCACAGCCCCGACAGGTGGCGCGCTACGCGCGCATTGGGGCTGTGCGGGGACCGGTGAGAGGCACGTTGCGGCCCCGACTCCCTCACCCCTGACGACGCTACGCGTGCTCTCTCACGGCTACAGAAACAAGCGTCCTTCCTTTCTTTAGATCACTATCTATATATCTCTCTGCCCGTGCCGATCATGACGTTTGGCTGGCGTAGATCGTTTCCCCCTCCGAGACACCGAGCTCTTTGGTTCGTTCCGCTTGCTTAGGCGCACGTTTCGTGTCCGCGCCGAAGGCTGCGTTGCTCGACGCTCACCGCGTGATTGGTGGGTGCAAAGTCCGATGCGGGGCGCCTCGTAAGTGGTCGCTGCGCCATAGCGCATTGTCTTACACCCCTTCGCGGGTCGACGGGAACGCTTTGCGTTTCACTCTTGAAGGCGAAGCTTAAGCGTCCTCCAATTTTTTCTCCCCTCTGTACGAAGCGGTGTGCGAGAAGGACATTGATGCACAGTAGCAGCCGCCTTACAAGAACGCCCCTCCGCCCTTGCCTCACGCCCCTGCCTCGCGCGCCACAGAAGAGGGCACGCATCCGAGCCGCGTTCCCCGCTCGCGCAAGCGAGATTGAACCGCGTTCGCTGGCTCACCCTCACAAGATTTCACTCATTCGGAAACCCACGGCGACTGCAGAAATGCGCCTGTAGTGTAAATATAATTGCTATCGAAACAATTACTTAGCGGACAAACATACTTCGCGAATTTCACGGATGGGGAAGAATAGGCGATATAGTAGGTATGATTCTTTTGGACAAGTGCATGCTCCGCGTAACGTATGCGGCGTTAAGTCTTACCTGATCGCACTAGCGTTCTCGGAAATAGGCACTCTCAACTGCAACAAAAACTTACCGTGTCGTCGTTATAGCTGTGGCCGCAGCACGTGCCTTCATGACCATGCCGCGGCCGTCTTCTTCAATTTTGATGTGGTACGCGTTCACTTCGCATGAATGCTTTTTCCAGCGTCGTTGAAAATGTAGCGACGCGGCTTTCGGCAGCGGGACATGGCATTGTGGGAGGCCTGGACACCGCGCTTGCGCAACGTTGCACAGGCGTTTCTTGAAGCATTTCAAGTTGCTTCACGTGTCTCGGATACACCACAATGCAGGCGATGCGTGCTCCTATCACCAAATGGGCATCGGTGTCCAACGCTCTATCACGTTCATCGGGGCGACAGCCCAGCGCCGGAGCGTAAACAAACTTAAATCTTGCAGGCAACTCTCTTATTAACTTCTTCAATAAAATATTTCTACCACCACCACCGTCGGAGGCCACGTCCCTGGGTGTCGCCATGCTAGCGGAAGTAGCCTGTGGCGCGACCCAATAGGCGCGCAGCTCTGATTCCCCGGCGCGTACGGGATATGTTTTCCGTGTACGCATTCGCGAGGCGTTCCTCGCTCGCGCACGCGAGATTGAACCGCGCGCGCTGGCTCACCCTGACAAGCTTCCACTGATATTGATCTTCACGGCGGCGGCGACGCCGACGGCAGAAATGCGCCTGGAGTGTCCATATAATACAGACAGCTTTAGTACTGCGCCATGATGATTCGTACGCAGCACGCAAGCGCTTTGCGGAACGTGGGAGCGCGTGTCACGTCAAGGCTTTTAGTAATGGGAAATGCCTACCTATACGTAAACGGGCGAGTGTTAGACGCCGGGGACGTCTGAGTGCGTTGGCAGCGTCCACCAATGCGTCCAACCATCGGTCGAACTATATATGCTGTTGATCTCGGCAACGCGATGTAACGTGTGCGCGCTTTCACGCTGCGTCTAACCATATTTAGGCCTTTAAAAACTCCACATTTAATGCGCATGTAATACACGAATCGTATCGAGAAAAACAGAAACAGAGTACTCGCTTTCTTGAGGCTTCCATGACCATTTACGACAAACTGCGCCAACAGGAGCTCAAGCCTTTCGTGCAAACAGCGCACACTGAACACTTTTCAAAAACAAACTTTGTATTTTTTTTCTATGCATTCCCACCGTCGAGAATCCAGGAATGGCTTCTGCGCGTTCACTTCACGCAGCAAAGCCAAATCGTAGTCTATTGAAAAGTACAGCCTTCGGGTGGTCGCCTTTGACGCCGCCATTTGGGAAACTTTTTTGTCTCGCGCTCTCCCGAACATACAAGAACCACAAGAGCAGCGCCCAAGGTTCGCCACGTACGCACGCAAGAATCGGATGCGTCCGTACGCAGCGGCCGCGTACGCATCACGTACCATTCGTGTTGCGTTCTGCACATGCGCACTTTGCAGAACAGTGCGATCGTACGTACGCAACGGCGTTGCGTACGGTACGTACTACAGTACTAAGACTGTCTAATAGCTATCGCAATAAAATGAACGGAAAGCTCGCCTTCGTGCAAAGCGTTCGTTGCAAACGTTTCCCGGTATAAATTACGGTTCCATAAGCTGCAGTTGCCGGGAAGCGTTATACTTTGAAGTGCTATTGCGTTGCAATCTTAAATGATATTGCCGTGTACTCTTAAGGGTGGAGGTTGAGCGTCTCGCAAGCTTTCTAAATCAATTTTTGACATTTAGGGTGGATAGTGAAAGAGCATGATGGAGCTTGGATACTATGAACTTGCTGCATGCTCATATCCAAAAGTGCGATCAATAAAATTGAGAGGATAAATGTTTTAGGTATATGGTTTTACACCATGGACCTAAACCAAGTCGCCCACATCGCCATCCTTATTCAGTGAATAAATGTTCTAGTGTGGTTCGAAGAGCAATTAAGTAAAATAGGAATTATGCTACTCATTGATATTCAAGCGCATTGCACTGTCCCATTCATTTATTTCACGTGGTGAAGCTTCAAAAACTTCTGAATTCGCTATGTAGAGGTACCAACCGGCACTATGGAAAGCCAGACACCTTTGTAACAGCACAGGCAGAAGTATGCAGTGCCTTCAAAATGCCAGTATCCCTGTCTACTATTTAAGCGTGTGCGTTTGCAGTGACATTCCATGAAGGTCTCCAACCAAGTACACCATGAAATGCTAATGTGGTATTACATCTGTCAACGACCTTACCATGCTAAAGCACGTATGTCAGAGTTGTTTCTTGTATTTTGAAGCATTTGATAGCATAGTCGGTAGTCAGCATAGATTTGGCAGCATGTGGACTCTGAAAAAAGATTACTAAGCGGACAAAACATTATTTCCATATTTTGATAGAGCTGCGAAGAGACGTGGTATAGTTACTATATCTATAGTTGCGAACATCACTACGCTCAAACATAATCGATGTAAGGCAATTTAGCTGAAACAGCAAGCAAAAAACGAAAAAAGCTAATAAACGTTCTCCCACTCACGTGGGGACGATGTCTAGTGGGTGAATATTGTTGCAGTTAAATGTGCATAGTTAAATTCATAGAGGGCACACAATTTAAAGCGCTTCCTTTAAACAAGGCTAAACCTTAACACAGCAACTATGGGGACGAAGTGCAACAAATAATTTAGTACCTTAAAACCGAGAAAGTGCAAGGTAAAGGTAATAAGCAATAGTCCGGCAAGAGACGAAGAATTTATGACCACCAGTCAATCTCTAAAAAACAAGGCAGGAGCACATTTATCTAGGTCGTTTACTCACAGAGACCCTGATCGTGAGAATGAAATCTACAAAAGAATAAAAATTTATTGTAGACATTTCCAAATCATGACCGATAGCCTACTGCTGCCGTTGAAAAGTGTACAATCATTGCATTCTACCCGTAATAGATATGATGCTTACTTTAAAGTTAGCAGTGCACTCTTACAGCAGGTGAAATCAACAGAAAGAACAATGAAATCGAAAACGTCCGGGGGAACATTAAATGACAGGAAAAGAGCTGCATGAATTAGAGAGCAAACGTGTGACAACAATTGAGCTGGGCGATCCACTTATTCAGTAGGGCACATAACCGGTGCACCATTATAGTTACAGAACGGCTGCCAGGCGAAGAGAAGTGCAGTCGAGGACGGTAGAACATTAGTTGGGGTAATGAAATGGGGCATTGGTAGGCAATTCCCCAACCGCAAGGCAGGAGTAGTTGGAAATCGCTTGAGGAGGCTTTCAGCCTACAGTGCACATAAAAAAGATGCTTTTGTCGATGATGCTGAAATCAATGAAATACGCTGTTAATTTAATGACCGTGTGTGTCACATTACAACAAACGCATGAGTAGAGTCAAGCATTCGATACCCACTCGTTCATATTGAAACACGTTGATTCTGTCCAAGAGTGGGTACTCAACGTTTGGCAACCTTTCAGTCATTAAAGCATAACATGAAAGTAACCGAAGTACGCCTTCATAATAATATATATTTCATTTAAGAGGTGTGCGCGCTTCGGTAACAAACATGAGTCTATATTACACTTACGTTTAGATTTTATATGTGAATTTAATGTTTTTATAGCGCTAGAATGGCGTGCGCGTACTCGCGCAATTTAGTCGATTATCACACATATAGCTCACTAGGGTGTCAGTTACGGCGAGTTGGGGCTCCGCAACGTTTTCATAAATCGTAACAGTCTTACTTAATATGTTCGTATCATCTTCTGCAGGAGCAAGCTTTTTCTTTACGGGTGTGTTATGAATTCTGAAGGCTACAAGACGTAACAGGAGACAGGTGTGCAATAAATGCTTACGATGTTTCGTTGCATTCGTCTTCTTTCTTTCAGTCTTCATAAGATGCGCCAATTCATGAAAACATAACCGGTATTCAAGGTATATGTAAGCCTTGCATATGTAGCCCCAAATATATCTGCCGCGATATTTGTCAGGTCAGCAGCTATAGACTCGCAAAACGCTAAAGGGAAGGAAAAAAAAACGTATTCACATTAGGATTCCCCGTAGAACCAACCTTTGTTAGATACGTCTCAGGGCAATCGCTAGTGCATTTCAAGAGACATGCAGAAGATTGACGAACGTGTACAGAGCCTCCAAGGTGGTCTACTGGGTGGACCTCGCTGAGAAAGCGGCACTTCTCTTCAGCGTTCAAGCCTGTCGGATCATAAGTCATGATGTGCTTGACCTTGTAGAAAAGTGTCAGAGCACCACAGTACCATGAAGAGTGCTGCGAATTGCCGGAACGGATATTTCACGTAATGTTTACTGCATCCGCCGTCATAAAAGAGCGCGCCCTCACTTTTCATGCTACGCTCCCACGTGCGACACAAGCTTACTCGCATGCGAAGCCCTTAGAGTGCCAAGCGTCTGAAGAGCTTGCTTGTATGAGGGAAATTGGTAGGGGTGTTTTATTAATTCGATAGCATTCGAAAGTTTTATTAATTCGATTCCCGGCGTTAACATCCGATAGTAGCAAAACTCATGTGACCAAATCAAGTTCCTTTCGCTGGACCTGCTGCGGATCGCACTATAAAGAACTTGGAGGACGTTTAAGCTTCACCTTTAGGAGTGCAACACGAAAGCGTTATTACGAACACGTGTCCGTAACCTCATTAAGAAACGGAAAAGACGTCAATCGTTAAACTAATCCAACCAATTGTCAAAACGGTTGCAGCACCTTATCTCCTGTGGTGAACCTTGCGCCCAATATACGGAGCTTTAGATTAGTGGTTCCGCTCATTCCATCCCAGCTACAATTATGGTAAGACCAAGAGTAATGCGTACTCCTGATGAAAAAGCTGCCTACCGCGAGCGTCAGCAACAGTTGGCTTGTGATCGGGCTCGTCGTCCTAGGGCCTGCCTCACGCACAAAATATAAAGAAAAAAAAACGCTGGGAGAACCACCAAAAAAGAACTTCTAAACCACGCTCATAACGTGACGCACACAAAAGCGAAAATGAGGTGAAAGAATATTGAAACATAGGATTTACAATTTAGACTGCTTGCGAAGTTTGGCTTGCATGCTGTAACACTAGGTGTAACTAACATAGCTTCGCATTTCAACCATCTTCACGGACTGGAAGGGGCGGATAATCTTTAAGTTCTCGTATATTCAAATTACAATCCGACACTTTCATGTCTGTAGGTTATACTTAGGTTGGACTATACGAATTTTCTACGCATTTTACTTTGAAAAATTCCATTAGTTCAATAATGCATCTGCGCTATGCGGAGGGCCTCCATGGTTGTGGTTCGGGTTTTTTCTGACCGAAAACGCCACTGACGGCAGTTCTCGCAGCAGGATCTTTTGCGGCCTTAACGCCATCCCGTCAAAATGGCACGGTGAACAGTCGCGGTGTCGGTATGATACCATAGCCCACACACAAAATAAATGACCCTCCCCACTTAAACAATTGAGCTTAGAAAACCGCCCTGGCTCACTCGTAAAGTTGATTTGGGCCACCCACAAAATTTTGGTGGTCCGGAACATAAAGTTGACCCACCTTCAACACCGACCTGGCCCACTCCCAAAAGGGACGTTGGCCAGTTCGAAAATTTAGTTGAACACGTTCTAAAACAACCTGGCCCACTCCGAAAATTGACCTGGTCCACCCCCAAAATTTGGGTGGCCCACCGTAAAAACTGACTCTGCTCAATTCATCCACATGGCCACGTAAAAAGTATCGCGCATTCGATGCACGTAAGGAGACGTCAGTGCCTCTGTAATTTTTCTGCAGGCCTGGCCTCTGGAATTGAGAGAGACAAGCGTAACTGGTGTTCCAACTGCGTTCCCTGCATCGGCCAGGTCCATGATATGCGCCGTTGAACCCTCGCTCTCCGCTGATCCTGTCAAAGCGGTACACGAACGGACGCACTCGGCATTGACTTGTGTAAAACGCCGCCTGTGTGAGCACCGGAGAACCTTGCCCTCGCGGCGTATATGTCCAGAGCTATAGAACCGCAACCACTGCATAAGCCAATCAGAGGCAGCCACCAGAGCTGGTCCATCAGTGACTCGGATCTGGTGTGGCATGGCGCCTACGTTGACACCAATCTTCAGCATGCGGAGTATATTACGGGCCGTCGAAGCTTTCGCGTTTAGCGCTTCCATGTGCTGGTGCTCTCAGGTGAACTGTCACACGTGACACACTCATTCAATGCCGTGCGGCAGCAAATTAGTCCGCAGTCTCACCTGCTTTCCCTGAGGTTCATTGTCGAGAGAGCCTCGTCCAACAGCCGAAATTTCCTTCCAGTCAGCCAATCGCTTCTTGGAATCCGGCATGTTTAAGGTAACGGATCACACATGGTTGAACTGGTAGTTGGCTAGAGCCAAAACTTCAGAACAAAGCAGTTCCTTCTCAAAAGCGTCCTTGAAATAAATTCTGAAGCGTCGTACTTCATTGTCTCCGTGAATCCCGAATCAGGAGGGATTTTACGGCGAAGCTGTTTATGGCCAGGCGTCCGCGCATTTTTTTGTGTGCATCTGCTAAAACCTTTGGCTGATCCCGAAGATGGTCGACAATGATTCCAAGTGCACTGGCGAATTCCTCTATGGACTACGGCTGAGGAGATCCGGGACCTGTAACACGCCTTTGAACTACCGCTGTCACTCCTGGCACCGAAAGAGGTCCCTAAGACAAGAATAAGGACAGATTTTATTGAAATGTTGGTAATATACGAAATAGGAACGGAAAGGTGAGAATGTACAAGAAGTAATGGTGACTGAAAACATACACAGATGTACATGTACAGAGGCTGAAGCGCCAACAGTGGGGCGCTAACGGTGAGCGACATGGAGCTGGTACATCTCTCGTGATGCGCAAATCAATTCGCTGATAGCCAACCTTATGGAAAACTTCAGGTAGGACCGGGGGCAGATCTGCCGCATCGCGAGGTCATTGGCCGCGTCCCAAGGATCCAATAGACCGACGATAAGTGCGCGTACTGCCATGGCGCTGATATCGCCATGCCAGATGGTAACGTATGGGCCCGTAATTAGTGACTTTGGTGAGGTATCTTTCAATGAAAGCCTGCGAGCGTCTGGCGAAAGGACAACCGAGATCAATGATGACTGCTTCCATGGCATGCGACAGGATGTCGTCAGGGCTAAGGTTGGTGCCTCCGATTGGCCGGTTGTCTTGGATGACTTAAACCGACTCCGGTACGCAGTACATAGACGC
The DNA here is from genome assembly GCF_023375885.2 of Dermacentor andersoni. Lineage (NCBI taxonomy): Eukaryota > Metazoa > Arthropoda > Arachnida > Ixodida > Ixodidae > Dermacentor > Dermacentor andersoni. The sequence goes on from NC_092816.1 coordinate 82,531,874, forward strand.
ACCCCTATGTGGCATACAATGACACAGGACGTGTGGCGTCTCCCTGGCATGACCGTGCACCCTACGTCGCATATCGCATTCAGCCGTTACACATATGCAGACTCCGCTGAATAGAACGAGATTGAGCCTGGCCTTGCAAAAGAGCCGCCAGTCCGCTAGCCGGGTGAAAAAACCGAACTGCAACAAGTGCGAACTTTCGGTGTGGGCGACCAAACACTGCTGAACCTTGTCCTGGTTGGGTTGGGCAGCGAGGGCTGTAAACCTGGAGGCCGATTGTAAAGCCCTGAGTGTACAAATTAGCCGCATACCTTGTATAGGCGTGAGAGTGCGATCGCCGTAATCGATGCGAACTTCGTCCGATAGCAGCTCCCAGAGCACATCCAGGTGGCATGAAGCCTTCCGTGCCTCGTGTCCATATTGAGCCTAGCTGCCACGCAGTTGCGAGACGATCTTAGTCCAGAAGGCCCACCCTCGTCAGCCATGTCTACTTTCGCTCTCTTTGGGGGCGTTCTAAGCGCTTGCGTTTCTGATTTTCTTCCGCTCTCCCGAGCTGCCAGTTCCATCAAAACGTCAAGCGTGTATAGTTTCCTCCGGTTCCTCGGAACGGCGGTCCCGTCGTCGACGCGAACGACAATGAATGTGTGTGCGCAACTTTTCACACGGTGACCCCCGATGAAGGCAATAAATGAGCTCGCACGTTTGTTCAAAACTCTGTAACACCTCTGTTTTGTTTGCTATACAGCTTTGCTGGTCATCCACCTGGACAGAGCGGAATGGCTTATGATTTTTCTCCTCTAGTGCGAAGCTTTCTTTCTGATAATCCCGTAGAGGTTTCTTTTGTGGCTTCGTGCTCCATTCAGGTGGACGACAATTCTTCCTTTAATATTAAACGATGGTGAGTGTGAACGGGCGTCACTGTGAACGTGAACGTGGGTGTTGCTTCAGTGGATTACATAGTGTACAAGTCACTGAGTGGTAATTCATGCTTGTGGACTTAAGTGTGAATGCGACAATGAAGCGAGTTCTGATCTTGGTCGCTGTCAGTGATACCTTTAGTGAGTGGCTAATTAACCTGAGTTATAGGTTGATGTATTCAAATCAAATAGGAAAATGGACGATTTCTTAACACAGTCTGATTCCATGATTCTGCTAGCATGAGTGTATCCGTAATTACGTGAATCCGAATGAGCTCAAGTTAGTGTCAGTCTGTAAGCCGAAGTGAGGCTGTCTGAGTCGGTTTCTAGTTAGTCTAGAGTATTGTAACAAACAGTTACAACAGCCGTTTCTATGAAAACTGATTTATGCTGGGCGAACCTGTGCCCGTCAACAAAAACCGACTGACCACTCAACAACAACAAAAAACGTCCCTCGAGCTTTGCTCCTTCGAACGTCGTTCTCCTCTTTGTCGCCTCCTGTCGCGTGCCAATCGTCCGATTCTCGGGCACGAGCCACCGGCCTGTCCGCCGGCCGAGCGTTGCCTTGCGGTGCTTTGCTTGACGCTCGCGGTGTGGCGGATACGCAGTTGGGATATGTCGGTCGTCTTTTTCTTCTCGCAATGCTGGCTTTGTCGCGTCTTTGCAAGTCTGAGTGTCAATGAGCATGGCTTAGAAGACATTTCGCAAATCTCAGCGCGAGAAAGCCTGGCTGAGTAGAACTCTGGTGAGCTTCAGTTTGAGTGAGACCCGGTAAACTAAATATTTGTTAGTCTCACTCTATGTGAGGCCGGCTGAGTAGAAATTAATGCGACTGAGGGCGAGTGTGCTCAAAGCAAAACAAATTATTTTTAATAGAGTCTCAGTGAGTTCTGTGTATTTTGCTTACCCATGATCAGCAAACAATGTGGCAAGCCAGACTGTGAAACACCTTTATAGTTAATAATTCACGGGAAGCCCCCCAGTAAACTAAAGGGTTCCACTCACCAATGCTACTAACAGAGCCTTTTTTGTTCAGTATACGTATAGAATCTGCCTGTCCTGCGATCATTGAGAACAGCAGTATTCATGGCTTCAAGTTAAGGCTATCAAAAGGTAAAATTCTGATTTCTATGGATGGGGTCGCCGTTTCCTTTACAGGTAATGTACTGCTGCTTTCATCGTAGTATTAGATAGCTTCTATAACGTTACTGGGAGCCTGCTGAACTAGCAAACGTGTCAGGGCTTTTGGCGTGGAAACTGGCCAGCAGCCCCAGTTAACTATGACAACTTAAAGTGGGTGAAGACATAGGGCAAATACCTTGATGTGCTCTGGGAATATCACTGAAATGACAACGACTGCTGCTAAAAGCAGGCAAAAAAAGATAACTAAAAGCGCATAGGTGGAAAGATGATTATCTCTCAGTGTGTGTTAGAGCTATGGTTTGCAATTTATATTTTTTTATCTCAGAACTACCGTGCGTAGTGTATGTATTGCGTTTATTGAAGGTAAATGCGTATCCAGATGCTTTACGAAGACATCGCAGTATTTGAGTGGGCCTCAAATTGGGAACGGTGCTGTTGGATGAATTTAGGCAGACGAGTTAAAAAGGGAGGTTTATGAATGGCGCACCTCTTCATTGTACAAGTCATGGATAAGTTCTTTTTGCGTGAATTAGGAGAACCTTTCTTGTGGAAGGTGTGCAAACTGAGGCAGAGGAGTGTACACCTGGCTACATTTTTGGTACCGATGATATATCCACTCCTGTTTGGGGTTTTCATATGGGCATTGTGTTAAGCGTACTGCTCCTATCTGTTAGACTTACTAATGAATACGTTTTTTAATGAAACGTACAAACTGTACAAATACACACTGGATAAAGTGCACTTTCTTACAATGTATATGGCCACATATACTGCAGACGAAGTTCATGACGGGTCTAAGTGGTTGAATAGCCGGCGAAAGGTATAAAAATCATGTCTATGTTTCAATATTCCCACTGGTATGTTACTTATGAGAACTTTACTGGATGGCGGTGACATTAAGGCGAAAGTCTATAACGCCTCATCAGACTGTAGCCAGGAAAACGCGGCGTGCGCTACAGAAAGTTATCTTAGCTCCCCTCGCGCAGAGACGTCCTCGAACCACTGTTCTCGCTTTTGTCATCATCTTTTTCCACATCCTGCTCCGGTTTCGCCCATAATGCCAAAACAAGGCAAACCTTATTAGGGTAGAGTTAATTTATGCACTGCAACCTACGATCTTCGGTAGGACTCGAACCTTCGTGCTTATGTGGGAATGAAACTCACGAGCCTTGGTGGTAAGTCAAATTAGGGCACATTTAGTTATTATATAGTTAATTAGGCCACTGAAACCCACGACCCTTGTTAGGAGTCGCACCCTCGAGTTTTAGCAGAAGTCGTACCTACGGCCTTTGGTTTATTTGGGGCTTAGTTACTTGCGGCTAAGTTAATTAAGGTAGCGCCAATTAAAGCACTCGAGCCATCAAAATTTAGTGAGAGAAAACAAGTAATAACAAGTAAAAAATCGTTCGACAGAGAATGTCAAGGAATTCGATGAATGTCTCTTAACCGCACAGGCTTCCGCCTTCACCCTCTTTGGCGTATGCTAACGTGACTGCCAATTTCTTTCGTAACTCAAGGGTCCAATTGCCTTACCTGTCACTAGCGATGCATTTTTACATTGTTATGAAGGTGCAAAGTTTTACGATGTGCTACAGATGATCATTAAGAAGGTCCTCCAGTCACCGTGGTTTCTTAGTGGTTACGGCGTTGCGTTGCTAAGCGCGAGGTCGCGCGATCAAATTCAAGTGGTGGTAGCCGCGTTTCGGTGGGAGCGAAATGCAAGAACGCCCGTTTACCGGGCACTGGGTGCAGTTGTAAAGCCCAGGTGGTCGAAATCAATCAAGAGTCACCCGCTACGGCGTGCCTCATAGTCAAATCGAGGTCTTGGCATGTAAAACCCCAGAATGTAATTTTATGATGAAAGGGTTTGGGTTACATCCACACGGGGTATCAGAGCGTCGCCTTACAGCCCTCCTTCTCTTTAGCTCTTCTCTTTCTCTCCTATCTTTTCGGCATTGATGCTCATTACTAAGCAGTTTTAGTCTTCTTTAGCAATAATGGTAATTACAAGCCGTCGTTAGGCATGCTGGCCATATCGCAGTCATTAGAAGTCAATACAAGTCGTTTCACTCATTATTAGTCTTTACTAGTCATTACTAAGCATTTTTAATCTTTTCTACTCAATTGTAGTCGTTACAAGCTGTTGTTAGACATATTGGTCATTTCATAGTCATTACTAGTCATTACAAGTCATTTCATTCCTTAGTGGTCATTATTGCGTATTACTAAGCAATTTTAGTCATTTGTAATCAATAGTGGTCATTACAAGCCGTCGTTAGGCATGTTGGTCGTATCATAGTCATGAGTAGTCATTACAAGCCATTTAAGTCATTATTAGTCCCTACTACTCATTACTAAGCATTCTCAGTCATTTCTAATCAATTGCAGTCGTTAAACGTTGTCGAAGACATATTGGTCATTTCGCAGTCATTAGTAACCATCTTAGCCATTACTAGACATTTCTAGTCATTTGTGGTCAAGTGTGGTCATTACGAGCCATCGTTAGACATATTGGTCTCTCCCGAGTCATAAGTAGTCATTACAAGTAATTAGTAGTCATTATTAGTCATTACTAGTCATTATTAACCTCTACCAATCTATATTATCACGTTATCATTCACTAATTGTCAATATCAATTATTTTTCGTTATTTAGTCTGTCTTTTATCTCTGTTCATATGGCGTGATGACGCTTCGGCGTACACTCCGGCGGTCAGATCTGCTGGCGCAAAGTTTACCATGAGCCTGGAAAGAATCTGCAGTACCACCCGAAAGGCGAAGCACCGATTACGATAGCAAATTAGTGGGTAGCTGTACTGAGTTAGGATAGCAGTTTATCGGCCGTACAAACTTGTAAACATTCACTTGCTAATTAAAAGACCAATGATGGGGTGTCGGCGATGGGGTGTGATGGGGTGTCGGCGTGGCTCAACGAGGACGTTGAAAGAAACCGGCACACCGAGACAGCGCTGCCTTTGTTTGTGTGCTTCTTTGTAGGTCCTTGTTCAGTCGCGCTTACGCATTCTGTCATGAATTCAAAATCAGCTAACTCGTCAACGTGTTTTAACTACTTTCAGCAGCACAGCGTCACCTGCGCAGAGGTAAACAAGAATATACATTGCTGCTTGACAGCGAAAACTGCCTGTGAGAATGCTGGAGTTAGGAATCGCCGCGGCAGCGGCGAGCCAACTGACCTCAATGCATCTGTCACTTCAACATCAAAAGCACAGCGCATACGAAGCTACCGGCACTCCGCGCACCCTGCAAACATCGCAGCCCGCTTTGAACATGAGGCCCGCGCCGGCGTGCACTTTAGCCACCTGGCAAACTGCTTTCAAGACACACGAGCGCTGGCAACGCGCTCCTACGACTTCCACCAAAGGCCGCCACTCGCGTGGTCAACGCCGTTGGAGGCGCCGCGTTTTAACGCGACAGCGTTAAGGAGCTCGTGTCGCAGAAAAGCCGGTTTCTTTGGTGTCGGCGTCGGTGTCGGCGTCCGCGGCGTTGGCCGTGAGCGAAAAATCCCTGCAGGCAATTGATAAATAAAAACAACTTGCACCATGGGCTGCGTGGGAGTCGAACCATGGTCTCCGGAGTATGAGGCGGAGACGCTACCACTCGGCAACGAGTTCGTTGCTTCACAGCGGTACAAAAGCGCCTCTAGTGAACGCGGTGTTGTCTTAGAAACATGGCGCAGAAAGTTCTACTGCGGTGCATATCGGTAATTATGAGCATGTCAATTACAGAAGTTGGAGTTCCACGAGTAGCGAAGTACGTTTCCGCTACATTTCTTCTGAGCTTTCCGCACACGCAGAGCCGTCTTGCGGCAAATACAGAATACCCCCCTCCTCTCAATGTACGGTGCTGCCCCGAGAGGTGGCGCATTAGGGCTGTGCGGGGACCGGTGCGAGGCGCGTTGCGGCCCCGACTCCCTCACCCCTGACGACGCTTCGCTGTGCTATCTCATGGGCTGCAGAATCAAGCGTCCTTCCTTTCTTTAGATCACTATCTATATATCTCTTTGCCCGTGCCGATCACGACGTTTGGCTGGCGTAGATCGTTTCCCCCTCCGAGACACCGAGTTCTTTGGTTCGTTCCGCTTGCTCAGGCGCACGTTTCGTGTCCGCGCCGAACGCTGCGTTGCTCGACGCTCACCGCGTGATTGTTGGGTGCAAAGTCCGATGCGGGGCGCCTCGTAAGTGATCGCTGCGCCGTAGCGCATTGTCATACACCCCTTGGCGGGTCGACGGGAACGCTGTCGCGTTTCACTCTTGAAGGCGAAGCTTAAGCGTCCTCCAATTTTTTCTCCCCTCTGTACGAAGCGGTGTGCGAGAAGGACATTGATGCACAGTAGCAGCCGCCTTACAAGAACGCCCCTCCGCCCTTGCCTCACGCCCCTGCCTCGCGCGCCACAGAAGAGGGCACGCATCCGAGCCGCGTTCCCCGCTCGCGCACGCGAGATTGAACCGCGTTCGCTGGCTCACCCTCACAAGATTTCACTCATTCGGAAACCCACGGCGACTGCAGAAATGCGCCTGTAGTGTAAATATAATCGCTATCGAAATAATTACTTAGCGGACAAACATACTTCGCAAATTTCACAGATGTGGACGAATAGGCAATATAGTAGGTATGATTCTTTTGGACAAGTGCGTGTTCCGCGTAACGTATGCGGCGTTAAGTCTTTCCTGATCGCACTAGCGTTCTCAGAAATATGCACTCTCAACTACAACAAAAACTTACCGTGTTGTCGTTATAGCTGTGGCCTCAGCACATGGCTTCATGACCATGCCGCGGCCGTCTTCCATTTTGATGTGGTACGTGTTCACTTTCCGCATGAATGGTATTTCCAGCGTCGTTGAAAATGTAGCGACGCGGCTTTCGGCAGCGGGACATGGCATTGTGAGAGGCCTGGACACCGCGCTTGCGCAACGTTGCACAGGCGTTTCCTGAAGCATTTTAAGTTGCTTCACATGTTGCGGATGCACCATAATGCAGGCGATGCGTGCTCCTATCACCAAATGGGCATCGGTGTCAACCGCTGTATCGCGTTCATCGTGGCGACAGCCCAGCGCCGGAGCGTAAACAAACTTAAATCTTGCAGGCAACTCTCTTATTAACTTCTTCAGTAAAATATTTCTACCACCACCACCGTCGGAGGCCACGTCCATGGGTGTCGCCTTGCTAGCGGAAGTGGCCTGTGGCGCGAGCCAATAGGCGCGCAGCTCTGATTCCCCGGCGCGTACGGGATATGTTTTCCGTATACGCATCCGCGAGGCGTTCGTCGCTCGCGCACGCGAGATTGAAACGCGCGCGCTGGCTCACCCTGACAAGCTTCCACTGATATTTATCTTCACCGCGGCGGCGACGCCGACGGCAGAAATGCGCCTGGAGTGTCCATATAATATAGACAGCTTTAGTACTGCGCCATGACGATTCGTACGCAGCACGCAAGCGCTTTGCGGAACGTGGGAGCACGTGTCACGTAAAGGCTTTTAGTAATGGGAAATGCCTACCTATACGTGAGCGGGCGACTGTCGTTAGACGCCGGAGAAGTCTGAGCGCGTTGGCCGCGTCCACCAATCCGTCCAACCATCGGTCGAACTATATATGCTGTTGATCTCGGCAACGCGATGTAACGTGTGCGCGCCGTCACGCTGCGTCTAACCGTATTTCTGTCTTTAAAAAACTCCACATTTAATGCGGGTGTAATACACGAATCATATCGAGAAAAACAGAAACAGAGCACTCGCATTCTGCAGGCTTCCACGACAATTTACGACGAACTGCGCCAACAGGAGCTCAAGCCTTTCGTGCAAACAGCGCACACTGAACACTTTTCAAAAACAAACTTTGTATTTTTTTTCTATGCATTCCCACCGTCGAGAATCCAGGAATGGCTTCTGCGCGTTCACTTCACGCAGCAAAGCCAAATCGTAGGCCATTGAAAAGTACAGCCTTCGGGTGGTCGCCCTTGAGTCCGCCATATTGCGAAACTCTTTTGTCTCGCACTCTCCCGAACATACAAGAACCACGAGAGCAGTGGCCAAGGTTCCCCACGTACGCACGCAAGAATCGGATGTGTCCGTACGCAGTGGCCGCGTACGCATCATGTACCATTCTCGTCGCGTTCTGCACGTGCGCACTTTGCAGAACGTAGCGATCGTACGTACGCAACGCCATTGCGTTCGGAACGTACCACAGTACTAAAACTGTCTAATAGCTATCGCAATAAAATGAACGGAAAGCTCGCCTTCGTGTAAAGCGTTAGTTGCAAACTTTTCCCGGTATAGATTACGGTTCCATAACCTGCAGTTGCCGGGAAGCGTTGTACTTTGAAGTGCTATCGCGTTGTAATCTTAAATGATATTGCGTTGTACTCTTAACGGTGGAGGTTGAGCGTCTCGCAAGTTTTTTAAATCAATTTTTGTGATCTACGGTGGATGGTGAAAAAGCATGATGGAGCTTGGATACTATGAACTTGCTGCATGCTCATATCCAAAAGTGCGATCAATAAAAATGAGAGGATACATGTTTTAGATCTATGGTTTTACACCATGGACGTAAACAATGTCGCCCACGTCGCCATTTTTATTCAGTGAATAAATGTTCTAGTGTGGTTCGACGAGAAATTAAGTAAAATAGGAATTATGCTACTGATTGATTTTCAAGCGCATTGTACCGTCACATTCATCTAATTCACGTGGTGAAGCTTTAAAAACTTCTGAATTTGATATGTAGAGGCACCAACCGGCATTATGAAAAGCCAGACACCTTTGTAACAGCAAAGACAGAAGTATGCATTGCCTTCAAAATGTCGGTAACCCTAGCTACAATTTTACCGTGCGCGTTCGCAGTGACATTCCATGATGGTCTCCAACCAAGCAGATCATGAAATGCTAATGTGGTATTACATCTGTCAATGACCTTACCATGCCAAAGCGCGTGCGTCAGAGTTGTTTCTTGTATTTTTAAGCATGTGATAGTGTAGTCGGTAGTCAGCATACATTTAGCAGCATGTGGACTCTGAAAAAAGATTACTAAGCGGACAAAATATTATTCGCATATTTGGTAGAGCTGAAGGAGACGTGGTATAGTTACTATATCTGTAGCTGCGAACATCACTGGGCTCAAACATAATGATGTAATGCAATTTAGCTGGAACAGCAAGAAAAAAACGAAAAATGCTAATAAGAAATGTTCTCTCGCTAACGTGGGGACCATGTCTAGTGGATGAATATTTTTCCAGTTAAATGTGCAAGAAAATCATTATCATCATTATCATCATCAGCCTCGGTATGCCCACTGCAGGGCAAAAGCCTCTCCCATACTCCTCCAACTACCCCGGTCATGTACTAATTCTGGCCATGTTGTCCATGCAAACTTCTTAATCTCATCCGCCCACCAAACTTTCTGCCGCCCTCTGCTACGCTTTCCTTTCCTTGGAATCCATTCCGTAACTCTTAATGACCGTCGGTTATCTTCCCTCCTCATTACGTGTCCTGCCCATGCCCATTTCTTTTTCTTGATTTCAAGTAAGATATCGTTAACTCGCGTTTGTTTCCTCACCCAATCTGCTCTTTTCTTGTCCCTTAACGTTATACCAATCATTCTTCTTTCCATAGCTCGTTGCCTCGTCCTCAATTTAAGTAGAACCCTTTTCGTAAGCCTCCAGGTTTCTGCCCCGTACGTGAGTACTGGTAAGACACAGCTGTTATAAACTTTTCTCTTGAGGGATAATGGCAACCTGCTGTTCATGATCTGAGAATGCCTGCCAAACGCACCCCAGCCCATTATTATTCTTCTGATTATTTCAGTCTCATGAACCGGATCCGCAGTCACTACCTGTCCTAAGTAGATGTATTCCCTTACCACTTCCAGTGCCTCATTACCTATTGTAAACTGCTGTTCCCTTCGGAGACTGTGAAACATTACTTCAGTTTTCTGCAGATTAATTTTTAGACCCACCCTTCGGCTTTGCCTCTCCAGGTCAGTGAGCATGCATTGCAGTTGGTCCGCTGAGTTACTAAGCAAGGCAATATCATCAGCGAATCGCAAGTTACTATGGTATTCTCCATTAACTCCTATCCCCAATTCTTCCCAATCCAGTTCTCTGAGTACCTCCTGTAAACACGCTGTGAATAGTATCGGAAAGATCGTATCTCCATGCCTAGAATAAGAATGAAGAAAATCATAGAGGGCACAGAATTTAAAGCGCTTCTTTTAAACAAGGCTAAAGCTTAGCTCAGCAACTATGGGGATGAAGTGCAACAAATAATTGAGTACCTTAACCGAGAAAGTGTAAGGTAAAGCTAATACGCAATAGTCCGGCAAGAGACGAAGAATTTATGGCCGCCAGTCAATCTCTACAAACAAGGCAGGAGTACATTTATCTAGGTCGTTTACTCACAGCGACCCGGGCAGTGAGAATGAAATCTACAAAGGAATAAACATTTATTGTAGACGTTTCCAAATCATGACCGATAGCATACTGCTGTCGTTGAAAAGTGTACAATCATTGTATTCTACCTGTACTAAGATATGATGCTTACTTTGAAGGTAGCAGTGAACTATTAGAGCAGGTGAAATCAAAAGAAAGAGCGATGAAAACGAAAGCGTCCGGGGGAACATTAAAAAACAGGAAAAGAGTTGTATGAATGAGAGAGCAAACATGAGAAAACAATTGAGCTGGGCCGGCCATTTATTCAGTAGGGCACGTAACCGGTGCACCATTATAGTTGCAGAACGGCTGCCAGGCGAAGAGAAGTGCAGTCGAGAAGGGTAGAAAATTCGTTGGGGTAATGAAATGGGACATTGGTAGGCTTAACTTGGAATTCCCCAACCGCAAGGCAGGAGTAATTGGAAATCGCTTGAGGAGGCTTTTATCCTACAGTGCACATAAAAAGATTTCTTTTGTCGATGATGCTGAAATCAATGAAATACGCTGTTAATTTATTGACCATGCGTGCCATATTACAACAAACGCATGATTAGAGTCAAGCATTCGATACCCACTCGTTAATAGTGAAACACGCCAGTTCTGTCCAAGAGTGGGTACTCAACGTTTGGCAACCTTTCAGTCGTTAAAGGATAATATCAAAGTAACCGAGGTACGTCTTCATTATAATATCTATTTCATTTAAGAGGTGTGCGCGCTTTTGTAACAAATATGAGTCTATATTACACTTACGTTTAGATTTTATATATGAATTTAATGTTTTTATGACGCTATAAGGGCATGCGCGTACTCGCGCAATTTAGTCGATTATCACACATCAATAGCTCACTAGGGTGTCAGTTACGGCGAGTTGGGGCTCCGCAACGTTTTCATAAATCTTAACAGTTTTACTCAAAATGTCCGTATCATCTTCTGCAGGAGCAAGCTTTTTCTTAACGGCTGTGTTATCAATTCTGAAACCCGCCGTGGTTGCTCAGTGGCTATGGTGTTAGGCTGCTCAGCACGAGGTCGCGGGATTGAATCCCGGCCACGGCGGCCGTATTTCGATGGGGGCGAAATGCGAAAACACCCGTGTACTTAGATTTAGGTGCACGTTAAAGAACCCCAGGTGGTCGAAATTTCCGGAGTCCTCCACTACGGCGTGCCTCATAATCAGAAAGTGTTTTTGGCACGTAAAACCCCATAATCTAAAAAAAAATGAATTCTGAAGGCTACAAGACGCAACAAGAGACAGGTGTGCAATAAATGCTTACGATGTTTCGTTGCATTCGTCTTCTTTCTTTCAGTCTTCATAAGATGCGCAATTCACGAAAACATTGCCGGTATTCGAGGTACATGTAAGCATTGCATATATAGCCCCAAATATATCTGTTGCGATATTCGCCAGGTCAGCAGCTATAGCCTCACAAAACGCTGAAGGGAAGGAAGAAACGTATTCACATTAGGATTCTCCGTAGAACCAACCTTTGTTAGATACGTGTCTGGGCAATCGCTACTGCATTTCAAGAGACATGCAGAAAACTGAAGAACGTGTACAGAGCCTGCATGGTGGTCTTCTTAGTGGACCTAGCTGAGAAAGCGGCACTTTGACAGCGTTCAAGCCTGTTGGATCATAAGCCATGATGTGCTTGATCTTGTAGAAAAGTGTCGGAGCACTACAGTACCATGAAGGGTGCTGCGAATTGCCGGAGCGGATGTTTCACGTAATGTTTACTGCATCCGCCGTCATTAAAAGAGCGCGCCCTCGCTTTTCATGCTACGCTCCCACGTGCGACACAACCTCACACACAAGCTCATTCACATGCGTCTAGAGTGCCAAGCGTCTGAAGAGCTAGCTTGGAAGAGGGAAATCGGTAGGGGTGTTTTATTATTTCGATAGCATTATATGCACCATGAAGCGGAAAATGCGGCGCCCGGCGTTAACATCCGATAGCAGCAAAACTCATGTGACCAAATCAAGTTCTTTTCGCTGGATCTGCTGCGGATCGCACTATAAAGAACTTGGAGGAAGATCAAGCTTCGCCTTTGGGAGTGCAACACGAAAGCGTTACTACGAACACGTGTCCGTAACCTCATTAAGAAACAGAAAAGACGTCAATCGTTAAACTAATCCAACCAATTGTCAAAACGGTTGCAGCACCTTATCTCCTGTGGTGAACCTTGCACCCAATATACGGAGCTTTAGATTAGTGGTTCCGCACATTCCATCCAAGTTACAGTTAAGGGAAGACCAAGAGTAATGCGTACTCCTGATGAAAAAGCTGCCTACCGCGAGCGTCAGCGAGAGTTGGCTCGTGATCGGGCTCGTCGTCGTAGGGCCTGCCTCACGCACAAAATATAAAGAAAAAGAAACGCTGGGAAAACCACCAAAAAAGAACTCCTAAAGCCCGCTCACAACGTGAAGCACACAAAAGCGAAAATTGGGTGAAAGAATGGTGAAACAAAGGATTTACAATTTAGACTGCATGCGAAGTTTGGCTTGCATGCGGTAACACTCGGTGTAACTAACATAGCTTCACAGTTCAACCATCTTCAGGGACTAGAAGGGGCGGAGTTTTAAGTTCTCTCGTATATTCAAATAACAATCCGACACTTTCATGTCTGTAGGTTGTATTTAAGTTGGACTATACGAATTTTCTATGCAGTTTACTTTGAAAAATTCCATTAGTTCAATAATGCATCTCCGCTATGCGGAGGGCCTCCGTGGTTGTGGTTCGGGTTTTTTCTGACCAAAAACGCCGTTGACGGCAGGCCTCGCCGCAGGATGTTTTGCGGCCTTAACTCCATCGCGTCAATCTGCCACGGTGAACAGTCGCGGTGTCGGAATGACACCATTGCCCACACACAAAATAAATGGCTCTCCCCACGTAAACAATTGAGCTAACCCGCTTAGAAAACCGACATGGCTCACTCCTAAAATTGACTTGGCACACCCACAAAATTTTGGTGGTCCGGAACAAAAAGTTGACCCACCTTCAAAACCGACCTGGCCCACTCCCAAAATTGAATTTGCCCAGTTCGAAAATTTAATAGACCACGCTCTAAAACAACCTGGCCCACTCCGAAAATTGACCTGGTCCACCCCCAAAACTTCGGTGGCGCACCGTTTAAACTGACTTTGCTCCATTCATCCACATGGCCACGTAAAATTATCGCGCATTCGATGCACGTAAGGAGACGTCAGTGCCTCTGTAATTTTTCTGCAGGCGTGCCCTCTGGCGTTGAGAGAGGCAAGCGTAACTGGTGTTCCAACTGCGTTCCCTGCATCGGTCACGTCCATGATATGCACCGTTGAATCCTCGCTCTCCGCTGTTCCTGTCAGAGCGGTACACCAACGGACGCACTCGGCATTGACTTGTGCAAAACGCCGGCTGTGTGAGCACCGGGGAACCTTGCCCTCGCGGCGTATTTGTCCAGAGCTATAGAACCGCAACCCCTGCATAAGCCGATCACAGGCAGTCACCAGAACTGGTGCATCAGTGACTCAGAGCTGGTGCGGCATGCCGCCTACCTTGACACCAATCTTCAGCATGCGGAGTACATTCCGGGTCGTCGAAGCTTTCGCGTTTAGCGCTTTCATAGGCTGGCACTACCATGTGAACTCTCCCAGGTGACACACTCATTCAATGCTGTGCGGCAGCAAATTAATCGGCAGTCTCACCTGCTTTCCATGAGGTTCATTGTAGAGAAAGCGTCGTCCCATAGCCGAAATTTTCTTCGAATCGGCCAACCGCTTCTTGGAACCCATCCTTTTTAAGGTAACGGCTCAGCGATAGTTAAACAAGTAGTTGGCTAGAGCCAAAACACTAGAACAAAGCAGTTCCTTCACAAAAGCGTCCTTGAAATAATTTCTGAAGCGTCGTACTTCATTTTCTCCGTACATCCCGAATAAGGAGGGATATTACAGCGAAGCTGTTTATGGCCAGGCTTCTTCACAGTTTTTGTGTGCGTGTGCTAAAACCTTTGGTTGATCCCGAAGATTGTCGACAATGATTCCAAGCGCATTGGCAAATTCCCCTATGGTCAACGGCTGAGGGGATCCGAGACCTGTAACACGCCTTTGAACTACCCCTGTCACTCCTGGCACTCAAAGAGGTCCCTAAGACAAGAATAAGGACAGATTTTATTGAAATGTTGGTAATATAGGAAACAGGAACGGAAAGTTGAGAATGTACAAGAAGTAATGGTGAATGAAAACATAGACACAGATGTACATGTACAGACGCTGAAGCGCCAACAGTGGGGCGCTAACGGTGGGCGACATGCACTGTAAAATAATTTACACGCAAAAAGAGAAAAAGGGTGTAAATGTCTAAATCACACCCTAAGAGTGTGAGTTATAGACACATTTACACCCTTTTTCACTTTTACGGGTGTAAATTATTTTACAGTGTGGAGTTGGTATGTCTCTCGTGATGCGCAAATCAGTTCGCTGATAGCCAACCTTATGGAAAACTTCAGGTAGGACCGGGGGCAGATCTGCCGCATCGCGAGGTCATTGGCCGCATCCCAAGGATCCAATAGACCGACGATAATTGCGCGTACTGCCATGGCGCTGATGTCGCCATGCGAGAGGGTGACGTATGGGCCTGTAATTAGTGACTTGGCGTGGTATGTTTCCATCAAAGCCTGCGAGCGTCTGTCGAAAGGACAACCGAGATCAATGATGACGGCTTCCATGGCATGCGACAGGATGTCGTCAGGGCTAAGATTGGTGCCTCCGATTGGCCGGTCGCCTTGGATGACGGTAAACCGACTCCGGCACGCAGTACATAGACGCGCCCCAATGTGGCATGCAGTGACACAGGACGTGCGGCGTCTCCCTGGAATGACCGTGCACCCTACGTCGCATATCGCATTCAGCCGTTACACAAATGCAGACTCCGCTTAGTAGAACGAGATTGAGCCTGGCCTTGCAAAAAAGCCACCAGTCCGCAAACCGGGTGAAAGAACCAAACTGCAACAAGTGCGAACTTTCGGGGTGGGCGACCAAACACTGCTGAACCTTGCCCTGGTTGGGTTGGGCACCGAGGGCTGTACACCTGGAGGCCGATTGTAAAGCCCGGAGTGTACAAATTAGCCGCCTGCCTTGTATAGGCGTGAGAGTGCGATCGCTGTAATTGATGCGAACTTCGTCCGACAGCAGCTCCCAGAGCACATCCAGGCGACGTGAAGCCTTCCGTGCCTCGTGTCGATATCGAGCGTAGCTGCGACGCAGTTGCGATAGGATCTTAGCCCAAAAGACCGACCCTCGTCGGTCATGTCTACTTTCGCTCTCTTTGGGGGCTTTCTAAGCGCTTGCGTTTCTGATTTTCTTCCGCTCTCCCTAGCTGCCAGTTCCATCAAAACGTCAAGCGTGTCTAGTTTCCTCCGGTTCCTCGGGGCAGCGGTCCCGTCGCTGACGCGATCGACGATGAATGTGTGTGCGCACCTTTTATGACGGTGGCCACCGATGAAGGGAATAAATTAGTTTGCACGTTTGTTCCAATCTCTGTAACACCTCTGTGTTGTTTGCTATAGAGCTTTGCTGGTCATCCACCTGGACAGAGCGGAATGGCTTATGATTTTTTTTCCTCTAGTGCGAAGCTTTCTTTCTGATAATCCCGTAGAGGTTTCTTTTGTGGCTTCGTGCTCCATTCGGGTGGATGACAATTTTCCCTTTTAATATTAAACGATGGTGAGTGTGAACGGGCGTCACTGTGAACGTGAACATGGGCGTTGCTTCAGTGTGGACTTCATAGTGTACAAGTGACTTAGTGGTAATTCATGATGTGGACTTAAGTGCGAATGTGACCCTGAAGCGAGTTATGATCTTGGTCGCTGTCAGTGATACCTTTAGTGAGCGGCTAATTAACCTGAGTTATAGGTTGATGTATTGAAATGAAATAGAGAAAATGGACGATTTCATGACACAGTCTGGTTCTATGATTCCGCTAGCATGAGTGTATCCGTAATTACGTGAATCCGAATGAGCTCAAGTTAGTGTCAATCTGTAAGCCGAAGTGAGGCTGTCTGAGTCTGTTTCTAGTTAGTCTAGAGTATGCGTGAACCTGGCTTTGTCGCGTCTTTGCGAGTCTGAGTCCCAATGAGCATGGCTTAGGAGATAATTGTCAAATCTGAGCGCGAGTTAGCCTGGCTGAGTAGAACTCTGGTGAGCTTCAGTTTGATTGAGACTCGGTAAATTAATTATTTGTTAGTCTGACTCTAAATGGGCCTGGCTGAGTAGAATTTAACGCGTCTGAGGGCAGTGAGCTCAAAGCAAAACAAATTATTTTTAATGGAGTCTCAGTGAGTTCTATGTATTTTGCTGACCCATGATCAGCAAGGACTGTGGCAAGCCACAACTGTGAAACACCTTTATAGTTAATAGTTCGCAGGAAGCCCCCCAGTAAACTAAAGGGTTTCACTCACCAAAGCTACTTACAGAGCCTTTTTTGTTCAGTATACGTATAGAATCATTGAGAACAGCAGTATTCATGGCTTCAAGTTAAGGCTATCGAAAGTTAAAATTCTAACTTATGTGGATGGGGTTGCCGTTTCCCGTACAGGTAATGTACTGCTGCTTCCATCGTAGTATTAGATAGCTTCTATAACGTTAATGGGAGCCTGCTGAACTAGGGAACGTGTCAGGGCTTTTGGCGTGGAAACTGGCCATCAGCCCCAGTTACCTTCGCCAACTTAAAGTGGGTGAAGACATAGGGCAAATACCTTGATGTGCTCTGGGAATATCACTGAAATGACAACGACTGCTGCTAAAAGCAGGCAAAAATAAACATAACTAAAAGCGCATTGGTGGAAAGATGGTTATCTCTCAGTGTGTGTTAGAGCTATAGTCTGCAATTTATATTTTTTATCTCAGAACTGCAGTATGTAATGTATGTATTGCGTTTATTGAAGGTAAATGTGTATGCAGATGCTTCACAAAGACATCGCAGCATTTGAGAGGGCATGAAATTGGAAACGATGTTGTGCAGACGAGATAAAGAGGGAGGTTTATGAATGGTGCACCTCTATATTGTACAAGTCATGAATATGTTCTTTTTGCGCGAGTTAGGAGAACCATTCTTGTGGAAGGTGTGCAAACTGAGGCCGAGGAGTGTGCACCTGGCTGTATTTTCGGTACCGATGATATATGCTCTCCTGTTTGGGGTTTTCTTATGGGCGTTGTGTTAAGCGTACTGCTCCTATCTGTTAGACTTACTAATGAATACATTTTTAATGAAACGTACAAACTGTACAAATACACATTGGATAAAGTTCACTTTCTTACAATGTATATGGCCACATATACTGCAGACGAAGTTCGTGACGGGCCTAAGCGGTTGAATAGACGGCGAAAGATATAAAACTGATGTCTTCTTTTAAATATTCGCACTGGTATGTTACGTATCAGAACTTTTCTGGATGGCGGTGACTTTAAGGTAAAAGCCTACAACGCCTCATCAGACGGTAGCCTGTAAAACGCGGCGTGCGCTACAGAAAGTTATCTGAGCTCGCCTCGCGCAGTGACGTCCTCGAACCACTGTTCTCGCTTTTCTCATCGTCTTCTCTCACAGCCTGCTCCGGTTTCACCCGTAATGCCAAAACAAGGCAAAGCTAATTAGGGTAGAGTTAATTTGTGCATGCAACCTACGATCTTTGGTAGGACTCAAACCTTTGTGCTTATGTGGGAGTCAAACTCACGACCATTGGTGTTAAGTCGAATTAGGGCAGATTTAGTTATTATATAGTTAATTAGGCCACTGGAACCCACGACCCTTGTTAGGAGTCGCACCCTCGAGTTTTGGCAGAAGTCGAACCCACGGCCTTTGGTTGATTTGGGGCGAAGTTACTTGCGGCTGAGTTAATTAAGGTAGCGCCAATTAAGGCACTCGAGCCATCAAAATTTGGTGAGAGAAAACAAGTAATAACAAGTAAAAAATCGTTCGACAGATAATGTCAAGGAATTCGATGAATGTCTCTTAACCGCACAGGCTTTCGCCTTCACCCTCTTTGGCGTATGCTAATGTGACTGCCAATTTCTTTCGTAACTCAAGGGTCCAATTGCCTTACCTGTCACTAGCGATGCATTTTTACATTGTTATGAAGGTGCAAAGTTTTACGATGTGCTACAGATGATCATCAAGAAGGTCCTCCAGTCACCGTGGTTTCTTAGTGGTTACGGCGTTGCGTTGCTAAGCACGAGGTCGCGCGATCAAATTCAAACGGTGGCAGCCACGTTTCGATGGGAGCGAACTTCAAGAACGCCCGTGTACCGGGCACTGGGTGCAATTGTAAAGCCCAGGTGGTCGAATTCAATCAAGAGTCACCCGCTACGGCGTGCCTCATAATCAAATCGAGGTCTTGGCACGTAAAACCCCAGAATGTAATTTTATGATGAAAGGGTTTGGGTTACATCCACACGGGGTATCAGAGCGTCGCCTTGGAAAAGGGAAGTGGATTGCTGTGTGCCTGTATTATACTAGCTGTCCTCTGCTTCTTGGTACGCAGTCGCAAGGCGGAGTTTTGTTGCGAGCCGGATACATGGCCTGCATAAAGTAAATGTGACAAGGATAAGACTAGCCAACACCAAAGGGAAACTGTATTTATTTAATGTATACAGAGAAGCCGAGGTGGCGGAACAACATCCACAGGAGCGCTTCTTTGATGTTCGTCTTTACCGCCTTGCTCGCTCTTTCTCCAATGAACGGCACTAGCTTGTAGCGGTGTGCTAGGGAATGTGTGTTCAGATTCCTAGAAATTAAGAAAGCACTAGAGTGTGAAACTATGCTTTGGATTCCCGTTCATTGACAAACAGCTGCTGCAAAGTTAGCCTCTAAACATTTGATATTCTATGAGCGCGCATGGCTTAGCCATCCATTTTTAGCAGATTCTTCTACTCCCAATTTTATTTTGGTGCTAAGGAGTGCCCTTCACTTCTTTCGTGGCTGGTGATTGAAGCTAGAGCGTCAGCGAGCGGCGATTCATCGCGGGTGGGCGGCGAATCAATAGGCTCGGTAGAGCTTTGACTCGCCAGGAGCGTGCTGATGACTCGCGCACAGCTGTGCAGGGTGGCACGACACAAAGAAAAAATAAACACCGGCGTACAGCACTGCGTGTTTCACTACGCAACCTACAACGTGAATTTCAACTGCGCTATGCGCACTCACAAACGTCAAACGCAGGGCCGTGCGTCATCGCAATAACCCTGACTCACGAAATGCGAGAACACTTTAGCTGGGCGGTCGTCAGTGCAATAATTTTTCGCTCATGAATAAGCAAAGAAGGGTATCCTGACAGATGTTATTTTATTTATTTGTGAATGCTCTGCGGAAATGTTTTGTGCCTGTTAAGGATTTCGCTTTAAAAATGAGGAAAGATTATCTGGAAAATGTTGCAATATATATTTTGATCCTGTCTGTATTACAGTTATCTGCTTCCATAAGATTATGAATACATTCTATTGTACATCTGTATCTGTGATAAAATATACTTGTCTGTACGGTTCACTCTGTCCACGCTGTTCTTCGCGCAACAGTCAGTTAAGCAATGCATCTAATGTTGCGTTCAAGTAAGTATGCGCCATATTATTAGCTTAAGTTGCAACAGCTTTTTTCGTTTCCTGCGGCGTCTTAAAAGGCAACGCCAAATGTGGGTGTGAAGTATGCTACTGGAACTGTTACACTATCTTCTGTTTTCCGACGTCTACCACCATGCCAAATTCCACAGCTGTGTATAGTTTTGCTTCCATGCTATCGAAATTTCAAACAAACACACTGATCCCCTTTCGTGACTTCACTGTAATTACAATTGGTTTACACAAGATCTGTTGCTTATCGCTTGATCGAATGTGCTTTCGATTTATCTCGGCGAACCAATTTGGTAACAATATGCCAATCTTGCGCTTGAATATTTCAGTAACTTCACATTTAGTGGCCGTGCTACAGCGCACTAATGAAATATTCTAAATAGCACTCAGCACTTGCGCTTACGAAATCATTGCCAATGGCGTATCTACGAGCACCGCTATACGCGTTACACGTTTTAAAGGCTCCACCCAAATATCTTTGGTTTCCGTTTGCTGCTCTTCTACATGACCATGTATTTTCAGGTGCAAGGAAGAAGAACGGCAATGGAAAGTTCCGTCGCCATCATGTGTCATGAGGCCAGTTTGCTGATCTAGCTGAGATATCGTTGTTTCCACTGTGTTTCTGGTTGCCGGTTGAAGTGTTCAGTCAACCTTGTCACATTTGGTGGAAATGTATATGGTGAAAGTGTAATGATTGAACAAAGAAATTGATTAAAGAATAATCTGTTTGCCATTGATACACGTGGTACTATAATCAAACGCGATGCGGCCCATTGAAAAGACGGGGTGCCAACAATTTCCATCGAGGAATTACTAGAAAATGTTCGAGAAAGCCCTATGGCTGTAGTTTCCGATGTGACTGCTATTCTATGTAAATTTTCGTGTATTCGACCTTACTTCTAATTGTTGTTTAGGCGTAAAAATATTATCGTTTGCCATCTTTGTTGAGCAATAATCTTAAAGCAGGTCTTTCTTAAAAAGGTAGTCCTCACCCTCCTAATGTTTTTCATTGTTTCGGAGTTCTGGCCACCCGGTTCACTGCTTCAGCGAATAATAAATATTAAGCATCCATGTCCAATGTGCCATTGAGTATATAGAAGCAGTTGTTAGAACTCACCACTGAAACCTGCGCTCACTGTATCTTTGCACGGGTTCTGCATCGTATATTGGTTTAGAGACGCGCTGCAACGTGCCCAACCAAGTTGACATTGGTCAGCCTTACCTCTGAGAGCTCATCTAATCACTTCCGGTATAATCACAGAGCACTGATTCTTCCTGCAAATTAAACATATTTGATTATGATTTGATTATGATTAACCATGCTTACAGCTGGAATTCTCCAATTTGAACTGGGGCGCATCAGAAAAGAAGGCATCTTAGAAGAACACTGGGCTGCAACCGGTAAATTCATCAAAGAGTTTGGCGCACTTCAAAGCCCTTATTGTGAATTACATCCGTCGCATATTGTCTAGTGCTTCTTATGCCGTTTCTGCCACTTTACATGTGCATGAAATTGCATTATGGAATCACAAAAGTTGTCTTAATATCCTTTTACAAGCACAAATGTGACAGTAGATTCGAAAATAAATATTTTTTTAGGAATGGACCCCATACCAGACGTAGGACATATCGTGTTGAGATGAGACAATAATACCATTACTTTCCATTAAACTTCTTTTCTTTATTGAAATATTAGAGAAATAGTTGCGCTACACGGATGATTGTGCGCAATACAATTAAGAATCTCATTAACAAGAACGACTAGACGTAGTTTCCCAAAGTAAGCCATCTTTCATTTTGTATTCTGTTTTGTATTCGTCCTGTCGTTTTGCATAGAAGCATACCAGAACGAATTTAATTTTTCAAATATATCAAGTCTCAAATTTTATTCTGCATGCTTTTTAGAACAGATCGTGAATAAAACAGGTACTGTAATGAACGTCACGGGGAGAAAGTCACTGAAGCTCGGCCTGAAATAATAGACGCGTAGTTTTTTTTTATTCCAGCCATACTTTTTGGCACTGATTCTCTAGAACTAAAAAAAAAAAAAGCGCCCGCCACGTTCGTGGTTTGGGAGGAGCAATATCCTATTCCAACCTATAAATGTTAGCAATAAATGTTAGCAACTTGACTTTCACGAGCCGTAGGGGGAGGTATCAGAAGGCACAGACGTCCCGGTATTAAAAGAAAGCAAATGTTAAACAAATGCATGCACTTGCCATTTAAAGTTCGCAGGTTAAAAAACCGGTAGAAGGGACATACCGCACCGTTTCACACTTTTTTACTCTTTGTTCTTCTTGATTTTCAAGCTGACAACAATGTACTTCCCCGTCACCTCAAAACTACGGAACACGTCAGTCGCTGTGCGTCATAGTATGGTGCTGACGGAATTTCAGTCCTTAAAAGAATTTAAGCCCCTCACTGAGAACATGATAAAAACAAAACATCTTCTTTGCTTAATCACATTCTTTTCGAAAGGAACGCACCCGTATTGATCACAAGGTTGTTGTACCTTTTGGACATAAAAAGTCCGAAGATTCGCCACGGCCTTACCATTCGCTACTCTAAAGGCGTCTACTGTGCAAAACCGTGATGGCTGCACTGAACGGTCTCGTACTTTTGCTGCTTACCATTTCTGCTATGTTCATGTGAGTAATGGTCGCTTCGCGTCTTCGTAGAGGAGCAGCATATATATTCTACTGTTTCTGCTGTTCTACTGTTGTTTGGAACGTCGTTCTGGGTTTGCGATTCTCCCTTAATTCCTTAGCTTCGCATGAACACACAATCAACCTTCACAAGTTCATAGGAGTAGGCAGATAAAAATGTTTTTCTTATTTTTATATTGGGCCAATTAGAATATATCAAATAAATAACTTTCGCAATTATCTACGTATCCCGTCTTTTTTCAGGTATTGGTCGTTCTTTTTGTATATTTATTAGAAGGTGCCGCCACATAGATGTTATTAGTAGTACACGCAGATGTTCTAGGGAAAGGCTCAGTAACGAATAAATAAATTTTACTTCCCTGATGTGACCTTTGCAAGGGACAACTGTACTCGTTTTCATTGCTCATAGGAAGTTGTTGGCTCTATTCCACGATTAGATTTTGTTATATTCTGGCGAACAACATCATCCGTGAAAAAGGAAACAGTTTCAAAAGGCTTATGGTGTTGTTGATTACTTCTGTTTATTTCTGCTGCAAATTGCACGAATGAAATAGACAACTTCCACATTCTTATTTTCTACATTGTGAAATTATTGAAATACCAGTAATGTATGTGAGTAATGTGTAATGTATGTGAGCCATGTGAGTGCCTTTGCCGCTCCTGATATTTATTATGTTCGCCGGCTTGGTCATATTGAATAAAGGATGCATAAGAATCCTAAAGCCAGAAATGAGAATTCTGGCTTGGGGCTGTCATTTTTCTTGTTAAATGTTTATTCAGTCGTCTGTTGTCTATGGTTGCGTTGGTGTTCTCCGTTGTGGCTATTATAACCCAAAAACTATTAAACACGCTGCTTTAGCGTATAGCATAATTCAGTTAACTTATTTCAAACTTCTCTTTCCGCATTTCTTTTTCTTTTCCTCCATAACATTAAATATCTACGGCGCTTCGTTAGGCAACCTCAACTGTGCGTTCCGTAGCATCTTGCGTGCGAACGCGCAAGTCATTGCATCGAAGAAGGAACGAGAGTACGGTATGACGATAATCAAAAGGACTGTGATGCACTGCGCATCTTTTCTTTTTTCTTCCTCCATACTCTCATGTAGACTTCATAAGCAAGCGTTTTCCTAAATCGCCGAGGCACAAGTTGTTTTCGGCATTGCCATTTTCTTGCACATAAAATACGCTGCTCATTCAGGAATGCGAGAGCGAGCACAAAGAAAAACTCAGAGGTGGCTCCTTTCTACCAGAAAGCCGCGCTCTAAGCGTGTATGTTGTTCGTCTAAGCATCGGTGCAAGTCGGGGAAGGTCTACGATTTACTGGGTTTTGCTTTTATTAATAAAACCCTTACCACACACTTCTTTCTTGTTTAGGAGACAAGGACTTCATTTCTCAGTGACGTTAATGTCAGCAGTCTGGTGCACAAAAAATTGTCGTTTATTCTCATAAACCAATCGAATGCCCCAGCCCACTTACAAAAGTCCGAATATACAGGGGGTTCGGAAAATATAGCGTACCACATATAAAACATCTTCTGTGCTAAACGTGGTATATATGTCTGCTTTGGGGCAATGAGGGCCACTTTCGCGCCCTGAGAAAGGATAGAATACATAGCGTAATCATCAGTGCACATTGCACACTCCCCATTCATTGTATCGCGCTGCGCCTAAAAGAGTCGACAAGGCAAACTCTAATGCCTAGCATATCTAATGCTACATCTTTCACAATATTTTCCTCCGGTGTGAGGTATTAGTCGTTTCGGCCATGCATCATTACTATTTAGGAGTTGCAAACTGCAGGAAATCTAGGCGCACGGATACAAATGTCCGTTGTATAGCTAGAATACGCAGAAAAAAACAGCCTACTATATTTCTGTGCTCAACTGGCTTTTATGTTCGCTCCCTGATACTGAATTCCATCAGCAATCAGAGAGGTCGTTGTGTTTTTATTGTCTGACTTCGCAATCTGCGATGAACCTGAACAGCAAAGTAGAAATTTAGAACTTCTTCTAGACATTTTACATCTTTGTATCTAACTTTCACCGTATAATAATACTTCTTGGACGAAGTCAAAAAACCGATTCATTTCTTCTTTTTTTCAGAAGTGAGTGTTACAGTACTGGTGAGCGTCAATCCATCCAGAGGGAAGGCCGGTGTGAGGAAGTGGTAAGATACGAAAATCATGCCTGCTGATTCGGTCATGGTGGCTCTCTCGTAATTCGCATACCACTTTGCTGAGAGACTGCGACAAACATAAAAGAGGCACGAAAAATGCAAGCAAAAATTGGATAAAGTGTAAAACTACGTCCACGTCTTTAGCCTTCATTTCAAGTTTATCCAAAGATAAGCGGCCAACGCAAAGGCAACAGACATTTGAAATTAACAACTAAGAATGTGGGTGGAATAGCTATACACTTACTTATCAATTAATGCCCGCCTTTACCATGGGTGGTTAATAAAATAAGAAGTAAGGTGTTGAAAGTTGCACAAATGATAATATCTGGTTGTCTGCGCGGCAGGCGTGGTTCATGACAGCTTGAGACAATATTATAGTATAGGAAGGCAGCTGTCTAAACCATTGATAGTAGACCGCACTCACTATGTGGTATCATTGGAAAAAATGCAGAAAGTTGTAAAACGAGAGGGATGATACATCACATGCGCTCGGACAATGATCCGCGTGTTTTCTCAGCGTTTTCACTTGTACTATGACTGAAACTAGCATTCAAGTAGCGCAAATACATCCACAAAGATACGTAGCATACAACAGATATACATAGCGGAAATGGGCATTACCTTATTTTAGTAAAAGAAGGTACGTAATCCTTGGGTTCCGAGACACACGAGTAAATATTCCTTTTAGCTTTAATTATTGTAATGAAGTAATAGAGCGCACAGAGTGGAGACATCTCAGGTTACTGCCTTTCATGAAAGTATACCATGGGATGAGCATGTTAACCATTTCAGACTAAAGCTATCACCCATCAAAGGTGCTTTAGCAAGGATGCCACATGAAGTACCAAGTAGGCTCCGGCCTAGTCTGCTTTTCTGTGATGCAATCACAGGTACTGTATGTATTCTCACATGGGGCTTATCTTCTAGTAGCAACATCCAACTATTAGTGACGGTCAAAAGATATCTGTGCCTACCCTTCAAAGTTTGAAAAAGTGCGGCTCGACTTGATTGTTTCGTGATTTGCATAAATTCTTATGAGAAAAGACTTCGCACGTGCCGACCCGCGACATGTATACATGGGGAGACTAAAAAAGATTCTAAAAAACTGAAAAAAAAATATCATCAGCTTTTCCACTGTGTGAAGAAGGACGAGCAGCGAAGCTGTAGTGTGTTCTACCTCTATCGACGCATCTATGTATATTATTATTATTATTATTATTATTATTATTATTATTATTATTATTATTATTATTATTATTATTATTGAAGGACACAGACAAAGAATACGTTCTTTCACTGTGGAGTGATTTATTCTTGTTCTTTTTTGAAATAGTGACGTATGCAAATACCACCGCATGGCAGACGGGAATTCCACAGTATTTACAACTTCACTGTGAACTAACTAATTATGAAAAGTAAATTCAATTCGGCGTAGTCACAGAGTCATCTTAGCGGCCAATTTCAGCATAATCGTTTCCAAGATATCTACATTAGATTGAGAGCTACAGAGCATTCGCGGAAAACTAGAGCGGAGAACGCAGGGGGCGTCTGACGCCGACGCCGGAGAAGGCACGAGTTTCGTGCCAACACGCAGACATGATCCTGGAGGAAGTAGCCCTTACGTGCGCGGGCAGCGCTACGTGCTTCGCATTTCATGTATGCGTAGGAGCGTCTTATCATCCATTATGTGGTTGGGGTGCTTGTTATGAGCTTGTTCTTTATTGAAACCTATGCGGTTCTGTATCTTATATGCGTGATTCCAAAGAATGTATGTGCTATTCGCTTCGCCTTCTTCTGCCATTGCATGTGGCGGTATGAGCCATCGATGATAGTATTCTGTTTACGTTACCCCACCTATAAATTCCGGAATCCTAGCCATAGACAGCTTGGCTGAAATACGTACATTACTAAAAGTTTAATTGAAGGTCAAAGTTTAATTTGGCACTTTGCGCTGATACATCATCACCAGTACGTCAGTCGGTCGTCAGAGATTCCAGTGAACTTCTTCCAGATTTTCTTCAATTGAACTGTTGCTGCTCAGGAAAAGCTCTTTAAACTTTAGGTTCGTTCTTCGGCCTTTTTGAACAAAATGTAATGGATATTTCTCAATAAAGAATTAACTAGGCCTGAACAAACTTCATACCTTCAAAGTTCACGTGTCATGGTGCGCTTGTGAGAGAATTTGAAGGCGGCGTCCCCACCAGTATTGCCGTCTTGCGTCTTCTCTGGCTTATCAAGCCTTTTCTCATGGTCAAAGTGCGTTTTCGTTATTTTAGGAGAATAATGTACACATAGCGCTCAGTCAGGTACGTTTTTAACGCTAAAGTGTGTTATCCCGAGCTCCAGCAAAAATCTGCGCAATGTACGACGCGCAATCATCATCAGGCATATATCCTGGCAATTCCGCGAGATGGCGCTGCTTTGCCATATTGCGAAGTGGTAAGAGGTTAGAAGAGAACCGTCGGAGTATGGCATGATGGTACGGAGAGCACAGGAAGGGATGGCCCTAGGAAAAGTGGGGTGTCGGAAGAAGTAGTCGGAAAGGTAAACACGGAGGGAAACTGCGCGGCCACTTCGCCAAAGTGCGGGCGCGTGGTTTTGAGCTTGTGCTGCTGGTGCGAACCTGTGCATGGCCATATACCTTCAGATATGGGTATAGGGGTGCACGCGTGAGGCTGCCAGAGCTTTAACGACGCAGTGTTGCCATATACGCACTGACCATGGTGCGGGATATACCTAAGACGCCTGGTAGCCTTCGAAGCTGCGCACCACCAGTCCTCGTCTCTTTATTATCTCTGTCATACCTCCACACGTCCAGCAAAGCTGTCATTAATAAAATACTGTGCACACTTAGGGGCCTGTGCTAGTAAATGTGCAGCAAAGTTAGCACTGCTTCTACAATAGACGTTTCACGTTCGTCTTATGAACACTTTGCCTGAAACAGCGAACATGCAATATTTTTTCCTTAAGGGAAAGCTGAAACACTTTTCGAAAAAAATGAGTTCTCTGCGGCATTCTACAGTTTTGAGTCCCCTGAACACGAATATCTGGTTCAAAAAAGGCGGAAACAAACGCAAGCAGCTGTTTTTTCAAGAAAACGCGCACCAGCGTCTCGGGGCATCGCGCGAACGCCGCTGTTGGCCGTGATTGGTCGGGGCCGATGTGACGTCATTCGCGGCAGTAGCCGGTTGGCGCCGCCGTTTCAGAGCGTAGCACGCTGTTCTGTTCTGGCTTCATAGCTGAGTTGTAAGCATTATGGAACGTTCTCGCTGTCTCGGACAGCTTGTATTTTTGCCGTACATGTTCGAACCGACAGCCGATACGGAAAACGATGGCGGCAACGGCAGCAACGACGATGTTGAGTGTGCCAACAGCGAGAGCGATGTGTGCACCTTCTCACGCGTTGGAAATCTTAGATGGTACGTATGTATTTTTTTTTATGTAGCTGCACTTTCCAATGACGGGAGAAAAAATGCGCTAAAGTGTCACTGGGAACTTGCTGCTGGAAGAATGCCGAAGCACTAACTTCTCATTAGATTGTAAACACGGGTGCAATTCCGCGATGTCAAGCACCTTGCCGCTGCTTGTCTAATGTCTCGTGGTTTTTTAGTGTTGATACACGATCGCTAATATAAGTGCCGCGTTTCAAAGCGCGCACATGCAGTGCTGCGAGGTACAGTCATGGAAGTTGCTTATCATACACATCCAGAGATGGCCAGCGGTATTACGTGTGCAATATTCATACTATGGCTCGACGACTTTGCGATTGTGGGTCGATCAAGAATCGGTATGCGGGCTCCATGCTTGTGTTGACATAAAGATATTAGGCAGTTTTAGCACCGCCTTGTGGTAAACACAATAACTGCAACCATACGTCGAACGTCACTAGGCAAGCCTATCATCATCATCATCATCATCATCATCATCATCATCATCAGCCTGGTTACGCCCACTGCAGGGCAAAGGCCTCTCCCATACTTCTCCAACTGCCCCGGTCATGTACTAATTGTGGCCATGTTGACCCTCCAAACTTCTTGATCTCATCTGCCCACCTAACTTTCTGTCGCCCCCTGCTACGCTTCCCTTCCCTCGGAATCGAGTCCGTAACCCTTAATGACCATCGGTTATCTTCCCTCCTCATTACATGTCCTGCCCATGCCCATTTCTTTTTCTTGATTTCAGCTAAGATGTCATTAACGCGCGTTTGTTCCCTCACCCAATCTGCTCTTTTCTTATCCCTTAACGTTACACCTATCATTCTTCTTTCCATAGCTCGTTGCGTCGTCCTCAATTTAAGTAGAACCCTTTTCGTAAGCCTCCAGGTTTCTGCCCCGTACGTGAGTACTGGTAAGACACAGCTGTTATACACTTTTCTCTTGAGGGATAATGGCAACCTGCTGTTCATATTCTGCGAATGTCTGCCAAACGCACCCCAGCCCATTCTTATTCTTCTGATTATTTCAGTCTCATGATCCGGATCAGCAGTCACTACCTGTCCTAAGTAGATGTATTCCTTTACCACTTGCAGTGCCTCGCTATCTGTCGTAAACTGCTGTTCCCTTCAGAGACTGTTAAACATTACTTTAGTTTTCTGCAGATTAATTTTTAGTCCCACCCTTCTGCTCTGCCTCTCCAGGTCAGTGAGCATGCATTGCAGTTGGTCCCCTGAGTTACTGAGCAAGGCAATATCATCAGCGAAGCGCAAGTTACTAAGGTATTCTCCATTTACTCTTATCCCCAATTCTTCCCAATCCAGGTCTCTGAATACCTCCTGTAAACACGCTGTGAATAGCATTGGAGAGATCGTATCTCCCTGCCTGACGCCTTTCTTTATTGGGATTTTGTTGCTTTCTTTATTGAGGACTACAGTGGCTGTGGAGCCGCTATAGATATCTTTCAGTATGTTTACATACGGCTCGTCTACACCCTGATTCCGCAATGCCTCCATGACTGCTGAGGTTTCGACTGAATCAAACGCTTTCTCGTAATCAATGAAAGCTATACATAATGGTTGGTTATATTCCGCACATTTCTCTATCACCTGATTGATAGTGTGAATATGATCTATTGTTGAGTAGCCTTTACGGAATCCTGCCTGGTATAGCAACGCTAGCAACAACGCGTTTCCGCATTTGTCGTAAGACTATCCGGCTATCGCGAAAATGGTCCGAGCACAGCACAGTTGATTTCGTCGGCACGAACTTATCTCTCCTCACCGCACGGACCCACTGCGCTGCAAGCTTCCTGTCCTTCGGGAACCTGTCAAACACCACATAGTCTCGCCCGCCTGTGTTCGCACAGCCGAATGCTGTACAGAACGAGGGCATGTTGGGCGCCCTTGGCTGTAGGCGCTCACGCAGCACAGAAGGAAAGAACAGTTTACGAAAATCGCAAAAGAAAACAAACGTGAGCGGCGGTGGCGGCAGATCTCTCGTAGCGTAGTTCAGTAAAGCGCAGGACGGAAAGAGGCATGCCAGTACGCCGGTCCGGCAGCTCGGTCCCCGCGAATGACGCCACTCTCGCCGGATCACTCCTCTGGCAACCACCTCACCCGGCGCTCCACGAAGCGATGGGGGCGTGTCCGCGGGGGTAATTTAGAAAGCGATTTCCGCTCCTTATACTAACAAAACGAAAAAAAAATTTCGGAACCGTAAATTATTAGGTCTGTTCTTCCCAGTCCCAGAAATTCATGGAAATTGAAAACCCTTTCAGTTTCCCTTTAAGTGGCCTTTTAAAGGTTTCTGTGACAATTTTTTTCGTAACCACTTTTTCAATTCTCCGCTAAATCTGCATGTAAGTATTGCGACACGCTACACCGATTGTGTTAGCGATTGTATCGTTTACAATATTTCCCTAAAGTGTGGCAAGGTGTATATTGGGCAAACGGGACGATGTTTCAACAATCGAGTGCGAGAGAGCGCCGGTTGGCGGTCAACAACAACACGGGTGGCCACATTGCAGACCAGTGCAAGCGCTGTGGTTGTGTTTCACTCCTCGACAAAACGACTTTTCTTAGGAAAGCAAGAAACCGCACTGAAAGGGAGACAATCGAGGCTTTCTTCATAAAGAGTGCAGGAAATAAGCGCGTTAGCACGCCGCAAGTAGCATTAGGTGAGAAAGAAATGTCATTCATAAGTGATAGCGTGTAATCACCGCTAAGATTAGAACGTGCAGCTGCCACACTGGCCTACGAGCATTGTTAATTCCTATCACCCCTGCCTATCTCTAGTTTGATTACTGTTCACTTTGTTTTCTTGTATAAATTTGCGTGGACTGTGGTAAAGAAACAGTTCGAAGTTGACGCCTGTATGTGTCGTTCGTCTCCCACTTCACCCTCGTCTGTTTAGCGCCGTCAGCTTTGTTTTTAGGTCATGGATCAAGTAGCTCCGCAACAACTTTTTTTATAAATCAGATATGTCTGGTCTTTCTCAAATATTAAGGCTCATTTATTCGCGAGATGGTTCATTGCTTGTGTAATAAGAGTAATGGTCGCAGTATTCTTTAGGAGCATTTCTCTCATAGTTAGCTCAATGTTTGAGGGAGTTACAGCGCATGTTGGTAATACTGTGCTCTAATGATTACTTTGACATGAGAGGGCCCCTCACCACGCCTGGCCATTTGGAGCTGACAAGCGCAGAGCATACATTGCGCGATAACAATCGCCTCTGCAAAGTATTACATCGCTACGCGCTGCAGAAAGATCTAAAATTTCAATCAGAACTCCATTTCCCTCTTTACTCGCGGCCGCATCGCTCCAAGCTAGACGGTGGCGCAATCATGCCCCCTGCGCGTGCGTAATCGTGTCCGCAGCGTGACGTCGCAGGTGGTGACACATGACTTCGAGAATTATTCAAAACAACATCTGTTATCTGTGCGATCTGCTGCTTGAATTGATGAATTGAAGTGTACAGAAATAATAAAACACACAAACGAAATGTCCGCGTGCTTTTTTTTTTCTTTATTTCGCTTCGTCTGCTTGTCCCCAGGGTCGTGCGGTCACGACCCTGGGGACAGGTACCGAAACTATGCCATTTTCTACCGTGTTCCAGCGCGTGATCACGCTCTGCGATCCGCTTGTTCTGCCTCAGTATTCGTCCAGCACGGAATTATACTGCTAGTCATGTTTCCTTGTGCACAGCGTGCCAAATCGTGCGCTGCGCGAGCGATAGAACAGCTTGCGCGCGGCGCGGTCAGCGGAAATGCGTAGGGCAGAAAAGAAAAGCGAGAGAAAGGAAGGTGGGGCCTGTGGCGTATGCGTCACGCTGTCCTCGTGGTCTGGTATGGGAGAACGCAGGGAAGGAATTTCGCTTGCGAAGGCTAGACGGGGCGAGTGGAGAGAGCGTGTCGCTTGGCGCTGGAACCCACCTGCTGAAATCATGGGTTCGCGGCACTGAAATATTTCTATCTCGGCTATTAATGAGCCGATTTGAAAAATGTTTGTGCCAGAATGCTGCCTAGAGGAGACGTAACAACTGTCAGCGTAAAACCGAAACTTGCTATGGGGCCTGGTGAGGGGCCCTTTAAGGAAGGGCATGGCGGAGAAATTGCAGGAATCTAGGTTAAAAACATGATGGACAAAGCCTGCATACTCCTTCTCCTGTTTGGTTGTTACCAAATAAGAAAGGCTTACTCTTTGGCCGCGCACTTGCTGGCGTTTATGCGCCACTCGTGTGACTTTGTAGATGTATTTATGTCACCTTTTGCTTCATCTCGTCTTCGTTCTTCGCTCCACTGTTTTGTTGCAGATTTACAGCTCAACTGTTATTCCGTCATTAAAGGTGCACCATGAATGCAATATTTCACCTTCAGCACGAATTTTCATCAGTTTCTTCTTAAGCCGTAGCAACACATCACAAGCTCAGGCATAATGTCCATGCCATCGCAGCCCCACTTTCACCTAAATATGGGGTATATTGTTCAATATCTGTTAAGCATTTGCTCGTGGTAGTTTTCATAATAATCAAAACGAAAACTTGACTGCACTGGCCAAAAAAAGCGCGAATGAAAGCAGCTATTTCTTGCTTTCATGGCTGGTGATTTGAGCACACACAAAACAACCGATACTGACAAGTATGCGGTAGAAGGATGAAATTTCGGCGCTGCTGCTACTGCTCCTAGTTCTTGAAATACACTATCTTGAATTTCGATACTGTTCTGAGCGAGCACATAAACACTAGATGCAGATTTGTAATGGTATCTCGGACCGGTCGCCTCCATCCACCGAACCTGGCACCAAACTGTAACGTTCCTTTCAGTCTAGAAGCCTTCACTCTTCCCTTGCACTTTAGATGAAGTATTCCCATTGAACTAAGAGTCGACCAGAACCTGCGTTCGTCGAACCCAGAAGCAGAGGACAAGCACGCCAGCCGAAGGTGTGACTCGCTCTCAGAAGGGAAAACGGCAGATGTGGAACCACGTGACTACTACAAACGTTCGATTTCGCTTTGCCGCAGCTGCAGGCGCTGCCGGTAAAAACGGCTGACGCACGGCTGGGATAAGCATTGTTAGAGACGCCAGCTCGCGGTTGTCTAGATTACGGCGGAGCAGCTGTGGCGACACTGGATTGTGGTGATGTAGCGGGAAAGGCTCTCAATCTGGACAACTGCTTCAACGATAGGACTTTAACGCCTGAGAGCGTTCGACACAGGAGAAGAGCGATGAAAAATAGGCAGCCGAACGCAACGCACACACTATCTTTTAGCCACTAGAAGACAAAGCTGCTCAGAAACGACCAAATGAAGAGGGCATAAGAAAGGAGCGTACTCCGTTTCAAACGTAAGATACAGCACTACGGAGGCCAGAGAGACATGTTGCAGTGGCTGCGTTCCTACTTAGAAATTGTTCGATATTTATCGACCGCAATCGCTCCAAACCGTGCTTTATATAGGTTGAGTATTGAATGAATAAATTTTCAATCCTTAGAAACAAGCAGACGGTCGTATTCGTTACTAAATGAATCTCAGGGACCCTGGGAAATCTGGTTACAAGCAAGAGAAGTTTAGAGTATTGGCGGAAAAAAAGCAGGGAACAGACTGATTACGACTCGATCCGAAACAGGCATAGGTAGCGGTAAAATCTAGATAAAGAACAATCAAGAGATGTATACAAGAATGCTAGAAGGAAAAGCGCTCATAGCATACATCAGTAACTTCAGCAGGCTAGCTGACGATTTGTTCGCGGCCCGTTTGAAAATAGATGCCAATACATTCTTATTATCATCGTCATTATCATCATCACCATAATCACAATGTGCAACATAACGGATCCACTGAGGCCTCCACATCCCTGCTACCGCTGTGGTTGATTATTTTTACGGAGTGTGACGTCGGTTTGCGATGTTTTGTGGAAGAAAAGCGGGTAGTTGACGCCTAGAACTTTATTTTATATGGGACACGTGAGGTCCATTGGGTAATGCTATTGAAGGGGTCGCGCTGTGCGTACGAATCTCCGCCGTGACAGCGTACCCACATCTTATACTGATGAAAATACCTGATGTATTCTGGAACCTTTTGGTTTTGGAGGCGAAGTACTCGTGTACTGCTCGATTGCCGAGGCAGTGGAAGCACGTTTCTGCTGTTTTAATTCACTGTTTAAGCGTGGATACAGTCCAGAGTTTCGAGCGTGCGAGGCAGTGACCGGTGCAGTCGGATACTTTACGCCCTCAACGCAGGATTGCCGATAATTTGTCACCTGTACAGTTCGGCATGTTGAACGTGGCCCGTAGCAGCGCGGCGATCACCTCGATCAGCGATTGCCGCTGCGCATGCGCTTAAGTGCGCGTCGATCGAGCACTTTTTTTCGTTTGCACGCTTTCTTAAGTCTAAAGAAGGAGCGAATTTGAAACCGAGCTTTGCATTTTATCACGAGACCCTAGCACCAGCATGTGGGACACGGCTATGCCGAAGCATTCTCGCTACTTTTGCGTTACGAAAACATACGTGATCGATTTCACATTCAAGATATGTGCAAGTTGACTGCTCCTTCGTTTAGCCATGGCAATAGCAGTAGGTTTGCCTAATTTATTGTTTCTGTCGTAGAGAACAGCAATGAGAAAAAAAGAAACCGAAACAAATGCTTAAAAACATATTTGCACACCATGTGCACGTTGGCCTTGTGGTGCGTGGCCTCATTACTCCCCGCTTTCTTCCTATCACCGCCTATGGTGGCTGTGTAAACTACTGATGGAGAAAATTCTGTTTCTGTGAAAATTAATGTTAACTCATTTGTTACAGGAATCTGAACTAATTCTCCATGTTCCTCTAAAGTTCACAGATCCTTCATTTTTGCTGGCCAGAACTGTGTTCGCTTCAGGACTGCCCATTTCTTTCAGACGGTGATATGAGATGTTATTGCTTCGATATTTACACATTTTGAGATGAGCGCTTACTAACTTGTACTCGGACTGGGATTTGGGTAGCATGTGCACGTCGCAAAGAAGTTGTACTGCTATGCCACGTCATAGATATTTTTCTCCGCTGGCGCGTACGTGTTGGGCTTGAACAGAACAATTCACCGACGTTACTCTGGCCTACATGAAACTCCGATACTCTGATTTTCACCGATGAACGAAAAGCGGCGGCTCCACGTCGCGTGCCGCGTTTGATCCGATGTAAGGCTCATGTAATGAAAGATTGAGTGCCATGGACAGTGTAATCAACGACGCCACAAGAACATCGGAAGCCCCAATCACGAAGATTAGACAAATATATGTACTACCCATAATTCCTATGGCGGCTGAGCGATCGCCGCACCAGAACTCCTTCTAGTAATTGTGGGAAACTCTATGGCGAATAAGGTGGCAAATGCGATGTTTTAGGTAGCGGCTTTTTGTTATTTTTCTTTTCCGGTTTTTATTTGCAGCCTGTCACCACAGTCTCGCGCGCGTGCTCGCGCTTGCAAACGCCGTTGGCGCCCTCTAAATTATGGACGGAACTTGCGGAGTGATGATGAACTTTCGTGAGCAATCTTTATGCGTAGCTTCCATAGCGTTCTACCTGATGTCTTGAAGACACCTTTCTAAAAAGCAGGTGTTGGTGGTTGCGTTTGTACGACAGGTACTATCGTACAAACGCACGTACGACTGAGCGCCAACGCTGAGCCATATTTTTCAACAAGCTCAAAAAAATTTCTCCGCAACACAACCGTAGTGCCATATTGCGAACCCGTGATACTTCCACAGACATGTAATATTCTATGCAGTTCTTATTAAGTACTGTGCGTGCATTATACAGAGCACGACAGTAATAATTGCAACATCAAGTCAAATATAGAGTAACATGCGCCCATGTTGATATTCAACTGTCAAATTCATTGAACCAGGTTAGTATTGGATTCAACCCAAGGGTTTTATTGCTCGTATTCAACTTGCGCTATCGAGTACCTGGTAATGTGGTAATGTCACATACCATCCATATGTTAGAAATTTTTTATTATACAGAGCAATTGAATTTCATTTTAAACATTTTGTGCTTGTCTGTGGTTCTTCATGTATAAAGAGACGCACGAATAGCGCAGACAATCGATAAATTTATGAATAGATTTGGGATCACGGACACAAGTAGGGAAACCAAAACGAAAGAACAAATGCAATTTATGAAGGCAGCCAACTGATTATTGAGTAGGAGGTGGCTTTATGAGGCACACAACAATAACCATAGTAATATAGCACTGCGCAAACGAAAGGGTCACGTGTAAGCGAGAACACCTGTAGCTTTTTTGACGACGATGCGAAAACGACACGGCGATCTTGAGACAAATATTACTACTATTAATACCGGCGCGACAAATTTCGTCATATACGAAAAACCGAATTCTTCGGGGAGCGAAAGAAATGCTATTCTTTTAAGTGAAGTTTTCTTTGCGGTTCCAAATGTCTCTCGTTTACTAAACTGGGCTCATCATGAAGAGTGATCAAACGTCGGGACCTTGTGGGCCGACGCTGATAGCAGTCAACGGTGTATCTCCTCGTACAGTTTATAATCTGCTTTCTGAGGAGAGCAGTTCCTGGAGGCTGTGCAATCAAAGGTGTGCGTGGCGCGATGCTCAAAATTCTGTCGCACCGCAGTCGCTTGCGTATAGCATATGAACATGGCTTCCTTCATGTTTTCTTTTCTGGGAGTTTGCCGTTGGTGATTCGCCGAGTAGACGCAGCGGGGAATCTCTCACACAGCTGTTGCGCTCGCGTAGGGCTTGCGTGTAGAGGGAAAAATCACCATGTAAGCGGATTTGCAACAAAGACAGGTGTCGCTTTGGCTTAGATTGGTTTAAAGAAGAAGCGCCTGCGTAGTAGCGTCGGTTAGCACGTCACAAAATATTTCTGCACATAGGCGCTACCTCTAAGGAAAATAAATTACAGCATCCCGATTGAAAGGTGACATTTAGGATGTTCTTGCATTGGGCGTAGACGCATTAAACGTCAACCGTCGTTTCGCACCTCTCAGCAGTGTACATTACAGCGGCTTCGCGAGACCAATAGTGTCTCGATGTCTAGATTCTAATGGAAGTCATCGCTGGTATGGATAAAGAAGTATGTGAAGCCACTCCAATCATTTACTTCATTTTACGAATAAAAAAAAAGATAACTTGATTCAGTGTCGTGCATCGCTTCGACAGAAAAATTGTCGCGACACCCACGGCTTCAACGCCCATCTACACAACTAAACGTGCTATTTTGTTATTGTAAAATCACATAACTCCAACACATTTAGGATCCACACACTGTTACATAAAGGGAGCATCGCGGGAAGCATTGGAGCATTCACACAGGTGTTTGGCTCTGCGTAATAAGAGGGTTCCAAACGTGATATGCGCGTTGTCAGCGTCTCGAAAACCTAACACAACAATTTTATGTTTACAACTTGTGTGTACAATGCTAGTAGTGTTGTGCAGGCAAATTCTGAAGTATACGGCTATTAGATGGGTAAATGGATACTGCTAAAAGCTCTTGTTACCTTTTTGGAGGCGCATATATAGTGAACAAATGGTTACAAACTATTTCCACTACCCAAGCAACAATTGAAGCAGGGTTAGCTACAAGCATTCCATATACTTTGTGCATACTCGTTTTCTTTCTTTTTTCATGCGTAAGTTGAGATTCGTCGTAGACTTGCCTGGTGTCTTAATAATCTCAACGAGGCACATTTTTTATATTATCTTGTGAGCATAAGGGCACGTTATGGGTGTTTTATAGGCGAAGTTAAAAGATCTAGGCTCATTACGGCCGTATTAAAAATATAGCATGAAAGCACGCCAGAATTTAACAAGTCTGGCATAACAACGAAGCATAATTTCGCCCTCTGTTTGAGCAAACCATAAATGCCATAGACATCGAATTTTGCGAAAATGAAAGGAACATTCTGGCTTATATACATGACAGGAAAGCAGGTCTCGATTTTTAGAGGCTGCAATTTTAAAGAGTTTGTATTAAATATCACTTTGAACTTTTAAGCTTGAACCGAAAATTAAAGTTACCGTCGCGGGAGGAGACCGGAACAATGGGGCTTCTTAGTCGAGATCGCACGCAGAGCGGCTGCGTTTCAGTGTATTTCGCCACTTATTCCGGTGCCATTGGGTCGCCCTTAGGCGATGTTGGAAACCAGAAATGAGTCGAGCGACCCCCTCATTTTTCCGCAATTTTTGGAATGGGGTGGGGGAAAGGGGGAATCGCATTGTTACCGTTGTCCCCGGTAGGGTATCAAGCCAAATGCGAAAATGACTTGGCACATAAATAATAGACGACCCCTTAATGATGGGATCATGACCCTGATTCTGCACTTTGCATCGTTAGACCTGCGGTCATTAGTAACGAGGAGCGTAACACTTCTGTGCCCGTGGCAAAGGAGTCTATGGCATTCCGAACTCAGCGCATATTTCCCGGTAGTAACTACACAATATTGTCGAGCTCTCTCCTCCACCCAGTCTGTCTTCGAATGCGCCCTATTTTTCTGCATAAATGCGTCCTAAAAATTGGCAAGATATCCACCGCAAAAGATATGTTCACAGAATTGAAATACGAGGCTAAAAAGCTTTAATTCCACAAACAAGAGATCTAAGTACATTCAATGAAGTGAACGAGAAATAAGCTCGCACATATAAATTTTCGCGCTGTTTTGTAGGTGGATAAAATCCATATCCACAAATTATTTTGATTCCTGCTTATTATTTGCCCACGCTAATAAACTTTTCAAATCTCATTCGTTAATCTAGACATGCCACCGTACACTCAACCACCTCGGTGTAGCAGTGACAAGCGGTTGCCCGTCTGGCTGTTTATGTGTCATCAGCGCACCCGATAGTGCAGTCAACGTAAACGGGACGTGCTATCAACTAATGGGTTCCACCAGCACCACAACAAGCAGTACACCCTCGTCGGAGGACCAAGAATAATGCCGGTGAAAGCGATGTGACGGCGACCAACGAAGTATGTTTCAAACAAAACAAGCATAAAGAAAGGCGCTTAATTTGTTTGGAATGGAATAAAAATCTTATAAATAACATTTTCTCACTTATAAAGTGTAGTCTACGTTGACTGTGCGTTCTGTTGTCCACGTTGTTAAACACGGTGTTTTGATACCGGGACACCTACCTCGCACTTTTCTGCTCTTTACTGGAGAGTATAGAAACTGAAGTGAAGTCTTATAGCCAAAGGACGTCACGTAGGCTAGATAGACGCATAGAATGCGATCAAGTCAACAACCGAAACACATTGGCGTTATTCGCGACAGTGTGCACCTCGGGGAGCCCGAGGATTGCATAGAAGCGTGTACTAAAGGAGAAGAAAGAAGAGGGTGCCACAAATGTGTCCTCCCATGCAACAATTGTAAATTTGTTGTGCAGGCCTCGCGACTCTGTAGTGACTGACACATATACAGCATTTCATACACAGTAGGCAACGATACGAAAACTAGAGATACTTCTTTCAGACACCACAACTCAGACCAAACCATGGTGGGTCAGATACGAAAGAGAGAGACACACATGCGTCATGTAATTTGCTGTAAAAGGAACTCACATGCATTTACATCACCAAATATTACTACGTATTACATGAACCGCATCCGAGGTGCGAACCAATTTAGCAATAAATGAGCCAAGCGGCATTTTTTAGCTGCCACGGCATATGAGTTGCTCTCGCGACAAAAATATATAGCAGTACGCCACGCACTGGAAGCACACGGGCGCACAAATACTAACACATATTACTCAAAATTTCGTCAACCAGTTCCAATTCTGACATAATGAGTATTTAATCCATACAAAGCATCGCGGATGAAATATAAGTGAATTGGAAAACGCCTTCAGTGAGCCTTTTATGGCGGCAGCACTTTCCTATAGCTGCCGCAGGGATGCCTTTTGTGTATGAAGCAGACTATAGTACAGTGGCGAGCTGTCTCGTAAAAATACTCTAAAAAGTCTATTCCGACAAATGATGATAAGAACTTGAGTGACGACGACCACACAATACTACCAGGAATATACTAAGGAGCGGTTATGCGCACAATATCAGCAAAGCACACGTAAACGTAACTGAAAACCGCGTGGTCTAATATTTAAAGGCAAAATAAACAATTCTTATCTCCGTCTTCACTCGCTTGCTAAATAGATTTCTGGGTATCGCCGTTATAAAAATCATCGCCTAAACACTCCGTAACCAGCGAAGCTGAAACATGCGGCCCCGGTGTTTATCACTGGGTTAATCCCAATGGTTCATTAAACAACGGCATGGTAGGCAGCCAGATCATTGGTACGCAGTTTCTGCTTTCGCTCGGCTTCACGAGCCTGTTCTTGTGCCCGAGCTGCAGCATCGGCACGGCGTAGACGAGCTAGTTTCCGGTTCTGCTCGCGGTGTGGCTGGTCGAAAGATGCCTGTTCCTCAGGAGTACGCATGATGCGTGTCCTACCTATTTTGGAGCCGGAAAGTGCTGCGCGCGCGCATGCTGCGGCGCAATGCAACGATGTCACTACTGGCGCATTCAATCGCATGCCTCTCTTTTTCTTGTACGCGCATGTGCACGGGCTTGTGCCGGATGAGTTCTCGGCGTACAGGCGACAGACGCACAGACAGACGAATCGGCTAGCCATATACAGCTCCACTGTAATAAAAGGAATATGTTCTTTTCAATGCATTTGAATGTCATCAACAGTTACTTTTACTTTGCTTCATTCCTTATACGCCTTTCGTGATCATTCTCTTTATTCCTATTTATTATTTTATCTTTAACCGTTCTCCTCACAACAATATTTTCCTTGTTATTTATCACTTTTGTTTTCATCTGTTTACCTTTAATGCAGTGTTCGTAAATATTTGTTAACGCACAGGCTTGTAGTCTGTTTATCTTACGCAATTCTACCTTGTCTTGCACTAAACGATAAAAATGACATTGCATGAAAAAAATGAAAAACAGGGCTTGATTGTAAGCTTCTTCCTGCATTTGCAATCAAACTGCTCGACAAAATGTTCTTTATTGAGCTCGCGCATTTTTTGTGACATGTTTGTGAGGGATAAAACAGATATGCAGCTCATCACTACTATGCGGGAGTAGGAGGTTCATAGCCGGCAATGGTGCCAAATAGTATAGAAACGACCGAATTGAAAACAATGTCATTCGCCAGTACGTTTATTTAGAGAAGGCAGGTACACTTTTTAGGGTATAGCTACCAACCTGCTCACATACACATGCGGCGAAAAGAGACCACATAACAATACAAACAAAATTGTCTACATACAGGCTTGTTCTAACATTCGTTTATTTGAAGAACTGATATTCATTGCTGTTCAGGCTTATAGACGTACCATTGAAGTTTTGTTTTGTCCGATCGTTTCTTCATATTCTTTCGCATCATTTTATTTTCCATGTTAATAAATGAGACCCTCCCGACCTTCATATCACCAGCGCATGTGTGAAGTAAAAACACACGCTTTCAGAACGCAGCTGCATTATTGTTGTGTCCATAAATATGAAAAATGTCGTTTATTGCGGCTGTTGCGAATACATACTATGCGATATTTAAAGAAAACAAAAAATACAAAATTCTTACGTAAGAAGCATGTTAGCAATATAAATAGAGCACAGTGAATTTTCACAACAAATAAACAAGCGCTAGTAGGTCCCTACTTTGCAGCTTTCGAAGTTAAGCTGTATTTCGCAGCATTCTTAGAAGGTATTCCACAAAAAGTGACTTTGGTGCTTTGACGCCACAATCACAAAAAACAAACGCCATATGCACAAATTTCCAGGCAACTGCTCGTGCAAGCTTCAATTAAGCCGAGTCAAACTGTGCCCCCCCCCCCCTGAAGCTCCTTCAATTGACGTGCTGAGAAAGCCACTAGACGTAATGCAAACCACTCTTGTTTTGTTGCATTCTTCAGACTCCGTAACAGGGCACCACGCAAGAATAACTTCGACAATGACACACATGGCAGAGATCTGGCCGTTTCAAACGAAGCAATTTTCATCACACTAAATCTTCGATTTTCGTCGCATGAGAGCCCGATTGCAGTTGCATTTGTCCAATGCGCCACCCCAACGCGACAGCGACCAAAGGAGTGGTTGCACTTTGCACTGATCGCGGCAATCGGTGCCATGTTTGTATGCGAACATGAAAATAATTAAGGAAAAATGGAAGGGAGCTGAGCCATCAAAATTGTGCCGAGAGTTATTACACAGTTTGTTAATTACCACAAAAGATGGGGGAAATGTCTGTAATTCATCAATTCCGGAGAAGTGTGACTAAGTGACCGGAGCCATGGACTGCGCAAGCGGTACGCAGCATCAGCACACTATCAGTACCGAAAATTGGGACAGAGCGGATAAAACTCGAAGGTCAGATTCGGTTCTGTGATTCGCATGCGTTTGTTGACACTCTACGTGGCTAATCAAGCGACATCTTTTCTTTTTTCTTTTCACTCTGGCTTCGGTGCTGATAGCAAATACTTTTGCGTGCCTTTCCGTTATTTACACGCGCTGCGAGTAGTCAATACTGCGAGATGTCCCTTACGAGAAAAGATGGTCTTCGGATGCCTTCCCAATTTTCAGGTTTGTTGTACACGCTTCTCGCGGTATAAAAAAAAACGCCACAGATGTAGCGAGCTATGGTATTACAGACAGATCAATTTAATAAATATGCAACTAATGATTGCTGTGTCGTGAGAATATGGCATCACAGCATGGTATCCAACGTTTCAACGGCGTGGTATGAGTGCGACATTTAGTCAAAGTTTGTCCGCGTCGGCTTTCACGCGTATTTCTCCCGGTGAATTAGGCGTCTTAGTTGAAGGTTCTATTACTTCTTTTGCGAGACGCGATTGTTTGTCGAGTTTGCGAAGCGACCATTCAAACTATATACCCTAAAGAATGTTTATTCATTAACATATTCAGCCCTTTTACTTGAAGTAAGCAGCATCAGTGATTTATCTTCAAAGGCTTAACGCACGATAAGCATCAGTTAAACGGTTTCATCTCTATTTCGGGTGTAGCATCTATTTCGCGGGACGGAAACTCGTAAATATAAAATGTGTTGCAGGGTTTGTACCCTTACTGCTCCTGTATTAACCCTCACTTTAAAAGGTAATTGTACAGTGCAATTACTTCAGTGCACTCAATTCACTTTGCTTATGCTGGTCGAAGCATAATTACAGTATTCTACGAAACTACTTCGCCGTAAACATTGGAGCATTTTCTAGCTTTTCAATCTTCACATCCTGCAAAACGCTGCTCTTTGTCAATAACACAGTCCTAGGTTTCCTGAACGATGTTGTGTTAGATGACATTAGCCCCGTACATTCGTTGCGCTTCCTGTCTTCAGAGGATGCCGCTGTGATAGTTGTTTCGTCTAGCACATGCCTCTAGGCCCTTGGGTTTCAAGGGCTCTGGGGAAGCAGTAGTGCTCTAGTGAATTTAAACATCTCACATTTTTTGTATTTGGTTAAAAGGTAAACAAAAACCCGGGGCACTTCGCCGACCAAATAAAGATTTAAAAGAAAAGAAGACGTTTCGGCTCCCATACGGGAGCCTTGTTCACATGAACGATCGGTTGGTCACATGAACGATCTTTATTTGGTCGGCGAAGTGCCCCGGGTTTTTGTTTACCTTTTAACGATGTTTCATCCCGACCAGATGGGCTTCCGTCAAACACTGAACTTCATTTTGTATTTAGTATCAACATTTCGCA
Source organism: Dermacentor andersoni (assembly GCF_023375885.2). Classification (NCBI taxonomy): domain Eukaryota; kingdom Metazoa; phylum Arthropoda; class Arachnida; order Ixodida; family Ixodidae; genus Dermacentor; species Dermacentor andersoni. The sequence goes on from NC_092816.1 coordinate 82,575,967, forward strand.
ATGCATTTTAGTATTCATAGTACACGTCATTAGTGATTGCCATAATCTTCTTACGCGTATATTTTATGTTATTTTTATCAACTCTTTTAGGCCCATTACAGCTACATTTAATTAACATTACAGAACTCATCAGTCCACTGCGAACCGATTAACACTAGCATGGCCCTCTTTGGCCATACCTGGCCCTTGCGCCATTAAATATCAAACATTCATTCATTCATCCTGCAAAACGAATGCAGTAATGTAGATATCAGACAAACAGCTCATTTTGCTAAACAATAGATAAAACATTCAGCAAAAGCAAATCAAAATCGTGCAGTGAAATTATTAGCCCATTGCATACCTTCCTGCGAATGATCGCATCCTTCCATGTGCAGGCGGTTCCTGCGTATCCACAGTTAATGAAGTGCGCGCATGTATCACGACGTATAAGCCGTCTCATAAGAGAAATCCAAGGTTTCTAATTAGTTTGCAAATACACGTATTACTGCATACACTGATAAAGTCATATCCCGTTATCACGGCTTTTGCAACTAAAGCATGCAACTTGCAAGGTATGCACAGGCAGCACGACATTTCTGCATCTAAATATTCTCTTTGTTACAGTGAGAGGTGCAGCTGCGCACTTTTTTATATCATGGTGTGCTTTATTGGCCATCTTTGTGCAGACACCCCAAAATGCTTCTCAGTTAAGCTTTCTCCGACCCATATTCACGAAAATTCTGCTCAGCCTGGCTCACGCGAACTCAGCCTCATGGGTCGGCGCAAATCTTAGTGAGCTGACTCTTGAGAGAGCTCGCCCACCCATGTATGTGTACAGTGCATGACATTAAATTTGTGACCTGTGCGGTGCATAAGCCAACATTGCACAAGAGTCTGCGTTTCACTGGCAATAAATAACTGTAATCACCGCTAGTTTTACAGAATTTTATTGGCCGCTGCATGAAAGTTTCGTCACATGTCGATTCGAACAAGTGAATTTGATCTGGATCAAATATGTTGCCGATACTTCTGGCTATCTTCACCATTACTGGCTGGCCGTATATGGTACGTTTCGACACAAAGTTGAATAAATTACTGAAGTGCATTATATAAAAGAAAACACTCACATGACTGTAATTACAACAATCAGAACATAATACAAACGCAAGGACATAATAAGGTGCACACGTGTGGTAAATACATCTACACACGGAGTCACACTTATGCCAGGTCGGCCACTACCCCTCGCAAAAAAAAAAAAAAAACGCTGACCTACACTGCAATGCGACCACGTATGGCAACCCCACTTGCCAGGCCCATAGGATATAGGTAAAGGATTCATGAAACCTAGCTGTTACCGCAAGGTAGCAGCTACTGTCTGGCACAATCTGCAGCTGTCCACTCAAACCCTCTAGACAAATGCGTTCACTCTGTAGTTATCATAAGGTACACTTTTATTTTCTATAACTTAAAATTATGTGGCCTCGTCAAATATTTCAAAGTGCTTGGATTCTAAAACTTGCAATGTTACACAATTTTATTCCATGGTTGTTCATGAAGAAAGCTCATATAAAATCATAGTAATATTGTGAATGCCTGGCACTTCCTAACAGCAATATTTAGTATGCTATTAACAATCAAATAGCGTTTCGACAACAAGAATAGGAATCACTCTCCACTGTTTCGAGAATTGGGTTTTTGCAGGCAAATTCAGAGCGGGCATAAAAAGTTGCCAATACAATCCACTAGGCAATACTAGATTACATTGTACCTTGAGGATTTTCTTGCACTTTCTTACTTTGGTCGATGAATCTAGTCTTGATTGGCTCATGTTAGCATACTGTGACATTGATCTAATTAGTACACGTTACGTACATGACTAGCTTAAGAAATTAGGATGGTTCTTATATTTTCCCGTGAAGGAATCATAGCATCTGCTCCAGTTACACAGGCGCTTGTAATCTGGGGTTTTTAGCCTCACTTTAAGATGATGCGATGCAGAAGGTAGAAGCCCCATCATGTCAACGATATTGGTTGATAGTTCTGAGAGACTCCTATTTTACGCTTGCCACTACCAATACAAAATCCTAGCAATATATTACTTTATTAAACAAACAAATGCCCTGTTATCTTTTACTGCGCCATCGCACTACATACTACCGCGTATTTAGTTAAGCTTCTTGGTGCAGAGTAATTGTATACGAAGAGCGCGAGACACTGGACGCGAAAGTAGACGATGCCCATGCGTGTTAGAATGCTGTGATTCTGTGCAGACAAGTGACTGCACCTCCTAGAAAATGTGAGAAGGCAGCTTTTGCGCATATTTAAATATTCAGAGAGGACGCCTATACGTAATTACAGCCCACGTGCTACGTTGGAGGGACCGTACTAGCGCTTAGAATACATTTCAGAACACAAATTCCACCCCACGTCAAGTGATAACGCACAGATTATTTGCGACGAGCTTTCAGGCTGGTGCTTGCTGCTGAGTTTAGTTGGAAGTATATAGCTAGGAGCAGGCACAACTTATGCGCCATTGCAAACAATATACACAACATCATTTGTTTAGAAACTGACGCTAAGCACGAGCAGTGGGAGGGTCTCACTGGGCTGACACGGCGACTTCATCATCATCATCATCATCATCAACCTAGTTACGCCCACTGCAGGGCAAAGGCCTCTCCCATACTTCTCCAACTACCGCGGTCATGTACTAATTGTGGACATGTTGTCCCTGCGAACGTCTTAATGTCATCCGCCCACCTAACTTTCTGCCGCCCCCTACTACGCTTCCCTTCCCTTGGAATCCAGTCCGTAACCCTTAATGACCATCGGTTATCTTCCCTCCTCATTACATGTCCGGCCCATGCCCATTTCGTTTTCTTGATTTCAACTAAGATGTCCTTTACCCGCGTTTGTTCCCTCACCCAATCTGCTCTTTTCTTATCCCTTAACGTTACACCTATCATTCTTCTTTCCATAGCTCGTTGCGTCGTCCTCAATTTCAGCAGAACCCTTTTCGTAAGCCTCCAGGTTTCTGCCCCGTAGGTGAGTACTGGTAAGACACAGCTGTTATACACTTTCCTCTTGAGGGATAGTGGCAACCTGCTGTTCATGATCTGACAATGCCTGCCAAACGCACCCCAGCCCATTCTTATTCTTCTGGTTATTTCAGTCTCATGATCCGGATCCGTGGTCACTGCCTGCCCTAAGTAGATGTATTCCCTTACCACTTCCAGTGCCTCGCTACCTATCGTAAACTGCTGTTCTCTTCCGAGACTGTTAAACACTACTTTAGTTTTCTGTAGATTAATTTTCAGACCCACCCTTCTGCTTTGCCTCTCCAGGTCAGTGAGCATGCATTGCAATTGGTCTCCTGAGTTACTAAGCAAGGTAATATCATCAGCGAATCGCAAGTTGCTAAGTTATTCTCCATCAACTTTTATCCCCAATTCTTCCCACTCCAGGTCTCCTGTAAACATGCTGTGAATAGCATTGGAGATATCGTATCTCCCTGTCTAACGCCTTTCTTTATTGGGATTTTGTTGCTTTCTTTGTGGAGGATTACGGTGGCTGTGGAACCGCTATAGATAGCTTCCAGTATCTTTACATATGGCTCATCTACACCCTGATTCCGTAGTGCCTTCATGACTGCTGAGGTTTCGACTGAATCAAATGCTTTTTCGTAATCAATGAAGGCTATATATAAGGGTTGGTTATATTCCGCACATTTCTCTATCACCTGATTGATAGTGTGAATATGGTCTATTGTTGAGTAGCCTTTACGGAATCCTGCCTTGTCCTTTGGTTGACAGAAGTCTAAGGTATTCCTGATTCTATTTGCGATTACCTTTGTAAATACTTTGTAGGCAACGGACAGTAAGCTGGTCGGTCTATAATTTTTCAAATCTTTGGCGTCCCCTTTCTTATGGATTAGGATTATGTTAGCGTTCTTCCAAGATTCCGGTACGTTCGAGGTCATGAGGCATTGTGTATATAGGGCGGCCAATCTTTCTAGGACAGTGTTCCCACCATCCTTCAACAAATCTGCTGTTACCTGATCCTCCCCAGCTGCCTTCCCCCTTTGCATAGCTCCCAAGGCGTTCTTTACCTTTTCCGGTGTTACTTGTGGGATTTCAAGTTCCTCTAGACTATTCTCTCTCACCTTATCGTCGTGGGTGTTACTGGTACTGTATAAATCTCTATAAAACTCTTCAGCCACTTGAACTATCTCATCCATATTAGTAACGATATTGCCGGCTTTGTCTCTTAACGCACACATCTGATTCTTGCCTATTCCTAGTTTCTTGTTTACTGCTTTTAGGCTTCCTCCGTTCCTGAGAGCCTGTTCAATTCTATCCATATTATAGTTCCTTATGTCCGCTGTCTTACGCTTGTTGATTAACTTAGAACGTTCTGCCAGTTCTATTCTAGCTGTAGGGTTAGAGGCTTTCATACATTGGCGTTTCTTGATCAGATCTTTCGTCTCCTGCGATAGCTTACTGGTTTCCTGTTTAACGCCGTTACCACCGACTTCTATTGCGCACTCTTTAATGATGCCCATAAGATTGTCGTTCATTGCTTCAACACTATGGTCCTCTTCCTGGGTTAAAGCCGAATACCTGTTCTGTAGCTTGATCCGGAATTCCTCTAGTTTCCCTCTTACCGCTAAATCATTGATTGGTTTCTTATGTACCAGTTTCTTCCGTTCCCTCCTCAAGTCAAGGCTGATTCGAGTTCTTACCATCCTATGGTCACTGCAGCGCACCTTGCCGAGCACGTCTACATCTTGTATGATGCCAGGGTTCGCGCAGAGTATGAAGTCGATTTCATTTCTAGTCTCACCATTCGGGCTCCTCCACGTCCACTTTCGGCTAACGCGCTTGCGGAAAAAGGTATTCATGATCCGCATATTATTCTGCTCTGCAAACTCTACTAATAACTCTGCTCTGCTATTCCTAGAGCCTATGCCATGTTCCCCCACCGACTTGTCTCCGGCCTGCTTCTTGCCTACCTTGGAATTGAAATCGCCCATCAGTATACTGTATTTTGTTTTGACTTTACCCATCGCCGATTCCACGTCTTCATAGAAGCTTTCGACTTCCTGATCATCATGACTAGATGTAGGGGCGTAGACCTGTACAACCTTCATTTTGTACCTCTTATTAAGTTTCACAACAATACATGCCACCCTCTCGTTAATGCTATAGAATTCCTGTATGTTACCAGCTATGTTCTTATTATTCAGGAATCCGACTCTTAGTTCTCGTCTCTCTGCTAAGCCCCGGTAGCACAGGACGTGCCCGGTTTTTAGCACTGTATATGCTTCTTTTGGCCTCCTAACTTCACTGAGCCCTATTATATCCCATTTACTGCCCTCTAATTCCTCCAATAGCACTGCTAGACTCGCCTCACTAGATAACGTTCTAGCGTTAAACGTTGCCAGGTTCATATTCCAATGGTGGCCTGTCCGGAGCCAGAGATTCTTACCACCCTCTCCAGCGTCGCAGGTCTGACCGCCGCCGTGGTCAGTTGCTTCGCAGCTGCTGGGGACTGAGGGCCGGGGTTTGATTGTTGTGTTCATATAGGAGGTTGTGGCCAAGTACTGCACCAGGGTGGCCAATCCTGCTCTGGTGAGAGAGTGCGTTACCAGTTCTGGTCACCGGGATCGGGCCGCACTCCAGGCCTGTTTGTGCAATTTTCTCAACACACGTCTTTTTTTTTGGTATTTTCCGGTGGAGAATTGTGCGGCCCGGGATTTGAATCACGGTCCTCTTGCATGGGAGGCGGATACTCTACCGTCCCCGCAGGAGTTAAATTAAAAATTAAATTATGGGTTTTACGTGACAAAACCACTTTCTGATTATGAGACACGCCGTAGTGGAGGATTCCGGAAATTTCGACCACCTGTGGTTCTTTAACCTGCACCTAAATCTAAGCACACGGTTGTTTTCGCATTTCGCCCCCATCGAAATGCGGCCGCCGTGGCCGGGATCCGATCCCGCGACCTCGTGCTCAGCAGTCTAACACCATAGCCACTGAGTAACCACGGCGGGTCCCGCAGGAGTTGTACGCCTCATTTAACATACAGTGGTGCCCTATTTGATCAGTCAAGGTGGACCAATCTGAGCTCGGTTATACCGCACGGATGGCACTCGGCTAGAGAACCTGGTATTTATGACCTGCACATGTGTGGCCATACATAATTGAAGATATATATCTCTCGTGTTTTTATTTTAGGAGGGTTCCCGTACAGTGATAAAATAAAGGAAAATACATTAAAAAGAAAGAAAAAAAAGAAAGAAAAAGGGGGAAAAAGGGACATAACAGGTGATTTGAACTCGTGACCCTTCGATGTTGCCCGGAAAGATAGCTCAGTCGGTTGGTTCGTCAGGCCCCAGGCTATTTTCAAGCGCCACAGCTCCTGCTCCGAGCCTCACACTTACGTGGAAAGGGACTGATGTCCGCGATAGTCGATAGTTGTCCGCGAGTGGTTGGAAGGCATACTTTCTTGGAAAAATGGCTGCCCTAGGAGAAGAGCGAACTCGAGCGGCTTTAGAGACTAGGCAAACTGCCTTAAAATATTTAGACTTGAGGGAAAGCTTCGTTAACAAACTATAACACGGCAATCAGCACTCGAATACGACGAGAAAGATTATTTAGACGTGGAAACTTTTCTTGAAATAAATATGGTTTGCGATCGGAAAGCGATCGGAAAGCGCGTTTTCCCCTCTTGGCCGGCGGGGACGGTAGGCTTTGTTCCGGCCGCAGAGCCCTCCACGTCTCAGTAAGGTGCCTGGTGGTGGTCTCGTGCCGACGATGCCCTCTCGGTGAGCGCATATTTCCCCTCATCTTTTAAGAGGTTCAATACTTACAAGCACGGTGACTTCACTGCAGCTTAATTCCGCATACTGCATTGCCATACGGGTAGCTACAGGGGCTTGTTAATAACTGTTTTAATTTTTTATAATGCTGGCAAAGTGACACTGACATAGAAAGCGCATGAGACAACATACAGCGCTGAGCACTCAGCAGCGAGTAGCTGTGAACGACGCTTATGTTTCGTCGTTCTGAACACCAGGAACCACTCCTGCACACTCAAAGCAAATGTAAGCTTCTGAGCGTTCTTCAGTTATAAAACGCGCGTATTAGTTGCTCCTGCTAAAGACAATGTTATGATAACGTAAAGATTTTTTCATTTGATTTGCAAATTATGTGACGCGTGCCACAATACCTGGCAGCAGGCAAGCCTGGGCGTCGCACCAACTGCATCATTGCGCCCCTCATGGCCTCCACAGCGCCCCTCATGGCCTCGGAGAGAAGCGGAAACTTCCTATCCGCCAGCAGCGCTACACTTTATGGCAGCATGTAGCGGCCTCTTAGACGGCCTATCTGCCGCTTTGTGCTTTCCATCAGCTCTGCCCACCAAAGGTGTTGACGCTCTCATGGACACTGCATGTGAAAGTATCGAACACATTGCGTAAATCATACACCACAAATTAAAGTAAAAGCATTATTTGACAATCGGACAGCCTACTCGAGAGGTTAAGCTTATAGATTAACGTTTCCTTACAATTACAGCACAAATTGAAACGTGAATATAATTACAAATTATTGATCCCAAGTCACCAATTTCTATCGATCACCAATGACTAATAACCTACTGATAATCTATCACTTCTTACTAATTACGTCTACACTTATACTTTGTGAATAATGTTACACGCTTCTGTTTTTTCAGTCACGTCAAGTTCATCTCATTGCAGCATCCAAACAGTCACAAAACCCCTATTATTCAATTGCTAATTACCATACATACTCATTACACATATCAGGTACTCGAACCACAACCGTCTCATCGATACATCATACATGCACATGGATACGGTCGTTCAGGTTCAGTGAACTTTAACGACCAACGCATTCTTAATGCCATGAGTTTGATTTCCACCAAAATTGCAATTTTATCTTCAACTCAATTTATTTCCTTAGGCTACAGGAACCTCCCTGAGAAATTTGACGTGAATAAGAAAATTGTTTGACCCGTTAACGAATTTTTTTATTAAATCTTTGCTTGCATCGGGAGTTATCGCTCACGTCCAACGCACGGTCAACGCCGATGCCGTATTTTCTGCGTAATAGGACCATTAAAGCTATCGTTTTAATACATGGGCGTTCCAATTACTTTTGTGCTTCAACGCATGAAAGAGCGTTTTGTAAAGATTTCAGTGGAACAACAGTGCACGTCTAGAGCGAGTTCTATGGCGCGTAACTCCAAACAGATGTCATTCTGGAAATCGGTTACAAGATTACAATACAATATTGTATTGTTGAAATTGTTGAAAGTTGAAATTGTGTCTCACTATATCTAGCAAGTAGTGTCCGACTCTGAATTTTGCAGCTGAAGGACCAGAATTATGTTATCTGCAACAGGCAATATTTAAATGTTCAGTAAAAGTTAAAAAAATGCGCAACTCGTCTATTCAATTCAATAAAAGCGTCACGGATGGTGAAATTTTTATATTAATATTTAGAAATTAACTTGAATGGACGCAAAACTTGAGCTAAGCTTCACGTTCTTGATAAAATATAGCAGTTTCTTCTACCGATAAAGCATTGAAAGTGATAACGAGGTCAGCGTTTGGCACGTGCTCCTTACGCGATATTTTCAACAATGCGCCAAGGCGATATGGCATGAGGGAGCGCGCGAGATAACAGATGCCGCGCAGCGTGGTTATCACTCTGGCGGAAGCCAGGCGTGTCAGAATCATGCGGCTATGAGGAATGGAGACAGCAACGTTACAGCCGTCGCACATTTAGCTTCACCTTTACTACCCATTCCGCTCATCAGCGCAAGCCAGAGGGCAGGCCTGCCTCCGGCAGAGCCAATTGAACATAACGGGACTGTACGTGCACTAGGTTTTGTTGGTCTTGTTTCCAGCCAAACGCAAAGCATGTGAATGTCTTCTAACCCTCCTTGCTCGGGCTGCGCCTGTGCCGTCCAGGAAACCACGGGGACAGTGGCACCACTGCTCCTTCGTGCTGAATCCACAGCGCGAAGGACCCTCGTGGATCCATTTCATTGTTATCACAATAAAACGAAAATTCAATTCGCAAAACGAAACAGAATATTCGAAGTTGCAAGCCCAACTCATTATGTCCGCATCACGATTGTCGTGCTGTACAAGCTAAAGGTTAACGTGTATACTGGGAGAACTAAAACTCCGTTTAAAATGTGCTGTATACTTGTAGTTGAAATAACGCACCGAGCATTTTCTTTTTCTGCACCAGCTTTCTTTAAATTACGGGATGAAGATAGCGCAATTCTTACCCTTGATCTAAATTATTCGGTGAGTTGGCCGTTACTTGTACGACAAGTCAAAATGCTTTATTGAATAATCAACATAATTAAGCTATTAACCTATTAAATATTTATTTTTGTGCGTATATATGAACCTACGAAATGTACCTAATCAGTTCGCAAACAATATCCACTTGGAATGAATTCTGAGGACTGCATCACTTCCGATATATTAATTTTCAAATTTTCTGACGAAATGCGTTGGTGTTCGAATTGCTTTTGTGCTTCAATGCATAAAACAGTATTTTCCTAATATACATCCTCCTCAGTTCGAATGCTTGCCTTGTGGAATATATACTTGAATTGGGTCACATGAAAGTATGGTATCAAAGGTTGCACGCGCGGTCTAAGGTGGTGGTGGTAGGGATGATGTTGCTACAGACAGGGTTACTTGGAAACCTGACCGGCAACTCAGCCTGGAAACCTGGAAACCTGACACTTCATACAGTGGCGTTTATGGTTGGGCAGGATTTGAAGCTTATGTTGCCGACACGCTTAAGTAATAGACTTCCCGCACAGGGAAACAACATAGAAACACGCTTTGCTTTCCGGCGCAGCAGACTTATAAGGCAAGTGACCGGAAGATTTGTGGGCCGGCACCCTCGCTGCAGTTATCACGCGAGCAAAACCGTCTATTCACGCTATTGTCCTCGCCAAAGTGACGCAACCTGTGTGTGTGTGTGTGTGCGCGCGTGTGCGTGTGTGTGTGTGTTTGTGTGTGTGTGTGTGCTATCTAGCTATCTCGACTATTTTCTCAAGCGTTTAACTCTTCTGCTTGGTCAATTTCATGCCGAGAAAAGTATAGTGCTTCTGGAGGCACGGTAATGTGTGTGTGTGTGTGTGCGTGTGTGTGTGCGTGTGTGTATGCGTGCGCGCGCGTGTGTGTGCCTGCGCGTGCGCGTACTTGCGCGTGCGTGCGTGTGCGGGCGCGCCTGCACTCAAGCTACGTCGCACTATATAGGCGCTCTTAAGATTCCCACGCACAGGCGCGTAATGCATGATGGAGCCCACGCGCAGACTTTTGGGTGGCAGTGCTAGATGGCACTGAGTGTTCTTAGGGTAGCGTTAAAGAGGAGTCCCGCTGCACTAGACGCCTCATACATAACTCGTTTCGACGGAGGCAATACCCTGTGTTGCTATAATGATTTAATGCTAGTGTATTGCCGTCGACCGCTATGGATAGATTGGTTCCGCCTGATTTTTTCAAGCATTAGTCGGTTGTGTGCGGACCAACGAGCCACTTATGGATTGATTCTGGTTAGCACCGCTTTTAAGGATCGCTTATATGGGACTTTTTCTCCTAATATGAAGAGCTACTGGTTATGTGCAGAGCGCTTCCCAGACTTGAATGAGAGCATAGAATAGCGATACGCACTACCCCTGTAGGTGGGCCGGTGATGCAGCGAAGCAACAATAGGTCCCTAAATATCCTTGTAGCAATAATTCCTTATAGGTCCCGAAATATCCTTATAGCAATAATTCGAAGCTATCTAGACTATTTTCTCAAGCGTTTAACTCTTCTGCTTGGTCAATTTCATGCCGCGAAAAGTATAGTGCATCTGGAGGAACGGTAATGCGCTGCTGGGTTGCGTGGTGGGGGCTAAACATATCTTGACATCTTGCCGGGCCAGCGCCTAATCCTTATACTGCAAAGTCAACGCAGAAGAGGAACAGATTTATAGCTACAGTGTTTATTAAACCACTACAAGATACTCACTTTACAGAGAATCTAGCTTGTACGTTTGATTTGATTAAAGCTTTATTGCTGACTTCTTTGATCATTTAGTTCTTTCACCCAAATTGTAACTTTCACATAAATGCCAGAGCCTGCCGCCAGCCAAACCTAACAGCTAGCGACGTGACCGCTCGCTCAAAGCGCCGCATTCTTCGTTTACTGCTGCATTTGTCAGGAGATCGTTGTATTAGGTATTGGCTAGTGCTTTTGTTGTTGTTGTATGTCATTTTACACTTGATAAAACAAATATCACGTAAGACTAAATAGTGAAGTGTCTCAGTCATGACCCTTCCAGCGACCCCTCCTCCTACATAAATTCGAACGAACGCGTGGTATTGAGCATTTTTAAAATCTAAATTATGTCATTGAAATCTGTATTGCAAGCACTTTCTAATCATTGCGATACTCACCAGCCGAGATCGAAACTATTAGTGGAGTAAATCCTAGGCAAGTGATGCTGCCGTGTGATTACTCCAGTGCCAAGTTACGAAGCATACAATTCACTACGAAAAAAAAATCCCAGAAATATCTGCAGCCTCCAGGCTTAGTAAATGCTTGATTCTGACGTGGTTTTCACCAGCAATATTTAGTAATAATATGCTACAACGCCTCATGGATAAAGTAGAAAATTGCATTGGAAGTCTTCACTCAAGGTGCGCTGGAGTAGCTTATTTTGAAAATTCTTGTCCTGTACTGCACCTTGATGCCCACAAAGCATGCGCAACTGGTCGCAGGCAAATGAGCAAGAACAGAAGCTTGCACAGGTCGACATACGTCTTGCTACTTTGCACAATGGTATGCCGTATTCCTGCGATATGTAGTGTTCACCAGCGGAATGTCACATGGGCGAACAATCCAGGTAGCGTCTAAGCTGTGTATGAGCCTTGTAACAGGTGCAGCAGCTGCAGAACGTTATTCAAAGCACCGCTTGAGGCTAGCGCTACTGGCATGTGACGTTTATAGTGGCATGTCCAGTCGCCGCGCTTTCGCTCCCAAAATGCAAACGAACGTATTGTTGCGACATCAACAACAACAAAAAAAAGTGCTAAGGCAAATGAAAAGAGCGTTCTTTATTTTTTTGAAAATTTGCTGCATGTAAGAATAAACACAAAACGAAAAGATAGTAAAATGGTGATGCGCTGGGTAGAAACTTTGTATGATGGCATGATATTAAATGGCTTTATGTGAAATTGTGCGGTTTTAAAATTTTCGGGAATATCATAAATCTTAACTGTATATTCATTAGGGCTATGAGTGTTTCTCTGGAAAACCAACACTTTCCCCCCATCCCCTTTCCATAACCCTCCTTTCCCAACCATGAAACTACATTATCTGGGTACTAGAACACTTTCAAGACTCCGGTGTCAGGCCAAACAAGTTTGCCCTGCCAGCGTTAACAACGCCGCTTCTGTCTTTGTAGAATAGGGGCACGCAAAGTGGAAGGCTAGCACCCGTGTTAACAAAGAGGTTTAAAAATTATTTTTCAAACGTCCTTTCTCCCAACGCCCTTCAAGATCGGACAGACAAAAAGACAAGCAGGCTCCGCGGAAATAAGAACGTGGTGCACTTTAGGGAAAGAAAGCTTTCTCTTTAAAAGCGACAAATGTCTGAGTAACAAAATTTCGTATTCGACGACAGTGAAAATTTCAAGAGATTAGGAGCAAATAAGCTTGTGATTATTGAGTTGTCAGCTGTGCATAAACGCCCGACAGAGTGTTTCCGATGCAGATATTATATTGAGCCTATTTAGCTAGGACTAGAAAACTGAGAAATGCCGTGTCTGCGTAGCGGTTCAAGCGACAGACGGCATTGCAAGGAAAAACGTAGCTGTGCAAACACACATACGTTTTCTTTAGAGCAACAAGATATGGGCATATAGAAATCCAAGCAACTTTACTCCTCGTAACATGAAATTTCAAAGGTTATCGTTTATATTATTATGATATCATCGAGCGATGCTCAAGAGACGAGCCGCCGCGAGAACGACGAAGAAGTTGGTCGGTGCCCTTCGCACGAGCGAGTGTCAGCCTGGCTGCCTAGCTCCAGTGTAAATAGCGTGTAAATAGCATCTTTCGTCTGTGTCTTTCCACACGTAACTTCTCTGGTGGAGGTCAGCGATCCCCGTCCTCACCATGGAACTCCGAAATGATCGGCACACCGAGCTTGTCACCATGCCTCCCGGTGACGAGCCCGCCTCTGCGACGGCTGCGGCTTGTCCGACTGCTCCAATCGTCACGGTTGCCCCACATCGTGACCCAGGTGTGTTCTCTGGCCTGGAGGGACAGGATGTCGACGACTGGATCAAGCTCTATGAATACGCCAGTGCTAATAACAGGTGGGACCCAACGATTATGCTCGCCAATGTCATCTTTTATCTCGGCGGCACTCCACGCGTGTGGCACCAATCGCATGATGACGAAATAACCAGTTGGGACAGTTTTAAAGAAAAGCTACGGGAACTGTTCGGCGACCCCATTGGGCGTAAGGCTGCCGCGAGAAAGGCTCTTGCGTCTCGTGTTCAGTCATCTACAGAGCCATACGTCACCTACATCCTCGACGGCTTGGCTCTATGCCGTAAAGCTGACGACAATATGTCCGAAGCAGATAAAGTGGCACATGTGCTAAAAGGCATCGCCGACGACGCTTTCAATTTGCTTGTTTTCGGCAACGCCTCGACTATCGACGCCATAATAAAAGAATGCCGTCGCCTTGAACAGGCTAAGAGCCGCCGTATCTCACACCACATTGCGCGGCTACCCAACACTGCTGCTACGTCGACATGTGAGGGTCGACGGCGTCAGACTACCACCTGTGACGACGTCACCCGTATTGTTTGCCGCGAACTCGAGGACGCCTGTTCGCCAGCCTTCTCCACGACGCCTCCCGATCCACCAGCAACCACCATTGCGATGATTCAGGCCGCGTCAGACAAGAATTTCAAAACATGGGTCTGAACACAGTGTGTTCCAAGTTTCGACCCAGCGTTCCATAGTTATCTAGCGGCCCTCATCGTCCCCGGCAGTCCTTTTCCGCCACATCTCGCCGCAACCCGTCAGAATGGCGTACCTTTGATGACAGGCCGATCTGCTTCCACTGCTGTCGCATCGGCCACGTCGCCCGTCACTGCCGCGACCCATGGCCACCACCTCCTCGGATTTACGCCGCCATTTATTCGCGCAACTTTGGACCTTCTGTTCCCTATGCCACCCGCCATGAACCCACTACCGCTCATGCCCCTGCTCCGAACCTTCGTTACAGCCGCTCACCCTCACCTCGACGCCACCAGTCTCGTTCGCCCCAAACCCGCCGCTTCTCTTCGCCGCCTATCGCCTCCCGGACCCAGCCGCAAAACTAGGCACTGCAGCTTCTGGAGGTGAAGCTGCGTTGTCGACCCTGCCCTCAAATCCTCTGCTCACGTTACCTACTGACCGAAACCTTCTTGACGTTGACGTCGACGGCTATCCTGTCACGGCACTCATCTATACAGGTGCACATCTTTCTATTATGAGTGCTGCCTTCCGACGACGACTGAACAAGCTCCTCACCCCAGCGTCGGCACGCGTCGTGCACGTTGCGGATGGCGGTACTGTGCCTATCATCGGCATGTGTACGGCACGTGTCAGCATCGCCGGCCGCCACACTCCTGTCATCTTCACCGAATTGCTCATTGCCCCCACGACCTCGTTCTCGGCCTCGATTTTCTCTCCGCCCATTCTGCTCTTATTGATTGCTCTTCCAGTACCCTTCGCCTTGAGTTGCCGATGCTCGCAGAACCTTCTCCCGCCCCCCACTACCGCTTACGCTGCACCGGCTTTCTTCTATAGTCTATAGCCCACATTGAACTGTTGTCTTTCCCACCAGTTCCTGATGGCGAGTACATCGTCACTCCTCTGCCCGACATCCCAATACAGTATGACGTCACCGTGCCTCACAGTATACTTACTACTACTGCGAACCACACTCGCATGCCTCTCTGTAACTTTGGATTGGCTAAGCAGATTCTACCGCAAGATATTTGCCTTGCCACCATTGATTGTCTCGGCGACCAATACGTGGCAGCATTATCGACCGATGGTTCTCGCGAGCTTAGCATGCCCCTCGCGCCAGCCTCAGGCGTCGATCCCAACATAAAGAAAATGGTTGCGACGGACCTGTCCTCTACGCAGGCCGAAGACCTTTGCGAAGTATTATCATCCTACCGCGATATTTTCGAATTTGACGATCGCCCTTTAGGCCAGACGCTCGCGGTCAAGCATCGGATTCTTACTGGCGATGCTGTGCCTATTCACCCACGACCGTATCGAGTTTCTGCGCCGGAACGCCGAGTAATTCAAGATGAAGACAATATAATGCTCGATAAAAACATCATTGAGCCTTCATCGAGTCCCTGGGCTTCACCTGTGGTGTTGGTTAAGAAGAAGGACGGCACGTGGCGCTTCTGTGTAGACTACCGTCATCTGAACAGCATTACAAAGAACGACGTCTACCCGCTCCCACGTATAGACGACGCCCTTGACTGTCTGCACGGTTCCAGCTATTTCTCGTCTATTGATCTTCGTTTGGGATATTGGCAGATTGGTGTTGACGATATGGACCGAGAAAAAACCGCGTTCATCACACCTGATGGCCTATACCAATTTAAAGCAATGCCGTTTGGATTATGCAACGCCCCTGCCACCTTTGAGCGTATGATGGACTCCTTGCTCCAAGGTTTCAAATGGTCCACATGCCTCTGCTACCTCGACGACGTCATCGTCTTCTCGCCAACATTCGACACTCACCTTGAGCGTCTCACAACTATACTTGATATATTTCGAAAGGCGAAACTGCAACTTACCCGCCGTGGTTGCTCAGTGGCTATGGTGTTGGACTGCTGGGCACGAAGTCGCGGGATCGAATCCCGGCCACGGCGGCCGCATTTTGATGGGGGCGAAATGCGAAAACACCCGTGTACTTAGAATTAGGTGCACGTTAAAGAACCCCCGGTGGTCGAAATTTTCGGAGTCCTCCACTACGGCGTGCATAATCAGAAAGTGGTTTTGTCACGTACAACCCCATAAATTAATTTTTAATTTAACTCCTGCGGGGACGGTAGAGTGTCCACCTCCCGTGCAAGAGTACCGTGATTCAATTCCCGGGCCGCACAATTCTCCACCGGAAAATACAAAAAAACGTGTGTTGAGAAAATTGCACGAACAGGCCTGGAGTGCGGCCTGATCCCGGTGACCAGAACCGGTAACGCACTCTCTCACCAGAGCATGATTGGCCACCCTGCTGCAGTACTTGGCCACAACCTCCTATATGAACACAACAATCAAACCCTGGCCCTCAGTCCCCAGCAGCTGCGAAGCAACTGACCACGGCGGCGGTCAGACCTGCGACGCTGCAGAGGGTGCTAAGAATCCCTCGCTCCGGACAGGCCGCCATTGGAATATGAAGCTGGCAACGTTTAACGCTAGAACGTTATCTAGTGAGGCGAGTCTAGCATTGCTATTGGAGGAATTAGAGGGCAGTAAATGGGATATAATAGGGCTCAGTGAAGTTAGGAGGCCAAAAGAAGCATATACAGTGCTAAAAAGCGGGCACGTCCTGTGCTACCGGGGCTTAGCAGAGAGACGAGAATTAGGAGTCGGATTCCTGATTAATAAGAACATAGCTGGTAACATACAGGAATTCTATAGCATTAACGAGAGATTGGCATGTCTTGTGGTGAAACTTAATAATAGGTACAAAATGAAGGTTGTACAGGTCTACGCCCCTACATCTAGTCATGATGACCAGGAAGTCGAAAGCTTCTATGAAGACGTGGAATCGGCGATGGGTAAAGTGAAAACAAAATACAGTATACTGATGGGCGATTTCAATGCATGGTAGGCAAGAAATAGGCCGGAGACAAGTCAGTGGGGGAATATGGCATAGGCTCTAGGAATAGCAGAGGAGAGTTATTAGTAGAGTTTGCAGAACAGAATAAAATGCGGATAATGAATACCTTTTTCCACAAACGGGTTAGCCGAAAGTGGACGTGGAGGAGCCCGAATGGGGAGACTAGAAATGAAATCGACTTCATACTCTGCGCGAACCCTGGCATCATACAAGATGTAGACGTGCTCGGCAAGGTGCGCTGCAGTGACCATAGGATGGTAAGAACTCGAATTAGCCTTGACTTGAGGAGGGAACGGAAGAAACTGGTACATAAGAAGCCAATCATTGAGTTAGCGGTAAGAGGGAAACTAGAGGAATTCCGGATCAAGCTACAGAACAGGTATTCGGCTTTAACCCAGGAAGAGGACCATAGTGTTGAAGCAATGAACGACAACCTTATGGGCATCATTAAGGAGTGCGCAATAGAAGTCGGTGGTAACGCTGTTAAACAGGAAACCAGTAAGCTATCGCAGGAGACGAAAGATCTGATCAAGAAACGCCAATGTATGAAAGCCTCTAACCCTACAGCTAGAATAGAACTGGCAGAACTTTCTAAGTTAATCAACAAGCGTAAGACAGCGGACATAAGGAACTATAATATGGATAGAATTGGAACAGGCTCTCAGGAACGGAGGAAGCCTAAAAGCAGTGAAGAAGAAACTAGGAATAGGCAAGAATCAGATGTGTGCGTTAAGAGACAAAGCCGGCAATATCGTTACTAATATGGATGAGATAGTTCAAGTGGCTGAAGAGTTTTACAGAGATTTATACAGTACCAGTAAAACCCACGACGATAAGGTGAGAGAGAATAGTCTAGAGGAACTTGAAATCCCACAAGTAACACCGGAAGAGGTAAAGAACGCCTTAGGAGCTATGCAAAGGGGGAAGGCAGCTAGGGAGGATCAGGTAACAGCAGATTTGCTGAAGGATGGTGGGAATACTGTCCTAGAAAGATTGGCCGCCCTATATACACAATGCCTCATGACCTCGAACGTACCGGAATCTTGGAAGAACGCTAACATAATCCTAATCCATAAGAAAGGGGACGCCAAAGACTTGAAAAATTATAGACCGATCAGCTTACTGTCCGTTGCCTACAAAGTATTTACTAAGGTAATCGCAAATAGAATCAGGAATACCTTAGACTTCTGTCAACCAAAGGACAAGGCAGGATTCCGTAAAGGCTACTCAACAATAGACCATATTCACACTATCAATCAGGTGATAGAGAAATGTGCGGAATATAACCAACCCTTACATGTAGCCTTCATTGATTACGAAAAAGCATTTGATTCAGTCGAAACCTCAGCAGTCATGAAGGCACTACGGAATCAGGGTGTAGATGAGCCATATGTAAAGATACTGGAAGATATCTATAGCGGTTCCACAGCCACCGTAACCCTCCACAAAGAAAGCAACAAAATCCCAATAAAGAAAGGCGTCAGACAGGGAGATACGATATCTCCAATGCTATTCACAGCATGTTTACAGGAGGTATTCAGAGACCTGGAGTGGGAAGAATTGGGGATAAATGTTGATGGAGAATACCTTAGCAACTTGCGATTCGCTGATGATATTGCCTTGTTTAGTAACTCAGGAGACCAATTGCAATGCATGCTCACTGACCTGGAAAGTCAAAGCAGAAGGGTGGGTCTGAAAATTAAACTACAGAAAACTAAAGTAATGTTTAACAGTCTCGGAAGAGAACAGCAGTTTACGATAGGTAGCGAGGCACTGGAAGTGGTAAGGGAATACATCTACTTAGGGCAGGTAGTGACCACGGATCCGGATCATGAGACTGAAATAACCAGAAGATTAAGAATGGGCTGGGGTGCGTTTGGCAGGCATTCTCAAATCATGAACAGCAGGTTGCCACTATCCCTCAAGAGGAAAGTGTATAACAGCTGTGTCTTACCAGTACTCACCTACGGGGCAGAAACCTGGAGGCTTACGAAAAGGGTTCTGTTGAAATTGAGAACGACGCAACGAGCTATGGAATGAAGAATGATAGGTATAACGTTAAGGGATAAGAAAAGAGCATATTGGGTAAGGGAACAAACGCGGGTAAATGACATCTTAGTTGAAATCAAGAAAAAGAAATGGGCATGGGCCGGACATGTAATGAGGAGGGAAGATAACCGATGGTCATTAAGGGTTACGGACTGGATTCCAAGGGAAGGGAAGCGTAGTAGGGGGCGGCAGAAAGTTAGGTGGGCGGATGACATTAAGACGTTTCCAGGGACAACATGGCCACAATTAGTACATGACCGGGGTAGTTGGAGAAGTATGGGAGAGGCATTTGCCCTGCAGTGGGCGTAACTAGGCTGATGATGATGATGATAACTTTCCCAAGCACAAGGTGAGAGAGATTCGTCTTAGGTTTTCTATCTGTAGTTTCTTTCCTGGCTTCGGGATCATTACGACCTCGGCGTGTTTTCATTCCTCCGGGATCGTTCCCTCCTTCCACAATTTGTTTAAGTAGATTGTTAATTGATCTATCGCCTCCTCGCTTAGGTTGCGAATGAGGGAGTTGTTAATTTTGTCTGCTCCCGCTGCTGTGTTTTTGGTTAGGGACCCCAGAGCTGCGTTCACTTCTTCTCGTGTGATTGGCCTGTCCATATCTGCGTTTTCTTCCCCCTGGTATTTCCCTTTATATTCTTCGGGTCTTTTCTGTCCGTAGCATTTGTTTTTCAAGGCCTCCATTAGCTGCTCTTCGGTACCATCGTACTGGTGAATCAGCCTCTGGATTGCCTTGTTGCTCCCTGCCTTTGTTTTCCCTGGGTCCATTATTGCTTTCAGAATGGGCAAAGCTGGGCCCCAACTCGCGCGGTCGCGCGCGGCCGCAGCCACCACCTGACTCCCGCTCCTCCCAACTCCCAAATATTCAACGGATTCTTGGCTTAACCAAGCTAAGCCTGGCCATTTTTCCCTTTGTTTGCGTATTAGTTCTTCCATCAGTGTAACACCAAACGCGATAGCCATGGATGTCCACCAAATGGCCCCGTTCATAACATCACTAAGGGCACAGAAATGCTTACGCATTTGTAATGGTGCCACTGGAACCGACTTATGCATGGTCATTTTATAGGCACCCCTCTCGCCGTGGTGGCGTAGTTGCCATGGCATTGCGCGACTGAGCCCGAGAGCGGATGATGAAATCGAGGCAGCGGCGGCCGCATTTCGAAGAGGGTGAAATGCAAAAACGCCCGCATACCACTATTCATACGCGCCTAAAAGAACATCAGACGGTCAAAATTAACAGTAAGCTCCCCTTCAACCGAACGTTTGTAAGGCCGCAAAGTCTTATCGTTGTTAATATATGATTGAGGCAGATAGTATGGGAGAACACTTTAAGGAGCAAGTCCATTAGAGAACACAGCGTCATGGTATTGCCGTGAATGAAATCAGCTGCAGCTGAACGCTATTGGTGAGCTGTAGAATATGAAGCCAGTAAAATAAAACGAACACTCACCAATAAATAGACATGTATAGAAAAATAAAACTTGACGTTTCGTGTAGGGACATTTGATCACAATGAAAGGAAACATAGTGATCGTCAACTTTTATTTCCCAATACATGTCTTTCTATTGGCAAATGTTCGTTTCATTTCACTATGATCATTCCTCGCCAGATGTGTTTCCGTCGAACTCTGGATTAACATGAAGCCAATAGCAGCAAAATGTAAGAAAGAACGGGCAGATGCAAATCGCACAGTATGGTGGACATCGTCAAGTTTGGAAATTGATGTACACCCCCCGTCCGCCCCCTTTAAAAGTTTGATGATTTGAAATATTACTCGCAGGCCGGAACTTTTACTATCTCACAGTAGAATCAACGAGTGTTTAGTTCCAGTTTGGAAGCTCAGCTTTTTTTACTAGTACTGCGAACTGGTTGTCTTTGGCCTACTGCTACAAATATGCTGCCGCAAACAAGCTCGTACCATTTAACGCGTGGCGGATATACGTGACAACTCTGAGCCTTGGACCATACAATATACGCCTAATAACGATTCACAATATTTAACTGGACAACTCAGTCTCAGCGAACGCCCTGCGAACCCGTGAAAAGCCCTCCTGCATAATACCCGCTTTTCACACAGGACAAGCAACACACAACTTAAGGTTTACCTATTAATCTGTCATGTAAACAATATTTACCTTTGTTTTCTTTCCCAAGTTACCCGTCCATAGTTAATCCATTATTATTGGCAGCCAGCAATAGTTGTCAGATTAGTACCCAATACTTGAAGTATATGGTCACTTCATTAATTGAAATTGCTCGGGAAGGCAATAATCCAGGTTGTAAGACAGCAATAATGAATTATTATATGTCTGGTCATGTAAATTTATCAGTGCTAGCCATTCATGGCCCATCGGTGTCAATTGACATCCAGAACTAGTAATTTTCGATTTGCTAGTTTGAGGCGGAGTTCTCACATCGTCTCGTTCCTAACTCCTTTTTGCCAGTGGCCGCCCACGTACACCTTCACTGGTAGATTTGCAGCATCAGGATTGGTTAGAGTTTTCCCTTAAGAAGAATTCCCGCGCAAGAAATCCCTTTGAATATGGGTCTTCGTTTCTATAAACAATGGGACAAATTCCAGTACATGCTTTGTTTCATTATAAATTAGTGTCCAAGAAGCTCAGTCAAAAGATATTACTACAATGCTAATGAAACGCTTGTTTACATACTACTCCTCAATGACTCGTACTGGCGGCGACACTAGGCAACTTGCGGATGCTCACAACACAGTACAAGTACTTATAGACATCATCATCAAAGGCGCTACATATTCGCTGCCATTCAATGGTGTAAACGTAATGGCGCCAAGAACCTTTAAAGGTGTTAAATTACGAGAGCCAGACGCGCCCTGCATTTTTTTTATTCCGTTGCCTTTGGCATGCTCCGAAAACCCGCAACGTCGTATCGCCGTGCAAGCACCTTACGCGTGCTAGGCAGAACAATACGAAACCAACGCCTAAAACTGATGATCTAAAGGTGCAACCGGTGTGTGCATTGTCGGTCAATTAGCCAATTCCACAAATGTCGATACCGGGTCGTCCCACTGCAATTTTGTTTTACCTAATCATGTCGCATTCACCAACCGTTACAGACATATGATAGGTGCCAGTGATACTAGCCCAATCTGTGAATGCTGTGAGGTGCCAGAAGCACTTGAACATACATTTTGTGTGTCCCGCCTGCGCGCAAGAACGACAGCTACTTGTCTCTGCCATTGCAAAGATCCATGAGAGACCGCTATCGGACGAGTTTCTTTTAGGTCCTTGGCCTAATGCAAACAGCGCAGCCCTGGTAACAAGAGCCGCTATAGCTTTTCTCCCAGCCACTGGGCTGGACGCACGGCTTTAGAGAGGCCATAACTCTGTGAATTTGTATATACGCATCCCTTCCTTATACCATCATTATTAATCAGCCCTTTCCATCCCGTCCCTCTTCCCCAGTCTAGAGTAGCAGGCCACAGCAAGTTATAGCTCAGGCCGACCTTTCTGCCTCTCTGTAAATGAATTTCTCTCTCTCTCTCTCTCTCTAATCATGTTCTCTAATTTACAGTAAAAGCGCAGAGAAAGTCGGTATATGGCAAAAATGCGGTCGAATGACAGAAGACGAAGGAAGAATTAAACGCAGGACAGAATTTATCCATCATGACTTTCGTTCCCTATTTTCTCTCATTCTCCCTGTTCTTTAGCAGTCATATACCTATGTAGTGATATATATCTGCAAAAATCATGTGCACAACTCGGACCTACAAATTAGCACAACTCGAGCCTCGAACCTGGCAGCCTTTACAACATTAGGAAGGATACGAGGGTTTTTTAGCCACGTACCTTCTCTTCTATATTCACGTTCTCCATGACGCCATGGGGCAAAAAGGGATACTCCACGTCTTCCCGCCATAGCTTAGTGGCACAGCCTAACATATCGCGGGCTAGATCTAGTACACACATGTGCTCAAGATAGTGGCCCGATTTTTGGCCGTTGCCATATCGCAATTGGTAGTGCAGCGCACGCTTAATGCGGAGGTTATGGGTTCGCTACCTACTGGCGGCAAGTTACCCAATCGTTGAATTTTATTTGCATTTCCCTCATTATTTTCTATATTTTCCGTATGTGCTCCTTGTCTTCATTGTTTGTTTAGCTTTACATGGGCCTGCACAGAAGTCCAGCCCCTTCATTTCCCTTATTCTTTTTCGTACAACAGGGGGCGCTATAACGAAAAGCAATTCCAAACTTTGTCATTCCAATTCTTCCAAACTTTGCCCTCCATGAGTGGTAAAAAAAAACTTCGAGTCACCATTCACTGCGCCTGTCTGTCACGCGACGTCACGAAAACCACGAAAACTGACATATGTGCACACTGAGTATGCAGGATTAGACCGAATGAAAAAAAAATAATAATTTCTGATTCGACATCTTTTTCGACATTAGCAAAACAAATGCGTCGTTTGACCAATTGATACTGGTGAAACGCTGTCGAACTACGCCCACTGCACCTGTCTGTGACGCGATGTCACAAAACCACGAAACTCACCGCGTCGAAGTGACGTGTACGCGTCAAAGACACACTAATATGCTGAAAAAAAAAAGAAATGTTTTCCTGAATAGCCGGACATTGCCCCGTTCCAAAATTAATAGAAGATGGCTAGCCAGAGATCGCTGGTGCACTTGCTGCTCGGAGCGGACGGGGAGCATGGATTTATTATCGCATAATATCAGATTCTGCCTGGCAGTATAACGTTATCAAGACATTTTGCCACGTAGGTAGGAATAACTTTATTAAAATGCCGGCAACAAGCGGTTTACCGCGTCCTGACGTTAGTGAAGCGTCGAGCCGGTTTTATGCCCTACGCTGCACTACCCCAGTTCAGCCCGTTTTTGGTGGGTCGTAAGGCATGTGCTTTTCGAGTGCACCCCGGGTCTGCTGCACGGCCCGTATTTTGGCACGTATGCAGCATAGGTATGTCAACTTTACTTTGTTAAGGATACGCTTCAACGGTTTTTTTAACATTCTGTTGCGCGCCGCCGCAATTTTTGATCAGCCACCGCAAGCTAAGTAAGGGGAAGCGTACCAATCGCAGACTGCGGCACCACCCTCCTCATCCGGCTATCTGCTTTCACTGTGCTGGCTCGGCCTCATTGAGATCTCTCTCGATTTCAACGTGCTCCAGGATTCTTCGCAGCCAATTATATGCGAAAACTTCTCAATGTAGGCAATGCTATTCTCTTTGAAAGTGAAAGAAAGGGACATCCGAAAATCATGGGTGCTATGCAGGATGCGCCGAGTTTCTCGTTCACCCGAGTTTTACCCGAGTTTCCTCGACGGCAGTCAGTGAACGGAGATAGCGTGAAACGCGCAAAGGCTGCAGGCAAAAAAATATGTAGACAAAAAGCC
This sequence comes from Dermacentor andersoni, assembly GCF_023375885.2. Taxonomy (NCBI): domain Eukaryota; kingdom Metazoa; phylum Arthropoda; class Arachnida; order Ixodida; family Ixodidae; genus Dermacentor; species Dermacentor andersoni. Next base: position 82,600,379 of record NC_092816.1, read on the forward strand.
GCGTATGACAACATGAGCGCACCCTGCGCGGCACGCTGCTTCCACGTTTCAAGCGCAGACGGCTGCACAACGAAACTCGCCAGCGCCGCGTATTGTTATCAACGGATTATCGCAACTTGGCGATACCGTGACTGTCGCGCTGTCTGTCTGCAGACTTGCCGTGAGCCGCTTGCCACGCCTTTCCCGGGCGCGTCAAGGGCGTGCCTCCTCTTTCGGCAACTATCTTTATATCCTCGATCGAATGCGAACAGGGTACATGCGGCGCATTCTTGCACCTACGCTTTCGCTCAAACGAATACGTTAAAATACAACAAATAAGATAACGAAGATTTTTATTTCTTTAAGTGTCTGTTTTTCGTTTTGAATGCTAGATATTTCTTATGACAAACGGAGATCGAGCAAATTATTAAATTTTGCACTTCTTGCCGCGAGTGGCGACAGTGAGGCGAAGGCTTAGAAGCGGATACATTGAAGCGGGTCGCACGCACGAGGCAGTTCATACGGTGAGAAGTCGCCTAGGGGCGCTACAGTGCTATTCTCAATAATGTCAGTGATCACCACTCTTTCTCTATTAGGGGAATAGAAACGCAGCGCCGTGGTACGGCTGTTCATCGCAGGCGCCTTAAGGCCCCCGCTTTACCGACTAAAAACGATACACTAGTCATAAATACGGGAGCAACGGCTGTCGATGCAAAATGGTGGTCCGTAGTGCCCGTAGTGACGCAGTTTAGTGAAAATGTACCAGTTTATCTTTGTGCGCGAAGGCTCGGCGATGCATTGCGAAGAAGTGCGTGCTTCCTATCGACACAATTCATCGCTTGTCATCGCTTGCCCAGTGAAAGTGCCTCTGAGCGCATGTACTCAGTATTTGAGTGTATTGTGCGCACCAAGGTGCTTGCGGATTACTTATGCTGGAGCCAGCAGCGATCGCAGAAGGATATCGTAACGACACCGCAGCAATGGCATTTTGGCAGGTGAGGGCTCTTGTGTGCAGTTATGAAATCAGACTTCGAACGGAGAGAGGTGTTGGAAATGTTGAGTGCGCGGTGCTTGTGATGAAGATGTGCCATTGCACTGGGTCTAGAAGAGCGAGCGATTCTCGGACGCTGATCGTGTTTACGACGCTGTGGCTCCGATACATCACCGATGACAGAGCAGCCATCTCAAACGACTGCTGCGATAGCACTCCTCAGCATCGTCGTCCCCCTCGGCGCATCGACGCCTTGCAAGCAGCTACAGTGACGTGCCGATAATTATTTACTGTGCGCTACGTCGCCACAATGCAGGCAATGAAACCGTGTTGTGGGACCATCTCAGCCCGAGAAGATGCATGCATAAGCCAGCGACAGTCAACACTTTGTTTTTGATTGTGGTGCTCAGTACATCACCGGTGACAGTGCGTTGTGCGTGTTTTATGTCGGCGGTCAAGATTGTTGATGCCTCTCAGCTCGACACCGCGTCGCTGTTGCCGGAAGATAAGTGGGGCGTGGCCCAACTGTAACTTCACCAACTTCATTGGTGAAGTTACTTAGTATGCACAATGTTGAATTTCGGTCATGCGTCATCTATCAGCCGCACTATGAAACAGCGATGCATTCCACAATTTGTTGCAGCGCGAGATGTGGATGTTGCGCCAAGCCGATTGTGCCTATGCATTTGTGGCGAAATGAAAATGCATTGAGAATCTTAGTGTGTTGGCTTGCATGAAGAAAATACTTCAGATTGTTTGCTCTGTTCACTGTTGATACATGTGCCAGAGGTTCAGTGTATCTTCTTTTTCTGGGGGGGGGGGGGGGGGGGCGGCGTTATTCTGGATGGATAAATCGTGTATTTTCGTCTCATAATGGGGCTCTTATTCTTAAGCAGTAGAACAATGAACATCCAATGTTCTGCACAACTCTGTGTACATGAAGATGTCGTGAACCATCAAGGCAAAATTACCTATCGGGAGAAATGTGGTGCAGATGCCAATGAAAAGTGGGTCTTTAACCCGCCATGATAAAAAGAAAAATTTCAGAGCAAATAGACCTCTTGTACAGCTTTAGAGCAATGCTTACACAAAACGTGATTGCTCAAACGAGTAAACGCTTGCCGCAATGCCAAAGTAGGATGAGCGACATGCAGCATATATTTGCATTGAACATGTCTCGAAACCGTTATTTTTATTGTAAGCCCTCGCTGTCACACCTTTCCCTCCGGCACTCCCTCTACTGAAACAAGGCACTGTCTTTCCATTGGTGTCATTATGATAATGGTAATGGCGGCAGCAAGGCTGGTTAATGCTTGCCCCTTTGATTCCTGTGAGTTTAGTGGTAAATAATATGGGACGTGCATACACCTGTGCTGCAAAATTTAACACTTGTGATTTTTTGGAGAGCTAATTTGTATTGGGATATTTCAAAGATGTGCGTCATTGTGGCCTAATAACTAGCGCATTGGTGAGGTTGAAGACTGGGTGTATTGGTATAGAAGCTTGAAGTTTAATTGCACAACAATTCGACGGGGCACAAAGAAGAGAAATACACACAGCAGTATGCTCTGCTGTGTGTGTTACTCTTCTTTGTGTGCCGTTGAATTGTTGTGTGATCCAACTTCAAATAGAGCATTGGGCTTCTTTTGTGCAGGACCGAGGAAGTGTGAGCTATTCGACAACATGCCAGTGCCTTGCCTCACAATTATGGAAGTCAGAAGGTTTGCAAACCAAGCTTTGCTTTCAAATCCACCTGCTCATGTAATACAAGCACTGGTTGAAAGAACCGTCATACAGAAATGATGGTGAAATCAATGGCCTGTGAAAAGTGTAATTTGTATATTGACACTATTGGCATAATAGGTGCCATACCAGCCTCAAAATTGTACTGGACAGAGCAGTATGCTTCCTATGTGAAGCGCAACCTCCCATTAAATGTTGTGCAGATAACCAAGCTCAGTTTGTTTTGACGTGCTACACAACATTCACTGTAATCTGTTTTTGATTCAAAAGAAGTGCCAAACACCATCTCTTTTTCAAGGACATCATGGGAATATTTGGCGAGACCTTTTTACAGCCCCTCATAATGGAAGTGTGGCCAGCCAGCTTTGCTTGGATGCCTTTATAGATTTCTGCTTCTGATCATTGTGTGCTATCAAGTTGCAGAAGTCTATGCAACTGGTGCAAGGCATTACGTCAGATACAACTTTCCGGAATCTGCACTTTAAGGCAAGTGAACACAAGCCTGCACCTATGGGCACGCACTCTAGACTGACATCGTGCTGCCAGACAGACTTATACCTGCTCGTTGGAGAGGAACTATTTCTTTAGACATGGAGGCAATCGGTTGCTGCGCTTTGGTCATCTGGGCGGGGCCTCTCCTGTCTTCTGACGTTTTATCCGACTGCAAAGGATGCTGCTTTTCATACAACACAAAAGTACAAAGTGTACAATTATTTGGCCTATGAAATGGATACATCAGAAGTGTGGTATGCAAGGGCTTAAGATGTGTGAAAATTAGTACATGCAATTATAAGACAATGTTAAAGAATATGTGGTATCGAACATGCATGTAATGGCACATTTGAATCTGGGAGTGTTGCAGTCATATGCACAGTCTATAGGTGATAGCATGATTAAACTCCTGCTGTTTCCTGTCTTCATTGTGAATTATGCACACCGTTCATCTTGTGGCTAATCAACACGCACTGTATTCTTGCACATAGAAAGAACAAACAGCACAATGACGTGTATGCTGCATTAGTGTATTTTTTATTTACATGATCCAAGAGTGGCACAGGTTGTCTTACGTTTTTGCCTATTTTGAAGGGACACCAAGTGCATGTTACAAGTGTCCTAATATGCACAGCACAATGTTTACTGCAATAATTTTATTCATGTTCTTGAATAATAAACGAAATATTAAACTGAAAGCTCCTTTATAAGATGTCTTCTCTGGGCTCGACAGGAGAGCACTGAGGGCACCGATACTACTGTTGCAGAGCAGCCCTGTGGACCTCTGCCACACTCTCAAGAGCACGTGCCTGGTGCTCGCCTAGTGCCACCAGGCGGTTGAATGCCTCCAGCAGCAGAATGTTTTTCTGCAAAAAAAATGTGGATTATTGGAATGAATCAGCCGCATACAAACCATTATTTACAAAGAAAAATGCTCGTTGCACTATTAGTACTAAGTGCCCTTAACTGTGGAAGCCTTTAGTGTAGTATGCAAAATAAAACAATGTGTCGGAACAACGTTGCTTTATTTTGCATAACTGGGGTTTTCGTTTTCAGAGCCAATTGTCATGTTGATTAGTGTGCCAGCAGCTGAGGTGGCCCCGCACCTTCACGAGTCTCTACTGTCAACACCACAAACCTATTTTTGTTCGCTGCGAAACAAATGCCTCACCCTACAACCCCATCTTATGCCAGCTGATTGTATCATATGCCTACAAAAATTATATTTTTGTCACATTACGCAATAGTCTACCATCCTAGGCTGGAGTTCTCTGTCCTTGACATCCATTCTGTCACCCTTATGTAATCACCTGTTATGAATTGGCAACAAGTGATTGAAGGCGTGCATGGCCTGCCTGCCGATTCCATTTTTTTTTTCTTAATCTCAACTAGCATATCGGTTGCCACAGTTTACTGCGCCACTGTCTTCCTACCTTAATGCTATCTCCAACAACATTTGTTACTTCGCTTTCTGCATAGTCCTCGACTTCTCAAGTTTCTTTTTTAACCTCCAGGGTTATGTCCCATATTGCATAACAGGTAGAATGCAATGATAACATTTTTCAAGGATATCGGTAACGTGGCGATCACGATTCGGTAATGCCTTCCATTTGCTGTTCAACCCATGTAATTTTTGTGGAAGTTTCCTGTTTTATATCACTACCTGCTATTAATATTTCGCCTGGATAAGGATACTCTTCCATAGATTCTGCGGGCTGAATGTCGCTCATGAATTTCTGGTATCTCACCAAGTTAGTGAAGGTTACCTTCATCTTTTTCATATTCTCGCGGGCCCACTTGCGTGTAAAAGCACGAACACTCACTGGTTCTCACTGCCTTCTTTAAACTTCTGGACATTCGGTTCGTTACTACAAAAGTGACTTAATCCGTGCACTCTAATTATGCTAAATATGAAACCGCAGAAATATACTTATCTGCAGTTTGTCGATGTCTCCTTCACAGTGTTGGTAGCGAGATCCATCGTCGGTACCAACTCCCTGTCGCATCGTAGCTATATGGGCTGTCTTCCTTTCGCACAATAGTTGTTTCTTCAGCACTGCGCCGTGAACAATAGGTGCGCGTTGCGATCTTTAAAATCGCCGAAGCTATTGACAGTCTTACGGAGTGCACGGATAGATTGCTGACGGAGGAACAGAACTATCCAAGAAATAGTGGTCATCGTCGAGCCTGATCACTACGTCGCACACTGCAAGCTCGTTGTACGAGTTTGTTTACACTGGGCCTCTTCGATGTTTAGCCCCCATGCTCGCCCGGTGAATGGATGTGATCACGCCACCACAGCGTTCCCTCGTGGTATAATGCGAAGCGTACTCAATTACAAATTATTCTTATGCACATTCACTGTACATCTTGTAAGCTTTAAAATGCTTCTATACCACGTTAAAGTAACTAATAATATTGCACTAAATGCATTTGTTTTACAACTTGCTTGTGCACGTAATGCACTTGGTGGAACGACAAACAAGTGAAAGAAGGCACGACCATGCACCGACGGTATGATCACGTGAGCCCCAGTTTGTCGACCGCCCAAGAAGCAACGCCCACGGAATGATAGCCAACCAGAGTGAATCTAGATAAACCAATGAAACTGGAGGCTTGTCGAAAGATAAACTGTGTATCCGTACCATTCGTGCGTTCATCTTGGGGTGTCGCCAGAGCTCGTGAAGATCCCGAGTTTCGCCAAACTCGGCGCATCCTGCATAGCACCCCAGAACAGCGTTTGATTGGGCTTTTCAAACAACGCTGCGGGTTATGACCTGATGCTTGTGTCGGTGCTTACGTAAATTCGACGTCACAAAAGTAACTTGCAACGAAATCACTAAACACTTTTACTTAGGACGACGTCTCTTTCCGCCGCTGCACCCCAAACTAAACAGGCCGCGGGCGCTCACGCTGCGCTTGTTGCAAACACATACGTATTCTAGCGCTGCCACGTTACACGTCATCTACGCGGACGTTTACCCCGACGATACGTGCCCCTCGAGCGGGGTCACGGTGACACTCGCACACATGATCTGGCAGTGTAGAAACGCTCCGCCCGACTTTACCTTCGGCAAGTGGCAGAAGACCCTACGAGCCCGCTCCTACAAGACCAGCAATGGGGCGTCCAGCAGGATCGCGCAGCGGCCGCCAGGTACTTCCTGTCGTTCCCTGCGTCGGAGACGCCCACTGCGCGCTGACGTGCGTCCTGCAGTACCTTTATTACAGTTTGTCCAGTCCAATTGCAATAAAGACAGATTGGAATAGCGTTCGCTTATAGGGCCTATGCATTAGGTACTATTCCATACAGAATGAAAGCTGCGTTCACCACAAAAGTAAACAAAAATATTTACATAAATGCGTATCCTTCTCTCACACCATATAACTTATAAATGTTGGTACGAGGCATCGGGTATGAGCATGGCGTTAAGGGACCGCTTCGCTCCGCGAAGAGAAAGAAGACGGGATGTGCCTCGTGAGATGCTATAAGCCATTCCGCAGTAGCTGCAGCTGTAAATATTCTAATATACAGTTTCGTCTCTTCCTCTTGTACTCGTGAATCCCTGTGACTATAATAAATAAATATTGTTACAACTATGTTTTGTCAAATTCTAACGTCAAATTATGACCTTGTTGTTCATTATTCTTCGGCCGCACCCCATCGCCCTAAACCGAGAACTCTTTAATCACTGTACTCTTTGCTATTCTCTTCAAGGCTTATTTGTAAAACTTTCCCTGTGTTTACAGAGTTAAAAGATGTCCCCAAGAAGCCCCCCTGCTGTTCGGGTCTTGACGTCCGCATTTGGGTAGGGCCAAAGCCCTTCCTGTGTCGGAATCAGTACCCTTATACGTGACGCCAAGTAGCTTACGCTTAAGTGACGCCTCGTGTGGTTGTTTGAAGTGCTATGTACTGGTGTGAAAGCGATTGGGGAAAGTTGTTAGGATTGTTTATCGACGCTGCGTATGTAAAGAGAATGAGAAAAAAAGACAAAAAGGCAATAAAGGTTAGCGAACGAGTGCTAAAAATCGACTCAAAACAATTATGCTCCCTAGCAAAGTTCGCACAGATAGCCAACCCACGTCCCTTTTTGACAAACCCAGACATTCCCCGGCCCTTACCGTTTCCCTGCAGAGCACGGATCTGGCTCCGAAAGCCATGCCATAAATGCCCACTGTCTTACCCGGAAAGAGCTCCCGCAACGCCGCATATTTCCTTTTCTTTGAGGCACACATGCGGATAAGTATGTCCTCATTGGCGTCCCAGGTGACGGCGAAATCCACAATCGTCACCTGGTTGCCATCTTCAACTACAAAGTCAGGTCTTGGGCGAAGGTTGTCTTTTGTTACTAGGAGTCTTGCCGTTTGGACATTTGCTCGAGGGTTGCGCTCTTGTACCATCTGAACTAAATTTTTAGTGATAAAGTTATGGCGTTGAACTCTATGTAGGTGTGAGGTGTGAGGTGCAGCGAACCTCTACTTCGCTACACCTCTACTGAGGTGTAGCGAACCTCTACTCTACTTGTGTGAGGTGTAGCGAACCTCGTGGAGCACGCTCCCTGCTGCCCAAGGGCAGGCACTACTTGGAGAAAGGTGTAGCGAACCTCTTGAAGCAAAGCTCCCTGCTGCACGAGGGCAGGCACTACTTGTGTGAGGTGTAGCGAACCTCTTGGAGCACGCTCCCTGCTGCCCAAGGGCAGGCACTACTTGGAGAGAGGTGTAGCGAACCTCTTGAAGCACAGCTCCCTGCTGCCCGAGGGCAGGCACTACTTGTGTGAGGTGTAGCGAACCTCTTGGAGCACGCTCCCTGCTGCCCAAGGGTAGGCACTACTTGGAGAAAGGTGTAGCGAACCTCTTGAAGCAAAGCTCCCTGCTGCACGAGGGCAGGCACTACTTGGGGAGAGGTGTAGCGAACCTCTGGGGCAAGCTCCCTGCCGCTTTGAAGTGGGCACTACCTTGTGAAGGCGGTAGTGTGCCTTTAGATTTCGCCCGGGAAGTAGTGACACCCTGTGAGCCGTCAGGGTTAACCCCAGGGCTAAGTACGCAGGTGAGCACAGCTCAAACCCACTCGCTGTAATGCTGCTACAGCCTGACCCGCTTTACGAGGAAACGCAGAAGGGAAGACCTCTCCTCACTGGTTACAAGCACCAGCTTCCGAGGCCCTCAACCTTCCACTTGCGGTACTACCCGCTCCGTCAACTCCGGATTGAGTCCATGTTATGGGGCGCAGTGGAGAGACTCAAGCTCAATCCACCACTCGCAGTTCGAAACTGCTATTAGTCACTTTCATGTGTGGCCTGAGGCCTGCAATGCAAAAGTCGAATACGGGAAAAAAGCAGTGTCGCCCGGAGAGTAGGGTCCTGTTTGGCCATTGGCCGGAGGCCCGAAGAATTTCAAATATACTCAAGTTTCACTCCGGTATTACCCTTGTATCGGGTCAGCGAGCACTTAGCTGCAAGATGATTCCACCTTGTACCCAGGGGCGCCACGTGGAGGCGTGCCTGCTTGAGGTTGAGTCTTTCGACAAGCCGTAACCAGACCAGATCGCAACCTCACCCCCTTATAATTATATTACCCCAATAATAATGCTGTCCTTTTGGCACGTAACTCCCCACAATTTATTTAAACTGTATAGTCTTGTAGATGGTGAGCGCATTTATTTCAGGAAACACATCTGACAGCCAAAACAACATGCATGGTTGTCGTCGCTGAGGGAAAATGCTGCTGCCACAGCTAGCGGTTTTAGAGCCGATAAAATCACAGAATTCTGCTTTTTATTTTCGTTTCTTCTGAAGAAACTTTGCGAGAGACTCCTTGCGTGGCCAACATGCTCTGGTTTAGAGTATATCTTATGCCGTAGACATTTCACGAACAGCTATTTCTAAACGTCGCTAGTCCAACACTGCCTTTTTCTCCCACTTTCACGTTTTTTAACACAGACAGGCAAGCTTTCATTAAGGTTATTCGTTTTTACATATTCAGTCACGTCATAATATATTTCAAGAGAAGCTGTGTTCTAGGTGTCTCTCTGTCTGCTTAAAATATTCCGAAATTTTACCTACGTCACAACTATAGAAATATCAGAAACTGCTCCTTTTTTTCTAATGGGTACTGCGGCAAGGCTTTCGCGTCTCACGTATTACTGTGTAGGTACACGCTCTGTATACGCTGAACAGTACGTCATGACTCATTCAGCCACTCTTGTGCTTTGTGCTTCGTGTAGAGCGCGCAAAACCTTAACTAATGAGGTCTGTTCACTTTTTGGAAAATCTGGTGTTTATAAAGCCATCCCGGTGAATAAACATTGGTGTTGCTGTCGCTTACGTCACGCTTCTCCAAGTGAAACGAGCGTTTATGACGGCTACCTTGGTGTCAGCTAGAAAGCCTAAGATATGTCACGATCCACAGCTCGTTATTTCTTCTTGGTTTAAATGACATCTACAACGGTGTCGCCAGCGAAAATGTGCATCGTTAGCAGCGCGGTGGAAAGATTGATGCAGTGGTAATGCGAGAGCTTCTTTAGGAGCGCAAAGATGAGGGCAGACATCTACGTTCTATTAAGGCCAAAGACACTCAGCTAAAATTCAACACCGTCATTGAGGCTTTTTAAGCGGATGCCGATGAGCGTAAATCGATATAGAATGCAGGCTATCGAAGATACAAAGTCCAGCTATAGGACGGAGCATATCACCAAGGATAGAACGGCGAACACGTCGTACAATTTAAGACGTGATTCGTCTACGCTTGCATTGAGCCTTTTTCAGGACGATCTATGAGTTTCAGTTTCACTGTTTAGCTTGCAGTTCCGTGAGTGCTGATATGCGGCGTGTGGTCTACTAATAACTCAAGCCCAGCCAAAAGAGGCGTGGAGCATTTCACTTGTGTCAAGTGTACACGACTCCTCCTCACGTTGAGGAAAATTGCGACAAAATCTAGGCGCAATAATTTGAGTACCCGATATATACGCCGCTTCTATTTTGTTTTACCAAGGTATGTTTACAGAATTATCTTAAATTCGGAAAGATGCCATGCGCTGACTGAATCATCTGCGGACGCATGGCGGGGATGTGAAATGCGCTCATGCACATGGGCGCTTTAGATAAGCAACAAGCAGAAGATAAAGAAAGGTGGCGAAATGAATGAGTTGTGCGGACCATATTTACACTTTATTCCACTGCGGAAGCTTGAACCCGCCTTTAAATAATTTTGACAGTCATTTAACTGTGCGCTGATATGTGACGCATCCCGTATGTTTTAAAAAACAAAGCCACATGGGAAATACACATCAATAAAGCAAAACACACTCTTTGAATATTCTCTTATGTAAGCGTGTGAGCACCCCACATATTTCACACCTGAATATCTCAGTAAACTTTTGTTTGGCTCAACATGGCTCTGGGTCATATTAGGCTAGGTCTCTTTCATAATTTTCACTCATTTTCGATTGCTTAAGGTGGTATGAGCCATTTATTGTCTTACATGAGGGACAGAATTAATTTTTAAGCAATTCAATTTTGAAGAATTGCAAGCGGCAATGCCGGGCGAATGCTGCTAACCACGCCACCTAGCAAACTCGAGAGATCGAACGCAAGCGACAGCGACGGACTGCGGGCATACCGTCACTGACGTAATTCTCTCCGTCGCACCCGAACGTACGCGTAACTTCATTAAGAAACACAAAAGACGTCAATCGTCAAACTAATCCAAGGAATTGTCAAAATGGTTGCAGCGCCCGTATCTCCATTGGTGAGCCTTGCGCCCAATATACGGCGCTTTGCATTAGTGGTTCCGCCCACTCCATTCCAGCTACAATTATGGGAAGACCGCGAGTAACGCGAACTCCGGAGGCAAAAGCTGCCTACTGCAAACGTCAGCGAGAGTTGGCTCATGATCGAGCTCGTCGCCGTAGCGCCTGCCTCACGGGCAAAAAAAAACAAAAAAAAAACACGCCATGTGAACCACGAAAAATGCAAACCTAGAGCATGGTCACCACGCGAAGCATGCAACGGCGAAAATGAGGTGAAAGAATGGTGAAATAAAACATTTACAATTAGATTGCTTGCGATGTTTGACATGCATCGCTAACACTGTGTAACTAACACAGCTTCGCTGTTCGAGCATCCTCACGGACTGGGAAGTTCGGTCATTTCTTTTGCATTTTCTCGTATATTCACTTTACATTCCGACGCTTTCATATCTGTAGATTGTGTGTAAGTTGGGCTTCAGAAATTTTCTACGCATTTTGCTTTGAGAAATTCACTTAGGTAATTAACGTATCTGGGCTAGCGGGGGGCCTGTGTGGTTGTAGTCTGGGAATTTTCTTTACCGAAAACGCTGCCGACCGCCAACCTCGACACAGGATTTCTTGCGGCACAGGGGCCCTTAGCGCTATCGCGTCAAAATGCCACGGTTAACAGTCGCGGTGACTGACAGAAGCCTTGGCGCACACCCAAAACAAATGACTGCCCCATTAGGCAATCGAGTTGGCGCGCTTTGAAAACCGAACTGGCCCTCTCCCAGAAATGAGTTGGCCCACCCCCGAAATTTTCTTGACAAATACCCTAAACCTTTGCCCAATTTGAACATAGAGTTGACCCACGTTCAAGACCAACCTGGCCCAGTCCCAAAATTGACTATTTAGCGCACTCCCACCTCTGCGTCATGTGCTAAATAGCTTCGCTGGACATCCTACCTTCATAGAGCAGAATGGCTCAGAATTTTCCCCCTCAACTGTGAAGCTTTCTGTCTGAGAAACACTTCAGGGGTTTCCTTTGTAGCTTCGTGCTTGATTCGGATGGATGACAATTTTTCGCTTAAGCGATGGTGGGTGCGGACGTACGTCATTATGAACATGAACATGTTGTTTCAGTTTGAACGGAATAGTGTACATTCAGTGCGTTGTAGTTCGCCTTTGTCTACCTGAGTGTGAATGTGACATTGAATATAGTTCCGATCTTGGTGTCTTGTCAGTGATACTTTTATTCAGTGCTAAATAACCTGAGTTTTACGTTGAAGAATTCGAATCAAATTCAGTCTGATTCCGTGATTTTGTTAGCCTGTGTGTATCCGTAATTACGTGAACCCGAAAAAGATCGCGTTAGTAAGAGCTTGTGAGCCTTAGTGAGCCTGTCTGCGTCTGATTCTAGTTAGTCAGAGTATGCGTGGAATTGGTTTTGTCGGGCCTTCTTGAGTCTGAGCCTAGGTGAGTTTGTCTCAGTAAAAGATTCGTAAGTCGGAGTTCCAATGAGCACGACTGAGATGAAATTTGGCAGAATCTACAGAATCTAAGCGCGAGTTAGCCCGGCTAACTCGCGCTCATATTCTGTAGATTCAGTAGATTCAGTAGAACTGTGGTGATTTTGACTTCGAGTGAGCCCCACTAAATAAAATTTTCGCGAGTCTGACTGCGAGTGAGCCCGGCTGGTTCAATTTAGATGAGTCTGAGTCCAAGTGAGCTCTCAGCAAAATAAGTATTTTCTTTGTGAGCCTCAGTGAGTTCCGTTAATTTCGCTGACCCATGATCAGCAGAGGTGAGATCCCTGTGGCGTACCAGAACTGTACGCAGGTTTATATTTAATAATTCACTGCGATCACCGAAATAAAATAAAACGTTCTGTTCGCCAAGGCTACCCGCCGAGCCTTTTTTGTTCAGTACAAGTACAGTATTCGCCGGTCCTGCGATCATTGAAAACAGTGGTATTCACCTATTTACCTTGCGGCCATCGGAAGTTAAGATTCTGGCGTACATGCATGAGGTCACTTTTTGCTGTACAGATAAAGAAAGTCCGTTTGCTTCTATAGCGCTAATAAATAGTTTCTGTAACGTTAATGGGATCCTGCTAAACTAGGAAAAATGCCGGAGGTTATGGCACGGGAATTGGCCATCAGTCCAAGTCACTTTCGCAAACTAAAAGTGGGTGACGACAGAGGGCAAATACCTTGATGTCCTCCGGGAATATCACTGAAGTAACGATGAATACTGCTAAAATCAAACAAGAGAAACATAACCACAATCGTATAGGTGGAAAGATGGTCATTTCTCAATGTGTGCAAGAGCTATGTTCTGCAAATTATTCTGCAAACTACAGTAGGTACCGTTCTCCAAACTACACTAGGTAAAGTATTGCGTTTATCAAGAGTAAATACCTGTGCAGATGCTTCATGGAGACACCGCAGTATTTGTGTGGGCCTCTAATTGGGAACGATGAATTTGTACGAATTTGTTCAAACGAGTAATGAGGTAGGCTTGGGAATGGCGCACCTCTTTATTGTACAAGTCGTGAACAGGTTATTCTTTTTCTGCGTCTTAGGTGATCCTTCCTTGAGGTAGGTGTGCGAATTGAGGTTGAGGAGTGCACAGCTTGCTTTGGGGTTTTGTTAAGGACGGTATTTTAAACGTACTATTCCTATTTTTTATATTTCTGAATGAATACCTTTGTGAAGTGAAATGTAAAACCGTACAAATACTTATATAGTGAAATTCACTTTGTTCCAATGTACAGGGCCACATATACTGCAGACCAAGATCAAGACATGCTTAAGCGGTTGAATAGAATACAAAAGATACAAGGACCCAAGTCTATGTTTAAAGGTTCGCACTGGTATATTGCTTGCCCGCAGTTTTCCGGACGATCGTGATATTCCAGGCGAAAGTCATAAATGCCTCATCAGGTGATGGCCTCGAAAACGTGGCTTGAACTACAGAAAGTCATCTCATCTCGCCTCGCACCGAGACACGCTCGTGCCCCTGCTCTCGCGTTCGTTATCATTTTCGGCAGCTAGCTCGAATGCCGTCATTAATGCCGAAAAAGGCAAATTAAGCTAGAGTTAATACATCTCCTCCAACACACCACCTTCGGTGCGAGTCGAACCCTCGAGCTTACGCCGGAGTCGTGCGCATGACTTTGTGGTCAAGTCGAATTAAGGCACAGTTAATTAATGTATAGATAATTATTCCACTGAAACGCACGAACCTTTGTGGGAGTCGCGCCCTCAACCTTTGGTGTTAATTTGGGCGAAGGTATCTGAACCACAGTTACTTAGAGTAGCGTCAATTACGGCACTCGTACCCGTGATCATTGGTGGGAGAAAACAGGTAATGAGAAGTAACAAATCATTCGACAGGGAGTATCAAGTAAGTTATTGAATGTCTTGAGCGCACAGGCTTTCACATTCACCCTCTTTGGCATATGCTAAAGTGACTGTCCATTTCTTCCTTAACTCAAGGGTCAAATTGCCGGTATGTAACTATATATGGTGTATTTTTACATTGTTATGAAGGTGTAAATTTCTTGTATGTGCTAGAGACGATCACCAAGAAAGCGTTTGAGCCACCGTAGTTACGTAGTGCCTACGGCGTTGCATTACTAAGCACGAGGACACGGAATGAAATTACGAACGCGCCAGCCGCATTTTGATGGGAACGGAATTCGAAAATACCCGTGTGCCATGCATTGGGCGCAGTTATAGAACCCCAGGTAGTGGAAATGAATGAAGAGGCACCGGCTACGGCGTGTGTCTTAATCAAATCGTCCTCTTGGTCCGTAATACCCCACAACGTAATTTTTTATGAGACTTTGCGTTAGATCTATACGGTATTAGAGCATTGCCTTAGAAAAGGAACATGAATTGCTGTTTGGCCTTATTATAATAACTGCATCTGCTTCTTGCGGCGCCGTCGTAAGGCGGCGTGTTACAGCGAACCGGTTACACGACCTACATAAATACTATGTGACGGGGTAAGACTAGGCAAAATAAATGGGAAAATGTATTTAGGTAAAGTATACAGAGAGAAGCCAAGATGGCAGAAAAACTACTACGCGAGTACTTCTTAGATCCTCTTGTTCATCCCCTTGCTTTCGCTTTCTCCAGTGAACTGGAATGGCTAGTAATAATACCATGGAATGCATAGTCAGATTCCTAGAAATTTAGAGAGCACAAGAGAGTGTAACTATACTTTGTATTCGCGTTTACGGGCAAGTTGGTGCAGCAAAAATAACTTATGAACATATGATATTTTATGAGCGCCTATCGGCTTAGCCGTCCATTCCTAACAGATTCTTTTTTTTTTACTCGCAATTTTAATGTACCGCTATGGACTGCCTTTCACGTATTCCGTGGCTAGTGAGTGAAGACAGAGCCACGACGAGCGGCGATTCATCGCGGAAGGGCAACCCATAAATACGCTCGGTAGGTGTTTGATTTGCAGCAGCTGCCGATGACCCGCGCTCAGCCGTGCTGGGTGGCAAGAAACAAACAAAAACATTTAAACCTGCGCACAGCAGTGCGGGTTTCAGTACGTGATCTCCAACGTGAATTTTGACGCCGCCATGCGCACTCACACACGTAAAAGCCAGGGCCGTGCGTCATGGCGATAACACTGACGCACAAAATTTGGACACGTAAGCTGGGATGTTTCCAATACAGTAATTTACACTCGCGAATAAGAAGAGTAAGGAATCCTGAGAAATGTGTCTTTTTAAATTTATTTGTGAATGGTGTGTGGAAATTTTGCAGCCGTTAAGGATTTCGCATTGGAAATGAAGAATATCTTGAAACTTCTCCCATAAATATTTTGAACTTGCCTATATATCGCCATCGCCTTCCATTAAATAGATTATGATTACGTTCTTTTATACATCTGTATCTGTCATTAAATATACTTGTGTGCTGTTCCCCCAGACCACATTGTTCCTGACACAACAGTCAGTTAAACAATGCGTTCATTGTGGCGTTCCAGTATGTAAGCGGTGAACTGTTAGCGTAACTTGCAACAGTTCTTTTTCGTTACCTGCGCCGTCCTAAAACGCAACGCCATATGTTTGTGAGAAGTATGCTAGTGGCAGCGTTACGCTATTGTCCACGTCAATCATCACACCGAATTTCAGAGCTATGTATAGTTTTGTTTCCATTCAATCGAAATTTCAAACACGCACTCATCCCTTTTTGTAAGTTCAATGTAATTTCGATTGGTTGACACAAAGTCTGTTGCGTATTCATTGCTCGACTGTGCGCTCGATTTATCTCGGGGGACCAATTCTGCAATACGCCCATGTTGTGTTTGACTATTCCAGTAGCTTCCCATTTAGTGGCCATGCAGCAGCGCAGTAATAAAATATTCTACAGAGCAATGAGCACTTGCGCTTACGATATCTTTGCCAATGGTGCATCTACGACCCTCGCTATACGCGTTACACTTGGAAGGCGCCGCCCATAACGTGTTTGGTTTTGACTCGCTGCTCGTCTGTGTTTAGGTAATTTTAGGTGCAAGGAACAAAAATGGCAATGTAAGGTCCTGTAGCCATCGCGTGTCGCACGACCAGTTTGCTCATCTAGCTGAGCTATCGTTCCTGCCGCTGTGCTTCTGGTTGCCGCTTGAGGAGTCCAGTCCCTTACAAAAATATTTATAGAAAGTCCATAGACAGTCTATAGACATTTGTCTATGAAGTCTATAGACTGTCTATAGACATTTCTTTAGACTAGTCTATAGACGTTCTATAGACTTATGGCCATACACTTTTTATAGACTAGTCTATAAAAAGTCTGAGTCTATAGACTGCCTATAGACCATCTATAGACTTATGGCCATACACTTTTTATAGACTAGTCTATAAAAAGTCTGAGTCTGTAGACTGTCTATACACTACATATAGTCAGTCTATAGACTTATGGCCATACTTTTTACAGACCAGTCTATAAAAAGTCTGAGTCTATAGAATATCTATAGACTTATGGCCATACACATTTTATAGACTAGTCTATAAGAAGTCTGAGCCTATAGACTATCAATAGACCTATGGCCATACACTTTTTATGGACTAGTATATAAAAAGTCTGAGTCTATAGATTGATTGATTGAAAACTTTATTGTTCCACCGAGCTGGGGTGCCCACCTCTTAACCTACACGTATGCAGGGGGGGAGGATTGGAGTGTCTATGGATTATTTAATATTCATGTTTGTAGACAGTTGTCTGCAGAATGTCGATGGACAAGTGTATAGGCTTACAGTTAAACCTAAGTCTATAGAATGTCTATAGATGTCATTTGTCTGTATACATTTTATACACTTCCGTCTACAAAAGTAGAACTATATATACAGTTCTACTTTTGTAGACTGAAGTCTATGGACTGTCTATAGACAAATGTATATAGATAGTCTATAGACATTCTATAGACTTCAGTCTACAAAAACAGAACTTTATAATCCGATACACTTTTTTCTATGACATTCTGCAGACATTTGTCAACAAACGTGCATTTTCATTAACCTACAGACACTCTATAGACACAGACATTTTATAGACAAGTCTACAAAGAGTGTATAAGGCCATAACTCCATAGCGGCTACGTACAAGTTAGTTTACATTTTTCTTTACATGCGGTAGCAAAACGTTTTGAATGTATTTATGCATGTGCACCTGTTCCTTTTCATCTGCACTTATGCATTACCGTTAGCAGATTAATAATGCTCCTGAACCAGCTGTACTTTCATATATGTTGCATAAACAGAAAGAATTTATATAGTGTTGAATCCTGCAGTGCAAGAAAATAAAACAAATGCACCGGCAATGCATTAACCGTTTTTATTGCTCGATATAATATATGAATTCCTTAAATTCATGTCTTATGCTAATTATGGAAACAATAAATATTTACAGTACTCCTTCGCAAGCATGGTCGCCAGGCTGGCCTTGACCTTTGTGTCATTAGTCCCAAAGGTGCTGCAGGTGTATGCTGCAAATAAGTAGATGCTGCAATATGAGGCAAAAATAACAAATGTGTATTCTTTGTATGTTCATTAAGCAGCTTAATATATTTGCTCAACCCATCTAAGTCAATACTTAATGCGGTTTAACTATGACTAAGGGCTGCTTGTCAATACAAATCAGTACCTTTATACAATGTTTTATTGCGTGGTATGGTGAACAATTAAACAGTCACAACTGCTGCTCGTGCCAGCAACAGTATGTTCCCTTTTATGACAAGTTCATATATGATGCATTAATGTACTTATCCCAAATGGTCTCTATATTTATTGCTGAAACGTTACCCAGTTGGGCTGTCTGTACATCTTTTGCCTGGTATTTAAGTATGCCCGTGCAGAGGGATATTTTCAGAAGACGTGACTGTAATATTCACAGTATCATGCCTAAGATTGTAATTTATTTTGCTTAATACACACTTAAATGTCTTTCTCATACTTTTAAATGAATGGTCATTGGCCATAACTTCAACAGAAGGCAGATGGGTTGATTGTATTGATATGGTCACTTAATTTCTTACAGGTAATGAGGCCTCTTGGGCATGCTAACAGGTTTCCAAGTTAGGTATACCACATGAGCACCCGAAATACCACACGAGCACTTTGTGTCATGGCACGACAGATATGCACCTCCTAGGAAACAGAACTGATAGTATAGTTCGAATGAATTCTATCACAGTAAATTATTTAAGGTGCTTTGAAAGATGAAAATTTTTTCTAGGCTATCGAGGTTCAGGACGTTTAGCTAACGCAAAAAAAAAACATATTGAGTAAGAAATGCCTTGTCAGTATGCTTGACTTCCTTTTTTTTTTCAATAAATAGAACCAATTTCCCTCAATTTTTATGAAGTGAGAGGTCTCAAAAATATATTTAACACAGAGATTCTCTGCAAACTTTGTATGACATATAACAAGACAGCATACCTATGTGGCCATTTTAAAATTTCCCGATCTTTTTCCAAGCCTTCCCTGGCTGTTTTCATGAAAATTTTCTGGCAATCTATGACGCCTGCAGCTTAAGTGCAATAAAAAAATATTGTGGTTTAATGCTTGCCAAGTACTACCAGTCCATAATATTTAGATAAAACGAATAACACGTCGGTCACTTGACATGTAGTATTAGATGCAACTGACTTGAATCCCTTGTTTAATAAAGCTGACAAGGGCTTGGGCAAGTTCCTAATTGATGGCCACACGAGTACAGCACGGAAGACACAGAGACACACGTAAAACAAATGCAAGAATGTGAGAGAAAACTATAGAATTAGTTATTTTTACGGTTCAATAGTAGTTTTTTTATATAATTTGCTCTCATCACTTATGCCTCTAGTTAACTTTGTTTACCTCTGACTAACGACTACATGGCAATATTAATCAGTACCACTATGATGTTTCGTTATATTACAGTGTGATAAGCAATGAGCAAAACGTGAACAAGGTGAATGCAGGAGCCAACGTTTCGACAAGTGGACTTGTCTTCTTCAAGGCGACATATGCTTTCCTCGCCACAGTATATATAGGTGGGGTTATTCTAAAGGGGAGGGGGTGTGAGGCGGGAGGGCGTGGAAACGAGGGAAAGTGTGTTAGCGTGTCGAATTAGTAAAGGAACGCTGTGTACAAGGTCAAAGCCAGGACCCCCCCTCCCCTCACCCTAGTCTGTCAACCCACGCGCGTTAGCCGGCGTGTCAAGGGCGTCTGACACGCCAGCTGACGAAAAGAAAGAAAGAAAGAAAAAGAAAAGGAAGGGAAGAAAAACGAAAAGGGGGGGGGGGGGGGATACGCCAAGAAATCAAACTAAGTGTTGTTGCCTATAGCTTGAGGTTTAGCATAGCGAATAGATTCTAAAGCTCCCTTTGAAACGTTTATGCCTATTGGTTGCAATGTCTTGAACTTATGGATAAGGTATGATTCTCTGTATTTTCTTTCTCGTTCAGAACGGAAATTTGACTGTAAGATGTAGAGTTTAAGTTCATCAAAGTTATGACCTGGTTGGTTGAAATGCTCGGCGACGGCTTTGGGAAGCTTTTTAGCTGTGTCCGCGCGATGTCCGTTTAATCTGACGTTCATTGATTGTCCTGTTTCACCGATATATTGTTTCTTACAGAAGGAACATTCAAGCATATAAATCACATCCGAACTTGTGCAAGTGAAGCTGGATTTGACTTCATGTGTATAACTTCATGTGTGGTCAACTTCCTGGACACGACGGTCTACATAGAAAACGGAAAACTGAGAACGACACTTTACCGGAAGCCTATAGACAGCCAGCAATATTTAGACTACAACAGTCATCACCCACGACATTGCAAGCAAGGAATTTTTGTCGGACAAGCGAAACGTATAAGAAGAATCTGCAGTGAAGACCACGATTATATCCACCACCTAAATGACCTTAGATCAACGCTAGCAGAAAGGAACTATCCCCAAGTTGCTCTCGATAGAGCTTATGATACCGCGTCAAGATTGGAGAGACAGTCGGAATTGGCGAAGAGACAGCCCACATTAGAATCTGACAGACCGCCGGCCTTTATAACAAAGTATTCTAATGCACTCCCAAACATAAACAACATCCTAAGAAAATACCACCCAATATTATCAAGTAACGAGCGTCTGCGAAAAGCGTTCCCGGATGTACCCAGGGTTGCCTATCGCCGAAACAAGAACTTTAAAGACATGTTAGTGCACGCAAAAGTCAGCCAGCAGCATTCCCCCGTAATAAAAGCATGTTGTCGCCCTAGATGCAAAACCTGCAGGCAGCTTCAAAGTGACCTTAAAATTAAAAGCACCGCAAATAATTATACACATGAAGTCAAATCCAGCTTCACTTGCACAAGTTCGGATGTGATTTATATGCTTGAATGTTCCTTCTGTAAGAAACAATATATCGGTGAAACAGGACAATCAATGAACGTCAGATTAAACGGACATCGCGCGGACACAGCTAAAAAGCTTCCCAAAGCCGTCGCCGAGCATTTCAACCAACCAGGTCATAACTTGGATGAACTTAAACTCTACATCTTACAGTCAAATTTCCGTTCTGAACGAGAAAGAAAATACAGAGAATCATACCTTATCCATAAGTTCAAGACATTGCAACCAATAGGCATAAACGTTTCAAAGGGAGCTTTAGAATCTATTCGCTATGCTAAACCTCAAGCTATAGGCAACAACACTTAGTTTGATTTCTTGGCGTATCCCCCCCCCCTTTTCCTTTTTCTTCCCTTCCTTTCCTTTTTCATTCTTTCTTTCTTTTTTTTTTTTTTTTCGTCAGCTGGCGTGTCAGACGCCCTTGACACGCCGGCTAACGCGCGTGGGTTGACAGACTAGGGTGAGGGGAGGGGGGGTCCTGGCTTTGACCTTGTACACAGCGTTCCTTTACTAATTCGACACGCTAACACACTTTCCCTCGTTTCCGCGCCCTCCCGCCTCCCACCCCCTCCCCTTTAGAATAACCCCACCTATATATACTGTGGCGAGGAAAGCATATGTCGCCTTGAAGAAGACAAGTCCACTTGTCGAAACGTTGGCTCCTGCATTCACCTTGTTCACGTTTTGCTCATCGCCTTGAATTGCCATCTCCCGGATTCCCCGTCTTTTCAGTGTGATAAGCAGTTAGACAACCGTAATGGTCGCCGGTGCCAGCAACGGTACGTTTCGTTTCAAGACAGGTTCATGTGACACACAGTGTACTTATAAAAACAAAAGAAATGCGAGAATCCCAAACGATTCCTATAATAATAATTGTTGAAACAAAGATATCCGGCTGGACTGTGCACATTTTTCAGGTGTTGATGCAATATGCCCGTGCCGAACGAACATGCTCAGCATACTCACTGCAGTTTTGAACAATCACATTAACATTTGCAATTTATTTCCGCTTAGAACAGTCTGCAATGTCTCTTTTCTCATATTTCGAGATGAATACATTTGCCACACTTTCGGTAGAATGCACATGAATGGGGGCGTACTGATCAGGTTACTTACCAACTAAAGCATGTTACAATCTCTTAGGTGTGTTGATAAGGGTAGAACAAATGCAATGTCCACTGAATTATTTGAATAATCTGTGCGTTATCTACTAAGAAAAGACCACCAAATTGATAATCTGGTTCTTTTTTCTTTTGTACAGCGCATATAGTATGCAGTCTGTCCAAGACGACGGCACTACATGCAACAGTAATGAAATGAAAACCGGAACACTTATTACGCACGACAAGGGCTTCATACCACGCACGACTTGCACAATGCGAATCTGCGCCAGCAGCTGCCTAGTGATTAAGAGCACGTAAACTGCATAACGCCGAAGCATCGAAACGCGCGTAACGCTTTTCATATAGCTCGAAAGATAACTTCTGCTGCTAAACTGTTTAAAAAAAGAGACAAAAAACAAATCTTACAACTACCGTCAAACGCAATGCCTTCAGTTTGAAACGTGTAAAGGTGCTTCCCGGAGCGACTAATTTATTGTTCTCCAATTTTTTCGGCTAAGTTGCGAAGCTGCAAGTGACTGACCTTATCGCAGGTTTCATGCTCCAAAAGCGTTTGTGGTTGCATATAAATAGATTGGGTGAATCTAGAGATTTTTGCTTGATATTTCTTCAAGTCTCGTGTTTTGCTTGCGGTAACTTCCCAAAATTAACTTGCGGTAACATCTCAAACAATGCGAAAACGGCAGCGCACACACTGCTGATGCATGCCCCGCAAACACGGCCTTTCATTCGAGTACGTTAGCAGTTATTCAACTATACGTGTCTGTCTGAACATTCTTGATGCTAACACAATTTCGAGATATATACGCAAAGCGTGTCACGAGAATTTCACTACACATGCGGCGCAGCATTCATCGCGGCCGGATCAAGCGCCACGAAATGAGATCTACCACACTAGCTGCCCAACATACACAATGCACAACATACACAACATACACAACATACAGTATCAAGTTAAAACATGGTGTACTTCCTTCTTTACGCACCTAAACTATAATGCTAAAATCAACAAGCCCGAGCGATCGCTCGCCGTAAGACATTCCGTATAGTAGAGGCGAGAACAAGAGCGCGTTATCAAACCATGTCAACGACAAACCGACACTATACATGAGTCGCCTGCGCTACATGCAGCCGCTTCGCGCTACGAAATGCGCTCACATAATCATGAGCTATTGACGCAAAACATCTTTGCTAAAGCTTACCGTTCAGTGTAGTTGACGTGTGATGCCACAAAGATGACACGCATACACAGACACCAACGTTTAGGCAGACACCGCACACCGGTACAACGTTTACGTGCCTGGCGCACTCGTTGAAACGGCGCACCGCTGCGCATGCGCAAGAGCTCCGAGCATGCGCAGGAGCCCCGCGCGCGAGGGCGTGCGCGCTCGGAGGAGTGTGAGCGCCTTTTCCTCCTTCATTTTTTTTGTCTCTTTCTCTCTCTCTCTCTCTCTCTCTCTCTCTGCGCGCCATGCGCGCCGGAACGGGTGGCTTATTCATCTTTATCACCACTATTCATCTTTTTTCATGGACGAAGGAAATGCGCTGGCAGGTTGTATGACAAACGCTGTGGGCTATCGTATGAGACTGGAACGCTAACATGAATGCGCTGTTTGTAAAAGCCATTACAGGGCCCTTCAGACGTTTCAGACGCATTATTGCCAGCGTCGATTAGTAATACAGCGTACTTGTAGCATATCTTCCAGCGTACCGCCAAATTTGATGCCCGCACGTATGTTAGTGCTAATTTTCTGTTCCGATGATAGGTCAAAGCAATCAGTACAGCATTGAGGTACTCATATGCGTGGCTGCGCAGGCATACCGCCGGCGAAATACTGGGTGGGCTCAGAGAATTTGCCACCTATATTAAGTGAATGAGAAACTTTGATGGGTTTATAGTGCAGGATATCAGTCAACAAAAAACCGCCTGATGTTAGTGACGCAGCCGAGATATGAAGACAATGTGAAATGTATCCGAGAATCGGACGACACACCACGCGAACACCACATGCGCGACATCGGTTCATCGCACATTCACAAAGTCCGCGTTGTCAGCTACAAACATTACGAGTGTATTTGCTGTTAGCGTGATGCCTGTTTGGAATCCACTTGTAGCTGAAGCTGGCGTTCATAACATCTATTATAACAATTGGATCGGCGTTTTGCTTTCTTTATTCTACTGCCGCAAAAGTGATGCGACAACTGTGAAGACTGTCTTGGGATTGCCGAGAGCGGCTACGTAGATGATATCATGTGGTCAACAAATGCGGAGGTATACACAATGTGTATACTAATGTCTACAAATAGGCTCTACAGCAATCTCAGCAGTATACAACTTCAGTGGCTTATATCAAACGCAGCTACGTATTATCCACCGGTACCTGCGCTTGGTTACAGCGTACACGGGTTGGGCCCAGATTAACGATGTTTGTCTATTGTTAATCTATAGACATGCAAGACCAGGACAACTCAGAGGCAGACCAGGTGGTGAATTCACCACCTGGTCTGCCGGCTTTCGCCGCTTATTCACCACCTTTGCCACATCATCACCATCTGACCTTCACCACCTACCTGGTCTTCGCGAAGTGTACGTCCGGGAAGCAGCCAGGTTCAGGGCCTGGAAGACCTTGGTGACTCGGACGGTGCCTGCTCCGCCGCGATCCTCGTTCGGGGCAGCTGCACCGAACGCAGACTAGCAGTCTGCACGGTTTGCCCACCGCGCCGGAGTTGCGGTGCCGTCGTGCATGAACCAGTGCCATATCATCGCGTTCGCAGAGGGCGGGGGGTATGGGAACTCGGAATTACATATTATCGACTTTCTTCTATAGACAATCCATACACCTGGAGTAGAGAAAAAGAAATAGAAACCTTGTCGACTATTGTCCATAATATAGAGAGTCTATAGACAAAGTATGGACAAAAATAAATAGAAACTGTATCGGCTTTCGTCTACAGGTGGTCCATATAGAGGGGAAATGGACAAAAAAGAAACAAACACCTTATCGAATTTTTTCTATAGACCTTCTATAGACTGCGAGTAGATAAAAAGAAATTGAAATCTTATCGACTTTCGTCTATAGAAAGTCTATATACAAAGTATATGGACAAAAATAAATAGACACTGTATCGACTTTCGTCTAAAAGTAGTCCATAGAGGGGAAAGCGACAAAAAAAAAAAACACCTTATTGATTTCTTTCTATAGACAGTCTATAGACAGCGAGTAGACAAAAAGAAATAGAAACCTTATCGACTTTCGTCTATAGAAAGTCTATAAACAAAGTATGGAAAAAAATAGATAGAGACTGTGTCGAGTTTCGTCTGTAGGTATTCTATAAAGGGGAAGTAGACAAAAAGGAAACAAACACCTTATCAACTTCTTTCTATAGACCGTCTATAGACTGCGAATAGACAAAAAGAAATAGAAACCCTATCGACTTTCGTCTATAGAAAGTCTATAGACAAAGTATGGAAAAAGATAGATAGAGACTGTGTCGAGTTTCGTCTGTAGGTATTCTATAAAGGGGAAGTAGACAAAAAGGAAACAAACACCTTATCAACTTCTTTCTATAGACCGTCTATAGACTGCGAATAGACAAAAAGAAATAGAAACCCTATCGAATTTCGTCTATAGAAAGTCTATAGACAAAGTATGGAAAAAAATAGATAGAGACTGTGTCGACTTTCGTCTGTAGTTATTCTATAGAGGGGAAGTAGACAAAAAGGAAACAAACACCTTATCAACTTTTTTCTATAGACCGTCTATAGACTGCGAGTAGACAAAAAGAAATAGAAACCCTATCGACTTTCGTCTATAGAAAGTCTATAGACAAAGTATGGAAAAAAATAGATAGAGACTGTGTCGAGTTTCGTCTGTAGGTATTCTATAAAGGGGAAGTAGACAAAAAGGAAACAAACACCTTATCAACTTCTTTCTATAGACCATCTATAGACTGCGAATAGACAAAAAGAAATAGAAACTTTATCGACTTTCGTCTATAGACAGTCTACAGACTTTTTATCAACAAAAGTCCAAATCTATAGAAAGGAAAGGTCGTCTATGAAAAGTCTATAGACTTTCTATAGACACTTTTGTCATTTTTGTAAGGGGTAAGCGTTGTCACATTTGGAGGAAGTGTATATTGAATGATTGAAGAAAGTAAACTTTTGATTGGAGAATAATCTGTTTGCCATAATTCACGCGGTAATAAAATGAAGCACGATCCGGCTTATTGAAAAGGCGGGGTGCCAACAATTTCCACCGAGGAATTGCTACAAAATCTCCGAGAAAGCCCTATGGCTGTAGTTTCCGATCTGACCTTTATTTTATGTAAATTTTGTGTCTTCGACCTTACTTGTTATGGTTGTTTTGGCGTAGAAATTCTCCTTTGACATCTTTGTTCAGCAATAATCTGAAAACAGGTCTTCTTAAAATATTTAGTCCTCGCCCTCCTATTGCTTTTCATTGCTTCGGAACTCTGGCCAACTGGTTTACTGCTTCAGCGAAGAACAAATATTAAGCATTTAAGTCCACTTTGGCATTGCTTCTGCAGGAATCAGTTTTTCGAACTCACAACTGAAACCTGTGCTCCCTCTAGGTTTGCACAAGTTCCACATCGAATATTTGTTTAGAGACCCATTGCAATATGTCTAACTCACTTGACATTGCTCACCCTTGCCTCTGACAGTTCAGTTAATCACTTCTGGCATAATCACAGAGCAAACCGTGCTTACAGCTGGAATTCTCCAATTGGAACTGGGGCGCATTGGAAAAAAAATGCATCATTAGAGAATACTAGGCTGCTACCAGTACAATTATCAATGAGTTTGGCCCACGTCATAGGCCTTAATGTGAATTACATGCGTAGCACATTGTCCGGCACTTCTTGTGCCGTTTCCGCCACTTAACATGTGCGTGAAAGTGCGTTGTGCAGCCACACAAGTCATTATGAATGTCGTTAGACAAGCACGAAGGCGACGGTAGATAGAGAATTAAATATTTCTTTTTTTAGGAATAGCCCCGCACTAGACGTACGATGCATCGTGGTAATATGATGACATACAAGCATTACCTTCCATAAAACAACTTCTTTTGATAATTGAAATATCACCGAAGTAGTTGGCCTAAAGAGATGATTGTGCAGAATACAATTAGGTACCACATAGACAAAAAACGACTACATATAGATTCCTAAGTTAAGCCTTCTTTCGCTTTGTATTCTGCACAGTCATTACCTCATAAATTCGATTCTATACTGCCGCTTTCTGTAGACGCATACCGGTACGCGAGTGCTTTTTTAAATACGCTCGTATATCTAATCAAAATTTTATTGGGCACATTTTTGAGATATGATGCTGGAAAAAGGAGGTGCTGTAATAAATTCTAAGGCGGGAGGGGGGGGGGGGGGGGCTAAGTCATTAAAACTGTTTATTTATATTTTGTGTTTATTTTTATTTTCAAGCTGAACACAATTTACTTCAATGTCACCTCAATACTGCCAAACACGTCGGCCGCCCTGCGTCGTAGTACCGTGTTGATGGAATTTTAATCTTTCAAAAAATTTAAGCTCATCACGCAGGACACTAGAAAAACAATGTATTTCCTTGCTGAATCGCATTGTTTTTAAAAGGAACGTGTTTGTCTTAGGCGCAATCTTATACCTTTCGGACATAAAAGGTTCGAACATTTGTCACGGCTTTACCATTTGCAACTCTAAACGAGTCTACGGCGAAAAACCGTGCAGGCTGCACTGAACGGTCTCGTACGTTTGCTGCTTACCATTTCTGCTATGTTCATGGGAGTAATGCTCGCTACGCCTCTTGGTAGAGGACCAACAGATAGCTCCTATTGTTGACTGAACGCTCTTTCGGGAGCGCCGTTCTGGTTTTGCGATTCTGCCTTAATTCCTTATCTCCGCACTAACTCAGAACCAACCTTCACGAGTTAATATGACTGCGCACAGAAAAATATTTATCTCATTTTATATCCAACCTATTAGAGTAGTCCAAATACATAACCTACGCAATCATCAAACACGTATTTCTTCAGGTATTGGTCCTCGTTTCTGCATATTTATTACAGGCCGCCACCACTTCTGTCTTCTTCATCTTGCGCTGCCTCTTTCAACATGTTCAATCAGTACCAACTTGCCCAAGTCTCGATCCTTATGCGAGATAATCCCTGATGTCAGCACGACCTGCATTGACCACATTGGGCAAACCATTTAGGGTATGCCAAGGTTTGTGCAAGGTGGGTCCCGAGAATGCTTACAGAAGACAGCAAACGGCAAAGTATGGCTGCCCGCGAATTCCTTTAGGCCTACGAAACCGATGGCGAGGAATTCATGGACTCTATTGGGACTAGGAGCGAAACCTGGGTCCACTACACGACAGCAGAAAGGAAACAACTATCCCGTCAGTGAAAACATTCATGGACGCCGAAACCGTGGATGTTCAATTAAAGCCTGTTTGCCGGCAAAACGTTGGCGAGTGTCTTTTTGGGCATGAAGGGGTTAGTGTTGTGTGAATGCATACCTGCCGGTACAACAAGCAATGCGAACCGCTACTGTGAGACGTCACAGAACGTTCACCGCTCGATTCAAAATAAGAGCACAGGCATCCTCAAGAAGGGAGTGCGTTTCCATCAGGACAACACTCGCCCACACATCGCCGGTGTAACAACCTCATGAACAAATTTGGATGGGGTACTGTCACATACCAGCACTACAGCCCAGATATATCCCAAAGTGACTACAATCGCTTTCGTGAATTCTTTATTTCTTTATTTAAAATATCCTTGCTGGCCTCGTATGAGGCATGCATTTGGTAAGGGGGGCGGGACGGTGACAGATTAACTAAAAGAGTATACATGTTGGGCATATAACAAAACATATTATACATATATTATTAATAGACAGTATACAAATGCATGTACTTGTTGTGTAGGCACATGAGCTGATAGAAGAAGTTTTAAGCTACATTCACGGTATGGCGGGAGATTTCTACGATTGAGACATAAAGAAGATGGTACGCAGCATGCAAAAATGCATTGATCTGAACGGCGATTATGTCGCAAAATAGGATAAAGTCTAAGCTTTAGGAAATCTATTATTCAATGCCAATAAATGCTTTTTATTGTGCAAACTTATTGAGAACTGTATTTTACGGACAACCCTTGCACTAATACTTCTCGGACCGAATAAAAAACCGATTCCTTTTTTTTTCTGAAATGAGTGTTGCAGTAGTGCTGAAGAAAATCCCATCCAAAGGGAAGACCAGTTTGAGAATGGGGTGAGATAAGAAAGCCATGCCTGCCGATTTGCTCATAGCGGTCCTTGCGTCATTCGCCTACCACTTTGGCTATAGACTGCGACAATGTTAAGACACACGAAACATG
This sequence comes from Dermacentor andersoni, assembly GCF_023375885.2. Taxonomy (NCBI): domain Eukaryota; kingdom Metazoa; phylum Arthropoda; class Arachnida; order Ixodida; family Ixodidae; genus Dermacentor; species Dermacentor andersoni. Next base: position 82,629,726 of record NC_092816.1, read on the forward strand.
CAAGCAAAATTGGATAAACTGTAAAAGCAGGTCAACGTCTTCATCCTTTATTCTGAATTGATCCAAAGGTAAGTTACTAATGTAAAAGCAGCAGACATTAGAAGTTAACAATTACGATTGTTGGTTCAACAACTGTACACTTAATTTACCATTTAATGCCCTCACTTACCATCGGCGGTCTAAATAAAATAAGAAATAAGCTGTTCAAATATGCACAAACTATATTGTCATGGTATAAGAAGGAAGCTGTCTAAACTATTAAAAGCAGACTCTAATCGTTGTGCGATACCATTAGAAATGATACATCCTTATGATATATTGCATGCGCTCGGAAAATGTCCCGCGCGTTTTGTCAGTGTTTTCACTTTTAGTGTGACTGAAATTAGCTTTCAAGTAGCACAAGGACATCCATAAAATGTTTAGCATATCACAGATACGCTTAGCATAAAAGTAAAACAAGGTACGTAACCCTAGGGTTCCGAGACAAACGAGTAAATATTCCTATTAGCTTTAATTTCTTTCATGATAAAACAGAGCCCACAAAGTGCAGGCTTCTTAGATTATTGTTTTTTCATGAAAGAGTACCTTGGAATGGGCATGTTAAAAATTTAAAGCTGAAGCTAACACGCATAATATGCGCTTTAGGAAGGATGCCACATGAAATACCACATTGACTCCAGCCTAGTCAATATATTTCTGTGATAGAATCACAGGTACTGTATGGTGTTCTCATATGGGGCAAACTTCTAGTAGTACCTCCCAAAGACTAGTGAATGTGGAAAAGAAGTCTTTCAGTTCCCTTGAAAGTTTGGAAAACTTTCGCTCGAGTTGTTTATCGCGTTTCGCTCTTGAAGGCGAAGCTTAAGCATCTTCGAAGTTTTTCATCACGGTTTTCACGGTAGCGCCGGGATCTTTCGATAGGCGAAGCTTCGGACGCTGGCAGTAGTCACGTGGCTTTACATCTGCCATTTCCTCCGCCGAGAGCGAGTAACACGTTCCGCTTGCGCGCTTGTTCTCTACCTCTGAATTCGGGGAACGCTGGATCTGCCCGGCTCTGCTTCAGGGGACGGAAGCAACCAGTCCAAGATACCATTAGAAACCTATACAACAAAGGTTAGTTTTACCGGGAATCCTAATGCGAATATTTTGTCCCTTCCCTTCTGCGTTTTGCGAGGCAGGAGTTGTTGAGCTGGTAAGTATCGCTGCAGATACACTTGAGCCTAGATATGCAAGGCTTACGTTTGGCTCCAATACCGGTAATGTTTTCACGATTTGGTGCACCTCACGAAGACTGAAGGAGAGAAAGCGAAGACGACGATAGAGTAGAGAGGGACACGCAAGAATTTTATGCACCCCTGCCCCCTTTAACCTCTTGTTACCTTCACAATTTCTAACATACCCGTTTAAAAAAAGCTTGCCTACTACAAAGCGTGATACGAAAATTCCCATTAAAATGGGCACAACTTATCAAAACGCTTCTGAACCACAACTCGCCGCAACTTCCACCCAAGCAAGCTAGTTATGTGTGCTGATCAACTAAGCTCCGTCAGTACGCGCATGCTCTTATTGCTTCAAAATATCACTAACTTCATAAATGAAACCAAGGGTGCTATAACGCAAAGATATTCCAAACTTTTCTATTCTAATTCTGCAATCAGCCCTCTGCGATTGGTCAAAGCTTTTTTGGACCACCCCCACTCACTTGTCTGTCACGCGACGTCATAAAAACCGCAATAGCTCCCCATCCGAGATGACGTGTACACACTGATTATGCATGATTTGACAGAAGAAAAGAAAAGTAGTTATTTCTGATTCGACGCCATTTTGCAATTAACCCTCGGCTATCGGCCAAAATTTTTCGGGCTGCACTCACTTCACCTGCCTGTCACGCGACGTCACAAAACCACAAAAATTCACGAGTGACAGTGACGCCTACGCGTTAACGATGCATTAATATACCGAACAAAAGTGGATTTTCTTCTTAATAGTTGTAGGCTGCCCCGTTCCAAAAGGAATAAAAGATGGCTACCGCTGATCTCTCAGACAGTGGCTACTCGCACCTGCCGGAGAGCGTGGCTTTATTTGCGTATAATAAAACCTTTTTTCTGGCCGTCTAACGTTTTCGAGCACTTTCGGCACGTTTACGACCTCGTCCTGCCAATTCTTCTTTGCTGAGGATCTGTTTTAGCGTCATTATTAAGCTTCCGTCGCATGACTCCGCGATTTTCGACCAACCACCGCAAGCCCCTACTCATCCGGTTATCGATTTTCAGTGCAGTGGCTCGGCCGCATTGAATCCCTCTCCACTTGAGCGTGCTCCTCGCCTCTTGTCATAGGGCAAGCAGCTCAGTGTAGGTAATGTTAGTCGTTTTTCAAGCAAACAAAAGTGACCTCCTATGAAAGAGAAGAGCGTTTGATTGGTTTGTTCAGACAACCCTGCGGGTCAACGCCCTATGCTTGCGTCGGCGGATACGCAAATTAGACGTCAAGTGATTGGAATAAAAACATATTGGTATAGTTTTACGTTATAACGCCCCTAAACACACATGTAATGTAACTTCATGTTTGTTGCCAAAGCGTGCACACTGGTTAACTAAATTGAAATTATGGTGAATAGGTACTTGGGTTACCTTGATTTTATGTCATTTAAGCAGCGAAAACTTGCCACTCGTGTACCCATTTTTTGACAGTCTTACAGAACTGGTATGCTCCCCTATGAGAGGGGGTATCGATGCCTTGACTGTACTCACGTGTATATTTGAATGTGACACGCACACTCAAGAAAATAAACAGGGTATTTCGCGGATTTCCACATCATCAAACAGGAGCATGTTTTTATGAACGCTGCAGAATGAAGGCTTCCTGAAGCAATTTCCAATTACTCCTACCTTGTGGTTGCGGATTCCAAGCCTGCCAATACCCTATTTCTTTCCCCCAACTAATTTTCTACCGTCCTCGAGTGCACTTCTCTTTGCTTGGCACCCGTTCTGTAACTCTAAGTGTCCACCAGTTTTCTACCCTACTCAATGCATTGCATGCCCAGTTCTACTGTTTTCTCATTTTTGCACTTTAATCCACACAGCTCTTTTGCTGCCTTTTGAGGTTCTCCCTGATATTTTCGATTCCATCGCTCTTTGTGCAAACCTTAACGTGCTCTAATTATTCATTGCTAACTTCAAAATAAGATTCATACCTTAGTACGGATAGAATGCAATGATTGCACACTTTTCAAGGACAGTGGGAAGCTATCAGTTGTGATTCGAAAACGCCTGCCATATGCGCTCCAATAATTTTTTATTCTTGTGTAGAGGTGATCAAGGTCCCTGTGAGTAAACGTACTAGATACCCTACCAGCAGAGGCCGATGGCCGATGATTGGACACATCCTGGATTCTCATCGGCTTCCATTGTAATTGGCCAGTGCCCTGGCTGTGTGATTGAAAAGGGCATGGCCTCCATTTTAAATATGGGCAAGATGGCGGAAAAAGCGGTGAACGTGCTTTTTTATACGAATGCATTTGCCTTAGTTGTTAGCCCTTACCAAAGAATTGAAGGAAACAGGCTTGGCCGATACCTGCGATATGTTGCGCATATACTACCATGGAGGAAAAGCACTTTTCTGTAACATAGACATGGGTGCTGGCCAATGACCTGGGAATCTGCTTGGCCACCAAGCACAATCTGCGCTGCTGTAGTTTCCATCAGAATTTGTTGCGCAAAAACACGTGGAAATGTAAAAAAGGAGAGAAGAAAAATAAAGTGACAGAGCGGCTGCACGTTTTGCGCTTTGATTTGTCATGCAGTTGTACTAACAAGCCCAAAGAGCCACAGTTCTGTACGTTTCCGGTCAATTATTTAGTTCGCACCGGTTGCTATATGGAGTGCTTCATTTTTTTTATCCAAACGATCAAAACTGTACGTGCGCGCGCACATGTACAGCGCTACATTTGCGACGTTTGAATTTCGCACATTCTTGCGCGCTACGTACGCGCCGGCCGGTGCTCTGCCATACTGCGTTAAAAAAATAGTTCGTCAAAGGAGGCAATCAGAAAAATTTGACACACGCGAAAACTGCAGCGATCGTTAAGCTATAACACTATTTTACACAAGTCGTCAATAAATGTATAGTTCATATTGAGTTAAGCGTGTATTTGTATGTGCGTCTTTGTACACTCTAAAAACTAAGGGAGTGCCGGGCACTCTCTTTGAGGGAGTAGCTGCTTGTCCCATATTTCACTCTCTTTTCGAGAGTAGATCGACCTTCTTTGAGAGAGAGTAGGTCAACTCCTCCTGACAGAGTTTTGTTACTCCATCGCAAGGGATTGCTAGTACTCTTCCGCAGAGTGATAATACTCTTCCCACAGGGAGTGCTAGTACTCTTCCGCAGAATGCTAATACTCTCCCCGCAGGGTTAATAGTACACCGCCAGACCGAGTACTTCTACTCCCCCAAACAGAGTGCTTGTACTCCTTCAGAACAGAGTGCTAGTACTCTTCCCAATACCCTCTTAGCCAAGTCCTGGTCACGCATGCAGGCAGGAAATCAGATCAAATTAGGGCCGCTGATATACCGTTCCCTAGGCGGCTCCTCAGAGACACTGGCCCGATTCCAAGCGGCCTTCAGAATAGGCGTGAGCAAAGTTATGCAGGATTTTAGTCATTTTTTCCTGGCTATTTGCTGCCTACCGTGAGGCGTGACTGCTCTGAAGCGGCCGATGCGTATGCGTCACGAACGCCACTAAGGAGAAAAAAAAAAGCGATTTAACACTTAATCTGCAAATATCTTCGCAAATTTCACAATCAGGAGTCACACAATCTAATTAGAATACAATTTTCAAGGGAATCACATACTTATCAAGAATCACAATGCTCTATACATCATGTGAATTCGAACCCGCGTACACTCGCATTTGTACAATTCAAAACACACATCATAACCATAGAAAAAAAGAAGAGTGGTATTAAAAGCTTTCAGTATTTTTCTTTACTCCAAAATAGTTGCGCTCTCGTGGCTTCACTGTACAGAGATAGTGCAGCGTTAGCTAGAAAGCATGAATTTCCTAACTCCATGCCAAAATAAGCTTGTAAAATTATTTAGGTGCTAGAATCCAGGGTTTGTAGCGATCCTTGAAAATCTTTTATTTCTAAAATGCCATTTTCAAGGCATTGAAAACCCTTGAATCTTTAGAAGTACTGGAAAGTCCTTAAACTTGTACACTTGGCTAGACTTAGCAGACATTGCCAAGCGCTTTTTTTCCCTTCTGTGACACTCTTTCGCATGTCACAGAAAATTGTCTCTGGAGGTAATAGAAGGAAAGCGACATCCTTAAAGTTGAAATTACAAAGGAGCTGCAGATACCAGTTTTATGCACATGGAACCGGCGACAAATGTGCTTGGAGGAGCAGAAGCAGGAAGCTCAACAGTTGAGGCATTCGAAGAGAAGCCGTGAAGAGTAAATTGAGAGCGACTGACACAATAAAAAGAAATTAGAAATGACTATTGCTTATTTGATGGTGAAAAAAGCTGAGGCAACAGATGACATCACATACACTGTCAAACCAAACAGTATTCAAAAACTGCAAATGTTGCAGGTCCAAGTAGTTAATTGTGCTATTGCAGAAAAACTTTGAGCGCTTTCTTGAAATGCTTCCTTGTGTGCGTTTAGTGGTGGGCAGTGAAAGGCAAATTAGCAGTCTTTCAAATGCTTGAAATCACTGAAATGCGATTTGTTTTGTTTTCTTTTGTTTGCATTAAAGTTAACGGTGTTCTTGAACAAGTTATTGCCTGTCCAAACTACTACACACATTGCACGAGGTCCTTGAAGTTACTGTGTCGGGGCCTCGAAAGTCCTTGAAAACCATTAAATTTTTTTCTTCAATATTGCTACGAACCCAGTAGAACAACTGTCATGGAGTAAAAACCTTGGCTGAACAGGGGCTTATACGCAGAGCACAGGAAGACTAGAAATGCAGTAGTAGGCATGGAGGGCCCTGAAAAAAATGTGCCACATCCGCTCGTCTGCCTTATGTTTCTGCACTGACTGTCGCATTTTTAATAGAAGTGCACTTTCTGTTCTACTCCAATGAACGCAACATTACGAACTCCAGTGCGGGGCAGTCCTTCAGCCAGTGCAGAACTTTTTCTGTGCATCCGAGTCAGCTCTGTCATTTTTCCAGCATTGTAGTAGAAGATTTGTTAAACTGGTTTAGCAGAATATGAGCAGTATACTCTTAAATTAGCTGTTTATTTGTATGCACAAGTTCAGGTCCTCAGTTTGGTTGCATGACAAATTGCCATACCTCAATAGATACAAGAAACAATTTTATTACAGTTTAATAAAATCCAAACAGTAATAATCACAACAATATAATGACATACATTTCTTTTGGTACGTATACAGACCATGTCTTGGCAGTGTATAAATTCAACTATACACCGCAAGTACTGTGTCCTGACCACTATTATTCACATGTGTAAAACCATCACAGCAATTCAACAAATATCACAGTAATTAGTGACATACACTTTGTAACTGCTTTACATGAGCATAATGTATACAAATGGTCCCTGTGTACCTACACATGACTAGTGCCACACGAGTACTATTACTCACAGGTGTAAAACCAACAAAGCAGTTCTTTAAAAAATATCACAGCGCTTAGTGACGTACATGCTGTAACTCCCTTGTAGAAACTTAATACAAACACGTGAGGACACAGAAAGCTAGCAGTGGGCATACATGGGAATACCACCGCCTCAATACTAATTCACAAGTGTAAAACCAACCAAGCAGTTCTTTAAAGAATATCACAATGCTTAGTGACATACATTTTCTAACTAGCTTATATAAGCTTTATACAAACATGAGAACATACACAAAGCTAGCGGTGCACCCGCATAGAAGTGCGGCCATCTGAACACGATTATTTGCAAGTGTAAGCTCAACAGAACAGTTCGTTATAGTGCCGCACATTTTGTAACTGCCTTATACAAGCTTAGTGCAAGCACAAGAATGCAGAAAAATATAAATTAAAAACTTGCTCAATGCATACACAAACAGATCAACACAAATGGTAAACACCGCTTTGAAGACAAATGTGACTGTGGCAAAGCGCAGTGCTGTGCCGGTTGAAATTGCCACCCACAAAAGTATTGAGCAATGCTTAAACCACAGGCAATAAAGTGCTGAAAGACTGCGTCTCTAACGTAACTATTTTATTTCAAATTTCTTGAATATAGGGCTCGCTTGCAGATAAGGCATCTGATCCAACTGACCTGATTTTACACCTGCTACATGCATACAATGCACTCAGATATAACTGGTAATAATAATTATAAAAGGCATTTAAAAACTTGATAGTATGATGAAGATGCATGAATAGAAAAGTTCTGTCCCCCTCGTACTTGTTAAAAAGGTGTAAGTACGACACATGTTCTTTTTTTCCTCAATTTTTGCATTAATGGACAGCCGGGAACCTCGAACCGACACAAAAAAAAAAGATACTGCTATGTTAATGGTGTTATGAATAATTATTTGTGAAAGCTTTTTTACAGACAACTTGCAGTCTCGTTTCTGGAGGTTGAGCTGTATCTTGCAAAATAACTTGAAAAGTGGTCACATGGGAGCATGACACTATATCATAATGTTAGTTTCAGTTGACTCTCTTGCCCTACAAGTCGCTGCTCACTGTGGCCAGTGATGCAACAGCAGTGTCTGTGTGATTTTCATCACACTTCTGTCCTATGCCATTCTTACCAGAGTTGGCGGCACATAGATACCCAAATTTTGATAGTGTTGCTTTCTCAGGTGGTTGCTTTTGATTTGCTCAATATCAGTTGGCACTTCAGCTGCATCAAACTTCTTTTTTACCTCTTCAACAACAACATCAACAACAATCTTATGACACCTGTGTTGTCCTAGTTGCCTACAAAGACCAGTTAATCTAACAACACTGACAGTCTCTACTATCTTCTAATGGAGAAGATGTGTGTCCCACCATGTGTTCAACATTGTTGTGGCTATGTGGGCTGGCTGGGGAGGCAACAACTGTAATATGTTTTCATATGTTAAAGTGATGCTTGTACTGTGCTATAACACTTAACTTAGTCTTGCACTTGCTGCACAATAACACTGGCTCACAGTCGTGGTGAAAAGCTTTTGTATGTTGAGCAAATGAGTTGTATCCACTACAAAAAAAGTCAGTGATAGCACACATGTTGCTCTACCAGGCCTGGTGTGGTTCCTTCTGACACTGCTGCTGACGCGCTGCTGCTTGCCTCGTACACTGTTGCAGCTGCAGTAGACGTGGCAGTCTCTGTATCTATTGCTGCCGTGTCATCTGTCATGGTAACTTCCAAGTGGTACCGGGCTCACTTCTGCAACAGAGATGTTGTTTGCCCCTTGAGGGCTCTCATGATCAGGGCCAATAATTTCGTAGGCATTGTCTCCTGCATCGAAGAACCAATAAGAACAGCATGAATTAATAAACATAGCTCTAAAAAGTACAGACATCAAGACTTAACCACAAACTTTGCACATAAGCGACCGGGCTTAATGAATAATACTTGCAGGAGGAGTTACACAATTGTTTGTGTATATTACAGTAAAGCCTCATCAGAAGATATTCAAGAGGCACGGGAAACATGTCTCTCGAAACCAAAAATTTTGAGACACTGAGGAGCCAGACTAGATCACTTTATTATGCATCATCACTAAAGTATGTTTTGATATATCTGAAGGAATAAATGCTCAGGGTGGCTTAAAGGGCTCCTAAACCACTTCTCGACATTTTTTGAACATTTTAAGTAAACACGCGTATCGAAATCGGAATGCCGTCACGATCGACGAAGCCAAATGCCAGAGTGCGTAGCACTGCTGGAGCACCACAATATGAAGAAAATGACCCCGTGCGCCTCTCTGGACCTATCCTGCACCCCCCAGTTTGTCCTGACGTCACCAGGCTGTCTCTGATGATGTCACCAGTTTCCGGTGCTGTCGATTGGTCGAACGAAAGTGTACGACTGCTGGCAAGGCCTGCAAGCAAATACACACACTCCTTCTTCCTCGTCGCGTTGCGCGCGATGCCATTGTGGGCAGCCAATGGGGGCAAAGAAGAGAAACGCCAACAGAAGGGTCTCCCTATGAGGCTCTTCAACGCGAGTCACCATACAGTTCCGTTGTATTAGCGCCACCCCTCGCAGGACGACGGGCCAGCGCGGCAGCAACAGAGCTCGTTGGTGTTGGCCTGTCCCGTAACATTTGGAGGTGTACTAGGCAAGGAAAAGACGATACTGTCCATATGGCGTGTACCAGATGAAAGAGTAAAATGAGTGGGGACTACTTTTCGATAATCAAACACACGTAGCTCCACTATTACTGCACCGTTTCGAAAAATTCTTGTGGCTACCTGTTCATTGCCTTATTGTGTAGAACTGCAACACCGCAACAAAATTTCAACCTCGGTGGTTTAGGTGCCCTTTAAAGAAGACATTCACAGCTTTTTAGTGACTGTAGATTGTGTTAGCTTCCTTCCCAACTTCTGGAATTTAAACACTTCACTTTGCAAGCCTTGTTGCTCGCAGTACCTTTGAGGTGCTCTTAGACGCTCGTCAGCTTCAACTGCCGACACTTTCTGCCCTGCACTGTCCTCGTTGCCCTCCTTTTCTGGTTCATGCTAAAAGAGACATGCGCGATTGACTTGTGTAAGGATTGCGTGATCTTTACGCCCTTCGGAGCACACAAGGTGCACAAAGTGAATGTGTGTGGGTTGTGTCCCTTCGAAGTAGTGAATACTTAAAAAGTCATCCTTAGTAACAAAGGTGTCTCTTGTATACAGTATTGTTAACGTGGCAAACATCGGAAAACCAACCAAACCATTTTCAGATGTCTCTTACAACCAAGTGCATCTTGTAATGAGATTCTACTGTACTGAATATTTTTCAGCTATGGATCATCTGCATGTACATATAGTCACAAAGACATGTGTGGAATGGCGAATCGGGAAACAGTTCGTACTCTTACTTTTTGTCCCTAACATAAGCAGCTGATAACAATATGATAAAAAAGCAGGCAATGAGGCTAGAATGGAACATAATCCTTCAGCTCTAAACAGTTTTTTGGGCCCACATCATTCCCTCATATGACATAAGGAAACAACTTGATTGCAGTAATGGCTGCATGTGATCTGAGTTGATTGAAACAAACTATACGTAAGGTTGTCCTGTATGTAATTTTATCAGAGTGCTTTTTAGATGTCCTGCTGGTGATCCTGGCTGCGCGATGCTTCTCATGCTTTTTGGCACGATTCCTTTTTTTCCACTCCACTTTTTTTTCAGATTTTCTCCCCTTTCCCTTCCCCCTTGTGTAAAATAGCACACTTGAAGTATCAAATCTGTTTAACTAACGTGTGTATCAAACCTGTTAACATGTGTGCTTCTCTGTGGTCTGTGTTGTATTTTTGCGCTGCACAATTCAATTCAAGATGAAAGATGGAACGTCCCTGCCTTTAGTTTAATTGTGTGTGTGTGTGTGTATATGTCTCTCTCATGTTTTGAAATATATGTACATTCAGGAGTGCCTGCATGCCCTTCTCTCCTGCTCCTGTGACGAAAAGGAGAGCCTGTTTATGTACCATAGTAAAAAATTCAAAGGTTTTTGCTGTGCCCATTACATCCCTTATCATATGGATCTGTCACAATACAGAGTAGCAGTGGTCCATAATACTAGCCCATCCCAACATAATTATAAATTAACACATACCAACATGCTGCGAAACAGCTGTTGCAAAGCCGCTGGTGAAGGCAATTTCCGCAGCACTGCAGTGGTACAGCCGAGTTCCACCTGTATAGTGACAAATCCATATGCGTGTTAGCAACTCAGTAGTTGCTGATGGTTTCATAAGCTTTACACTACACAATAAAGTAATCTAGACAACTTTGTTGGAACAAATGCACATAATTAGGACACCACTTAAACACTAACACGATTAATTGCCCCCAATCTCTCACTCACTAAGGGATAATATTACTGAAACATCGGTGGAGAGCTCAGATTAACACAGCCCATAAAGGACAAGCGTCCTTTGAGGAAAACAGCTATAACAGCGGTTAGTTTTCTTGATCATTTTATGTGGTAGCTTTGATTTAAATGTCATGCAGTACTATAAAATACGAAGTGCCGCATTTCTAGCAGCAGAAGGCGTCGTCAGGCTCGTGGTACAACAGATTTTTGCACTGTTTGTCAGTGAGCCGACACATACAAAGAAAACCGAATTCACACATACATATACAGTGTCAAGTGCACTTCTCCTTCTGAAAACGCAGCCACCAGTTCCAATGGTGCTGAAAGGAAAGGTTATATAAAGTGTGAGACTGCATGGAACTGCCACTTATGACTGTAAATGTATGGTCTGCTGATTGCAGAGGTAGTCACATGCTATTTCTAGTCTCTTTTAGAAGCATTACTAAAGAACAAATTAAAATCTATTCATAAGTCACGAATTTCATGCATCCACAGTTTGGCTAAATAACCTGTGAGAAAAAGACATGTTTACCTGGAATAGCAACCTTTTTTCCTGCTGCAAAACTTTCCTTCAAATTAATGAAATAACTTTACAGCGTCATAATGCGTTTCTCGCAACTACTTGCCGGCAGTGGCGAGTTAGTGTTTATATCCGACTCATTGGGCGACAATACTGCCAAACACAAATGCTTCACGAACACGAGAACACGTCCCTCGCAGAGAATAGCAACCATATATGCCTCTGTGAGACATGATCGCACCTTTGTGGTCAAAATGTACATTAGAACGACATCACCATCTCATTAAAAAAAAAAGCCTCCGTACAAGGCAGCTGCCAACTGCATAATGTGAAATTGCAACTGATGTCCACTTACTGGTGGCCTGTGTTTGAGTCACTTTTGGCAGTTGACTGGGTGCTGAGAAATGCACGTCCTGGGTTGTCCCTGCAAAACATACAGGGTTATGTCAAATGTTGAAAATATATATATGCCGGCATTTCATCAGTCGCAAAACAAACGAGTAAACTAATAAACAACTGTAATGTAAACAGAGTACACATCATAAGATAGGCTGTCAACTGTTAATGCATTACGCAAAAAACCTAATGCATAGGGAAGACTATATGTATACACACGAAGCTGACACACAATTTAATTCGCTCTAGGTTTTTCCGTGCAGTATATTCAAATTATTATGTCTCGTGGTTAGAGCAAAATTAGTGTAAATTACGCACTAAATTATCTACCCTGGAAACTTTTCTTCAATATGCACCTGTGCGCGCTTCGAACGAGTAGCGTTGTAAAATTTACGTACATGGCATTTAACATAGTTGCTGAACACGGATTTCCTTTGCCCTGTATCGTGTACAGTGAGCTACATATATCTGCCCCCCCCCTTTTTTTGTACTAGCCATACTGCGTGCCACTGCACCTATACGCACGTCAATAAACCTCACGATACAGAAATAAAAAAAGCGCCAATCACCCATGCCTGCATGTTGTAGTGGGCCTAACCTAACCAAGCATGGGCTGTTGCTTTCTATAGTAAACACAGGCACAGTGCTCATTGCAAGTATGTATCATGTCGCTAAGCAAATATGCAATTTCATTGTACCACTATTTTTTTATCACATGGATATGTGTGTTGAGAGGCAAGACAAAAAGCAGTCACTTCTCAGAACTAATCAGCTTTCTTAAAACACATTTTTAACTTTTCAATGACACTTGCTGCTATGTGTTTGTCTCCAGTGAGCATACTTGATTTGACTTTCCAATCAGAGCCATTACATAAATATACCATGTTAAGATGACTGCCTGGAGCACGTGAGAATTTTCATCTTCGTGTAACATACTGTATCTTGATTTTGTTGACATTTGGTCAAATGGTACACCCAATATACCCACATACTAGTTTTCTTGTCAAAATAATATGCCAATGTATTTTGATTTTTTGGCATTGGCTCCTCTACACTACGTGAAGTCGCGCTGCACTGGCTCTTTCACATCCTCGTGTCCTTGCAGCTGCCTTCTTGCGTTATATAAAGCGGGTGCCTGAAAAATATCGTATGCAAAAGTCAACACAAGGACATGGTGCAAAACAACATCAAGACAGTCAAGGCAATGGCAATAAAAAAGTCTTAGCTCTTAGTCTTCCTAGTGAAATGCATGCAAAACATCCAAATGACTGCAACAGTCAACTGCTAAACTAACTTCAATTTTTAGATTTAAGCAAAAAAACAAACCACAGTTCATCCTTGTTTTTCATGAATATTAGAATACTCCTGCTAATGAATAGAATATTGGTCATTTTCAGACGTCATAGGTCTGTCATGAGTCTGGTGTATCGCAAACACCACTTGTGACACATCCTAAGCACGTGCCCAGTGTGCCCCCCCACCCCCCCGCACCATGCCTGGTTGTGCCACTGCTGAAGCCATAATTTGAGGATTATAGCTGCAAACATGATGCTCAGTAGGGATGAAAATATTGTCCTTCAGCTCAATGGATATATGGATGTGCCTATAAAAAAGGGCAACAAGGCTTATTATGGCAAGCTTACCCACATTTCAATACTAACAAGTTCACTGCGGCCTGCATCTAAGCTTACTAAAAGGCATGAACTTATTTTCATGCATGAGGTGCGCAGTGGAGTTCATTTTTGACAGACCCGACTACTGCTGCAGTTTGAAATCTAGCATTTTAGATTCTTGTAGGCATGTAAAAGTTGCAGTTAAACCGCAGTTATTAGTTTATTACACCATCCGATTGTTCTGTGTACGACAGAATGGTAACACGGAATTAAAGCAACATTTTATTTTGATATTTTATTTCTCTACTAAAAATATTCAAGCGATAAACACATCATAATCTGCCATGCTATAGCAAAATGCACACATTACGCTTGTAACACCCAGAGGAAGGCTGATTTAGCTGTTCATATGACATAACTCTGACACGCCAACTCATATTAGCAAATGCACAGGCATGTCCAAAACAATAAGCGTATGCAAAGCGCCCCTGCAATTGTAATTCCACACAGCAGCCGTTATATTCGATGCCGATGCGTAACTAGCTGCTCGACAATTCACCGAGTTCGTAGACATAAGCATCCTTTCAGTTTCGCACCGGGCACGAAAACCGCAACAGGAGACAAAACCAGACCTATAATCACACCATTTCAACATGAGCAAAAACAGTTCAGTCTTAGGGATAAACACTGTGAGAGCGATTTAGTGCGCGACGGCGACGAGCGACAAAACGGGCCGTCGCTTGAACAGATGGCTCGGTTCTGGAAATCTAGAAATCGTCGCTCGTCGCCCAGAAATGCTATGAGCGACTAGCCAATAGCGCGAAGCCGGAACTGGATGTACATACATCGCTCAAATACTACCGATTGTCGCGCGGAACGAGCAAATGATTCAATTTTTATACGTGCAAGGATAAGAACGTACTGCAAGACCTCCGGAAATATTTTATGCTACTTTTTATAGTAAAATACATCAACGTAAATTACTAAAGCACGCGTCACGCGTGACTGCAGCCCTCATGCCGGCAACACCGGGGAGGCGTCGCTCAAAATCGTCGCTCGCACGGAGTACGACTTGTAGGCGACGAGCGAACGCGACAGCAATCTCCGTCGCGTCGCTTGTAGCTGCCGCGCGCAAGATCGCTTATATGGGGTTTATACTTTTTTCATCATAAAACATGGATTCCTCATGCGTTTTCAGTAAGTTCAAGATAACGCGCCCAACTGACCTCTTGCAGCATGCAGCTGAATGCCTGCGGCAAAGTTTCTAACTAGCACTGGTGCTGCACGTAACTTCAGTGGTCGCAGATTCCCCCTGCGCGAGACACCGTCAAGCGCGCGGTTTATTTATAAAAAAAAAGCATGCTGCCAGCAAAATGACGGCTTCTGTTATGTGATTCCTTAGTTCAACAGCGTTCCGTACATAGTAGACTGCCAAACTGAATAAATTCAAACACGCAAAACGCACGCTAATCACGCTCCGCATAGGCTCGGAATCACGGGCTGGTGAACTAACCATTTTAAGCGTCCTCTCGCCTGGCGTCTTATTGAACATACCATAGTTCTGGCAGCGTTTGCGATTTTTAAAGCTCTTACTGACAACGGCAAAGTGATAAAATCACATGCAGTTATCGCGACGACTGGCTTTTTCGATTGACATCAAGAGACAGCGCGTACGCCTAGTCCTTTGTCAATCGCGTCGGCTAAGCGCAGCGACAACTTCCTGGCGATAGCATGACATATACGGAGAATGTGCACCTAAGTTAGAATTCACTTACCGTGGAGGATTTGTTGTTATATCCAAGGCATGACGAACGACTGTCGTGTTTTCGTGGCGACGCGAGATGGCTGCCACACGATCTCCCTCGGCTCGCCTTTGCTCGCTGGATGGATCTACTTTCTACGGTGCGGTGTTGTTCCGCGATCTTGAGCGCGCGCGCGCGCGGTGGAGCCACTCCGAGTGAAAAAGTAGAGCGCTCGCTACGCGTTCCTTTGAACTGCGGCGGCCTGTTTTCTTAGAAGCAAAACGATGTGTTCTTTGCTCAGCGTGCACGAATGATACATTGCCATGTTCGGGGCCAGCCACCTACAGTTGAAGCAGAAGATTACGCTACGTTTTGTTTTCTATTGCCGCAAGAGTCTCTCTTTTCTATTGTCGCAAGAGTCTTTTCACTCTCTCTCTCTGAAGGGGAGAGTGAAAAGCACATTTCACTCTCTCCTTGGTGACAGAGTGAACAATGCATTTCACTCTCCTCGACATTTTGCGAGAGTAAAACGACGCTTTGAAGAGTGAACCGGCAGCTTCACTCCTGCGATACCCTTCCTAGTTTTTAGAGTGTATGTATGTGCTCTTGCGCTGCGTTACTTCATTGGCGCATAGACCTCAGACTCTGCCCAGGCGGCGCTGCGGAAAAAAACCGTCACGAGCGCCCCCATAGCAGCATTGGCGCGAACTGAGTAGTGCAAGGAGAGCTGTTCGCAAGCGAAGGTGCATAGGCCACAATGGACCCTTCTCTTTCGTTTGTGTTGAGGTACGGTTGTTGAAGCTCAGCAGGGCGAAGTACGTGTACAATATAAAATAAATTCTCAGATGTTATTTCGGCGTGCTGCAGCTCGCAAGTACAGAGAGCGTCAGCTTTGTCTATAGACATATCAGCATAAAAATCTAAGCATTTCAAATCGGTTCATATCGAATATGTGCTGAACACAAAACTTAAGTATCTCCTATATTTTTATGTATTTTATCGTAATGTTCTGTATCGCAATTATTTACAGAGTAAATCCTTTCATACCCTTTTCCAGGGCAGCAAACAGAAAACGTTTTCCAAGGCAGCAAACAGCGTGCGATCATAACGAAAGTAAGCTTCCTACAGTGCCTACGCGCTCCATCTTTCTTTCTCGCAGGAACTACAGCATGGCTCAGTACCTTAAGTTGAACTTTTCGCCGACACTTCGAGCAACAAGCGCGCACAAATAAATGTAAATAAACGCGGCATTTTTTTTCATTACACAAGTGCGTTACTTCACAATTACTCATCCAGTGCTCTTACAGCAACTTTATTGCTCACATTTGAAAAACGCAGTCGAGCAGGCTCAGCACATTGCGAAGCGTGGTTGTTGTATCGGCGCAGGACATACAAAATACCGAAAGTAGAAATGAGCTCGCGATACAACGATGCTCTAGAACAGGATTTCGAATTCATAAACGAACCAAAATGTTTCGTTAAGCTGACCTGCCAAATCTCTCCGTTCCACTTGTTGAGTCAAGCGGAGGCGAGATATCGATGGCACATAAGCAGGATGGTTCGCAACGTTGTTTTTTCTGTTACCAACGAAGTGGCGGCTGCAGATTCTTGAGTTTTGGCTTGGTTACCACAGTCCTCTGTCAGGGCCACGCAACAAAATTACAGAAGAACAAAATTGTCGCACGTTCTCATGCGAGCCGCTGTGTTGTGAAGATCGAATGCAAGTAATCCGATTACCCAACAGGTTGAACGGCCCGTATCCAGTGCTCTCGCCTTTCCCCTTCACACGATCGCGACGGAAATCGGTAAAACTGAACGTTGTTATTCAGTCCTTCACGTTCATGGCAATTTACAACGCAACCGCAGCGTCGATTGCGGCGTTTCTTCGTAGCGCGCGGAGCTATCGCGGTTGCCGTCGTTTCCACCATCGGTCTGAAGAGTGAGCCAGCAAGCGCTTTATGGCAGTTCGGCGGCGCGCCCGACTAGCGTAGAAATTCATAGCTCTCTGTCTGGGTATTAAATGCGCAAAACACTCGCAATACGGACCAAAATCTAGTTAAATCGTTGTTTCGCAGTCGCTAGCTGCATAGGCAACTTAGCAAGGGAGTCGGGCTTCGCACTACTCAATTACTGCCTCTTCACACCGGCAGGTGGCGCTACGCGTCTTGCAAAACTCCAGAGTCTGACGTCCATTCGGACGTGCGGCGGCGTGCGTTTTGTTTCCCTCGTTCGTGCGCTCGTTGTTCTACCGCTGTGGATTTTTCGTGCTTGTTCGCCCCGGAGATCACCCTGCTAACCGCCCCCGACTCATTCACATAGAAGGTGAGCGAGATTTGAGCAGTGTTTCGAATTTCCCTTGTTCGTTCATTGCAATGCGATTTGACAATGTACGGAAACAGAGGTACCATTCAGCAAAAAAGGCGGGAAAGTGAGCACAGCGCCTGTGCGTCTCTGCTCGTTTTCATTGCTCGTGTATACTTACCGTTGCGAGAATCGGTTGTATATAGCGCTAGATTTGCGTTTTAGAACTTGGAGTTTTCTCACGGCTTAATATCGCTGTGCATTTGCGGCGACGCAATCAGATCTGGCTGCGGTACGTGCCACCTAAAAACGGACATGTGCGCAGCGCTTTTTGGTACAAGGTTCGAGCACCGATTTAATTAGCCTTTTTATGAGCGCTCGCGCTACGCTGTTTTGGAGGAAAACAAAAATGCGACGTGAAATCATCGTTCGCGCCAAGCCGTCCAGTGACTACGTACAGGGTCGTCCACTCTTAGTTAGAATGCCGCTCCGTGCTGCCGGCGCTCCGCGGGGCGCCTCTGTCGGGCGCCGGAGAAACTATTGCGCAGGTGCAGCGCAGGCGCAGCGGGGCTTCGCGCGTCGTCTGCTACAGTGCGCCCTGTATTGCGGTGAAGTGGACTTCAAATTTGCATGCCTCCGCAGAACGCCGATCGGAGAAACGTTTCTGAATAAACAAAAGACTGCTGAGAAGCCTATGAGCTGCTTTTATCCCGTTGCAGCAACCGGCGCTCTCGGTCTAGACAGGCGGGAATCACATTTTGGGCCGCAGTGGTGATACGGCAACGTTCTTGTAGTCTTATTCGCCGAATGACTCGCGAAAGCAGTTGCACTCGGCGGCAGAAAGTTGGGTGACTTGACGGTTTACATCTTTAGATAACCTTCGTCATAGAAATTTCGCAACCGGGAAGCTGCATTGTCACGTTAAACCGAAGGAAAGGTTATGCTTTTAGCGCTCATCCGAAAGTCCTGATGGAAATGTTAGAGGCAGATTGAAAGGCGGCTGACTAAATTGTCCACATACCCAATTCAACATGTCCTGCTTCAATACGCCAGCCACACACTTGGAACTTAGCGGGCACACATGTGTGTACGGCATATTTTCCTACAGCCAGCTATGAACTGTAAAAGTCCTTGGAGGCACATAGATGTTTATTAACTGCGGGAAGGCGAAAGCCGTTTGCGACTCACTCCACTGAGTTGAATTTGCCGCGCTTGAATTCATTTCGTGACAGATGAGAAGCGCAGATGGCGCAAGCGTGGCAGAGGGATCATGTGACATCGCGACGCGCTGCACCGTGATGTCACGTGAAATTAAGGTCACGTGACCTAAAATCTAACGGACGGGCGCTAGTAGGAACAATTAAACGCTATCTCCTTAATAAATATCCTCTCAGCAACTACTTAAAGCCATGTAAAGCTGAAGACTGAGGTCCTGGTAAACCTTAGAGATTGTTTTCAAACGCTGATGAGTCTACCTGGCCGTCTACCTCCATCTGTGGGAAGGTAAAATAGGAGACTGAAAATGTAGCTCCACCTCCACTATTAGTATTCCGCTCCGATTAATTTTCCTTGCGCCGAGATTTCAGCAGACAACAGCAGTCGTCTGCTAACACTTATTATCAGCTACTAAGCAAGACGCCAAAAATTAAAAATATTGGCGGATCGTAGTGTTGCAGCAGTAGCATAAAGCTTCGAATATTACGCGGCGCGCATTTTCTCCCCGGTATGCTTATTTGTGTGTTTCAACTTCACCAGGCACGCAGGAAACTTTGCTACGGTTGCTGCAACGGGATAAAAGCAGCTGATAGGCTTCTCAGCAGTCTTTTGTTTATTCAGAAACGTTTCTCCGATCGGCGTTCTGCGGAGGCAGTGCAAATTTGAAGCCCACTTCACCGCAATACAGGGCGCGCTGTAGCAGACGACGCGCGAAGCCTCGCCTGCGGCTCTCACTGCACCTGCGCAATAGTTTCTCCGGCGCCCGACAGAGGCGCCCCGCGGAGCGCCAGCAGCCCGGAACGGCATTCTAACTAAGAGTGGACGACCCTGTACGCGTGGCGTCAGCACCCTCCTAGCAGCGCGGGATCGGCGACAGATGCATGCGTGGCGTGCGAGGCAAATGGAAGGTACTCTGCTGCGCTGTCGCTTCAGGAGTGCCCCGCATTGCTACAAGGCCGTTGACGCGCCGTGCTGTCGCCGCCCGCGCTATATTAATATAAAATTGCCAAGGTGTATTTGCGATCATATATTAGATATAAACGGGAAGTGCACTCGAATGCTACGAAATCATGGTGGATATATATGTACATGCCTTGACAATTTAACCACGTGTGTTTTGTTCTCCACCATTTCGTGCGCGTTTGGTTCTTTTTGTCCTGTTATACGTTCGACGTGTGCCATCACGCGCAAAGGGCTTCGCGCAAGCGTCTTACAATCACGGAAAAGGCAGATTTCTGGGCATTCTAGGTTTGACAATTAAGAGGAAGCTTTAGCTCGGCCGCTCCTATCAAAATACACGGGAAATGAGAAATAGTCTTTCTCAGGAACCACTGCTCCAATTTCATGAGGTTTGTCGCATTTAAAAGAGAACGTTAGAATCCAGTAACTGTTGGTTGCGAATTTTTTTTATTTATGTCATCAATTTGTTAATAAAAATTTTTAAAATCGTAAATTCTCAGAAAGTAATACTTTCATGTTTACAACTCTGTCACTCAGCAATGAAAAACGATATCACAGTTCTGTAAGTTGTACCTAATAGTACATCTAAAGCGAACAAGATTGGTATGTTACACATGGCTTTAAGAGAACGACTAATATGTCAGTGGACTTTGAAAAACCCTTGAAAACAATGTATCAAATTCACTTAGGATATAAATTGGCATATCAAATTTGTCCGCTTTAGAGGATCTAATGAATGCAGTTTATACAGAACTGCGTGATATCTATTCGTGGCACAGAGCTATGAATTTCTAATCTTCGTGCTTCTATTTTTCCAAACTTAAATTTGAAAATTTCTTGAAAGAACTCTCCCACTAAATCAAAATTCCAGTTGCAACAGTCACTAAAATTTAACTTTCTCCCTCATGTGCAACAGGTGTCATTAAAATCGATCTAGGGGTAACCTCAAAAAACATTTCTGTATTTTACATGTATTTGAACAGGCGGCACCATAGTTGGGCCCGAGCTACGCTTCCTCTTAAGGGGATCCAACTTTAAAAAATAATGTCATTAATTGAAACATCAACTCCTTGCCACTTTGGTGACTCATTGATTTGAGAGGGAACGAGAACGCGGCAAATTTGCCGTGTCGTCCTACTGTGGTTGCAGATTGCATGTATGCATTATCGACAAAATATCATAAATGTCTAGAAGTAAATAGTTGTCAAATAGTTATTTTTGCTCTGAATTAGCGCAGTATATATAAAGAGGGCACATAAAAGGGGAGCTCATTCTTGTGTATTAAATAACACTTTGGCACACGCTTGTAACAGTGCTTTCTCTGTGGAGCATTTCTGTGGAAAACTGAAAGGCAGCACACCTTAGTAGCAGCTAGCGGATAGACCAATAAAAACATCTAAAAGTGATTTTATAGGAAGGAGCTGCCTTTAGATGTGGCCAAAACAATTGAATGCATGTCCAGAAACAGTTTTTAAAATTAGGCAATGGATTAAAAATAAAATAAGTATTTGCCCACCTCACACTGCCAGTGGCACAAACAGCCACATTTTAATAACGTCAATCATTTATTTATATCCATCCATTTATGTGAGCTTAAAGGGACACTAAAGTGAAAAATTATTTCTTCTGCATCAGTAAATTACCGCTCCACAACACCAAAAACACCACTCTTACAACGATAAGATGTTTGGTGAACCAGAAAAAGCGCAAGAATGAAATACGGGTGGCGACGCCTACTTAAGTTCCCGCACCTGGGGGCTGTGACGTCTTGGATTTTGATGGCATTTTCTAGGGCCTACTAATTATATATAGCGGTACAGATTGACTACATTGTGTTCTAAAGGAACCAAGTATTAAACATGGCAAGTTTCGGGAACATTTATTCAGCCAACGTGGCCCCAAATGCGAAAACATACTTTGGAATCCCTGACGTCACGCTGACGTACCGGCGCTGGGGTTTCGGCGCGAAATTCAAATACTGATACTTGGACCTTCATTTTCTTATCTAATATTCAAACTATCTTTTTGAAATGACTGCCTGCAGGGTTCTCAAACAATGTTTTATTAGTCTAAACTGATTTATTGTTTCCCTTTAGTGTCGCTTTAAAGCCAGCCAATGTAACCCTTTTGATTGTTGCTTTTGGTGCGTCACGACTTCACATTTTAATGCTGGCATCTGGTTTTTTCAGATTCAAACGCCCTGACCTCACGGAAGGTTATCGACGCTTCATGTACACTTGAGGAAGTGAAGATTATTGGCCATCGAGGTTTGTTGAATGGAGTTCACGTACCCTAAAACTTCACTGTGTGAAAATATGTCATTACAGTATGTGTTCTTTCTTAAGATACCTTGAAGGCAGCCCTTGAAAGATGAACGAGTCACTGGACGCATCCTATTTGAGGCAGTCCCGGATCAACAACGGAGAACGAAAAAGCTGAGAAAGCGTAGAATAATTTACGACTCCTCGGGCACGGATGATGTTGATGAGCTAATGGACTTGGGAACACAGCCATCATGTCACACTAAAGGTAATTTTTTTCTATTTACTTTTTGATAAAATATGCTGCTTGTCCTTTGAAATATTGCAGCCCATTGCATTTCCTTTGAATGGGACTGCTGTTGTTTTATAATCACAATTACAGTATATATATCATATCCATGGAATCTATAGCGTCTTTATGTTTTTGTTCAGGCATTTATTGACATTGTTTATGTTGAGTCAGATTTATTAACAGCTTCCATGTTGCCACCTGCACCGAAACCGCAATCAATCGCCCCGTGCTTAAGTGCTGTGGTACTGACATGCCCGATTGAGAGTTCACCTAGCACACCGCCAGTGACCAGAGGACTATTTGAGCTGTCTACCTCCTCTTTAATTGCATCGCAGTCAGGTACAGCAGTATGCAATTATTAAAAAGTGCATGCAAGTGCAAGGTTCTAACATTTTTTCACCCAGTGTCACTTAGAGCAGGTTTACTAACAGTAATTTTTGAAATGTTGCTGTTAGTAATGGTGACCAATGTAGATTAAAAAAGCAAATTTAATTCTCGTAGAGAGAAAAGGAGCCTTCTTAGGGCATAGATTCATGTTATTCAGGAATGATACTTGGCCCAAACTTAACGAATCAAAACCTTTATCATCTGTATTCATATGTTATTGGTCTCTACTTTTTCACTACCGTGACTGCATGTTTGTAGTTCCTGCAGCAGGGTGTACGAGAAACATATTGGTAGTATTGTCTACTTGCCAGCACCGCTGTTGCACGGAAATGCACTGGCCAGCAGAAACTGAACAAAGGTGTGATGAGGGGGGGGGGGAACCTTCTATCTTCGTGAACTAGGTTAAATTGCACAGCTGACCCTGTAATTCTGAGCAACTTACATCTATGGATAAATTTTGCAACATTAGATTTTTTTGCAAACATTCCAGGTTTTCAAAATAAAGAATGTCGTCTGGTGTGCAGCTGTCATCATACGCACAATTTTTTATGTTCTTGTGACCAACTATATTTACTAATTCCAGAGAGTGCGTGTTCATCTCAAGACATCATGTCACTGGGCCCAAGACTTGCTCAGCATCGTATGCCGACGCCATGTCAAACACCCAGGGCTGGTAATCCGCATCAGGAAACACCACGTTCTGACGCATGTACTACGAACATAAATGACTATCTCTGCATTCTAAATTTCTTCAGCTGGTACAATGTGTCTTTCACCTCTGTTTGGCTGCTTGGAACCATCACCACTCACATAGTTGAAACTAAAATTTGTGGTTTCCTCTGGTTTGCACAGCTGCAAACACCCGGGCTCTACTGTCAGGATACGAGGGGTGTGCAAATATTCCATATTTATAATGCAATTCGAATAGGACCTGCAGTTTGATTCAAAACTCACTATTCAGAATTGTTGAGTATTTGTTTCCCTTCGGATATCAGGGGAATAACAACACTTACCACCAGCCTATAGGAATGAAGACAAATGCAAGTGGAGACTTTCTAATGATTAGGCTGCGAGGCAGCAGGAGCTGCTATGCCGAATTACCAAATTTTGCCTCTGTAGTACTATTGAACTAGCTAAGTGACATATCTAATGAATGAATTGGATTTATTGATAGGAAAGACAGAGAGGTCGACCTGAGCTAGTGCGCTCTAGTCTGCTACTCTGCACTGGGGAAGAGGGAAGGGGAGTGAAAGTACGGGGATGGATGATCATGATAAGAGAAGTGGTGAGTGCTTATGTACATGAGACGGTTGTCTTGCTAGAGCCGCTCGTCGAGCTAGGTGTCCTGCAGAAACTTCAACGATACTTTTTTTACACGTATTGAAACTGCAGTGTCAGGCCATGGGCCGAGGATAGCTTCCTCCGACAGTGGTTGACTGCCAACGCTGGCTAAGAAACTTTCTAACGTCCTTCGCTCCAGCATATATGCTGGGCAGTCGCACAGTAGGTGTTGCAGTGTTTCAGGCGTCTGGCAGTGATCACAATCAGGGCTGTTCGATTGGCCGATGAGGTGCGCGTAGCGACGGGTGAAAGCAACGCCGAGCCGAATCCTGTGTAGCAATGACGTTTTGCTCCGTGTAAGCTTCGGGGGCAAACAGAATTTACCGTCTGGGTCAATCATATGTAGACGTCTGTGAATGTTGTCATAGTGGGCTCTGTAAGCTATTGTAAGGTCCTGCATGAGTGCCTTGATCATGGAGTTGGTGTCAGGTCGTGAGTAGGCAATCGGTACTTCATCAGAGGAAGAGGACGCCGATCTTGCCTCACTGTCAGTGAGTTCATTGCGAAAAACACCACAATGACTAGGCACCCATTCAAAGGTGATCACGTGGCCACTTAACTCCACGTGACCACCTTTCCATGGGTGCCTAGTCATTGTGGTGTTTTTGGCAATGAACTCGCTGACAGAGAGGCAAGATCGGCGTCCTCATGTATTACAAATGAGTTGTTTCTTTTTTATAACAAAAGTGATTAAGGCCTGTTTTGAGATTGCTTGGTTAAAACTCGTTGCCTAAAAATATAAGCGGATGAAAGTTTTTATTTCTAGCGGTAGGAGCGTTTCCTGCCACTGTGTAAATGAGCTGTCATTTGCTTATCGCAGTGGTTCTTGCATTATCAAAACATGCGCTGCATTTCTTTCTTGTTGGAATTCGTTATTGTTATACAATAATTTCATGTTGCTGTGGTCACTGCCTTTCCTTAATTGCAGGGAGCTTTTGCCCATCTCCTGTCACTCGGAATGCCCCTGCCTCACGAGATCCAGTTCCCTCTAGACAAGGTATGGCGAAACTAACATTTTTGTGCAGAGAGGTACTCAGCATTGATAGTAACGTGGCTAAGTCTCCTGTATTTGGCTGAACATTGTGTCTCTATCAGGGGCCTGATGCCTGTGTTTTAAATTAGGCTACAAGTGATACTAGCATAAGTACTTCCAAGCTCTATGATCTATAGGCTAAAAGTATGTTTAAACCAATCCAGTTAGCATTTTTTTTAATTTGGCTAGTTGTCTAAAAGAGCTATGAATTGGGCTAGTTGGTGTGCATTCGTTTTTTGTTGTGCTACGTACAGTAGGACACAACAGGACAACAAGATGACAGTCGTCGCTAAAGAAAAAGATAAGATAACCAGGGAAATCCTAGAAGCTTTAGAAATAGAAGAAAAACACAACTGCGTGAGCACCCTTTAATCATACAAACAAAAGGCGAAATTACTTACGCAAAGAATGCATACATACACAGAATGCACTTATAGAATCATAACAACCAGAAACGTGAGAACGCGATCTGAGTGTAGCTGCTGTAATCATAGTTCACGCAGTCGCAATACTTCGTTATGTGCTTTAAAAAAATGTGGTATGATCTGACAATAAACCAGCTGGTAGTTTGCGCTCCCGTGTGTCACTTCGTGTCCGCTTCATATTCAGTGTCCGGTTTATCCCTGTTGCATCCTACTGTACATAGCACAAGAAAAAATAAATGTTGGCTAGTTGTAACCATCATTGTTGGTATAATTAGGCGAAAATATTTGGGGTTTGAGTCAGATTTTCTCTGCATATAGTTTTATAAATATATGTACAATGCCTAATTTTGTTTCTTTTCTAACCACTAGATGATCGTATTCTGTTAACATCTGATGAAACATATATTTAGTAATATCTGTTTTATGAGTGCTTGTAACTTACTCTTGTTCAGAGTTTTCCTTTTATGTTTGACCGATTAGACCCGACATTCTTTTGCCCTTCTGCTTGAATGAGGTTTTCACAGAAACCTAAATATTCTCTATATACTTGTACATTTTATATATGAAACGATGATACCATTAGTATAAATGCTCGGATATTGTTTACAGAAGAAAGCAGCCGATGCCCCACACTTCAGGAAATACTTGATTTTGTACAATAGCTTCACATGAGACAGCTAGGTAAGAATCACATTACATGCAGTGCTTGATAGAGCAAACACTGATACTTTCCTGTGTTGGTAAAGGGACTAACAACAAATTTCATTCTTAGAACTTAGCCTTGCTGGTTCACCCTGATTACTTTGTTTCATGAACATGAATGCGTTTTGAATGAAAAAATTGCAAGGGGTTTGAAAATATCGCATTTTAGTCATGTGAAATATTGCCTGGATAGCCAAAACTTGCGTGATGTAACTACACCGAAGCACTACAAATATCTGTAAAAGCTGATTTCTTGGGGAATTAGGAATTCGGCAAGGTGGAAAAGTTAAACTATAGACCTTCTTATCGGGCAAGGATGGCTTGTGCAAGCTGATGCGGTGCTGCTTGAATGTGTTGCCGTTGCGTGCTGTGGAACGATTTGGACATGTTTTAGATTGTTTTCCGACACTTTAAGTGATGTCAATTCATATGAGGTCAATGGGAAGCCTCTGTGTAGCCTTTAAGTGCAGTCGTAAGCACAGTGTGCGAGAATTTCTCTTGGCTGCATATATGCTTGCAACGTGCATCAGCAGCTTAGGTGTGCACGTGCTGTTAACTATTTTCACAGTATCGGTTTCCGCTTGACGAGGAGCAGCGATGTCTGAATGGCCATTGTGAATTGGAAAATCTTTTCATTGTGATCACTTGTTGTGGGAACTAAAACAGAAAAGAGTGCTCGTGTATGGCCAACCCAGTGCTACCCGGAAGCGCCAATCGTGATAAAATATTTGCATTGGTCACCAGCATAGTTCTCATGCATTTCAAGTCTAGTAGACTTGAAATCACCATGCTATATCTGCACGAGCCTCCTGTATGGCGTTACTTAACACAGCGATCGCTGCGGTTGGTAAACGAGCATGATACATATAGCTTTGTGCGTCGGCATTGCCTTTTTGCCGTGTAAAGCAGTAACGTCCAAAGGGGATAGCACAGAAAGAATCTAGCGGCTATTTGCGAGGACGCAATTTCCGTAAGACGAGTGAGGTGTCGTAGAGGATGGGATGA
Source organism: Dermacentor andersoni (assembly GCF_023375885.2). Lineage (NCBI taxonomy): Eukaryota > Metazoa > Arthropoda > Arachnida > Ixodida > Ixodidae > Dermacentor > Dermacentor andersoni. Next base: position 82,656,938 of record NC_092816.1, read on the forward strand.
ACAAAGCCAAAAAAACCTGTTCTCATCCTCCTCTTCCGCGAGAAAAAAAAAAGAAAATGGGCTAACGTCGCAATAAGACCTTGCATGGTCATGCCGCATGCTTGGATCATGTGCTACAAGGAACAACCAGATCTATAACCCACCAACTACCACTGCTTCGGACGCTCGCGCAGTGTACAGATGGGCATTCGACAAGTGTAATTCACTATATACGGTATGCTGTTATTACCAACAAAAACTTTGTTATTCCCATTCGCCTCTGTAATGCCTTCGGGCCTTGAGGGTGCTAAACTACAGCTTAAAACTAAATGAGAAAGCTGCAGTGAGGTTACATTAGTGAAAAACATTTTCAGAGATACCGACTGATCTTGAAGCCAATTGTAGGCTAAAATGCACGTGCACATCGTGCTGGGTGTTTCGTACATCTCAATGCCGCAGAAACTTTGGCCATGCTGACCTAAATTGCTTCAGTACATCTCACTGAACAGTTTCCCTCAAGAAGATGCCACGTTATACTAAATAGAGAGCGCGAAGCAAAAACAGCCATCAGAAGCTGCCGCCAGAGGTATACCTGTCATACAAAATGGAGTGCTCGCCCAAGCGAGCATGCCTACAGCCCATGGTTGGCGCCACTGCGTATGCAGCATGGCGGTGCCTGTGAAAAAAAAACGGTCTCTGCAGCAGCATAAAAATTATACCGTCTTTTAAGACGGGAAGATATGCATTCTTTCGGTACAAGTACCAGGTGCAGTTGAGCATTTTTGAGTATATGAGTGCTTTTTCTTAGGATATCCTAACGTTGAAATATTCTTTAGGATTCGAGAAGGAAGTCCTAAAGGCCCTTGGCGACATACTCTTCAACGTGAGAAGTGTGCGCAAGGAAAACGCCAGTGGGAGCCATGTTGTCATGAAGCTGCCCAGTCCCTGAGGAACTTCTGGCATTTGACAACTATCTCTCGGATCGAGACCACATGGACTTAGTGGTAAGCCACTATACTATAGGAAATAAGCTTTGCTGCCACCTGCACAATTATCTTGCCGGTAGTTTTGTGCATTATGAAAGTGCCAATTTTATACCCGTATAAAGGAGGCAGTGCATATCAGTTCGGAACTCTGTACTAATTGAATGTCGTGGTTATTAAGTGCGTGAGTTTGTAAGATATGCCATCGCTGGCTATAATGCATTCTGAAGTTGCAGGGACTTTTGTGCTGTTTTACCGGATGCATACTGCGAATTCATTGTGAATGGAATTGGCAAATAATTTATGCAAAGGTGATATTAAAACTAATGAACTAATCCTCCATGATATTTCTTTAAATTGCCAATTGACTGATGCATACTTAGCGCTCCTATATGCTCAAAGGTACAACCTCTGCATTTCGTTTTCTAGCATAGAGGCAGCCCCACTTATCGAGCTACTTATAGTCAAACCCGGATATATTGAACCCACATATAACGAATTATTGTGTATATCAAACAGCTGTAAAATCCCCTCGAATATGCCTGTATATACTTTTTACTCTATATATCTAGTTCTTGTGATTCCCATCATATTCAATATATCTGGGTTCGACTGAATGGATTACATATACACAGATAAACACATAATACTTATAACAGTGGGAGATAAGGTTCTGTGAATTTACAAAAACTGCATTTTACAGGAACTGAGGCCTGTCCACTTACTGCTTTTGTAACATTTAATGCCAACTTTTCACTACAGAAGGTTAGCTTGTGTCAGTTCGCAGGAGATTCTTTGCTGGTTTAAAGATATGGTAATTTAAGAGATAAAATGCTTTTTCCTATCATTGCAAGATTATCTTGCAATGACAAAATTCAAGGTGTAGTTTAGATGTTTGTCAGACCATTTAAGCATAACACAACAGTTCTTTACTGAACTTTTATTTAGATAGTAATATACGGACACTCCAAGTGCATTTATGCCGTCGGCGTTGCCGTGAGGTTCCGCATAAAATCCAACGGCGATAAAACCGTCGCTGCGCGCTGTGTGTGCGTGTGAAAGCGTGCGAGGGTAAGCTGCCGACCGCAGCTTATTCTCGAGCACGCGAGAGAGGAAGGTGGCCGGAAGCGCGCGGACTTAGTTCACTCGCGGTACACAGGGAGGAGGAGACGGTAGACGTGGGGGTGCGTTCTGCTTTCGTGGCCGCTGCTGACGGAGCTGCCGCGCGGGCACCGTACCTTGAAAGCGATCTGCTATGTGGCCGAAGTGTGCACCCGCGGGGCCTCATCTTCAAAGCAATCTGCGATGGGTACGAAGTACATAAGCCGAGTGCTGATAGCTTAGTATGTGCTGTGCTTTCGGCGTTCGCGTTGAATCGAGACAAGCGACAGTGGGAACGTCAATTTGCCTGCTGCTGCTGGCGTGCTTTCCAGGTTTTGAGGAGTTTCCGCGATCATCAAGCGAGATGTATTCATGTTTACGTGTACGCGCGTGACACCGTGCTTCTTTACTTAGTTAGTAAGCGAACATTTACAACTTTATACAGCTGATAAAACTACTATCCTTACTTCGGATAGCTGTCTACTAATTTGCGATCGCAATCGATTGTTCGCCTTTTGGGCGAAACTGCAACTTTTTTATTCATATATTGCAATTTGTGTTGCAGGTTGGCTATTTCTCTCTGAAAAGGTGGCAGCGATGCAGAAGACGGAGTTCGCAGAGTGCTCCGACAAATCGTTTCCAAGACAGTTGCACTGCAGTGCAGCTGGGGCGCTATAACGTAAAACTATTCCAAACTTTTCTGTTCCAATTCTGATATCACCCCTCCGCGATTGGTCAAAACTTTTTATGACCACCCCCCACTTCACCTGTCTGTCACGCGATGTCACAAAACCGCAATACCTCCCCATCTGATATGATGTGTACACACTGATTATTCATGATTTGACAGAACAAAAAAAAAAAACTTATTTCTGATTCGACCCCTTTTCGCCATTAGCCCTCGGCTATTGGTAAAGAGTTTTCGGGCTGCACCCACTTCACCTGCCTGTCACGAGACGTCACAAAACCGCAAAAACTAACCACGTCAAAGTGACGTGTACGCGATAAAGGTGCATTAATATTGCCGAACAAAACTGAATTTTTTTCGGAATAGCCGCAGGCTGCCCCGTTCCGAAAGGAATAAAAGATGGCTGCCGCCGATCGCTGAGACGCTGGCTACTCGCACCTGCAGGAGAGCATGGGGGTATTTGCGTATAATAAAGCTTCTTGCGTGACCGTGTAACGTTTTCAAGCACTTTCGGCACGTTGACTACATGATTCTGCCAATTCTTCTTTGCAGAGGGTCAGTCTTAGCGTCATTCTTAAGCTTCCGTTGCATGCCGCCGCGATTTTCGACCAGCCACCACAAGCTAAGTAAGGGAAAGCCGACCAATGGCAGAAGTCGGCTCCACCCTCTTCATCCGGTTATCGATTTTCAGTGCACTGGCTCTGCCCCAGTGAATCCCTCTCCACTTGAGCGTTCTCCTCGCCTCTTGTCAACCAATTAGATGGGACAAGCCGCTCAGTGTAGGCAATGTTATTCGTTTTCAAGCAAACAAAAGTGACCTCCTATGAACGAGGAGAGCGTTTGATTGGTCTGTTCAGACAACCCTGCGGGTGACCGCCCGGTGCTTGTGTAGGTGGTTACGCTAATATGACGTCAGGAAGTTGGAATAGAAACATATTGGAATAGTTTTACGCTATAGGGCCCCTGGGCCGGCTCCTCGGGGAATGAATTTCAATTCAAAAGCCTCACAAATGTGCTGCATCTTTTGCTTGGTAAGCATCAACGTAAAACAAATAGTCCTTTGTCTTCTGCTGCGGCTTTCAATATTTCCCCCATTACAAGATTTAGTGTTATATATACTTCTCTATGCTATGGTGTTGCAGTTACAGTTTAGATAAAATATTTGACCCTAATCAGTATATTACAGACACTCCATTAGTGATGTTCGTTAGGCAGCACGTGCTATAGATGCTGTTCTGCTCAGTTTTCAACAGTGGCTGGCCTCGTGAATACTCATAGCTGTGTCATCTAGAGTAACAGAGTCAACAAGGTTGAAACACAGCTTCGCTACAATCATTGCTTCCTCAGTTCAGAGCTGAATCACCTTAATTTGTGTTGTATGAACTTTCCTATTTTTGAAGCTCATAATGAAAGCAGGCACGCAATTTAGTGGTTTACTACTGAGCTACACAACTAAGAGATAGGTTGCTTAGGGGAAGACAGATTTATGCATTAAGGTGTGTAATTTTAAGGCGAAGCCTTAGGTGTCTATGTTGGCTGTGACATTGAAGAAAATTGGCCAGCACCGCAAGAAATGCTTGGATTGACGTCACATTTTTCGGGGAGGTCCCGGTAAACAAAGTAAATTGGTGGCTTTGAAAAAAAAATTGGTACGTTTCGGTCTGGTTGGGTATCAAACCCGGGCACACCGGAGTGCGAGACAAGCACGCTTACCTGAAGCCATGGCCGCTCCATTGTTCTAGCTTACTAAACGTATGCCTAGTGCGTGCCTGATTCCACACATGCCGTTGCAGCCATCTTGCTGTCTAACGGTGTGGCCTAGTGCATACAATAACATACAGCACTTTAGGTACTACGTTAAGTGTTCATATGTGGTGTTCAGGAGGTCGCCTTAGTGCCACACCTGTGCTTCGCATTGCGGCTCGTTATGTCTTACAAAGAAGTCTAGCCCTGACTGTATAACTTGATGCATCACCAATTGTCATACAAAGAAGTTCAACCCCAACTGTATAACTTAATGTATTAGCAAATGTGCAGCAGGCTTTCGCCTTCTTGTGTTACAAGAGCGTAACACCTGCCAAACCCTTTTTCACAGGTGCAACACGTGCCATCTTCGGCACGACTGATGCAGCTGTTGCAGACACCACCAAAAGGTGGCTGATGTTTGCTGCGGACCAAGAGGGAGGCCGGACACACAGATGGCGCGTCGCCTTGTTGACGCAATCCGACACAAGCCAAGACAGCACCTCGTATTCTCTAGAGTTTGATGTAGCCTCTTTTTCTAAAACAGTTCTGCTACATGTTATTCCACATATCAGGGGTGTAAAGCTTTCCCAGCGTGGCGCACAGCGCCTACAATGCACAAGCAACTTCAGTGCCTTTGCTTGCAACGATGTCCCGGTAGCACTCCCTGGCAAAGAGTATTGCAAAGTTTGCCAGAACTGGATGGACTTGAAGCCTATCCTTCAAGTTGATAACAAGTTTATCAACAAAAGCTTTTCTGGTTCCCTGCATTCAAACTTCAAATTCTGATGTGACTGACAATGTAATATCATTGCTGGCACAGAATTCTTTAAGGTTTGTCTTTAGGTCTTTCTGTGCCTCCGGCATGGTTATTGTAGATGTTATCACGTCCTGCAAGAGATCAACATGCAGCGACCTTGCTTGGAGGGCTCTGATAGCCTCTCAGTCAATGAGACATCACACATCATCAAAAGTGTGCCTACAAATCTCCCACTTAAGTTAAGCTTTAGCAGCCCAGCTGCCTTATTGTCACCCCTCTCATCTGCTTCCCGTGAGAGACTTGCTGTGATGGCTTGCAGATTATTTTGGACAGCATTACACGAGCCTCCAACACTAAGCCAGCGTGTGGCAGATGGCTCAGTAATCTTTGAGCCCACTGATTGACTGATGTGTTCAAATATGACTTTTTAAAATTATGTAACAGCTTATTCGTTCACGTAATTGCATTCACCCTTTCTTTTTTTGTGTGACATTTCATTTTTAGACAGCTGAATGATGTCATGTGGTTCGGCCACCTAAAAGAGAGCATTAGCTGTGCCTTCTGCGTTCCGTGGCTTGATATGTGCAATAATTTTTGTGATATAGTTTACTGCAGTCGCTATTAAGGAAGTTGATATATTCACTGATGTGTTCAAATATGCGTTTTTAAAATGCTGTAAGAGTTTATTTGTTCACATAATTGTGTTCCACCCTTTCCTTTTTTGTGATATTTCATTTTTGGACAGCCGAATGATGTGTGGTTCGGCCATCTGTGTCCCTTGTTAGCTTGATATGTGCAGTCATTTTCTGTAGTTTACAGCTGTCCCTGTTAAGGAACTGGATATATTGACTTATGTGTTCAAATAGCCGTTTTTAAAATGCTGAAACAGTTTATTTGTTCACACAATTGTGTTCCACCCTTTCCTTTCTTGTGATATTTCATTTTTGGACACCCGAATGATGTGTGGTTCGGCCATCTGTGTCCCTTGTTAGCTTGATATGTGCAGTCATTTTCTGTAGTTTACTGCTGTCCCTGTTAAGGAACTGGATATATTAACTCATGTGTTCAAATATGCGTTTTTAAAATGATGTAACAGTTTATTTGTTCACATAATTGTATTCCACCCTTTCCTTTTTTGTGATATTTCATTTTTAAACAGCTGAATGATGTGCGGTTCGACCATCTGCGTCCCTTGTTGGCTTGATATGTGCAATCATTTTCTGTGATATGGTTCACTGCTGTCCGTGTTAAGGAACTGAATATATGGACTCTTCACCGGTGTGTTCAATTCTGCCTTTTTAAAAAAATGATCTGACAGTTCATTTGTTCACGCAGTTGTGTATTCTATGCTTTCTTTGTGTTTAGACATGTTCCATCTGATGCTACTGTATTCTTCAGCGCAAAATAAAAATGAAACATCGAAAATGTTTGTGTTGTGACATATTTGGTGTGGTACAGATAAAAATGTACAAAAAAGTAGCAGGGCATTTATATGTAGCCAAGATAAAAAAACTAAAAAATTGGGGATAGAAATTGCATTGGCCAAAATGCTTGGCTTCCATAGCAAGAATATGCTTGGCTGTTGCATGGTGTTCCAATGCAGTGCCAGCTATGGCAACAGGTGCTTCCAATCGTTGGCAATGCATGGCCTTCCATTGCTTGGCCAATGGTAGGCTTGTCACTCCAGCCACGCACAGACCTTGCTTGGCCTCCAATAACTTTCCAATGATGGACAGCTTGGCCAATGATGATTTACCATGCTTGGTTCTAGCAAATTTTGCCGGTAGGGATGATATTGATCAGCGGCCGATTTGAGGAGGCCGGTAGGGCGTTGCTGGTGCCGTGTCGTCACGGCACAGGTATAACAATTGGCCACGTCGACTTTAATACCAGTGTCGGTGCTATCACCATTGCCGGCTTCAGAGAAGCATGATTGAGTACCGGGCAAAAGAAAAGTAGTGTACACCACCGATGCGAAACTGACATACAATTTGTTGTCATAAGAATTGCTATCATAACGTCAGAGTCGCTGTCACGACATCAAGCTGCTCCGACTTCAGAACTCTTGTTATCGCGACAGAACGTTTCTGTTGCAACTTCAGAACACTTGGTCTTCGCGACAGAATGCTTCTCTTGCGACATCAGAAGTTCTGTCATAACGCCAGAAATGTTTGCCGCAACTACAGAAATGTCAGGAACTTCTGTCGTACAACAGAAATTTCTGTAGTTGCGACAGGAATTCCTGTTGTGTTCAACTGGGCCCTACGGAAGCTTGTCGCATCGCATAACTTCAGTGCACTTCTGTTGTCATCATTGGGTACATGTTGCGAAGATATGTTTCTGTCGTACAACAGTTCTCTGTAGTACAACACAAGGTTGTCGCATTACTTTAGGAACACTTCTGTTATGACAACTGGGGGCCTGTTGCAACGATAGGTTCCTGTCGTACAACATTTTTCTGTAGTAGAACAGAAGTTGGTCACATTACTCCAGGAACACTTCTGTTTTGACACTTGCGGGTCTGTTGCTACAATAGGTTTCTGTAGTATTTAAACAGCTCTCTGTAGCGCTACAGAAATTTGTCAGTTTACTTCAGGAACATTTCTGTTGGGACAACAGGTTGCCTGTAGTGATGACAAATTTTTCTGTATGCTACAAAAATCTGTTGTAGAGCTTCAGCTTTCTGTTGTAACAACATACATACGACAGAGTGTACTTCAGTAGTCACAACAAGAAATGTCTATTGTGCATCAGAAAAGTCTGTCACTCCATCAGGAATCTGTAGTTACTACAGAAAAATCTTGTTATAGACCAGAAATTTCTGTAGTACTGAAGGCAACCTCTGTTGTCATTTCCAACTGGGATGTTCCCTTTGAATGAAGAAAAATAAAGAAAAATAAAGGGGCTGTGTTTTTGAACCCAAATTAATCGCAAAGACAGGCGAATCCACATAAATATGAGGTTCGTTCCATTAAATATACGTGCAACGTTAGTTTCAATGGAACCTACGTTGAGTGTACAACGGCGCATGTTTCGTTCAGTACGTGACCTTCAAATTGAATGTAACTGCCGCTGTGTGCATTCAGAAACGTAAAAGCCAGGGCCATGCGTCATCGCAATAACACTGACGCACTGACAAAACACGTTAGCCGCTGTAGGTCTTGCAAAAGTAGCTTTATGATATTGAATATTTTTTGTGCGCGTGTCAGCTCAGCCGTCCATTCGCAACATTTGTGTGCAGACGATATTCATTCAGTGCTAGGGACGTGTTTCGTGGCTCGCGAGTGAAAACAGCTGCCACGAGCGGGGATTCATTGAGGAAGGACGAGCCATCAACATGCTCGACGGAACTATGACTCACCAGAATCAGGCCGATGAATGGCACATAGCCGTGCACGGTCGTAAGAACGAAACAAAATATTAATGCCGTGGTACAGCATGGCTTTTTTCGTTCTGTACGTGACCTTCAAAGGGAATGTAAGTGCCGCTGTGTGCATTCAGAAACGTAAAAGCCAGGGCCGTGCGTCATCGCAATAACACTGACGCACTACCTGTCAAAACACGTTAGCCTTTGTAGGTGTTGCAAAAGTAGCTTTAAGATATTGAATATTTTTTCTGCGCGTGTAAGTTCAGCCATCCATTCCTGACATATCTTTACAGATGATATTCATTCAGCGCTAGGAACCTGTTCCGTGGCTCGCGAGTGAAAACAGCTGCAGTGAGGGGGGATTGATCAAGGAAGGACGAGCCATCAATATGCTCGGCGGAACTACCACTCACCAGAATCAGGCCGATGAACGGCACATAGCCGTGCATGGTCGTAAGAAATAAACAAAATATTAATGCCGTGGTACGGCAGTGCTTCTTTCGTTCTGTACGTGACCTTCAAAGTGAATGCAAGTGCCGCTATGTGCATTCGGAAAAGTAAACGTCAGGGCCGTGGGTCATCGCAATAACACTGACACACTACATGTCAAAACAAGGTAGCCGTTGTAGGTGTTGCAAAAGTAGCTGTGTCTTACTGAATATATTTTGTGCGCGTGTCAATTCAGCCGTCCATTCCTAACATATGTTCGCAGACGATATTCATATAGTGCTAGGGATGTTGTTGACGTGTTTCGTGGCTCACGAGTAAAAACAGCTGCCGTAAGGGGGAATCAACGAAGGACGAGCCACCAATATGCTCGGTGGAACTACGACTCACTATAATCAGGCTTCTGAATGGCACATAGCAGTGCATGGTTGTAAGAAAAAACAAAATATTACTTCCGTGGTACAACAGGGCTTGGTTGTTCAGTACGTGACCTTCAAAGTGAATGTAAGTGCTGCCATGTTCGTTCAGAAACGTAAAAGCCAGGGCCATGCGTCATCGCAATAACACTAACGCACGACATGTCAAAACACGTTAGCCGTTGTAGGCGTTGCAAAAGTAGCTTTAATATATTGATTATTTTTGTCCGCGTGTCAATTTAGCCTCCCATTCCTAAGATATGCTTACAAACGATTTTCATTTAGTGCCAGGGACGTGTTTCGTGACTCGCGAGTGAACACAGCTGCAGCGAGGGGGGATTGATCGAGGAAGGACGAGCCATCAATATGCTCGGCGGAACTACGACTCACCAGAATCAGTCCGATGAACCGCGCACAGCTGCGCCAGGTCGCAAGAAAAATACAAAATATTAATGTCATGGTGCAGCAGTGCTTCTTTCATTCTGTACGTGACTTTCAAAGTGAATGTCAATGCCGGCTTATGCATTCAGGAACGCAAAAGCCAGGACCGTGCGTCATCGCAATAACACTAACGCGCAAATGTCGAAACACGTTAGCTCGGTAGTCGCCAGTAGAATAATTTACAGTCGTGAATAAGCGAAGTAAGGTGTCCTGAGAGGTGTTTCTTATATTTTGTGAATGTTCTGTCAACATTTTTGCGTTCTTTAAGGATATCATTCTAGAAGTTAGGTTGAATATATGGATAGTTTTCTGATACATATTTTGAACTTGTATACGTTGCAGTCAACACCGTCTAGCTATCAGATAAAATTAAATTCTAATATGTGATTTTATTTGTGATAAATTATAAACACAAGGATACACAATGTATTCAGCATTACGTTCGATTAAGTAAGCCGTTAACGAATAGAGGAACTTGCAAGAATTCTTTTTCGTTGCCCTCTGCGTCTTAAAAAGCAATGCCAAATGCGGGAGTAAAGAATAGCACTCACACATTTTTGTGTTTCTTGTCATCAGAATGCGAAATTGGAGAAATCTCATTAGTTTTGCTTCCACTCATAGAAATTTCAAGCACGCGCTACGAGTCCTCTTTCCTGACTTCACTATAATTTCCATTGGCTCACACTACACCTGTTCCCTACGGACTGCTCGACTGTGTGCTCAATTTCTATCTGCGTTCCAATACTATCACAATATGCTAATGTTGCTTTTGCCTATTACAGTAACGTCACATTTATTGACCGCACTACAGCGCAGTAGTAGAATATTTTATGTAGCCATCAGCTCGTTCGCTCACGACATTGTTGTCACTGGTATAGCTGCCGCCACCGCGATTTATGAGACACATCTTAGGCGCCACTCAGAAAATTTTATGCTCCGTTTCGCTGCTGCTCTACGGGCTTAGGTAATCTTACACTATATTAAATGATTTAATAAATGAAACTTTTACTTTAAGAGTAGTCTGTATGCCCTCGACATCGTGTAGCTCTAAGTCGGCTCCACATGTGACCTGAGGAAGTTTACTTTTATTTCACGACCCGCAAATTATTCAACAAAGCTCTCATGGAATGTGCTCTCCTTGGAAAATTGTTTTCTGACACCGTACAACCTACTCATGTGGTTCAGAGATATTTACCTTCTGTAAGCGGGGGTGTTTGGCACAGGGGGTAAGACACTCGACTTCTTAGCATGGGGGCGTAGCTGCTAAACTAATCACCACCATCGATTTTTACAGCGAAGCCGTATATGACCATTATCCCTGGATTTCTTCGACTCCATAGCCAAAAACTCAACCAAGCACAGCGGAAGGCGTGAGCCGCGTGGCTCCTGGCGACACCAGAAGATGGTGGCCGCCTCCGCGCTTCTTCCGCATAGTGCGACATAGACCGTGCAGGGGAAGGCAAGAAAAAGAGCCAGAAAGCTCGCCATATTGCATAACCGGTAGAATGCAATGATAATATTTTTCAAGGATATCGGTTACGTGGCGAACACGATTCGGTAATGCCTTCCATGTGCTTTTCAACCCATGGAATTTTTGTGGGAGTTTTCTGCTTTATATCACTACCTGCTATTGATATTTCGCCTGGATAACGATACTCTTCCATAGATTCTGCGGGCTGAATGTCGCTCATGAATTTCTGGTATCTCACCAAGTTAGTGAAGGTTACCTTTATCTTTTCCATATTTTTGCGGGCCCACGTGAATGTAAAAGCATGAACACTGATTGGTTCTCAATGCCTTTTTTAAACTGCTCGACATTCAGTTCATTGCTATGAAAGTGACTTAATCCGTGCACTATTATTAGGATAAATATGAAACAGTAGAAATACATTTACCTGCAGTTTCTAGAGGTCTCCTTCACTGTGTTGGTTGCGAGATCCATCGTCGGCGCCAGCTCATTGTCGCATCGTAGCTATATAGGCTGTCTTCCTTTTTCACACACTATGTAATATTCGTGACGCTCGCAGTCACGCAGAGTGTAGGAACTCAGCGCACTCACTGAAGCAGCACCGGATCAGTTGTTTCTTCGGCATTGCGCCGTGAACAGTAGGTGCGCGTTGCGATCGGTAAAATCGCCGAAGCTATTGACAGTCTTATGGGATACACGGAAAGATTGCTTACGGAGGAACAGAACTATCCAAGAAATAGTGGTCATTGTCGAGCCTGATCACTACGTCGCGCACTGCAAGCTCGTTGTACGAGTTTGTTTACACTGGGCCTCTTGGATGTTAAGCCGCCATGCTCGCCCGGTGAATGGATGTGATGACTCCACCACAGCGTTCCCTCGTGGTACAATGCGAAGCGTACTAAATAACAAATTAGTGTAATACACATTCAGCGTAAATCTTAAAAGCTTTAAGATGCTTGTAAACCACATTCAAGTAACTAATAATATTGTACTAAATGCATTTGCTGTATAACTCGCTTGTGCATGTAATGCACACGGTGGAACGACAAACAAGATAAAGAAGACACGACCATGCACCCACGGTATGAACACGTGAGCCCCAGTTTGTCGACCGCCCAGAAGTCAATGCCCAAGGAATGATAGCCCCCCCCCCCCCCCCCCCCCAGAGTTAATCTAGAGAAACCAATTGAACTGGTGACTTGTCGAAAGATAAACTGTGTCTCAGTACCATTCGTGCTTTCATCTTAGGGTGTCACCAGAGCTCATGAAAATGCCCAGTTGCGCCAAACTCGGCGCCTCCTGCATAGCACCCCTGATGACGACACAAGCACCTGAGATGCTAACGCATTTAGAGACCGGATGACCGCCATACTTAACTAATATCTTTGTATTTATGTGCTATTACCAAAACAAAATGATTTATAATGTTGTATTGCATGTGTGAAAATGTACTGTTGTTTAGTTTTGAGCCAGATTGCGTTCCGTTTTTATATTGCAATATTTCTAAAAACCTAATATTTGTACAACTGCTTTCCTTGATTTTAAGAGTATACTGTCTGGTGTTTGTCGCAAACAATTGTATGACGTTTTTTTTTTTTTTCGATCCCTGTATTTGCTCCTATTTTTTTGCGCTTTCGATGTCTTTTGTCCCCCTCACACAATGATCCCATTAAAAGGAGCCTGTGAGTTATCTGAATAAATAAATAAATAAATTACTGAGTGGGACTGTGGTGGATATGATGTAATGATCGCTGCTTCCGTTAGTTGCTGTGTTTTCGCATTTGGATAATTATATGTTCTTGATGAAGGTGAGGTCGGGTAACATGTTTCTCGAGATGCGCTTAGTCACTCGGGTGGAATATTCTGGGTATGTGATGAGGATTCAGCCCAGCTCTAGGAAGGTTGTTCATAAGCTGGTCCCTTTTTGAGACAAGATTTATAGCCCCATGTCGATAGCTGAGCATTGAGGTCGCCGACTATAGTCACTCGAGAGGTTCTGGCATGGTTCTGTGATCTGGCGATAAGTCTGGAGGTAGCTACGACCCTGTTCTTTGGGCGGTGATAGACATTTAGATTGTATAGGGTTGGGTAAGCACTTTATGAGGAGGTTTCTACAAAGGTGTAGGATATATCTTCGATCTCGAGTTCTATCCTGTTAACAGTGATTTTTCTGTATCATCAGTGCCGTGGAGGGATGAACGCCCACGTCCACCTTCGCATTTAATGCCATGAAAGCAACAAGATTGGCGTTTACGCCAATTACATTAGGTTTGACTTTGGTTTAACATTAGGTTTGGCTGTAGAGTGATTGTGAATATAAGCGAGATCGCGTCTTTCATATCGGAACCCTATGTTGTTCCATAGCCAAATCATAACTTCATCGCTAGCCTTCACGAATACTTTGGGGTGTCCGCACGTGAACAACGGTAAGACTTGCTTAAGCAGTTAAAAGAAGGCAAATGATACAATGAACCAAGTCGATTTTTATGCTCCGCACTGTTGAATTGCCTATCAGAACTTTTTTAAACGATCGTGATTTTTTTTCTTACTTCGGAGTTCAAATTTCGTTCTGTACCTATAGATCATGCCGCCGGAGACGATCACCCACGCCGGAGACGGGGTCAGTGTGCTATCCCCCATCCCCTGTTTGTGCGTGGTCATGTGCGTGTGTTTCCGACGAAACTCCCTTCGAAACGAAAGGGCAACAAACCTCCAGGTTGGTGGGACCTGATGTCATCGATCTCCTGACGCCAGGCTGGGGAAGGCGACTGAACAATGACCACGCAGGTAATAAAAAGAGCGACGGACACCTGGAGTGATCGGCTGCTGCAACTTCTTCGTGAACATACTTTTCTGTACTACTTTGAATTTTCATGTCATTAGGTAATATAAACTTCTGTGTAAAACGTCCTGAATATCGGGCCCAGCCCCAAGTTCCTTTACTCCTTCACGAGCAAAGTACATTACACATCTCCGAACCCCCAGTCGCAACAGTACCTGTGCTTTGTATTTACGTTTAGTGAGATATAGCTGCTGCAAAATGAAATTTAACATGTTGGATATTTTATTACTGCGTATCAATTTAGCCGTCCATTCCTAACAAATTTTCACTTGTAATTTTCATTTAGTGTTAAGAAATGCTGTTGACGTTTTTTGTGGCTGGTAGTGAAGAAGGAGCTGCCACGAGCGGTGATTGATTGCGGAAGGGCGACATATCAATAGGCTCGGCCGAACTATGATTCGCCGGGATCGTGCCAATGAACCGTGTGCCGCCGTGATGGGTCATAAGAAAGCAAAACAATTAATGCCGTGGTGTAGCAATGCCTGTTTCATTCAGTACGTGACTTTCAAAGTGGATATCAGTGTCGCCCATTTGCATTCCGAAACGCAAAAGTTCAGTGCCGTGTGTCAGCGCCATAACACGGACGCTCCAAATGTCAAAAGACGTTAGCTCAGAAGTCGCCCTTTCAATAATTAACGCTAATGAATAAGCAAAGCATGGAATGCTGGGAGGTGCTTTTTAAAATTTATTTGTGAATCCTCTGTGGAAATTTTTTCGCCGTTAAACACTTCGTTTTAAAAGTTGGGTAGAGTAAATGGAAAATCTCCCCATAAATACATTGAACTGATCTAAGCGATAGTCAGCACCGTCCATTAGATAGAATTTATTTTATTATGCAGGTTTACTGTGATAAAATATACTTTTACGCATCACCCTCTCTGGCCATGTTGGTCTTGTCACAACGCACTATAAGCAATCTGTTCATCGTTACGTTCGATTAAGTTAGCGGCTAACTGTTAGCTTAACTTGGAAGAGTTCTTTTTCGGTACTTGTTGCGCCTCATAAAGTAACGCCAAATGTGGGTGTGAATTTACCACTGACATTCTTACAGTGTTTGGTGCTTCTTGTAGCCAATCAGCAGGCCAAATCAGACAGCTTTGGTTAGTTTAGCTTGCAGTCAATGGGAACTTGAAGCAGGCACTCGAACCCCTCTTCCGTGACTTCACAATTCATTGTTTGACAGTACGTCTGTTACGTATTGACTGCTCGAATGTGTGTCCGACTTCTCTCGACGAACCAATACCACCAAAATACGCCAACGTTGCTTTTGACTACTCCAGTAGCTTTAGATTGCAGGAGTACAACATATTATATAGCAATGAGCAGTTTCGGTCATGACAATGATAACATGACATGTTATCAATACAATATCTATCGGCACCACTATATATAGGACACAGCTATGGCACCATCTAAAAATTTGTTGATTTCGGTTCGCTGCTCCTCTATGTGTTTAGGTAATTTCACGTAATATTGAATGATTGAATAAACGAAACTTTTATTTTGAGAGCAGTTAGTTTGTCCGCGACACACGTTACACAGCGTAGTTTCAATTCGGATCGACACGTGACCCTAGACTTGCCTTTTGTTCCACCATCACCAAATCATTCAACAAAGCTTTTATAGAAAGTGTTCTCCATGGACATTTGCTTTCTACCACCGTACAACACATTCCTATAGTTCACACATATTCACCTTATTCTACAAGCGCGGGTGTTTAGCCCGGTGGGCAAAACACTCGGCTTCTTCGAGTGGGCTCGTAGTTTCGAAGCTCACCACCACTATCGTTTCTTTCACAGCGAAGCTGTATATGACTAGGATCCCAGGATTTCTTCGGCTTCACAGCCCAAAAGCTCCACCAATCACACTGGAGGGCGTACTCCGTGTGCGCCGCGGGGTCCGTGGGCATTATGCGGCGCTTCCATGCGGGGAAGACAAAAAAAAGTTCCACAATGCCTGCCGTCGCGCATAGTGCTCGACGCAAGCTCTTTCTGGAATAACTAACTATTGTATAAGCTGCAGTTCCAGGAAACGCCAACTTTTGCATACAAAGCAAGGAGTGACGTCACTACACTTTCACATATAAAAGAATAACCCACCTAGCTTCTGATCTAGTTTCTTTTGTGATTGCCTATGGAAATGTCACGTATATTTAGGACTACCCAAGTCAGCGTGACACGACGAGCGGCAACCGGAACAGCAGCGTCAATATGCATAACGGCATCGTTCTCATGCTAGGCAGGTGCAGCGGTTCCTGTACATGGAAGTCACGCAGAGTTAAGAGAGCTGAAGGGCAGTGCGAATACGGTGAGGCACGAAAGGAACAAGAACGTCAGTATGCACAATGGGGTCGTACTCATGCTCTCTAGGGCCAAGTTCAAGCCTACGTCAGGTTGGTCTATTGGGCCAGGTGATACAACTGTTTCTCTGATACCACCTTCACAGCATAGATTGGAGCCCAATTTTTTCCTGATGAAATGTGTTCTATTTCTCTTGTGCAGCGCATCGTGTTACGCGTTGCGCATAGATAGATGCCACGGGCAATTTTTTTATTGAAATGTATATTAGGAGAAGTTGGCGCCCTTATGGCGGCACCGCCTACTCCTTCTCACTTGGCAAAGGAAACAAATTTGCGTAAAGAGGCAGAATAGAGACACAAAATATATGACACTCTGTAGGACAAGGAATGAATAAAAAATATAGTTCAACAGTACATGAATCGCAAAGTTTTGTGCATGAGTTGAGTACACGTACGCATTCTAAAGTCAGATATTCTGAACAGCCAAAACACACAACACCTGTAATACGCTGCAAGTACAGAACAGAATTATACATATTGCGTAGAAGTTGCGATCACCACATAAGCCAGTTATGAACCACGAACAACATTTATGTTACTCATTTAGCGTATTCGGATCATCTGAAACCTAATATTTTCCCAAAATGTTGGTGTCCTCTAAATGCTTTGTCAGAGCAAGAAGTGTTCTTTTTTGAATTCCGCAGTTGGCCATCGGTCAAGTATCTTTTTTAGAGTGAATGGCCTTCCGTCTAATATCAACAAATTCGCTTGCAGTACCGTTCTTTGTGGATCGTATTTCGTGCACTCGAGGAGAAGATGATGCACATCTTCGTCTGAATGGCCACAATAACACTGCGGACAAGAGCCACGTTTTATCCTGCTCAAGATGTGTTTCATAAATGCAGTAACAAGACGCAGACGGTGTACCAATGTTTCAAATTTTTTTGTCGTCTCTGAGATTTTCCGGCATTGGTAAGTTTATACATGGGTCTTTAAAGTATAACTCCGAGTTTTCAGTTTGTTGATCAAGCCAGGTAGTTTTGCTGAGGAGAGAGGAAGTCTGTCTCAGGATCACAAGAACTTCACTACGCTATAGGGGAGGATTGTTGTCCCTGCGTTAATGTGCGCCCGATTCACAGCTGCGTCCGCTGCAGTCTTACCAGGAATATTGCAGTGCCTAGGTATCCACTGAAACGCAATAACGTGGCTCATTGCTCGTGCTTTTGTAAGTTATTTGAGCGTCTCACACAATAGCAAGGTGTTCAAAAATTGTCCTTATTGTTCTGAAGTAAAGTGAGAACGGCTTGCGAATCGCTAAAGATAACCTATTTTTGCGAATGCTTTTCTGATGTTATTAAACGCAGAGCACACAGGATTGCAAACAGTTCTGCTACGGTGGAAGATGTCTCTCGGGATAATCTAAATGTTTGGTCTAAGGCTAATGTGCAATGACGAATGTTGAAGTCAAGGAAGTTTTATGACGCGAACCATCTCATAAACGTGGATGTACTGGGGATATAATGAGTAAATTTGGAAGAGTGCCTGTTGTTGTGCGGCTACTATGAACATCTCTCTCTTAGTCAATGCCGTCAACCAATAATTCTATTTTAGAACATGCTAAGATCCATGGCGGGTGACTAACACCCACTTTGCATAATTCAAATCTTGGCAATAATGCTTTATGTTCTCGAACAACATCGTGAATTTTGCTTTTGTTTCTTTCGATAAGCGCGAGGTTCAATGGATGCTTCTCGTGTTAGGTTAAGATGCGATAAATATGTCGGCATGTTTTAAGCTTTCGCATGACTGGAAATGATGGTTGACGAGCTTCAGCAATTACTAAAGAGCTCGACGTTGCCTGCGGAACCCCAAGACACACTCGTAGCCCCCTTGCTTGTAAAAGTTGAAGACGCTCCTCAGAAGTTTGCGATTTCGTGGGTGAGTCGGCCGAGGGTGCTTGCGCCATAAAAGGCACCCGCGGCATACTTTCTTCGTCACACTTTGCTGGCCACCGCCGGGCCGACGGTGAACAGTTCCTCCGCCGGCTGCCAGAAAATATCAAGTATCGGGTTCAGGATAGGCGAGGCGTGGATACTATCACGAGAGCCGCCCATCTCGCTGAGGAGTACGCAACTCGTCTTGCGTTCGAAGGCAAAGAAGCTCCTAAGAATGAGATGAATAAATACAGACCCGACACGCCAAAGCGATGGTCAAAGTCGAGTGAGGATAAATCAAAGGAGCGGTCAGATTCGGTGAAAAATAGTGACGGCAACAGCAAGGGAAAGGAGGAGTCACCCGTGCGGAGGGCAGAAAATCAAAAGAAAAAGCTTTCAAGGAAAAGAAACCAGTAGTTTTCTACAACTGCCAGCAAGCGGGGCATATCTTCCGGGGGTTCAGAAATCGCAAGCTAGTGTTCATGTCAATAAGTAGTAACAAGGAATATCTGAAATGGCTAGAACCGTACATTCGAGACCTCGTTGTAAATGCAAAACCATGCAGGGTGCTTCGCGACTCGGCAGTCACAGTGGAAGTGATGCGTGGTGCGTAGTGATGCGTGCGAAGTGGTGCGTAGTCATACGTGGAGAAGGGCAAGTTCGCAGGAGAATGTGCTTGGCTAAGGCAAGCCGTAGAGGCCTCAACTGTTTGTGCACCCTGTGGCAGATATTCGCATCAAAATGCCTCTTGGAGTAGTGGACACTGAAGCCGTCGTCTCGCACATCTCCCGCCGCCATATACATATTTATTTTCTAACAAATCCGAGGATTTGCTGTGACGCAGGGGAATCGTGTTTAGTCAGGGCACAGTACAAGCCCTAACTCGTTCCAAGGCAAGGGAGCTCGCGGCCAAGGCTGTGTACGAATGTGCAGTGGTAAAGGAAACAGGTTCGACGGAGAATTCGTCAACCAGCACAAAACAGAACAGCCCTATAGGGGATATTGCGGAACGTACACTAGCTAATGAAGAGGTCAGGAACGCACCACAGCCTGAAATGTCTCGAAAGGCAGAATGCAGAAGAAAGTTATTGAATGTAAGCCCTGCCCCATTGGTTGCTTAACAGGAAAAAGATTCCACCCTGCGGAACCTAAGGCCAGACGCGAAAGAAGGTGTGGCCAAACAGAACGTAAAGTTCCTCAAGAAGGCAGGCGTCCTCTATAGAAAGTACACCAGTCGAAAAGGAGTGAAATTCGACCAACTCGTGGTGCCGCATCCCTATCGTGCGAAGCAGCTGCACCTGCTCCACGCAAGCTTTTGGACGGCGCATCTTGGCATTGGGAAAACAAAGGACCGCTTACTGCAGGAAATTTACTGGCCCGGCAGCTTTCGGGAAGTGGAAGCATTCGTGAGAATCTGCGACACAGGTCAACACAAAGGCGAACCCATAGATAAGGCTAAAATACCAATGAAACTTGTTCCCATTATCACGGAACCGTTTCACAGGCTGATATTAGACACAGTGTGACCATTTCGTGGAATGCAGCCTGCCTATCGGCATATTCTCACTGTACTATGCCCCGCAACGAAATTCCCAGAGGCGGTGCCCCTCAAAGAACTAAGCCTGGTTTAGATCATCAACACGCTTCTATCTTCGCGCGTGCGGTGTTTCCTGCAGAAATCCAGTCACATCAAGGATCCGCCTTTACGAGCGCACTGACCTCGACGTTTCTAGAAACGTGCGGTATTAAACTTATTCATAGCTCAATGTACCACCCGCAATAAAACGTGGTAGAGAAAGTACACTCAGTCCTGAAACTGCTTTTGCGAGCCTTTTGTTATGAGCACAAAGCCATTTGGGAGGTTTGCTTGCCTGCAGCAATGTTGGCGATTCGAACTGCACCGCACGAGTGAAAAGGTTTTTCACCTTCAGAGCTCGTTTATGGTCGCGGCCTTCGGTCCCCTCTTTGCATAGTTCGAGAAGCCTGGGAAGGCCGGTTGGACGACTCTTCGGCTGTGGCATACGTGCTTGAGCTGTTAGACCGACTGCACACATCTCAAGAATTAGCAGGGCCGGAAATCCCCAAGGCCCAAAGCAATGCTATGTATCCCTATGACAGGACGGCTCGAACGCGACGCTTTGAAGTTGGGGAAAAGGTAATGATTTTGAAACCTTCATTGAAAAACAAACTACAGATTCACTGGGAAGGACCGGTTGACATAATTAAAAATTATCGGATACAGATTACGTAATCATCATACCAGGAAAACTAAGGGCACCACAAGTGTACCAGCGCAATCTACTTAAACCCTACCGGGAGAGGGAGACCATTGGGAAAATGTCACTTAACCAGCCTGAGGAGATACCTGTCGACTTTCCGGAGTTAATATCAATAACGGGAGCAAAAGACATTCGCGAAACCATAGACAAGCTAGTAGAACAGGCGGAGTTGAATCCCAGTCAAAGGGCCGAACTGAGGGAACTCGTGTTAGAATTTACAGACATATTTTCATACACACCAAGCAGGACCACTGCGATCGTTTACGATATCGAGTTAACCTCATTGGACCCAGTTTGTTAGAAAGCTGATCACGTTTGACCTGGTCAACATCAAGTCATGGCCGCTGAAGTAAACAAGATGTTATAAATAGGTGTAATCGAGCGAGGTGAGAGTGATTGTACTTCGCCTCGTATCTGGGTTGAAGTCCCGGGAAAGGAGCTGCGACCGTGTGTCGACAACCGCAGGCTCAACGTAATCACGAAGGACCAGACCTACCCAATACCGCATATCGAGGAAATACTTTGGAGAGTGAGCAGTGCTAATTTCATCTATACGCTCGATTTAGTCAGAGGGTACTGGCAAGTTGCGTTGATCGAGACTGGAAGTAGGCTTGTGGCATTAATTTCCCCAATGGGAACATTTCGGCCAAATGTCCTGAGCTTTCGATTGAGGAATGCTCCCTATTGTTTCTCTATAGCCCTATGTACCAGGTGCTACGGGGAATGGAGCACTTTGCACTTCCATTTCTCGATGACATTACAGTCTTTTATTCATTACGGGCGGACCATATACAACACTTCCGAGCCGTGTTGTGTCGTCTACAAGAGGCCAACTTAACTGGCAAGGCTCCCAAACGCCAATTGTGGCGCTCGGAGGTTGCTTGTCAAGGTGATGTGATAGGGCAAGGTCATCGCCTGCCTGCAGAGGTTAAACTAGCCGCAATAGACAACTTCCCGGAACTACGCACCAAGTGGGACATCTTTGTTTGGCCGGTTATTAGCAAAGGTATATCCCGCGTTATTCCGAGATTGGAAGTTCTTTAACAGATGCTCTCAGAAAAACAGAACCACAAACGGCAAAGCGGGATGACGCAAAAGAAAAAACTTTTAGAAAGCACTAAGAGTGAGCCAGTGTTGAACGCGCCCGACTAATCTAAGCCATTCATTCTTCAGTGTGACGCCAGTGACCGGCGTATGGGGATGGTGCTTTGTCAAAAGAGATGACGAAAATGAACACCCTATACTGTACGCCCGAAGGAAGCTTTCAGTTTGTGAGGAAGCATACAGTGCATCAGAAAATGAATGCGCCTGCGTGTTATAGGTGGCGCAGACGCTCGCTTGCTATATCACTGGTTCATGGTTCACCATAGAGGCTGGCCACTGTCCCCTATGATGGCTGCTGTCCATGTCTACAAAAAAAGGCCGTCTTTCGCGCTTGAGCTTGACTCTTCAACCGTACAGCTTCGATATTCGCTATTAGAATGGTAAAATTAACGGCAATGCCGACGGTTTGATTCGTTGTCCCTAGAGTAGCTCACTCTTATTTCCGTGTCATTTTCACGTTGGTATATTTTTCATACGCCTTTACTTATTATCGCGAAGTTCTAGTGGATTGTTAGCTGATTTTAGTAACCACGTCTTCACGATTTCAAGAAATGGCTCTTTTTAACGTTTAAGGGGGGAGGACGGGCGTCACGGATGGGAAAAGAGTAGCGTTTTTTGATTCTGTAAAGCCTGGAGTGTCTTGGGGGAGGGTGGCCTTGTGCTCGCTTGCTTTGTGGTTGTGGGTCTGGCACTGTTCTGGAGCGATTGCTCGCAAAAACAGGAGACGAAAAGTTGCGAGACCAGTTTGCAACTCCAGTTTCACAGGACCGGACCAGGGAGAAAATGCGTACAAGAGCGCCACGAGTACTCATGAATGACTCCAAGGAATCTACAAGCTACGGACCTAGGGTTCGTCACCCCAGAGGGAAATTCTGCTGATGAAACGCCGATCCCTCGCACAGTGGCTGCTGGCCCCTACATGTTGGGATCGTCCTCTGCCGCCGGTAATGCTGTTACGATTGCCGAGTAACACTCCGGGCCAAAAGGGATGGTCGAAAGACCATGCCTAACCGCAACTGAGGATGCATCCCTCATTTGCTATGGTTGTCACGAGATGTCGGTCTGGCGGGCGCCCTGCAGTGATTACGGGCCCCTTTGTATGTGTGCGGGACCAAGGGGAGAACACTTTCCACGTACTGTGTGACTCTAGGGGAGAACTCTTTCCGCGAAATGTGCGGCTCAAGGGAAGCACCCTTCCCGCAAACTGTGCGACTCAAGGGGATATCCTTTCCGCGAACGAAACAAGACCCTCGGATGCCGCCAGCGGAGGCAAGCACGTGCAACGTCGCCTAGGAGTGAGGGAGCAGCCGCCAAGCACCGACGGGACTCGGTACATGTCACGTGACGTTGACGTGAGTAATACCGCCTGCGATTTTAGCGGGCCTATTTAAGCGACCCCGCAGTGTATTTTTTATTCATTCATTCCCTTGTTTTTTTATTCTGCACCAACCATGGAATAAACGGTGCAACTTTCGCACTAGAAATGCTCACGCCCCTGCCTGGCTGCCATGGTCTGCAGGACGCGTGCAGCCTGCCGACAACGCCACGCTACACCGTTGTAACGCCGCCAGAGGTTCGAGTATCCGGCTTCGCAACGACTGGTTGGCAGCGGTGGGATACGCTACCCAGAAGTAACGCCGGTCGAGGTTCGAGTAACCGGCGTCGCAACACGGGGAATCTGAGGACAGAAATTGTCGGGTTGGGATACGTGTGTGCCTGCCACACGTATCACCCTGCAAGGGGCCTAAAATGTGGCTGTAAATTGTATAAAATCTACGTGTAATAGCATTTTAGCAATGAGTAATCACGTGTACTATGAGCATTAAGATGCACTTCGAAAGAATGATGCGATATACAAAATACTTTAGATGCTCAAATTGGCTAGAACACCAGGGCCTAGAGCCATGCGCTAAACAAAACAACTATCATAACGGCATCCTACGGAAAGAGGATGCACTACGAACTTAATGGGCTTATAACATGTAGCACAACATCGCGTATTGTTTGCGCATTGCGCAACATTGCGCATTGTGTGTGTATTCATTGCGTCAAGTTTGCGCTCGCCTTCGTCTAGAGGCATCTGACTATAAGCGTCTCGCAAGTCAATGGTGCAGAAACATTCACCGCCACCTAAAGCTGCGAACATATCCTCGATTACAGAAATAGGATACTGTTTGATTGCGCAAAGAGGGTTCAATATGACTTTAAAATCGCTACATATTCGCACCGAACCAACTTTCTTTAGCACCGGCAGTATGGGCGTTGCCCAATCCGAATGGTTGACTTGTGATAAGACGCCAAGGTAAACGAGTTGGTCCAGCTACAAAGCTACCTTTTCGCGTAGAGCATTAGGAAGAGATCTAGCCTTACAAAACTTTGGTATTGCTCCATGTTTGAGTTGCAGGCTTGCTGGAGAAACCCTTCATTACGCCGAGTTTCGTGGTGAAGATGTCCTGGTAGTCCGTGAAAATGGCCTTAACCTTGCAGATGTCCATTTCACTCGCTTCTGTGGCTCCGCAGGCCGGAGTCGCATGTAGCACCGGAGCAACAGCCTTGTCCAACATCGTCAGCAGGGCCCTTTCGCATAAGCTTGGCCCTTCGCAGTCCAGCACTGTGAGGGGACCGTCCTCGAGCACGCCTTTGAAGCCCACACGCAATGTCAGGTCGCCAAGCACCGCTAACCGCCCTGCGTAGCAAGTCGATTGCACACGTGACGGCTTCTAGGCAGGCATATAGTTTCGATGCTTCATTTTACAGTTCCCGAGAAATGACACATACTGACGACTCAATGTGGACTGCCATAACTACTTGAACGCCACCCCATATAAATGAGCAGTGGATTGGTGGCTGAAGCAAATTTTTACGCCCCAAAGCCATTTTCCACAGGTGTACTTCGTCATTGTCATCGTCCATTGGCGTGGTTTCCGTTATAGCCAGTGCATTTGCGTTCATCGCTCTGGCAGCTAACGTTCCTCCGTTGTGCAGTTTTGACATTTCTTAGCAAGGTGTCTCTACCGCCCACAGCGATAGCAACGCGCATTTGCCCATCCACCCATGATAGTGTTTTCAGCTGCCACACCTTCCACATTCTAGATGTTCTTCAGCCGTTCTGCTTTCCCCTGAGGGCGTTTTCCGAGTCGCCTGAAATTTCAATAGATCCTTGAGCTAGGATGACATTTTCATAGCGTCGTTTTCCGCAGTTTCAGCTAAAATTGCGAGCGCTTTAGCCTCAGCTAGCGTGCTGTCGGCTTTTGCCAGTAGTTGCTTCAGTAGGGCCGTTGACCGAACACAATCCGATCTCCAGGGCGTTTCCAAAACTGCAGTTATCGGCTATGCGGCGTGTTTCCACCAGAAACTGCATGACATGTTCGCTTTCCAATATGGCAGCCAGTAAAAACTTGAAGCTCTCTGTTATTTCATGTCACTTCGGAGCATAGTACTCGTTCACCACCTCGACAAATTGCTCGAAGCTCAAAGATTTTGGGGCTCGCGGTGCGACCTTGCCAGCTAATACTTGCACGGTTTGTGTGCTCAATGCTGCCACGAGCAATCCTCTCTTGTTCGGTGAATCGGTGATTCCGTTAGCTTCAAAGTATGCATCTGCCTTAATGAGGTACGGCTTCCACTTATCTGTGTCTTCATTGAATACAAGGAGCATACGATGAGCTATGCTTCTCGTCAGCGAGGCTGCCTTCACGGTTGCCTATTCCGGGTATTCTTTCACCGAGAGGGGGTTATCCTGGCTCGTCATCACTGTAGCATAGGCACGGACCACCACGTTGGTGAGCGCATGTATGTACAGCGAACTGCTTCCCATACTTTATATACTCCTGCTTCACCGCCACTACAGGCAGTTGCTGCACTTGCAAATACCTTACAATTCATCAGCCCATAAAACAGTGAAAGCCTAAACATGGGCTAAAAGAGAAACTTCTTTGTGTAGAGCGTGCTTTATAATGGCGATTGTGGTCTCATTTTGAGCGAGAGTGAAACCAAATCAAAAGATTACGATGTTAATTGTTGTGGCGCGTAAAGCTTTGTGCTTACGCGCCACATATGACGTAGCATGAATGACGTAACAAGTGCATGACGAGGAGCGATGAAGAAGTCTCAATGACGGCGACGGCATGACAATACCATTAAAATGACGATGAAATGCAAAAGCATGTATCTGATGGAGTGAAGTCAAGGTAGAATATCGATAGCACGACGACACCATGCCATGAAGACGAAGGCATGGCCACACTAGTATGCCTCTGAAATCATGACGATGGTACGAGGACACGGTGATGACGACGGCTAGATGAAAAAGGAATGACAATGACTTGAAGACGATGGTATTTATATCACAGCACTACGAGAGTCGAATGAAGATGCTACATAGAAAATGATGCCGCCGCGACAGCATGACCACCAGGCGAATGTGCCTACTTGCCCAAGTTAGTAGACTACTTAGAGCGCAGGGTTGTGCAAGAGGCTTGATAGATAGAATTAAAGAGTCTGAATTTGGCAAAGAATGCTAATACAATTAAAATGTGCTACGCAGCATCATATATGTCTAATATTGCGGTGGCGTAACGCAAGAACACACTAACGACACTACCCCCAGATATAAGGCACACCGAGAAAAGAACTGGATAGGCGTATTCAATATTTCGTTTCTCTCAAAGAAAGCGCCAGAGGGTTGTCTAAAGAGGAAACAGAAAATTAATTAAAACAATCCTTGCTTAATCAGCATAACCGGCGTCGCCCTTTACGACAACGTGCGCAGCCTGAAAAAGTGCTTAGAAAGTTTGCCAAGTACAGTGACCTACGCACTTATTCAAGCATAAAGATCAACAAGAAGTTTCAATTTCTGTTGTGTCCCACAAACATGGACAAAAGGGACCGTGTGAATTAATTTCTCGATTACTAAGACAGATTTATTCTATCTAGCAATGGTGCATTTTACACATCATTGTCATTTCCGTAGTAACCTAGTCAATGATTGTTATTATTTCCTAAAAACGCTTAAAATACATAAAAAAACAGTTGTGATGTTTTCTTCCTCTACTGGATAAGGAATGCACTTGTGACCGCCAAGTTAAGACGTTTTGACATCAGGCATCGTGTTCATCTTTGATGGTGCCCACGACGGAATTTGATTTCGTGACATTAAAGAAGCACACAGAATGCCAACGTAACTGTCGGGGTTAGCGTATTACACATCGCCCGGCCTGAGCGTCCTTAAGTCACCGGTGCAATCATTCAAGCCTAAGAGCATTGGCTGACCAAGCCTAAATGGCGACCCTCTGGTAATTAGGAGCGTTAACTGCTTACACTTTGCTTATTATATTTAAAATGAAAAGCTAGCTACAGAAGTCCCGGCTAGTTTTGAAATGTCGGATGGTTGCTTTCACGAAAAAAAGATTACAAGGAAATGGCGGCTGAATAGCAAGGTGTCAAAACTTAGCCCAAATGACTAAGTAAATTTTTGTACGCTGTAAAACATATTTTTAGAGGTTCAGAGACCCTAACACATTAGTTCACAAAACGTACAATATCGTGAATTTATATATTCTATTACTCCTCACACGACACGTATATAAATGAAACGCATTCCGATT
Source organism: Dermacentor andersoni (assembly GCF_023375885.2). Taxonomy (NCBI): domain Eukaryota; kingdom Metazoa; phylum Arthropoda; class Arachnida; order Ixodida; family Ixodidae; genus Dermacentor; species Dermacentor andersoni. The sequence continues at coordinate 82,684,395 of NC_092816.1, forward strand.
AGGAGTAAAAAATATGATTATTAAAAATACTTTATAAGACAAGATTACATGCTGCAATAGCTTGCAGTCAATGGAAGTGAAGAAAAAGTCACAGGCATGTGCGGCACATACAGCACAGTCGCACCGTAACCTAGAAGTACAGTTCCATAGGCGCTCTATTTTCAGCAGCACGGACTGGAGTAAGTTAGTGCGGAACTGCGTCGTTTTCATGGGACTCATCTGAACAGTCCGCCAGGCGTCGACCGCGAGCTACGGCTTGTGCGGCCCTCTGCACAGCGGTCTACTGAGTCTCACGTTTCGTGGTTGTAGAAGCGCCCGCGCAGCTCTACGATTCGCTTCTTCAGCAGCGGTTCGTAACTTGCAAGGAGGCGCTATAAAGCGTACCGAAGTGTATACGTACAGATTTCTAGAATACGCACCGCACCTCTCACATCCCTCGACCCATGGCACAATAAGATGCTCTTCGGGATGATTGTCATGATTAAGGTGATTGGTTGGCATCCCTTTTCACACGGGTAGGTGACAAATATTCACCTAATCTGCTTCAGCACCCTACATGCAACGTGGAACTGCTACATGTAATTGCTGCATTTCAGGAAACATGGCGAAATAAAACGCAAGCGCAGTACTAAGTTTCCACGTATTGACGCTACACGGCACATGCCACATCGCGTGGACTTTGCACGATTCGAGGCTGCTGCTGCTGCTGCTCATTATTATTATTATTATTATTATTATTATTATTATTATTATTATTATTAATATTATTATTATTATTATTGTTGTTATTATTATTATTATCTCGCAACTCCTTTGAAACTTGGCGGCCACAAACACTAACCTAAAAGAAAAAGGGAAATAATGGAGTATTACGGGCCTAAACCACGCTGTGATTATGAGGCGCACCATAATGGCATATTCCCAATTAATTTTTAACACCTGGAGCTCCTTAACGCGTACTTCTTTTCCAAGTAAAAGGGTGCTCATGTGTTTCGCCCTCATCTAAATTAGGCCGCCACTGGCGGGAATTTTTCACGCGACCTCGTGCTTAGGAGCGCGAAGCCACGGCTACTAAGCAACCAGGCCTAATCAAACAGTCACTTGGTCTCCTGGATCGAACCAGGTATGCTATGACGTTCTTTCAATCTAGGATTTTTGTACAACACCTTAATCTTTTTCATTTTCAAAGCAACGCAGCCCTTTTTTGCCATTCTTCCACAGTGTGTAGGATCCTAGAGTTAACTGCGTCTAACATGAGGTAACGGTGGTGGCGGACAACATGGCCATCCGAAACAGCTATTGGATTGCGCCCGTAACAGCTTAAGATGTGAAAACTTATTCGTATTTTCGTGCTACTACAATAACCTTATTGAGTGCCTGTCGCAGTGCGCTGCTTAGGCTGAGCTTAGGGATGACGTCCCCAATGCGGCTGCTTCAATTTAACGGGCGCGACATGCAAGAACGCCGGTGTACCGTGCGTTGTGCGGAAGCTGAAGAAACCTAGGTCATCGAAATTAATTTCGAGCCTTATGCTACGGCGCGCGTCGTAATTATATTGTTGTTTTTCCTAGTAAAACTACAGGATCTTGTTTTAAAAAGTACCGGATCGATACATGGGTAGTGCTGAGGCGGTCTTCAGATTACCCGGTATTTTAGAAAAAAAAATTCTTACAAATTCCTCGCATGCCTTCCTTACCGTGGTTGCTGTCACACCGAACAAGCACGCGTGTCATTTCGCGCACCACGTGACCGCGGGACCACGTTCGCCCTAGAGCGTGTGCGTGCATGCCAGTTCCCACTAGGCCAACGACGTAGGAATGAAAGGAGAAAATAATGGCCTACCATACTTTTCACTTTCACGACCTACTTATTTCAGAATACGTCTCTCCTCAACCTTCTCTCAAGAAACCTCACATTCACCCACCTGACATAAGCCCTTCTACATCTCATATGTTGTCTTCGCATAAATTGCTCTGTTTATCTGGTTTTGCTATCATCTGGCAGTGTGATCCGTCCAGCACACAATCATTAACATTGGACCACAAAACACTTGTCGCTGCTGCGCTGCATAAACATTGCTTGTGGTTAAAAGTAGTAAAGCTGACAATTAATACAACTGAAAGAAGTGTAAACATCGCATTTACATTTACTGTATTCAAGTAACAGCTTGGCAAAAGAATCAATTCACAGGAATTGTAAAGAAGTGTGTTAACATAAGTTCTTAGCTTCGAAGCAATTTCTTAAATATTACTGATTTAGTTTTGTTTCCCCCATGTCTCCTGTACCTGAGGGTGAAATAAATAAATAAGAACAAAATAAATAAGCTTTATACCCCAAAACGGGGCGGAGTCTGCTGCGCTTGACTTCAGCAGTTGATTTAATATTGATCCCGATTGCAACCGAGCAATGAGCGTGGGCTGAACATAGCTTACAGAGGAATTATAGGAGGTCGGGCTTTGTTACTACGTTCTCACGTACATCAATCTGAACGCTGATCGAGTGCCGTTATAGCAGTGCTCGAAAGGGAGGCTGTGAAAATGCAGCGAAAACCTGCGGTAAATATCCAGCATTGCTTAAATCACCTTCGAATAAATCTTACTGATACTATATGGCCGGAACAGCAACAAAGTTATTCGTTCTCTTCATTTTTTTTTTTTGTGACAGCAGTTTAGAGGCCGAATCTTTGGTACCGTTTCACCACACCGTCTACACGTCGTTGTTTGAGTGCAGACAAGGATTACGACGGCTGTTATCGTAAATCACCAAGTAGTATTCTTTTATTGTGCTATCCCAACATTCCACATTGTCACAGGATGAAGAAACATCAAGCCTATCCACATCGAGGCCACAACTGCGCTCAATCTATGGACACTCAAATTCCGCGCCGCATATGGCTTGGCGAACCACAAGGTCGCACACAGGAAAGCGTTTCTCATTTTCGCCATGCAACAGCATAGATCCACCAAAACTGCCATCGTAATAACCGCATACATATGATGATGTGTGGTGTTTTATGGCGCAAGGGCCAGGTATGGCCAAAGAGCGCCATGCCCAAGGTAATATTAACGGTGGATTGTGAATGATGCAGGCAATGAATTAGAGATTGAATTTCTTATGGTATATGCGGCATGGCTGCAAAAAGGCCTAAAATCGGTCGCTATTGGGTGGCGTAATATATATACTTGATGAAATAATGACACTGGCGAAGTAGTGCTGTGGGCTATGGTAATGGAGTTTCGTTAAAATCATGATGCAATAAAACATAACATTCACACGTTAGCTTGAAGAAAGGCTTTGAGTGCAGGGCTGTTATACGTGAGCTAAACATTTCCTGGCCAAATGATGTCGAGAGTGTCTGTTTAAGCTAAAAACTCTAAAACTAGTTTCGGATTAAAAACTGGTTCATTGCTGATAAACATTTCGGGTGAAGAGGAATATTTTCGCGATATGCGGAAACGAAATACTTTTTCCTCTGTGCTTCTATTGCAGGGGGTTGAATAAGGACGTGCAGCACTGTGAGATGTTGGCCGCACTTACTACAAGCGGGAGGATACCCCCCAGTCAAGAGGTAAGAGTGAGTGCCGTAAGTGTGTCCTATTCTTATTCGGCAAAGGAGCACTTCGTTATATCGTGATGTTCTCTCCGATACCCAATATCCTAATTTGGGTTTTATCAAGTGCAGTTTATTTGATATCTCAGCATTCCACCGTTGCTGCCAATGGATTTTGAACGTGTGACGCAAGTACGCTTTAATATCTGTGGCTGGGATGGGTATGTTTATGTCAGTGTCACTAAAAGCTACTGCAGTAGCTTTCTCGTCCGCATATATATATATATATATATATATATATATATATATATATATATATATATATATATATATATATATAATGAGAAGAAAGGGGGCTAACCGAGGGGCCTGATTTTTATTAGTCATATCATAAGAAGCCAACAGACACTGACACCAAGGACAACATAGGGGAAATTGCTTGTGCCTAATAAATGAAATAAAGAAACGATAAACTAATGGAAATTAAAGTGGATGAAAAAACGACTTGCCGAAGGTGGGAACCGAACCCACAACCTTCGCATTTCGCGTGCGATGCTCTACTAATTGAGCTACCGCGGCGCCGTTTTCCATCCACTTTCTTGAGTATTTATGTGTCCTAGTAGAGCCCTGGGAGCGTTAGCCAGTGCCACCACTCACAGACCTTGGTGGCGGACGTGGAACGTCTTTTTTGCCGCAGGCGTCACGAGAACGTGATCTTTTAGGTGAAGGCAACTAGTCAATAAACCCACATATGCTACCTGAAGGCATCAATGTTGCCGGATTCGAGACCCTCGTTATGTCATATTGAGACGAAAGGGGGTTAACCGAGGGGCCCGATTTTTATTAGTCATATTAAAAGAAGCCAACAGGTAGCATATGCATAATGTAGCAACAGGTAGCATAATGCCTTCAGGTAGCATATGTGGGTTTATTGACCAGTTGCCTTCACCCTAAAAGATCACGTTCTCGTGACGCCTGCGGCAAAAAAGACGTTCCACGTCCACCGCCAAGGTCTGTGAGTGGCCGGTGGCACTGGCTAACACTCCCAGGGCTCTACTAGGACACATAAATACTCAAGAAAGTGGATGGGAAAACCGCGCCGCGGTAGCTCAATTGGTAGAGCATCGCACGCGAAATGCGAAGGTTGCGGGTTCGGTTCCCACCTGCGGCAAGTTGTTTTTTCATCCACTTTAATTTCCATTAGTTTATCGTTTCTTTATTTCAATTATTAAGCACAAGTAATTTCCCCTATGTTGTCCTTGGGGCCAGTGTCTGTTGTCTTCTTATGATATGACTAATATATATATAAATATATATATGCGCTTATACAGGGATGCACGGAAGCGGTGGCAAACGACATTATCTGGGTTGTGTCCAGCTACATGGCATTTGTATATTGTTATTGTTTGGCTCAAGCTACGTGGGGTACTCTGTATAATGAGCGAATGGATATTGCCTAAGGACATAGTCGGGCTTATGGAATAGTACATGATATTGTACCGTATTATTACACATCGTAATTAATTTCACATACCAAAACAAGTTGCTGGCATTCTTGCGAAGCTCTATTTACCGTGACTATAATTATTTTCCAGACGATTTCTTCTTTTGTGTGCTTCCACGGCGTTATCGCTGTTGCTGTTAATTTAAAATTCGCGTATTTTATATTCAGTTTCAAAATATAATTAGCAGTTGTAAATTTACTTAGTCATTTAGGCTAAGTTTCTGACACCTTGTCATTCAGCCGCCATTTCTTTGTAATCTTCCCTTCGCGAAAGCCACTTGCCGACATTTCAAAACTAGCCGGGACTTCTGCAGCTAGCCTTTTTTTTTTTTAATATAATCAGCAAAGCGCTAAGCGGTTAATGCTCCTATTTATTACCAGAGGGTCGCCATTTAGGCATGGTGAGCTAGAGCTATCACACTTGAGCGATTGTACCGGTGAACAAAGCATGCTCAGGCCGGGCGATAGATAATACACTAACCGCGACAGTCACGTTGGCATTCCGTGTGCATCTTTAATGTCACGAATGCAAATTCCGTCATGGGCGCCATCAAAGTAATCCCACTATACGCGATGTGAAAACGTCTTAGCCTAGCGGCCGCAATGGCATTTCTTTGCCAGTAGAGCAAAACGTCTTCACAAATGCATTCTTTGTATATTAGTAACCGTTAAATCAGAAATATGTGCCATGGTTGCCAAGTTCGCTACACAAATGACGGTGCTGTTTGAAATTCCCATTGCGAGATAGCATAAATCTGACTTATTAAAAAGATGTATTAGCAAGGTTCCCATTGTCCATATTTTCTCGGACAAAACATAAAGTGAAACTTTTTGCTCATCTTCACACTTGACTAATTACGTGGGTCACTGCACTTGGCAAAAGTTTTGAGTGTTTTTTTCACTCTCCGGGTATTTTCTTAAAGGGTTACGTAGATTATGCTGATTAAGAAAGGAACCATTTTGCTTAGTGTTCTATGTACCCTTTAGAGAACTCTCCGGGGCTTTCTCTTTGCGAAATGAAATTTTGATAATGCACCTGCAATGATGGCCTCAGCGTGCCATATAGCAGGGGGTCACTGTCCGCTTATTTTGTGAATAAACTTGCCCATTTATAGTATTTCGATAAATTAATCGGTACTACCATGTACTACATATGCCGTCAAGGTACCCATGTCGCTTTCGGCCACTTCCGTCCCTTGTCAAGGGCTGTACTACCTACAGCCCAGGCTTTCGGTATTCCAGCTAACGAATGGTTCTTGAGGTCGTAAGCGTTTTCTTTCATTGGGCCACTTCTATTTCACGCATATATAATGCTGCGCAGCAGACTTTATATGCCACTAGTATTGTTTGCCTATTTCAGGCGATTTCAGTCCATCTATCAAGCCTCTAACCCGACCCTGTGATTTGAGTTGTCTACTAGCTTGGGCCACTAGGTACGAGCGCCTGGTTGTCATGAAGTTGTGGTTGCTCCATTGTTATCTTTATTGCATCGTCATTCGATTCTCGCGACACTGTCATATTAACACCATCGTCTTCGATTCAGCGTTATCGTTTTTTGGTCGTCAAGCCGTCGTCGTCCCGGTGTCCTCGTGCCATAGTCCTCAGTTCAGAAGCATACTAGTGTGGTTATGCCATCTTCATAACACAGTGGTCGTGCTATCGATGTTCTACCTTGTGTTCATTCTATCATAATCAGCTGTTTCATCCCATCGTCATTAAAATGTTATTGTCATGTCGTCGTCATCCTTGAGACGCTGCCATCACTCGTGGTAATTCATTCGTTGTCATACCATTGTCGTCATTCGAGCTACGTCATCCCATGAATTTCATTCCTTCGTCTCCACGCAATCGTCGGCATAAATTTATGGTCATGCCGTCGACGTCACACCATCATCTTCATGCAAAAGCCTTCATCGCAATCTCATCATGCCGTCGTCATGTCACTGTCGTATTTTCATTATCATTTGAGAAAGGTAATCAATTTGAAGACACAATGTCATTGGTATACCGGCTTTGTCTTTCCATCAACCGCATCCTTTTTGTCATTCTGTTGCAATCATGATGCCCTAATTTCATATCAATTTTCACCGTATTCACGTAATCATCATTGCCACCTTGTCAGAAGGTGTTCCTCATAGATGTGTTGCCCTACCATCTTCGCGACGCCGTCGTGGTCGTCTCGTATTCATCCTTCTAACTTGTTCATTCTGGTTTCGTCTTAGCGTCGTCATCACAGCATCGTCGCATACAGTCGTCGGCACTGCATCGTCGTTTTAAAATCGTTGACATGATTTTGTAAACATTGCCACCATCGTCATCCTTTCTGAATCGCTCTACTATTACCCTTATGCCATCGTCGTAATACCGCCCACGAAGATTAACCGACGTCATTCCTTCATTATTGTATTCCTGTCACGGCGCTATAGTTATCATCCCATTGTCAATCGCAGCCATGGGTTCGCATTTCGATGGGGGCGAAATGCTAAAACACCAGTTTACTGAAATTTAGGCGCACATTAAAAACTCCAGGTGGCCCAGATTTCCGGAGTCCCCTACTACGGCGTGCCTCCCAGTCCGATGGTTGTTTTAAACGTAAAACTTCATAATTTATTTCATGAATTTATTTTGCCGTTACGTTCATGGCCGACTTAGGCGGCCGAGTATCAGAGCCTTCAGAAGTGGTGTCTGTCGCTTCTAAACAAGTTATTGGAACTCCCACAATGGCCAATACAAATGCATATATAAATGTGTGATAAGAAATACCACGTGCCGATGTACTATTTCAATTCTAATAGAATTACCGTCGACAATCACCATGAGATGGACTTCGACGGAAGGTGTTCTTTACTGATCGCCGCTCTTACGGCTCCTATAGCATGCCAGAAACAATAAAACGCGGATTGTCATATAAAGGATAACAGCACGTAGGAAAACGTACAACAGAGCCATTACATCAAAATGGTCATAGGGTGCTTGTAAATGTTTCTGGTAGAAAATCCTTCTTCTAAAGACCTTTCATTAAAGGAACAATAATGATATTAGCTACTTAGTCATATATACTGGCGCTCTAAAAGTCAAGGCACCGCGGAAGATCTGTTGGTCACGACAAATGACACAAATTAGGCTCTCATTACCATTAGACTAGACCAAGCTTTAATTTCCATTGTTCTAATTTTAAAAAATGTATAATCCTTGGTACCAAAATATATTATGAACCGATGATAGTGTTTAGTGAATGTAAGCACAGTATGTGAGTTTAGGGGATGTAAGGTTAGAATATGTGCCGTAAAGCAATTATGAAAACGTCAATTAGCCTAATTATGATTTTATTCAAACAGGCGCTTTGATTTTTTTGTAGAAGTAATGGGCACATTAGTGGCAAATTTAGCTGAAGGATTAAATATTCTGCTCTCTACCATAGGTACTTTCTTGAATATTTCTTGTAGCTAAACAGAATACTGCACTTTTGGAATCACAAATCTCGGATTCAGCCACAAGGATGCTTGCACCGCAGTCCAGGAATTTGTTATAGAAGCAGCGAATGCCGTGGTAAACTTTTATCTTGTCCTATTGTGTGCGTTTCAAATGATGGCTATAGCTTCTTCCTACTACTGTTGTTTTCATTTCAGCGCGTAAATTAGCCTCCTAACAGCAATTACTTTTTGTGCCGCCTTCTGAACAGCGCATGTGTGAGTCGCCTTGAACTCCTCGTCATATTGTAGTGTTGTTGTTCGTTAATCAGTAGGTGTTGTTCGTTCCCGGTGAATCGGAACGAACAAGCCCAACAGCAAGCCTTGAGTTACTTTAAACCACGCTTTAAATTAGTTTGTTAATGTTACTTGGAGTAATTCATTCAATTGTTGTCCAATCACCCATAGTGGGTATAAGCGACGACTTCTATGGGAAATAAAAAGAAGGATGCCTCCACAAATAGCCAATTATTTTTTGCGCCAGGGCGCAGTGTGTAATAGCGGTGAAATGGGCGGGTAACAACAACATTCGTTGAAAAGTGCTTAAGCTATGCGCGGAGGTGAAACATCCGCGCCTTGTCTCACGCACAGCTACGTTTACTGGTTAGACGTAGTTGTGCGGCAGCAAAACGTAGCTAGCATGCACGAAAATCTTACGAGTCTACTGTGCCATCTACTGAGGCAAGCGCTGGTGATCTAATGTGAAGATGTAGTTGGTGCAGCAGTCAGATCTAACACGCGAATTTTCTTGAATTTCGGAACCCGATAACTTGCATCATCTGAAAAGGTACATCTTCGCATTTGGGTGGCATAGGGCAGCATATCCTATCAGGATTTACATAAAGGGTCTTTTACACAAGCGCCCACCTGTGTCCAAAGCTGCCTGACAAGCCAAAGAGTGTCAGCGGCTCGCGCATACATTTACATCACGAGAAGATTAACTTAAAGAAAGGCGCGGTGACTCGCTTCCAAATCCCACCAATGCCCCAGGTTCTCTTGCATGGCTTGCTGGTCGTTCCTAAAATCGTGGGCTTTTTTCTTAACTCATCCCAAAGTACGAAGGACCTTACAGAGGCTTAGAGCGAACCTCCCCAGTGAATGTTCTCATGTTGTCATTGAGCCACTTTCTCGATCGGCTGGCGCGGACGTCATCTCGTCCACATGACGCCTCTCAGTACCTACCACAACTTCCTGTTTCTTAGGTCGCTAAGATTGCTCTTTTTCTGCTGTGGGCGAGTGTGAAGAAGACGATCCTCCGTCCAGCAGTTTCGCCAATGCTCAGCTCGCTCTGTTGGCGCTGGTATCATTTAACATGGTGCCTCACGCAGCCTCGCTGTTTCCTCTTGTAGCGTCGTTGAAGGAGCGGACCGGCAATGCACCTCTTATAATTATCAACGCTGATTTCTGTCTTCCATGTGCAGATAATCTCTGGCAACAGTTGCGCGTGCGGTGAAGTTTATATCGCTGTGCTGTATATTTTTATGATTAAAGGTAAAGTTTACTGTGTCTAACCGGTTCCTGAGCCTATTCATTCTTGCGAACGATTAGGCAAACCGTTATAAAGTTTTGTTTTTCGTAACAGCAAGCAACATTCTATCCTATGAGCAACAGCCGAGCATCAGGCCCAGGAATCTTAACGCATTAGTTCAGACGAAGTGCAATATCGAGAATGCATATAATCCATTTCAATACGATATATGTACAAACGAGAGACATGCCGATTAGGAGATAAGAAAATGCTGCTTAGACATAATTTATAAGAAACGAGCAGATTAGATGCTACCATATCTTTCAGCCAATGTAGGTGCAACAATTACCCGTGTTCTCTATGCTATTTCAGTTACCGCATAATGTAGCTGTCGCATTGGCTGCTAGGCCTGAGGGTGAGCGATAAAATCCTCACCACGGCGGCCTCATTTCAACTGGAGCGTAATGCAAAAAACGCCCGTGTACGGTATGTTGTGTAGAAATTGACGAGCCCGAAGTAGTCACAACTAAACAAGGCTCCCGCTTCGGCGTGCCTCGTAATTAAATTGTGTTTTTGCGAAGTAAAATCCCCAAATTTTGTTTTTAGAATGACAGAATTGGTGCATGGGTGGCGGATTTAATTGTGGGGGTCTTGAAGTCCCTTGGTATATTCGAGAAAAACATTCATGTAAATTCCTCGCGCTCTTTCGTGACTATGGTCGTTGCCTTGTCGAATAAGCGCACGTGCCACTCAGCGTAGCACGTGACCGTGATACCAGGTTCACCCTAGAGCGTGTGCGCGTGGCAGTTACCACTAGGGCATCGACGCAGGAATGAAAGGGGAAAATAATGGTCTACCATAGCCCTGTCTTGCCCACTCTTGATAGCTCAGCATACGTTTCTGCCCACCCTTTCTCTCTCGGGAAACATCAACTTCACCCTCGTGACATATGTGCGTCTGCATCCCATACGGTGTCTTCCCATGAATAGCGGTTTTCATCTAGATTTCATCCAGTGGTCGCCGTGCAGCACACAATCATCAACATTGCATAGAAATAAATTTGTTAGGTGTATTATGCATAAACATTGCTTGTGAATAAAAGTTGCATAGTTGAATGAAACATTTAAGATAATTGTACACATCGCATTTACATTTAGTCCATTTAAGTAACAGCTTCAAAAAAAATCAGCGCTTCATAGCAATTGTGAAATGTCTGCTGAATCATTAGGATTTGTTCACTCCGAAGCAATTTCACTGTTTTATAACCAGTTAGGGGACGATGTCTGCTGTGCTATACTTCTAAAGCTTATTTTGAACTGATAGGGATTGGGAGCTCTTTCGCAAAGTTAGTTATTGAAACTCGGCTGATCACACAGAAATTAACAAATACTTGCTGCGATTGAAATGGGGCGTCGCGTCCGCCACCAAGACGGTTTGCACGGACCACAAGGTTGGCAGGATGAACAGTTGTCTGGCCCACCTCCTCGACGCCAAGGCTGCTCTGTTGGTGCAGCGGCTCAATCGTAGACTGCTTAAGAGAATAGCCGAACTCCATCACACCCTTGAGGAACACGCTCACGCCCTCGCTAAGCTACAGTGGTACTGTATTTGTAATTCGGTCCAAGGGCAAATGCGCACTTGAGTCAAGTTGAACCTTTTCAAGCAGCTCCTACACAAATTGGCCTCCAAGTCCAAAAAGAGACTAGCTATGGATATGGATTTGCACCAAGCCAAACGGAAGGGCTCCACAATGGAGGACATTATCCCGTCATTGGCTGACAGATATCTACGCACAGGCCCCTCGGGCGACGAGGATTACACCCGCTACCGTGGCCTCCATAGGGAGGATCTGGGCGCTTCGTTCTCCAAAAACGAGGTCAGGCAAGAGCTTTTAACCTTAAAGGCCGATCAACCACGTGGCCGGAATGCATTTTGAACAGGCTACTTCGCAATCTAGATGAAGAGGCCATCGCCACGTTAATAGGCGAGATCAATCGCGTGTGGTGCTCATGTGACATGCAGAACATTTGGAAGCTCGCATCGGGAATTTGTCACACCAAAGCCAGGTTCGACACCCATGCTTCAACTACCTCTGCCCAATCTCACTCACCTCGCGCGTGTGGAAAGGTCGCGGAACATGTCATTAACGACGAGATATCTAGCTAGATCGAGGAACGCGAACACTCCACCTACAACATGGAGGGCTTTCGCGCGTCCTTCTCAGCTCAGGACGTCATCAAACTCATTGAACATCACATCATCGGTTGACACACCAGAGACGTGATGTGCATCCTATCGCTGGACCTTGAAAATCCTTTGATAGCTTTTCGCATAGGCACATCCTGGATTCCGGATCAGACATGGGCCTTGGGTCCAAGCTGCACGGTTTAGTCAGTTCGTTACTTAACTAATAAGTGAAACTAAGCTACACTAAAGATTGGACAAGACCAACCATTACTTTTTAAAGCTCTAATAGTATTGAAGATTATATGGTGGGGCCCAGAAATGCATAATCAAGACATGATAGTGTTTGCTAGATGTAAGGATTTTAAGGATGTAAATTTAGTGGATGTAAGATTTAAATATGCGCCGGCAAGTAAATATTCTAAGGTCACTTCGGGTACTTGTGTTAACTATTCCAACAAGCGTTATGATTTTTTTGTAGAAGTGATGGCTACCTCATAGAGAAAGTTTGATGAAGGGTTAGAAATTGCGCCATCTGAAGCAGGCAATTTTTTTTTTAAATTGCTGCAGCTAAGCGGAGTCCTGTAGGTTTAGAAGCTTGCGGTAAAAACGTCCGTACATAGCGCAGATTTATATATAAGCTAGCTATGTCAGCGCGTGTTTAATTACCTATTTTATGTTAAGAAGCAAAGACAAAGCTTCAGAGGAAAGTATAACAAAGCATTTATAGCTGCACAATATAGACAGGTGGATAACCATTTTACAAATCAGTGGAAGTTGACAGGTGTGAGGGCTCTGTATATTTTTCATTTTTTCATTATTTTCATTTTTCAATGTTTTCATTTCGCATATGCCGCTGATTACTAGCATGATTCAAAACAATCAGTAAGACGACTGCAAGAACTGGGATAATTGCCAGCATTGTACAAGACATATTTACTGGCACACAACCAGATTTAACCGCAATTACACGTCATAATTTGTTAATATAACTTTGAAAGTGGTAGCTTCGCTTGAAGGACAAAGGGTTGGCAGCGATTGCAAGGTTCAGCGTAGCGCTTCGACTCTGGTTTGGGGCCTCTAATCTATATTCAGCCACAGGGATGAGTACTTTTCAGTTATAGAATTTATTATTTATTGATACTGTTGACCCTCGCTTGAGGGTCGTTACAGGGAGGGAATACAATGTACAACAATGTACAATTTTGTACAACATACAAAATTCATATATCATAATCATCAAGTTGGGTGCTCCTGACAAAAGATGTCGATAGAACGTTCGAACTTGTGCACGTCCGATTGCTCGACAACTTCAGCAGGCAAACCATTCCAAATTTCGATCAGTTCTTATGGAGGCCAGCCGAATGGTTTGTTGAAATTGTATCGTGTCTTTTGGCATGCTTTTCAACTAATGGCTATTGCGTCTCTCTACTAGAATTCATTTCATTTCAGCGTGTAATTTCAACTCTCGACAGAACTTGCTCTGCGTGTCCCCTTCTCAAAAGCGCAGGTGTGTGTCGCCTTCTCGTCCTCGTCATTTCGCAGAGTTTTTGTTCGGTATACCGTACGTTTTACTCCTTCCGGATGAATCAGAACTAACTAGCTCGCCATGACGTCTTCACTTACTCTGAGCCACCCTCCAAATTTGTAGGTAATATTACTTCGACTGATCCATTCATTTCTTGGCCAACCACCCATAGTGTGTATGAGTGAATTCTATAGGCAATAACAACAACGATGTCCCCACCCATCACCCATTCTTTTGGCCAGTACCTCACAGTGTGTATGAGCCGTGAGTTCAACGGGTAACGTAATTGTAGTTTTTAGGTAATTGGGTAGCACAGTAATTGTGTTAACTCTTTACGTGGAGGTGAGATATCCGTGTCATGCCTCACGCACAGCTACGTCAGCTGCCTAGATGTAGTTGGGCGGTTACGAAACGTCTCTTGCACGCAAGAAAATTGTAAGAATCTACTTTTCCACCTACTGAGGCAAGTCTAGGCGGCCTAATGCGAAGATATATTTCGTTCTGCATTCCGGTCTAATATGCGAGTTTTCTAAAATTGCGCAACGTCATAAGTAAAAGTATCTAAAAAGGTACATCTTCACATATTGGCACCATAAGGCATCGTATGCCATGAGGACTTACATAAAGGTCCGCTTTAAAAGTCGTTCGGAGAACCGTCGCAGTCACATTTCATCCCAATGATTTCAGAGCCGAAAGACTTTTATGAAAATAGCCATTTCCGATTGAACATTGAGTAACATCAGGTGTACCCCAAGGTTTTGTTCTCGGTCCTCTCTATTTCTAATATATATTAACGACTTGCCTCAACACTTATCTTGCCAAATCCGAATGTTCGCTGGCGACTGTGTAATTTACCGATCAGTTTTTAATCATTGCGACGCAGCAAAACTTCAGCATGATCTAGACCGTGTCCAGGAATGGTGCGACCGCTGGCTAATGGCCCTTAATCCGACTAAATGTAAACGTCTTTCCATTACTCGCCAAAAGCACCCCGTTACATTCCCGTACATAATTGCTAACGAACCTATACAAGCAATAACATCGTTCAAATACTAAGGCGTTACTTTGTCCAATGATCTCTCATGGCATGCACATACTACAAACATCATAACATTGGCAAATAGAACTCTCGGTTTTCTGAAACGTCACCTTCGTAACGCTCCCCAACACGTTAAATTACTAGCCTATAAGTGACTTATCCGTTCAAAACTAGAGTATGCGTCACCCATATGGTCCCCACATCAAGCATGCGTCGTAGATGACCTTGAAGCGGTACAAAATCGTGCCGCCAGATTAATTCACTCATCTTATTCTCACGAAATCAGTGTTACCGCCCTCAAAGCGGAATCTGGGCTGCAAGCGTTATCCCTCCGCCAACGCATAGCAACACTTTGTCTATTCTAT
Organism: Dermacentor andersoni; assembly: GCF_023375885.2. Lineage (NCBI taxonomy): Eukaryota > Metazoa > Arthropoda > Arachnida > Ixodida > Ixodidae > Dermacentor > Dermacentor andersoni. The sequence continues at coordinate 82,699,503 of NC_092816.1, forward strand.
AAGCTTTACCATTCATCACTTAACAGTGCCCCTTACATAACACCACCCGCCTACATATATCCTCGCACTGGTCACCAACTGCAAGTTTCCCGTACACGTACGAGAACTGCTAATTTTTCAGCATCTTTTTTCCTCGTGCAGCCAAAGACTGGAACAGCCTTCCTCGCAATATCGTCGTTCTCACCTGTCCATCATCTTTTTCTACCAATGTGACTGAGTACCTGTTGTCACAAATTTGAGTGTTATATTTTTTATGTACACCCACCCCTTATGTAATACCCCCTAGTAGGGTCTTTAAGGCAAATAAATGAAATGAAATGAAATGAAAACAGGTGCCTGTTTTTTGGTGAAGTTTGTTTTGGTGAAGAAACTTTGCTCACTGCAATAATTCCCTGAACTGATTGTTCTGTACTCGTATACGCAGCTGTGATTGTTTTGACTTCTGCTATGTCTATTACTTATCTACGTAGTGTTATATTTATGTCTACTGTAGTTTAATGAAAAGCGTCGGTAGCCTATGTTTATAATATCGGGCTTCTCAGCTAGAATTCCCTTGTGCAGGTGGGTACTTGGAACAATATTGTTTGTTTTGATTTCTTCAACTATTACACTAGAATAATACCAGGATCATCATGGCTATGCCGCCGCCGACATGGGAAATTTGCTGCGACGTCTACCGAATTGCTATCTCAACAAAAGTAGCACAACGACTTACGCAACAGGTCTTTCTCAATCGAATAAAGTGCGCTGCAGCCTCACGTGATTTCCTTATATTCCTAAATATCGAGACAATTTAGTCACGTGTGTTACAGTTATGACGTAATAAAGACTATTAATGACAATATCATTGAAATTGGAAAGCTGACCAATAAGGCACAAAGCACGTCAACAGCTAGGTTGAGCCCAGCGACATTTTTTTTCCGAACTTTATTTGTTTGCGGAGTATATGTATTAAATATTTCTGCTACTGACATGGGAAGAAGACGAAGAAGCCAACTAGTGCGGATGCGATGACTTCGACTTGTGGTTTTTTTCAATGCTTTCGGCTGGTTTCTTTCCTTGAAACCGAGTGAGTTATGTGTTAATCGATGCAGCAAGCTGTGAGGACTTCACCGGTACCGTACGTTTCCCGGTGGGTTACACTTTGACGTTTTGCGAGTGTGTGAAGTTCCGACCATGCGGCGGCACAGCCACCCCAGCGCCGTAGCTAGGCCTAACCTCGGCGAGGCAGGGCGGGGCAGCGCGGGCCTGGGCCTAGCCCTGCGACCCCGGGCCAAGATAGAGCGCAGGTTGGAGATCGTGGAGGGAGAAGACATCTCTCAAGAAGAAGCAAACAGCCCCGGCTGGATGACGGCTTGTGGCCGCAAGAACGGCAGGAGGATGAGAGCGGCGACTACTACTCGCGAAGGCAACCCAAGACGTGGTGAGCGAAACGACGGAGGCCGCACTGTCACCCCACGGAGCGCGTACCAGCGCATCGTCGCCACCTCGAGGCTCCCTCGACTGCTGAGGGACACGTATCGCATCATCGTTAGGCCGAGGGACGGCCTTAATGTGGCCAAGGTTATTCAAATACGTTTCGAGCAAGCCCTAGCCATGGCGGTGGCCCTGGATCCGGCCGAAATCGAAGAGGACACCATTTGCCCCAAGGGTACCTAAAACATCTATGTGGTGTGTACTCCTTACGAGAAGAACACGTGCGCCTACGTAAAAGCACAGCAAGTCCGGCTAGGCGAAAGCACGTACCGGATCTCTGTGTACCCGGCTCCCCCAGACGACACGTGTAAAGGTGTTATACGGGGTGTCGACGTGGATATCCACGAGGCTCAACTCTGCGCAACAATCGTGAACCGCCGCAACCCAGGAGCCGTCGAGGCCAAAAGAATCAAGAACACCACGGCTGTGGTAGTATTGTTCAAGGGTACGAAGGTGCACAGTTATGTGTCTTGCGGCGTGAGCATATTTTGCTACACGCTATACAGGAGACACACGGAGGTTTGCTACGGCTGCGGAGGTTTAGGACATCGTGCCGACGTTTGCCCTAATCCAAACAGCTAGTGGTGCCGCACGTGCGGACAGAAATCACCAGTGGACTATCATCAATGCATCCCAAAGTGTTCGCTATGCGAAGGTCCCCATCCCACTGCGGACAGATTATGCAAACACAGATTTCAAGTCCCGTACATCGTCAGCAGGAGAAGACGGCAATGCCACCGGGGCACCGAGAAGACGCAGGCGGCCTGAGGAATCCAGTCACGCGACTCCAGCGTATGTACCAGCGTCGCCAGCACCCTCGGGAGAGGTCGTTCCAGGACGCCATCTACGCGGCGGCGCGACGCCAAGCGGAGCCGCTCCCGTTCCAGAGGGCGCTCGGTGTCTCGAACGAGATTTCAGGACGGGCTCACCTGGGCGGATCGAGTCGCTAAGACGCCCAAACCCAGAAACGTAACGCGGTCGGTATTGCCAGAGCATAGTGCACAGCGCGAAATTTAGCTACTACGTCAGGAGATTGCTAGCCTTAAAGAAGAGCTATGCAAGCAGAAAGTTGTGCAGGCCCTTCAAAGATGGGTCGAGGGTGCGAAAGCGGTGGATAATGCCGTACAGAAAAGCACGCAGGAACCTAAAGTCGAGGTCAGCAAAGCCAAACGTAAGGCCCCACTCCACATGAGGCCGACTCGGAGATGAGCGAGTCGGAAATGGCGGGGGCAGAAAGCTCGCAGAACACAATGCTCGAAGAGTTACTTAGGATTTCCGAAGAAAATCAGGAAAGCATTAACCAGCTCACGAAGCGCATGGGAGCACTTGAGAGTAAAGTAGGAGCTATAGAGAATAAAGTAGTAGTAGTTCAAAACAAGATGGTGATAAAGGCCAAGTCAAAGGTTGGTAGGCAAGCTGCAGCTAATGACTGTACTGGGACGGCCCCGAAGGGTCAATAAAATCTAAACTACCAAAATGGCGGGCCCTCAAAAGGATCTAGTAATTTGGCAGTGGAATTTTGCTAGCTTTCCGAGGCGCAAGACTTCGCTGCAACAGTACATTAAGCTGAGGCCAAAAGGCCGCAAGTAATTTTGCTACAGGAGACACTGTGTGGTACACCCACCCTCGCCGGCTACAAATCGGTGGCGGAAGGGGGGGAGTCCAAGAGAGGTATAGCTACGCTAGTGAGCAAAAATCTTGCATACGTTGAACATGACATTCAGCCAGGTCACGGCAGAATGAAGGCGCTTCTCGTTGATGTTATCCCCAACAGCTGGCTTAAACAAACCGTGTTCATCCTCAATGTTTACAGCCCGCCACCCGATCAGAGACAGTCATTCCACTCCCTGTTTACAAAGGCGGCTTCGCTCGCTAGAGAGTCACCGTTAGTAATCGCGGGAGACTTCAACGCCGCACACAACGCATGGGGGCACATCCTGCAGATGGCTAAGGGCACAAATCTAGCGCGGGCCGTCGATGACCTAGAGCTAACAGTCATCACCGATCCCCGTTTCACCTCGAGACTGGGCACGTCGATGCTTAGAGACACAACCCCCGATCTCGCCCTTATCAGAAATGTAGAGCAAACAACCTGGAATAACAAGCAAGAAAACCTGGGCAGCGATCACTTCATCATTAGTGTTACCCGTCAGGTCAGAGCCCTCCAGACCAGGGAACTTAAAGTGACGGATTGGGGTGCTCTCCGTAAGCTCAGAAAGGAGGACACGGGCCAATACTCCAGGTTCAGCGAACTTGTCGAGACACTCAGAGCAGTTGCTGAAAAGACTACAAAAACTATTTAAACCGAGCTCGAGGTTTGGACCCGCACCTCGTACATCTCTTGGAAGCCAAAGCCTCTATTTTGGGGCGATGGAAAACACAAAGTCTTAACCGGAGGTTGCGAAAGAGGGTTGCCGCACTGAACAGGGAGATTGAACAGTACTGCAGGGAGTTAGGCTACAATGGGATGAAATCTATTCAGCAGTCGATGGGCGCATGCGCACAGGGGGAAAATGGAATCTCTTTACACACATGCTAGATGACGCGAAAACCAAAAGCAATCAAAGACAGACATTGTACCGCCTCACTCACAGGCACAAAGAAGAGGGAGGAACCGCACAAATGTTCTTAAGCGAGGTGGCTAATAAATATCTCCCGCTAGGCGCAGCACACTCAATATCCCAACATCCAATGTGACATGGTAAAGGATCTCGATGACCCCTTCACGGAGTCCGAAATCAGTGCAGTACTTTACAACTTAAATGGCAGGTCGGCCTCAGCTCCGGATGGCATCTCAAACAGACTGCTAAGGACACTGGATGATAGGTCAATTGCGCTCCTAACGAAACAGGTCAACAAAACTTGGGAGAACGGATGCATCCCGGACGAGTGGAAAGCGGCTTCGGTTGTGCGTATCCCGAAACCGGGTAAGCCCCTAAACCTTGACAATTTAAGGCCGATATCCCCAACCTCTTGCGCAGACAAGGTGGCGGAGCATGCGGTCCTCCACAGGTTCTCGGATTACATAGAACGCAACGAACTGTTCCCGAACAACATGGTCGGCTTCAGGCTGGCCTTTCCACGCAGGATGTAATGCTACTCCTTAAGAAGCACATCTTCTATAACAGGGGATGTTAGGGGAATCTTAGCCCTTGACCTGACCAAGGCCTTTGACACCGTACCTCATCGATTTGTCCTGCCGGCCACGGCCAGCCTAGATCTGGGATCAAGGTTTCAGGCTTTTGTTAGATCATTCCTCATGAACAGAACAGCCACCATCAGGACTGTGCAACTCAGATCGATGAGTTCGCACTAGGGGACAGAGGCACTCCCCAAGGAGCAGCCATCTCCCCCTTACTATTCAACATAGGCATGAAGGGCTTATCGGAGAGGCTCAGATCCTTCCTAATATAGGCCACGTGCTATACGCGGACGATATCACGATCTGGTGCCCAGGAGGATCACTCGCAGAAGTAGAGCACGCGCTGCAATCAGCCCTAGACGCAACGGAGTCCTACCTGGAAGACCCAGGCCTCCAACTATCCCCCAAAAAATCTGAATTGCTACTGTACAGGCCGTGTTAGGGGGCTCACTCCCCTTAACCAACTTCCCATATCCCTCTTTGCAAGAAACGGGCAGCCCATTCCTCAAGTCGAATCTATCCGAATCCTAGGATTACTGACTGACGCGCTTGGATGTAACGCCAAAACGCTTGCGCGCATCACCGCCAAAACCGAGAACATGCTGAGACTCGTTGCCAGAGTATCCGGAGGAAAGAAGGGACTAGGTGAAGAAAACATCCTCAGGATCCATCACGCTTTCCTAATGAGTCACATTAACTATGTAGCCTCGGTCCTTAACTGGACCAAAACGGAAAAGAATAAGCTTAGCATTCTCATGCGCAAGAGCATCAAAAAGGTACTGGGGTTACCAGTTACCATTTGCTCGGACAGGGTAAGCAAACTCGGTATGCACAACGACATTGATGAAGTGATCGAAGTGCAGGTCACCGCTCAAGTAGTCAGGCTCTCGTCAATTAGGGCAGGGAGACGCATTCTAGACGGGGTGGGCATGGCTCCAATAATTCTCAACGAACGGAAAATCACCTTATCCAGGGAGGCACGGGCAACCTTTCTGGTCAGCCCATTCCCCCTGAATATGCACCCGCAATACAATGTAGGGAAGCGAAAAGCCCGAGCACGGGAGATTTTACAGAAGGCCAGCGAGAATCAAGATTCGGCTGTCTTTGTCGACGCGGCTCAGTACGGCGACTCTAGCACGTTCGCGTTGGCAATCATTAAAGGCAAAGGGGAATTACGCTCATCGGCCTCGGTTAGGTTAGCTACGAGCGGAGTCACAGAACAGGTCGCCATAGCCCTAGCCATGACCGACCCTTCGCGCACAACGTTTTCACCGAGTCACGTGCGGCCACCAAAGCTTTCGAATCGGGTGACCTAGTCTGAGAAGCTGCCTCAATTCTGGAAAAGAGAACGAACCCTGGCACTCACTTTATCTCTTGGTTTCCCGCCCATATGGGTGCGGACGTTCATCAGAACATACCTAACCTCACCGAGCTTGCACATGACCGTGCGGGAGATCTACCGCGCCACGGCGGCCTGGGTGCATTACGGTGACAGGATTAAATCCGGCAGAACGATCCGCTCTTTACTTTTCACGAGATAACATCTCACTATTGGCATAGTAGAAGGGCCTACCTCACCCGAAGTTACAGGTCTCAGTCAGTTTCACTCAGAATGCTCCCGAGGGGCTCATTCTCCTCGCTCGGCTTTCTCAGCCGTATCTACACAGACGTCGATTCAAGCGGTCCGGACTGTAATTAAATTTGTTCTTCCTTAGCGCACATGCCCTGGCAACGTCCCGCGTTACCTAACGGCCCTCTATCCAGCGAATCCGTCTGGGAAGAGGCACTCCGAAGCCCATCGCTCCAGGCACAACTACAGGCAATCAAGAGGGCCCAACAAAGGGCGGATCACGGTATTCCTGCCCCGGCTTGAACGCTGCCAGCGGCTTCCGCGGGTCCCCGATAGGGGCCCCCACTGAAGCTCCTGAAGACCTAATAAAGTTCACTACCTGTCTGTCTGTCTGTCTGTCTGTCTGTCTGTCTGTCTGTCTGTCTGTCTGTCTGTCTGTCTGTCTGTCTGTCTGTCTGTCTGTCTGTCTGTCTGTCTGTCTGTCTGTCTGTCTGTCTGTCTGTCTGTCTGTCTGTCTGTCTGTCTGTCTGTCTGTCTGTCTGTCTGTCTGTCTGTCTGTCTGTCTGTCTGTCTGTCTGTCTGTCTGTCTGTCTGTCTGTCTGTCTGTCTGTCTGTCTGTCTGTCTGTCTGTCTGTCTGTCTGTCTGTCTGTCTGTCTGTCTGTCTGTCTGTCTGTCTGTCTGTCTGTCTGTCTGTCTGTCTGTCTGTCTGTCTGTCTGTCTGTCTGTCTGTCTGTCTGTCTGTCTGTCTGTCTGTCTGTCTGTCTGTCTGTCTGTCTGTCTGTCTGTCTGTCTGTCTGTCTGTCTGTCTGTCTGTCTGTCTGTCTGTCTGTCTGTCTGTCTGTCTGTCTGTCTGTCTGTCTGTCTGTCTGTCTGTCTGTCTGTCTGTCTGTCTGTCTGTCTGTCTGTCTGTCTGTCTGTCTGTCTGTCTGTCTGTCTGTCTGTCTGTCTGTCTGTCTGTCTGTCTGTCTGTCTGTCTGTCTGTCTGTCTGTCTGTCTGTCTGTCTGTCTGTCTGTCTGTCTGTCTGTCTGTCTGTCTGTCTGTCTGTCTGTCTGTCTGTCTGTCTGTCTGTCTGTCTGTCTGTCTGTCTGTCTGTCTGTCTGTCTGTCTGTCTGTCTGTCTGTCTGTCTGTCTGTCTGTCTGTCTGTCTGTCTGTCTGTCTGTCTGTCTGTCTGTCTGTCTGTCTGTCTCTCTGTCTGTCTGTCTGTCTGTCTGTCTGTCTGTCTGTCTGTCTGTCTGTCTGTTGACATGTCAGAAAAGTAGGTGCGCTTTCTAACAAGTGTTGTTTGTTACGGGATTCGTGTATAGAAACAACATTAGCAGAGTTTAAAAATTAGCGAAGGAGAGGTGTCGAAATATTTGCAAAAATTATCGTTATATACTGATTCATAGTAGGTCCGTCACCAAAATGCATTATTGATATAGAAGGAATACGTTTCTTTATGGGATATCAATTTGAAATGAAGATTAACGCACTTCCAGTTTTTAATCTGACTAGGAAAAATGCTCGGCTCGGTTTATTGAGTATGTGCTAATGTCAAAACTTTCTCGGGTCGTTCTCAAAAGTTAACGTAGGTGCATCCCGTCTTTATGAGGTTCAAACATTTATGATAATGCACTAAACAATACATTAGTTCTCATAACTGAACGCAACCCATACGCAAAAAGCATTTTGTCGTGCTGAGGCTATACTGCTATTATACAGGGTGTCCGGCGCAGCTTTCGCCAAACTTCAAAAATATGCAGATAGCTGGAAAAAAGCAAGGTAAAGTTGTTTGCCGCTGCTTCGAGACAATCAGCTTCTTTTTTATTCCCCTAATTGCATAAATAGTCTTATATATTTTGTCAACTTCTCAAACATAATACTAGATTAAAATTGTCAATTAAGAATTGTAGAGCGGCATGAAAAACTACCGATACTGGTTTCCAATGCTCAATACGTGCTACTTGAAAGCGTTTTTCTGATCCTTAAAGAAGCCCGCAAAATCACGGGAAGTGCCTCGAGCGGCCAACGTCGCGGCCATCTTGCATGTATTTGCGGGCCTCCTTCGCGCCCGGAAAAACACTTTTATGTAGCACGTATTGAGAAACCCACACCTGCAGCGTGAGTTTTATATGTTTCCCTACAATTTTCTCATTGACGCTTATAATCTAATTATGATATTTGAGAAGTTGATTAAATAACGAAGGCTAATTATGTAGTTACATAGAATGAAAACTGTAACCTCAGTACGTCCAAGCGACGGCAAACAAAATTACCTCGGTTCTGTCCAGCTAAGTGGAATTTGAATATTTCTTAAATTTGGCCAGAGTTCGTGGGACACACTGTATTTCAATGAAATACATATAGTTTCAATGAAGTAGTAAACTATTTATAGATATGGAAAACAGCAATCTACAATGAGCAAAGAACGACTCCAGTTAGCTTAATGTAGTATCATGTTAGTCCGGATTATTCTCCGACACATCTTTTCAAACTCGAGTGCTAGAGTGAGTTTACCGAAAAGCACGCCGTTAAAACACCCCTGCCCAATAATAATTACTACTAACTTCCAATTCAGACATGCTTGATAACAGTTTCAATAAAACGAGATGCTGTAGTTTGTACTAGATGCAAAGCATAAGTGAAAAGCAGCCGAAACTTATGATTCATTAGGTGTATCAAACCGTTGTTTTAGGGGTGACAGCTGAGCTTGCAAGATGAAAAGAAAACTTTTCGCATTCCGTCTGCTGTATAACGAACTCTTGAATTCTTATCAATGCCTGGGCTGCTAAAAACAGAAGTGGCGCCAAAAATATTTTGGTGTAGCTTACTGCAGCACCAATTAGTGCTATCAGTTTTGCTTCTGGGGTCCATAAGAAGTGAATATACGTGCAGCGTGGCATTGAAGTAAACCAACAGAAGAAGTAGACGGAACTTAGATACCCTTAAGAGCAATGACATTCAGTTATTTGCTAATACTTTCTAGCAGCACCTCACCTTTCTGTTTCGTTACGTTGACAATTTGATCAACTTGTATTAAAGTTTCAAAGTTCGTGCGAGTGCACGGATGTCACCTATTATGAATGACATTCGTCGGAATCCTTGGCACTAGAAGGAATTTTATGTATGATGTTCTACTACCTTGTACAGAAGAAGGCGAAAATAATTAAATTCTTCTAGGAACTCCGTTGTTTAAAAAAGTGCGCCGTCCAGCTGTTCGTGATGCTACCGTATGTTCTGGGTATAAAAGGATGGAAATTCTTTGCTGCCTAACGCTTCGCTGCTCGAAAGAAATCTACGGTTCAAAGCTGCCATGACTGTAACCAAAGAATTTGCATTTGTTTTGCTGGTTGTCTCTGCCATGTTCATGTGAGTAGGGCAATAAGTGCTTCTTTGTGGTCAAAGACAGTGCTGTTGATTTATTCTAATTTCGATAATTGAGGTGTGGTTCTCGCATACTCTGTCTCGCTTTTGTTCAATGACCGCCAAACTGTACATGACTTCTTACGCATCCAAGAACAACAACCTTCTACTTTGAATCTGGTGTTATTATTACAGCTATTACCAAAGTGACATGAAATTCTTTCTCCTCTTCTTCCCATGTGATTGAGCGTGGTTTTCACATCAGCAACAAAAGCTGGATTCCTCCATATCTCAATGTGTATACAAGCATATAAGTAAACTGAATTCCGAGAATTGTAAATAAGTATAGTGTAGTGTCATGCAAGAACACTTGCTATCGGGAAATTAAGTTTTACTGCTTTTATTTATGATAGCTCATCTCCAATACTGCATTCTAATATACTCTTTCCGCTCACGTTAGAAGTCGCGCGAAAAAAACAAAGTTGCTTGAACAACAATTACCACCATTGGTGCTTTTTTTCTTAGAACGTCTTGTGAAGTTTCGACACATCGACTAGATATTTAATGATATATTGGTGTTACAAAAGATAATGCGACTACGCCATGGTTATGTCTAAGTTGAGTAGTTTGAATAGCTCATTTCGTTAGCCCGCCCCCATATAAATATATTGATAATCATACCAGTCAAGTGCTATACATATTAAAAAAAGGAACTCTTCAGACTATTCGTTATTGGCTGCGAGATCGAGCAGAGTAGCCGCCTGGTGGTCGCTACCTGAATCACAAATAGTGCGGATAGCGCCTGGCGTCGTCTCCTAGGCGCTACTTATTTTCCTGTGCGTGTATGACGTGAATAGCTTTAACGGCTCCTTCTTCCGTGGCTGTAGCAGATTCATAAATGCTGTTCTACGTTTTCTGACATTGTGCGAAAGCATGCAGCATTGAGCGATCACCTGAATTTTGGGCTATACTAAGATGCCCGTGTCAAGCGCGGGATATTTGATCGACGCACCCTCCGGTCGCCACAATCATATCAGTTTTGCTATCGCTTGTTGTTTCGAGAACATCACGAAAAAGCATTTCAGCGCACTTTAAATAAATGAAGCGATAGCAGCGACACGTGAATACCGCGCGTTAATGACTCGTCACGGTGTACTCATCACCACCAAAACTCTGTGATACCAAGAAACGTGAACGAAGAGGTGGGAACATCACTCAGCAGTAGAAAGACCAGTCGTTAGCGTGCACTCATAATGCATCGCATCGAGTATTTATGTAACAATAACTGCATTATGACAATAGCGATAATTGCATGACTTTGGATTAGTGATTACGTGACCAGAAATGTTGTTTTCATATCACTGGGAATGCTCCCACTCTGGGAACGCTCTCACACTACTGCTCGGATGAAGCGTAGTTGGCCTGGTGCGATTTTAAGTCTGGCGGCTGACGAGCTTGAGACCGGCCGCAACACAACTCAGCTGCGCAGATGGCCGCTCGCCGTTCACTGCAGCGTCGCGACCATCGTGAATCACTAAACACCTCAGGGCATAGAACTCGATGCAGCTTCGCGGAAGGCTGCGCTGCTGCGGTTTCCTTGCTGCCTATCATTATTTGTGCAACTGAGCTGGATAATTAACAGCTTCAGTTAAAGCTCGTCCTACCCTCTCTGTCCTGAGCTAGCCGTTGTCGCAGCTCACTGTGAACCGAGCATTTAGGTTGCCACCTGTGAATTTCAACCTGCTACAGAAGTGCCAGCGAGCGACTGCCGCTCCTCTTGCGAGGTGCCCGCCAGATAAGGGCTAAAACTCCAAGAACGACCTTCAGTGAGCACCCCCATAACGTCTATTGTGCCGAGGCCAAGCAGCTATTGGAGATAATCACCACGTATTCTCATAGCATAGAATGGGTGGATGAAGGCACATGCGCGCGCGTGTTGCCTTTACGCCAATGTTGTAGGAATGAAACCTGCATATTTATAGCATTTGATTAACCAACTCATGAAGACTTTTTTGAAAATAGATTTCAGGATGCTTATTGGATCTGCATAACTTTATCCGGTGTTGGATCGAAGAAAGCACAGTGCTCACCAGGTATTTTACTGGCGATATTGTGCGCCTTGAGCTGACGCTCACAATTCCAACATCAAGGCATGCAAATTAAAATTAAATAACACTGAATGAGTTGTAAGAGCTGTCTGCACGCGCCCTGGTGTGCACCCGCGCATAGTGGCTATGGTTTTGGGCTGCTAAGCATGAGGTCGTGGAATTGAATCCTGGCCACGGCAGCCGCAATTAGTTAGGGGTGAAATGCGGAAACACCCGTGTGCTTAGATTTAGACGCACCTTAAGGAACCTCTGGTGGCACAAATTATTCCGGAGTCCTCCACTACGGTGAACCTCATAATAAAATCGTGGTTTCTCACTTAAAACTCGAAACTTTAATTACTTTTACGGTGGTAGCATCATTACACAATGACAGTCACAAATCCCGTGCACGATGGAACAGCATATGTTTTTTATATTGTTCGAACGCTCAGCTAAAGAATATTTCCATACGCATATTCCCACTTTAATTTTTGTTATGCTTCCTATTTTGGTATGGCACAAGATAAGGCATACACATTTTATTAGCAATTTAATATATGAAATGAAAGAACTTAGGCAAATAAGGCATATTTACGGACCTCTCGTCAGCTCAGCTCTACTGTACAGCAATTTGCACAAATTTCACAAGGATCATGAAATCGAATATTTTGATTTTTTACCATTGCGCCAGACCACGCGAGCTTCCCGAGGCGTTGCTCCGACGTGGGGAGCGAGCAGTGAGTCGTGGGAAACCGAGCCGGGCAATAACAATGAAAAGTTCAATTACACTTTTCATTGGCTGGAGATGGAACACGGGCGTGCTAATTTGAGTGTTGGCTCAAGATTGAAGAAAATGTACAGTGGCAGCGCCGAAGGGTCTCGTAAAAGCAGAGCATCAAGCAGCGCAGCGGTAGGTGGAGTCGCTTCACACATCATGTGTTGACCTTTTAGGGTAAGTCCTACGAGCATTAAAAAGGAGAAGGTTGCTCTTTCAAAATAATATATTTCTGTTTCAAAAGTAACGTTATTTAAATTTTCTATAATGGTACCCATGATTTTTATGCGGCTACATAAAACTTGCTAAATAATTATGCAACTTAATCGGGATGTACACGGCGAAAACTGGCAGTTATAGCTCGCAAGTAGAAATAAAGAGCTTCTTAAATTCGTCGCCGTTTTTGAGGGGCTATAGTACGATGACTGTTGCACGTGTTCACGGATTCCAGATATGTTAGCTGAAAACCTTGTACGCCTATGTTGATGTGCGCACCACAGCGGCGAGAATAATAGGCAACGCGGGCGTCCTCCTCGTAAAATTGATCATCATCATCATCATCATCAGCCTGGTTATGCCCACTGCACGGCAAAGGCCTCTCCCATACTTCTCCAACTACCCCGGTCATGTGCTAATTGTGGCCATGTTGTCCCTGCAAACTTCTTAATTTCATCCGCCCACCTAACTTTCTGCCGCCCTCTGCTACGCTTTCCTTCCCTTGGAATCCATTCCGTAACTCTTAATGACCATCGGTTGTCTTCCCTCCTCATTACGTGTCCTGCCCATGTCCATTTCTTTTTCTTGATTTCCACTAAGATATCATTAACTCGCGTTTGTTCCCTCACCCAATCTGCTCTTTTCTTATCCCTTAACGTTACACCTATCATTCTTCTTTCCATAGCTCGTTGCGTCATCTTCAATTTGAGTAGAACTCTTTTCGTAAGCCTCCAGGTTTCTGCCCCGTAGGTGAGTACTGGTAAGACACAGCTATCATACACTTTTCTCTTGAGGGATAATGGGAACCTGCTGTTCTTGATCTGAGAATGCCTGCCAAACGCACCCCAGCCCATTCTTATTCTTCTGAATATTTCAGTCTCATGATCCGGATCCGCAGTCACTACCTGTCCTAAGTAGATGTATTCCCTTACCACTTCCAGTGCCTCACTACCTATTGTAAACTGCTGTTCCCTTCCGAGACTGTTAAACATTACTTCAGTTTTCTGCAGATTAATTTTTAGACCCACCCTTCGGCTTTGCCTCTCTAGGTTAGTGAGCATGCATTGCAGTTGGTCCCCTGAGTTACTAAGCAAGGCAATATCATCAGCGAATCGCAAGTTACTAAGGTATTCTCTATTAACTCTTATCCCCAATTCTTCCCAATCCAGGTCTCTGAATACCTCCTGTAAACACGCCGTGAATAGCATCGGAGATATCGTATCTCCCTGCCTGACGCCTTTCTTTATTGGGATTTTGTTGCTTTCTTTATGGAGGACTACGGTGGCTGTGGAGCCGCTATAGATGTCTTTCAGTATTGTTACATACGGCTCGTCTACAGCCTGATTCCGCAATGCCTCCATGACTGCTGAGGTTTCTACTGAATCAAATGCTTTCTCGTAATCAATGAAAGCTATATATAAAGGTTGGTTATATTCCGTGCATTTTTCTATCACCTTATTGATAGTGTGAATATGGTCTATTGTTGAGTAGCCTTTACGGAATCCTGCCTGGTCCTTTGGTTGACGGAAGTCTAAGGTGTTCCTGATTCTATTTGCAATTACCTTAGTAAATACTTTGTAGGCAACGGACAGTAAACTGATCGGTCTATAATTTTTCAGGTCTTTGGCGTCCCCTTTCTCATGGATTAGGATTATGTTAGCGTTTTTCCAAGATTCCAGTACGCTCGAAGTCATGAGGTAAAATTGATAGGAGAGGGTAAATGCATTTGTGTAAGTGTAATGAGAAATGTTGAGCTATGGTATTTTATTTATGACATTTCTGGTGGAAATTTTCTTTGTTATTATTTCCCTTTGCTCAGTAAAATAGAAAGTTGATATGAAGGGCTTTCGCGTCAATAATTGAATAAACAAATTCTGATGCCAAATAGTGCCGAAATTACGATTTCATCATGAGTGGGCGACTTGGGATGAACGTATACCACCAGGGGTCTTTGACGTGCCCCCAATGCAGGAAACATGGGTGGTTTTTTTTTTCCTTTCGCCAAGTAGAAATGTAGCCACCGCGGCCGGGATTTGATCGCGCGACCACATGCTTAGCAGCGCAAAACCATAGCCACTATGCTACTGCGGCGGCTCGCGTCAATAATGAGAGTTATCTTGATCTCTGTACCCCTATATACCTGCACTATTGTATGCATAGTACATTTTCATTCGTCACAAATCACTTTTATTTCCTAGTGCCTCCCTGAATATTTTTCTAAAGATTCGAACACAGCAAAAGAAGATATTTTGGGCCATGTTGGTTTAATTATTCAATCGCAGCAGTTGGACAACAGAATAATTCTGCTATACATGTTACTTTTTAATGGTTAGACTTTGACTTAGACTACTCTTAGATTAACGTACGTGAACGATGGCTTCATTCGACGACCTGCTTCTTGCCGTCATTACTTGTTTGAATTTGACAGCCCTGTGTCGTTTTAAGCAAGAAAATATAAGCATTGATATTCGCTTCTGTTATTGCGACAGCAATTATATGGACCGTCAGAGCAAATTTTTGCTGTCCTTGTCGGCATTGCCGTGGAGTTCCGCGTATATTAACGCGACAGCGTTAAGGAACTCGTGTCGCAGAAAAGCTGGTATCGTCGGCGTCATTGGCCGTGAGCAAAAAATTCTCGAATGCAGTTCATAAAAAAAAAGAAGTTGCAAGGTGGGCTGGGTGGGAATCGAACCAGGGTCTCCGGAGTGTGAGAAGGAACCGCAACCACTCAGCCATGAATTTTTTTTTTCTTTATTACCCACATGGCAACATACAAAACAAGACATTTTAACAGTACACAACAGTCACGACAAAATCTCTGCCGTTGGTTGGTGGTCACAGGACTAAAAACGCTTGAAGTTCGCTAGCTCAGTCATCACACTGAGCCATGTTGGTTTTTCTTTTTGAAAATTGTACAATTCCTCAATATGACAAATGCTTTCTATGAAGTATTCTCTAACAGGCCGGGCGTTTATTTCGGCATGTCTCACGGCCATTCTAGTTTTCCATAAGCTATGCAAGGACACCAGCATGAACATGTCATAGGGTACTTTGTCTTCATTTAGAGTAGGCAGGAAACGAATCCCATATGGTGTAATCGGCAAGTCCTTCGTTAGGGTTCTCTGTAAGATGTCCCAATGGAACACAGCATCCCAGCAGTCAAGAAAGATGTGTTCTACTGTTTCGGGTTTCCGGCATAGTAAACAGTTGACGCTCCAAGGCACGGAAAGTCCTTTTTCATCTAGCCACGGTTTCACAGGTAAAGTATTGGTGTGGAGCTGGAAAAAGAAGGACTTTACCGACGGGCGTACTGGCATTCGTTTTACTCTTTTTAGTACGTCCTTTTCAGGTACAGTGCAGAACATCGAGCGATACAATGGCACCGGTAACATTGTGTCTACCAGGTCCTTATATAAGCGCTTTCGTGGTACCCTACTTAAGTATTCCATGGAAAACCGAACCTTTAAGAGCTGAAAAGCCAAGACTACCTCTTTTAAGAAACCACGCGCTCCGCCTTGACTGCACCGATGTGACGATACAATAAACTCAGGTATAGCCTCGCTCAGCCTTGTTTGAAACATAGTTAACAAAAATGGGTCATTTCGGTCCCGTAAGTAAACAAACCTCGACACAATCTGCCTAATGAACAAATGTGCCAGACCTAATCCTCCATTTTTAACCGAACGAAAGAGATTAGTGCGACTGGTGCGCTCCCAGCTTGAACCCCATACAAACACCGCGAGTACTCTGTGTAAACGTTGTATGTTAGCCCTTGACATGCACAATGCTTGGAGCACGTAAAAAATTTTGGCAACGGCAAACAGGTTGCACACTGTCGCACGCGCAAACATAGAGAAATTGCGGCCTCCCTATTTAAGTGCACATTCACGAACCCTTTCAGTTTCGGCATTCCAGTAATCAACGGCGTCACGGTAGTGCTCAAGCGGCACCCCTAGGTACTTTGCCGGCGTGACTGTCCAGCGGATATTTGCAAACCTACTCGGATGGTCTTCCCAGTTGCCGATCCATACCCCTAGGGATTTATCAAAGTTGATAGCACTGCCTGTCATTCTGCAGTATGATAGAGCCTCTGCGACCGCGATTTCGATGCTTTCTTCATCCCGACAAAACAACGCGATGTCATCCGCGTATGCCAGGACTTTCACTTCCGCGGACTGCACTCTGAAACCCGATATTCTATTGTCATTCTTGATTTTTCTACAAAGCGGCTCTAGGTAAATTGCGAATAAAAGAGGCGACAAACCACATCCCTGGCGCACAGATGACCGGACGCTAAAGCTTTTGGTAACCTCCTTGTTTATAATGAGGCTGGCGGTACAGTCTTGATAGCACATCTTTACCCCATCTAAGATCAAATCCCCTACATTTATGTGTTCTAGAATACTGAAAAGAATTTTATGGGCCACGCGGTCGAAAGCTTTCTGCATATCTAACTGTAACATGGCACAGTGTTCACCTAGGTCGTTACAGTATTCTAAAATGCTTCTGGCAATATGAATGTTTGTGTAGATGGACCTTCCTTTAATGCCGCATGTTTGATGCGACCCTACTATGCTGGTCACCACTCCCTGTAATCGCTTTCCGAGCACTCTTGTAAATATCTTATAGTCTACATTCATTAGTGATATCGGCCGGTAACCGTCGACAGCTAACAATTTTTCTGGGTCCTCTGCTTTAGGTATCAGAACTACGTGCGATGTCCGAAAAGATGGAGGAACCTGTTTTTGCACATAGGCCTCCTTAAACAACCGTAACAGGATCTCACTGACATCACTTTTGAAGGCTTTATAAAAGGCCGCTCCGAGTCCATCAGGTCCCGGGGACTTGCCTACAACTAAATCATCTATGGCTCCTTCCACTTCGGTGATGCTCAGAGGCCACTCCAGACGCTTTTGAATGTCTTCCTCTAATTGCGGCATGTCTGACAAAAAGTCCGTCTTGAATTCTTCTGTGACGTCTTTATCAATCTCGAATAATTTGCTATAGTGATCAAGAAACGCCTCTTAAATTTTTTGAGGTTGGCTCGTGATCTCGTTCTCGTATTGAATCATCCTGATTTCATTTCGCCTCGCGTATGCCTTTTCGTCAGATAAGGCTCGTTTGGTCGGTGGCTCACCTAGGCAAACCCTTTCAGCTCGTGCCCTTACAACCGCTCCTTTGAACTTTTCTTCGATAAGCTCGAGCTGGCTTTTCAGTTCTTTTATTTCTTTTGTTCGGCTCCCAGGTCTCTCGCTTTCCATGGTGTACAAAAAATCAAGCTCACGTTGCATTTCAGTTTCTTTTTTCCTTTTATTAAATTTCTCTTTAGTGGCTTCTTCTATAGCACTGATCTTGACTCCTTGCTTAAAGTTCTCCCATAATTCTAGCACGTTGCCATCTTCGGCCTCGATCAAATTATCTAACTTTTCTTTCACGCTTTCACAAAAGTATTCGTTCATTAACAGCCCATCGTTAAACTTCCACAACTTCCAGTTAAATTTCGATTTTCTTTCTTTGGTACCTACACTAAAGGTTACAAGGCTGTGATCGCTGAACGAGACATGTTTCACACTATAGCTGCCGCACATCGGGACAAGCTCCAGTGCGACATACCCTCTATCTAGCCTTGCGTGACTTTGCCCTTGAAAATGCGTGAATGCAGGCGTGCCGGTAGTACACAGGAAATGGCCGATGTCGTCCAGATTAGATTCTTGCACTAGTGCGTTTACAAGTAAAGCACTTTTGTCACGCACTGGAAGGTTTTTCACTGGATCGGCCGCGAAACATACACAATTAAAATCTCCTAGCAATACGACTTTCCTGTCACACTGTAAATGCTGATTTACTCTCTCAAAGAAAGACACGCTCATTTTCAATGTTGGGGGCGTAGACAGATATCACGCGCCAACCTGCGCCCAAAAAAGAAAAATCCACAAAAACCAGTCTTCCACTTTTACAAGAAAAGACCCCTTCTTCTCTAATTCCCAGGTTGTTTCTAATGAAGACAGCGCACCCCGCGGAAGTCCCGACAGCATGTGATACACAAACATTGTATCTATTGCGAAACTGCAGCACCATGCGATCCGTCTGTTCCTCACTTTCTATCTTTGTGTCCTGCACCGCTGCTATATCAACATCTGTTTCTAAGAAAAGCCTGCTAAGCTGGTATTGCCGCTTTCTGGCACAAAGACCGCGGACATTTATAGTAGCAAAACGAAGTGCAGTGTTTTGAGCCATTCTTATGTTTTATGAAGAACAAACGAACCACATGGTACCCACCTCATGCGTCTGGGGCCAAAGCTGCCTTCGCTTTTTGCACAAACCTTCCGTAGCTGCCATGGCAGCCTTAGGAAGGCACAGTTGATGTCCCTGTCATGGCGTTCCATCGTCCCTGAGTTTGGCTTGATCACTAGGTGGACTAGAAGAGACGCCGCGAAGCACACGCTCTCGCGGCTACGTCGGCGGCGTCTCCGCCGCCGTCCGGTCCGGAGGTACGTTCGGACGCGGTCTCAGCGTTGACCGCCGAATGATCGCCGCCTTTGGCGGCGGTCCTTCCGAGATCCTTGCAGCCAGGGCCTCATGCTCGTCCAGCGTAGCGTCGTGGCCGCGCTTGGAGACTGAGGCTCCACTTGTTCCCTCGCTTACTTCCATGACGGCTGGCTCCTCAGGTGACTTCGACGGCGTTGAGGCCTCCTGCACATTCACGACGCCGGTGGCGTCGCCAGCTGCGTCGGTCAGCTTTCGGCTTTCCTTGTTAACACTTGCGTCTTGGGGCATGTCGGGCGGGGTTAACGTTGCCGCATCAAGTACCTCGAGCTTCGGCGTTGCTTCGCTTGCAGCTTCTTCAGCGTCAGCCTCGTCCATGACGAGTTCCGCAGTGTCTTCTCCTCCAACCGGCCCCGCAACACTTGCGTACGTCTTCCCTCACTGAGATTCTTCGTGTCCAAAACGTCGGCAGTGCGTGCAGCGAGGAACTCGGCATTCTCGTCTGATATGGCCCTTCCTGTGACACCGCAGGCACAGTGGCGCTCTTCCAGGCGCGACTAGAAGGGCCATGTCACCGGCTACGCGAAGCTGGTGTGGAAGGTCATCGACCTTAATGCCGTTATGGAGCTTGAGGCGCACCAGGCGTGTCGTCGACCCCTTGTTTTGGATCCCTTGAACTCTCCACTTTTCCTTCGAGACCTCGGTCACCTTTCCGAACGGAGCAAGCGCTACACGCACATCATCGTCAGCCACATTGAAAAGAAGCCAATGAAGCTTCAAACGCACGTCCTGGTTTGCCGGATCAATAACCAAACAACGTCGGCCCTTCACCTTCATTTCGCCGCATTCCAAAGCTTTCTTAATCCCTTCCATGCTCTTGAAAGTCACAGCCCATACGTGGCTCATCTGGTATGCCCCCAACGCTACCACTTCAGGGAGCAAACCAAGACGCGCCAACGTGTCCCGGAAATGTTCGACTCGGTAAGGCCTCGACCGGACATCCGCGTGCAAAAATAGAGTATTCAAAACACTACGAGTAGGCAAAACCACTTCGTATCCCTCGGTATCCATTCCGTCGATCCTGTCACCGCGGCCGTTGTTAGCCGCAACCACCGCTCCTTGGGAGCACATGAAACGCACGTCCTTCCACCTCGGTAGCCAAGACGCTACTCAGCCATGAATTCGATGGTCCAAAGCGGGACAAAAGCGCCTCTAGTGAATGCGGTGTTGCCTTACAAACGTGCCGTAGAAAGTTATACTGCTGTGTATATCGGTAATTATGAGCATGTAAACTACAGAAGTCGCAGTTCAACGAGTAGCGAAGTACGTTTGTTGTACATTTCTTTTGCGCTTGGCGCACACGCAAGGCCTGCTTGCGGCAAACGGTGAAGACCCCTTCCTCGCAATGTACAGCGCTGCCCGGCAGGTGGCGGGCCACTCGCCCGCTTCTCCCCTTCGTCTCGTTTAAGTGCATTGGGGCCGCATGGAGACCGGTGCCAGGATGCCCCAATACCCTTGCGTTTAATAAGTTTTCTCGCTCTCTCCCCTTCCAGTGTGTGTGTGTAGTGATTATAAGGGTGAAGGGAAGAGAGAAGTGCAGTGCCGTAACTGTCTCTCAAAGGAGGACACCTCAACAGCACTGCACAGGGTAGGGGAAGTGGGAAGGAAAAGATTAAGAGAGAATGAAAGAGAGCGGAGAAAAAAAAAAGAAAAAAAAAGGCAGGAGGGTGGAAAAAGAAGAAGCAATGCGGGGCTTATAGCCGCGCTCTCAGTTGAGTTTCGACAAAAAAGTCGAGAAGGGCAGCAAACGCTTTCTTGGCGATGGAGGCGTGGGCTGCGGGAAATAGTAGTTCTGTCTCCGTGTTGCAGGGTAGACCCACACGACGATAGGATGTACAGAGCGCGGTGCGCTCAGCGTCGAACGATGGGCATCGCAGCAGGAGATGTGCGAGAGTCTCATCCTCGCCGCATTCCGCACATGTGGGGCTGCCAGTTCCGCGCAGTCTGTGCGCTCGGGCGGCGGTGTTGTAGCAACCGACGCGGAGTCGGAGAAGAAAGGAGCGGTCCCAGCGGGAGACGCCGGCGTGGGGGAGGAGGTGAGGGGGTGTCCCCGCCGCAACACGTGGGTCCGGGTGATGCGCGCGGAGGGTGCGCGTGATAGTCGTCCTGGCCACGTCGAAGCGGGAGGCAGAGGTGGCGAGGAGGAAGCGAGCTGCGAGAGCTTCCTTCGCGAGGGCGTCAGCTGCTTCATTTCCGGGCAGGCCAATGTGCGCGGGGACCCATTGCAAAACCAAGTCGCAGCCCTGATTAACGACATGGCGCAGTTTCGATCCCACGCGCTGCACAAGTGGGAGACCGGCATAGTCTTTCCGCAGCATGTACAGAGCCGCGCGCGAGTCCGTGAGGATCGCAGCAGACGAAGCACCGCACTCGTAAAGAAGGTCAGCCGCGAGGTCAATGGCCGCGAGTTCGGCGACTGTTGATGAGGCAGGGAAACGGAGGCGGCACTGACGCGACGCAGGGATGTCCGGTGCCGTGCACGCGGCAGCAGCGGAACCATCACTGGAGACAGAGCCGTCAGTGAAGACCAGGAGGCGATCACGTAGGTGTTCGTGAAGCAATGTTGCCGTCTCCTGTTGCATGGCACACAGTGCTGTTCGGCGCTTGCTCGTGACGCCCGGGACGCTGGTGTTAACGTCAAGGAGCGGGGAGGCGTGCGGCGATGGCGGCAAGGGGAGCAGTTGCGGCAGAGACGCGATGCGGGCGCTGAAGTCGGTGGCATGCTGACCCATGCCCGAGCCCTCGAGGGTGTGGAGGCGGCACACGAGAGACTGGCCCTGTGGCGACCGTTGCAGGCGCTCGATGTGGTGAAGCGCCTGTTTCCTCGCACGAAGTGAGGGCGGCCAGTTTCCCGCTTCGGCGAGAGTTGCCCCCACTTGCGAGAAGCGGGGAAGCGCGTACATCTGGCGAACTGCAGTGCGGTGTTCGACGTCAACGGCCCTCCAGTTGGCTGCACTGGCGTTGGTGAGCGGGAGTGCGTAGAGCGCTCGCGAAGTAGCGATCGAGTTAAAAACTCGGAGCGCAAGATGCGGTGTGCAGCCGCGGCCACGGGCGAGCAGGGAGCGTGCGGCGCCTGCAACTTTCCTGGCGTCCCTGCAGAGCTGTGTGGTTGCCGCATTAAAGTTCAGGCGGCAGTCGATGTGAAGGCCCAGATAGCGAACTTTTCTCTGCCACGGGAGGGGGCTTCCGCGCAGCGAGAGCGTGGGCACTGCGGAGCGAGCACGGCTACCACGGGGGTGGATCATTAGCGCCTCGGTTTTAGACGCCGAGAGCTGAAGCCCCACGCTGTTGAGGTATTCGTCCACGGCGTTGATAGCAGACTGCAGTGATTGCCGCACTTGGTAGCCATAGTCCGTGGGCCCGGAAGCGAAAAGAGCGATGTCGTCGGCGTAAATCGCCACGCGGACTTCGAAGGCTGTCAGCTTCGGGATGGAATCGGGGAGCCTTGCAAGCGCCAAGTTGAATAGAAAGGGGCTAAGAACACTGCCCTGAGGAACACCAGCGGTCACGCTGCGGGGGGTGCTGAGCGCGTTGCCAACACGCACTCTGAGTGTTCGGTCGCTAAGAAAGGCCGACACATAGTCCAGTAGGCGGCCGCTGATGCGCAGCTCGCGAAGCGCTTGGATGATGGTGCCGTGCGGGAGGCCGTCAAACGCGCGTTCGACATCGAGCAGCACCAGGTATGCGGCTTCGTGGCGGCTTGCAGCGTGCTCGAGAGTGGCGACGACGTCCGCGATGGAATCAGCTGTCGAGCGGAGTCGGCGGAAGCCACTCTGTTCCGGGGCAAGAGCGTCGAGGGCGGAGGCGATCCATTCGAGTCGGTTCAAAGCCATCGACTCCATCGTTTTGCCGGGTACCGAGGTCAGCGATACTGGGCGATAGGAGCTGATGTTCGAGGCTGGTTTGCCGCGCTTCAGAATGGGAACGACGATCGCCTCTTTCCAGTTGGCGGGGATGATGCCGCTGCGCCAGACGGAGTTGAAAACCTCGAGAAGTGAGGGAAGTTGAGCTGCGTCGATGTTCCTGAGCACTTGATGAGTAACGCCGTCGGAACCGGGAGCGAAGCGGCGTTTGTGCTTGTTCAAGACGATGCGCAACTCGCTGATCGTGAACTCAGCAGAACACAACACTTCTACATGCTCCATAATTGCGCTCGTTGGGAAGTAGCGCATAGGAGCGAGGCGTTCAACCATGTTGTGCGGCGGAAGTTCGACGGCGGCTGCGACAGGGCACACAGACGGCGGGGCGAACGTATCCGCGAATAGTTCGGCCAACTGCTCGGCACTCAAGCCCTGAGCCACTGCGATGGAGAGTGCAGGGCGGCGGGGGATCTTGGGACTGAGCAGGGCGGCGAGGATGCGCCAGGGGCGGGCTTTATCGCGAGTGTCCTCCAAGGAGAGGCAGAGACTTTGCCAGCTCTGATTGCGGCGCTGCCTGGCATGACGACGGCACGCGGCGTCAAGGCGGTTGTAAAGAGTCCAGTGCTCCACCTTGTCGCTTTTGATGGCGCGGCGTTCGGCGCGTCGACGTACCGCGCGTAAGTTCAAAAGTTTCATGTCGGGCGCCGGCGTTCCAGCGGGCACCGTACATGACTTGGTCGCGGCGGCAACGCAGCTTGAGATGTGCGAAAGGAAGTCAGTGTTGACAGGAGGAGGCGTGGCACACAGCGTCCTGAAGAGAGACCAGTCCGTGATGCGGTAGGTGCGGATCCGGTCGCGGCAGAGGCCGAGAGGGTCAAGCGAGATCGGATAATGATCCGATCCTTGCGTGTCAGGGCTGCGTACCCACTCGTAATGGCACCGTTCGCTCACCAGTGATAAGTCTATCACACTCCCGCGCACATTCCGACGCACGAAAGTGGGACTGCCGGAGTTGATGATCAGCAGACCAGAGGAGTTGATAGAGTTCAGCAGGTTCCTGCCGTTAGGCTCACAGCGGCTGCTGCCCCATGCCGTGTGGTGAGAGTTAAAGTCGCCGCACACAACACAGTCACCGTCGATGCGCGCGGCGAGGCTCTCCACGAAAGAGGTATCCCATCGCTGCACGGGCTGGACGTACACGCTGGCGACACAAGTGTCGACCCCCCCAACGCGCACAGTCACAGCCACGCACTCCACGGAGGTGGGAACGATGTCGGACACAGAGACGGCGGCTTGACCAAGGCGCGCACGCACATAAACGGACGCTCGAGAGCGGCCGGTTGGGTGGAGTGGATCGCGGCACGGAACGTCGGCACAAGACTGAAGTTCGCACGTGACGGCACTGTGGTAGGCGACGAAGCCCGGAAGGTTGCACTCCCCGTCGCGTACGTGTGTCTCCTGCAACGCGAGCACATCGTACTCGTGCAGGAGAAGAAGCTGGCAAAGCTCCGGGTGCCGACGGCGCATCGAGCGGACATTCCACTGCAGTATGCGCGGCCGACGTTTCGCTGCTCGGCTAGCCATGACGAGGCAGGGACTGCTGTGCGGCCAGGGCCGCGGTGCACATCTGTCGCACCGTGTCGTCCATGTGCGGGGCGGTCTCCATGAGCGCCCGCAGAGCTGC
Source organism: Dermacentor andersoni (assembly GCF_023375885.2). Classification (NCBI taxonomy): domain Eukaryota; kingdom Metazoa; phylum Arthropoda; class Arachnida; order Ixodida; family Ixodidae; genus Dermacentor; species Dermacentor andersoni. Next base: position 82,724,204 of record NC_092816.1, read on the forward strand.
GGCGAGCGCCGCGATCAGGGCGTCCCTCGGGTCGCCAACAGGGGCAACTGCGGGAGGCGGCGTGGTTTCCGGCGCGGCGGGATTGACGCTGCGGCCACGTAAAGCATCGCTGAACGACACGCCAGCTTGTACCGTCGCTGAAGGGCGGGGCACGTTCTGCTGATGCTGACGATGCTCAGGTTGCGCGACGCGAGCTTTGGCCAGCTCGAACGCCTTCTTCCGAGTCATGGGCTGCTCGGAGGAGGCTAGCAAAATGGCTGCTTTCCTTTCGAGCTGCCAGTGTGGGCAGCGCGGCTCGGTTGCTGCATGGTGGCCTTTGCAGTTTACGCACGCGGGGTGCTGCGCGGCGCAGTCGCTTGTCGCGTGACCACCTCCGCAGCGGAGGCAACGGGCGTCGTAGGAGCAAGTGGCGCCGGCATGGCCGTACACACCGCAGCGGTCGCACTGGAGTGGGCGTGGCAGACGAGGTCGAACGAGCCGTCGTTGCTTGAAGAGAAGTACGTCCGTGGGGACGACGTTGCCGGCAAAGATGACGCTCACGTTTGCGCCGTTGCGGGAACAGGAGAGAACGGGAACGGGAGCCTCTATGTTGTCCCTCAGTGTGTCGTTGTCAAAGGAGCTGTCAACGCCGAAAAGGACGCCGACGCAAGAGTGCTTGCCAAGAGCTTTCGCCTTCACTGGTATGTCCGCGATGGCCCTTACATCCAGCAAGCGGGACAGGTCCGCACCGGGCACAGAGTCTGCCGCAACCACGTTACGGCGAAAGTTGACTCGCACGCGTTTGACGCCATCAATGCGGCAAAGTTGGGCGGCGATAAGGTCACTAGACAGCTTGAAAAAGTTGTTTTTGCGGCCGATGGGACGGAAGAGCACAGTGTCGGCGGCATTGTCAGGGGAGGCATGTGCGTTTTGCGACGCATCCGTGATGAGCTCGGCAAACTGGCGGAAGCGTCGCTTCCTTTTTCGGCCGGGCTTAGTAGGGGCTGAACGCTCAGAGAGCACTGCGGCGGCGTTTTCGTCTGCGGCAGCTGGCGTCTGTGACAGTTGGGGTGCAACGACGGGGAGTGGTGCATTAGAGACGCCGGCTGTTACACGGGTGGCAGGGTCGGATGGAAGTTGGAGCTCGGAGACGGTGCAGGGGGGAACGCTCGGCGGCTGCTTGCGTGGCCCGGCAGGTTCGTCATCCTCGCTCTCGCGGGCGCGTTTCCGAGAACTGGTCAAGTCCATTTCTTCGTCTTCCGAGAGGGGAAGCGGCACCTCAGCGTGGGTTTCCTGCACGCAAGGGCCGTTCTCGGATGGTGCCGAAGTTGCCGCTGGGGCTGCCGGTGCGGTCGTAGGCACGGGGGGAACTGCAGGGATCTTCAACGAGGGGGCCCGTACACGTAGCCACTCGCCCAGCATGCGAGTGGCGCGACGCTCGAGGTCCTCCCTTGCCCGGAGCTCATCGAGGGTCGCGGGGCCGAGCGTCAACCGGCTCAAGCTGGCATGGCGTCGATGGCGGACGCGTGGCGGCGGCTCGCCGGGTGGCCGAAACTCCATATTGTGCTGCCGAGGCCTCTTCTCGCGTGCGGGAAGAAAGCCGAAAGCAGCGAAAAGCGCGGTAACGTGCTCCTAAGCGGGCGCAAACATGTGCGACGCCGAAACACGTGGTGGCAATCGAGGCGAAGTCGTCAGAGCGAGGAGCAACGTGACCTTCTCCGATCGCAGCTCAGACGCGACTGTCTCCCCTTCCAGCTTCCAGCATGCGTCACTCAAACCCTGGTGTTTAGGTGACGCGGCTCCTCTTTCCGCTCACTGCACGATTCCTATGTGCCGCGTCCGATGCGGGACGCCTCTGACGTGGCCACTGCGCCGTAGCGCGTCTGGTGGGAAAGCGTCCCCTGCGATGTGTGCCATGCTGCTTGCGAAGAGTCATGCGTCTGCGTGGTGCTCCTGGAACAAATAATTAGAAAAAAGTTGTGCTGTGGACTTAGAAGTGTTGTATATGAAAACTATGTCTTTGTTTTACTCAAGAGCATGCCGAGCGAATGAGTGGGCGGTGCGAACGGGGTGCGATAACGCTATCGCGTTCCACTCTTGATGGTGAAGCTTAAGCGTCCTCCAGCTTTTTCATGGTCAAAAATAGTTTATTTCAATGAAAGATGATAAGAACACTTTCACTCGTATTGACGGCACAATTACACTAGGGCTATAACATATAAAATGTACTAGGCATTAATACTCCACACGTCTTCAAAGGAATGTACGAGCGCACGTGACCTCACTCACATCTAACAACGCCAACCCACGGAAACGCACACTTGCACATAACACAATTGTAACAATATATACAGAACAGTGTTCATTATACAAAATGTGCACAATTGGTATGTACAATGATGATGTGACGGAGACACTTTACACCATTTTGTAGCGATGTTATCAGATATGTATATAAAAACATTATCATGCATACGAGAGCACCCGCACTTCTCTCGGGCACCTACATAATATGAGCATTCATAATACTTTTGATGGCCTGGCTACAACAACGACGCTGGTCTAAAATTATTGCATATGCATCCATCAACCACCAAAAGGAAACAGTACGACCACTCTCTAAGGAACTCCTCTTCCCCGAGAAAGTACAACTCCTCTGAATGAAACGAGATTATCTCAGTGTAGAGGATCTCCAGAAATGGAAACATAGCGCGGCAGCGACGTCCCGCGGGCATTTCATCGCACTGATGACGCAATAGACAAAAGGCCCACGCAGCAATTCAGGGGCGTGCGAAGAGGCCACGTGAGCAATTACCAGATGCTACAAAGCGGGTAATTCCAAGGCGACGGAAACCAGCGTGCACGGCCCTCCGAAATATCCTAGCAACGACGCATTGCAGCAGCACATGCTTCTGGGATTCCTGAAGGGGGTAATTCGGGCAAAGCGAAGATGTGACCTTGCCCCGTCGCTCTAGTCTGTGAGGCGCTGGGAGCACTTGCCACGCTAGACGCGGCATGAAATCATGTAAATGGCAGGACAAGATGGACACCATTAGCTAAACCCAGGACACATCACTGGAATAAGCTCGGCGCCGTGGGGTTACCAGATGAAGGAGCAAGGCTGACACTGTATCCAAAACATGGTTTTGGATAATGTATACACCAGGAAACAACTGTTGTAACTGGCAATAAAATTCCACGGTCGTTGAGTAGATTACAGGTGCGGTTAAAATTTGTGGCGCGAGGTTTAAGGTGACACCTGGTAAGATGTTGTGAATTTTTGTGCCAAGAAAACATCAGGCAAATACATGCGTGGGACACTGATCCCACTGTAACAGGCAGAGAGAACTTGCACACTCAGCAGCTGGCACCGCATATATGTGGATGCGAACGAGAACACACTATGAGAGCATGGTTGTCCAAGCGCCGGGCGACAGAGCAGTTCTGTACGTGGGCCGCTCCTTAAGATAGTGCAATGCCGGCCCGACCTGCAGCGGAGGTACAAGCAGGCGTTAAGCACACCTTATATGTGGGCTGATCCGCAGGTAGTCCTATACAGAGCGCTCCATCGCGGATGTGCATTTTATCATTATGGTGTCCACATTCACAGCGTCGCTGGTCATCCATCTTAACAGCGTGAAACATCACTGAATTTTTAGGTTTTACGTGCCAAACCAATAATATGATTATAACGCAGGCCATGGTAGGTTATATGAGATTACTCTTGACCATCTGGGGCTCCCTAATGTGCAATGAATGAATCACACATTGGCGTTTGTGCATTTTGCTATCATAAAACTGGGCTGCCGCGGCCGGGATTCAATCCCGTGCCTTCGGCGTCCACTTAATAACGCTAAAAGAACTCTGCCACCACCACGAGTGCAAACATTGCTTTCCACCACTTCGACAGTTTCGCATTGCAAGTAGGACGTGCGCAACATGGTTCCAATATTTCTGTAAGCAAATGGCACTTTAGCTCACGGTAAACGACGTATGCAACGCCACCCCTACCTCATATTGATGTGGCACCACACAGCGTTTTGTTCCAGCAGTCTGTTCAAGATTTGTCGACGTTTCCGAAACATATTAAAAAAATTGCTTGGCATTGCAAAGAAGAGGGATGGGCAACAATTTTATTAACGCAATTACTACAATGTCTTCAAAGAAATGGTGGTACTTGTAGTTTTCGAACAATATGCTATACCCTCATGATGTATTGTTAAATGCAAATACAATTTGTTCAAATAGCAATTATATGGACCGTTCTAGCAAATTTAGGCCATCGGCGTCGCATTAAAGATCTGCCTTCATTTATGTATATGTATATTTTCGATTAGTCTAAGCCGTATCTGAAAGACAGATGGCATACTATTAAACAGCCAAAGTTGCTCACAACAGGTCTTATGCTCCTTAGCATTTTAAATGCAAAGCATGTTTTCCTTTCCCTACCCACACTGTTCTCGCCCTGACAGGGTGACTCGGTAGGCGTCGTCAAATCACAAAAACAACTTAGAAACTCCGAGTTAACTCCCCTACGAGGAATTGAACCCGTGCCCGCAGCCTGACGAGCGAGCATCCTCCCTTGGCACTACACCACTGGTATATTTTTAATGCATAATCAATGCAGGGAAACAGCACCGACATAAATTAAACATCAGTCCTTGTTATACAATATACCTAAGAATTCGGCAAGGATACGCATACATTCAACATCCACATAAAATCTTACGGCCACTCCTCCGCAGCATACACGTTCATTACATGGGTTCCAGACTCCTGGAAAAAAAAGATATGGTAGATCTCGGAATTCGCTTCACGTATTGCTTAGCCAGAGGCTATGCTAGGCAAGTAGTACAATCATACCGTAAGCCGCATCACCAGGATTCTTAAATTGCCGATAGAGAATTCTGTATGATGTCATATTCATATAATTCAATTATGCCCTCAGATTCTAATGTTCCCAAAAAAACGTAGCATCCCGAGAATCTAGAAAACAGTCATCAATTGTTTCTGAACAAGGACACATGTTTCAATATTTTTACCATGTAACAAAGTAGTTCCGGTTTTTGTTTCGACCATTGGTGCACGATGGCAACCAGTTTTGCACCATAGAAATGGCAGGTGTACCTACGGCATCTGCGGCTACCTATCTCTCAGTACTAGAAGGTCAACCTTCACTGGTCAGCAGAATTCAAAGAAATGCGTCACAATGCTAGTTCATGGCAGGGGTGACAGCTGTCCATATTTACCCACTCTGTGGCTTATAAGACAATTTTTGCGGCTCGACGCATGTATTTCATTGATGAATATACATTGATAACATCTGTGATAACTAGATATACATAGAGTTCTTGCTATGTTCATTTATAGTTCGCGATATGAGCCTATCAGACGAAGTAGCATTTTTAATTAGCTTAATAATGGTGTCCTGAGACTTGCTCAGCTCGTTGGTAAGCCACTTGTTTCACGTTTGGTTTTCTTTTGCGAAGTTTAAAATCAAATTGTTAGTTAAATTTGTCATGTTTCTAAACAATTGTTTCTAAACAATTTGTCAAGTACAATCTAAACATTGTGACATCATAGACTCTCAGAGAAGTGCCAGCACAAGCCGTGCCTTTTTCAAAGGAAATAGTTTCAACTGTTTATTTTTCAGAGGTGCCATTTGGATTAGAAATTATTTTCAGTGCTTCCCTAACAGCGATATCTGACGCATTGGTAGAAATGCTCTTCGCGGTGCCATTCTATTTTTTTACTGTAGGTTGAATTTCGGCATCACGATATTTTAAAGCTAATTCAACTCAAAGCTAGTTCATGCCTAGTGGTGTGAAAACTTTTTTCTTTAAGCTACATGCAACTAAACTTTTACTTCCGATTTTGTTACAGGCACCACGCCAACAGTTAGGGAAATGATGAGTAATACGTGGACTAATTAAGCGAAGTACGGAAACTGATTTTAAGTTGTCATAATTAGGAAGAAAAGGATAAAATAATTAATAGAGGAGCGAGCAGCTGGTGGCGAGCTAGTAAATTTGGCTTCATCGAATAGTAAGGACTTTGCCTTAACAGCTACAGGTAAAACAATACACCAAGCACAGAGGGAGTTAAAATGGGTCCTAGGAAGAGACCTTAATCACAGAATTGATACCTAGAGCAAGTACTGGTGATTTCACCCACCTTCTCATTCCTTGAGCTACACAATATTTGAAAGCGTTGAAATGTGTGTCCTACTTCAGCATTCACCAGCACCAAATTACTGGTTGTTATGTTCGCAATAAATGATCGAATGGAAGTTGAATACGTGTGTGTGTGTGTGTGTGCGTGTGCGTGTGCGTGTGCGCGCGTGTGTGTGTGTGTGTGTGTGTGTGTGTGTGTGTGTGTGTGCGTGTGCGTGCGTGCGTGCGTGTGTGTGTGTGTGTGTGTGTGTGTGTGTGTCTGTGTGTGTGTGTGTGTGTGTGTGTGTGTGTGTGTGTGTGTGTGTGTGTGTGTGTGTGTGTGTGTGTGTGTGTGTGTGTGTGTGTGTGTGTGTGTGTGTGCGTGTGTGTGTGTGAATGCTCTGGCAATACCATTTACAACCATCGCGAGATGAGATTTCCGGGATTTTCTTAGAATTGTAGCACTTGAAAAAGTGGGTAAACATTTCTATTACAACGCATGTTTCTTATCTTAGACCCGATAGTATTATAAGTGCAAATCGATTGTTGTGCTCAGAATGTTAAGGCGATGCAACTTTACAGGCGTCACTCTTTAAACCAGCGCAGTGGCGCTTCGATGATATCTTGCTAGCCCCTAGACAGCACGTTAACGCTTTCAATGGTGCCATAAATTTGGAGTCACCCGTGTGTCGCATCCGCGAACTTTCAAAGTGTCCGAAGAGCTCAAGCGTGACGATAAATCTTCTAACGTTGTCAGTGCTGTGCCTTCGTGGCTAAATTGCCAATTTAGCAAACAAAATCCAAAGAGTAGCACCCCTTTCCAAATATTAATCTCGAAATATTAAAACAAATGCATTGGCTTTGTTTTTCACGTTAACCCAAACTGATTTATGCGTGTATTCAGGAAACGGTGGAATGGAGTGCCACTGTATTACGCAGAGAATTTCTCTCACGAATGTCTCCAAAATATATTTACTACTGAGATATATGTGAACAACCCGTGCTTTCACTACTGCTTTGTTTAATTTTCACAAGTGCAGAATTTGGTGTGATGCTAAGGAAAAAATGCAATAAATGAGTGTGAAGTAGCTAAGTTATGTTGGCATTGATGATAGAAGAAACTTTTGCCTCTTTCATAAGTGTACTTAAAGAACCAGTGCAGCACCCTCTGTCAAAGACGAAATTGAAAAATTCTGCTTTCTAGGTAACCCTACTGCATGTTGTACAACTTGATGCTGAAATATCAACGATATATTTCTCTATTCTTAATGAAACTGCATTCTCATAGCCTCTTGGCCACTAAAAATGGCTTTTAGGTAGGGTAATTAGGACCATTAAATATTCTTCGGAGCCAAAACGAGAACTAATAAATATGTGCGGCATTCCTTATCTAGCATTTAGCATAACAACGACGTAACACAGATGTAATTTCAGGATACGGCCTAATGATGGATAGAAAAAAACTATTTGATTTTTGGGCAAGTGCTGATAAGCTATTAACACGTGAGTTGTATCAAACTTCTGCTGAAACTATACATCGCGAAACTGCTCAAGGAAGACCACTTGCCGACTTGCGTGTTTTCGGTGCAATACAGAGTTAGTCTCATTGCACTGCACTCATAAAATTCAGCGATTTCGGATCAACATTAGAATGTATTACAAGTTTGTATCACTGAACAGAAGTACCAAATTGCTTCTGCAGAGCAGGCATAAACAGAGCGAATGATAATGAGGTTTAAGCATGAATATGTATCAGTGGGTTCATCAGGGTAACTGCTAAGTGGCTAAGGTAATAAAAACAGTCCTATAATCAAATACAGTGTTAGCCTGCTCAGGCGTACCAACTGTGATGGCATAACTATACATTAGAGGGCATGAAACGGAAGTGATCTGAAAGGTACATTTTCCAAAGTGTACATTTAGTGTGAGAGAGATGCTCAGAGATGCTCCTGGAATATTGTTGTCTGCTGCGCTCTTACAAAACGTTGGGATAAGGGAGAAAAAGGGTAAAAGCAGAGGAAATACTCTGTTCAGCTCATGGCCCCTTAAATACAATAGCTTGCATTGGCCTGTTCGTAAATTTCAATGCAATGACTCCTTTCACAACAGGTAAAGGAGAGCAGTTTCTGGTCGCATGCATAACGATTGCGAAAAAGCATGAGCTTTTTACATTACCTTCCAACATGTTGTGTACATTCTTGTGAAATTTATTTATTGGCCCTTAATGCGGACGCGCTTCAGAGGGGTGGGCCGGTGCGGCGCAGCTGTTTTCCACAAGATTCGGTGGTTGCCGGTACAGCACACCTTGTTTGTCGCCATGACGGTAACTACGACCGCGCACTTTAAGAGCTGTAGCACCTGCCGTGTGAACACTGGTGGAAGCATAGAGCTACCTAGAAAAAGACTGAGGACACCTAAGCACTCCATTTGACTTGTTAATGTGAAATTATTATTGTCGAATTGAACGGTGCTGAATGGTCCTTCAAGTTTAGCGCTGCGAGTTATGTACCATAGAGGTAAGTGCTGCCCGGGCCAGCAAGCAACAGCCTACGGTGGCCTACGGTGGCTACTTTTTTCGCCCAAAACCATTTGTTCTGATAGAAACGGTTGTTTAAGTGTTATTAGCTTATATAAAGTATCTACGAATGGCAGTAAGCTCAACTCGCCAAGAAATTGTTTCTTAATTTGAGCAAAATCACCTAAACAATGGCGTAACCTGCTGGATGTTATGTCGCAGTTTCCTCTCTGGTTTTATTGATTTATAAATCCTTAATGTGGTAAAAGATAGAATAAGACTCAGGATTGAGTGTGCTCTGGTTGAGACGTGATTTTAAGTGTGCTCTGGTTCGTGAAAATGCCTTAGGAACCCCTTGTTTTGCCTTTTCTTTGAAGTTGTTCCCATGCAATAAGGAAATGATCCCAGATCCCTGAAATTTGTTTCTTTGAAAAGCATTGCTACAATAAATAGCGTTTCCTATAACTGTGCGACATGATTAGCGGTTGATAAACCTCGGCCATTATAGGTTTTCCAAGATGAAAAATACACGCCTTTTTCTATTAACTTTTTTAATTCTAACCTGCAAAACCGCAACATCAAAGCCTGCGCCTTCACCTGCTAGCCCCATCTCCCACATGTGTTCCACTGATACATTGGAAGGTCTGAAGGTGATACCTATTTTTTTTCGCTATAGGCAATATTTTGAAAACCGAAAACAAGAGTCTAAAAACTTAATAGAAGTGGTAAATAGCTACCTTTATTTGTGGGGATTGCTCCGAGAATGGGGTCGCCATTCCAGGAGTGCTGCAAGCAAGGTAGAAAAACCGGTAGTAATTAGAATAACTTCACTTGTTTATGGATAATACGAATTATGATTGAGAAATTAATGCCGGGTATGCCTACCTCCGAAAAACTTGAAGCGTCAACACTAATCACAGCATGTTACTCACGAAACCAGCACATTTTTCACGTCAGCTGATACTGAGCCATGTGAAAAAAAACGTGGCTACGAGTCTTATTACAGTGCCTCGGTGCCTTTTGTCTTTACGAAAACAACCGCGGATATCCTCCGGCAACTGGAAGGTTCAATGATGTCCTTGGCGATCATCTTACTGACCGCCTTCTGTATGGTGTTTTCTGTTGCGGAGACACGAGATCGCCGCCTATTAGTGAGGCTGGCTACAACGGTGTTGATCTGATGCGCGACAACAGATGTCTGGCCAAGGGGACGGTCTCCCAAATCAAAGATATGCCGATAAGACGACAGGAAGTGACCAAGAGCTGTTGTTTGCTAGGAAGGAAAATCGGGGGCAATCATTTTACAAACATCGTCCGCAGTAGTCGAGAACGAAGGAGTATCGGACAAAGGTTCGTTGGTGCAGACGAAGAATCTATAGGCAAAAGAAGAGGTCTCAAATTATTCCAAAAGAGTGATATGCACTATGACGATGCCATGTGAATGTACATGCATTCAAAATCCAAATTTGAGGATGGGCACGCGAGCGCGGTTTTAGAGGTTGTGCATTGTGGTGCTAAGTATAGAAATTTTGCGCTACAAAGCTACGTCAGTAAGCGGCGACACGACCTATTCGCCATCAGGAGCGGGAGATTTGTAGCAGCCTGTGGAGACAGCCTTGTAAGCTATGCAGAACATAGGCGGTGCGAAGCAGAAGTTGAGGCGTTGGCAAAAGCAGCGGATAGCGCTGTACCACACTTGTGGAGCCGTTAATTTGGGCAGAGTATTTCGAAAGGAAGTCGAGGCCGCGAATAAGATTGTGTGGATAGCGCCTAAGGACGATAAATAAAACAACGGTATAGTGGCCCCCTATGCTCAATCGTGCTGTGGACATTCCAATAACAGGTGAAGTGCTACCATTGGTGATTCGCACAGTTGGCGGTACGGCAGGCACCACAACTTATTTTGCCTTTCGGTAGAGAGCAGCGCTCGTAACTGAAAGATGCGCTCTTGTATGAACGAGAGATGTAACAGGAACACCGTCAACTTAAAAGTCTAGTAGGTTTCCACATGCAGGCCGGGTCTACAGAGGATTTGGAAGGCGGGTCAGAGATGCAGCTTCTCCACCGGGAGCTGTAGCGCCTAGTTTCCCGAAGTGAAGCGAAGGGTTGCTGACAGGGCCGAAGAGCGGCAAATAAGAGGTGAAGAGGACTGACGACTTTACGGAGACGGGAAGCCGCTGGACATTAGAGTAGCACTGTCCGTGTTGATGTTGCTGGTCGGCGTGGAGGGAGGTAGTGATTCGGAGGAGGTAGTGACTCGGAGGCGACAACCGACGAGGTGACGACCAGGCGCTGCGGCATTGACCGGGGATGTGTCGAATACCGGAAGAATTAAAACATATAGGTAAATAATTCGCTGTGCGCCAATCGGCTGGGATGCGATGGAGTGTAGGAAAGCTTTGCTTCTGGGAGCGAGGGGCTGGAAAAATTTGGTAGTTCTTGGTACGGCGGACGGAGCAGAGAGATGGAATGGCCAAACTTGTAATTTCCTCCCGAACGACCGCTTGTACAAGCGAGATAGGAAGCACACTTTCCCGGAAGTTGGAATGAACTGGAGCCGGAGCTTTGATAACAAGCTCACAGCGAACGATGCGCGTTACATCTTCCGGTCCCATCGGCTGAACGAACAGCGGCGAGTCTTCGCAAGAACATGTTGCGGTGGTATTGCGCAATGTGTCGAAAGTGTAATCGACGCGACGGCCCTTCGCCTATTCAAAGCGCTACACTTCTTTATAATTGCATCCACCCTGGCACAATCCTTGCATATCAGGATATTGAAGGCGTCGTATGCAAAACTTTTCGGTACGTGACCAATCTTGTCTGCCTCGGTGATGTTATCATCAGCCTTGCGACAGAGGTCCAGCACATCCTGTGCGTACACTAAATAGGATTCGAGTGACGTGTGAGAGCGACATGCAAGTTCTTTCTTTTTTTGCCGTGAACTGATGACCGGCAGGTGTGCCAAACAGGTCTCGCATTGTTTCTTTGCAGATATCCCAGCTCGGGAGGTTAGTTTCCTGTCTATTGTGCCATTACATCGCACTTCTTCTCAGGCAGAATATTAGGTTTGCAAACATCAATGTTGCATCCCACCTGTTGCGCCACACTCGCTCGTGCATCGCAGGCCCATCCTCGACATTGCAGCTGTTCGTGCCTCAATATGGCCTCCAGTTCCACCGATTAGTCAGGATGACCGTTGGCATGGCCTGCTGACGGGTTGTCCGTTGTGTCAGTTTTTCTGCTACGGTGGCGGTAGGCAGAAGACGTCCACTGCAAAGTTCAGTGATTCCACCCCGCACTTTCACCAAAATGCTGCAGGAAGAAAGCAGGCCCAAAAGTGTAGAGTGTAGAAAAATGCAAATTTAGAATACATATATATGGCTCTCAGGAAACGGCCAGTCTCCTTCTACCTCTAGTTCATGTCACCTTCTTCGTTCGCTTTATCGCAGAATCACTTTAATACTAATAAAACTCCGTATCGCTTGAAACAAGGGCAATCATTGATAAGGTGCGAGTCACTTCAGCAGGCGCTGAACACTCCTCATGCACAAAAAGCACTAATACTTGACATTCACTCGCATATTGGGTATTCTCATTCGAATGTGTTGTTACTTCTTACTACTTATTTTCTCCGGCCATAAGTCTGCGTTTTGGGTGCCTTAATGAACTCCATCTTAATCAACAGTGCCATAATTAACATCGCCCACTTAACACCAAAGTCGTGGGCTCGACCATCAATGCCGGCATCAACAATTTTGGCGCCATAGAATTTTCGACCCAATAAAAGTCGAGGGTTTGACTCTGCCCAGTGCTCGTGGGTTTGATTGCCTTGATTACTATTGCCTTAATTAACATTAAAGGCTGTTGGTTCAGCCCCCACCAACGATTGTGGGCTCGACCATCGACGATGGAACCATCAGTTTTGGTGCCATTGAATTTTGATCCCACCAAAATTTCGTGGGTTAGAATCCCACCTAAGGTCGTGGATTCAAGTGCGATAATACCTCTAGTTTAATTAGCTGTGCCCTAATTAGCACCAGAGGTCATGTGCTCGAGTGTGTTAAATCACTATATCTCACTGATTTGGGCCTTCATAACTTCACCTTATTAACTCTAGATCGCGCATCGGACCATCAATGGTGGCGCCACCAAGTTAAGTCACTCAAAAGGTAGAAGGTTCGACTCCTACCAAAGGTCATGTGTTCGACTGCATAAAAGGTCGTGCATCACTTTTTGTGTCATAACGCTAAACGGCAAATTTTCTGTGAACGCCGGAAAACCGTTTTTTAATACCATGAGACACTTGAGGCTTCCGCCTTAATAATACAGTTTTATGCCTAGAACTTAGGATTCCATTACACTTCGTTAATTAATCTTTGAAATGCGAAGGTTGTGATTTTGGTTCCCACCTGCGGCAAGTTCTTTCTTAATACACTTTAATTTCCATTAATTTATCGTTTCTTTATTTCATTTATTAAGCACAAGTAATTTCCTCTATTTTGTCCTTGGTGTCAGTGTTTGGTGGCTTCTTATTATATGGCTAATAAAAAAATCGGGCCCCTCAGTTAACCTCCTTTCTTCTCGTTGATTAATCTTAGTGAAATTCAATGAATACATCCTTCAAAGTCCACAACCGCCGTTTAATGCGATTAACTAGTAATCTTTTCGAACTTCAGCCAGATTGCCGTGTGCACTTACCTCTTTCACGTACCACGTGAGCGATGTCAACAAGCTCGGGTCACTAGGCATAAGCTGGCTCCCGCCTCGCCGAGCACGCAGAACGGGCCGAAATGTATATACAAACTAGGCTCGACGCTGCTAGTAAGGCGTTCGCTTGAATGGAATACACGATTTGCTTCTGCATGCTGTCGGGCGTAGTACACAAATTTGGTCACGGGGTATGGTTTTACTGCGTCTGTTCCTGAACTGACTACTTCGACATTATGTATGGTATACTGGTAGGTGCAGTTTTTTGGGCCAATCAACCAGAAAAGATGTACAAATGTGGCGGAAGGGGTAGCGTTAAATATATGAAAGCGACAGCGCCCTATAAGCAACCGTCATCACCAACAGCAACAGCCGCTTAATGGATATTTAACGCAAAGTTCCAGCCTACATGCAAGATTAAGTCGGGACTGCTGTGGAGTTTCAACTGAGGGGTAGTGATTACGACAAGATCAGCTCCTTGGTGGTATCATTTGGCACTGTGTTTGGCAGCCAAATTCCCACTTCGCATCTCTGCTGATACGTACATAATGTTTAGCGATCGATGGATATCCTGAAGAAACAGTAACCATTTTATTATTCATAATCCACGATAAAACATAACCCACTAATTACAAATACACGATAAGAATATTGCTTATTAACAGCGCCAAACTTCTACAATGGATACGTGTGCTACCAATATTTATTTATTTATTTGATTTGAACTTGGGGTGTAATACAAACCTATATTTGATGTTAGACTTCTGGTTTTGTTTATAATCCTTTGTAATGACCCGTAGACTCTGCATTGCAGTATCTATATTTCGGAGAGCGGATCCCACAAAGGCAATATGAAAATAGCTGTAGGTTTTTATTTAAAAAAAACACCCTTAGGAAAGACAAAGAATTTCAATTAAGAAAACTATGCCATTCATGTATTCATGCGTAATAGGAGCTATAACAGATGCCGTAGTGCTTGACTGCGGATTACTTCCGGTCACTTGTTCTTTTTAGTGCGCTCCTAAATCTATGTCCGCGAGCGTTCTTTTTTATTCTTCCGCAATGTGAACGCACTAAGCGCGGTCCAAATTAGAAGCCTGTGACCTCTTGCTCAGCAGCTTAAGGTAGTGGGTGCAGAAGGCCAATAAGACACCACGACAGATAGGCGAAAATATTGTTCCTTCTATGTCTTCTCCGATTCCTCAAAATATTTTATTCGAATGCGAGATTGAGCATTATGGGCACCTGTGAACTGAGTGGGCAGAGCAGGCGCTGGCGGAACAAATCCGCCAAGTGGCAGCCCGTCTTATATTTATTATGTTCATGTATTTTGATACAAGCGTGAATAAACAATATTCTCGAAAAATAAGCAACCGCAAATTCGAGAACACAATATAGCTTGCTCTTAAACACTGCGTCGAGTCTAGCTACTCCCAGAAATCAACTGAGAAATAGGGCAGATAACTAAACAGTCAACATCTTGTCTTAAAGTCGGTGACGTTATTGCGATGGTACCACTAGAGAGGAACCGCTCGTTCGGAAATGAAGCGAGAGAAGCAGTGATACTCCTTACCAGCCAGTGCTGACAGTCAATAAGTTCGTATGCCTTGCTTAGAACATCATGCTCTAAGAACGTAGGACACCCTTGTACTTGCGTCCCATCGATGCACTGAAATGCAGCGAAAGGTTGATTCTCATTCTATATCGAGTAAAGCAGCCAACAAACAGCCACATGGTACCTTTCGGCTACATGAAACAGGGCGCGCTGGAGCATGATAGTATGAAGTGCTTTCGGAAGTAAAAAAAAAATGTACGTTAAACTCTGGAGTTACGTGGAAATATTAATATTTTATGATTACAACCACTGATGAATGCGTTCGTTTTTTTTCAGGGAAAGGATTCCCGGTGTGTTCACATGTTGCAGATCGTAAGCCCCTTTTACATTCCAGTAATATTCTTCTTACGCAAACGCAGAGTAAGCTTTAGCACAATGTATGTTTCTGGAGCTGCTTTCGTACCTCCCCACCACAAGCGTCCTGCGTTTTCACTGGCACAGAACGCGCTTTCAACACTATCCACAATTACACTTTTCCTTCGACAGCATGGTACGATTGAGTGAGCGAGTACAACTTTATTAAGGTGCAGTAATGACGCGCAGATAGCCCCGCGTCACGAGACTACTCCCACGTGGAGACCGGCACATCTAACCTACCGGCCGTGTCGCGGACGCGCTAGACGGCGAGGATTTGGTTTTCCAGGTTTGTGCTGTGCAGAAGCGCATTCCACTCGATCTTGCTGTACGCAGGGCCGAGCGACGCTCACTCACATAGCATATGTGCTAATTTAGCGGTCTGCTCGCAAGGGGTACAGGTGGCGTCAGGTAATTGGTGCGGAAAGATTTTATTTCACTATGCTATTGATGGATATGAACGGGTTTGCAATAAGCGCAGTGAGACTGCCTGTGCTCTGTTTAGTTGTTTGTAAGGGCGGGAAAACCCTCCTCTCCACGTTGTAACATTTCGTAATCTCGTTATGTGTGATGTGAGTTTCTTTATGTCTTGCTTCGCCGGCGCTGGAGCCGTCGCCCAACTGTAGAGCAGCGCGGTCGGTGAGCGCTCACACTGCTGCGTGTGCTGACTCGTTGGGTATCACCTGAAATGCCCTTTCCTGACCCGACGTGGGCGGGAACCAGTAAATGCAGTGAGGGACGATCCCATCGCTTGTGTTCGAGATCCTGGCCGCATGTAGTGAGAGGCGGCCCTTTCGAAAGGCTCTAACTACGGCCTTTGAGTCGCTGTACACCTCTCCACTACGACCGTCTAGTAGAGCCAGTGCGAGGGCCACTTGTTCGGTCACCTGCGGGTTCGTTGTGCATACTGTGGCGTAGTTCGTAGTCGAGCCACTCTGGTCGATGACCACTGCCGGGAACTTATTGCCATCTCAATATGCTGTAGCTTCGATGAAACTCGCGCTTGTACTACGCATTCCCAGTTGCTTGAGTAGTGCCGTTGCTCTCGCCCGACGCCGTCCCTCATTGTGCACAGGGGGGAGGTCGCGCGGGATGGGAGGAACGGTGACGTTCTCTTGCACATTTTTTTTTGTATACGCTCACTATTTGTTTCCATCTGCATCGGGTTGAACCCCAATTCGGCAAGTATGTGTGGACTGGTCATCGTGGTGGACAATCCGGTCAGCTGAGAGCATTCCTGCGCTTCCGCTATCTCAGCCGCAGAGTTGTGCACACTAAGGTGCCCAGAACACCAAGCACTCCAAGCACTACAAGGAGCACTGCTGCTTGCAATGAGCTTGTGAATATCGTCTGCAGGTTTAGCTCGGCGTAGAGCAGCTGAGAGGTCTGGGTGGCAGTATGTCTGCATCAGACCTTGCCTATATCACTGAGACACATATTTTTTCGCTTTTTATGCGAAGGCCTTCCCATGAAATGCTCCTGTCCTCCGAAAAAAATTAAGTGGTGTCGAAATTACCCCCCTTGGCTCGACGACGTGCAGTTGATGGTTAGCATGCCCAGTGCGAGGAGGAGCACCACGAGTAGGGGCAGTGAAGTAGGAAAGTAGCTATCTGTAAAAGTTACTAGATATAACGGTACTGTTGTGAACCTGTATCGCGCTGAGAATTCAAACATGCATTTGTCAAACCTTCGTCATTGTGCCCTCAGTCATTCTTGTGGAGTCGTTTATTCCATTATAACTTTGAACGTAAGGGCAATTGTTGTTTGTTAAACTTGTCAATGGACAAATGCACAGCGATGGGAAATTTTGAAAATATAACGTAATACTTTATTGCTGGTGACCCATTTCTAAATAAAAAGAAAACGTGTTATGCCGAAGGCACGAAACTAAGCCGAATTCATACATTGCCTACTTTTTCCATGCTGGCTGAGTGAACATAATTTCAGCAATTTTCATGTTCCTTTTGAGATTGGTACGTTAAATGAGGGCATGAAGGCCTAGCTTTACCTAACTGAGTAGTCGGCCTGTCATTTCGCGGGCTTGTATTAGCTTCGCTAAGGTGGCGTACGCTTCCTTCATGCTAGCTCCCGCCCTTAAAAAACCCAGACCCACACCAATACAGTTATTTCAATACGTGTCAATACGCGCCAATACAGTTATTTCAGACAAAATTGCACACGTCATCGAAACAGCTAAATACACTGAACAATTCATAAAGATCACAGTAAGAAATGAGGAATAACAGTCACCAGGTAAATCTCTTCGAATGTATATGACCGAATAGTTTCTATAATGTAATAGGATACTTTTACGTCACTTTCCTCACAACCTTTATTAATATTGCACGGGTACAGTAAACAGAGCAAGCTGGCTTGGTTCTTGCAGTGCGTTCTCTACAGCACTTCACACGGTATTTATTGTAATTAAAGATGGCGTTTCATAATATTTGGTGATCATCTTGTAGCACTATAGATATCACTCCCGATAGACCGAATGAAGTGCCGCAAAAAGTTGCGCGTACCTGATTTCTTGGCATCAGTGTCCGGTGTGTCCATTGCTATGGATCACTAGCTATGCCGGTTTAATGCGGCGCCCAACGACAAGGAGAGTGTTCAAAAGAAAAGATACTGTGTGC
This sequence comes from Dermacentor andersoni, assembly GCF_023375885.2. Classification (NCBI taxonomy): domain Eukaryota; kingdom Metazoa; phylum Arthropoda; class Arachnida; order Ixodida; family Ixodidae; genus Dermacentor; species Dermacentor andersoni. Next base: position 82,742,162 of record NC_092816.1, read on the forward strand.
CTGGATGTGGTGGTGTGACGGTGCCTGCCTGCGAGGCTACTCACTGGCTCGATCGCTGACGTTTTGCAGTAGTTCCCATCAAATTTAAGTGCTCTATGGTGCATTGTCTGTTACAGCTTCTGTGGTAAATTATGTAACTGGTTACATGTATTTTACTGCATAAGTGTAATTGAACACAGTGAGCGTTACCGAGCAAAAGAGCATTGGAAGCCTTACTGAAGTACCAAAACATTTAATTTAAGAATGGTTATTTACATATAATTCTTCATATACAAATTTGATTTTGGAGAGTCAGAGTCAGAATAAGTGGTGGTTCTGCATATGGTGAGATTCAATAAAGACAATAATCGTGCCGTGCACTCGTTGGTGCCATGTCAGTAATCGCAATCTTTCTTAAACTTTTACCCTCAACCAACGAAAGAGTACAGAAATCGTGAGATATGCACACGGCACCTTTCCCGCGCAGTTCAATAGGCTTGTAAGCACGTTCTGCAGTGACGACCACTGAAAAAAAAAAGACGCACGTTACGAGGGCGTGTCACCATGCTTCTAAGCTTGTTACTGCCAGTCTTCCGTGCAAGATACATTTGCTAAGAAGCAAAAATGATGCGTTCAAATTTAGGAAAGTCGTGGCAAAGGAATGCTTTTGTTTGTATGGTTTTGTTCAAGAATTTAGCTATCCGCCCAGTCAAAAGGAAAAATACAAAACGAAAGTATTCTTCAGTGCCAAAATATGTGCATGCATAAACTGGGCAGCTCACGCACCTTTATTCCAAGCTGCGACTTGAAATAGAGTTTTATGACTCCACAAAATATCATTATTTAGGACATGAGACTAGTATAAAACAATGAAATTGCATAAGCATTTAATATTCAGCAGCGCTCGTCCTTGCGTACTGGAACTAGCGCGGCACAAACACAACCAGCGCAGTTTCCAGTGCGAAGCAGCCAACTGCAGCGAGAGCCAGCGTCTGTAGAGCACAAACCACGGTGCGCCCCAGCGTCATGGTAGTGGAACTAGCGTCCCGTCCAGTGTGACCCAGCTCTTATCAAGCGTTCTCAATGGTCTCCCAGTAAGTCCCAGCGAGCGCCAGCGTCCCCAGTGCGATCCAGTAAAAACGCGCTGGTTTCACACTGGAAGGTACTGAAAGATACTGGTATTTGAAATAGGGTAGCCTGTAGTTAGTTCTATGGCACTTTTCTTCCCAGTTCACTACAACTTCGCTTCGCAGAGATGCCCGCATTTGAATCGATCGGCATACCTTCTCCTTTTCTTTTTTTTTAGCTTTTCTCAGTGTATGCAAACTTCAGTTTGACATTTATATAGGCGATATTCAGTGAGAATAATATTCCAGACCTGTCGAGACCAGTGAAAGATTCCTCTTAATTTTTTTAATTTTTTTTTTTTTGCAGGAACAGGGAAACTCCTAAATGTGGAGGATCCGTAAGATATTTCCATAGCCTTCTGTTTGGCATATCCCTTTGCTTTCTGATAAAGTAAAATGTTCGGGACTTTTCCTGAATTGAAATGCCCTGTTTTCTTTTTGTATATGATGTTCGCTAGAGATTTATATGCGAAAAGGCAAGAAAGCCAACGTGTAGCTCCTGCCTACTATCTCCGCATGCTATTTCTAGCATGTGAAAGATAGTGATGAAGATCAGATTTGACCGCTATGTGTTACTGTTAACGGGGCGTTATGTTAATGTCATGCAAAAGACGTAGATTCATTCTATAAAAAGTCCAAGGACTCAATAATATTGTGAACAGATGTTTAGTAGGCGATACATTTCAGGTAAATGCAGGAAATAATTTGAGATTGCACTGGGACAAACCAGTACCAGTCAATTGATGTCGTCACGCCTAATTAAAATGGTGCAACTATTCTATTCAACAATTTACCACAAAACAGTGATTACATTGCATTTCATAATGTGGACGCTAATTGCCCTTTTCGACTGTTAGAAAAAACGAATCACTAAGGTTACCCTTGACAATTAACAAAGATGGTCAAAATGTTTCGTTCTAGATCGACTGCATTCCACTCGTTCTCTCATATTTTTTAATGTAAGGGACGGCGTGGCTCTGCAATGCGTGCGCGCAGGCCTCAGCACGTGACAACAGCGGCCAGCCATGGCTCACACCACCACTTCCGCTTTCCGCGTCCTTCTCTACGCCACCAGTAGCTCCGATATCGCTAATTGCTGCTGGTAGTTCCGACACAGACTTGCAGTCATCGCTTTTCTAAGCGATGTAACTGACCAGCGGTGGATGTAGAAAACGTAAAACGCCGACGGCAGCGGGTAAGAACTGTATTGGTGCCCTGAACATGCACGTGACGACGCAGGCAATGTCCAGATGACACGGTTTTCAGGTGACCAAAAGCTCTATACATGACTGGCTTCCCCGACATGCATGCGGCGAAGATGTCGCGGACTGAGTAGGGCAGTCTCAGAGTTGCCGAGAACGTGCCGAAGACAAAGTTCTGAACCTTTCCCGAAGACACACCTTGTATATTTCCCCGAATTCGTTGTGCCGCGAGCACGCAACAGGTAGCTGCAGCGTGGAACCACCAACGGACTTCGATGCCACCACAAAGAGACCGAACTCACACTTCATATTCACAGAAAACGATATGTCGAGTCGTCCTGGGAGCAGCATCTAATCAAGGCATCTTCGAGTGATGTGGTCGTCGTATTACTTCAGCGCACATGTGTAAGAAAAAAAGTTAGTTGCGCTTGAAAGGCGAAGCATCGATTGTGATTCCAAATTACCAGATGGATATACAAATTAAGCATAGTAAATTGATCAGCCGTATAAACTTGGGCACATTCGCTTACTAACTGAATTTGGTGTCAATGCGCACAAGCAAACATGAACACAAGACACTCGATGAGCGTGAACACTCGCTGCCAAAATGCTGGTGTGTGCAAGCGTGGCAGCAGCAGCGAGCAAAATGACCTGCGCGCGGTAAATCGCTACAACCCAAGAGGGGCGATAGCACAGCGCGCCCAAAGATGTGAGCCATTTCCAGGGCCCTCTTTAGATACTGCGCACGCGGCCGTGCGCTGCCCTGCAAAGGGCGCGCTTGTTGGAGTCGAAGTCAGCCTCATTCCCTTCCGCGCTCTCTCACCGCCTTCCTTGATACATTGCGCCCGGGTTGAAGCGCGATCATCAATTCTTGCGCTCGGTCGCGAAATGTGCAGCTGCTACCGGGGCACAATGCCGTCCCTACCTTCCTCTCTCACATCTCCCTACGGCCTTTCGCGTGACGGAAGACGGCACATTTCCTCTCCGTTTCCTTCCTTCGCACGTGCCAGATTGAACCGCGGTCTTCGGCTTCCATCAGATGCGTTCACAATGAAAACCAACGCAAATAGTTTCTGCACATTTTTACTTATGTTTACTGTTTATTTGCTGTTGAGGTTGCCACCATTTGTTACGGGGAAGTGGTTTCGGCGGCCTTCAACAGCGTCTGCTTGAAGCACGAACCAGGTTGATCATCGATGAGAGTTCAGCAGGGAAGACGAGGTGATCAGAAAACATTAGCTGAAGTTTAAAACATCATTAGAGGTGAGCAGTGCGCTCGAAGCCAAAAAAGTAATACACAAAAGTTGGGCGCGTGTGCTCCTACAGGCAAGGGCAGAGATGTGTCTCCACGTGGCGGCTCGCTGGATCCGGGCAACCTCATTCTCTCTTGCTTCCTGCTAGAGGGCATTGTCAGGACGCGTCGGGTCAGCCCATACTTGGGAATACGGTGACAAACCACTGCCTGGCGTAGAGGAGGTGAACGTAGGACAAAGGAGAGTACGATTTGCGCTAGTGCATAATCCCGTCCCACAAACCCATCCGACAAGTCTTCTCATGTAGACGAGTCTTACGATTAGGCACGTCATGTCTCAGGTATTTGACATTCGCTCCATTCACTGCCGCACGAAGTGAACCGTAACATTGCGTAATGTATTTCGAATTAATTCGTTTTAGCGGAGCAAAATCGATTTACCATTTAACCAAACATTACGCTAGCTTTACTTCTTCCTTAAATATGCACATCTTCATTAATTGCGGCGGCATGCATATAATTCACATATCCGGCATGGCGTGATTTGCAGCGCAAAATACGATAGGTTAGTAAAATAATTAAAAACACAATCTCCGTCTTTCGCTCAATTTTTGTTATATTCCTTTGACACTTTGGTACTTGGCAGTCTAACTCCAAGCAGGAACTTAGACCAGCTCGCCCAAATTGCTATTCGTATGCTATACGTATATTCTCAATACCATCTAACAGGCGGTGCTGGTCTTCTGCAAAGTTTTTGGGCTTTCGTGGGCACTGGTGCCTCCGATACTGAAATAAGCTTGAAAATGGAAACTTGAATCGTAGATACTGTATTCTGCCTCTATTTTTACACGTTTGGGCAGCTTCATCTGTGGCGGTAATAAAATAGGCAGCCGCGTTCTCCCAAGCGCTATTGCTGCTTCGATTGTTGCCATCTCCGCAGTATTTCAATGGCAGTGAAAAATGGCTTCGTGTAGCCAGTATGAATTCCGCATAAAATCCAGTCATCAAATATTCTGGAGCCTTATACTGCAACATGTTTTGGGGGGAGGGGGAGGATCCTTTTGGGAAAATAAACCTCATTATCTATTGATTTTGTATTGAGATTGAGTACGCTCGGCTCGTTTGAAACAAATTAACCTGAAAATTAAAGAACCTGGCCAATAGTAGCTCAAAAATTGTATTTCTAGGGTGTTTTGCTTTGAAAGAGCTAAGGATTGATTATTGCCGTAAGTCTATTCGGCGGGCATATGTTAAGCATCTATTCGCTTTTCTTTATTAGTTTTTCATCCACCACTTGCGATCCGCCAATTCTCGTGATAGCGTAAGCAAAGCGCAGCTAGAAACACTGGCGCTACCTGAAAAGATAATGAACTCCATTACATTATCCCGACTATCGCTATACATGCAGTCATAAAGACGTGCTTTGCACTGATATTTAACTTACAAGAATGCGAAAAATCTCCTCAAGAGCACCACAATCGGGTAGCGAAGCTAAAATTGACAAGCCTCAGATACATATGCTAGTTTAATTGTCGCTTGGTTATGTAACGATGATAGGATAGGGCTCTTTTTTTTATTAGCTAATGAGGTTTTGACCAATCGTTCGTGGCTAACTGTGGGAAGGTATATAATGAAGTCGAAGAAAGGGACATTGGATGCAAAAAAATGAGAATAGATAACTGAATAATTGGCTACACCCCTGAATAAACAGTTCAACATAATTTTAAGAGGTCAGCCTCTTCTGCATAGAAAAAGCAAGTTAACTAAAGAACACTGCATTTCTCTACATGCTTTGGAAACCAATACTCGAACTCGTGTCCTATCAAGAATTCGCTTCAAATTCATATGCCTTGAAATATCACAGGTTGCTATTCGTAGATTAGAATCCTGCCTTTTTCTTATTACGTAACTTATTCAGTATATAGTTACCAAATTGCTGACTTATAATCAACTATGCATTTCAAAATCTCGTATGAATAACATCCGCCTCCTAGCTAGAGTTATCTATCTCAAAGAGTAAAACTCTGCGATACGCCACAGTAACTTTTTTTTCTAAATTCTAGTAACTGAAAAAACACCTATATGTTTATTCAGTGCCATACGCGATGCCGAAAGCAACGTTGTGCAGATAAACAAATCACATCTGCTGTTCATTCAGTAACACATTTTCTGTTTCCCTCCAGATGGGTTGGGTGTGACCGCAATAAAAAGGGGTGGCAGTCGCGAAATAACTATTGCTGTACACTATCCATTCGTACTTTCTCATTGGCAAGCGCTCACTGCAATTCATAATTTCTTTCTCTCTTTCAGTGCCGTAAATATTTAAATGGATCATGGACAGGTTGCCCCCCGGACTGCGTGTGTATCGCTGAAAATCTGAATGTTGAACTCATGGAGGGACCAGGAGTATGCTCACCTAAATACTGGGGATAGTTGGCTGGAAACCAAAAGATTGATCTTTCAAGCAGAGTCTTAAACTTAACTCAAGTTCTTTTCTTGTTACAATAGGCTAGGCGCCAATGATTTACTCCACAAAACATTATTCGCTCCCCTGAATGAGTGAAAAAATAATTTGGATGGTGAAAGGTCCTTATTTTACAGCTAGTAAAGATTTTGATTCAGCTTAATCGTGTCCTGCTTTTTGTTTGTTCGAGTGTGTATGAGGATGGAAGTTGAGGAAAGGAATAAAGACAATTTTTGCTTATATTTAATACAAGTAACAAGTTCTGTTGTGCTTATCCATATTGCCAGAAAGATCAGATTTCTTGTCTGAAAGCTCGTCTACAGCGTAGACGAGCTTCTTCTGGTTTTGCTTGCGGTGTTGCTAATCGAAAGCTGCCTGCTCCCGAGGAGTACGTATGACGCGTGGCCTATTAATTTCGGAGCCGGAGAGAAACTGGCGCGCGCGCATGGCTCCGATGGAGAGCAACGACATCATTACTGGCGCCACTAATCCAACACTACCTAGCGCAAGGCCTTTTTACTGCGCTCCTTGACGTCATGTTACCTGGTCCGACTGCCATAGAATCTAACGGCGACGCTCCAGTGTAGGCAACAGTGTTATCCCGTCGCCCCTTTGATCACGTCAGCTTTGTCAATGGCATTTCTGGGCGAGTTAGCTTGACTTTATGGATCTAAGAAAACAGGCTTTATGCTATCTAGGTGGTGTTGGCTAATCGGACGCCTCTCTTACTCTCTTCTTTTTTTTCACGCATGAGGTTGCTTGTACCGGAGAAGTTTTCGGTGTACAGGTGACCGACAGATGGATGGAATATTGAACGGACGAATCGGCTATCGATATACGGCTTTACTGTAAAAGATTAGAAGATAATTATACGCACAAAAAGAGGAATTTCGTTTCCAACGCACTTGCGCAGACCGTAACACTCTGATTACGCCACTGACTAAGACAAGGCTCCCATTACGGCTAAGTAAACTGCATTTGAAGGTACTTCCGCTTGCATACCCATAGTGCCGAGTATTAGGTACTAAAGCGTACTGAAGCTTGCCGTTTTTAGCATTTCGTGCGGTATTTTTAACCCTCAGTTCTAAAGTGCAACACTCATTTGGCAGAAAACTGTATTATTGGGGACACATAATACTACGCCGCAAATGAGCAAGAAACATAGAATATATTTATTTAAAGCAGCAAACACCATAGGCACACACAATAAGGCAATAAATCCACGCGTTGTTCAAGGACCAACTTCTTGTTCTGCCAATATTGAGGCCCCAAAGATATTCTCCTTCTCCTGTCATCCTCTATTTGATGGTCACCTCAACGTACTTAGCGTTAGGCTCAGCATAACGGTAACAGGAGGCATAACTGAATTGGGGCTAAACGTGGACAAGCACAGAGGACCAGTCGCATTACAGTTTCAAACAAGTACGTTATTATGCTGCTTTTCGCTGACGTTGCGATTCGCTGATGATATTGCCTTGCTTAGTAACTCAGGGGACCAACTGCAATGCATGCTCACTGACCTGGAGAGGCAAAGCCGAAGGGTGGGTCTCAAAATTTTTCTGCAGAAAACTACAGCAATGTTTAACAGTCTCGGAAGAGAACAGCAGTTTACAATAGGTAGTGAGGCACTGGAAGTGGTAAGGGGATAAATCTACTTAGGATAGGTAGTGACTGCGGATCCGGATCATGAGACTGAAATAATCAGAAGAATAAGAATTGGCTGGGGCGCGTTCGGCAGGGATTCTGAGATCATGAACAGCAGGTTGCCATTATCCCTCAAGAGAAAAGTTTATAACAGCTGTGTCTTACCAGTACTCACGTACGGGGCAGAAACCTGGAGGCTTACGAAAAGCGTTCTACCCAAATTGAGGACGACGCAACGAGCTATGGAAAGAAGAATGATAGGTGTAAGGTTAAGGGATAAGAAGAGAGCAGATTGGGTGAGGGAACAAACGCGAGTAAATGATACCTTAGTTGAAATCAAGAAAAAGAAATGGGCATGGGCAGGACACGTAATGAGGTGGGAAGATAATCGATGGTCATTATGAGTTACGGAATGGATTCCAAGGGAAGGAAAGCGTAGCAGAGGGCGGCAGAAAGTTAGGTGGGCGGATGAGATTAAGAAGTTTGCAGGAACAACTTGGCCACAATTAGTGCATGACCGGGGTAGTTGGAGAAGTATGGGAGAGGCCTTTGCCCTGCAGTGGGCATACCCAGGCTGATGATGATGATGATGATGATGCTTTTCATGTGCCGTGCTGTTTGTATCTAATATTGTAGCTGGAAAACTGATGACTTGGAGCAGATTTCGTCGCACTCAACACAGAAAATTCTGAATGGGTATCAGCTGTGCACTATTCCTGCGCATCAAAAATGGACTCATTGTACCGGTGCCCATCATTGGTAATACTCTGGAAAAACGAAATTCCCCCACGGATTCACCCACGAACAGATTACAACCATCATATGGGCCCACTGAGTCAACGAGCAACTTCGAAAAAGAATATACTGCTTGTACCGAGCCACAAAAGCACACACAAAGGCACAAATTGCTCACGGCAATTCAGTCAAGTCCTATGCAGAATAACCATCTGAGCAATTTTGTTTTCGTCTGAAATCGCTTGGGTAGAGCTTATTCATTTTATTTATTTATCACACACTGCCGACCCTTGGGTCCAAGCAGCTGGGAAGTTTCAAAAGTTCAGACATCCTACGAAAATAGACAATGGAAACTGTTTTGAAATTACTGCAATAACAGAGATAATAAAACACGAAATACTAACAAGGAATCTGCTTCATATCTCGTGTAATAAGATGTAATATAAACGGAATAAAAGCAAAACAACAACGCAATCTGTAGATCTGCGCAATATTGCTGCAGTAAGAGAGATGCGAAATGGTGCAACAGTGATAATGTGGTGTGCTAATAGAGACAAAGAAGCTGCGTAGAATATTTCCTTCCAATCGAGGACCGTGCGTGCAAAATCATAATATTGATAAGTGTCAGTTCTAGCAAAATAAGGTGTCAGAGAGTTAGCATGACGCTGCCCTGTGGGTGTCTTTAGTAACGCTGACACATAGGGATGGATCTATGGCATGTTTGCGGTTAAGACGCAGAGAAAAGAAGTCCATTCGGATCTGTTTTAGTTGTGTTTTAAGAATTATAATGTCATTGGCAATAATTATTTCCGACGGAGAGTCAGATTAGGAGAATCTGTTGTTAATAAACCGCACTACATTCTTCTGCATTCTTTCAAGGCACTTAATGTTTAGTTCAGCATACGGGTCCCATACTGTACTGCCCACCGTTTATAGATCCTTTTCAGTTCCGGATCTCCTCGCCGCGCCCGCAGCGAGTATGCGAGCCGCATCTGTACCCGCCACCACGGCGCTGCTGTCGAAGTTTGCGCCAAGGAAGTGCGTCGTCTGCTACGGGCGCGTAGCGTTCCGTTGTGCTTTCGCACGGCGCTTAACTTCACGTTTCACGGCGTCATTATCTGCGCTGCACAAGTTGTAGGAGTTAGCCCACGTATGCGTACAAACGATCAGCGATTTAGAAAAAAGGTGGGCATTGGCGATTACATTTCGTTTTCGGCAGAATAGTCGCTTTTGTGCATGTGCATTTCGCGCTTTTGGTTTTTAATGCGTTTAAACGCTTTAAACGTGTTGTAGAAAACTACGGTGTCGCATAGATTGCGTGTGAATCAACGTTTATTGATCAAAACATCTATAAGCAATGGTGGAAATCGTGTGAATCTCATTGATCATCTCTGCGTCTCGGCGCTGGCATTTCATACCTTCCGCATATCGGTATGGCGAAATGAGTTTACTGCGCAATTGCGCTTGAAAAGTGACGCTACCCCTCCGTATAGGCTGTTTCACATGGCGCGATTTTAAGTCAGCGACACAGCGAATTCCGTCGCTCAGCGACCGCCGCGACGCCGTGGGCTCTCCGCGACTGGATTCCAACAAGTTGGTCGCGCCGTCGCTCAGTCGCAGCGATCGGCGCGATGTGGGAGGGGCAACGGGTGTTTCACCGCGCGTTGGTAGCTCTGTGGAGCAATGTCGTGCGTCAGTTCTAGCTATGTTTAGGGCGTACCCACCAGCGTTTGCGGCTTAGGAGCTTCATATATTTTTTTCTTTCGCTTACACAATTCGTTTGAAAGGAGAAGCTGCACGCTATCCAGGTCGGGAGAAGGACGCCGCTTCAACATAAGGCACGTACCCACTTGATCGCCGCCGTCGTCAACCTCTTCATCCCTACAAATTGCGCCAGCTGTTTATATGCATGCACACTCAACAGTAGTTTGTTCTTCTGCAAAAGCAAATACTCATCCAGTAAAAAAAGTTGCGGCTTCCATAGTAACAACGAAACTAGAGTGTACTAAACGGAACCACCCCACCGACGCCGCAACTATAAACGTTGGCGCAAGCCGCACGCTCATACTTGCTGTGTTGTGCAGCGCCTCACTCACCGTATCTGCAAGCTGTCGTAAAGTCTCAACGCTTTTAAACGTTAAAAAAATGGTGTACCTATTCTATTATCGAATAAAAATAGGAAAATTCGAATATTTGACTTGTTTCCATGTAGTTTTTATTTAACGATGCAGGCATGGATACTTTGTGAGCAGGAGGCAACCTTGCGCATCGCTGCGACGGATATCGCGCTGCCGCAAACGCATGTGAAAGCTGTGAGCGAAAGTCGCTCTGCGACGTGCGCGGCAGAACGATTTTTTTCGCCCCAATCGCGCCATGTGAAACAGCCTTATCAATCACACTGATCGCGAATAATTTTTATTCCTATTTTCCGAATGCGAAATCACGCAAGTCAGGATTTACGAAAATTCAAACAACAAAGCTTGAACATTTGCCCGGATATTATTAAGGACGAGATACACCCTCCAGGGTCGTCTAGAGAGGTTCCATAAAGCGACTCCTTAGCTTTCAAGGCACGTATAGAGGGGCTACCTGATATAGGGGTATCATATTGACATCGCTCTGCTACATCTGGTAAATAGTTATGAAAACATTGCAGAGACGTTTTTAGTGGACTTGTATTAGCATCTTATAGTTTAGTAAAACTTTTCACGCAATTTCAGAGACCATCCTTTTCACTTTATTTACCAATCACACGAGCTTTGCTTTTTTACGTTCCCTCTGAGCTCTATTGGCACTGTCGTTCTTCTGGCTCTTCTTTCGGGAAACAAAAAAACTGCATTCGTGGGACCAAATAGAAGTGTACAATATGTGCTGTAATATCACAGCTATGCTCTGGGCAACACATACAGTTTGTCCCTGTCTTGGCAAGAACATCTAAAACCCTCCAGAAAAGGTCCCCAAAGGCTTCTTTTTTATGTTTGCAAAACGATCTCTTCTATGCTTTTCACGCAGCTAAACAGTTTCCTTGAAGGACAAACAAGGTTGCCAGTCACAAGTTCGCGTTCAATCACAAGCATTGCTTCAGGAGATAGAGAGTCTTGTGAAGCCATTGTATCCTTTTTGCACCTCATGCAGGAGGTCACTTTCATCATTTTATGTAATATTAAGTGATTTCAATATCCGTGGGCAGCGTCGGCACCAGTTTTCCGCGCGCAGATACGTAGCTCATGTCTTTGCGAACTACGACACTCTTCAATATTATCCCTCCATTCCTGCCTCGTAAAAAACAATCTGTGATCGCAGTCCATTTTCGTCTTCAAGAGCTGCCTATCTCCACTGTCGAGGCAACAGCAAAGACGCGCTCTTCTCCATCAAGTAATTAACATTCAAACAGCTGATTTGCACGGGCTCCGGTTGCTCTTGTACAGTGTCCTCTGCAGCGTCGCTCTGAGTTGCCCCTGCGTTTGTTACGACAATTGCTCTCTTTTTCAGAGATTTTCTCCGTTTACCATTTGAGAATAAGTCCTGCGGGAGATTGGGAAATATGGTAAGAACTGCATCACTCCTGAAAGACCATACTCCGCGCTTCATTCTAGACCCTTTGCCGTTGATTATATATTTATATGACTGCACAAGGTCCCCTTCTTGGAAGTGGGTGTCGCACACTTTGCATGTTTTCCCCAACACTTTGTCTGAGCGGGGTATCGCTCTCTCCCACTTTGCAAGGAGAAGCGGATCGGTCAGCGGAGAGAAGTGCCTTTTCTGCATGTGGCGCCGGTGCCCGCTGGTGCATCCCGGCACGAAACACGTAGGCATTTGGTTGCCCAGTCCTAACACATTTTAACTAAGATAAATCACACGCACCACCTACCTTCTGACAGCGAAAAATAACATATCTGGCGCTCAAGAGCGGCAGCATATGCTACTTGCATACTTGCAGGTCTCAAAAATGACGGCAACATGATCGCCCACACCGAGCACACCATACCATACACCGAAAGCTGCTGAAGCGCAACTTGATAACTACTCACGATAATGCACACACACTTACAGGGAAAAATCAGGAGCACTCGACAAGAAATGCGATGCAAATGCCCACGGCTACTGCAACGTCGGCAGCGCTGCTGCACGGCAGCGTAGCTAGCGTAGCGCAAACTTCGACCACAGCGCCATCTCAGTGCCTGAGCGCAAAACGGGCCCGCTTTCGGAGAAGCAGTTTCGAAACTAAGAAAAGCTTTATAAACGGCGGTACTGGCTTATCCTAATGTGTACATTATTAAATACTAATAACATAGAAGTTCAACATCGATTGCGGTGGTTTGAATTTTATGCGTTAGGAAGCATACCTTTCGATAGGAAGATGAGCAAATATTATTAACATGTTTATTCTCGGATATGTTAGTTGATTATGTAACCCTTAAGTATTTGTAATTTTAAATATTTTTTTCAGTGACGAATAACCAAGTGGGTGTGTAAAAGGCAAAGACATCCTTTTTTCGTGTCTACCAGGGAAGAATACGCTTTAGACGGTATCTACGAAGTTCCCCCATTTTCTTGCACTACTGAAATGTCAGATTCAGGTCGTCAATTACCTCAATATGATCACCGGAAAATATATTTGCACAAAACGCAGGCAGCTGCGAAAACCTAAATTTCGGCACCAGGGCTTATTACAATTAGAATATCGTTAATGTAGGCGAAGAATTGCAGAGGGCCCAGGGCACCCCCCTGTGGCACCTCTGACGTGATTGCCAGACTGTCAATAAGTTGTCCTTCAATATTAGGTATCTGGAAATCCAGTTGATAAAGATCTCAGGGATGCCAATTAATCTAAGCTTCAAAATTAATTGATCATGCGGGACCTTTTCAAAAGCTTCCCTGAAATCAAGAAATCTGACGTCTACATGACAGTTAGAATCAAGCGATAAAATGAACGAGTGAATTACTTTTATTAGTTGCGTAATCAATGAATACCCTGTTCGAAAGCCATGTTGGTACTATGTTGCTGTTGCATTATTTTGCAATAATTTCTGTATACAATTCGCAATAACATGTTCTGCACGGTTGCAGCTTGGGGGAAGTGGGGGTTTGTTATAGTGGACAATATTTCTGTATAAGTACCTGGCCGCCTTTCTTAAACGCAGGGACAGCATGGACAGTCTTTCAATGATTTGGTAATTCTGTAGTCGTGAGTGGGTCACGGAATCAACTCACAATAAATGTGGTAAGAAGTTGAGCATATCGACTGAGAAATATGTTGGAAATCTTGTCGGGACATGATATTAAATGCACCAGTATAAGATAGACAGCTTACATATGCTATATGGGGCAATGTGACGTCTCATGCGTATGCCATTGCACCAGAGAACAGGCTTTGGAAGTAAATGTTGAGGTGCTCAAGTACGGCGCCTCAATTTGTTATTGCTTCCTGTGAAATGATAATTGCTAAACTGGTTCCTTTTTCTTTCTTTCATGTACTGCCAAATCTTATCAAGATGCAAGCCATACCTTAAGATATTAATATTTTCTTTCGCGGCGCATGCTTTTTTACATATTTTTTATCCTGTGTTCCGCTGGAACCACGTCCTGATTAATTCAAGGCATTTGTTTGTTTACTCTCTTGAGTTCGTGCGGGACAACAAACTGAAAGAGAAACTGATTGTGAGTACACACATATAACTGCAGCACGGAGAAGCAGCTGTAGCTAGCCAGTGAGTGAGCTTCAGTCTCAGCGTCGGCACTTGATGAGCACATCTCCCTTCATGGCCACATTACCATTACGAAGTGCGAATGAGGGACACACTAGCAATGCATAATTGCCCGAGCACGTCACTGCTGGGCCCGACAGAACTTTATCTTAAACTTCGAATACCTATTAATGCGGCACACAGTTTTCTCATTCCAGACCACTTACAAGCGCGAGCACGAACTGGATTGCATGAAAATTAAAATAAATTATGAGGTTTTGTGTGCTAATTATGAGGCACGACGTAGCGCGGGACCCTACAAAGTTTGACCACCTGGGATTCTTTACCGTGCACCTATATCTAAGTGCAAGAATACATTCGCACTTCGCCCCCATGCAAATGCGGCTGCCGGGGCCGAGATTCGATCGCCCGACCTTATGCTCAGCAGCCCATCACCATAGCCATTGAGCAACGAGTGCGGCTTCTGGATTGAATTAGCTCAGTGACCCTGTAGTTCATTTATCTTTCTGATGGAGAGGCAATGGGACGCTATTCTTCGCATGGGTGGATGGATGCTATGAGCGTTCTCTTTGGAACGGGGTGATTTGTTGTGCCACCAACGCTGGTCATTATATTGCCTAACGTCCTACGTATGTTAAACAAGAAAAAAAAAACAGGAGAGGAAAAATAAACCATGATTAATTCCCTTAACCAAACTTCCTGAAACCCTATTGCGAACTTTGTTTTTGAACTCCTCCGCCATTTCTCGTCACCTACTTTTTTTCCACCAATTTTCCAAGCGCCGCTTACTAATCTATACTGTGGAGATGTTTACTTTCCCCCTGCTCTCACTTAACACAAGAAGCCCGAGATGCCTAAACAAACCGCTAAAATAAAGCACGCTCCATTGTTTTCCTAGCTATACCGCAGAAAGCACTTGCTTCTTCCTTCTTATATGTCGCTTTATAAGTGAGTGTTGTAAGGCGTCCTGATTTCGCTTCGAAAAGTAATGAGCTTCCCTTTGAGTTATCATAAATTGTTTCTTTCCTGATTTTATTTTTCCTCATAAGTAGTTACTTAAGTAGTTGCTTATATTAGTTACATAGTGCAAACACAAAGGCGCCTAATAAATGTCGCATGCACAGAAAGAGCGGTTAAATCCAACTACGATGGGCTCGTTTGGGAGAGTACATTTCGGCGAGACTTAAATAAAAATTTTGTCGCATGCTTCTTGTAAGGCGGCAGTCGGGAGCAGCAGCTGAGACAGCGATCAGCTGTCATACTGTTGCGGCTGTTGCTGAATCCGAAGCTCTTTCAAGTCAGTGGTTATAGCGACTGTGTGCTGCGATCTCAAATCTCGTTTGTTTGACCTCTAGTACCAAGGCCGTTGGATTAAATAAATTTTGCCTTACAGGAAGAGGGTGCGGCGCAGGAAATTTGAAGACTCTCTCAGGTGTATGTTTTCAACCTGGGCGCGTTTGCTTCCCAAGGTTCCCACAGCGCGTCCGATGCTCAAAGGTAGCGTCATCAGTGCCAGCGCCTGCCTTATCGCCACCAGCTGTGCTGTCGCCGCATCTACGTTTAGAAAACTCCATACGCGCGCAGTCACCGTATTTGCAAGTGAATTTCGCATTCATCTGCTCCTTGAAACGTGCGCATTTGATATCCCACCTATGCCTATGCCATCTGGTGTATGCTAAAATAACGATGGCATTTGTACGCCGGTGAACAAATGTTAAAAGATTATGAACTTGGACAACCACGAAGCGCGTTCAACGTGGCAGTTTCTACGTAGCGTAAATCGCTACGAACGAATGCCGGTGCCGGAGATAGTACAGTCTTACACGGCGCCTCAAAGTGAGAGCTGTGTCAAGACGTGGAAGTGACACGAGGCGCTCGCGCCGAGTGTTTCAAAGAGCTGTCTGGCTTTGGAACGCGAGAAGAATGCGTGAGCTCGCTAAAGGTTAGAATACCAGGCTGCTCTACTGGACAGTTGACAACCGTACCTCGGCCTCTTTCCATTCTGCGGGCAACTTCGAACTTTCCCAGGTTCTGTTGATGTGACCCAGGAGCCCGTGTGCCGCCGCATCACTCATGTTATTGAGCAGCTTGTATGTAATGGCGTCAGTTCCGGGTGCGCTCGTCTTATTACTCTCGTCTATGGCTGTTAATAACTCCGTGATGGTGAACGGTTCATCCAATGCCGGATTTTCCGGTCCCCCGTACTCGTCCGGTATCGGAAACCGCCCTCTCTCCGTCTTGAGATAGATCGTCTTGAGGTCTTCAATGAGCCTTTGGCCGTTGCCATCGTAAGCGTTCAGAACTTTGGTGAGGTTGCGGTTGGTTGCGGTCTTGCTGCTCAACGGGTCGATCAGGTGTCTGAGCAGGCACCAGGTCTTGCGCGCCGAGAGCTTTCCCTGCAGCCCGTCGCACGTACTCATCCAGTTCTCTCGGTACAGCTTGGTTGCGTATTCAGCGATCTGTTTGTTGAGGAGCGCGATGCGTTTGACGAGCTTCTTGTTTCGTCGTTGACGCTTCCATCTTCGCGTGAGCGAGTGCCGCGCCTCCCACATGTGTGCTAGTTTGGCGTCGACGAAGGGCGTCTGCATCGTTGTTACAACTTCTTGAGTAAATCTGTGGAGCGCGATCTTTTGTTCTCGCGCCCATTCTGCGTACGTTTGATGTCTGCCCTCCTCCTCGTTTTCTCCGGAGTTCTCGTTTTCTTCGTCCTCGTGCTTGCGCATTCGGTCCCAGTCGGTGATCCGGGCTTTGCCGAGGGCTGCCCGGTACCTTGGTCCCTTGATCGTTACACTTATGATGCTGTGGTCGGAGCCCAGGTCTACGTCTTCGTTCCGCCAGGCCACTTCTAGGGAGCCCGCCATCCACGACAGGTCCGGGGTGGTGTCCCTGTTGACGCTGTTTCTCTTTCGGGTGACAACGCCCGGTTCATTAAGGAGCGCCATTCCTTGGTCCTCCATTGCCTGTGCTAGAGCCTTGCCTCGTTTAGATTGGTATTTGTAACCCCATGTAGTGTGAGGGGCGTTGAAGTCGCCTAGGACCAGGAGCGGCCTGTTCCCCGCCAACCTCTTCGCCTGGCTTACTGTTGTTTCGAAGTCGTACTGCCTTTGTGACGGTCTGCAGTATGCGCTCATTACAAACAGGTTTCCGGCACTGTCAATAGTCCTTGTGTGAACCTCGACCAGCGTGTGTTCGCAGCCCTTTTGCGCCGTGAGGTGCTGGGTGGCTGCTATGTTGGTTCGCACCAGTAACGCCGTCCCGCCTTCCGTCGGATCCGTGTAGGTCACGTAACCCGGGAGTCTGGGTCTGCCGTGTGTCTCTTGTAACGCGATCAGATCCGGTTTCTGGTCGAGCCCATCTATGTGAAGTTGTAACTCGGCTTCCGTGGTGCGGATGTCCCTGCAATTCCATTGGTAAATGATCGTTGTTTCCCGCCCCCCCCCCCCCCCCCCCCGCGGATTTGCTTTCTACTGTGCGGCGTCTGCGCCATCTTCCTTTAACGTTTTGATGCGACCGCGCCTGTACGCGATCAATTCCTTGACTTTATTGGCGCGTTCATTCCTTAGCGCTGCGAACTTGTTCTTCACGGTTATTGTCGCTGTCTTCGCCGCCAGTCGTTCGTGCTTGACTGACAGGATCTTTATTTGACCCTCGAAGGCCTCTAACCTGGCATTCATATTGCCGAGATTCTCGTTAATTTGATTGATGGCTGCGAGTATCGCTGCCAGTTTGCCCTCTTGCGGCGGTTGCTGTTGTTGATGTGACGTCTGCGGTGCCGCTGCTGCCGTCTTGCAGTCAGCGGTGGTTTCAGCGTCCATCTCTTCTTGAACATTCAATGCTTGTTGCATGGGCTGCGCATCTCCTCTCCGCGCTTGACGGGGTGAGAGGGGGTCCCTCCGCGGCACGTTGCGTTTCTCGTTGGCGTTCTCGGGCACCGTGCTCGTTTTGGTTATTTTAGTTGCTGAGTTGCCGCTAACTAGCGCATCTATTTTACTCATGAGTGCTCTGATCTGCGCATTCTGTTCCTGAATCTGGGTGTTTTGCCTTTCGATTAGTCTTTTAAGTTCTGTACATTCACCGCACTCTTGGCGTGTTGCGGCGTTTTGGTTAGAGGGGGGAGGTGGGGTAGGGTTGAGGGGTGGGAACTCTCTGTCGTTCCCTAGAGCGACGGAAGACCTGTTGGTCCAGCCCACCTTTTTCTCGGCGAGTATCCCTCGTTGGTTGGACTCGATTCGGGTTCTTGATCTGGTCCGGGACCTCGAACGGGACCCCCGGCGTCTTGCGCTCGAGCTACGACTGCCTCCTTTCCCCATCGTCTCCCAGCGGCGGCCGTCCTTGGAGCCGGCCGATGGCGCCTGGTCGGCCCTGTTCGTGCCATCCCGGGAACGGGATCTCAATGGTTGGCGGCTTTGGTGGCTGCCCTTGCGGGCCGGCGTTCTCGAACTGCTCCGCGAAGAGGTGCTGCGTTGGGGTCGGCCTGCAGGAGCTCTTTCTTGGCTGATGTCGTCGATGGCCCGGCGCCGCTCCCAACGCCGGCGCCGCACCACGTACGGCGTCTTAAATTTTGCCTTACAGGCCCGGTCGGCGGTGAGATGCTTGCCGCCGCACAGGCCGCACTTGGGCACGCACGCATGCTCTTTGTCCGGGTTGGCGATGCCGCACCCCCGGCAGATGCGATTTTGGGGATTGGGGCACACGTCCATTCGGTGTCCGACGCGGCCGCACTGGTAGCAGACGTCGATCTGCTTGAACTGCAGTGAACATTCAACGAGCAGGTTCCCGTAACGCACGTAATTGGGTACCTTGGGTCCCTCGAAGGCGATCACCACGGATCTGGTCTTGCCAATCCGTTTCGCCTGCAACACCGTCGGGTTCTGCTTGTGCACCACTAGGTCTTGAATTTCTTGGGCGGTGTCCTCTAGCGGGATGCCCCGTATCACTCCTTTAACTGTTCCGTGAGGCGCCGATTCGTAAGTGCTCACCTCGTGGGCCGTTCCTCAAATGTCGATGCGTTTCACCATGGCGTACTTGTCGGCGTGCTCCCTCTTCGAGGTACTCACGACGATTATGTTCTGTTGATGGTTTGGACAAATAATATCTTCTCTTGCTGCAATTGCATCGACTTGGGCCGCCCCAGTATTGGCTCGGCTGATTTCGACCCGGGCCACATCGCTCACTTGAAGCCCGCCGCGTGGCCGCATTACAAACTTAACGTCTTCGCGCGGGAGGTCTGGCATTCTCGCGCCCTTGAGCAGCTTGCCCTTGTTTACCCGCGTCATCCTGTGACGAAGGCTCTTGTCGGTGGTGCCATAGATGTCATCGCCACGTCTGTTGCTGACGTCAACTGTGGATTCGGCGCCATCTTGGCTTGCGTGGCTCCTTTGCTTCAACTTCTCGCCGGCGGTTTTCCACCCCTCGGCTCTCGTGAGCTGATCCGGTGAAATTTCTTCGCCATCGACCTCAATTCTCATAGCGGTCGACATATTGGGTCCCTGTCCGCTTGCCAAATTAGCGATTGGTCGGTAATTGGCTGCCGCTCGATGCGGCCTGAGAGTAGGCCTACCGCTTCCCTCGGCCGAAGCCGAGGCCGGTGGGCGCTCTTCGTGAATCACAAAATCGGCTCTAATTACCGAAGAAATGGACGCCTACCTCGGAATTCCCAATTCCCAAGCTGAAAAGAGAGCTGATTTGAGAAAGCCCTTGCTCTTTAGGTGCTGAAGCTCTTGTGACACCCCATCCCCCAAGGCAAAGGGCAAGGTACGTGGCTTGAAAAACTTTGGTACTGCACGTTGAGGGACTTCAAATGTGGCTTTTGTAAGTAAAATTCCCAAGGCTCTTTTCAAATACCTTAGGACATGCTTGAAGAACGTCATTTCCACCAGAGACATCATGAACACCTGTTCGCAGACAGCAATGTCAATGCCCACTTCTTGAATCTAATTGCGACTTAGCAGTGTTGATGTAACTTCCCCAGTCAGCAACAAAGGCAGGACAGCTTTCTTCTTGTCGAACTATACTGCGCCATCTGCTTTGTCTTGAACTTGTGTGAGTTCGATCGAGTAACTGCGCAGGATCACATCCGATGGCGCGACAGTTACCAATGGTAGCAGCTCCCGAAGGCGTTTTTTTTGCAATGACAGGAACGCTCGCATCGGTGTCCAGGTCTATACGAAGCGGCTTGAAGCATACTCTGACGGTCGCGATGAAGCGCGGCGAAGGTGCGACGGTCTCGACTGGCCACATGTCAAACACATCAGGAGGAGCATTATTGTCAACAGCGTTGACGCGGTGCGTTCCACTTAAAGTTTTGTGAGCTGTTGGCGCGGAATGGTGTACTTTTTGCAGGCTTGTCGCTCCGTGATGCAGCGTCTTTTTCTTCAAGTTGCACACTTGAGCAATGTCTTCGTGCTTCCGGCAGTAGTCACCCGTAGCGCCAATGTGCTTGCACTCAGTCGCAAGGTGTTCCTCCCCGCCGCGGTGGCTTGAGACACGTCCCTTTGAAGCCACAATTTTATGCATAGGAAAGGAACTTCCACTGGAAATGGCTATCTTATCGGCATCTTTCTTCGCAGCTTCCGTGGCAAGTGCAGTTTTCCCGGCGGCTTTGTAGGTAAGGTCTGCTTTCTGAAGCAGCCTCGCCTCACGGCTGTGTCAGTGATGCTGCACACGATAGGTTGCTTCAACATATTGACAAAGTGAGTTACAAAGTTGCAATTTTCGAGAGACGTTTGAGTGAGGCCACTAAGGGACTGACGGACTCGCCTTCCATGCAAACGCGAGTGTTGAACCTAGAACGCTGAACAACAGCAGATGGCTTTGGGCAGTAATGGTAACAGAGACGGAATGAATTTCTCCCAAGATTCTGATTTCCGACTGGGTGGGTTTAATGAGATCTCAAACGAGAGCATACGTCTTCTGCCCACGAAAACTAAAGAAGGCTGACTTCTTTTTTCTGCTGCGATGTTACTGGCGATGAAGAAAGCTTCAGTGCGTTCAACGTAGCAGGGCCGCACATATCCGTCTCCTCCGTCGAATGCTTCTAGTTTGCCAAACATAGACACGAAAAAGTTCTGTGGTGTCGAATACACTAGACAAATGAAGAACTCATGCCCGTACAAGTGGGCGTGTAACGACGACGCACCTGAAGGATGACGCACTTGAAGAAACATGAATGAGAAATATGAATATTTTTCTCTCGTCGCCACTTGTTACATGTGTTCCAAAAGGTGGACCGACTCTGCGGTCACCGTAAACAGTTGCGCCCAAGGAACAGAAACCGACTATATGTATTGCGACAGGATCGTAGACTGGATATCGTGTTTGCAAATGATCCCATGTTGTTTATTTTGTCCACCTTTACAGGATGGCGCAAGTGGCTCCATGCAATAGAAAGCCATCTAAACCGAAACTGTAACACTAGTAAGCATGCGAAATGCTACAGTAGCCTGGCACTATATCATTGTCCACATATTTGACGCAAGACAACATTGTGGAGAAAGGCAATTTTAAAGTTTATTTTTTTGCTACAATGTTACCATTACCGATTTAGCGCGACGTTTATATACGTTTATAGAACGTAGATGTTAGGCTATTTTTTGACATCGTGGCCATCAGACAACATTTGTCACACTGGGACAACGTCCAGACAACGTTGCGCATTGATTACGCATGCTGCAGCTTACAAAACTGCGTTTCGAGAATAACAATACATTGTCTTGCTACGACATACTACAGCATCTTTAACGAGGCCTCATATAAAACTTGAGTAGTCAGTATTTGACTAAGACGACATTATTTGACAAAAATTGGTAGCATTTTACACTCCTGTAACACGTGAAGGCGAAAGCCTGCTGCACACCAGGTCATGCCCTTACTAATGCGATTTGAGGCGTCAGCCTTCTTGCAAGGCATTACAAGCTGCCGTCTGAAGTAAATGTATGTCGATGTAGGTCAATTTCCTCAACGACACATGCGAGCACCTTATGCACTATCTAAAGGTTCTTTCTTCCTTTTGTTCTTCTTTTATTCTTTCTTTGCGTCGTCCTTTCTTTCTTTCTTTCTTTCTTTAATGCACTCTTTCTTTTTTACCGTTTGTTCCCTCACATTCAGCCATTGCATCATTGCTTGCTTACGGGTTGATGAGTCATTGCTAATGTTGATATTTGCTTTCTTTCTTTCCGTCGTTCTTCTTTTTCCTTTAGTATCTTCATTTATAATAAGCCATTACATCTTTTCTTGCTCATGGAGGTATGAGCTATTGCAGGTTGTTGTTTTTTTGTATGAGACAATTCTGCTGAAGATATTCTTTGTACCACTCATCAAATTTGTTTGAATCACTCAAATAGATGTCGCTCTTCGCTGGTATGAGTCACTTGAACCAGCCACCTAAGATTTTCGCCTTAAAATTGCTTAGACGACTAGACAGAAACGAAACCGCCGCAGGCACGCAGTCACTGACAGTCACTGACAGAGCAATTTCACGTTCACCACACGCTCATATGTTAGGTGGAATATCTTTCATAGGGGCTGGTATATGGTTCGAGAAGTTTTCCCATTACAGAGTTGTTCAACTGGCGTTTGAAGCAGAAGCGAGTATTTTATCGCTTTATGTAGCCATCACTTTAGCAGTCGACAGCAAATTAATTCCTGGTAAAACATTTCTTGGTTGGTATTGAATGTAAGAAATCTTATCTTTCCGACAAATGGGTGAGCACAAGAAAACATGTTCTGTGTATTAAATAGAACAAAAAACAGTGCTGACTGCTTTCCTTCCTCCTTCCCCCACACAAACAAATTTCAAGAAAAACTCAGAACACAAGAAAGCTGCATCAAAATCTTTACTACACTAAAGTAAGGACCATTCACCACCCAAATTATTGATTCCGCTTGTTGAGGGGAGCGAATAAAATTTTGTGCCTATTGCAGAAAAAGAGAAGCACATGAGTTAATTTGAAGACACTGCTTGAAACGTCAATCCTTTCGTTTCTAGCTGCTTAAAACCACTGTTAAGGACTGCATACTCCAGTTCCGAAAGTAAGGTCAAACCGCGGATTTGCATGTACACAGTTGCGGCATCCTGGTGGGCAACCTGTTATGTTTCCATTATGCTCCTTGCGACACTGAAAGAGAGAAAGAAATTATAAATTGCAGTGACTACTTGCTAATAACAAAGCACGAGTGCATAGTGTTTAGCAATAGTCATTTCGCGAATGCCACCCTTTTTCATATCGGAGATAACCACCCCTTCTGTTGGCAAACGTAGGAAATATATTACCAGCTGAACAGCAGATGCGATTTTTTTAACTTTGCAACGTTTTCGGCATCGTGCAAGGCACTGCTTAAACATATATGTGTTTTATCTAATAACCATAATTTAGAAAAAATATTTACTGTGGTATGTATTAGAATTGCACTCGTTGAGCTAGGGGTGCGATTTTGTAGAAATGACTTTTTTCATGCCAATGCCTTCTCGCGTGACGTCACCGATTTTGGAAATTGTGTGTACGTAGGCACGACGTTTTCTTGGATCGTCCAATCAGAAGCTCCCTTCATTGGCCGGATGTTTCTTTCGTATTCTCTTCTCTTTTTCCGGGACTGTATAGCAAATTTGTTTTGTAAAACGGCACTTAATAAAAGCGGACTTCCATGCTGCGTAAAGCAAATTCATTTTGTTACAGTACAACGCAAAAGCTGCCGCAGTCCAAAGAAATGCAAACGCAAGTGCTCTATTTTTGAAGTCGTAGCCACGTAGTAGTCGGATGTGCATCCAATCCATGCCGTTGAGCGCAAGCAAAATGGCAGCCTTTGTTTACCTGTGAACAGCTGACAGCCCCTAGCGTGTCTGTCTGAACAGCTGACAGCCCCTTGCGTGCCCGTAATTGCGGCCCCGCCCCCGTCAGATACTGATTGAGGTGAGTAATTATTGCTCGTGTAGTGCTTGCATTGTCGTGTGGGTTTCGCTGCATGTCTGACGTGTGATAATTTCTTCTTTAGGAAGAGTCAAGAAGAATTATCCGTAGCCCCCGAGGTGAAACATTGCAACATAGTGGATCGAGAACTGTCAAGGCATTTTCCATAGGGCACCGCCATGACATAACGATAGCTTCCTTAAAGTTATCGCTGCATCGGTAATACTTCCTGCACTGATACGCTCCGAGAAAGAAGCTGCTACAACATTAAATGTGAGTAGTGACTTCACCTTTTTTTACATTACTGGTATAAAAAGGCAGAAATAAGTCGTAGTGAGCACTTTATGCAGGCGCTTAGCTTAGACAGAATGTTTGCCTCTAAATTTCTTACTGTGCTGCGGGCCGGCTGAAATTCTCAATTTGACAAAGAGAAAATGGCAGCAAAAGGGCCGCGGGTGTCCAAAGAGCAGGCGGCTATTCTCGTGCAGTTCATCGAGCAGCACCCATACCTGGCGAGAGCTTCTACAGAGTTCTCGCCACGTATGACTGCTGCTCAAAAAAACGAACTGTGGGAGGAGGTGGCGGCGGTGCTTAACGCACAGGGGCCAGCCGTAAAGGCCACCAGCCGTTGGCGGAACCATTGGGCCAAGATGGCCCATAAAGCGAAAAAAGAAGCGGCCAGGGCCGCGAGCGAGAAGAGGTGAGCTTCTAATGATGCTGACAGTAACGTAGTTTCACGTTGTCGTTGTTGCCGTGTTTGCAGGGCTACTGGAGGTGGCAAAGTGGGTGGCGTGGACGGCCGCGTCCTCGACGTCCTTATGAGGACAGGAGGGGTCCTTGTTTCCCCCCCTGAGTACTTCCCCGATAGCGAGGTGCGTACATTGGATTTAAAAAAGTGTTGTTTGTGTGACCTGCTGTGACCTCACAAATTTTCAGCATTACATTGAAACACAATATTGCAAAATTTTTAAGCCCTTTTTTTGTGCAAGTGACAATATAGGTTATGTACTCTGAGCAGCAACTTGTGTACATGATGCGCATTGCACACACTGCTCGCAATGTCTGAACACTACTCTGATTGCAGGACGAGGCAAGTTCAGAGGAAGCTGCAGGGCCCAGCGGTTCCCGCAGAAATCTACCAGCGACAACTGCTTTCGTGGTGTCGGGCCCTGCAGCTGTTGCTGGGCCAAGTGGCCTTACACGTAAGGCAGTGATCTAGCTTTTGTAGTAGCATTGTTGTTTGCAGTTGCTGTATGATCTTGCTATGAAGTAAAGTACGTCACTCTGCTGTTATTACCTTTGTGTCCAACATCCAGCTCTCATTCATGAAGGAGAAATGCAAGACTACAAATGACTTGATGTTGTAATAGAGATTCCTTGTGCTTCTTATGGGTTACTGCTACCAGCAACTTTCTGTGGCATCTTTTGCTCTAACTACCTGTTTTGTGTATCATTATTGTAGCTATGCAGCTATAATGACATTTCAAAGTGACTGGTTAGGACAATCAATCTGTGTAGGTCGGATAACAGTGAATGAGCAGTCTTTGCTTTTGCCTTGCATGAAGAGCCACCGGCTACGCCCCAGGTGCTGCGGCCTACGCCCCAGGTGCTGCGGCCTACCCCCCAGGTGCTGCGGCCTACCACCCAGGTGCCGCGGCCTACCACCCAGGTGCCGCAGCCAACCCCGCAGGTGCCGCAGCCAACCCCGCAGGTGCCGCAGCCAACCCCGCAGGTGCCGCAGCCAACCCCGCAGGTGCCGCAGCCAACCCCGCAGGTGCCGCAGCCAACCCCGCAGGTGCCACAGCCTACCCCCCAGGTGCCGCAGCCTACCCCTCGAGAGCCACGGGCACCCCGTAGACAGCCCAGGCAGCAGGAACTTGATGGTGCTGTGATGACGGCTACTGCCGCATACGTTCGCCAGAGCCAGTTGGAGGAAGCCAGAGTTCAAGAGGACACTCGCTTCCGCCAACAACTGCTGGAACAAAACCGGCAGGTATGTGCAAGGCCACAGATGTATATTTTTCTGCGTATGAAATTGATGAGCATATGACCTCTCTAAAAATTATATTAATCAGTGAACAAGCATAATGTATACGTGTAGTCCTGTGGTGATATCTTGTACACATTCGTGTGATATAACATGTGTAAATATCTACGCAATTATGTGGCAAAAAGAAAAAAGTGGCGTTGAATTCAAGGAAGCAGGTATAGCTATGTAACACTTCTTAATGGAATGCGACGGCACAAGTTTGATGGGCCAGAAAGATATTTCCAGTGTTTGAATATACAATGACAAGACAATAGCCTGCAAATGGGGATGAATGCAACACACAAAGGCCCTGTTACTGAGCTTCTGTAATTAAACTAATTACACATCTTTGCTAACAGCACCACGAGGCCCACCTGCAGAGCCTGCGGCAGCACCACGAGGCCCACATGGAGAGCCTGCGGCACCTCGGGGAGGAGGTGGCGGCAATGCGGGAAGTGGAGTCTCAGCGCCTCGAAGTGCAGCGGCAACGCCTCGAAGTGGCGCGTCGGTCGCACGAGACCAACGAGCGCCTGCTTCAGCTGCTGCTGGCTGCACTGGGGCATGGTGGCAGCCAAGCCCCTCCCCCCTCTCAGGCCCCACATAATTAAAGGTAGCATAGGCAAGGAATTTGTAACTTATCTTAAAATTTGCTGATGTATTAATGATATGAAGGGCAAATATTGCTAGTTTGCAAATAAATAATTGCTGAAGTCACCCTTTAATGCAACCATAAGTAGCATAGCCGTTGCAGCATGAATTTTTTCTTCAAGGTTTACTTCAGCCATAAGAGCGTGCACACCATCAGGCTCACCTGCAAAAGTGCCTGTAGGCCTGGTGTGTGTGGGCATTCCGACTGTGGCACTGCAATTTTGAGGTGCCTAGTTATTGTCATGTCAATTTAAGCACGACGCCACACTGCAAGTGTTCTACTATTTAATCCTTGTCATCGAATGGTGAAATTTTCAGGCCTTACTATAATGTCGAAAGCAACCTGTCAATATACACAGCAAAAAAGAAAAAAGTTATGAAAATTCCTTGCCTATGCTCCTTCTTTTCATTTGTAATGTTTATTTTTTGTTTGTTGCATATGCATATTTGTTTGTGTCACTACGTACAGAGCTGGAATGTCTCTTTTCTTGCACATCTGTCTCATTATCAAACAATTTGTTGTCATTCAGTAATCTTTCAGGTTGTGATACATTGTATTTTAGCCCTTGTGGTGCAATTTGTGTGTAATATTTATGCAGTTTGTCTTACTGAATATCATAATATGGTGCTATGGCTCTTTCACTTTGAGCACCACAACAGCATGTTCCTTTCACATGTAGTGATGTACCTATACATTTCGCTGTGATAAATATTCTGTTGGCATGTGATTTAAGCACCTGCTCATTTCTGTTGCTGGTGCAGTTTAAGCCAGTTGTTATTACTGTGTACTTGTGCAGTGTACAACAGTTTTCTTAAACGATGCATGCCGTTACCTGTGATATATTATGATGCAAGAACAATGTGATCCGATATTTATTCCAACATGTCTGTGATATGTTGCATAATGTCTCTACTACTGAGTACTCATGATTCTCACACTTCTTCAATGTAGAGACTGTCGCATGTGATGTGTACATAAACAAGTGTATGTTGACTGAAATACAGAAAGGTGCAGTTTTCCTCTAGTGCTTTTATTTACACATCGCAACTACATTTCTAGTACTAGCTTGCACTGTACAAATATTACTGATTAACATTGCTGAGTTCTGCTATATACAAGTGAGGTCACTTTGTTAAAATCTATCAACTGCTCGTGCGTGCACACACTTCGTGGGAGCCACAGCGTTTGACATGTCGGATGACCAGTTGGACGGCATTTTCGTCACTCGAAAGGAACTTTGCCGTTGTTGCGAGACAAAATGGTGGAGGACCTAGAAGCTGCGCGTGCAACAGCACGTTCCATGGAGCGGAAGGTGTGACGTGCACTGTACATCTTGGCTTCTGTGAGCTTCTCTGTGCTAGTAGAAAGTGAGGAGACAGGCGCTTATGTCCATCAATGCGTAAGGGGATACGAGTAAGAATCAGGCTACATGCATCTAGATGACGACAGCAGCAACAAGCAAATTGTGGCAGACACTTTGAATATGCACTCATTTTTAGCTTGCTTTCAATCTCATGTGTCACCTCTAACGATACTGTTTTACTTACTATAAGTGCAGGCTTTACATAACCCTTCACTACACAACTTTTATGTACCCACCGTGGTTGCTCAGTGGCTATGGTGTTAGGCTGCTGAGCACGAGGGATTGAATCCCGGCCGCATTTCGAAAACACCCGTGTACTTAGATTTAGGTGCACGTCAAAGAACCCCAGGTGGTCGAAATTTCCGGAGCCCTCCACTACGGCGAGCCTCATAATCGGAAAGTGGTTTTGGCACGTAAAACCCCATAATTTAATTTTTTTAACAACTTTTACATTTCTCAACAAATCATGAATGCTTTGCATTACGCAGACATCAACTACAACTTAGCACGGGAAATGTATCTGCAATTTCACAGCATGAAATGCACAATGCAATTACTTAAAACTGTGTGCATGCACCTAACGATGCTGACGCTGCTGTTGACGTCGCAGCTGCCGCCGCACGCTCCTCAAATAACGCATGTGCTGCGCACGGGTTGTGCCAAACATGCCAATGACATTGTCGCGAACAGCCCGCCCTCTCAAGTAGTGCATTCTAGAGCCCGTGTTACGGGGCAGACTGTGTGGCGTGGGGTCGCCGTTATTGTCAAGCTCACTACTACTACTGTTGCTGCTGCTGTCGTCATGACTGTCATCGCCTGACTCGTCGCCTTCAGAAAGGCGAAGGTTGTGCAACACAGCACATGCCGCGGCAATGTTGGCTGCACGTTCCGGCTCGTAGAGGAGGGTGCGATATCGCTGAAGACAGCGGAAACGGCTCTTTAAGAGCCCAATGCACCTCTCCTCTACGGAACGCATGGCGGCATGTGCTGTGTTGTACTGCCCCTCGGCTGTGTGCACTGGAGGATGGCCAGGAACCGGGGTCAGGAGCCACGGCTCCAAGGGGTAGCCACTGTCACCTGCACAAAGATGGAAATAGTACATTGAGTACTCCGCTGACGAGAGGCAAGTTGTCAACTGAGGAAAGCTACAGCATCATTCAACAAAGGTAGACTTCAGGGTTGCAAGTCCCAAGTAAAAGCATGAGTTGAGCATGTCCATACCCGTCACAAACTCTTAACCAATTTACAAGTGTGCGCGGTGCCTGCCACAAACAAGAAATCAACACTTGTTGGTGCTATCAATGACAGTAGTAGCAGTAATGTGTGTTCATTTCTTCTGCTTCTGGCAGTCACTGGGTGCAGAAAGCACTAATACGTGTTGCTTTCGTCAGCTCCTCGCAGACACATAATGTGCTTGTAACTTAACACTTCGAACATTGCCAATCGTGGCAGTCAATGTCTTAATTTTCTTTTTTTACTCCGGAATTACTGATGTTCTTGTGGTTTGGTTAAAAGTTTGGGTTGGAGCGGACACGGCGTTCTGCGCTGCTGAAGCGTGACTGCGCCAAAAAAAAATGTTTTTTTCTCACCGAGGAGGTATTCCCCGGCATTCACGATGCGCCCCGCTTGGAACCGCCGGCGCAACCATGTCGTCCGCCAGACAAAAGCGTCGTGGTCCGACCCCGGTCGCATAGGGTCCAAGGCCAAGATTTTCATGTCCGCGTCGCAGATCTGAGGTAAAACGTAAACCAGAGAAAGTGCCCGTTGGCAAGAGCAACGTAACTTTCAAAAAGGATCGCAGAAAACGTGAGTTTTACTTACGAACATGCAGTTGAGGGCGTAGTATCCCTTGCGGCACATGAACACAGCATTGCGCTCACCCTTGGGTGCGATAATGGCTATGAGGCTGCCGTCTACGAATCCGATGACGCCGGGGATAACGCCGCGCCGAAGGAAACCCTCCTTCACGGCTGCCTCGGCTGTCTTTGGAAAATGGACCCACTTGTTGCGGGCCCCTGCGTTCACGACAGCCTCTGCCACACGTCGCACGCACTCGCTCACCGTCGACTGCGACACACGGATCGTTTCCTCGCTCCCAACGGACGCTTGGAAGCTCCCGGTAGCAAAGAAGCGCAGCGCACACAACACTTTCCGCTCCACCGACAGTCCCGTCGCTCGCTCAGCTTCTAGTTCCGCCGCCAGTTCCTCGCACAACAACCGCACCGTTCCCTTCGAGAGGCGAAAACGCCGTCGAAAATGGTCATCCGGCATGTCAAACGCGTCGTCTGGCTCTCCCTGTTCACGTCGGCGACGGCGAAGAGCCACGGCCATAGCGGTCAGAGGGGCGGCCATTTTTTTCATGCCTTCGGAAACGACCCTGCCTCTGGCCGTTCCAAAAATCCGTGCCTTTTGCTCCGCATAATGAGTGCCTCAACGTCACGATGACGATTACAGTTTTTGCGGGTTCCTGACGTCGCGTGATTGACAGACAAAATGGGCGCGGCCCGGTCATTTTCGACCAATGGCTGCTCAGTGATGGCGGCAAAAGGCATGGAAAAAGTAATAGAATTCCTACAAAATCGCACCCTAGAACCCTCTAGGAGGCGGACGTTCAGTTGTAGAGTTCATTAAAATGTACAGCTGACTATGTGAGAAAAATTTGGAAACTATATGTTAAATATATTACGTATTTAGGGCTGGAGGCAAATTTAAAAATTGTAGCCCGTGAGATTTCCAGGCATATGAATTTGAATTGAATTATCGATAGTAGGCCAGTTTCAGTATTGGTTTCCCAAACGTGCGGAGCAATCAAGTGGTCTTCGGTTATTTTGGTGCTTCAATGCAGAAGAACCTTACCTCCTAAAAGTTGTGTTGAACTTCTGCTTCAGAGGTATCGCTAATTATTCCGTTATCCATTCTGATTTTTTGCGCATACAGTGTCCGTTTCTACGACTTCACTATACATGTTCCCGCAATCAGCCACGAACGATTGGTTAAAATCTCATTAGCGAATACAAAAACAGCCCTGTCCTGTTGTCATTACACAAACGAGCGACGATTAGACTAGCATATGTCTCGGATGTTTGTCAACTTTAGCTTCCTTTCCCAAATGTGGTACTCCTGATTAGACTGTTCATATTCTTGTAAGTCAAATATCGATGCAACACACGTGTCAATGGGTACACAAAGTAAAATATGTCCGCCACTACGTGGTGGAATTGGAGGCAAAAATACGGGAAGTATGCCGTATTTCAATAATACGGCAAAAGCTTCCGCTATTATACAGAAATTACTCCCCGTTTTAATTTTTTACGCACATTTCACCGTAATATTACAGTGGCTCCACTGTTTTGCACGAAATAGACGGAATTCCGCATTTTTGTTATGCGAACATATGTATTTTTGCGAGGAAAACTATACACACTGTCTTTTGAGAGCTCGTACTCAAAAAAGTTTCAGCAAACAATATTTTATTGAACATGTAAACTCTACGCATTATGAAGATACATACGTGGTGTGAGCTAGCTTTGTAGTAAAGGCCGCAATACCAAATATATATATATATATATATATATATATATATATATATATATATACGCATCCTCTATTTCGGTCGTAGTTTGCCGCGCATACGGGCCTTGTAACGTTGATTATATGCCCAAATTTATGCGTGTGTTAACGCTATAATAGTGCTTATTGACGCATCGCAGTGCACTGCATTGCAACACTAAGGTTTGCTATCCCCAGTAGCAAACCGTCTGTTTGATCTCCCTGCGTTCTTCTTCTGGCATTCTCTATATCTTTGTATAAAATGCACTGCCTTGTGGGAGAGATAGCGTTCTCCTCTTTCTGAATTCAATTATTTGCCAAGCAATTATTTTACGGTCCCGGTAACTACAGCCAAAATGCGATAACGAAAGCGATTCTGTTTTTTT
This sequence comes from Dermacentor andersoni, assembly GCF_023375885.2. Taxonomy (NCBI): domain Eukaryota; kingdom Metazoa; phylum Arthropoda; class Arachnida; order Ixodida; family Ixodidae; genus Dermacentor; species Dermacentor andersoni. The sequence continues at coordinate 82,774,154 of NC_092816.1, forward strand.
CTCCTTGCTCACAAAATGCGGCACCAGGGGACAACGCGCGCGGCGCTTCTCTTAAGGAAGGGTAGTCAAAACTGTACATATACACGCGATGGAAGACGGCGGGTTTTCTTCCCGCTTTCTTCCCATGTGCGCGGGAAATTGAGATGGAAAACTAGCCGCGATCATCGGCGCCCCTGGGGCGCGGTTGTGCAGTGCGCAGCTGCTGCTAGAGTGCAACGCCGTCGTCGGGCCTTCCATGCCACTTTCCTTGGATCTTTTGCGTGACGAAAGACTGCGTGCCAGATTGAGCTGCAATCATCAGCTTCCCTCGCGCGCTTTCACTCACGCCTACATCATGCGGCGCACGCTGGCGTCGACAACGACGACGACGACAAAAATGCACCTGGAGTGTTCCTATAATTGCAATTGCAATAAAAGTTGGAGACATGATACGATTCGGCGTCCTACAGGGTGTCAGACACAATCCCAATCGCCGAACGCCATATCGATCACCGAATCGTACCGTGTGTCTCCTACTTCACAGCAGCATGTTCAGGGCGTGATCATTACGCGTGAAAAGAACGAAAAAACACTCGTTTGGAAAAGTTGGGGCGGCGTTAATTACGCGAGCACGTTCATTATGTGGTTAAATGCGATAGATGTTGTGTCCTGTTTTTTTTTTCTACAGCTTCTTAGTTAAACGTCTGAACAGTGAATACAACTTGACTTTTTGCTCGGTTTTTCTTGATTGCGCGCCTGCTGCAAAACAATTTAGCTTAAAAACTCTTGCACCATACGAAAAGAATCACTTGAAGCAGCTATAGTCACAAACAACACGCATGACCTGAGCATGAAAATTCTAATATTGTTTTTCGATCTACAGGACATCGCAAATATTATGCACCAAGATTTAGAAATATGTAAATACCATGTAGCTAGACAAGGCCAAGGTAATGTTGCCTGACGTCGCATGGAGATAATAGATTATATTTTCCATTCTGGCTAATTGCATTATTGCTCCTAATTAGTCAATAAACTTCTGAAATGTAATAATGAAATGCACAGTGCAGGTGAGAGAACTCAGGTTTCTGTTGCTCATTGTGTGCTAGGTAAAAGTGTTTTGCAAGAAAGAAGCCTCGAAATACACGTAAAATGCCATGTGTAGCCAGTCACGCGCCAATTTTGCGTCGCAAAGCTACGAATAGAAATTAAATGAGGTATTTAAAAAAATACTTCAATCAGAATATTATTCTTCTTTATGCAGCCTGTGGAGACAAGGTTTTCATGGGATGATCATGGCCCTCAAGACAGATGCCGAGACCACAGCAGTTGAAAGCAGAAGCGAAGACCAGACACAGTTGTTCGCCCAGTGAACGTGAAAAGGTTTTCTAGGGCACAAGTCTAATTCGGTGCCACCACACTTCTCCTGCACTTTTTCTGCCTACTTAGTTAACCAGGTAGGTCAAAGAATGCAAAGGGAAAGAGAATAAACGGCTTAAAACATAGAACTTGCTCAGGCTCAATGCAGTTTAGGAGTGAATTTCTTCTCTTATCATTAGCAAAAAAAACAGTAAATAAGTAGGTGGCATGGTCTTCATATGGATACCTCATTCCATTAAAGTATTAGCAGTAAAAAACAGCTTTAGAAGGCTTCCATATCGGTCAGAATGATTTGGCGTAGATAATATAATGATGGTGAAAGTTTCTGGTGACAGTAGTGGTAGTAGACTGAATAATCAAAGAGTTTAGATTTAGATTTGAAGACAGATTTCATTCCACTGCCAGAATTTTAAATCATCCCAATATTTCTTGTGGTTGATAGTCTATGCGTGTCGAGCGACTGTGTTTACTGATATAGTGCTTATTGCATAGTTCTTGCTGATACCGTTCCTATGCTGCATGATTCACTTGTTTACATGTCCTGTTTTTCCCGCGCAAGCAAATTTGTGTTCATCATAAGAAACCTTGTAGATGATTTCCGGTAAAATGGTGATGAGATCAGAAGACTGCAGGCACCGTATACTTCTGCTAAGCAAGTTCTTGCTACCATCTACAACGCTATTTGCGAAAACGAATTTGCCTAATTTTAGAAAGCAGTCAATTTAAAACCTGTCAACTGATATCGCTGACAATGCATGCACCTTCTAACTGAAATAAATAAAAATAAATATAGCACCAAGTGCACGAATCGCTGGCATGATGCCCTTCTTTCAGTCGGGAAATCTGGAATCATTTATATTTGAGACTATTAAATACCTCATGGGGGTTGCGACGTGAAATATACATGTTGCATTTATTCCGCATTTTCTTTACTATAAGACCGGATGAGGCTTAAACAGCAGTGAAAACACTGCGATCACAGCACTTAATACTTTATATTGTTCCAGAAATCAGTTTCGGTGCCAACGGCAGCATCCCAGACTAGCAATTTTCGACATAAAATGTTCGACAGAAGGCACATAACACTTAGGGTGGGGCTACTCGCTTTGTTTATTTGGGAATGAAGATCATAGTGTACATGTTATGGCCCTACAGGTCATTACCTTTAAGCAACAAAAAAAGAGAGTTGTGTTTTGCAAAACTGCATGGATGATCTTAACTGTGCGCAGCTTAAATTATGAACCTTCACAAATGATAATAAATGCAACCCCACAGTTTTACGCTATAAAGGTGCACTAGTTTACACTGAGTACAGTGTTCACCTCATCGCGGCTCAGGTGGTGATTCAGGTTCTTCAAAGGTGTTTCATTGTATTAGACGGGACATAGCGCTTCACTCATTCGCAGAATGGTAGATTCCAATTGTGTCATAATAAAAATTCATTAGAGAGCTTTATTTTAGCTTTGCCTAAATGTATTACAGCTGTGTACCGGTAAACTGCCGGCACCTTGCAGTAACTATAGCTTGTGGAAATGCGATTGCAACTGCCATATTATATGTAACTGCTAGTGAATAGGCATCGACAACAGCAATGGGTAAAGTACACTTGTTTCTTGTACTCAGGACTATGCGTCCTCCACCAGAAAATAGTTTTTCCCTCCTCTATTCTCAGATTGAAATATGAATTCGGGTGTAATTCGTAGGGTGTACTCTTGCATAAACTTCATAAGCATTTCTCCTGGTCAGTGCCACAGACCATTGTTGCTACGCCTGTAAAAGCAGGACGCGCGTTTACAACATCCGTAGAGAACGGTCTGTGAACGGTTAACGAACAGTAAACATAATCAGTAATAAAATAAGTTTTGGTGATATTCAACAACTTTACCGCTCTTGCCTTCCACTGTGGTGTTTTTGCAAAACGTTAGACCGCAGGATGTCATTCTGCATGAAAAGGTGCATTCGTGCGCATAACAACTCATCGGCAACGTTCTGCTGCACAGAATGTCATGAGCTTTCGTATGCATCGGTCACCATCTCACAAACCGGCTACTCCTTTGTTAGTTTGAACGCAGCATTTATTTAAAGCATATTCGGTATTCTAACAAAAAGAATTGTGCCCTCTGATTCGCTAACTCTAACATACCCTAATCCCTATGATCCCCTAATTTAGCAAGCTTTCCGGATGACTTGAATCAGTATTGTTCAATGCTCATTGTTTCTTTCACTTAATGTTACCAAACTTCGCTTTGGTTGTGGTAACAAGTATAATGTACTGTTCTTAGTCCTGCCAACATATATATCGTGTAGGCATCTGCGTTGATACAAAGATCAGAAAATTGTTTGGCAGGAACCAAGGTCCATTTAAACCATTAAATTTTAAGTTTACACATTTGGATATTATGGCTAAATAAATGCCTCCCCAGGAGAACTGGCGTTACAATATTCTTCTTGCCAAAACCACTTTCTGAGTATGAGGCACGCCGTAGTGGAGGACTCCGAAAATTTCGAACACCTGGGGTTCTTTAATGTGCACCCAAATCTAAGTTCACTAATGTTCTCGCATTTCGCCCCCATCGAACAGCATTTGAACTTAGAGTTGTTTAATAAATTACTAATTTCCCTGTTCATGAAAAGCAAATGTTTCACATGGAGACAGATACTTGAAGCGATCAACATCAGCATGATTACAACCAGCGCTCAATGTTTCGCAATCTTGCACCTGGTTATTATATTGCCCATCCCATTTTTTCACAGGTTGTTCATTAATGTTTTACGGTCATTCCCAGTTTGATGTTGATGTTCTTACTTTTTAAAGCTTGTTAAATATATATTTTATTCATCGGCTTTTAATAAAATGTGTATTCATATTGCGCCTTCATTTACCATTTCCGCGGACCTTAACCAGACGCATCTCGATACAAAATTTATTTTCCTTAATTCTTCGTTGCTTTTTTCCAAATGTGCAAACTGCTTATCTTAATTGCTATTTCGAATTTTGGGTAGACTGCATCCACTGCATTAATGATTGCTTACAAGTGTACATCGTTTTCTGTTTTAGTCACTCTTCTTTGCAAGAACTGACAGCAGTGCTCCTACCCCCTCCATCATGATCACCTCTGCTATGTACGCCCTTCCTGCCTTTTTTTTAGCACTTCGGCTTCTCTTGACCTATTATGTGCACCAGATTCTCCTCCGCCAATGAGGGTAGAGATCAGTGAGTTATAAACAAAAAAACGCTGCCAAAGCAAACAGTTGCTACTCTGATGACAAGCACCTTTGTTGAAATGTCGGCTACAGCAACACCCGTTGCTCCAGCAATGTTCGCCTACGTAGATGTTTTGCTTACACTCAAGTTACTCCTTTGCTTCATTCTGTGATTCTTCTTGCCCCTTTCTGTAGGATGTAAATTCACGAATACAATTTTTTTGTCAGAACAGCAACAAGTTCAGCCTTGCAAGGAGTTTGGGGTCGAGAACAAATTTCACCAAGAAAGAGTGCAAGACGAGTAATTGACGAAAATAAAGTTGATTCTGTGATCTAAAGAACTTCCGGACTGAAATTTTGCGCCTTTATATACATATGCTGTGGAAGGCATTCGTATCACAAAGTGCAAAATGCAGTATTTCTTCAGCTATGTCAGCGTGTTGGAAAACAAATTTCTCAATGGTGACCTGCTGCTTCGGCTACGTGCTGCCTTCATGACATTTGCATTAAAGGATATGTACTTTCGTGGACAAAAGTACCCTAGAAGCGCGAGCGTCAGCGAAATTGCATCTCTGTCTTCAAGATAGCTGGAAACAGTGGGTCACGTATGCACCTTCCGATCGCAGATTTTATAGCGACTGATTCGAGCAGAGAGTGCACCAATAAAATTCAGTCAACGTTCGCACATCCTTGGCAATTTCGTCCCTGATAGTACATTGTCGAAACAATGAATGTGGTCTGTAAGACGAAATACGGGATGCACCTGTACTTCAAGAGTTATAGTACAGATTCAGCATACAATGTGTTCCGTTTTTTGAATATGAGAACCACCTGTACTTGAACAACTATAGTAAGGATTTAGCATAAAGAGTCTTCTGTTTTTATCGTACGAAAGCACTCGTATCTTGTATTAAGGTCGCTGTTTTACGGCTGTCCGTTCCACGGGAATGACCGTTGTTTATTTACGGAAAGGCGTTCGGTCTCACTTCCAGCAGATTTGCCGTAAAACCATGGAAGTTTTTAGCGGGCATGTATAGCAATAACCGGGATAGTGTAATTGAATTATTTGCTTTTTCACGTGGCACAAATGGTCCTAGGTTCGCTCTGCTTACGCTATCACGAAAATTGGCGGATCGTAAGTGGTGGATGAAAAAATAAAAGGGAAGAGCGACGAAATTTTTAACATATTCCGGCTGAATCCACGTACGACACTTAGCAATCGTTAGCTCTTTCAAGAGGAAACAATCTAGAAAGTCCATTTTTCAGTTCCTCTTAACGAGGTTCCCTTATTTTCAATTTAACTCAAACGAGCCAAGTATGCTCAATGTCAACACAAAATGTATAATGAGGCTTATAATCCCAAGAAACTTCCCGCCCAAGAATGTTGCAGCATCGGGCTCCGTAATATTTGATGACTGGAATTTCATGCGGAGGTCATTCTTACCACACGAAGTCATTGTTCTATGGCATTTAAATGCGGCGAAGATGGCAACAATCGAATCAGAAACCTTGCGATTGGGAGAACGCTGCTGCCGATTACTGCTGTTGCTGAAGATGCCCAAAAACGTAACTAGAGACAGAGTACAGTACCTACGATCCAAGTTTGGACTCTCAAGCGTATTTCAGTTTCGGAGTCACAATGTTCAGACAAAAGCACAAAGCTTGCTGAGAGCCACACCACCCGCTGTATGACATCAAAAATGTACATATTGCATGCGATTAGCAACTTGGGCGAGCTGGAGTTCGAGCGCGAAGCACCAAAGTGTCAAGGGAACAACAAAGGTTCATGGAATGAAGGCGATTGTATTTGTATTTCTTTCCCTAGCTCATCGTTATTTTTGGCGCTGCAAATCACTGCCATATATGCAATGTTATGCATGCGGCCGCAATTATTGAAGATGGGAATGCTTATTAAAGATATATAACTATCGCAATGTTTAGGTAACTAGTAAACTGATGTTCGTTCCGCTAAAATAAATAAATTTCAAATATGTTATGCAACGTTACGGTTCATATTGTGCGACAATGAATGAAGCGAATGACAAATGCCTGACACACGACATGCCTAATTGTCATGCTCGTTAACATGAGATGACTTGTTTGTCCGGTGAGTTCGACGGGAATATGCACCAGTGCAAATCCTACTCTCCTTTGTCCTACCCTAACCTACTCTACACCATGGAATGGTTTCCCCCCTTATTTCTAAGCGTGAGTTCACCCGACGCGTCCTGACAATTCCCTCTAAAAGGGAGCAAGAGAGAATGAGATTGCCCGGATGGTGGAGGAAATATGAAAACCAGCTAGCCTGCACATGGAGAAACATTTTCTCTACCCTTCCGTGAAGGAGCCCCGACTCCGAACGTTTCTGCATTTTTCTGTCCCGTGATGATGTATTAAAGTTCTGTTATTGATTTTTCATCACCTCGTTTCCCTGTCGAACTCTTTCCAATGGTCAACCTGGTTTATGCTCTTAGCAGATGGTGTTAAGTGGCCGGCAAGTAAGCAGCAAACAGCAATAAAATGTGCATAATCATTTGACGTTAATTTTAGTTGTAACCGAATTAGATCGAAGTGATGCACTTTTAGGTGTACGTTCGTTCAAGAGGGAACATATGGTAGTGTTTATTCTTTGATCTTGTAATTTGCTAGTACACACAACCATTAAAGAGTTCGTCTTGTGCCCGAGCCTGCTCCTGCAGCCACCACTGCCGTAGAGCGCAGGGGGAAAGGTGGAGGCAAATTATGCCCGGAATCTCCACAACAGCGTCAATAGCTTCACACCTTTCACGGGCCCGGTACCTCTTTTATGAACTTGCGTTCACTGAGGTCCGGCTATTTTCTTACGCGCATATGTTGCACACGTTGCAAATACCAGACCCGTAGGTCTCATAAGTGTGCGAGTGCTACTCTCAGCTAAGCCATCTACTTTCTGATATAGTCACTGGTTGCGTCAAACGCACTTTTGAACTCAGTTGTGTGAGAGAATGCGCCCTTTCTATGAGCAGTGAAAGACCGACTGCCAGCAGCCAACCACAGAGTACCAATCATTGCCCAGAAAAACAGGTGCAGCTGCGAAAGAAAGCTATTTGCTTCAACTAATTTTTAGAGACCCGTCGTGGCGGCTCAGTGTCTGTGACACTGTACAGCTAACGCTCAGGGCGCTGCATCAGATCCAAGCCGCCACTGTCGGAACTTCTTCCGTGCATGGGGACTTTCTCAGTACCAACCGGGTTTGGTGATTACGTTGTAGTTTATTTGCGTTAGAGAAAGCCAGTTGGCAAAAATTATTCCGCAGTCCCCACTTCCGCCGTGCCGCACAATCATATTGTTGTTTTGGCCCGCAAAACCCACTAATTTATCATTCGTAGGAGCTAATAGTGCACAAGATAATGCCGTAAAGAATACCAAAGATATAACCGTGTTACTAATCCCAGCTGTCGATTATGAGAAATATAATATAACAAAAATACATGCTGCTAAGAGAGGCAGTTGTGATATGTCATTAGTCGCGCAGTAACATATTCGATACAATAAAAATTAACAGTCCACTGTTTAGCGATGTTCACGCAAGAGTTTACTGTGTGTATATTGGCCTAAATGTGGAGAAAATTACTTTTTCTAAAGCAGTAAATGTTTCGAAGCATCCCTTGTATGGCCTGCTGTGCATGAGTTTGGCCTGAGCAGTCGTATAATTGGAAGCTGCAGGATTGTGCTAGCTTTGTAGAATATTTATTCAAAAATAATGCGGTTGCCGTTCCCGACCGCGGATAGAAAACGCCTAAATCTTGTGCCTCAGATTGGCTAACTATTAGTTAGCGGCAAAGTTATCTGGCAAAGGTTCCTTGGGCCAACTAATTGATATGGGGCCATTTCGCCTTACTAACAGCAAATGTAGTCGAAGAAAAATGCAGCCACTTCTCGTGCCTTCTAAGGACTAAAGTTGGAACGTATTTGGGCGTGTCATGCATAAAAAGTGTAATTGAACAAACGTTTACTTTTTCTTTATGAATTTATAGCATGTGGGAACAGTTTCATTACAAAATATTTCTTATTCAACCAGAAAAGTGCAACAATGAACACTAAAAACATGTCGACGACCTTTTGGCACAGCTTTACCAGTGTCTGAAGTCATCCTCAGTTTATATAAAGCTGATTACCTCGTTCGCGACATCTTTTGGTGACTGTGGGAGACAGATTCTCCCGGACCACAAGAAGTCATCGATCTGCCGTAGACAATAGAACTAAAATGAATTCACCAGCAGCAGCCGCGCGTTAGCTTTATAAGACTCCCAATGAGAACACCTATGGAAACAAATATAACAAGGCTGTAAAATAGGCGTAATTCTTCGGAAGTACCTGCATCTGCGAGGAGACGTTGCTTTCTACCTGAACAAGAGCCACTGTCTGTCTTTCCTGACGACTTTGGGATCGCAAGACACCCTTACGGCAACAGTGAGTGCGATGACACCAAATATAGACTGCCCTTTTCAAATCAAATCATGCAACGTTTTCAAAAAAAGGCGTCCCTTGAAGTTCCGCAAAAGTGGCATTGGATTTCGCTAGTTTTGAGGTGTACAGCCTTGGCTAGGCTTTAAGAATTCAGCAGAGCGTGTCGTATAAGTTAGGATTGCAATATTTTGACACCGATTGCCTCTTGAGAGCAATGACAGACTTCTCCGCAGTAGAAGCATATGGGCCTTAGGTAAGCAGTGGGTCAAATGTCGGTTTTGGAAGTCATCGTCCCAGCACAGGTTTCCTGTGGTGCGAAATCACTGCCAACGGTTGCTGCTTGTTTTGCGGCGTCATGGCGATCGGTGGGTGATGGATAGAGAAAGTCTACACAGCTAACGAAAGTGGCATCTATTGGGATGTGGCTAAGGAGAAGAAGACACATTGACATTCTTGCCGCACAACCATTGATCTTCAGACCTACGCAACCCTGGACTCTTCGGAAGTTGCGGTCAGTTTCTTTACCTCATTTAGAATAATGCTTCCTATCGCAGTAGCGCACACGGTTTTTCCAACACTCATCAAGTGGTACCACTTGTGGCAGCGCAGCTCTAGCGCTCGCAGATAGCTAGGGCTATCTAGTCAAGTTGGCACTTGTTAAAAGGTTTCGCACAAGAACAGCGACATTGATGCAATGCACGGGGAAAGCAATTCGTGAGGTCCTCAAAGAACATGAAGGCATTATTGTTTCGCTCTTGATGCTGCAATTCAAGCAAACGCTTTGAGTGGTCTCTTGTTACAGTGCTCCCGAAAATTGTAATTAAATATTTCATTTGATTTCATTTTATTTCCTTAAAGGCCTCATTGAAGGGGTATTACTGAAGGGGTGGGTATACACATACATAAAAAATTAAAGGCCACATTTTTATTGCAGGGTAAGATGATTTGTTACGGTGTTTAAAAATGTGCTAGGACAGGTTATGACTGTGATTTCATTGGAAAGGCCGTTCCAGTCTGTTGTTGCACGAAAAAAGAATGAAGACGAAAAAGTGACAGTGCGTGTACAAACGCGCGCGACTTGTTGCGGGTGACTGGTGCGGCTGGATATGCGTGCCGGGGGGAGAATGTATGGGGCTTTGCCAAGTGAGCTGTAAAAGAACTTATGAAAAACACGAAGACTAGCAATGCGGCGGCGAGATGCAAGCAATGATAAGCCGGATTCTGTTTTAGTGCCAATATACTGATGTCGTAGGAGTACTTATAAATAATAAATTTTGCAGCTCGATTTTGAAGCGATTCCAGTTGATTGATGAGATATACATGATGAGGGTTCTGAATAGGGAATGCATATTCTAATTTCACCCTGACGAGAGACCGATAGGCTAGTAATATAATATTTTGGGGGGCGTGGCGCGAATGGCGTTTTCAAAACCCGAGTGTTTTGTCAGCAGATGAAATGATGTTCATAATGTGCGTTTCCGAGGTTAAATGACTACAAAGGGTTACTCCGAGATATTTGAAGGAAGGAACTAATTCAAGGTTGACGTCAGCAATTCGGTACGAGAAAACAAGTGGATTTCTGCGGCGGTGGAAAGAGACAGTCTTACATTGGTCAGGGTTTAGTTCCATTAGCCAAAGGTTACAGCCTTCCTGTACAATTCGAAGGTCGTTTCCAAGGAACGCGTTATCAGAAATGCTGTTAATTTTACGATAAATTAAACAATCGTCTGCGAGCTTACGGATGTTAGAAGATACATGCCTTGATAGGTCATTAATGTAAATTAGAAATAGTAGAGGACCAAGGAATGACCCTTGGGGTACGCCTGAGTTGGTAGAATTACAGGGGTAGTTAGATGCTTGATTGTTGACAAATACTGATTATGAACGGTTACTTAAGAATTCTTTAATCCATGCTAAGATATTGGTATTAGGATGCAATGCGACAAGTTTTAGGAGTAGACGCTTATGAGGAACTTTGTCAAAAGCTTTGGCGAAATCTAGGAAGATGGCGTCAGTCTGGAAGTTAGAGTAAAGGTTTACGTGCAAGCCGTGAACGAACGTAGCTTGCTGCGTTTCGCAGGAAATACCTTTGCTGAAGTCATGCTGCGCAGGATGAAAAAAATGGTTGGCATCAAGAAAGTCCATGATATGCGTGTAGATGATATGCTCAAGGATTTTGCAGGGAACACTGGTTAATGGGATGGGGCGATAATTTATTGGGGAGTGATTGTTGCCCGATTTGTGAACTGGAACAGCCTTTCCGTGCTTCCAATCTGGAGGCAGCACGCCTGTTGAAATTGACTGTGAAAATAGAAGACAGAGATATGCTGCACAAGTATGTTTAGTGTTTTTAGAAGTTTAGACGTAATGTCGTCCACACCAGCTGCCGATGAAAGTTTGATATTGTCTATGAGGGATGAAATGCCGGATGGAAAGAATGTAATTGGTGGCATGGTACATCGAAAGTTCGCATGAGGAATAGAAAATGACATTTCAGTCTCTGGTGTAAAGACTGACGCAAAGGTTGCGTTAAACATGTGGGCACATTCGGCGTCGGTTAGGGAATCACCTGATACATTTGATAGGGTAATAGTTCGCGTGTCCTGTGGGCTTAAGACTTGCAGGAATTTGTTTAGGTCGTTCTTCAGCATGTTCGGCACATCAGAATAAAGGAATGAGTGTTTGGCATGATGTATGACTTCCAGATAAGCAGTTTCAGCGGCTTTGTATTTTTTCCGTGCGTCAGGGGTGTTACGGGACTTAGCTACGCGGAAGAGACGTTTATTCTTGTTTTCTAATCGCTTCAGTGCTTTATTGAACCAGGGTTGTGCTGAATTGGAATGAATGCTAATTTGGGGAATCTATTTGCCAAGTAAATTGTTTAGTTTCTCATGAAAATTTGCCTATTTTCACCCGTGGTATGACAAGGAAAGGCACTTGCGAAACTGGGGTAAAATTGCGTTAGTTCATGAATTACTGCTTCATAATTACCCTTTTCATATAAGCGAATAGTATTTTTAACAGTCGGGGTCAAAACGGGTTTAATTACGAAGTCGACATGAATAACTTTATGGTCACTGATTTCGGGAAGATACGCGTTACTTTTTAAGACAAGGTCTAGAATATTTTGGCAGCTATCGGTGACACCGGTTGGTCCTGTGAGCACTTGAGATAAGCTAAAGGTGAGGCATACCTCAAGGAACTCGTTCGATTCCTTTGATGTAGCCGTTGGTGCAGGCCGGCTTGACCAATCGATATTGGGAAAGTTAAAGTCTCCAAATAGAATTACATGCATGTTGGGGTGTTTGATCGCTACTTCACTTAAGATGTTATTCAGTTTTAAAGAGAACTCTGGAGTACTATGGGGGGGGGGGGCGTATATCAAACGCCAAGTAAAATTGAATGGGGTGCGGCATGGTAGTTAAGCCATAGGATTTCAAGATCAGACATAATCTTAGATGTACATGATATATTTTAGTTTACGGCGACAAGCACCCCTCCCCCCCTCGTGCCCCTGAGATCGTTTCGGAACAGTTGAAAATTTGGGAGGCCAGAGAGCACTTCGCTGTCCGTTACGTCTCCTGTGCGCCATGTTTCCGTTAATATTAGAAGGTTACTGCAAGATGACGAACCAGATAAGAAATTATGTCACGTTTTGGAATGAAGCTCAGTATATTAGTGAAAATAGCGGAAAGGAACAAGTTTGATCGCGGGCCGGGCCGAGGGTGGGAAGGCACATGTTGATGACTGGGCAATTGCTACGATATTTCCTTAACAGATTTTGTGGAATGGTCAAACGCGTATCGTTTGGTACCTATATGTAATGTTTTGAAGCGCAGAGAAAAGGACGTGGATTTCGACTTAGTAAAAGCGATAAGGTTTTTACGAGCAATTCTGATGGGCTGAGGGAAATCTTCTGCGACGCTGAAATTGCTTCCCTTAAGTTTAGGGCCATTAGAAAGTAGAGACTCTTTAGTTTTGAATTGATTAAATTTTACGATAAGTGGCCGAGCACGGCCTCCTGTATGTCGTCCAAGGCGATGCGCACGATCAATATGGTTGGGGATCAATGACGAATTTCAAGTGTTCATTACAGTGGCGGATGACGATGTTCTCAGATTCTGCAAATGTTTCTTTCGGGTTGGGATCGGAGACGTTACAAATTATTAGATTATTACGGCTTGACCTGTTTTCGTTATAATCCATTTTTGCAGCTAGGCGTGCGATCTGGCCTGCCATTTGGGTTGTATCTATTCTTATGTTATCAAGGTCAGTTCGTAGTGTTGAAATGCTTTGTAATGTCTTTCTAAATCAGTCATGCGTTTACTTAGGTCCGATAGGGTTTCGTCTGTTGTTAGTAGCTTGCTTTTTAGGTCTAGTACTTCGGTAATAGGTTTTTACTGGCCAGATGCTAGGAGGGCTAGGGTTAGCTTATCTATCACCCGACAAAAGCAACAAAGGCCGTATGACACGAACGCATTCGATAACAATTGTAGCGCAGCACCATGGGCTCGGTAGCTGTATGAGGAAGTAGTTGCTGGATTTTTTTCCCTAAAGAACGATACGTTCTACTGACCTGCATGGCAAAATACAGCGGATTAGTGGTCTGCGCTGAAGCACAGCCACCGAGTCCACAGGGCCGGCTTTATAGCTGACATGGGGGACGATGTTGCTGACGATGGCGCGTTCCATGGTGAATGAGGATCCAAAGAAGGTAGTGATGGCGCTGTTTTACATGATGAATCGGTCGTGGCGGGAGCAGGTAAGGGGCCCACGCCGGGCATGCTTGGCCGGATTGCTGGGATGGCTGTCGTTTGGGGGAAGGCCAGAATTGCGGGCAATAGAAGAAGTCCGTAGATGAAACCGTGCACCTGCATGGCGAAATACAGCGGATTAGTGGTCTGCGCTGAAGCACAGCCACCGAGCCCACAGAGCACGGGGGGCAACAAGGCCGGCTTTATAGCTGACGTGGGCGACGATGTTGCTGACGATGGCGCGTTCCATGGTAAATGAGGATCCAAAGAAGGCAGCGATGGCGCTGTTTTACGTGATGAATCGGTCGTGGCGGGAGCAGGTAAGGGGCCCGCGCCGGGCATGCTGGGCCGTATTGCTGGGATGGCTGTGGCTTGGGGGAAAGGCCAGAATTGCGGCCAATAGAAGTCCTGTGATGAAACCGTGTACCTGCATGGCGCAATACAGCGGATTAGTGGTCCGCGCTGAAGCACAGCCACCGAGACCGAGATGTGCGGACCTAGAGGTAGTCGAGCAACAGTGGGGCTGCTTAAGAGAAAAGTACGCGTTTGTTAGTTTCATTTTGGCATGCTGCTGTTTAAACTTGGCTACGCGCGAAAATGGCAGCAGTGGCGTGAACCAAACTGGATCACTCGCACAGACTGACAGCAGTATCTTTTTACTGTAGGTTCGATTCTCAGCTCATTCTGCTCATCCGTTTTTCCTATCTACGTCCTGGGCCTACCTGCCACGTGTGGTCAAGTTTCGCCCTTCAGCCGTTACCCCGAGAAAAGCGCTGACCCCAAGACGAAACGTGCGGACTGTTCCTAGCTGCTGGTTTGCTGAAACGCCTTGATGTCATGAGCCAAGATGCTACAAATAGCGGGACCATGTCGGACACCGACCAAATGGCAGCAATGGCGCGAACGGCACTGGATCACTCGCATGGGCTGACAGCACCATCTTTTTGCTACAAGTTGGTGAAATCTGTTTACTCATTTTGTAACTTCGTCACTACACTGAAATTGTACCAGTGTACATTGAAAAGCATACCAGTGTTTGTTGTAACTTATTGTTGGTCGTCATAGCAAAAATAAGTAGAGAATTGGTAAGTGCCCTGAAGTGCCCTGGTAAGTGTCATGAAGAGAGAAATCAGGATCGATCTCAAGAGTTTGAAAGATTCTCTGGAACGAGACTTTTGAAATGAACCTCAGAGAAATAAAAGCCAATCGTAAGCTGACTGATGACAAATTTGATGATATGGTAACCAATCTGAAAGCAGTTCTAGCCGAAAATAAATGCTTGCGCAGTGAAAATGACAAAATGAAGTCACGTTGGGATGAGATAGAAAGTCAAACGAAATTGAACGAGTCTCGAATCGTGAACGGCGAAGAGTATTCGCGAAACGCCAATAAAAAAAAAAGAATATCAGTCAACGATAATGAAAAGCTGACGGAAATCATGATGAAGCTTGGTGACTGTATTTAGGAACCCATATCACCGTCTGATATTGACGTGTGCCATTGCGTTTCAGTACCAGGAGGGCAAACTGGAAAGAACATTATTGACCAGTTTGCGCTCCAAAGGAAACAAAATGCAGTGCTGGAGAAAGGTAGACCGAAGAGGCTAACGGCTAGTGAACTTAGATTTTCTGAATCTGCGGCCATTTACGTCAATGAGCACCTGTGCCCTCAAAAGAAGCGCGTCCTTGCGCAGGCCATTGCCAAAAAACGTGAAACGAACTGGAAGTTTCTTTGGGTGCGTGATGGGCACATTTATGCCTGCAAATCTGAAAACAGTGCCAGACTAAGGATCACTAGCTCGAACAATTTGAATAAATTAAGCTAAAAACATGGATGCCCCCAAGAACTGCCTCGAACTTCCTTCTACCGCAGATCTAGATAGTGTTTACTGTGAAAATAGCGTTTCTGTTTTTCATATGAACTGTCGTTCTGTGTGCAACAAGGCTGATGAAATACATAGCTTGTTTCGTTCCCTTAATTTTTCTTTCCGTGCAATATTGTTTACTAATAAGTGGTACCAGGATGATTCAACATATTCTGCACTAGACAATTATACTAACTTTGCTAATAACAGGCAAACTCCAAGGGGGGCGGTAAAACCCTGCAAATTGTGAATTCACTTCCTGCAACAATGCTAGATAAATTCACGTTCTGCACTCCGGACTGTGAAGTGTTAACCATTCAGAGGGATAGTGAGTGAGTGAGTGAGTGAGTGAGTGAGTGAGTGAGTGAGTGAGTGAGTGAGTGAGTGAGTGAGTTAGTAAAGACTTTACTTGAAAACAAGGTATTGACAGATGACCTCGTGGTTAGGCAGACACGAGCCCCTCGTCCCGGGTGGCATCTTCAGCTCTCTTGACCGTGGCCTGCAGGTAAGGGCCGGAGCTGAGCAGTGCCGCCTCCTACTGCTCAGTATTACTTATTTCTTGATTTGTGCGATTTTTCACTGGGCATGACCACATAATATGGAACAGATCCGCTTTTTTCTTACAATGGTTGCATCTATTAGGGTATTGGTCCGGGTAGTTGCAGTGATAGGCGACCGGGTTGGGGTAAGTGTTTGTCTGAAGTCGTCTCCAAGCTACTCCTTGTCGCTTGTTCAGCGATTTGTGTTCTGGCCGGTAGACTGCCCTGGTTAACCTGCGGTGCTGAGTTATTTACTGGTAACTGACCATGCGATCCTTCTCTGGTCCTAGCGTGAGCCGTCCGGGTGCTCGGTTGGCAAGTCCTCGATGAGCAGTGTGGGCGGCATCGTTGCTGAGTACGCAGCAGTGTGCTGGTGCACAAATGATCTGGATTGGTCGTAGGTGTTGGTTAGCGTCTAGTGTGGGTTTTCGGGAGCCGAGATCCAATCTTCTACTGCTCTAAAATCGCTAACAATCTTTGGTGTCGCCTAGCGCCCTCCACACGGAAAACTTGAAATTTTTTTCACATCGTTAGAAGCCCTTTTTGATTATGTGTCTATAAATGAGCATGTACTATGCCTTTCCGGTGATATGAATATTGATATGCGAACAGCGTCAGCACAGCAGACAGATTTTGCTTCTTTATTAGATTCTTGCGCTCTTGCGAATGCACACACTGTGCCAATGTGCGTAGCTCCTTCTACTTCACCAACTTTGATTTAATTATCACTAACAACAATAAAAGCACTAACTTGCGGAACTTTGATAACTGACATCAGTGATACTTTTCCAGCATTTGCCTTTATTACCCATTCCAACCTTGAAGATGCATCTAAATCACCGGCGTGTTATTATCGCGTCATTGATTCAAAATGCCTCGATACCTTCCCTAATGAAATATGTACCCCAGCCTACTTCTACCATATATTGTCACTATCTCATGCAGATGTTGCATACGATGCACTAATGATTGAGTTAAAACACATGTATCAAAACTGCTTTCCCTTAAGATGCTGTCGCAAACGACAATCGAGGAAACCATGGATTAAAATGCCTTATTAAAAAAAATAGAAAGAAAAACGAAACTTTATGTGCAAATAATTAAATTCAAAGATCCTGTGAAATTGTATCAGTATAAAAATATCGCAATAACTTGAACAAAGAACTACGTCAAGCCAAGTACGAATACTTCAGCTATTTGCTTTCAGATGATTCTAGCACAAACCCTGAGCATCGATGGCTTGAACTAGGTAAACTACTTGAACGCCACTGCAACACTGGTGCAAACTGAAATATGAGCCATGGTGCTTTGCTGACAGGGCAGGATCTCTCGAATGCCTTTAACGATTTCTTTGTGAATACCACGAATACAGTATACTCTCTTATTCATTCGAGAAACACGTCAATTCACCAAGCACCAGGCGTCTCGATGTCGATGTTTATGTCCCCTACAAACGAAAATTAAATAACTTCTGTATTCAGAAATCTTAAAAACAGTTGGACTCTAGATAATGACGCTCTTCAAATAAAACTTCTAAAATATGTAATTGATTTGTTAGCACCAGTTCTAAGATACGTAATAAACCTTTCTCTCAGTAGTGGAGTATTTCCTAAGCGTATGCAGATTGCAAAAGTTATTGTGATACACAAAGGAAGCGATAGGTCTGAATTGTCAAATTACAGGCCAATTTCTATTCTACCCGTGATTTCTGAAGGTATACCGAAATTTACTCACACGAGAATAACTAATTTCTTAGATAAGCATTCCCTTTTGTTCAATGATCAGTTCTGGCTCAGACCAGAAAGATCCAGTGAGTTGGTTTTGCTCGAGCAAAAGGAACTCATCATAAATGCATTTGAAAACAAACTCCTTGTCCTCGGAATTTATATTGACTTTTCCACAGCTTTTCATTAAATCAATCATGACTTGTTAGTAAATAAACTAAACTACTATGGCATAAGGGGGATTCCTAATTCTTTGATACGGTCATACCTTCAACATCGTAAACAAATTGTGGCACACAATGATGCTCTTTCTGATGGCAAATACATAAGATCGGTCATGCTGCAAGGCAGCATCTTAGGCCGTTTGTTGTTTTTAGTTGATATAAATGATATATTTTGCACTAAGCTACTAGTGAACCTTACTGCCTACGCTGATGACCTTACTGTGCTCATTACGGGCAGAAGAGAAAGTGACTTATCCTCTACAGGTAATGAGCTTCAGCAATACGTGTGTCAGGGGTCAACAGAAAAATTACCTAAAGGTGAACACAAGCAAAATTAAAGCCATGGTATTTCGAGCAAAAACTAATTTGTAAAAGATATTGTGCTATGGTTTGGGGACAACCATATTGAAATCGCGCGTAGTAAATGTCTGGGAGTAACCTTCTCGAAATCCCTTGAGATGCCCAAAATAATAACATACTCTAAAAAAAAAAGTTCCGGGCTCTCTCTTTGAGGGAGTATCTGCTTGTCCTCTATTTCACTCTCTTTTCGAGAGGAGGTCGACCCTCTTTGAAGGAGACTAGGTGAACTCCTCCCGACAGAGTTTAGTTACTCTACCACAAGTGAGTGCTAGTACTCTTCTACAGAGTGTTAATACTCTCCCCACAGGGAGTGCTAGTACTCCTCCGCAGAGTGCTAATACTCTCTCCACAGGGGTAACAGTACTCCCCCAGACCGAGTGCTTCTGCTCCTCCAAACCGAGTACTTCTACTCCTCCAAGCCGGGTGTTTCTACTCCCCCAAACAGAGTGCTTGTACTCGTTCAGAAGAGGGTGCTAGTACTCTTCCCTAGAGTGTGATAGCACGATGTAGAACTATGGTCACGTTTGAAGGGATTCGCAATACTTACATGTGGGGAATATATGATTCCTTCATAAGCAGCTCCTGCACTTATGCTTGGTGAATGGGATGTAATCTGTAGACGCCCAGTTACTCAAATGAAACATTTTCTCTTAAAAGGTCAAAATCTTTATTGATCAATCACAAGACAAACTGAATCATAATTTGAGAAACATACTGACAAATACGTAAAATCAGATTACAATGATGCCCATGACACTAGCACACATCTTGTAATAAAACATACGTTTATTCTCTATAGTTTCATCAGTACTACAGTGTAGAAATATCCTTAATTGCAATTGGCTCCTCCTTTTCAAAAATAAGGTATACCATGCAAAATTAAACATAGAACAAGCATGTGAAAATCACAAAGTATTGGCACTATGATTGAAGAGAAATATGCGCCAGATTACTGGCCAGCAAATGCATTTCTGGCACAGAACGCGTGCACTTATATGGCAGACGTTACCAGTTGAGCTGCTAAGCATGGGGCTGGTAATGTATATAAATTGTGCAAGAAATTTTTTTGCGTGCCATATTCTAAGACAGCAGCTCATTTGATAACGTCCTGTACAGCGTATGGATGTTCCTGACCGAGTACAGTGCATTTAGAAATGTGTTGTATGTTTTCATGTGAGGCTACAGGTGTCGCTAGCTTTGCTTACATTTCACGTAAAGTTATTTATGTATGGGCTGCACACTGTTGTTTCTAAGTGTGTCTTGTCGTGGTTCTGCAGCAATGGGGCTCTTGCATTTTCCAGGGGGGGCTGCGAAAATGGTGCTAATAAGCGCCCTCTGTCCTGAACTGGGTAGCAGAAAACTCGGTCGTCTGCTTCGGAAAGCACGTGTACAATATGGACCCGCCACTTTCAGTTTTGTTGTACCACAGCTTGCGGCGAATAATATCCGGCGCGGAATATTTTTTTCAGGGGTGGCACTTGTATGTGTACGCCGTTTAAGAAATAAGCGGCGAAGATTTAGCGCGGTGTCGATCGCAAGTGAAACGAGTCGCTTACGAAGTTGAACTTCAGGTAAGGTTTGCACGCTGCTAGATTCAGTCGCTCAAACGCGAGGAAATGCTTCCTATAAATAAATTCACAGCAGCGATAAGCAGACATCATGTGTACGGAACTGCTCGAGGGCGTGACGGTACGCGCTGCGACGGCAGCGGTCTTTCGACATGAAGCAAGACGGCGGGCCTCCTGCAATCTTTGTTGACTGTATGTCGCTCGACAAGTAGTTATGCCTGCACTGTAGTAGCGGCCATCTGTCCCTTTAGAAACTAATAAATAACTGATGCAATGCATATGAGCACGCACTGCGTAATGTAGTTGCCGATTGCGCTGCAGCGCGAGCTCAGACGCTGCTCGCTTGATGTAGCTTTTAATGACAGCGCTCGAACATCGATGTTCTGCAATGAATAATACCTTGCTGCGCTGTCTCAACGTGCTGGATTGAGGTCAAGGATGATCACATTTAACTCTCTAACCTGTGCTGCTCGTAGTGGGGTAGTGAATTGACACCGAATCAGCCCCACTATTTCTGGTCATTTGCACACACCTGGTCACTTCAGCCCTTCGCGCCAGTCAAATTATTAACTAATCGTGAATCACCAGCCATGCCTGCTGCTATGTCGGTCTCCCGTTGGGACTGTAGCTGCAAACGACCGAATTTTATAATGCAAATAATCAAGCAAGCTTCAAGACACGCGAAGCAGTCATCATGGCACGAAGTTTCGCTTACCCAGCGCGACGAACTGCAGCTATCCAGCGCGCCCGACGCTCCGCTTCGTGAGGCCATGAAGGAAAACGGTAGAATCTGGTGTTGGGATTCAGGCCTTCTTGTTCATGGCAGCCCGCGACGCAGAAGTGACGACGGTGAAGCATTTGCGAGGCTTAGCTAGGTCTCTCCGGATCGGCGTCGCCGATTCCCTCTGCTTCCAGCATTACGTCTCACGGAGAGCCCATTTTCGTTAGACTGCGGCTAGCTGGCAGCGTGGTCGGCGTTGTCTGTGAGAAGTGACGAGCCTTTCCGCTCTCGCGACAGGGCAAAAGAAAAGTGCGTGTGGATGCAAAGCTTGGGCGAGAAATGCGCTTCGCCACAGGGCTCAATACTACCCACGCCGGTACTACCCAGATAACGTTTCGCGCGCCGCTACTATACCTCAAACTCCAGCGGAAGACGCCCATATCCTGCACGGTCTCAAACCGGAACAGAGGCATATTATATTTCTTATTCAATTGGCATCCTCACGAAAGTAGTTTCCTGGTGCTGTTGGGATTCATCCGTTACACTTTCTCACAAATAACAAAAATTCAATTTACAATATTATCTAGTGTGTAGCAAATGGGTATAAAACTGCAAGGAGCATTGGCATAAAATCTTGCGCATCAAATTTCCTTTCATATATGGTAGCTTTTCATGCTATACTTTGGAAGAGCATCTTTCATAATTACATGATCAATTATTGTGACTCATTGAATATGCAATCTAACTAAAGTATAGCATGGCTTGAGATGTGAAGCAAAAATCAGATGTCATGAATATCATGCATCAAAAGCAACATAAGCATAAGTGCAAGCAGAGAAGTGCACGAAAACACAAACAAAGAAGCAAAACATAAATTGAGAATGGCACCATTCAGTCTTACATATTCCTTCCATGCACGCGGACTTTGCATGTGACAATGCATATACATGCACAATGAACCAACTACCTGAAACCAAAGCTTTTTTCCTACTGATGTGGTTAAGATGCGCTAAAGAAAAATTTTTGCGATTCACAGAATCTTCGTCTCAAAACAAGTACATATGTGTCTAGCAAGATTAATACATCGCTTTACTGTGGCACTCTGTCTTAAGTCCAGAAGAATAATGTCTACAAAAGCCATGAAACCAAGGGGTTTTTGCTTAACACTATATCTTTACATCCGCAAATTGATGAACAAGTCTTCTACTCAGATGCTCTCAGTTCGTTGCATTGCCAAGTATGCAGTTCGTTACCTCCACTAGCATACTTGGTTGGCAAGTAGATTGGAGAAAGCACAATTTTACACGTTTAAAATAATTTTCAATTCCAAGTGACTCTTCGGCTTCTGACTTCACGGTGTAAACAGTTAAAGGCCCTAATTGCTCCTTGCTTTCGCTTCGGGAGGCACGAGCGGTTCTAATGAACTGGTTTCGTGAGCATGCATGTAAGCGATAATGACTCTTTAAAAATGGGATTCTCTGCCCCCTAATGATTTCCCTTTCTAGAACCTAAAAGTAAGCCGTAATTCTAAAGTTAGGCGTAACAATATATAAAAAGGAAGACATGAAAATCTGCCTGCTTCATTTCAGCATATAAAATACAGAATCAGTGGTTTGTATTTGCACCCTTGCATTCACGTGCTGTTAAATTTAAGCTATTAAACTGTTAAATGTATGTAAGCACCTAACCAAGCATGAGCTGTTGCTTTTTATTGTGAACACAGGCACCCGGGCTCAGGGCAAGCATGTATCATGTCACTAAGCACATATGCAATTTCAGTGTACCACTATTTTTTTATCACATGGATATATCTGTTGAGAGGCAAGACAAGAAGTAGCCACTTCTCACAACTAATCATCTTATTTTTAAACACATTTCTAACTTTTCAATGACACTGGCATCTATGTGTTTGCCTCCAGAGAGCATACTTGATTTTGACTTTCCGATCGGAGACATTACACAAGTATACCATGTTAAGATGACTGCCTAGAGCACATGAGAATTGTTATCTTTGTGTGACATACTCTATTTTGATTTTGTCGACCTTTAGCCAAATGGTACACCCAATATACCCACATTCTAGTTTTCTTGTCCAATCTGCATGCTAATGTATTTTTATTCTTTGGCGTGCCCTCCTCTGTACTACGTGAAGTCGCGTAGGGCTGGCTCTTTGACACCCTTGTGTCCTTGCAGCTGCCTTCTTGCGTTATATAAAGCGGCTGCCTGAAAGAGCTCGTGTGAAAAAGTCAACACGAGGACATGGTGTAAAACAACATCAAGACAGTCAAGGTCATGGCACTAAAAGAAAGTCTCAGCTCTTATTCTTCCTACTGAAATGCATGCGAAACATCTAAATGACTGCAACAGTCAACTGCTAAACTAACTTCCATTTTTAGATTTCAACAAAAAAGAAATAATGGACAGTTCTTCCTCGTCCGGCACCAATGTTAAAATACTCTTGCTAATCAATAAAATATTGATCATTGTCAGATGTCATAGGACTCTCATTCGTCTGGTGTGTCGCAAACACAACTTGTGACGTATCCTAAGCACGTGCTCAGCGTGCCCCCCACACTATCTCTGGTTGTGCCACTGCTCAATCCATAGTTTGAGGATCATATCTGCAAACATGATGTTCGGTAGGGATGAAAATATGGACCTCCAGTTCAATAGATATGACTGGATGTGCCTATAAGAAAGGGCAACAAGGCTTGTTATGGCAAGCTTACCTACATTTCAATGATAACAAGAAAGTTCACTGCGGCCTGGATCTAAGCTTACTAAAAGTCATGAACTTATTTTCATTTATGAGGTGCGCAGTGGAGTTCTTTTTTGACAGATTTGACTACTGCTGCAGTTTGAAATCTAGCATTTTACATTCTTGAAGACATGTAAAAGTTGCAGTTAGACCGCAGTTATTAGTTTATCAGACCAACTCTTCGTTTTGTTTACGACATACGACTAGTAACACGGAATTAAAGCAATGTTTTATTTTTACACTTTATTTCTCTACTAAAAATATTAAAGCGATAAACAGTTTTATCTGCCATGCAGTAGCAAGATGCGCACATAACGCTTGTAACCTAAAGTGGAAGGGCGCTTTAACTGTTCATATGTCATAACTCTGAAACGCCAACTCATATTAGCAAATGCACAAGCATGTCCAGAACAATAAGCGGATACAAAGCGCCCCTGCAATTGTAATTCCACACAGCAGCCGTTATATTCGATGACGATGCACAACTCGCTGCTTGACACTTCACCGAGTTCCTAGACGTAAGCACCCTTCCAGATTCGCACCGGGCTAGAAAACCACAATAGGAGGCATAAAATCAGACATATAATCCCACCATTTCAATACATGAGCAAAAACAGTTCTGTCTTAGGGCTAAACACCATGAGAGCTATTTAGTGCGCGACAGCGACGAGCGAGAAAACGGGCCGTCACTTGAACACATCGCTCGTTTCTTGAATCTAGAAATCGTCGCTCGTCTCCCGGAAGTGCTATGAGGGACTAGCCAATAGCGCAAAGCCGGAACTGGACCTATGTACAGTCGCGGTCAAAAATACGCGGCCCACGGCTCCAGTCGGCGGAGCGGCCGCGAGCCGCACCGCGGCGCTCGCGTCGGCGCTGCGAGAGTTTGCGCTCTGACGACAGGTATCTCCCTACGTATCGTCCGTATCCGTTACGTATCCGCCCGTTACGTATCGTCCGTTACGTATCCGCCCGAGAGCGAGGGAGATACCTGTCGTCAGAGCGCAAACTCTCGCAGCGCCGACGCGAGCGCCGCGGTGCGGCTCGCGGCCGCTCCGCCGACTGGAGCCGTGGGCCGCGTATTTTTGACCGCGACTGTACATCGCTCAAGTACTACCGATTGTCGCGCGGAACGAGCAAACGATGGAATTTTTATACGTGCAAGGATAAGAACCTACTGCAAGACCTTCCGAAATATCTTATGCTACTTTTTACAGTGAAATACATCAACTTAAATTACTAAAGCACGCGTCACGCTAGTTTCGACGCATATTTGAAGCCCTCATACCGGCAACACCGGGGAGGCGTCGCTCAAAATCGTCGCTCGCATGGAGTACGACTTGCAGGCGATGAGCGAACGCGACAGCCATCTCCATCGCATCGCTTGTAGCTGTCGCGTGCAAGACCGCTTATATGGGGTTTATGCTTCATTCAGCATAAAACATGAATTCGTCATGCGTTTTCAGTAAGTTCAACTAGCAATGGTGCTGCGCGTAGCTTCAGTGGTCGCAGATTACCCATGGGCGAGACACCGTCAAGCGCGCAGCTTATTTATAACGAAAGTATGCCGCCAGCAAAATGACGCCTACTGTTATGTGACTCCACATTTCAACCGCATTCCATACACAGTAGACTGCCCAACTGAATAAATTCAAGTACACAAAACGTACGGTAAGCACACTCCGCATAGGTTCGGAATCATGGGCTGATGAACAAACCATTTTAAGCGTCTTCTCGCCTCACGTCTTACTGAACATGCCATGGTGGTGGCAGCATTTGCAATTTTCAAAGCTCTTACGGATAGTAGCAAGTGTTAAAATCACATGCAGTTATTGCGACGACTGGCTTTTTCGATTGGCATCGAGACACGGCGCGCTTGCCTAGTTCGTTTTCAATCGCGTCGGCTAAGCGCCGCGACGACTTCCTGGCGATAGCATGTCATATACGCAGAATGTGCACCTAAGTCAAAATTCACTTACCGTGGAGGATTTGTTGTTGTATCCAACGAATGACGAACGACTTTAGTGTTTTCGCGGCGACGTAAGAAGGCTGACACACGATCTCCCTTGGATGGCCCCAATTGCTGGTCGCTGGACGGATCACCTTTCTCCGGTGCTGTGCTGTTCCGCGAGGTTGAGCGCGCGCTGGTCTGAGCAACTCCGAGTGAAAAGGTAGAGTGCTCGCTCCGCTTTCCTTTGAACTGTGCCTGCCTGTTCTCTTAGAAGTAGAACAGTGTGCTCTTTGCTCAGCGTGCATGAGTGATACATTGCCACGTTCGGGGCCAGCTTCCTACAGCTGAAGCAGAATATTACGCTACGTTTTGTTCTCTATTGCCACCAGTGCAGAACGGGCATTCTACTCTCTCTCTCAGAAGGACAGAGTGAAAAGCACATTTCACTCTCTCCTTGGTGACGGAGTGAAGAATGCGTTTCACTCCACTTGACATTTCGCGAGAGTAAAACAACGCTTTGAAGAGTAAATCGGCCGCTTCACTCCTGCGATTCTCTCCCTAGTTTTTAGAGTGTACAATCAAAAATGAACAAAATGAATGGGATTCTACGTTGTCAACGGTATCAACACGAATTAAACTATTAGTCTACAACACCTTCTTTGTTCCAATACTTCACTATTGCCACACTGTCTGGGGCACAAGTACGAAGCATAATTTATCGAAGATTATTGTTATTCAGAAGCATGCGCTAAGGTACGCCGTTTCAACGCTTGGTCTACACCGTTTCGTCGGACTGTGCACCGATTTCAATCAATAGCCTATAGACTTCCCTGTTACTTTAACATACTTGAATGGCATCAGATTTCAGTGGAAGAAATATCAAAAAAAGGTAATGTTTTGCCACCCTTACACGATTGGATAGTGCTTCATTTTTTTGTATGTTGCGTTATTGTTTGTTACGTCGCACAATGTTAACAAATGCACTATGGCTGTTCTGAATTTTGTGCGTATATTTTCCTATTGATCCCTACTGTAAGTATTTTTGCCCTCGTACGTTCGAAAATTCAGAATGTATTCCAATGTTTCCAGTATTTCTATGCGTTTGCCATGACTAAGCTCTTTCCTCATCATACTGTCATGTGAGGCATAATGAGGTTTTCTCAAGTCGCTGCATGCGGCTTTTACCCTTATGTCCCCTCTCATTCTGTATTCTGTGGAACGAGAGAAGTAAATAATAATATCAGTATTACATATATAAAAACTGCTCGAAGCAGTTTTCTGCATTTTCGATGACATCACCATAAAAGACAATTTTTGAACCACCGTTTCAAAGTACCGCCTTTTTTTATCAGTAGTGTCTATTCTCCTACGTGCAGCTGACCACTGTGAGACTATTTGGTAGGGTGCCTAACATATGGTGAGGCCCTGAAAGTGGTGGCTGGCACGGCGTACAACACTTTCCAAGTGCGGGCGCCTTCCTAAGCTAGATAGTGTGCGGCTCCATAGAGTCCCAAATATTTACACGACAATTTTACGATTGTAATGAACGAGGAACTGGAAACACAGGGCAGGTCACTATATTTAAGAAACACCTAAGGCAAGTACTACGTCAACGTGGGCTTTAAGGTATCCCTCCAGAAAACTACCAGGGCTTCATTACTGTCAGGAAATGAATTATTTACAGAAAAATATTCGTAATTGAAGGCGCTGAATTCGTCTAGGGCAATTTTAATCGCCCTCCATGAGCAACACGGTGCGACAGTGCATACGTCATCGTTCTCCAATACTGCTAATAATGTGCAAAAGAGCACCTGATTGTCGGCCTTACTGTTTGTTGTGTGTGCCACAACGTGTGCCAACGTGTACCAACGTGTGCGAACGTGTGCCAAGCAACAAGTGGCGCTTAATGCAGCTTGTAGTTAGAATTCACTTTGCACTGACTGCATATACATCGTAGCACTACGCGATAGCCAAACTACTGGGTGGCGTGCCACTGTGATCGTAAACGTCGTGGCTAACCATAGAAGAGATGATACGAACGCGCGAACGACGGTGCAAGTCGTGGTTGGTTGTTGCTAGTCAGTGCTGAGGTCTGCTGGCTGGGGCAGATGAACTGTGTCGTCTTCCGCACTAGTGCCTGTTTGTGACGCGCCGGCTGCTCTCGAGGATGGATCATGATCCTAAGGAAGGCCGTGGCACCCGTTGCGCTGCAGTCAGGGGCTCTTGCTCCACTACCTGGACGGTCTGCATGCTGCGAGCTGCATCTTCGGCTGGTGACGAGGCCGCTCCTCTTTCCCCTGCTTCAATTTTGTCGCCGTCGTTGCGATAGGCGCGGGAACCGTAGGCGCCGTCGACAGCATGCTGTTTTAGTTCCAGCCTGCACCGTTAGGGTATGGGTGGTGCCAGCGCGCGGAACTTCAGCAAGACAATTACAC
This sequence comes from Dermacentor andersoni, assembly GCF_023375885.2. NCBI lineage: Eukaryota > Metazoa > Arthropoda > Arachnida > Ixodida > Ixodidae > Dermacentor > Dermacentor andersoni. The sequence continues at coordinate 82,802,061 of NC_092816.1, forward strand.
TTACATGGCTCGAGGAGCAGCTGGGTGCCACGGTGGAGCAGTATGAAAACTTTCATACATTCAACAGGGGGTATGGTTGAGCACCTACGTAAACCTTCTTCAGAGTTTGCGCGAGGTTGGGGTCAAGGAATACCGGAATTTCCAAAGCTATTCAGTGGATACCAGCGTCGGTGATGTCACGGCGACGTTTTATTGCAATGTCACACCAGGCGCATTTTTACCTCGGGGGGCGCCATCACAGTGATGTTCCGTATAGATAACGAGGGCAATAACACCATTGTCACGCGTCGCATGTTGTATGTACGAGTGAAAGGATGTCAGGGAAACCGACGATTGCGGCTCAATCTGGCGCGTGCGAAGAAAGTGGAGAGGAAACGCACCGTCTTGCGTCACGCGAAAGGCCGTGGGGAGTTGGAAGGGAGGAAGTAAATGTGGCATTGTTCTCCGGTAGCGACTGTAAGTTTAGTGACCGGGAGCAAGGGCAATTGATGATCGTGGCTTAATCTTGGAGCTATATATAGAGCTGCGACTTTTTTTTTTCCCACGGATGTGCACTGACGTCATACCATCGCGGCATCGTTCCAAGATGGCTTCACAAGATACTACTCCCAGGATGATTTGACATATCGTTTTCTGTGGACATGAGGTGCGAGTTCTGTCTCTTTGTGGTGGCATGGAAACGCGTCAGAGGTTCCACGTCGCCGCTACCTGATGCGTGCTCACGGCAGAAAAAAGCTGGGGAAAGAGACCAGGGTGTTTTAGGAAAATGTTTAGGACTTTCAGTCTACTGCACGTCCTCGGCAACACTGAGGCTGCCCTACTCGGTCTGCGAAATCTTCGCAGTGTGCATGTCGTAGAAGAAAGCCAGTTATAGGACTCTTCGTGGCCTGAAAACCTTGTCAACTCGGACATTGCCTGCATCGTGGCGTGCGCGTTCAGGGCACCAGTACCGTTCTTACCCGCTCCCGTGGGCTTCCTATATTTGCTGCAGCCACCGCTGGTCAGTTACATCGCCTTTCCAGAGCGAAAGCCTGTGTGGTAACTACCGTCGCGATATCGTAGCTAATTATGGAAGTAGAGGAGAAACGCGGAACGCGCAAGGGGCGGCGTGAGCCGTAGCTGGCCAAGGTTATCAATTATTAAGGCCTGCTCTGATAGACTGTCGAGCCGCGCCGTCTCTTACATTACCAAAATATGAGAGAACGACAGCCATGCCGTCGATACAGAACGAAACTTTTTGACCATCTGTGCCATTGTCAAGAACTTCAGTGAGCGGTTTTCTAACAATCGAAAAGGACCATTTTCCTTCACGTTATAATAAAATGCAATGGAATCATCGTTTTGTTGTCAATTATTGTATAGTATAGTTGCACAATTTTAATTAGGCACTACGACATCAGTGGACTTGTGCTAGATTGTCCCAGGGCAGTCTCAAACTGTTTCGTGCATTTACCTCAAATTTATTGCCTACTAAACCTCTGTCTACGGTAATATTGACTCATTGGACCTTTTAGAGAATGAATGTACGTCTTTAGCTTGCCATTAAGAAAACTTTGCTTTAACATTAACACGTAATGGCCATTCCTGATCTTCATCACTATCTTTCACATGCCAGAGATAGCAAGCAGAGATTTAATGGAGGAGCTACATCTTCGCTTTCACGCCTTCGCGAATCTAGCGATTTCAAGCGAAGATCTCATACAACTAAAAAATAGGGCTTTTCAATTCAATAAATGTTCCCCAAATATTTCTTTAAAAGAAAAACAGAAGATCTGCCTCACACAATTTTCTGGAAATATCTTACCGTATGGTCACTACATCGAGGTGATGGCGGACCCCTGGAAAGAAATTAAAAGAAAAAGAAATGTATCTCTGGTCTCGATGTGTCTGGAAAACTGTGAAACTGACTTTCGCATATACTGCAAAAGGCCAAGGAAACGATAAAAGAAAAGAAGCTAAGCCGATCCATTCAAAATGCTGGAAGCTCTGCCAAACGAAGCTTTAGTGAACCGGCAAGGAAAGTGCTATAGAACCACATGCTACGCCTACAATTACATTTTTTATACTACCGCTAGATAATCCTTGGTTCTACTCTTCAATCGTGTAATTACGGCTACATAGGTTCTCTCAGTTTATTTGTAGTAGAAGTGCAAGGTTTTGTCAGAGCAGAACATTATGCGAAATCACGTTATGAAGAGTCACAAGACGTTATTAAAAAGAATAAGACAAGTCATCTGTAAGCAGAAAGCAACGGCAGAAAACTATGAGGCGATGTGACAAGGCAAGTGTACAAAATGAATTCATATTTTCACGGCCGGCGATTTCGGCCGGTGCTTGGCCCATGACGACCATGGTTATGCCACTGTGATCTTATTGGGCGCAGGATCAGTCCAAAAATAGGCAGAAGCAGCACGAAAAAGCACAAACACACATAAGACTTGTATTGACGCACATAACACGTAGAAAACCGCACACACACGCGACAGTTCCCCATATATATATATATATATATATATATAAGTATTGGTCAAATGTAATCGGCCTACAGTTCAGGCGGAAGCACGTGTCGCCGTGTCGGAGACATTGTGGAACCGAAGTCGGCCAGCAGGGTCGGACATCAGTGTCGGACAGTAGGGCCGGACCGCCTCGCAGGGCTCAGGCGGCCCTGCGCCACAGTCGATATACCGGAACCTACGCGTACCCGGTTTCCCTCCGGTGGGGTTCGTGCTCAGGAGCCCACAGCAGCAGCCAGCGGGTCCACAGCAGGTGGGGTAGCCCTGTGGCCGCTCACCCCAACGCTTGTTCATCCAGGTTCAGGGCCGCCAGCACTCTTGGACCAGTTGCCCAGTGGAAGAACTGGGCGAAGTAGCCTCTCATCGGGTGACAGCGTTGATTCGGGTGTGTTGTAGTGACGCGGGCGGCGATAGCTCCTATGGGCCGGACGCCCAGCCAGGAAGCTCTTTTCCCTCGAACGCCGAACCTCGCGCACTACTCACGCCACGGGCCACACTCTCTCGCGCCACGCTTTTGCAGGCGCCACTGTCGACACTCCCAAATGGGTGTCGATGATGATGATGGCTCTCTCGCGGGTATTTGCAAAGAGTCGGTTTCCTCTTCGTCAGCGCACGGGGGCACTGCCTTCACATATTTATGCTTTCCACTCCCGCGTACCATATACTATCACAATAGCCCCCTTTTCGAGAAAGTTGTTCACAACTATTCTAACACAAGGACGCGGGATGCAAAAAAGTAAAGGAAAATTATCATGTACGTTTGTCCGATTGTTCAGATGAGCACACGACACACATTATTCACAGGGCATTGCGCCCAGTTAAAGTACGAACGCACAAGTCTGTTCGCTTTCAAATAACGACTAAGCACTTGAGTAGTCGCATTGTGCAATAGCATTTTGGTATATGAACCTGTGAATATGCGCGACTTAGGTAGTCAGCTCCGACGTTGGCACAAACTTTCTGCAGCTGTTCATGTGCGATGTTCCATGTCTCCTCCAGGCGATTGCGCAAATCAAAGACATAATTGTATGTCGTTCGCGTTTTCCGATATAGTTCCTCGTTCATCCACAGTTCCCTTAATACCGTCAACAGCATGTTACCCAGTGGAGTGATTCCTACTTTCTCTTTAGGGGTTGCCCTTTGGCACTTGTAGCACAACTTCACGAAGCGTTTTACGTCTTCGTGTACATGTTGGCAATAAAATTCTTGTAGGACACGAGCGGTTGTTCTCCTGACACCTTGCTGTCCTGCCATGATGCTTTCGTGTGCCACTTCTAATATGCCATGTCTAAATGTTTTTGGTATGATCACCTGCTTAAATGTTCTGCAAGTAGTCAGGCGGTACAGGCGACAGAACAATAATTTTTCTTTGACAAATTCGTAGCCTTTACCCTTTCCAGAGTTGAACGATTTGATCACGTTGGCAAAAATGTTTTCAGCGTCTGGTCTTTCCGCTGTGTTTCAATCAGTTGCCCTTTAGTTACGTCACGTAAGACAATTCTCGGAACGCACAAGGGACGAATCTTGGCTTATTCTTGTTCTTCAGTTTTGGCTTGAGCCACGCTTGATGCATGCTGAGGCTTACTAGGCGCCTTAGTCAGCTTCATTTCTATCAACGACAACTCTTCGTTGGTAGCAGCGGTGTGCTTCTAGTCAGTGGGCGGATCGTATGGTCCTGTAACGTTTGTAAGATTTTCCAGAACATAGTCGTAGAGGGACTCGTCCATATATGCCACTGTTAACTTGCCTCTAAAGCACGGCGTGTTCACTTGTGTGACAGCTTCAGGCAGGTAGCTTGTTGAGCCGTCCAGAAGAACAACGTTGCTCGTTTTTCGTGTCATAGATACCTCTGGAACAAATTCTCGTCTGAAAATTGCGGTATTAAAACGGGTATCTCGTAATACACGAACATTTATTCCTAGTAGTCGGCTTTCAACCACTGGCATCCAGTCGATGAGGAAAGTTACAACATTTCCAGGGTTTTCGTCGTCGCTGTCACTTGATCGGCGAGTCTACTTTCCTGGACACTGTGATGCTTTCACTGGAAGAGTTCGAACTCGTTGAGCTTCGGTGAGTGCGCACAAAGAACTCGGTTTATTGTCCCCGTACTGATTTCGGCAATATAAAGCTGTATGTCCCGTTCTATCCGCAACTAACAATTTAGCATATGTTCAGGTGGGTTACAGCAATTACGAGCCAAAAGTCAAAACTGGTGACAGAGGATGTACATGAGTTGCGGTTTCCTAGGAGCTTCAATGTTTTTCCCATCGGAATCACTTGTGTTATCGGGACCTTTTCCTTGGTTCGTCCAGTTCTGCGCTTCAAGAAAGCGATACGTAGAGCTAGCAGGTTCGTCAAGGGATTTGGACTCCCGCTTCCTCAAGAAAACGATTACCTTTGGTTCACAACAGCGCAGAAACTGTTCAGAGATCATGTGATCTCGTAGACCTTCATACCTTTTAGGCACTTAGCCATCTCAATCCAATGATCAAAATAGGCTGAAATTCTTGCTGCTAACCGTCTCCCAGTTTCACCCCCTACTGCTCGTGCTTTGCGAAACTTCTCTTGGTAGCCTTGAGCCGTGAATCGGAACCTCTGTAGTAAAGCTTTCTTTACCTTCGGGTAATCTAATGAATCAGCTGCAGTCATCCGACCGATCATGGTTAATGCTTCACCAGTTAGACACATGCTCACACCAAGAGCCCATTTTTCTTGCGGTCAGTCCTACCCTGTTGCTACACGCTCAAATCGCTGTAAACACGCGTGCAAGTCATCGCGTTTCTCGTCAAAAAAAGGAAGTAACTTCTGTGAATTCAGGGATGACGAGAAAGTGCTGAGCGCAATTAAAATTTCAGAAACCCCTGCCGGCACATTTCGAGCTCCTTCCTAAATCTGCAGCTTTAGCTGGAGAATCTCACGTTGCCTCTCGTCAGCTAAGCGCGGTAATTCAGCAGCTTCCTTGATTGCCTCTCGCTCCACAGCTCTCTCATCGCTTTGTTTTGCCTGTTCTGCCTCAATCCATCTGCGCCTGACAAGTGCTGGGCCTGAAAATCCTTGTTGGAGTCCTATAGCCGTTATTTTCTCTAAATCCGTGGCGCCGTCTACTAATGTGTGTCTGCGCACAAGCGAAGCTGCCCTCTTTCATTGTATTTAAGCGAAACTGCCCCGTTTCAATGTAATTCTTGCTGCTAACCGTCTTCCAGTTTCGCCCGCTACTGCTCGTGGTTTCCGAAACTTCTCTTGGTAGCCTTGAGCCGTGAATTGCTACCTCTGTAGTAAAGCTTTCTTTACCTTCGGGTGATCTAGTGAATCAGTGGCAGTCATCCGACCGATCACCGTTAAAGATTTACCAGTTAGACACATGCTCACAGCAAGTGAGCATGTAGCAAGCAGTCACAGCAAGCAGAATCTGTAGCTTTAGCTGGAGAATCTCACGTTGCCTTTCGTCAGCTGAGCGCGCTAATTCAGCAGCTTTCTTGATTGCCTCTCTCCTCCGCAGCTCTCTCGTCCCTTTGTTTTGCCCGTTCGGCCTCAATCCATCTGCGCCTGACAAGTTCTGCGCCTGACAATCCTTGTTGGAGTCCTATAGCCGTAATTTTCTCTTAATCCATGGGGCCGTCTACTAATGCGTGTCTGCGCTCAAGCGAAACTGCCCTGTTTCACTCTAATTCTTGCTGTTAACGGTCTTCCAGTTTCGCCCTCTACTGCCAGTGTTTTCGAAACTTCTCTTCGTAGCCTTGAGCCGTGAATTGGAACCGTGAATTGGAATCGGGTAATCCACTGAATCAGTGGCAGTCATCCGACCGATCGCGGTTAAAGCTTCACCTGTTAGACACATGCTTACAGCAAGAGCCCATTTATTTTGCGGTCAGTCCTGCCCTGTTACTACACAGCGAAACTGCCCTCTTTCACTGTATTTACCAGTAAATCTTGGCGAGCTCGCTAGTTTGTGATGGTATTGGGTGCAGGATCACTGCACTCTTGATCACTGATCAAGAGGCAGAAGCAGCACGAGCAAGCACAAACACACATCAGTCTTGTATTGACGCACATAACACATAGAAAATGGCACCCACATGCGACAGTGCCCTAAATACGTTCTAGACGGCATGCAGCTATATATATGCGTATTGGTCAAATGTAATCGGCCTACAGTTCAGGCGGAAGCATGTGTCGGAGACGTCGTGGAACCGATGTCGCACAGCAGGGTCGCACAGCAGGGTCGCATAACAGGGTCGGACAGCCGGGTCGGACCGCCGGGCGCGGCTCAGGTGGCCCTGCTCCACCAGAACGGCAAGTTGGGCCATTTGGTTGGGATTCATGGTAAGGGTTGTAACAGCGCACACGAGACAAGGACAACAGAAGAAATAAAACGACGACACATTGCTGTTAATCACAAATGATTTTTATTGACGATATGTCTAACATAGATATATATATATATATATATATATATATATATATATATATATATATATATATATATATATATATATATATATATATATATATATATATATAGGAGCCAAACGATGACACACTGTTTGGTCGTCGTTTTATTCATGCTGTTCTTGTCTTGGGCGCGCTGTTACAGCCCTTACCATGGGCCCTGCTCCACAGTCGATATACTGAAGCCTCCGCGTGCCCGGTTTCCCTCTGGTGGGGTTTGCGCTCCGGAGCCCACAGCAGGAGCCACCGGGTCACGGCCACAGCTGGCGGGGTAGCCCTGTGGCCGCTCACCTGAACGCTCGTTCACCCAGGTTCAGGACCGCCAGCCCTCCTGGACCCGTTGCCCGGCGGAAGAACTGGACGAAGTGTCCTCTGAGCGGGTGAAAGCGTTGATTCGGGTGTGTCCAAATGACGCGGGCGGAGATAGCTCCTATGAGCCGGACGCCCAGCATGGAAGCTCTTTTTCCCTCGAACACCGAACCTCTTGCACCCCTCACGGCACGGGCCACACTCTCTCGCGCCACGCTTTTCCAGGCGCCTTTGTTGACGCACCCAAATCGGTGCCGATGATGATGATGTCTCTCTCGCGGGTATTTGCAGAGTTGGTGTCGTCTTCGCCGCCGCACTTCGCACGGCCTTCACATGTTTATGCTTCCCTCTCCCGCGTACCGTATATTGTGGCTATCTAGCATGCACGAGCTAGCATTGCCATTACATTTGTCCCTTCAATATTACAAAAAATAATTTCATGTGGGCTCCTGGCGACCGCGGTTTATAACTAAATGAAACGACAGATGTATTAGCCAGAACGTCTTTTAATAGTCCTTTGATTCCTGCTTTACCATATCCAGCTTACATAAATGCATCGAGATACAGAAAATGTTCTTTGAAAAATCATGTACATTATCGCTCATACGTACTCCAGACTTTAAGCATCTCGTTTTTTTCTAGAATTTACAGTGGTGTCCTTCTTGGCAATTAGAAGTTAAAAAAATTAGACTGCGCTGTCGCACCCCGCAATTGAATCTTTATTTGCATAGAGCTCGTCTGGCGATGTCCCCTCAACGGCATCATTGTAAGGAAATTGAATCAATAGACTATTTTTTGTCATGTAGATGATATTCACACCAGAGAAAGATGCTACTGGAAGCTCCACATTGCAAAATTCGATTAGGGTTAAGTTATGTATTATTATAATGATTCGGGCTTCGACACTAGGCACTAGGTCAAAGAAAAGCTTTTTCCGTATTATTTGATTACATAATTAAACAAAACGATTGCCTTGCTAATTATTGTATGTTTATTCTAGATATCAAATCTGCATTCATTTCACCAAAGTTGGTTTCTCTAAATTCTTTATTAACATTACTTCTTATTCATTGTAGCCTCTTTTAATATTCACCTTTACGTTAGTCTGATTGCTCGCTCGCATACTAGTCTAGTTATTGCAAAATCTCCTTTTCTTTGCATTTCTTTTGTTTTGCGTACATCGTCTAGAAATAAGAATTTCCTTTAGCTACCTCCTGCCGCGCGATTATTGGCCTATCCCCCGTAGCGGGTGCGAGCCACGACATAAGATCATCATCATCATCATCATCATCATCATCATCATCATTTGTACGTTATAGTGAAAGTGCGCTTTGCCTGCGCAACGTGACCAAGCAAATTTGTGGTCGAGCAAAACTGTTGCTAATATTGATAAGAACTGCATGAAGCACTGCAACATTCATTTTGCTTTACGGCCTCTATTTTAATTAGGAAATTCAGAAATATACAACGGCGTCCAGAGAGGCTGTAAGGGTTGTCACTGCTAGTTTTGAAAGCTGTCCCAAGCTTTTTACAATTTTGAGCAAGCACTTAAGTTTTTGATTCCTTACAACACATTTAAATGAGCATTCGTCGGTAAGTACTTATTTAGACAGCGTGCTGCTTTCTCGCGGTTTCATAGATACGAGAATACTGGCATCCAAGCGACGCAGATTTTGACGCAGTTTTGTATACCAGTTCAATATTTGTAGTCTGCTACGCAAATGCACATGCAAATCCACTGGTCTGTGGGCCACATCTGACAAAACAAAATGTATCCGCAGGTGTCGCCGCCGATTCGGTTATTTAGATCAGCAACCAATTTCGAGGAGTCTGTGGAAGATTTGATGTGTCCAGCTGTCCCGGCACAATTATGACAAATCAACGTCATTCGTCATGTCAAACCCAATTCTGGTATCAGCACAATCAGCATTGCCAGATTCGGAGAACGCGCCTATTATTACAGCGCAAATTAGCGCAAATTCATTAATGGACACAAAAGAACAAAGTAGCGCCCGTGCTTGTTCACTTTGCTCTTTTATGGCCTCTATAAATCTGCGCGACATTATCATGATTGTAATGGAACACCAACTATCCCAACAGTCAGTCCTCCTGACAGTGCCCACCATCGAAGCGAAAGTGACACAAAATTAAAGAAAACGTGTAATGACCCTCCGTCACTTCACCTTGCGAAGCCGGTTGGTCATTGTGCCCAGCTTTTGTTGGAATCGAGGTGGCTGCCCAACTGCGATGCCACCACTGCCACTCAGCAAACCTGTTCTTGCTTTTGAATAAACCCAGTCGACTCTCCATTTACAACCTCTCATGACGTGTATTTTTCGCCTGCGCTAAACCGAGCTGCCAGCAAAACCACTGAGCGTCGCGATGGAATGCGCTTCTGTTGAGACCTCGGGAGTAATTTCGGCACCATGCCAGAATGGTTGCGTAACCGACAGTTTCTGTAGCTACTTCAGGACACTTGCTGTCACGAAAGAGTGCTCCTGTTGCGATGTCGAAATTCTTGGTTGTCATGACAGAATTTTTTTCTTGATTATATTGCGTTTAGTGTTACACTGACAATATTAAGTGAAGGAGAGGACGTAGACGTGCGTAGCGCAATTGGGCTACGCACGTCCACGTCCTGTATTTCACTTAAAATCATCAGTGTAACACCAAGCGCAATATAATCATGAACGTTCACCAACTAGCCCCCTTCATTGCTTTGCTAAAACAATTTTTTCTGTTGCGATGCCAGGACTTCTGCCGTAACGTCAGAAATTTCCGTTGTAGCTACTGAAACTCATGTCGAACGTCTGGAAGTGCGGTCGTACGACAGAAATTTCAATTCTCGTTTTTAACTGCGATGTGGTTATGCTCAAGCCATTTCACGATGAATGAATTCCGTGATGCGAGTACAATTGTACCGTTCACAGCAAAATCTAAAACATCGGTGAAATTATCACACCCGTTTGTCTTACGACAGAAGGAAGATATTGATAGAATTCCTTGACCTAGCTGCTCACGATTCGTCTGCACCTTTAATAGGAAATTGGATGACACTCCTTGTGATATTCTATCTTGTTCAGGATATACTGAAGCCATGCTGTGCATGTTATTTTCCTTAGGCGAGACAGCAGTAGTGAAAAACGTGTTCATCAATTCAGCAACATGCATAATGTTACATACGAATTTACCATTATGGATAAATTATTATGTATGTTCTTGCTGGTCTAGAATTGAATTCCATTAGTCTCAATAAACCATGACCACGTTAGGAAAAAATTATTTTTGCACTACTTAGAACGATGGAATGGTGGAAACGCTGGGAAACTTTACAAGGACGACGAAATTGCAAACGCATATGCCGCGCTATCTCACAACACTTACTGAATGCATAACAACTACGCAGTGGTTCTGGCAAAGCTGCCGACGAAGATGAAGTGGATGCAAGTTCTGAAGAAGCTGAAAGCCAGAATGGCGACTAAGTGAGAATAAACCGTTTGATATGTTAAGCTTGTGTTTGTACCCTTATAAAATATTATATATATATACATACACATATATATATATATATATAGCCTTTGTCAAGCTTTGTCAAGCCTTTCTCAAGTAACCAGTACATGCCATTGGGTTTCTTTATAAACACGCCATACATGAGATAGTGTGGACAATAATGACAACGAGAAAGACAATATCGAAATGACGATAACACCGGCGAAGTTAGTCATACGGTACGCGATTGGAAATTGAACCCTACAAACAGTTGAGGTGCATTCAGTACTATCGCGACATAGAGCCACATAGCACGTGACACAAAAGAGATCCACTTTACAAGGGCACTATATACAGAGGTGTTCCCGGCAGAACTAATCAAGCAATATAAGCAGGGGTGGCCGCACAGTACCCACGTGGCATATAGTACAGAAATGAATAGTTATTTACTACACAACAAAACAAGCTACACGAGATCATTAAAACATGGTGATAATAAAGCTTCGCACGAAAGCAGAGCCACGGTCAGTGATATGCACTGTGCAGTAACCGTCAAAATGAGCAGGATGAGTAATAATGGCTTATATTCGCATCTGTACTGTGGAATACTGTGTTGTACAGAGACGATGGATAATAATGACATGTAATTCAGTTTAAGTTTCAAATTAATTTATTCTTCATTCAAAAACAATCACTAAATAACAGTTAGTATGCAGACGAGGGTCTCAAAGTCGATGACTGCAACGGGACCCTCGGTTCTCAAAAAAAAATGTGTATAAAACGTGGGTTAGAATAGAAAAGTACAAGGAAAACAAATGAATGCGCGTAATGCAATACATTGGTAAGAGAAAACAAATAAGAAGTACATATATCAAAAAGCATAATTATACAGAGAACATGTTTTAGGACATGCAAATATTTACAGAAAGAAATAGCACATCTTAACTCATGGAGGACGAAGAAGAAGAGAACACACAATGCTTTGTCCGCATCGGCTTCCGTTTTTTGGGAAGTTTCTGACCGGATTTTTTGCTTGTGGGTGCCCAATTTCATCGTCGACGGATTCGTGAAGTTGTGAGCTCCAACTGGATACCACACTGTTGCCAGGGAGTGGACTTTTTCAAATTTTACGGCTCTTTTCACTTCGACCTCGTCGCCGGTGGACCACAAGAGTTCGTGGCAGGAAACCGCTCCCGGTCTTTGGGCCACTCGGCGAGACCTCTTCCTATGGAATATACCGTGCAAGGGGAGGAGCTACCCCCCGACGATTTTCTCGAGGATTCCGGCTGGCAATTAGCTGGCCGAAGACACCATTTGACGAAATCGTCGAAAGACAGGCCCGGTAATGGAGCCAGGCCTAACGCGGTGCCCGGCCAGAACGATCGTGGCAGGACCGGAGCTGGTGTCAAGAGCCGCATTATTCGTCGTGGGAGAATGCCGCCGCTTCCCAGGGAGGACATCAAAATTGTGGTCAGAGTGAGGGGTGGCCTGAATATATCCAGGATAGGCCCGACTGTGGTGGCTGATGCAATCAACACCGCTGCTTGCATCGAAGATTCGAAGCGTGAAGCGGACACGATCTGTCCTAACTATCAACAGAATATCGTCGTGGTCAGTACCCCCGAGGAGGAGAACGCAACCAAATATGTTAGAATCAAGAATATTCTGGTGTCGGGTCGTCTGCACGAGGTGGCGGCATACCGCACGACACCACATGCTACTTGCAAAGGTGTAATACGAGACACTGCCCGTTGTGACGGGCCAGAGGTGTTACAGCGCAAGATTGTTAATGCAAGAAACCCCCTGGCGCTGGAAGCCAAGAGGATCAAGGACACCGGCACCGTCATAATTGCCTTTGACGGATACCGGGTACCCAACTACGTCAGGTATGACAATGCACTGGTCAGATGTACTTTATATCGTAAGCAGATCGACATCTGCTACGTTTGCGGTAGGCTTGGTCATCGTGCCGACGTATGTCCGACGCCCAGCGAAGCCGTATGCAGAGGATGTGGAGCCTCGAACCCAGACGAGCAGCATCAGTGCATGCCTAAATGCAAGTTGTGCGGCGAGAGCCATCTCACGGCAGGAAAGGAATGCAGACAACGGTTTAAAATCCCATACGTCGTTCGACGTCGTCGAAGAGAACGAGCCAGAGCCGAAAGGAGCCGGATGAGAAGCCCTACCCCGGAATACCGTGGTGCCGAGCTCCAGTTCCCGGAGCTCGACCAGCATCGGTCCCAGCAAACAGCCCCCGAGGGAGGTCGCCGTCGCTCCAGGTCGCGGTCTAGGGGTCGCCACCGTTCCAGGAGTTTATCTCGGAGCCATTCCCGTGACCGCTCCAGAGGACGATCTGCTTCCATGGTTCGCTTCGAGCCCAGAAACCGGTCCAGGTCAAGATCCAGAGCCCGGGAACATCATCATCATCAGCAGCAGGTGGTCCACAAGGAGGGCCGCCCCACTTGGGCAGATCGGGTCCGTGGAGGACCATCGGAGGTGATGTCGGGGTCGCTGCCAGAGCATGATGATAGTTTGGAAAAAATCACGAGATTAGAGCGCGAGAACGCGGCTATGAGAGAGAACATTAATAGGCTAATGGCTGAGATAGCAGAGATTAAGGGCGCTAGGAACTCGCAACCCACCACTACCGTCAACGCGGAAATTCTGGAAGTCCCGATGGCCGAGGGTAGCGACCTGTCACGACCACCGAAGAAGCGGGCAATAGCTTGTGATCAGGAGAACGTGTCACGTAAAGCGAAATCAGAGGTGCGCGAGATGTTAACCGCTCTCAGCGAAAGTATGAAACAGTTAGGTGATAGGATCACTGAGATACAAAGCAAGATGACGACCTTGGAAGCAAACACCAACCAGCGGTTAGCCAAAATGGAATCCTTTCTCGAGTTTGTTGTGGGCCCGATAACGCCACCGAACCCACCGATGCGTCTTTCTGACCCAACAGCTAGCAACGTAGCCCCGATTCTAGCCCCGCCTAGGGTCGGTGTCCAGCTCGTAAGAGATGGCTCCGCCCCTTGAGACATTCCGAATTTGGCAATGGAACTGTAGGGGCTTCTCTAGAAAGAAGGCTCCCCTACAGCAATATCTACGCAGTTGTAAAAAGAGCCCCCAGGTTATCTTATTACAGGAAACTCTGTCGCCTGGCATTTCGATGACTGGGTACTGCTCGGTCGCCGTGCACTCGGGGGGAAGGGGGGTATGTACTCTCGTTAATAAGAAACTCACTCATGTGACACATGATCTTAAATTGTCTAGTAGTAATATTGAGTATGTTATGGTTGAGATCATACCTGGTCGGGTCAACCGAGGCAGCATATACGTTCTTAACATATATAGTAGTCCCAATGAAAAAAGGCAACGATTTAAGACTCTGCTCCGCAAGGCTGTAGACCTGGCAGGCTCAAGCCCTCTTATTGTCGCAGGGGACTTTAATGCCCCGCTTCATGTCTGGGGTTATAAATATGATACCAATAAGGGTAAGCATCTCTGGCAGAATGCCATGGATCTGGACCTGACGCTGATCACTGACCCTAACTTTCCAACACGCATCGGGACATCCACGTGTAGAGACTCTACACCTGATCTCATCTTCGTCAAGAACGTGACTGAAGCCAAATGGAATAACTTGGCGGAGAACCTTGCTAGTGACCACTATATTTGTGAGACCCAGCTTCCTATCGTGGGTAAAAAACAGCGCGAATTCTCGTACACGGACTGGGATAAATTCCGCAAGCTTCGGGAGGACAGGCCTCCCCCAGATTCCCGACCTACCATCGAGCAATGGATGGTTCAGGTCCAAGAGGACGTTCGGCGTGCAACCTCTAAGGTCTGCACCGACCTTCCTGTTGAGAAAATGGACAGCAGGTTAGCCCATCTGTTAGAAGCCAAACAGTCCATTCTCAACAGATGGAAGTGTCAACGGCTTAATCGTAGGCTACGCAAAAAGATATCTGAGATTAACAAACACATTGAGGAGCATTGTGTAACCCTCTCTAAACAGCAGTGGGACGAGGTTTGCAATTCGATAGACGGCCAAATGCGCAATGGTAAAGCTTGGAGCTTGCTTAAGCATCTGCTTAACGAGACCAATACTAAGTCTAATCAGAGGCAAGTCATTGGTAGAACCATACATGAGGCCGCACGAATGACCTCTGAGGACGAATTAATCCGCACGCTTGCTAACAAATATCTTCCAGTCGGCTCAGGGCGGTCTCCTGTACATCTCGATTACCAGGGCCAGGCCAATTCCTACCTGGATGCAGAGTTTGGCGTTGAGGAGATTCGTAGCGTTCTACATGGACTCAATGGTAGATCCGCAGCAGGACCTGATGGCATCTCCAACAAGGCGTTGCGAAATCTGGATGAAAAATCAATCGCATACCTCACAGAGGACATTAATGAAATTTGGAGGAATGGAACCGTGCCATTACCTTGGAAGACTGCTCTCGCAGTACTCATCCCCAAACCTGGCAAAACACCTAGTGTTGACAACTTGAGGCCCATCTCGCTTACATCCTGTGTGGGTAAGGTAGCGGAGCACGCTGTCCTGAATCGACTCTCCCGGTTCCTGGAGAATAACGACATTTACCCCCATAGTATGATAGGATTCAGACCAGGCCTATCCACACAGGATACCATGAAAATGATTAAGCATCAAATCATAGACAACGACTCTAGCGACACTCGGGCCGTTTTGGGACTTGGTCTTGAGAAGGCGTTCGACAGCGTTCTACATTCGCATATCCTAGCCTCGATATCTCGACTCAATCTGGGTGAGAGATTTCATAACTACGTTAGATCGTTCCTCTCGGATAGGAAGGCTACCCTCCGGGTAGCCGATCTCGAATCACAACTACTGGAACTTGGCGAGAGGGGCACCCCACAGGGGTCAGTCATTTCCCCCTGTTTGTTCAATATAGCCATGGTCGACCTAAGCAGAAAACTTCTCGAGATTGACGGCATCAAACATACTATGTATGCTGACGATATAACTATATGGTGCACAGGAGGCAATGACGGTCAGGTTGAGGGCGCCTTACAGGAGGCCATAGACACTATCGAAACCTATCTCGAACCCACCGGTCTCAGATGCTCCCCCTTGAAGTCGGAACTTTTGCTGTATAGTCCCAAGAAACGCGGTCCAAGGCCCAAGGGGTGGACATCGTTGGAAGACAGAGACATTAACCTATATACAAGAAACGGTTGCCGTATACCCAGAGTCAATTCAATCAAAATCTTGGGCATGATCGTTGAGTCAGGGGGTACAAATGGCAAGACTATACGCAAGCTAATTGCTAAAACTGAAAGTGCTGTTCGTTTAGTTCGGAGGGTATCAAATCGGCATCACGGACTCAAGGAGGATAACCTCATTCGACTAATGCATGCCTTCGTTCTGTGCCACTTTAGATACGTGGCAGCCATGCATCGATGGAAACGGGCAGAGCGAGATAAATTGAATGCACAGCTTAGGAAGATTATTAAGCGGGTTCTCAGGTTACCCGTATACACTTGTACAGAGCGCTTAATGCAGCTTGGCGTTCATAATACTCTTGAAGAAATTGCAGAGGCCCAGGAGCGCGCACAGCTAACTCGCCTCACAACAACGAAGGCAGGGAGATCCATATTGGAGGAACTCGGATATCACCCCGATAGAGTAGCGGAGGAGTTCTCTGACGTTCCTCCGTCGATTCGTGAGAACATTACGGTCGCACCAATACCTAGGAACATGCACCCCGATCATAATCGCGGTAGAAGGAGGGCAAGGGCGGCCAACCTCCTTAAGCAAATATACAGTGATCAGCGACAGGTCAGCTTTGTGGATGCCGCTTCTTGTAAGGAACGTCGGGCGTTCACCATCGTCGCTGTTGATGGTCGGCAAGGAATCACCAATGCTGCGTCGGTTCGGACGAAGGACTCCGAAATAGCTGAACAAATGGCTATTGCACTAGCCCTGCTGGATAGCTCACGGGATGTCATCTATAGTGATTCAAGATCTGCAGTCAGAGCATTTGAAAAAGGCACCATTTCCAAACAGGCCCTCAGACTTATTGGGGGCAAGGCAATCACGCACCACTTCATTTATTGGTTTCCCGCACACCAGGGTCAGATAAAGGGTGCTCCTCCCAACCTCAGCGAGTCGGCTCACGGGGCTGCGCGTGAACTTGCCCACCGCGCTACCCTCGACCCATCGGAAGCCGACTTCCCAGAGAACAGGGACACGCCCTCCTCCTACAACGAAATTACTAAACACTACTATCTCAGCCGTAGAACCTACTTTGTTCCTCATCCGCGCCTCAATAGAGCTCAAGCATTAACGCTCCGTCTACTACAAACGAATACCTATCCCAATCCGTCGCTTTTACATAAAATCTATCCGGATATTTACACCAATGCTACCTGCCACGATTGTGGAGAAATAGCCACGTTAGACCACATGCTCTGGCGGTGTGCCCGGTCACACTCTATCATCGCTAACAGCTCTGCCAGATGGGAGGCGGTTCTCCGCAGCCCTCTTCTGGCTGACCAACTCTGGGCTGTCCAGCAGGCCCACGATGCGGCCGAGAGGCTCGGCCTTCCGGTTCCCACGTGGGAGCGGCCCGCTTCGTGAAGACTCACGACCTGCAGGACTTGATTAAAGTTTTACCATACCATACCATACCATCTTAACTCATATTTGAATACATTCAAAGATGACGTTAGTTTAAGTAAATGGGGTAGGTCATTCCAAAATTTTAATGCTCAATATGGGGGTGTCATTCTTCCATAGTTTGTGTTACATTAAATAATGAAAAGTTGTAATTATGCGCTAACCTGCTGTGGTTCGTATTAGTTAGCTATTTGTACTTCACAAATTCGTAAGGACGTGTTTGTTAAGCAATTTAAAAAAAGAGAATACTTAGATCATACGTAAACAAGCCAGACACAAGTAGAATAAAGCATGCCTGGAGTAGGTTGGAGAGCATTTAGGTAAAAGGTATTCTTGGTTATTTTGCGAATCGCCTGGTTCTGTGTGTGTTGAATAGTCGAGAGGTGGCAGTTATATGGTTATTACGGTAGAATACGAGAGGTGGCAGTTATCTGGCTGGCCTTGTTCTTGTGCTCTTCTTCTTCATTACAATTACCCCCCATGCAAAAGCGGAGCCATCCTGGCGGCTTACGACGTGGAGACGAGTGGGTCATAGAATTGTTTCAGGCGGCGCACGTGAACAACATCCCGTCCACGGCGGCGCTTATCGGATGTCGATGTAAGCGGCTCTATGACATAGTTGACCGGAGAGGTCCGTTCGACGATGCGGTATGGTCCATCATACTTCGAGAGAAGTTTTGTCGAAAGTCCAGGCGCGGTAGAAGGCGCGGACAACAAGACAAGTGTGCCGGGAGCGAAGTTCGGATTCGTAGCGTCGCCATCACGATTGGCTTTTTGTCGTTGTTCGTCAGCGGAGGTGAACTTTCGGGCTAATTGACTGCATTTCTCGGCGTATCGGGCAACGGCTGAAACGGGTGCACATTCTGACGCGTCTGGTGTATAAGGCAAAACCGTATCGATGGTATGGGAAGGATCGCGACCGTAGAGAAGAAAGTATGGAGAAAATCACGTGGTACATTGTGTTGCTGTATTATATGGGTACGTGACAAATGGGAGGATGATGTCCCAGTTTGTATGCTCCGATGAAACGTACATGGCGAGCATATCACCAAGGGTGCGATTGAAACGCTCTGTAAGTCCGTTAGTTTGAGGATGGTACGCCGTGGTGGTCCGGTGAACTATGCGGCATTGAGCAAGCAGAGTTTCAACCACCTGCGACAGAAACACACGGCCTCTATCACTCAGCAGCTCCGGAGGTGGGCCATGACGACGAATGAAACGATGGAGCAGAAAGGTTGCAACGTCACTGGTGGTCGCTGCAGGTAGAGCAGCGGTTTCGGCATAGCGTGTAAGGTGATCAACTGCGACAATAATTCATCGTTTTCCAGCGGGTGTTGGTGGTAGCGGCCCGTACAGGTCAATTCCCACACGGTCGAAGGCACGAGCAGGGCACGGAAGCGGCTGTAATAATCTGTGGGCCGGATGAGGCGGAGATTTGCGGCATTGCCATTGCGGGCACGAGCGGACAAACGTTTGGACAAAAGTAAACATTCCTCGCTAGTAGTAACGTTGCCACAGGCGCTCATACGTCTTCAAAACGCCTGCGTGTGCACATTGTGGGTCAGTATGGAAAGACGCGCACATGTCGGAACGCAAAGTTCTAGGGATAACCAGGAGCCACTTGCGACCATCGAGCTGGTAGTTCCGTCGATACAAGAGTTTATCCCGGACAGCAAAATGCACAGCCTGGTGACGCAGGGAGCGGGAGATGGGAGATGCAGGCGAGCCGGAAAGGAGATCCTAAAGAGAGGCCACCCACGGATCCTTGCGCTGTTCTGATGCGAAGGTGTCGATGTCGACCGAGGATACCGCCTTAATGGTGGTGAGGGAGGCCATGTTGGCTGGCAGCGGAGAGCGGGACAGAGCGTCAGCGTGATTGTGCTTGCGACCTGAGCGATATATGACGTGTATGTCGTATTCTTGAATGCGCAGAGCCCAGCGGGCAAGGCGTCCAGACGGGTCTTTTAAAGAGGATAACCAACAAAGGGCGTGATGGTCAGTAGCCGAATTGAAAGGCCTGCCGTATAAATAGGGGCGAAACTTCCCGAGTGTCCAAACGATGGCCAGGCATTCTTTTTCTGTGACGCTGTAAATGCGTTCTGCTTTGGTCAGCGCACGACTGGCGTAAGCAACGACGTACTCGGAGTAGCCAAATTTGCGCGGCGCAAGGACAGCGCCAATGCCGATACCACTAGCAGCGGTATGCACTTCAGTTGGGACGGTGGGGTCGTAGTGTCGCAGTATAGGCGGAGACGTCAGGAGACGGCGTAAGGTCACGAACGCGGTGTCGCATGCAGGTGACCAGTAGGATAGGTCGTTGGCGCCACTTAAGAGTTGTGTCAGAGGTGATATTATCGATGCAAAATTGCGAACAAAGCGTCGGAAGTAAAAACAGAGGCCGATGAAGGCGCGGAGTTCTTTGAGTGCCTTAGGTTTCAGAAATTCTGCCACGGCGCGAAGTTACGATGGGTCAGGGCAAATGCCGTCTTGTGACACGACATGAACTAGACTCATGAACTTGCGCGCGGCGAACTGGCACTTTTTCAGCTTCAGTTGCAGGCCTGCGTTGGTGAAGGACATCAACACTTGCCTAAGGTGAAGAAGATGCGTGCTGAAATCAGGGGCGAACACAACGATGTCATCGAGATAGCACAAACACGTGCTCCATTTTAGGCCGCGCAAGATATTGTCCATCATTCGTTCAAAGGTAGCAGGCGCACTGCATAGGCCAAATGGCATCACATTATTCGTATGAACCAACTGGCATAATGAATGCATCTTTAGGGCGATCAACTGCTGACATCGGGACCTGCCAGTAGCCCAAGCGTAAATCTAACGAAGAGAAGAATTTAGCGCCTTGCAAGCTGTCCAGAGCGTAGTCAATGTGCGGTAGAGGGTAGACGTCTTTGCGCGTTATCTTATTGAGACGGCGATAATCGAAGCAGAACCAAATGGAACCATCTTTTTTTGTGACGAGAACCACCGGTGATGCCCACGGGCTATTGGAAGGTCGAATGATGCCGCGCTGAAGCATGTCGTCCACGTGCTCACTGATCACCTGACGCTCCTTGGCGGATACGCGGTACGGGCGCTGCCGCAATGGCGCGTTGGAGCCAGTGTCGATGTGGTGGCTGACGGTTGACGAGCAACCCAGAGTAGGCTGAGCGACATCAAAAGAAGAACGGAACTGGGCAAGCAGGTGAAGAAGCTGGGAGCGCTGCTCGGAAGTAAGGTCATCGGCAATGAAAGGTGTGAATAAGTCAAGTGATGGCGGAGCAGAAGTGGAAAGTGCACAGAAGTCGGTGAGCTCTGCATACGAAGCATCCAGCACGTCGGTTATAAACGTGGCATCATTAGGCTGAACATGGCCAAGTGCTTCGCCGCGAAGAGCCATCAGAGCTGTAGGAAGCGGATTGCAGGCAACGATGGAGCTGAAACCGGCTAAAATGTCAAGCGCGACAAAAGGCAGGGGAACGTCTTTGCGAGTCATGAAGAGTTCTGAAGGAGTGAAGAGGACAGCGCCTTCCGAGACAGCGCCACAGAAGACGGGAACAACGGCAGACGAGTACGGTGGTATGGCGATGTCTTCTCGAAGAACTAGCTTAGCGGGAAGAGAAAAGGCACCGACGAGGGGCACGTCACACAGAGGTGATAATTCGACTTCAGCATGTGCATAATTGATGACGGCGTTATTTCGCGAAAGAAAGTCCCACCCAAGTATCACGTCGTGAGAACAGGACTGGAGAACCACAAACTCCACAATATAGAGAACGCCCTGAATAACAACTCTAGCTGTGCATGCTGCTGAAGGCTGAACTGGCCGGGCACTTGCTGTGCGAAGAGAAAACCCCGAAAGTGGCGTCGTAACTTTTTGTAAAGCGCGAGAGAGGCGTTCGTTTAGGACAGACACGGCAGCTCCAGTATCAATTAGCGCAATGGTAGGGACGCCGTTGCGCTAATATATATATATATATATATATATATATATATATATATATATATATATATATATATATATATTTGTATATGTATATGTATATATATATATGTATATGTATATGTATATATATATATATATATATATATATATATATATGTGTATATATATATATATATATATATATATATGTATGTATATGTATATGTATGTATATATATATATATATATTTGAGAACGTTTATTTAAAAGAAAAAAAACACGAAAAATGACTTTCGCCTCGGAATAAGCGCCCTCTAAACAGGCTATTTGCTCGAGGTCATGTAAGCAGTCTTTAAGAAAAGTTAAAACTGGACCTGTTATACCTAAACATTCTTTCTAATTTGGAAAATAAGGTAGTATAATTAACAGTGTCAAAAGCTTTAATAAAATCACGAAATACTGAACCAACAAATTTCCCACTGTCAAAGAACACCTTATGTAATCGGTTAATGCAATCAAAGCTAAGCTGGTCGAACTGCCAGGATGGAAACCGAATAGGTAGCTGTTCATACGTTTTAGAAATAAGTTGTCGATTAGTTTACTATGGAGCGAAAATAGAGATTGGGCGATAATTAGACACCAGAGATTTGTCATCTTTTTTAAAGACAGGAATTACTTTTGCCTTCTTAAGCGAACTAGGAAAGGTACTGCATTTCAATATTAGAATATTTATGCTGCTTAGTGTTTCCCCCACTGAAGGGGCCACAAGTTTTAAGTGATAGGCAGAGGCACAATCAGCCTGGGCAAGTGTTTTTTTTTAGATTTATTGTAGCAGAACAGACCTCATCGGCCGTGATGGGAAAAATAAAGAATGTATTATTGCAACGGTTACAAGGATAAAAAGAGGCTATCGGGCTATTACTGTACACTTCATAGAAGTAGTCACTAAATGAGTTGGCTATACAAGACGATTCAGTGCAAGTTCCATGTTTATAAGTTATCTTATCAATGGTTCTACTAGCCTGGGGTGCATTCAAGAGTTCGGTAAAAGATTGCCATTGTTTTTTAATATTATTTTAGCCTTGCGGAATTCTTCCTCATCATAAAGGCGTTTTGATTGTTTGAGTAGGTTGTTTAACATGGTTCTGTATTTTTTATTGCGATGTGGTAGATTTACATTGAACGGTTGTTTCTTAGTGTTCCTGTAAAGATTTTTTTTACGCATGCTCGTTAATATCCTTTTCTTATCCAGGGATTACGTGGAAATTTAAGCTTTTTTGTGCATTTGACTGTTGTATTAATAGCGAACCCAGCTTTCAAATATAATAAGAAGTATTCTTCGATTGCCTTTTCAGGATCGCATAGAGTGCTAATTGAGGACCAGTTGTTACCATTTATTGTATTAACAAAGTTATCCCGGTCGAACCTGGAAGCGAAATAACAAGTGGCATAGTAAGGTTTTTCTGTTACAAAGCGCAAACCGATTACCCTAAAGACGTACAAATGCCACTCTTGTGCTAACATTCTCGGGATCAGTGCTACTGCAGTATGCTTGACCAAAGTGAACCATTGTATGAATACCTTTCCGAAACCACCTCGCGTCATGTACCGATGGTGTAGGAACATCTGCGATATGTTACCATGCTCATAATTAAATGAGCACAACAAAACATCTGGCTGCGCCCCATGCATCGAAGCACATTGCAAAGATTGTATGCATGTGCAAACTACCAGAAAGGGCTTAGTAATTTTCAAACTTTAACCTAAAAATTCGCGGATGCTCCAATTGCGATATATTCAACGTTATATACATGCTTGAGTACACCGTGCGCAGTAAACAGTATATTGGCCGAACAGAAATCTCGTTTCGAATACGCTGTAATGACCATATATCGCAAAGTAATACGCTTCCTAAACTACTATTATGGAGACATATTCGCTTACCACGGCATTCTTCCGGAAGATTCAGTGCAACTATTCTTGAATCAGGATTCAATTCCCATCGCGATCACTAAGTCCGCGAGTCTTACCTAATCTGTAACTTTACCACCGTGTAGTCTGGCATTAACGAAAGTACCAGCACACAAACTAGTCTGACAAACTAGTCTGCTACTAAGCGACCTTTACATTAGACATGTTTCTATGTACACCATTAGACGCCTTTTTCTCAGAACCAATATTTTTGCTCAGTTATGTCAATTACATGTCACAAATGTCCATAGTCTCAGCATGACACAATATTCCACCGTATAGATGCCAATAAAAGCCCTCATTGTGTATCCTGATCCCTATGAAAATTACTGTGCAGTGCGTATCACCTTTATTCTGGCTCTACTACCGCGTAGCGTTTTATTAGCCCCACGTTTTTAGTGATTGCACCATATAGTAAATTAACCGTTCATTTCGCTCTGTGCGCCAGGTGGGTGCTGTGCTGCCACCCCTACTTATATTCCAACTGAAAAAACATTCATCTTTTAGCCGCCTCCAAGACGTTTTGACAAGTTGACCCAGACGTCTTCAATATCATTATAAATGTTTACAAGACATCTTCACGACGTCGTGGCAAGATATTTAAGATTTCTTGAAGACCTCTTACCAAAATTATGTCGGATGTCTTACAACGTCATGTAGCCACCGTGAGGATCGTAATGCACCGCCAAATAAGGGAAATAAGACATTTTGCAAGACATCTTGTAGTCGTTTTAAAAACAGTGATAAGATGTTTTGCGAGGCGTTCTGTAGGCGCTTTAGAAACGGCTATTCGATGTGTTGCGAGATGTTTCATATATGTCTTAAATATGTTTTCGCATGACTTTTGAAGAGCAAGGTAAGATCACTGCTAGTCAGTATTTGTAACATAGCCCTACAGTTTAGTAAAGCAATTCATTGATCTTGTTACGGGGACGCTAACAATTGATGAGAGGTGCAGGGTACCACGGCTGAACCGGAACCATGTATGATGATGAGCGCTCGGGATCAACGTTGTTAGCGCTTCCTAGGTCAACATCACCAGCTACGTCTCTGTCAGCTTCAGTTGTCGTTGTGCAACCCAAGGATCCTGAAACTTTCTGCTGGACCGATGGCGCCAACGTTGAAGAGTGGGAGGCCATGTACGAACGCGTGACTTGAATCGAGAGGTGGGTCCCTACACTTATCCTAGCTAACCGGTTGTTCTTCCCTAAGAGGCACGGCAAAGGTGTAGTACGAAAACCACGAAGAGGAGCTAACCAGCTGGGACCAATGCAAAAAGAAATTGACAGAGTTGTTTGGCAAACCAGCCGGCCATACAAATGGCACACAGGAGGAACTGGCCTCCCATGCCCAATCGCCCATGGAGTCCTATGTCTCCCATATCCAGGACATACTGGCACTTTGTCGTAAAGCCGATCACGACATCACAGAAGCTGAGAAGGTCAGGCACTTTCTTAAGGGTATTGCTGACGACACGTTTAAGCTGCTCATGTGCAGAAGCTGCTCTACAGTTGATGCAATCATTAAAGAGTGCCTACAATTCGAGCAGGTCAAAAGCCGACAGATCTTGCAGCCATTCGTGAGACTTTCCTATACTGCCGCAACGTCGACGTGGGAAGTTCAACCCGCACAGCAGCATGCGTCGCCATCAGAAGTCAGAATCGTTCGACAGGAACTGGATGCGATGGCGCCCGCAGCTTTCTGTTGGCGTAGCCCTGATGCTACCACATTTTCAGCTCTGCTCGTACAAACAATCATTCGCCAGGATCTTGAAAACGTTGGTTTACAATCTGTGTGTGCTGTCGCCAATCCAAGAAGCTCCTCTCTCGCCACACAGGGCCCTATGAAGTCCTACGTCAAGTTAACAACGTAAATTACGAGATTTCGCCGATACAGTTTGATACATCCTCATGTACGACGCCTCTTGGCGTCGTCCCCGTTTCGCGGCTGAAGCTATAGTTCGCTTGCAATTCTTCGCCTACCATGCGCGGAGACGGCGCTTCACCACCCCGGGGTCCTGTTACGGAAAGATGAAAGAAGAGAGGAAGAAGAAGATCGCAGACGCTGGCTGCTGCGTGTTGTTTGTGGTCAGCCAGCCTAACTACTCTTACTCATTTCGTATATGTATTGTAAATACAATCATGTGTACTCCCAAAATCGCCGTAACAATGTTTGTAAATTTTTTGAGTGACAGATCATTAAGACCCCAAGGCTATGTACCTCTAACCTAACCAAAGCTGTTTTAAAATGTGACAGAACTTTCAGTCATGAATGTTTAACATTCGTTACAAGCATCAGCACCTTCAAACTATAGAAAAACACTTGTTCATAGGGCCAGAGAGTAGTTGCAAAAATGACAGCAAAACCTACCAAACCTGTCGATTTAGTGCGAACACTATTGTCATAGAAAGCACTGGCACAAATTGCATTTGAAGTAGGCTCTAGGCACCAAAATTAAGTTATAACATTGCAATTCACAGTGTTTCCTTCAAGACCAACTGTCCAACAAAATGTTGCCGATTTTCAGGGATCTGGGTAGAAACGGCACACACTGCACACACGTGACGGTCTGGGAAAACCGAGATCATTTTCCTTACCTTGTGAATATTGTTAGAGATTTGTGGATGGAATAATATCAAAGGACACCTGCAACGCTATTACGAAGTTTTGTGTACGAGGAAGTTTGGCAGACACATGCATTTAGGAACACAATACACCCTTCCACTAAAGCATTCCTTTAAAGGAATTGAGTGTCTCCTGATACCTGCTAAATGGACAAATCAATCGGAATGTTCCTAATCTTCGCAATATTGAAGAAAGCTTGGCTGTACTAACAGCACCAATGCCTATGGCCCATTTTTTACAAGCCACCATAGGACCGCTGATGTATTGACTAGGCCACAAAACTGATAACACATGTTAAAGCCATGCTTAACATGAAGAAAGATTAATAACGCAAATGAAGCGCTAAATTGGCCAAATGTTTCAAAGAATTTTTAATAAATCAAATAAATACCCCTAGTACATAAGAAAACTGTTTCTAAAGCACCTTCTAGAGATTTCTTTTGTGACTGTGTTATCACACATTGGTCACTTCATGATTCAGGGAGCTGGTTTAGACAGTTTCATAGGCTGATTCACCCGCATACAATGTCGCTTATTCCTAACGTTGCTTGAGCTCAGATTTGTCACCTGTAATTAGAAGGTAAGACAATATGTTCAGAAATACATGTCACAGTGAAACTTCGTTATAACGAGACAAGACATAAATATTATTGGATGTAACAAAGTGAAATCCACCCGAAATATCCGTAGATATCCACGTTTTAAAATCTTGTTTCATCGAAATAAAATTATCCTGCCACTAGATTTGCCGAAGTTGATTTGCCGCGGAAAAAAGAAATGCCCGCCCTATGCAGGCTAAATCCCATTCTGTAGGGTTCGGCACACATTCGGTGCCAAAACTTTGGTATTGCGTTAAATGCGCTGTCGAACCCTGTTCCTTCTCAACACTGCGCCTAGCTGCGCGTAAGCAGAGAGTCATTAGGGCCACCGCAATTTCTCCCACTGTGGCAGCACGCTGGCTAGTGCAGCTAGGTGTCGCTTCAGAGATTGTACCAGTGGAATCTCGAAGACCACGCCTCCCTGTGTGGCAGGTGGTGCTCGAAGCCGACAAACGTTGCTGGCGTCGCAGCACGCAGCCTATTCAACTGCGTCGGCATTTTGCGATGGCAAAGACAAGCCAACTGACAGCGGAAACGAAAGACCATCCCACTGAAACAGAAATCGAGCTATCGTAAACTCAATCGTGTCAGATGCTAGAAAATTGTGGGTTCAGGATGCCGAAATTTCTTTTGCTCTTTTCTGTTCAGCGTGCCTGGCCATGTAGCGGTTTTACTGGCCGCAAGGCCGTCTTCTATGCAACTTCAATATTCTGCACTTCATTACGCATGTATTACAATGAAGGGCAGTAATGAATGAAGCTGGACTTCATAGAACACACTGATGGAACGTCTTATTGTTGGTAATGATGTTTGCGCCTTTAAATAAATAAAACGCTAAGTGTGTCCTATACGTGCGGCACATGTATTTTTGCGTGTTCATTATTTTTTTGTGCTTCATTATTGAGGCCGCAATGACGTATTTATCTTCTCCTGAGATCCTCGCCTCAATGGTAAGCTCAACCCACTTAGCAGTAGATTTAGCTTGGCGGTAACAGCACATGAATAAAATTGAGAGTAAACGTGGAAAGGTGCAATGGGTCAGTCATATCACTGCTTCAAACCGTTACGTTATTAAGTTCATTTCTATGTGCACTGGTGGTAATGATGAAGAGCTTTGTAGATGATGCTGTACCAGTGAACAATAATTTTGAATTGATATCGGCCTGACACTATTCATGCCATGAAAAATGGTTCCAGAATGCTGGCGCGCACTATTTCCATTGTCTGCGATGAAGATAACCGACGCTCGCGGCAACTCACGAAGAAATTACAACCATCTGCCGCCACACTTGGTGAACCAGCGCACGTGGAAAAAGAAAGTACTGCGGGTCAGGAGTGTTAAAGCGAGCCACATAAAGGCACAAACTCACGGCAATACAGCCGCGTGGAATGCTGATAGGCAATACAGCAATTTCACTTTCTTACTGAAGTCCTGCTGCTAGTAAAATGGCCGAGTTACGAGTCCGCGATGTTATGAGCACAAAATGAATGCAACACAGCAAAGCAGTCGATAACAAGCGAGGCAGTGAGTCAGCTTTCTGAGTGCAATATGACACAGCTGCCGTGCCGAACGCGCGAAGTGCGCATCGTCGGTTGAGGATAATCTGTCCCACCAAGTCCACGTCATTAGTGCTAAGTAAGAATGCGTGATGCACCACCAACGCATAATGGACCGAGAACGTACTACTAGGCCCGACAGAATTTTATCTTAAATTACTCACAACCCGATATTATGGCACACAGAGCTTAACGGCGGTGCCGTCATATGAGCGAGCACGTACTGGCAGGTAGTACTGGATCAGATTAGGTCAGTGACTCTTCAGCTCATTCAGCCTTGTGAATGGCAGACGTCACAGAATTCTTCGCATTTAATAGGTAGCGACCGCCACTTTGCGCCCACCAATACTCATCTTCGCTGTTGCATCTGAGATTGCGCGCAGCGGCTTATCCTGGAGCAGCTTTAACGGAATGTAGCAGATTTGAGCAATTGTAGCTGTAATATCACCATTGCATGCGTGTTGTCATTCTATATTACATCTTTTTAACTGAACCAATTTTTTAAATATTGCGTGTGGCAGGTATAACTCTTGTACTAAAATACACATTGAGGCGGCCGATTATTCTAACGAAAAATCAGAATGCTTAATTGAGTCATTGGCATAATTAGGATAATTAACTTTTTATAGATTACTTTGCTGCAAATATTTGAATCTGCGTGCAAGGCATATTGACTTGGAAGGAATTCTGACGATGGCACTGTTTGCAAAATAGGCGCTGTCAAACTGGTGGTGGCAATGCAGTGTTTAACTTAATTTTTAAGGAAACGCTGTGTCATGCACTGAAACACAACCTACTTGGAACGCCAATGCATTTCGTTGGACACTTTAAAATTTATCTCCACTTATTTCGAAAGATATAGAATTATGCTATCTGCAACAGGCAATTAATATAAATTTGGTGCACCTAAACATAAAACATGTATATCAGAATACAAAATCCGCTTTGCATGAAAAATGTGACATCTGGTCAACATAAGTATGTTGCCTGATGAAATGTAAACACTTGCAAGTGATTCATCTGCATGTCTGCAGCACAAGAGTAATAATAAATGACCTTTTCTGCTTGGCAAATAATTATTTTTCTGATAGGAATGACCTATCATTATGCGAACATCACAGGAAACAGCTCCTTCAGGCATCGTTCTGCTTATCAGCACTTTAGGTTTCTGATGCAATGCTACAAGCCTCTGGTGTTGCTTAACGCAGGACGCTGCGTGCTAGTAGGCACACACACCTCAATTTATTTAATTATTCGGATACATCACACGTACCCACGAGAACATTGATACGGAAGCATTCACCACATGCCAATCGACCATTGCGCTACAGTCTCGGCCAGCTACCAGCTGGTTTGCGTGCATTACCTAAACCACGCCAGTTTAGGCGCAGTTTAGCGAGCTTGCACCAACCAGACATGCGGCGGAGACGGTCGCGGCAACGGTATAGAACGATGCATAGCGCTATGCTAAACTTTTTGCAACAACCTTAAAATTGCAATTTCTGTCACTATCTCGCTAAGAGCTTTGAAAAAAATCGCTTTAGGAGAGTAACACTTCACCGGCCATACCATGAAACGCTGATAAAATAAAAAATAAGCTAGAAGCGAAGCAGCAATTAACAACAGCCTGCATACGCGTAGGTAGCTTGGCGAGATGTCTTTAACCAGCGAAACTAACATGGGCAAAAGGAGGAGCCGTACAAAGGGCGCGAGCTATACGTGCGTATGTGAGCACCTCGGCAAAATTCACACGTGAAAGAAATGTCCGTCCGTAAGATTACGGGACACGTATCGCCATTTCTATCTAGCGAGGGCTAATTCGTACAGCATGTTTCATACAGGCGTCATAGAACAAGTTTCTTTATTGTGATAGGACCGTAAGAAAATCCGTCAGTTAATGACTCCTTTAAAGCCGAACACGATTCCGCATCGTGGTTTCTGTGAATCAGTGACAAGTTTGGCTAAAAGTGTAATTAAATACGCGACCTTTCTGGCATTATTCATCACCATCCTAAGGTTAAAATTCGAGTTGCATGCGGAATCTGAGAACCTGAGTCTTGCACGGCTGCATGGCACAGTATAGCAAAGTCGCTAATTGCCAAAGTTATTCACTCATGTGTACTAATTAAGCATTTTGAAAACTACTTCCATGCCGGATATTTTTGTTGGGTGGCTCAAAAACTGCAAGCAGAGCCCACGACCCGAAAGAAAAGTCAGGCAGAAACTCCTCTGGGAGTTGTCTAGATACGTGTGCGCATCTCCACTTATCTCGGAAGTGTTTTTGACACAGAGCTGTTCTTCCTTGCTCCAGTTTATTTCTGTGAAAATCTAAGTTCATCCGCTGGTCCTCGCTCCCTGCTCGGTCGTGATGGAAGTGGACGACCCCGCACGTCTGCCGGCGACGGCGGCGTCAGCGGCGGCCGCCTCCAGGAAGCGGAACGGTCAGCAGAGCGACAGCGACAGCGAGGACACCCATGTCTACTCTCTCAGCAGCGAGGACACTTCCGATGACGACCTCCAGCTGGTGCAGAGCCGCAGAACGAAGAGAAGAAACACCAGGACGTCCTCATCGTCAAGCACGCAAACAGTAAGACACACGCAGAGGCCGGACGCCAATACCATCATATTTGTGCCCTTGCTTCCCACCGTCAACTTGAAGCTACTCAACAGGCAATCTGTGTCGATGTCACTGGAAGCCCTGGTGCCAAATGAAATATCGGACATTCGAGTCAACACTCGGAAAAATCTACTGGCGGTTGATGTCCAACATGCGGCTGCTCTGAACACTCTACGCAGCGTAACGGACATCGATGGCATACAGGTGCGCTCTTACATCCCTCTGGGATCTGATGTAGTCAGTGGCGTTATCTACGACGTAGACGTCGCCATCCTTAATAACGACTTGCCGATTCTTATCAAGCCAGCCAATGATGAGGTCATTGTTGATGTTAAGCGGCTAGGCAGTTCACGCTGCGTGAAGATTGCATTCAAGAGTAAATATATACCCTCGCATGTTAAGGTGGGACACTTCAGACATGCAGTGCGGCCTTTCATTGCGAAACCTCTTCAGTGCCGCAAATGCATGAGACTGGGACACGTGAGCAGCGTCTGCGAAAATCAGGCAGCATGCCCCCGTTGCGCCGAGCCCCACGCTGCAGATAAATGTGGCGCGATTGTAATGAAATGTTCAAACTGCGGAGGGTCACACGAAGCTTCCTCGAAGAAATGCCCGCATATTAGGAAGGAAATGGCTATCTTGAAAGAGATGGCGAGAGATCATTCATCTCATCGCGAAGCCGCCGAAAAAGTCAGGAAGCGACGTTCCCGTCGCGGGCGCCCCTCAAGGAAGGCTGTTGTCTCTGCGACGCGCATGCCACTTCCTACAACACCTCCTCCTCCTCTGCCGCCCGGGCCAGTCACTGTCGAAAGGACCGCGAAGAACAAGGCAACTGAGAAGACCACACCTGCAGAATCTTGGCCGGCTCTACCGAAACGACAGCATCCACCGACAGAATCACAGCAAAATTTTGCTGGACTACCCCCGAAGTCTACTGTCAGTGATTTGTGCGACCAAGACAAGCAGGTGGCTGATATGCTGCAATCGCTAATCAATACAATGCGCATCATACTGAACAAGCTGCAAACCCCAGCAGCTCGAAGTGCTCTGCAAATACTGGATGCACTAAATCCAGTGCTTGCTAGCATCTTTTAAGCATCATGGCTCGACCAATAGTCCCCTTCCGCACTGAAGTTAAAAGTGCGTCGATCTTTCAGTGGAATGCTAGGGGTCTAAGGACCCGCATAGCAGACTTTCGCCAATTCATTTTTACAAATCGCTTTCCCATACTGGTCATTTGCGAACCAAATACACCAACTCCACTCAGACTGTCCGGTTACGAATCTTTCGTCTCGTCCACATGCGGAGCGAGCACGAAAGTAATCATCTACATCCGCACGGACATTACATATGTCGCTAACGCGGTAGAGCCTCACGACGACAACCAATATGTCTGCCTGAATATCCAAAAGAAAGATGTGTCATTCACACTAATTGGAGCCTACATATCCCCAGCGGGCCACTTTGACGGCGAACGACTCAAGAAAATATTACTGATGAACAATGGCCCCTGGGTTATCACAGGTGACTTCAACGCGCATCACCAGCTATGGGGAAGCACAAAAATTGATTCCAAAGGCAGGAGTCTCGCCTCCTTTGCTGCCGACCATGATTTGTGCTGTGTGAATGACGGCAGCCCTACGTTTTTGCGAGGCACCACCTATAGTAGCTGCTTGGACTTAACTTTGGTGTCACGGCGCTTTGCCTCGAGCGTCCACTGGTTTACGGACATTGAAACACATGGAAGTGACCATATTCCAACATACATAAAGATCAGAGGAGTTGAGCAACGCTCCTCTACTGTCTTGCGTACAGTTGATTGGACAAAGTTTAAGAAGGATATGGATGACGCATGTCGAGAAGGCCTTTCACACACTATCGAAGATACAATCGCAGAGACATTGAAAACATCCATCTGCTCGCTCACAAGGTCAGCAAGGCGAACAGACTTGGATATGGAACTGGAGAGGCTTCGTGCGGAACGCCGACGGGCGGAGAGGAGGTATCGGCGCACGAAGTCCGTCTTGGATCTGAGGGCTTCACGACGCATACAGAAGAAAGTACAGCGTCGTATAGATAAACTGGATGACAAGCGGTGGAAAACTTTCTGTCAGTCGCTTGATCCCCGAAAATCGCTCTCGCACATATGGAGAACTGTTAGGGGACTTCGCTCATCTCCGCATCAAAGGAAGCCCTTCGCTGCTCTGGCCCTCTACCAACTCCGCTCGGAACTTCAAGTGGCTGAAGAGTTCTGTGCACGGGTTGCTGGGTCCGTGGCCATCATTACTGACGCAACATTGAATGACATCCCTGAGGCACGTCTACCAGAAATGAACGTACTATTTTCACTCGAAGAGCTCGATGCTGCGTTGGCGACGTGCAAACGTTCGTCGTCACCAGGACCTGATGGCATCACGTATGCTGCCCTATGCCACCTTGGACATGACGCACGTGATGAGCTGCTAAGCTACTACAATGAGTCTTGGCAGAACGGCGCCGTTCCTAGACAATGGAAATCAAGCCGCTTGATCCCCATTCTGAAACCTGGAAAGTCTCCGCTTGAGCTCTCATCATACCGTCCGATTGCGCTTTCGAGCTGCATCGGTAAAGTGATGGAAAGAATGATTCTTGCTCGCTTGGAATGGTACCTAGAGCGATTCAACATCTATCCGGACGCCATGACGGGCTTTCGTCGAGGTCGCTCGTCCATCGACAACGTCATTGACATCGTTACCTGGGTCCAAAATCAAAAAAGCCTCAAGCGCCTATCAGTGGCACTTTTTCTAGATATTAAAGGAGCATACGACAACGTCACCCATGAGGCCATACTGAACTCGCTTGAGGCCGTTGGGGTTGGTGGCCGGATGTATCAATGGATACGGGACTATTTAACTGAGAGGTGCTTTTTCTTACAGACTGAAGACGGCCCAACTTCGGAACATTACATCAGGCGTGGTGTGCCGCAAGGTGGAGTGTTGAGCCCCATTCTGTTCAACCTCGTCTTGGTAGGACTAGCGGAGTACCTACCGCGGTCAGTTCACGTCTCAATATACGCCGACGACATTTGCATCTGGGCTTCTGCGGTGACTCGACCTCAGGTACGAGCCAGGCTTCAGCGGGCGGCAACTATGACAGCGTCTTATCTACGAGAACAAGGCCTCAGCGTGTCTACTGAAAAGTGCGCATTGGTTGGCTTTACGCGCAAGCAAATGTCATCGTATCCTGTTTCAATCAATGGTCAAGCGGTATCCTATTCTAAGACACATCGCTTTCTAGGTGTAATCATTGACCGCAACCTCTCGTGGAGCCCTCACTGCGTCTATCTAAAGAAGAAATTGGTTGCCATTGCTCAGGTCTTTAAATTTCTCTGCGGCAAAAACTGGGGTACACCAGTCCGTTCTATGATGCAGCTCTACCGGGTACTGTTTCTCGGACTCCTACGTTACAGTCTACCAGTGTTATCAAATGCATGCAAGACGAACTTTCGCGCCTTGGAGAGCATACAAGGTCAAGCCCTGCGCACGTGTTTAGGGCTGCCTCGGTGCACGTCAACCGCAGCAACAATTGCCATCGCTGGGGACCATATGATCCAGACACACATAGTGTTCGACTCTCTCAGGGCGCACATTCGCCATCTGTCAAGGATCCCCGACCATCATTTGACCTCCCTACCAGCCGAAAGACCTCAAGCGACCTTTTCACGAGTGATTAGCGCTCATCAAGAGTGCATACCGTCATCTTTTACACCGGCGACAAAGCCTTCATCTCCCCTGTGGTGCCTACGACAGCCTCAAGTGAATTTTGATATTCCTGGAATTACAAAAAAGTCCAATCATCCATCGCCGGCTCTGAAGCAACTTACGCTCCTATTACTAGACCAGACGTATCATGACCGCATACATATATTACCGATGGTTCGACCTCACGTGCCAGCTCAACTGCCGCATTCGTCGTTCCAGCCAAGAAGGTTACAGTTAAATTCAAATTGTCACACACGACTACATCGACATCGGCAGAACTTGCAGCTCTCCATGCCGCTATGATGTACGTCAGCGAAGAGCCCACAGAGAAATGGGTCGTATTTTGTGACTCTAAGGCAGCCCTTCACAGCATCAAGTCTGCATTACGTCACAGAATATACGAGCAGATGATATCTGACATCAGGGAAGTGCACCACCATGCTCTGGAAAGAGGGCACACCATTACATTTCAATGGATTCCTGCTCACTGTGGCATTGTCGGCAACAACCTAGCAGACAAGGCTGCCCGGTCTGCCCACGAAGATACCCAGACGCGTTCAATACCTTTGGCGAGGTCGGACGTTGCCAGGGAGCTTCGCCTACATGCACGCAAAAAGTCGCAAGATCTATGGAGTTCAGGTGCCTTCAACTGCCGATTATATAAACTGGACCCCACGCTACGGCTACAAGTGCCATCTAGCCTTTCCCGCGGTGAAGCAACCTTGCTGTACCGCTTGTGGCTGGGAGTAGCGTTTACAAACTCATATTCCTTTCGTTTGGGAATGGCCGAGAGCCCGATGTGCGATTCCTGTGGGTGCGAGGAGACCATCGAGCACCTATTGTGTACCTGCCCCCGCTACGATGTACAACGCCTCCCTCTGCGGGAAACTTTGCACCGACTCGACTTACGACCTTTCACCGAGTCAAAGATACTCGGACCGTGGCCCCACCCGTCACTGGCACGAAAAGCGAATCGTGCATTACTGCAATACTTGAGGTGCACCGGTTTAAGAGACCGCTTATAGTGTCCCTGTGCATAGTGTCCCGCCCAGACGTACTCAGTGCTCACTCTCTCCCTTTCTCCTTTTTCTATTCCCCTTTCCCCCACCCCCAGTGTAGGGTAGCAAACCGGATACTCTTCTGGTTGACCTCCCTGCCTTTCCTGTCCTTGTTT
Organism: Dermacentor andersoni; assembly: GCF_023375885.2. Taxonomy (NCBI): domain Eukaryota; kingdom Metazoa; phylum Arthropoda; class Arachnida; order Ixodida; family Ixodidae; genus Dermacentor; species Dermacentor andersoni. The sequence continues at coordinate 82,837,684 of NC_092816.1, forward strand.
TCTCTCTCTCTCTCTCCACTTATCTCCACGCAGCCCGGTGTCATTATGAATGTTAAGAATCCTGATCCTGGCAGTATAAACGATGCGTCGGCACAAACTGCTGCAAACGGCGACGAAAGGTGAGCCATGATTCCAGAAAACTACTGCAGGAGGCGGTGGTAGACAGGACAGGTGCACTGATTATCTTCAGATCATTATAACCCGTTATTGCTCTTTAGCGCCTTGTCCATCCGCATCGAACAATACTCTGGCAGCAGCTGTGTATCGCGCAATCCTTTCCTGGAAAGCCGCCTGCGATGGAGACAGTCTCGCGTTAAAGTGAGCAGCACGGGCCCCAATCATGAAAGCGATCTGCGATGGAGGCAGGGAGCGCGGCAGTTACTTCATAAGCGCTGCGTTCTCGCCGTTTATTTTGCGTTGAAGTGAGGGGCAGCACGAAGGTGAATTCGTTCGCTGCTGTGGGCCCTGTCGTGAAAGCGATGGTCTTATTGGACGGACAGACGGTTTTTCACATTGGGTAAGCATAAGAATCCTAATGCATTAAAAAAAAGTCCTCTCAGATGGAAGCAATCCTAATTGAGAAATGCAACGAACCGTCTGTCAACTCCGTGCAGCTAGACGTTACCATAGCGTGCCTTATACGCGCTCTTCTCGCGGTATCTTTGGTATAAAAGCTAGATTCAAGTATATGGCAAGCCTGAATTTCATAAAGATTAAATTATGAGGTTTTACGGGCCAAAACCACGATCTGATTATAAGCCACGCCGAAGTGGGGCACTCTGGAAATCCGGACCACTTGAGGTTTTTTAACGTGCACTTAAATCTAAGTACATGGATGTTTTTGGATTTCATCCCCATTAAAATGAGGCCGCCGTGGCCGGCATTCGATCCCGCTACCTCGTGCTTAGCAGCCCAACACCACAGCAGCGTGTAATCATAGACAAATATACCGCATGTCTTATGATAACGTAAATCGACTATGGCTTATGGCACTAAGTTATTTATTCTGCTGAATTAGCCAAACACGCGGACGCTACTTACACCGAAAATCCAAATTGATAAATGACTCATTAACAAAAGTTTCAAAATCACCTTTCGAACTAATCACTTTCGAGCACATACTGCAATACACGAATTGAAGCGAGTGATTTCACAAGGCACATACACTTCGAGCAAATTTTGAAGCTAGCCGCGGTGTTGAAATAAGCCCTGTCACACTCACAGTAAAAATACATTGTTGTTTCGCTTACCTTTTTAAGGAAACGCATTTTGTATAGTGAAGAAAAATGGTTTACGGAACACCAGTGCATTTCGTCGCCAACATTCGGAACGCATGTCTCTAAACTGATGTCATCGTCAGAACTCGTTTAAAGTGGATATGACATTCCAATAGAAAAAGAAAAAGGCAATGGTTGGGTTTTACGTGCAAAAACCACGGTCAGATTATGAGACACGCCGTAGTGAGGCGCTCTGGAAATTTTGATGACCTTCGGTTGTTTAATGTGCAGCTACTTCTGAGTACACGGGTGTTTTCACCCCCATCGAGATGTGGCCGCCATGGTTGAGATACCACGAGTTTCGATCCCGCGACCCAACACCATAGCCACTAAGCAACCACCGCGGGTGGCATTCAAAGACACGGGCAACAACTTATAAATTGCGACATGTGGCGTAAGGTAATTGATTTAAATGGTAATAAATTATTTTTAATTAGTGAAATATTTTCACTTCTTGTGCATATCTGGTCCACCACGGAGTAATTGAGCTCATGAAGTAGAATTGTGCTACACGCTATAAGTGATGAAAAAATGGCTGCGCCGTATATTACGGTCGAGAGCTCGCACATCGGCACGGCACTATTAAAATACATTTCGCCGAAAGAAGCCGCTATACAGAATAGCAGCCCTGCAACTGATCTTACTAGGAGGTCACCTATAAGACGCAGGATCGAATCCTGGCCACGCCAACCGCATTTTAATGGCGGCGAAATACAAGAACGCCCGTGGTACTTCGTGCACGTTAGAAAGTCCCAGGAGGTCAAAAACTCCCCCACTGATGCGTACCTTAAACCATATCGTGATCATGGCACCTAAAATCCCAGATTTTTATTAACTATGAGTTCGCCTAAACTTTCGTTATCATCAGCCCGCGAGAGAGAGCAGATTTAGATTCATGACTTGTACGAACACCGATGACAAATAACGTAGGGCAACCACAATTTGAGGGTGAAATGGTTGGCGCCAAAGAAAACCATGCGCAAAGGGGCTTGCTCTCATCGTCCTCCGAATGCGCAGTACACAGACAAAATAAAACAGGTGTGTCACACGCAACCATTCGAAGTTGAAACGAAACACGTTGCCGTAACAGCAAGCGTGTGACTTAGCTCGAACGCGAAGGCCAATTACACTAGAGGCGGGAATATTTTTGAACGGCGCTACCGTACCACCTAGATATTAATGCGTAATAAACATCCCAAACAAATTATTTCGGCTACACGAGTTTGCGTGATCGCGTACGGGATACTAAATGCGGGAATAGCAGGCCAGTGGAAGCTCCAGCAACGCAGTTTGATGTAGGCTAATGACTGACATTGCTTGAATCCTTAAAGTTTCGGGATGCGTACAGAACCCGCTGTGAAAAGCCTGTCAATTAACTCTCCCTTATGCCCCTATATATAGAGTGTCACTAACTCTTCCGCACGCATTCCACGGACTATGGATGGCTGCAATTAGGACTTAAGGTTTATCTGTTAGCCCTACACCTTACAAGCGTGTCAAGATCACGTAGAAAAACACGAAAACGCCTAAAGTAGTGGCTCACAATGTGAAAAAAAAGCACACACTTATCTGTGAAATTAGATGTCTTAAGGTTAGATTTGACACCACGGCAAGCTCACAGTACACTTGTCGAGTGCGTCGCGCAAACACGACATGTCTATGCAAAGGACATTTCACGGTAACAATCATCAGAAATAAGGCGCTTTCATGTGGTACTCACTTATCTTGTCGGCGAAACGCAGGCATCGACCAGGCTGGATCCGCTTTCCAAGTCAAAGAAGCGGAGCCGCCCATTACAAGGGTCAACAAGGGTCGTTGCTTAACGCATCGAAACCAAAAATGGAGAGCTTGCTCTGCGAGGGTTCTTAATTTTAACCAATTTCATAAAAACAAAGGCGCCTAGGCACACAAGCGCCAACTCGAACCAACTGACTTCACCGAGCAGGCGGCCCCGCCACAGAACAACTATATAAACTTAGATATAGGAAACTTTACCTCCGACAGTGCAACGGAAATAAGAGTAGCGGTAGCGTTGTGAACTAAAGCATGCGACCGAGAGATGGCGCTAGTAAAATCAAAACTAATATGACAATTATTACATAGTGAGCAATAATTCTGGTGGTTTTCCAGAAATTGCGTACTGCGACAGTTTATTAATAACATAGGTATGGCGAAAACAATGAAATGCGTTCGTGAAATCTACTAAACGCTCAATGGTAGAGAAATTGAGATCAATGTTGTCTAGTACAAATTCTTTCATTGTTACGAGAGCAGTTTCGGTTCATCTTCCGAATCTATAGCCATGTAAATCGTCGCTGAACAGATGCTTGTTGAAAAAATATTTCGTAATACGAGAAATAAGTTTTTCTAGTCCTTTAGAGAAGATTAGCATGAGGCTTATTGGCCTAATAATGCACGTATCCAGATATAATTCTAATCTTAGCACTTACCATCTTAACACTGTGCTCTTAGATTTCATCATGTCACATAAGTATACTGGTGTACACATGACAACTAAGTTCAATTAGACCATTAATGTAAGTACGTCATTAACAATGCTAATCGTATGCTCTGGTACTTAGGGCACAACTTTTCGAAAGCATCGTCTCCTTTAAAACTACAGCTCTACAAGTCTCTCATACGTTGAAAACTATGATATACAGCTGAAACATGGGACCGCAGTATCGTTAATATTCTTACTTCCCTTGAACTACTATAAAATAAATCTGTTCGTTTTATTTTTTTCACTATAACGGTACCGTGAGTATAACCTCAATTAAAACAAATCGAGCACTTATTTCACTGGCTAACCGCTGCAGTCTCCCGTCCCTTCACTATTTCATCAAAGTTTCCATCACATCACTCTTATGATGACATGATACTGCGGCCCCAGTACATTTAAAACCCCATGTATCATGGCAGTAACGTAGAAATTGATTTATGTTACACGAAGGCTTTCCCTCAATCTTTCGTTCCCCCGAACATCACAGGAATGGAATCACCTTCCCTCAAGTATGGCAGCAATCACCAACAACAAACTTTTTTGCAAAACATTAGCTAAAATTATGTACACAGAAAGGTCATTGCCTCACCAGAACTCACTGCGCTTGTTTGGTAGTTTACCTTACTCTAATACTTTATAGCCACTCCCCTCTTGCAAGTCGTTGAGCCAAGGGGGGAGAGTTTGACACCATTTCATTTTTTTTTTCAAAGGACAGCAGCCTGTCATGGGAAGGCGTTCGCCTAAAAAACGAAACAATATGTGTCGCAGTGATATGAGCAAAGTCTAATGAAGACATGCCGCAGCCCAAGCCTCTCAGCTGCTCTGCAACGAGCTGAACCTGCGGACGATACTTACAAACTCAGTACAAGCAGCACTGCTGCTTGTAGTGCTTGTAGTGCTTGGTAGCTTAGTGTGCACAACTCTGCGGCCGAGGAAGCGCAAGAATGCTCTCAGCTGGCCAGATTGTTCCCCACGACGACCAGTCGACACATACTTGCCGAATTGGGGTTCAAACCGATGCAGTTGGAAACAAAGAACGAGATTAGATAAAAAAAAAATTACAAGAAAATGTCACCGTTGCTCCCAATCCCGCGAAACATTCATGCCGTGCACGGCGAGCGACGGCGTCGGGAGAGAGCGAAGGTACTGCCGAAGCAACTGGGAATGTGTACTACGAGTGCAAACTTCATCGACGCTCCAGCATATTGAGACAATAAGTTCACGGCGGTGGTGGTCTCCCAGACTGGTTCGACTACTAGCTGCGTCACTATATACATAACGTTCTCCCAGGTGGCCGAACAAGTGGTCATCGCACTCGCTCTTCTAGATGGCTGGTGTGCAGAGGTGTACAGCGACTTAAAAGACGGCCGTGAGACCCTTTCAAAGGCCCGCATATCAGTACAAGCAGCCAGGATCTTGAGCACCAGTGATGGGATCGTCCCTCACACCGTTTGCTGGTTCCCCGTGATCGACAACTCTGTTGAGGGCATCGCCGTGAACCCCAACGGGTCGGCCCACGCAGAAGCCTGCGCGCTCACTGACTGCGCTGCTCTAAAGGTAGGCCACGGCTGCGGCACCAATGACGCATGACATAAAGATATTCCAACCACACGCAACGAGATTACCACACAGACACAGAACTAAACAGAGCACAGGTAGTCTCACTGTGCCTACTGCAAATTCATTCGTATCCGTCATTAGCATAATTAAATGAAATCTATCCATACAAATTTTCTGACGCTGCCTGCACCGCTTGTGTGCAGACCGCTACGTTAGCACATATGCTCTAGGAGGGCGGGTCGCTTGGCCCGACTTACAGTAAGGCCGAGTGGGATGCGATTGTTCACAGCACAAACCTAGAAGGCCAAGTCATGGCAGTTCAGTTTGCCAACGACAAGGCTGGTCAGCTAGACCCACCGGTCCCCACGTGGGAGTAGCCTGGTGGCGCGGGGCAACCTCCGCGTCTGCAGTGGACCTTCACACACCTGTACTAACTTAGCCACTCGTCACGTGCTGTTGAATGAGGAATGGAATTGTGGATAGTGTTGGAAGTGCATTCTGTGCCAGTGAAACACACAAACAAACAACATAGGGGAAAAACTTGTTATTACTAATTGAATTACAGAGATGAAAAATAATGACAATGAAATTGGATGAAAGAGCAACGTTCCGCTTGTGGGGAACAATACCACGTCTTGGCATTACGCGTGCGATGCTCTCGCATGCGTAGTGCGAACAACATCGCACGCGTAATACGAAGACTTGGGACCGACTCCCCCCCCCCCCCCCCCCTCCTTGCGGCAAGTTGTTTTTCATCCACTTCTCTTGACATTGTTTTTCATTTCTTTAATTCAATTAGTAAGTACAAGTAATCTACCCTGTGTTATCCTTGGTGTCTTGGCGCTAAATCTTACGCTGCGTTTTCGTCAGAAGAATATTACTGGAAAATAAAAGCGACTTACGTAAAGGGATTTCCTGCGGAGGAGCCGGGAATCCTGTCCATGAAAAAAAAAAAAACGAACGCATTCATCACTGGCCGTCATCACAAAATTTCAATATTTCCAGCAAACTTCGCAGCTTATTATATATATATATATTATTTCTGAAGGCAGCTCGCAATATCATGCTCCAGTACGCACTGTTCCATGTGGCCGAAAGGTTATGATGTAGCTGTTGGCTGCTCTGATCGGCAGAGAATGAGAATCAACCTTTCGTTTCATTTCACTACGCATTATAGACAGCTGTTTATACTACAAGGGTTCTACATGAGCTTCCAACCGTGGCAAAAAATTTCTTGGCGATCAGCACCGGTTGTAATGAAGTAATCGCTGCTTCTCTCGCGTAATTCCGAGAGCTACCTCTCTTGTCGTACATCCCAATAACGTGACTAACTTTAAAACAAGATGTTGGCTGTTATCTGCCTTATTTCTCAGTATAATTCTCATAGTAGCAAAACTCGACGCAGCGTTTCAGAGAAAACTATATGGCGATTTGAAAACCTGAAGTTGTATATTTTAAGAGAATACTACTTATTGGCGGTAACATGCAAATACACGAATAGAATAAATATAACAAGAGCTATGACTTAGCGGATTTGTTCCGCCAGCGCCTGCTGTGCCCTCTCAGTTCATAGGTGCCCCTAATTCTCACTCTTATCTCACCTTCGAATACAATATCTTGAGGAATCGGAACAGTGAAGGAAGAAAAAATATTTTCGCCTATCTGTCATAATGTCTTTTATGTCTTCTGCACTCACAAACTTCGGCTGCTGAGCACGAGGTCACAGGGTTCTAATTTAGGCCGTGGTTAGCGCATTCGCATTGCCGCAGAATGAAAAAAAAAATTACCGACGATTACGTTACTTCGTAATGCGAAATTTGAGCGCAGCAAATAAGCTGTTTCACCTTTTCGATAGATTGAGGCAAAGAAATAGAGCAACACATGTATGCGCTATCACAGAATTTTTTTTTTTATTTTTCACACGTATTCCTTTAACAAAGACTCCACTAACAGTTCTTGACAGTCATGAAGGAAGCTTTGTGGTCGGAGAATTAGACTGATATATGTTCGACTTGGTACACCAATGCTTGATTCTCAAAGACGAGATCTATACAAGTGCCTCGCGAGGTTGTCACAGCCGTGGGACGCGTTACGAGCGAGAGGAACGGGATGTTCTCCCGCATAAGTGTTAGGAAATTGCTGTTTGTCTTTATGTCAACATTAAAGTCCCCCACTACTAACATCGGTGTGGATCGATGGACGGTTAATGCGAGTTGCAGGAAGTGCACGACGTCTTTCGTGAGTGCGGTAGGGGCGAAGTAGGCAGCTACTACCAGCAAGATAATTTCGCAGTGGCGAACGGCAGCGGCAATTTCGGCTCGGGCGGTGCACATATACAGATCCGCCGCCACCGATCTGGCTCTCTGATTGCCACCGCACAGGGCGAACGGCAGCGGCAATTTCGGCTCGGCCGGTGCACATATACACATCCGCCGCCACCGATCTGGCTCTCTGATTGCCACCGCACAGGGGTTGCATTGGAGGAGGAGCGAAGAAAGGAATTAAGTTCAAGCCGGCGCTTTGACAGCCGGAGACTCGCAGGAAGAGGGGGGAGGGGGGCGGCGTGTACACCCAGCGGCAAACGATGGGGGCAGAAGCGCGCGCAGCAAGCGGACAACACGATAAAGGGAGGAGGGAAGAGATAGCAGCGACTGACTGATGCCGCTGACGCCGATAGTGAGTCAACCCCAGCTGCGGAGTTGGTTTCAGGGACAACGCCGCCGATGCCGACACAAACAATATGATACCCTCGCTTCCGCAGCGCTAAGAACCAGGTCTAGCCGTGGGAAGGTGGTCACGTATTCGTCGATGTGCCGGGGCCTACGTGAAATAACCGGCGCGTCGGCAACTGAAGAGCACCCTATCCGCCACACAAGAACAGGGGGGGGGGGACCCTTTCCTCCTCTTTCTGCATGGCGGCGACGGTGTTCTATGCAGTCACGTTATATTGACTCTCTAGCGGCGTCAGCGGCATCCAGCGGTATCAGTCGGTCGCTGCTAGCGCTGGGGGGATGAAAGGGGGGTGGAGCTGGTTACGAGGCCGACGACAACGCCGACGACGACGCGAAACCCAGGAACGGACGCCAAAGAGCTGCGCTCTAAAAAACGCTTTTTCGATATAGGCTTAGGAGCGTATTAAAACAGACGAAGTGATCGGAAGTATTCCATGATCGAGCACTACGGCGTCTATTATAGCTCTTGTTTAGCATGAGTACATTAACCGGCACACTTTTCGTAATTAGTAGGTCAAGTTTTATAGCGTATTATGATTATTAATATGATTACGGTTTCTTCAGGCCATCCAGGAAGCACTAAATCATATGGACGTACCAGGAGAGACGCGAAGTTGGAATTTCGCTGCCAAACACATTGCCGAATAATAGCACCACACAGTTGATCTGAACACTACCCCTCAGTTAAAACTTCCCAGCAGTCCCGACTAAATCCAGAATGAGGGCTGCAACCTTGCGTCGAGTATCCATTAAGCGGCTGCCCTCAATGCAGCCGACTATAGCTAATGGGGCGCTGTCAATTTCATATATTTGAGGATGCATACCCCTTCCGCCACAATGGCACATATTTTCTAGTTGATTGGCCAAAGCACTGAAGCTACCAGTATACCATACACAGTGCCGAAGTTGTCAATTTGGGCACATACGCAGTGAAACCATACCCAGTGGCCCAAGTTGTCTACTACGCCCGACAGCATGCAGACGCAAATAGTGCTGCCCCGTGGCAGGTCTGTCTGCTCGGCAAGGTGGCAGCCAGCCCACGCCTGGTGGCCCTAGCTTGTTGACAACACTGCTCCCGCTGTACGTGAAAGAGGTAAGCGCCTACGACAAACTGGCTTAAGTTCGCAAAGATTACTAGATAATCGCATTAACAGGTTGTTGGCGATCTTAAAGGATGTATTCATTGAATTATCCTAAGATAATTGGTATCCGTGCTCCTAGGCTTAAAACGTTTCTTAAGGACAAAGCCTCAAGTGTTTCATGGCTCCGAAAATTCGTTGCCCGGCGTTGACATTAAATTGGCCGTCCGGCATTATGACACAAAAATTGATGTTACCACCGGTAACCATTGGTGGGAGTTGAACCCATGACTTTGGTGGGAGTCGAACGCACGACTTTAATGCGCCTCGAACCTTCGACCTTTTGTGGAACCGAACTTGATGGTGCCACCATTGGTGGTCGAATCCATGATCTCTAGTGTAAATAATGGGAAGTTATGAAGGCACAAATAAATAAGATAGAGTAAATTAACACCCTTGAACCCATGACCACTAGTGTAAATTAGGGCACAACTAACTAAAATAGGGTTAAAACGGCACTTGAACCCACGACCTTAGGTGGGATTCTTACCCTCGACCTTTTGGTTGGAGTAAAGTGTAATGGCACGAAAACTGATGATGCCACCATTGACGGTCGAACCCACAACCATTGGTGGGAGCTGAACACACGACATTTGAGGCTAATTAGTGCGACGTTAATTATGACACAGTTCATTAGGCTAGAGTTCATTAAGGCACTGGATACCAGGACGTTTGTTCAGAGAATACAAGTAATAGGAATTAACAACACATGTGAATGAGAATGCCCAGTATGTGAGTGAATGTCAAGCACGAATGTACTTTATGTACGAAGTCTACCGTATCCTAAAGTGACTCTCAACTTTTCAATGATTACTCTTGTTTTACGCGATACGGAGTTTTATCAGACAACAAAGTGAGGTTACGTTGAATCGAACGAAGACGGTGACACGAACTAGAGGAATACAGAGACTCTGGCCGTTTCCTCAGCACCATATATATCACTTGTAAATGTACGCTGTCCTACACTCGTGGGCCTGCTTTCTTCCTGCAACATCTTGGAGGACGTGCTAGGTAGAATCACTTAACTTCGCAGCGGACGTCTTCTACCTGCCACCACAGTTGCAGGTAAACCGACACTACCGACAATGCGTCAGCAGTCTGTGCCAATGGTCATACTAATCGGCAACACCGGAGGACATTTTATGGCACGGACAGCTGTGACGTTGAGTACGGGCCTGCGATGTACGAGCGAGTGTGCAATAACAACACGTGGGATACAATATTGATGTTTGCAAACCTAATATTTTATATGATAGGAAGTGCGGAGTAATGACCCAATAGACATGAAGCTGACCTAACGAGCAGGGACGTCTGGAAAGAAAAAAAAATGGGATACCTGTTTGGCAGACTTGTCGGTTGTGAGCTCACAGCCAAAAAGAATTCCGTGCCGCCTTCAGGCATCATCAGAAGCCTATGTTGTGTACACAGTGAATGTGGTAGCCCTCTGTCGCAAGGCTAATAAAAACAACACCGAGGCAGACAAGATTGGTCAAATACTGAATGGTTTTGCATACGACGCCTTCAATCTTCTGATACGTAAGGATTGTGCCACGGTGGATGCCATGTTAAAGGACTGTCGGCGCTCTGAACAAGTGAAGGGCCACCGCTTCCATCAAAATTAGACTAGTTGCCCTCTACCACCGCGGCATCTTCTTGCGAAGACGCTCCGCGTTTCGTTCAGCCGACGGGACCAGAAGATCTAACACGCATCGTTCACTATGACCTTGATGTCGTAGCTCCGACTTTCGTTGGTTCCGACTGTTATTCCTTCCCTAACGACCACTTATACAAGCGGTCGTTCGGGAAGGAATATCAAGTTTGGCCATTCCATTTATTTACTTAGTCCGCCATACAAATACCTACCAGATTTTTTCAGGCGCTCGCTCTCAGACGCAAAGCTTTCCAGCACTCCGTCATGACCAAGCTGACTGGCCCAGAGCGGATGATATACCTACATGTTTTAATTCTTCCGGCATTGGACACATCGCCGGTCATTGCCCCAGCGGCTGGTCGTCGCCTCCTTGGTGGTCGTCTCGGTGTGACTATCGCCAAGTGCCAGACAGTCGCACTTTCTTGCCCTACACGCCGACTAGGAACACCAACACCGACAGTACTCCACTAAGGTGCAACCGCTTCCCGTCTTTGCAAAGTCGTCGGTCCCATTTGCCTCTTATTCACCGCTCTTCTTCCCCGTCTGCAACCGGTCCTTTCACTTCGGATAACTAGGTGGTGCAGCTCGCGGAAAAGAAGCTGCAACCCAGCCTACAAATGATCTGTTTACCCTGCCTACATGTGTAAACCTACTGGACGTTGAAGTTGATGCTGTTCCTGCTACATCTATCGTTGACACAAGATCGCAGCTTTCAGTCACGAGCGCTCCTCTCCACCGATGGGCCAAAAAGTTTCTGCCGCCCGCCGTACCGTGCAATGTGGGAGTCGGCAATGGTAGTACTTCACCTATTATTTGAATGTGCGCAGGACGTCTGAACACTCGGGGCATTATACCAGTGTTTTACTTATCGTCCTTGAGCATTGTCCGCATGACCTCATTCGCGACCTGGACTTCCTTTCGAATTACCCTGCCAAAAATGACTGCTCCGCAGCCGCTATACAGCTGGACCTGCTGTTTTCTGCCAAGGACATAACTTGTGCTTCACACCGCTTGTGTTCTGCTTAGCTTTCAAGGCTCCCGTTACTGATAGCGAGAACGTTGTGTCGCCGCTTATTGACGTGGTTTTGAGGCGCAATATTGCCATACCGAGCGCCATAATGCGTAATATCGAAAACAGCACTCGAGTGTCCATCCTCAGTTTTGTATTTGTGATGCATGTGCTTACACATGGTATTGCGGTAGTGCATATCACCCCTTTGGAATAATTTGAGATCGCTTCTTTGGCCTTTGAATCCTTCCTCAGCCACAACGGACCTTTGACTCCTGCTCATTCGTCCCAGACGCCTGCGGACGACTTTTCTAAGATGATTTCCCCTGAATTTTCTTTGAGCAATCAATAGCTCTTCGTCATCTTCTGTCGTCTTACCGAGATATCTTTGATTTGGGCTACCGGCCTCCTGGCCAGACAGTTGTCACGTGTCGCGTGGACACCGTAGACGCAGCCTCACCCGTAGGCGACCGTATCGTGTCTCCGCAACAGAAAGGGTCATCACACAGAAAGCGGCTCACAAGATGATAACCAAGGATATCATTAAATCTTCCAGTAGCCCGTGGGTATCACTGGTAGTCATGGTAAAGAAAAAGGCACTCAGACACCCTACCAAGACTCATAGCCCCGTGTTTTTTCGCATGGCTCACTATGAGCTGATGTGAAAAATGTGCTGGTTTTGTGAGTAACATTATGCCATTAGTGTTAGCACTGGAAACAGACATACCCAGCGTTAATTTCTCCATCATATTTCATATTATCTATGTGCATGTGAAGTTATTCTAGGTACTGTTGATTTTTCTAACTTGCTTGCAGAACTCATGGAACGGCGACTTCGTTCTCACAGCGATCCCGGGAAAACACGTTGCCATTTATCACTTCTACAAAGTTTTTACACTTACTTTTTTACAGTTTTCGAATTACACCAGGAGCTAAAAGAAGACTAATAGTTTTCACATTCACCCCTTCCAATGTATCCATGGAAAAATAGTCGGAAATGGGGCTTATAGGTGAAGGTGCTGGCTTTGATGTTAGTGTTCTTTAGGTTACAATTAAAAGGTAATGAAAAAAGGCATATATTTTTCATCTTGGAAAATCTATTTCTGTCCCGGGCTGGCCACCTACTAGTCACCACCAAAAGTTATAAGAAGCGCTACATATTGTAGCAATACTTTTCAAAGAAGCACATTTCAGGGATCTGATATCATTTCCTTATGCCATGGCAGTAACGGCAAAGAAAAGGAAAAAAGGAAAAGGGATCCTAAGGCACTTACACGTTCAAGATCATGCTTAAAATCGCGACAATGTTAAGCTTCTATCTTTTGCCAGATTAAGGATAAATAAATCATCAAAAACAGAGACAAAATTGGGACATAACGTCCAGCAGGTTACGCGATTATTCATGTGATTTCGCTTACCCTAAAGAAACAATTTGTCGGGGAGTTGAGCTTATTGCTGTTGGCAGCTACTTCAGGTGAGCTATTAACACTTCCACAATTTTTTTATTTGGGAAAGATGGATTTGGCCAAAAAAAGGTTACTCAATTAAGTGAAGGTTTGTACAGAATGGATAAATAAACCTGAAAACATGGGAGCGCTGTACCTTTTTGTTTTCCTCTAATAATGTCACTGGCCGTTCCCACGTGCTATATTTTGGTTCTAAACAAAGATTACCTTATGTAACCACGTGACACGTAATGTGCAACAGTTTGTCTTTTTTTGCAATATGTATGAATAGACACGGAAGCTACTATAATTGCATCGTTTGGTAAGCAGCATCGACCTAAAAATTTGACGAGAATAAACGTAATAAATAGTGCCACAAAAACAATAGACGCCCCAAGAATAAAACTTAGACAAACTCATATTGTAGATTCGATTGCTGTAATAGCTAAACGAGTGCTGTGCCGATGATTCCCCTAGTAAATTCGATCCGAAAGCGTATAATTATCCACTGAGCGAAAAAGCCGGCACCTGTCATATGTAGCAGCGAAACGGCACGTACGTCCGCATTGCTGAGAGGCCAGGTCACGAGAGCACATCGACGGAGTTCCCATTGGCTGTGAAGGGACGTTACCAACTGCGCCTCTACGTAGCTGAACTGACTGAAGGGAAAACCAGCGGTTGCCATAGCGCGCCAGGTGTTGCTTGAGGGGAGAGGGCATTCGCACGACACCTCGTGACCATAGTTCTCCCTCTCGGCACGAGCACTCTTCGACAGAGCAGAGCCACCGCCTGCTATATAGCAGGCATTTGCATTCTACTTATGACGTCATGCTACTTGGACCGAAATTTCTAGTGTCAAGAACAGTTTGACGAAAGCGGTGGCGCCAAAATCACTGCGGCTTACACGGGAGCGTCAACATTAGATTTTATGGCAGTCTGGCAAGGTAACATGATGTCATGAGGACTTTGCTATTTATAGGCGTTCGGAGAGCGGGCGAAAGGGAACACCTGCTGCGGCACTAGCGCACCAGGCTTTGCGTGATAGAAGAAATCGGTGCGCTATTGGACTGTCAGTGGCCTGCGACGCTGGCCACAGCAGGCTGCTGCTGCTTGGACTCGGCCAGCGCGTACCTCTATGGTACATCAATCGCAGCGCTAAACTCGAAGGACCATTCAGCGCCGTTGAATTCTTCATTAATGCATTCCCATTCACAAGTAATACGGGGTGTTTGGTTGTCCTCTGACTTTTTTTAAGCAGCACCATGCCTCCACCACTGTGCGCACTGCAAGTCCTATTGCTCCTAAAGAGTATTGTCGTAGTCATCGTCATGAAGACTAACAAGAGGTGCTGTATTCGGTGATTGTTCATTTTTGGGGAAGAGAGCTGCGCTGCACCGCCCCATCCCCTATAGGGCCCGTCCGCATAAAGAAACAAGAAATATATGTCACAACAATGTACAGAACCTGTTAGCAGGTAATTAACAAATGCTTGTGCTTTTTCGCGATCGTTATACATGAGAGCAGAGAGTGCTCGTCTTTACCAGTTGTGCAAACAATCATTGCTTCGAAAGTTAAAAACACGCCTATGAAAGCTTTTGTATTTAAGGGGCAGTGAACTGAATAGAGTATTTCCTGTTCTTTTGCACTTGTTCTCCCTTACCGCAATGCTTAGTAAGAGCGCAACAGACAACAGCATTCCAGGCTAATCTCTGAATTTTTTCGCATACTAAAGGAGTATCTTTTGAAATTGTATATTTCAGACCACTTTCGTTTGACGCCCTTTAATCTATATATATTCTATCGCAGTTGCTACGCCAGAACAGGCTACCACTCTATTCAACTATAGGGCTGTTTTTATTACATTAGCCACTTAGCAGTTACCCTGCTTAACTCTCTCAGACATATTCATGCTTAAACCTGGTTATGAACTGCTCTCTTTATCCCTTTTCTGCGAATGAAATTTGGTACTTCTGTTCAATGATGCAAACTGGCAATGTATTCCAGTATTAGTGCCAAATTGCCAAGTTTTCAGAGTGCAATTCTATGTCAGTAACTCTGTATTGCACAAAAACTGCACACGTCGGCAACTGTTCTTCCTTGAGAAGTTTGGCGATCAGTAGTTTCGGCAGAAGTTTGACACAAGTAACATGTTTTATAGCTTATCGGAAGTCTTCAAAAAATCGAGTAGTTTTCCAATATCATTTATTAAGCCGACTTCTATAATTACACTTCTGTTACGTCGAGGTCGCACTAAATGGTAGATAATGTATGCCACACAGGTGTTATTAGTTGTCTTATTTGACTTGGAAGAACGTCTAATTCACTACTAATGACCCTACCTAAAAGCCATTTTTAAGTAGTCAATAGGTTATGAGAATGAAGTTTGACTTTGGATAGAGGAGTGTATCGTTATTATTTCAGCATCAATTTGTATACCATTCGGGTATAATACTTTAGAATTCAGAATTTCAATATATTGTCTTTGACAGAGGGTGCTGCATTGCTTTTTTACGTGCATTTATGCAAGAGGCTGGAATTTCTTCCACCAGAATTGGCAATATAACATAGGTACTTAACATTCACTACTCAGGTTTTTTTATTCTTAACATCCTGGCATATGCTGCAATTGTGAAAGTTAAATACCACATGGTGCAAACGTCTCTGGTTCACACATATCCCAGTAGTAAAACTATTTTCAAGACATTCGTGAGTGAAATGCTCTACGTAATACATTGGCACTGCACTCAGCAGTTTCCCGAATGCATGCATAAATTAGTTTGGGTCAACGTGAAATGCAAAGCCAATGCATTTGCTTTCAGGATTTGGAGATGCATATATTGAGGGGGAGCTACTCTTCGGTTTTTTTGCTAAATTCGTTATTTAGCCCCCAGGGCGAAGCACTGGCAGCGTTAGAAGGTTTATCTTCGCACCTGAACCTCTCGGACGCTTTTTATCGTCGTGGATGCGACACACCGAGTAAGTAAGAATTTCTGGCACCTTTAAAAGCGGTAACCTGCCGTCTAGGGCCTAAAACAATATCAGCGAAGCGCCACTGCGCTGGGCTAATGACCGGCGCCTGTAAATTTACATTGCGTTCAGATTATGAGCACAAAAATTATTTGCGCCTTTACATAATACTATGAGAAGGTCGAATATAAGAGACGAGGTAATGCCCTCGATGGATGGGACGAGGTAATGACCTCGATAGTTGGCGTAATCACATAAATATAGCCTGCTCTAAAGCGATGCGAAAACTAGGGTGCCTAAAATGAACTTTAAAACACGGCACTAAAGATTGCAAGCTTACGGCCTCTAAATCACTAATTAGATTTGTTTTAGAGTATGCCTCTGTAGTGTGGTCGCTTTATTGCATAAAGGCATTTCGAAATTAGAATGCATTCAGAAAAAAGGTGTTAGATTTATCTAGGGCGCTTACGACCGCATGTTTTCACCGTCATCCCACGCACATGCTTTATCTGGACACATTGTCGTTTAGTCGCACGTGTTACCGTCTAATCCTGCTGCACAAAATTGTACACGGATCGACTAACATTTCATTTCATTTATTTACTCTCAAGGCCGTACAGGCATTACAGGGAGGAGTGGCAACAGAAAAAGAAAACGAATATAGCTAATGAGGCAGCACATGGTCACAGATAGCCGACTTGAACACATCATGGTCTGTGATAGCGACGATGGATGCGGGACGGCGATTCCAGTCTTGACTTGTTTTCGGGATGAAGGCTTCGAGGTATACATTGCCTTTACACTGAGGCACCCCAACCTTCATTTGATGATCAATACGGAATGACAAATGGCTCGGTGACCAACAAAGTGTCATTTTTAGCTCATTATTAGTGTAGTATATTTTGTGAAACAGGCACAAGCGGGAAATTCGACGTCTAGTAGAAAGGAGAGGTAGTTTAAGCTTTTGCTTCATGCGAGAAACGCTGGCTAAGCGAGAGTACTTAGAGATGATAAACCTAACTGAGCGGTTCTGGACCGATTCTATGGACTGTTAACGAGCTAGTGTACGGGTCCCATATCAATGAAGCGCACTCGAGTTTAGAACGCACGAGTGTTTTATATAGTCGTAGTTTCAGCGCAACGGGAGTGAGGCGGAAATTCCGCCTAAGAAAACCAAGGCAACTGTTAGCTTTGTTAATAACATGGTGGATATGCTTCTGCCCTGACAGATTATTAGTGAAATGGACGCCTAGATACATGTAGCTGTCGACGAACTGAAGAGTGTAACCGTTAAGATCATAGCCCTGAGAAAAGGACTGGTTAATCTTTCGAGACACCCTCATTGCTTTACATTTGTTAATGTTTGGTTTCATAAGCCATGCATCACACCAAAAAGAAATTTCATTTGTGTCAGATTGAAGAAAGGAGAAGTCAGACTCATTAGAAATTACGCGGTACAGAACGCAGTCGTCTGCAAAGAGCCTTATGTTAGAAGTAACAGAATCAGGCAGGTCATTAATATAAATTAGAAAAAGAAGAGGCCCTAGGACTGACCCCTGAGGAACACCGGATGCTACAATGCATGATTTAGAGTCATGATCATTAACAGAAACGTACTGTGTTCTATTCTGCAAGAAACATTCAATCCACTTAAGCAGGTTGCAATCAAGATGGAGTGTGCTAAGTTTCAGTAATAGTAGTCGATGTGAGACGGTATCGAAAGCTTTCGCGAAGTCAAGGAAGATGCAGTCAATAACTGAAGCTCGATCTAATGCGGAAGACAAATCATTAGTAAAGGTTAATAATTGAGTCTCACAAAAATAATTTTTGCGAAAACCATGCTGCTGTGACGCAAAAAAATTATTAGACTGGAGAAAGCTAATCAGGTTGCAGTAGATTATGTGCTCTAATAATTTGCATGGAATAGAAGTTAAGGAGATCGGTCGGTAGTTTAAGGGGTTATGTGTATCACTGGATTTGTGGACTGGAATCACCTTCGCCGTCCTCCAGTCGTCCGGAAGTGTTGAACTCTGCAAAGACTGCGTAAAAATATATGATAAGAAAGCAGATGAATACGCTACAGTACTCTTAAGGAATTTGTAATTTATGGTATCAACACCTGCCGATGAAGAAAGTTTAGCTTTCATAATCAAATCGTATATGCCATCTAAATCGATCGAAATCGGCTCCATCTCAGGGTACGTAAAGACACGTGCGGACGGTGAAGTATCTATTAGAGCGTTAGAAAAAGATAGCGAGAATGTGTTGAAAACCGTTGAGCAAAGCTCACGGGGGACAGGAAATCCATCGTCAGTTTTCAGAAAAATTTCTGTGGGTTTGCGTACGTTAATAATATTCCAAAACTTCTTAGGATTAGTTGTGAGCAGATGAGGTAGTGTTTCAGAAAAAAAAGTAATTCTTGGCTGAGCGAATGGCCATTTTATATTCAGATGCGATAGCTACGTAGGCAGGTTTTGCTTTGGTTTCCCCAGATAGCTTGAAGCGTCGAAAAATGCGTTTTTTCTTGTTAAGAAGCTGCTTTAAACTTAAGTTAAACAAAGGAGCCTGATTGCGTGATGATAATAGGCGAGTCGGAACATATTTTTCAGTTAGCGTTTGAACTTTGTTCTTGAAAAGGAGCCAGTTTTCTGCAATCGTTCTTTCCCAGAACTGAGGAAAAAAGAAATCGGCAAAACTTTGTAATTCGTTATTGATCGAGGAAAAATCTGCTCGACTGTTGTCACGAATTTTCTTACGGTGTTTTAGACGCTGTGGCGAGCGTAAGGGGATTGTAAAATGAATCACGCAATGATCGCTTAAACCAGCTATAATTGATAGTGATGAAATTGATTCAGGGGATGTGGTGAAGAGGAGGTCAATGATGTTGGCAGAAACTGCAGTGACACGGGTAGGCTCTTTAACAAACTGGGTGAGGCC
Organism: Dermacentor andersoni; assembly: GCF_023375885.2. Taxonomy (NCBI): domain Eukaryota; kingdom Metazoa; phylum Arthropoda; class Arachnida; order Ixodida; family Ixodidae; genus Dermacentor; species Dermacentor andersoni. The sequence continues at coordinate 82,856,904 of NC_092816.1, forward strand.
AAATGTCGAACATATATCAAGAAAGGTTGAACATTGGGATGAGGGTAAAGTCACTGATGGGAAGTCAACAGCCCATTCCATGCCAGAGAAATTGAAATCATCGAGCAAGAATATTGGTGCTGCTGGATATTTAACAACGATTTGGTTAAGACAGTCAAATAGCTCATTGCAAAATGTGGATGTACTATCGGGTGGTGGATAGCAAGCGGCAAATATCACGTCTTTGTTATTTAGGTGAATACAACAGCAAAGAACTCAATTTGCGAAAGCACGTGTATATCAAAAGAGGTGATATCAGATGAAACAGCGATCAAGGTCCCACCACCACATCGTCCTATTGTGTCATTTCTATAAATATTGTAAGCCTTATTGCACGCGAAAAGCTCCGGATTTTCAATTTTATCTGAAAGCCAGGTCTCGACTAAAACAACAATATCTGCATTGCACGTGCCGATCAGCACAGACATAGCATCGTGCTTATTCATAATGGAGCGGATGTTAGTGAACAGCACAGAGTAATCGTTGTCATGCTTATTCTGTCCGGCCGCGCAATGCTAAGTCGAAGCCGGTGACGGGGGATTCGCAGGGGAATTTATTCCGCTGCTGCCTACATTACCGCTGGCAGTAGGAATACTGTTCTGCTGGAGTTCATAAACGGTATTGGTTTGAGAGCAATACGCGTAGCACGTTTTCTTGATGAACAATTTGTTGTACCTGAGATGATGCAATTGACCGGAAGACTTCCCAAATGCAATTAACTTATTCCTGGTCATTCTAGTTGCCCGAAAGAAGTCGTCTTGAATGGATACCCCGGATCCTTTCAGTTTCTTCTTTTGTGTTAATATGTTTTGCTTTGCTTTAAATGACGCCAATTTCACTACCACTGGTCGACATTTGTTATTTATAAAGAAACCTAAGCGATGCGCACGCTCAACTCCTTCTTCGGGTAATTTCAAAGCGAAAAACTGCACAAGGAATGCAAGAACTTTTTTTTCTGTTTCCGCCCAAGCTTCAGAGGCACCATCGGTGACACCATAGAAAATCAAGTTATCTCTTCTTGACCTGTCCTCGAAATCGTCGAGACGAGATTGCACCGATGCATTCTCAGTTTTCATGGCTTCGGTAATAATGCCTCGGATATGAGCAGGTTCGTGCCGAATTTCAAGTGCAGCGACTTTCTGCTCTACGTACGCTAATTTGGCATTCATGCTTGTAATACGCTCCTCAAGTAATTCTTGGTTGGCTTTCACTTCATTAAGAGTTGAGATTAGCTCAGCGTGACGCGCATCCATTTTAGTAGCAAGAGAGTTGATGTCCTCGAGAACCAAGTTAGTGCTACAACTGGGATTATGCCCAGAGTTAAGCACAATGTCTCTGGACATCACAAGCAACTTCGTAACATGCACACAGTCGACAAATAAACACCACAAAATGTCCGGGCATGGGACGAGCAGCAAAGTGCGATCGCTAGAGCGCTTACAGTAAAGGGAAGTCGAGTTACCAACCTGGATGTAAAAGAAGAACGGCCTCAGCAAAGACTGCGCCATTGCTGCTATCCCATGCCGACTGACGAGAGTCGTCATCGGTGGCCTATTTATATGCGCACCACAGGGTGACGCATGCGTTGATGCCGTTGGTTTGGTGAAAAGATCCGGTGCGATGATTCCGCTGACGTTTCCGGCATGCGCAGACGAAGAGAACAGCAAATCGCCGTATGATGCAAAGGCCGAGTTTTCAGCAAGGAAGGGCGTAGTACAGGCTCCATCGAAGGGGTTCCAGGCACGGAAAGGAAACAGCCCGATTAGTAGAAGAATCTGGATGTAAAAGAAGAAAGGTCTCAGCAAAGACGGCGCCATTGCTGCTATCCCATGCCCACTGACGAGGGTCGTCATCGTTGGCCTATTTATATGCGCACCACAGGGTGACGCATGAGTTGATGCCGTTGGTTTGGTGAAAAGATCGGGTGCGATGATTCCGCTGACGTTTCCGGCATGCGCAGACGAAGAGAGCAGCAAATCGCCGCATGATGCAAAGGCCGAGGTTTCAGCAAGGAAGGGCGTAGTACAGGCTCCATCGAAGGGGTTCCAGGCACGGACAGGAAACAGCCCGATTAGTGGAAGAATCTGGATGTAAAAGAAGAACGGTCTCAGCAAAGACTGCGCCATTGCTGCTATCCCATGTCCACTCTTGCTCTGCTAACCCATGCTTACATTCAAGTGCCTATCTCGCTAACCACACCTACTGCGCGATTAAGCCGACGTACTCGCCCATTAAACATAGATCCCTTCGTTCCAAAAATAGATTCCTATAAGTTTTCTTTTTTTTCCATACACCGTCGAATTATGGAATGACTTAGATTGTTCTCTGCGTTCATTGCCAACCAATTAATTTCAGAAAGAACTACCTAACTATGTTGGTTGACAGTTTGTGCTCATAAGTTTTGTAACCCACCTCTGCTATGCGTCTAAATGAGCTAGCAGTATTTGTAAATAAACAAATAACGCTTCAGTTTGGACGGCGTGCGAGGTGTTGAGGGCCACGAGTTGTGATAATATCGAGCGACATGAACAATGCAGCGACAGGCGAAATATATAGGCTGGTCGTCCAGAGTTCTCCACTCGGCTGGGTTGCGAGAACGCGGAGAGAAGCGTCGGGTTGGAGCGAAAATAGTATAAGGGCGTTTGTTCGCTCTGGGGTTGGCGACAGCTCAGACAGAATGCAGGCCAATGTTTTCAAGTTCCTGGCGAAAGACAGCTTGTACAAGGGGAACTGAAAAAGGAGTATTATAAGGGCTACGCGAACAGAAAGCGGCGGGCGCCATTGCGTCCAGTTCACGTCGAACAATTCGCAGCACATCCTCTGAAGGCGACGCATGCTGCTGTGCGAGGTGATCTTCACAAGTCGACGTTGTGGTAGTATTGGGAAGTCTGGCACATGGTTGGAAAACGCGTGGGCTTTTGGCCTGCTCGAATCGTTGGCCCTCTGTAGTCATAGCATCAACGGTACAGCAGCTTTTGCACATGAACAGATTAAAGGAGTCGTCAGCAATGCCTTTGAGCACGTGCCCCAACTTCTCAGCTTCTGTCATGTCGTGGCCAACTTTACGACAAAGTGCCAGTATGTCCTGAATGTAGGAGACATAGGACGCCGTGGGGGATTGGGCAGGGGAGGCCAGTTTCTGCTTTGTGGCAATTTTACTGCCGGCTGCTTTGCGAAGCAGCTCTGTCAACTTCTTTTTGCATTAGTCCGAGCTGGTGAGCTCCTCTTTGTGGTTTTCGTACCAAACCTTTGTTGTGCCTCTTACGTAGAACAACACGTTAGCTAGCATAATCGTAGGGTCCCATCTGTTGGTTCCACTCGCGCGTTCGTACATGGCCACCCACTCTTCAACGTCGGCACCGTCGGTCCCGTAGAGACTTCCAGGATCCTTGGTTTGCACAACGCCAACCGAAGGTGACAGCGACGCCGCTGGCGACGGTGACGTTGGAGGCGGCAACGTGGTTGACCCCGCGTGCTCAGCGTGATTTGTGGAGCGGACGGTGATGTGACGTCCACAGTGGAGCTCCTGTTCCAGCCGTGGTACCCCGCACTTCCCACCAATATGTTAGGGGTTGTTGGTTGTATAGAAAGACTGTATTTACAAGATATATACAAGATGAGTCAGAGTAGTTAAGATAGCTGACCACCAACCGCATGCAGCAGATAGCGCCCCGCGATCTTCTTCCTCTCTCTTCTTTCATTCTTGCGTAACCATATTGATGCTATTTTATAGATTTTGCAAAGGCCTTCGACACTGTCTGACACCCTAAACTTCTGCACAAGCTGTTCGCTATATTAAAAAAATGCATCTTTCGTTGGCTGGATATCCGACTTTCTTTCCCAGCGTTCTGAATACGTATCTTTAAACTCTACTAACTCACCTTTGATGCCTATTTCGTCAGGGTTTCCCCAAGGATGAGTACTGGGTCCTCTTTTATTCCTTCTTGATATTATTGATCTCCCCGTACGCACCTCATTTAAAATACGCTTTTCTGCAGATGGTTGCGATTTATATTGTTACGTGTAGCTGCTGTACAAGTCTATTTACAATATATTTACACGTAGACAAACGGTGGCAAGGATGGCGACGCTATAAAAAGCGGTGGCCACGTCTTCTTCTTTCTCCTCAGTGCAGCCACACTGTGGCGGCTGTTCCGTAGCATCACCCCCGGCAGTAGAAGCACCGTCCCGGTGCTTAATCTACACATCCGCGGCGAAAGGTGTGTGGTATGGCTTTAGTCTCGCCACGTGAACGATGTCATTTGCAGCCGACGATGACGCTGAGAGGTTGGCGAGGATGACTTCATACGTGACATCGGTCACTTGTCGCACCACACGGTATGGGCCAGTGTAGCGCGACAGCAGCTTTTCGGAAAGGCCCACACGTCGAATGGGGGACCAGAGAAGCACCAGAGAACCCGGAGTAAATTGTACGTCGCGATGGTGGCAATCATAGAGGCAGCTCTGATGTTCCTGCGAGGCCTCAAGACGGGTACGGGCGAGCTGGCGCGCGTGGTCGGCGTGTGCGATCGCGTCGCGGGCATATTCAGTGGTTGAACGTGTGGCCGAGGGCAACAAAGTGTCCAAGGGCAACGTGGGTTCTCGGCCATATAGGAGATAGAATGGTGAATGGCCGGCGGTGTCGTGACGCGATGAATTATACGCAAACGTCACATATGGTAAGTGAAGATCCCAGTCGTGGTGGTCGGTCGCGACGTACTTGGATAGCATGTAGGTGATTGTCCGGTTGAGGCGCTCCGTTAGGCCGTTGGTCTGTGGGTGGTAGGACATGCTGAACTTGTGCTTAGTCGAGGAGGAGCGGAGGATGTCCTCGACGACTGCCGACAGAAAGCTGCGGCCACGGTCAGTGAGTAATTGGCGCGGGGCACCGTGCAATAAAATGATGTCATAGAGCAGAAAGTCAGCAACGTCAGTAGCCCTTGTCGGGAGGACTCTGGTGATTGCGTACAGCGTAGCACAATCAGTAGCGACGGCGACCCATTTATTTCCGAAGCCCGAGAGAGCAAACGGTCCAAGAAGGTCTAGACCAACACGGAAAAAGGGTTCCGGTGAGATGTCGACCGGCTGAACACAGACCACTACATCTCCTACTGATCATGTTGTCCTTAACAATAATTTTGTTCACTTCTGAAACTGGTTCAAAGCGTGGGAAATTGTTATCAACTTTTCCAAAACTGTCTCCATGTCCTTTACAAGACGCTCATCCGCCTCCTTCTTTGCCTATGTCTTTAGCAATGTTACTTTAAATAGGGACTTAGAATTCAAATACTTAGGTATCCTACTAACAGACGATTTGTCTTGATCGAAGCACCTTGATGTCACCTCTAACAAGACCCTTAAAGTGCTAGGTTACTTACATCGTACGCTGCGTCTTGCTCCTCAAGAAACTAAACTTCTTACATATTGTTACGGGGTTAAAAACAGTCAGACGGGTATTTACAGAATATTTACAATAATTATATGAGCTGACAAGATGGTAGCCAGCACGCGAAACCCAGAACATCGTGTTCTTCCGACGATGATTAAAACACCTTCTTCGTCAGCGTGTCACATGACTCCCGGCAGCTGAAGCACCGGCTCGGTGCTAGTTAGGAGGCGGGCGAGTGATACAACTAGACGCGCGACGAGGACCACGTCGGAGCGATGCTGAGCCACGGTTGGCTCAAGAGGGGCTATTTCGTACGTGACGTCAGTTACTTGACGCAAGACACGGTAAGGGCCGGAGTAGCGTGAAAGTAACTTCTCCGAGTGGCCTACGCGTCACGACGGTTACCAAAAGAGAACCAGAGCGCCTGGTGTGTAATGGACATCACGATGGCGGGCGTCTTATAAGCGCCGCTGATTGTCCTGCGACTCCACAAGTCGACGTCGAGCAATGTGGCTTGCTTCCTCTGCTTGGAGGATGGCGTTATGGGCGTACTTGGATGTGGAATTCAGACTAGCAGGCAGAACGGTGTCGAAAGGTAACGTAGGGTCACGGCCAAACAAGAGGAAGAATGGAGAGAAGCCTGCGGTATCATGGCGAGACGAATTATAGGCGAAAGTAACGAATGCCAGCGCAACGTCCCACTCACGATGGTCATCGGAGACATACATGGACACCATATCAGTAAGGGTGCAGTTAAAGCGCTCGGTTAGACCGTTCTTTTGTGGATGGCAAGCAGTAGCAAGTTTGTGTTTAATCGCACACGAGTGTAGAATGTCATTGACAACTTTAGAAAGAAAGTAGCGACCTCGGTCGGTGCGAAGCTGTCGAGAGGTGCCGTGGTGAAGGATGACGTTTTGTAGGAGGAATTCGGTGACATCAGTTGCACAGCATGTCGGAAGAGCCCGTATGATTGCATATGGGGTGGCGTAGTCTGTTGCTACAGCAATCCACTTGTTTCCCAAAGCAAACGTAGGGAAAGGGCCTAACAGATCAACACCTACACGGAAGAACGGTTATGATGGTACGTCAAGTGGTTGAAGGCGACCAGCAGGGAGTGTGGTCGGCTTTTTGCGTCGTTGACAGAGATCACAAGCAGCGACATAACGGCAGACGTCACGGTATAGACCAGGCCAAAAGAAGCGCCGACGAACGCGGTCATAAGTCCGTGACACGCCGAGGTGACCTGCAGTCGGTACATCATGAAGCTGGGCGAGAACAGTCTGACGCAGATGCTCAGGCACAACGAAGAGTCGGGCAGGGCCGTCCGGCCGCATGTTAGAGCAGTAAAATATACCATCTTGAAGTTCAAACATGCGAAGAGAAGGATCGGGTGCCGTTGAAGTGAGCCATTGAATAAGGTGTTGCAAGGAGGGGTCCCTACGTTGTTCGGCTCCAATGTCACGAAAAGCAGCCAGACAGAGAACGGTGACAGGTATGCCGGCCGCACAAACGTCAGGAGGGTAAACAGGATGGCGCGACAAGCAGTCCGCATTTTGATGTAACCGGCCGGTCTTGTATACAACGGAATAGTTGTATTCTTGGAGGCGCAGAGCCCAGCGGCCAAGGCACCCTGAAGGAGCGTTGAGGGACGAAAGCCAACACAGAGCGTGGTGATCAGTGATGACCGTGAATTGGCGGCCGTACAAATAGGGGCGGAATTTACCCACTGCCCAAACGAGGTCCAGACACTCGCGTTTGCTTATAGAATAATTGCTCTTTGCAGAGGAAAGAAGGCGGCTGGCGTAGGCAATAACACGTTCTCGCCCTTGTTGTTTCTGGGCCAAGATAGCTCCAATACCATGGCCACTGGCATCGGTACGGACTTATGTTGGAGCTGACGCGTCAAAGTGAGCGAGAATGGTCGCGGACGTAAGCAGCCCAATCAGTTCGGTGAAAGCACCAGCTTGTTCATGGCCCCAAATGAATGCAGCGTCTTTCTTGAGGAGCTGATTGAGAGGGTGTGCAACGTTGGCAAAATTTCGGGCAAACCGACGGAAGTAGGAGCAAAGGCCCAAGAAGCTGCGAACATCCTTGGCACATTTTGGCACGGAAAAGTCTTTGACTGCCCGTATTTTATCGTGATCAGGGCGTACACCAGAAGAATCAACGAGATACCCAAGCACAGATATTTTGCGACGACTGAAGTGGCACTTGGACGAATTTAGTTGTAGCCCCGCCTGACGGAAAACAGATAGGATCGTCGACAGGCGCTCGAGGTGTGTCGCAAAAGTTGGAGAAAAAAAGGATCACGTCGTCCAGGTAACAGAGGCAGATAGACCACTTGAAACCGTGTAGGAGGGCGTCCATCATTCGTTCAAATGTGGCCGGGGCATTACATAAACCGAAAGGCATCACTTTGAACTGATACAGGCCATCGGCAGTAATAAAAGCTCTCTTCTCGCGCTCCATGTCATCGACGGAAATTTGCCAGTAGCCGGAGCGAAGGTCGATCGACGAAAAATATTGTGCTCCATTCAGGTAATCCAGGGCATCGTGAATGCGTGGTAGCGGATAGACGTCTTTATTGTTACCTTGTTGAGGTGTCGATAATCGACGCAAAATCGCCAACTGCTGTCCTTCTTGTAGCCCATGGGCTGCAAGCAGGTTGAATGATGTCTCGTGAAAGCATCTTGTCAACTTGTTGGATGATACGTCGCTCAGTAGGCGAGACACGGTAGGGTCGCCGATGGATCGGGCTCGCATCACCGGTGTTTATTCCATGTTTTTCGACAGATGTTTGTCCTAGAGGGCGTTCTCCAAGGTCGAATATGTCGCAGTATGAGGCAACGAGGCAACGTAGTTCTTGAGCACGCTGGGGAGAAAGGTCGGGAGGAATCATTTTTGTTAGGGCATTCAAATCTGAAGGGACAGGGGGCGAAGCAAGCGTTGAACACGAGGAGCTGTCAAAAGTTAAAGCCGAAACGTGGTGGTCTCTGGCTGGCGTTATTTGCGCCAGGGATATTCCGCGCGGAAGTACTTGTGTACAGAGTCCAAAGTTCACAAGCGGAAGGCAGGATTTGTTGTCTGAAATGGTAGCGACGGTGTGAGAGAAAGCGACGTTATGCGAGAGCAGGACATCCGGATTAGGAGATACGATGTAGTCACGGTCTGGGACAGGTGGAACGGGGAGACGCCTATGTAGGTAACGGCACGGTGAGGGAGGCGAATATTCTCTGTGGAACATAGCCGTATCGGAGCACTATCGGGAGGGTCAATAGCAGCAGGTAGAGCGAGTTGCATAACACCAGCAGAACAGCCTATCAAAGCGGCATGTGTAGAGAGAAAGTCAAGGCCCAGGATGAGGTCGTGAGGGCAGTGCTCTAGTACATAAAATAAAACAGAAGTATGATGTCCGGCGACACTCACGTGAGCCTGACACATGCCAATAACGGTTGGAGTTCCACCGTCGGCGACTTGGACCACAGGCGAAGGGGCAGGAGTGAGGACTTTCTTGAGACCATTCCTAAGCTGAGCATTCATAACAGAGGCGTGCGCGCCAGTGTCAATCAGAGCCGTAACACGTACACCATCCACGTTCACGTTAATGAGGTTCCGATGTGTGGGCAAGGTCAAAAGAGGATTTTTGCGTCGGGTCGGTTTGGTAGCATCAGCTCCAGGTGCTGCACCAGTTAGTTTTCCGGAAGGGTGCGCCGGAAGTAACTAGGGGACGATGATCGGCGAGATCGGAACGATCGGGAGAAGAGGCGACGTGGCGAAGGAGAGCGGCTAGAGCGGGTAGGACGAGAAGTGTCGCCAGAATTTGCTGGCTGCGTTTGCGGGGCGACCCGGGGAGCAGCATGAGGGCTGTGGGATGGGTGGTAGGACCAGGAGGTGGAATTCCACGAGGACCGGCAGTCACGTGAAATATGGCCGATACGGCCACAAGTGAAGCCTATAGGCCTGTCGTCTGGAGTACGCCATTCGGCCGGGTTGCGATACCGTGTTGGGGCATACAGGCTGCGGGTGCGTATGACAGTGCTGGACGGAGTGTAGTTAGGCCGATTACCTGAGCAGACGTTGGTCAAGCCAACGTTGGCCAATTCTTGGCGCGTGACGGTCTGTATAAATGGGACGGTCGCCTGGCAATTGTCGGGACCATGGGCTGGTGTGGTGACCGGAGATGCGGCTTCTATTTCACGTCGGATGACATGGAGTATGCCATCCGAGCGATTAGGTGTGGGCGGACTGCTGAGGTCTTAGCAGGTGGACGTAGCAGCCGTGTTGGGAAGGCGGGGAAATGGCTGGGCAATGCGGCGACTCTTGACTTCTTCAAACTGCCAGCATTCGGTAATGATGGCTTGCACAGTGGAAGAATTTTTGAAGACAAGGAGATGCAAGGCATCATCTGCTATGCCCTTAATGACATGTACAACCTTATGTGGTTCGGACATCTTCGGATCCACTTTGCGGCACAGAGCGAGCACGTGCTGGATGTAAGTGAGATAGGGTTCTGCGCACGTCTGGACACGCGAAGCGAGGTCTTTTTGGGCAGCGCGCTGACGTGCAACTGGCTTGCCAAACAAATCTTTGAGTTTCTGTTTACAGATGTCAAAGCTGGTAAGTGGCATACGGCACGCCATTTACGCTGACGACATCACGGTATGGGTGAACCGAGGGTCGCTCAGCGAAAAAGAAGAGTGCCTGCAAAAAGCGGCCACCTGCGTAGAAACCTACGTTAGGGCCAGGGGCCTCACCTGCTCGACGGAGAAGTCCGAGCTCCTAAGGGTGTGGCGAGGCAAACAAAATCGAACGGTCCCTACAAGCGATGAGCTCAGCCTCAACGTATACCTCGCGGGACAACGCATTCCGCAGAAGACCACCATTCGGATCCTGGGGATGTGGCTTCAGTCCAATCAATGGTGCAATCATACTCTGACACTGCTGAAGACTGCCACCATGCAGGTAGCCCGTATGATCAACAGGGTATCTAGCAAGAGACACGGCATGAAGGAGAGCGACACACTTAGGCTAGTCACGAGCCTTGTGGTTAGCAGAGTGGTGTATAGCCTTCCCTACCACAAATGCATCAAGCAAGAAGAACAAGCGGACGCCATACTGCGAAAGGCGTACAAAACTGCGCTTCACCTGCCGCAGCGCACATCGACCGAGAAACTGCTGGCCCTGGGACTGCACAATACCTTCAGTGAACTAAGAGAAGCACTACTATGCTCTCAGGCACGTAGGTTGATGCAGACCCCCACGGGAAGGGTGTTCCTGCGAAGATATGGCGGCGGCAACATTATCCAAGAGATCGAGCGTACCGAGGCCATTCCGGACAAGTGTCGCAGTACACTGCGAGTCGCACCGATACCCAAGAACATGGACCGGAACCTGCACAAGGCGCGTAGAGAAGCAAGAGCGGAGTACGTGCAGAGAACCTTGGCGAACAAGGACAACACAAGGTATACGGACGCGGCAACGTTCGTCAAAGACGGAAGACACAACAGCAGAGCAGTGGCGTCGGTGGTTAATTCGGACCTCAAGGAGATCACCAGCGCATCACTACAGGACTGCACGGTAGTCGAGGCCGACGAGGCAGCTGTGGCTCTGGCAGCACTGGAGGGCTATCGATTTGGCAGGTCCCTAACAATAATAACAGACTCTCAAGCAGCATGCCGTAATTATACAAACGGCAGAATTGGGCGCAGAGCACGCCACATACTCTGCTCATGCGACCCGGGAAACAAAGTTCAGCATACCATCATCTGGGTACCAGGGCACACTGGCATAACAGGGAACCAAGAGGCGGATAGGATAGCTCGAGGGCATACCAACCGGGCGTCCGACACATCCAGCTTTGAGGAAACCGAGTCAGTACCCATGGGCTACTCAGATATCCTAAATTACTATAAAGGGGTCCGACTGAAGTACCCACCCCCGGATAAGGACCTAAGCAGAGAGGATGCTGTTGCATGGCGACAACTGCAGACGGGTACTTTCCCGAATCTAAACCTTCTGAATAAAATTTTCCCTACACAATATGAGGCTAAGTGCCCATGGTGCGGAGAGAAACCAGATCTGTACCACATATCATGGGCCTGTCAAAATATTGAGTCCCCAACTATCTATAAAATTAAAAACCCGAGTGCGGAACAGTGGGAGAGTATGCTTTCCAACGTAAGCTTGAACGGCCAAAAGCGCCTAGTAGAGCGAGCTCGCGGGTTGGCCATACTCAGTGGAGCCTTGGACTAGGGCACCAACCCTGTGATTGCAGACAGAAGATTCCATCAGAAGATGGAAGAGGCCGTCTGAAGCCGCGAAGATCTCTTTTCTAGAGCCCAGTAAATGTTTTCCGATCCGATCCGAAGTTCCTCCTCGTGGGTCTGAAACCAGACGCGTGCCGTGCCCACAAGGTAAAATATCAGATTCGAGAGCATGATGGTCTGGTCCCAGTGGTTGCTGGCACTCAAACGCTCATATTTGAAGCCAGTCTTCAACATCAGTGTCGTTGGTGCCAGAAAAAGTTCCTGGGTCGTGGGGTTGTGCTAGAATGACGGTGGGCGTGGGTGACGACGGGCCCGAAACATCCTCGCCTTGAGCTGGCATTGTAGATGGAGCCAAGGAGCGCCCGCTGCGTAAATCCGTCTTGATAATGATCCCGCAACCTCCACCGAAATTGTTGCGGGGTTAAAAACAGTCAGACGTGTATTTACAGAATATTTACAGTAATTATATCAGCTGACAAGATGGTAGCCAGCGCGCGAAACCCAGAACATCGTCTTCTTCCGATGATGATTAAAACATCTCCTTCGTCAGCGTGTCACAATATAAAACCCTCATACGCCCCATCCTCGAGTATGGATGCGTTTTACGGAATTCATACAAACACTAACATCAAAAACTAGAATCAGTGCATAAAAGGCAGTGTGTTTTGTTTGGAGAAGATATGACAAGCAATTTTCGCCGTCGAACTGTCTTCCACTACTTGGTCTCAATCCTCTTGCATAGCGTCGTGAACTTGAAGGTCCAAAATTGCTTCACATGTTAAACAATTCTTCTTGCCTCTCCTCTCCAGATAACTATTGGACTTCTTCCAGACCCTCATGCACGAGGAGTCACCATGCTCTAAATATTTCAACCTTTTTTGCCCGCATTGATTCCTTCAAACACAGTTTTTTTCCATCAACAATTGAAGTCTGGACTTTATTACCGGGTAACATCCGTTCACTACCACTGTAACAATTCACGCAAGCTTGTTTATAAATGGTTGTATGCTTATTGTTTATCCCACTCCTGCAATAGCCTCATTGAGGCTGCACTATGTATAAATAAATAAAGAAGTGCTCCAAACGCTTCACACATTACAGTGGTGGGGCAAGGTTGCGTCTTCGATGTGTCTTAATTCCCCTCTTCCAGGATATAGCAAGGAAGTGTTGCTGCAATGCGTCGGTGCTAGAGTGTTTCGTAGGGCCGTGCACGGCCTCCGTGGCCTTGGAATTACCCGCTTTGTAACAGCTGGTCATTGCTCACGTGGCCGCTTCGCGCGCCGCCTAATTGCAGCGGGGCCTTTTATCTATGGCCTAACTGGTGCGAGGAAATGCCCATGCGATGTCGCCGCCACGCTCTGTTTCCTTTTCTGGAGAGGCTCTACTCTGAGATACTGTCGCTTCTGTCAGAGGAGTTGTTCTTTATTAGGGATGAGGAGCTCTGTAGACCGTGGTCATGCCATTTGCTGTCGGTTCAAGATGGACGCGCCGAAGGGCTCAGGCCAGAGCGGACAGGACGAATTTCAACTGAAGATGTTTATTATTGACCTCAGTGGCACAAGTATTGATAGGCAACAAGGAAACCGTAGCAACGGAGCCTTTTGCAAAGCAGCGTCACGTGCTGTACCCTAGGGTGTTGATTGACTCACGATAGTCGGGGCGCTGCGGTGAACGGCGGGCGGCCATCTGCGCAGCTGAGTTGTGCTACGGCCCCTCTGAAGCTCGTCAGCCGCCAGTCTTTAAATCACATCAAGGGAACTACGCTTCTCCCGAGCAGTAGAGCGGAAGACTTCCCCGTTACAAGAAAATGGAAAAAAGGCAAAGTGGCGCCTGGGCTCGAGCTTCACAGCGAAACACGATAGTCAGCGGGAGCAGTAAAATGTCCGCTTTGCACACGACCCACTCTGAGATCACATAATCATCGCGTGACAACTGCGCACGGCTGCTCAGAAGATATCAGAAAGCGTGGGCACCGAACATTCAGGATGCACCGGAGTTAACGCTGGTTCTCCGCGAGCTCCGCGACCTGATCACGATCGCGCCCATTCCACGAAACGTACATCCGGAACACAATCGAGGCAGGTGCCTAGCCTGGGTGACCGCATTGCTCAAACTCATAGACAAGAAAGCAGACGACGTCGCTTTCTTGCAACCGAGCCTTTGCCGCCGTAATTGTCTCGTCCTTGCAGCATACCCTAAATTCCACCACAGTACTCACACACGACCCCTAAATGGCAGAGCAAGTGGCCATGGCCGTGGCAATGCTCGACGACAAGCGAAAGAAAATATTCAGCGACTCTAGACCGGCCATCAAAGCGTTCGAGAGAGGAGTAACGCCTGGTCTGGAGGAGTAACGCGTAACGCCTGGTCGGAGACCAGGCGTTACGCGGCTTCCACGGCGCCGATCCCAGAACCCTCAAGCAGCACGCCGTCATATGGTTTCCCGCCCACGTGAACCGGATCCCGGGCGCGCCGGACAGCCTCAATAAGACAGCCCACGAAGCTGCGTGTGCGCTTACCGACCGCGCTGTCACCCCCTTGCAACGCCGCCTTGACGAGTTGGAGGAGAACAGCGACGCCCCGATAACGTACAATAAAATCACTAAGCACTTTTACTTGGGACGACGGCTCTTTCCGCCCCCGCACCCCAAACTGAACAGGCCGCAGGCGCTAACAGTACGCTTGTTACAGACACATACCTATCCCCACCCCGACAGGTTACGCATCATCAACCGGGACGACTACACTGAAAATGTGTGCCACTCGTGCGGGGTCACAGCGACACTCGCACACGTACTCAGGGCGTGAAGAAATGCCCCGCCCGACTCTAGATCGGACAAGTTGGAGAAGACTCTAGGAATCCCGCTACTACAAAACCAGCAATCGACTGTCCAGCAGGCTCGCTCAGCGGCCGCCAGGTACTCCCTGTCGGTCCCTGCGTGGGAGACGCCCACTGCGCGCTGACGTGCGTCCTGCAGGACCTTTAGTAAAGTTTGTCCAATCTAAATCTCACAACGAGTACACGAGATATTGACCTAGTGGTAAGAGCAATGGGGGTGTGAGATGGTGAGGCACCGAGGTTCAAGCCCACTATCGGTCACGTGATTCATTTCTCCGTTGCGTAAGCATTCTGGGGGTAATCCACCTAGTTTCCTTTGTGCTTTGTATGTAACTGTTTTCCCGTCTACATGGGTCCCTGTGTGGGACACGAGGGAAGTACATGGGGCTGCTGTACTGAGGGGACAAGGTTCGATACCACCTGTAAGACTAACTAGGGTGGTGCCACTTCAGGCGTGGAGGATGCAGTGGTTTAGAGGAAGATTCGAACTTGCGGCCTCCAGATTAGAAGCCAGGTGTTTTACTTCTGCTCCAAGCAACCACTACTAGGAAAAAAGTACGTAACCTATTACCACAAGCATGCGTAAAATTAGTGGCATCTTGAATACCAACACGTCCATTGACTCATATCAAAGTCAACGAAAACAGCTCACGGTTGTATTCGTTGAGTTTGATATGAGTCAATATACGTGTGGCGCCACGGCGCCACTAAATGTACGCTTGCTTGTGGTCATAGGCTACGTATCTATTTCTCCTCTTCTTTTCCGTTTTGCCACTGTGTGTACGCCCAAGTTCGTATTCACGTTCCTTTTTTCGGTCTCTCCTTTTTTCCTTCTTTTTTAGGAAGAAAAATCTATGAATTGTATTTTGCGCGCTTACAATCACACTCTTGATGAAGGCCGGACCCCAGCAGAAACGCCAGTAAAGCCCTGTTATTTTTCCTACGTGCTTCTATGCTTTGAACTATGTGAACAATATGTTTACACTCTGCTTACCTCTCGATATTACAACAGCGAATTCTGAACACCGCTTAACAAATCAAGAACAATAAGAGAAACAAAAACATCATTCTCCACGAGTGTACACCAGCTATGGAAAAAGAATCAGAAACTACTACGTGCCACAATTTTTACCATATTGAAGCGAAAATATATTAATGAAATGGTGCCTTTTTTTGTAAGGCATATTTTTTGTATTTTGTTTAGTCTATGTATTTTCACTCATAATTGTGTCCCAATTTTGTTCAATTTTATGTATTCATGTTCCTCGGTGCTCACGTCTACCGTTTAAAAAGTTATTTTTTCTGTTACATGTGTTCGTCTTTATTTTCGCTTAATCAAAAGTGTAAGCAAGTCTTTTTACACATGACCGCCATTTTTGTTTATTTTCTATAACGTACGTTTTCCCGGCACGTCATTGCAGATCTGCCTCCCCACCCACAAATAATGTATGCTTAGGTGAGGTAGGGAATGTATCAAGAAAAAAAAAGAGAAGGGGCATAAAAATAACATATACGTACTACATAGACAGCGGAAGGTGTGTGAAGTACCCCAAGAATGGTAACCAAGTAATATACAAGCGCAGGGATTTGGCCGGGATGTCAGCAACAATATGACTGGAGATATGTGTGATGTCGACAAAGGCATGAATGACTATAACGTTCTGAGGCTATTCTCATCAAACCTCGTCAACATGGGCAGTCCTCGGTTCGGTCAATTGAAGTGCGTGTAGCTCGCTTTTTCGAAGACAAATTGCTAACGCGTGTGCAATTAGGCTACATAAACATGCTGTTCATCTACTTATTCCTCGACCGTTACAAAACCGCTAATGTGAAACGTTGAGCATTCTTTGCGAATCTTCCACTGGTTTCAAAATGCCTATGTTTTTCTACAATGAAGGTAAAGCTGGAAGCTAATGCGCACTATATAGCTGCTTTTCTGTTCCTCATTTTTATTCGCTGTGGAATACCAATAGTTGAGTTCAATTAGGGAAGCTTGGCCAATATGACAGTACGTTAATAAACGATGATCAGGTTGCTTCAGACGAGAGTATTGTTGTCGCTCTTGAACGATTTCGCGCACGGCAGCGCGAAATCGTAACAGTAATTATTTCAGAAGCTAGAACGATTGGGTAGTTTTATTTCTGCTAATAGCGGTCACGGCCTTGGGCAAGAGCGAAATCAAATTATAAGAACCACATTTCAACCCAGTGCTTTGATATCCTTCGTCTAGAGACTTCCATATCCCACATGATCTTCGTATAATTTCATAGTTGCGATTTTCTTTTGGAACCGCTTATAAAAGTAAATCAGCGTTCGAACTAATCGTAAGGTAAAATTAATTCACCGTAGTGGCATCAGAACCACCACCTATGAAAACATTTCTGCTTGCATAACCACTAATCGAGAGTCATGCAATTATCGCAATTATCATAATGCACTTATCGTAATATAAAGTGCTTGATGCGATGTAATATGAGTGCACACTAACGAGTGGCTTTTGAACTGCTGAGTGATGCTCACACCACCCTGTTCACGATTAGTGGTATCACAGAGTTTTCGGGGTGGTGAATACACCGTGACGAGACACTAACGTGCCTCATTCACATCTCATTGCTATCACTTCACTTATTTAAAGCGAAGCAAAATGCTTTCCTGTGATGTTCTCGAAACACGAAGCCATAATAAAATTGAAATGATTGTGGCGACCGGAGGGTGCGACGATCAAATATCGCACGCTCAACACGGGCGTCTAACTATAGCCCAATGTTAAGATGATAGCGCAACGCCACAGGCTTTTGCGCAATGTCATAAAACGCAGAACAACCTTTATAAATTTGCTACCGCCACAGAATACGCAGCCTTTAAAGCGGTTCCCGTCATACACCCACAGAAAGACAAATACTGCCTAGGAGACGCTGCCCGGCGCAATCCACACTATTTGTGGTTCAGCCAGCGCCTGCCAGGTGGCGACTCTGCTCGATCTCGCAGCCAATAGCGAATACACTGAACAGCTCCATTTTAAAAATGTATAGCTGCTGACCGGTATGATTATCAATATCTCTATAGGGGCGGGATAACGAAACGAAGTATTCACGCTACTGAAAATACACATAACCACGGCGTCGTCATATTATCCTTTGTATAAAAATATATCATTAATTGTCCATTCCATATGTCCACTCTTCACAAGACTTTCTAAGAAACAAAGCACCAACGGTAGTAATTTTCGTTGAAGCTATCTTTTTTTTTTGTGAGACGTCTAGCGAAAGCGCAGAACAGTATTTTACAATGCGATATTGGAGATGTGCTATGATAAATAAAAACAACAAGCTATGATAAACAAAAACAACTAAACTGAATTACCTGATGGTAAGTGGTGTTGCATGACACTACACTCTAATTATTTACAATTCCTGGCGTTCAATTTACCTATATGCTTATATTCACATTGACATGTGGAGGAATCCTGCTTTTGCTGGTGATGTGAAAACCACCATCAATCACATGGGAAAATGAGGAGAAAGAATTTCATATCATTTTGATAATAGCTGTAATAAGGACATCAGCATCAAAGTAGAAGGTTGTTCTTGTATGCGTAACAACTTATGTATCGTTTGGCGGTCATTGAAGAAAAGTGAGATAGAAAATGCGAGAACCACCTCAATTTTCGAAATTAGAATAAGTGAACAGCACTTTCTTTGACCAGACAGAAGCAATTCTTGCGCTACTCACATGAGCAGGGCAGAGACGATCAGCAAAACAAATGCTAAGCCTTTGATTGCAGTCATTGCAGCTTTGGACCGTAGATTTCTTTCGAGCAGCGAAGCGTTAGGCAGCAAAGAATTTATACCCTGAACGTACGTTAGCATCACGAACAGCTGGACGACGCACTTATTGAAACATCGGAGTTCCTAGAAGAAGGTAATTGTTTACGCGTTCTTCTGCCCAAGGTAGTAGATCATCATACATAAAATTCCATCTAGTGCCTAGGATTCCGATGAATGTCATTCATAATCGGTGACGCCCGTGTACTCGTATGAACTTTGGAACTTCAAAACAAGTTGATCAAATTGTCAACAGGGCGAAAAAGAAAGGTGAGGCGCCGCTAGAAATTATTAGCAAAAACTGAATGTCATTGCACTTAAAGGTCTATAAGTTCCGCGTTCTTCTTCTTTTGGTTTATTTTAATGCCACACTGCACGTATATTCATTTCTTATGGATCCGAGAAGCCAAACTGATGAAACTAACTGCGTGCTGCAGTAAGCTACACTAAATTGTTTTAGGCGCTACTTCTGTTTTTAGCAGCCCAAGCATTGCTTCGAATTCAAGAGTTCATTTTACAGCAGACGGAATGGGAAATGTTTTCTTTTCATCGTGTGAGTTCAGCTGTCACCGCTAAAACAACGGTTTGGTACAGCTAATGATTACAGCATTCGGCTGCTTCTAACCTATGCCTTGCGTCTAGTGTGAACTACAGCATCTCATTTTATTGAAACTATAATCAAGAACGTCTGAAATGGACGTTAGCAGTAATTATCATTGGGCAGGCGGGTTCTTAATGACGTACTTTTCGGTGAACTCACTCTACCACTTCAGTTTGAGAGGATAATGCGCGAGAATAATGCGGACTGAAATGATACTATATCAAGGTAACTGGAGTCGTTCCTTACTCATTGTACATGGCTTTTTTTTTCACATTTATGTATAGTTGACTACTTCGTTGAAGCTACATACCGTTCATTAAAATGCAGGGTGTCCCACGAAGTTTAGCCAAACTTTATATATATGCAAATGTCACTGAGCTGGACAGAACCAAGGTAATTTTCTTTGCCGTCGCTTGGAGGTGCTCAGGTTACAGTTTTCTTTCTATGTTACTACGTATTTAGCCTTCATTATTTAATCAACTTCTCAAATACATTTATTAGATCACAAGCGTCAACGAGAAAATTGTAGGGCATCATAATATTCACAATACAGGTCTGGACTGTTCGGTACGTGCTACATAAAAGTGTTTTTCCGAGCGCGAAGGATGCCAGCAAATACATGCACATTGGCAGCGAGACTGGCCGCTCGAGGCACTTCACGTACTTTTGCGGGCTTCTTCAATGACCAGAAAAACACTTTCCTGCAGCACGTACTGAGCAATGGAAAGCTATATCGGCAGTTTTCATGCGGCTCTACAACTTTCTAATTGACACTCTTAATCTAGTATTATGTCTGAGAAGATTAGAAAATAATTTAGACTAATTATGCAATTACGCGGAATCAAAAAAAGAAGCTGATCAGCTGCAAGCAGCGGCAAACACCATTACCTTGCTTCTTTTCAGCTATCTAGCATCTGCATATTTTTGAAGTTTGGCGAAAGGTGTGTCGGACACCCTGTATAATAGCAGTATAGCCTCAGCCGGACAAAATGCTTTTTGCGTATGGGCGGCGTTCAGTTATGAGAAATAACGTATTGTTTAGTGCATTGTCACAAATGTCTTTGACCTCATAAAGACGGGGTGCACCTACGTCAACTTTTGAGAACGACCCAAGGAAATTTGGTGCTTAGTACATACTCAATAAGCAGACGAAGAACTATGAGCGCAATGCTCATCGTTGTTTTTATGAGAGTCGATGATTTTTTTATTTAGATCGAAATCTGGAGTTGTGTTAATCTTCATTTCAAATGGATATCCCATAGGGAAACGTAATCCTTGCTACATCAATAACGCATTTTGGCAACAGACCTACTATGAATCAGTATAGAATGATTATTTTTGCAAATATTTCTACACCTCTCCTTCGCTTATTTGTAAACTCTGTTAATGTTATCTGTATACACGAATCCCGTAACAAACAACCCTTCATAGTGAGCGCACCCACTTCCCTTACATGTCAGTTGTAGAAATATTTAATACATATACTCCGAAAACAAACGAGATTTTGAAGACAAAAATTGATCTAAGTGGGCTCAACATAGCTGTTGACGTGCTTTGCACCTTATTAGACAGCTTTCCAAATTCAATCATATTGTAGTTTCCTAATATTGATTAACTCATAACTGTAACACAGGTGAATAAATTGGCGCAATATTTAGGAACATAAGGAAACTAGCTGAGGCTGCTGCGCATTATATTCGACTGAGAAAGACCTGTTGCGTAAACCTTTGTGCAACTTTTTTTGTGATAGCAATTCTGTAGACATTGCAGCCAAATTTCTCATGTCGGCGTCGGCGTCGCCATGATGGTGCTGGTATTATACTAGCATATAATTTGAAGAAATAAAAACAGACAAAATTATTCCAAGTACCGATTCAAACAAGGGATCTCTAGCTCAGAAGCCCGATATTCTAAACACAGGCGACCGACGGTTTAATATCGTTTCATAATAGCGAAGGTTTATTAGACATAAATATGGCAGTAAGTACATAATTGATCTGAACACAGACTTGACTTTGCCAATTTAATTTTCGCGAAATGTAAAGAAGAAGCGGACTTTATCACTTGCCTGCTTTCGACTTATGATGGAAATTTCTTCAGAAACGCACAAGTTTACCTTCACAACGCTTACTACTGGAGGGATAGGAACTTCTCCTGGCTGAAAGAAGCACGAGATCAGTACCATTGGTCATTATGTGGCGCAGCATTTTCCATAGCAACATCATCGGACCAATCATTTTTTACAGCGCAGCTGTATACCTCTACCATCCAAGGAAATTTTCGTCTCGTAAGGAAGAAACTCCCGATACGTGGCCCGATCCCGGAGACAGTGCACTGACAGGCATACCCGCGGCGGAGGTGAAGCAGGCGTTAAGCACTCCCCATACGTGGGCGGATCCCGAAGATAGTGCAATACTGGCCCCACCCGCGGCGGAGGGGAAGCCGGCATTAGGCACTCCTCATACGTCGACCGATCCGGAAGATAGTGCAATCTAGGGCGGACCTGCGGCGGAGGTGAAGCAGGTGTTAAGCACTCCCCACACGTGGGCCAATCCCAAAAATAATGCAATACCGGCTCGACTCGCGGCGGAGGAAAAGCAGGCTTTAATCGCTCCCCATACTTGGGCGGATCCCGAAGATGTAGGGCCTACCCGCGGCGGAGGTGAAACAGGCGTTAGGCACTCCTCATACATGGACCTATCCGGAAGCTAGTGCAATGCCGGGTCAACCGGTGGCGGAGGTGCAGTTCGCCATTAAGGGGCCCACATACGCAGTTTCGCTGGTCATCCTTCTTGACAGAGTGGAAGGGCATTGAGTTTTTTTCACAACACACTAACGACGCAACGCTACGTCAATGACATCCTCGAGGGCCGCGTGAACGACGCCTGTTGCAGCGTTCCACTTGCGCACCTTCGGAAAATCTGGTTTTAGCACGATGGTGTGCCTGCGCTTAGCAGTAGTTAATCCCAAGCGTGGCTCCACAGGATTTTTCTTGGACAGGGTACCTGCCCGGGCGGACCTATAGCCTGGCCTGCGATCACGCCGGACATGAATCCATTCTATTGCTTGAGATGGGGACCTGTTTGAGCACGTGCTTTAAAGGGTAGCGGAAAAGGTGCGTTCAAAACTAGTGTAAAACGTGGCTGCATAACGCACCTTCATGGTGTCACCCTACTCTTGCATAAAAAAGCTGGCTACAAAGATAACAATCGGTAAAAAATGCTTTGTCTTGCCTCTTGTCCCGAGTTAAAGAGACAAAAAGGGTAAATGGCTAAATCAGTTGCATCTTTGGATGTTCTTTGCGGGCGGCTGAGACGCCCTACATGGTTGTGGTTTATCGTTTACTAAAATGAACTCTTGAGTAGTTCTTTACTGTTTTTCCGAGAGCTGCCTTTTTTGTTCGTGCTCAATCGTGCACTGTCTTTTTTTAACATTGGTTGACTTACTTTGGAGCTTTGTTTCATGATGCTTGCTTGCGTTGTTGTGGCCCCCTTTGCTTTTGAGGAGTTTGTTGCCTTTTTTTCGTGTTCTGCTCCTTGCTGTGTTCGTATCAGAACTCCTTCTGCGTCTCCGACGTTGCGATGGATTCTTTCTTCTTCTGATGTCGCGCTAGTAGCGTCACCCATGGTCCGGCCTTGCCTAGTGTTTTTTCGCTGTTGCTGTCGAACGCCGGCTCCCTGTCGTTCATCTCTGCTTCATTATTTGTTATTCCTTTTCTGGAGTTCGTTCGGTCAACTTCCATAACGCTAGGTTGCGATTAAGATTGAAGAGAGAAAAAACATTTAAAAAAGGCGTTGTAGGACAGCCCGGCGTGCACGTGGATCTCGAGGCGCGAGGTGCGTGGCCTCAGGCAGTAGGCCTCGGCTATCGTGAGTAGGTTTAGCTGGGCACGGCCGTCACCTTGCAAGTTTCACGATTATTTCTTGCGTGAAGAATAGAGACACGTCGGTGTGCGTGGTCTGTACGAATGGCGTTTCTTGAGCTGAGTCGAATACTGCGGACAGTCAAGCGTTGTGAGGGAGTGGTCCGCACAAATTGCAAGCTGAATTGGGAGCACATGTAGAGCAAGTCTGCTCGGTTGGCCCTCTTCTTCTTGTTCCCGATAGCGTAGAAGGAACATTTTTTGAAGGCGATTGAAGTAATGTTGAATTCATCCTCGATTTCGAATACTGTCATGATGACACTTGGTCAGCTTTCTGTTCATATACGCGACAATGTCGTAATAGAGGCCGTCCTGAAAAAATTCCTGCGAAACTTAGATTGATCCAGAGCAGGTAAGCAAGCAGTGAATGGTATTCAGGTCCTGTAGAGCGACTGCGAAAGCCCCTTACCAGGGAGGAGCCTCCGCGGGCCACTTCCACGGCGGGACAGGCTCGCCGTGCCTGACCGCCACGCCGCAGGCGCTCTCCACGGCCCGTTGCTGAGCGGCGAGGTTGAAGCTCTTGAGCCCCTCCTCCCACTCTTCTTCGGTGGTGAGGAGATCGTGGTCCCATAACGAGACACACCGTCAGAGCATGTGTTCGAAATTACAGAAGGGTCCGCAATCCTGAATCGAACTCGAACGAGTTCGTGTATCTGCTGACCTTGGCTAGGCTGAGATAGGACATGGTCTGCAACATGCGAAGGGTGGAGGACTGAGGCCTGGAGAGCTTGGCGTAGGGCGGGGGTAGACCATCCTGCCGAGCTGATACTGCTTTGTAATCTGGTTGAACGTGTGGAGCGAGTGCCTGTGGAGCCCCGCTCGCCACTCGAAAATTTGCGCGGACCTGTGCATTGCCCCCCCCCCCCTCCCATCGGAGGGTGAGGGCCACCGCGACCTGTTCCGCCACTGCAGGGGACGAGCCCCGCACCGACCCGGCGTTAAGGAGGTTATCCTTCTGATCTACCCTAGTCATCAGGAACTGGTCGGACGAACCCTAGTGGGGGCATCGAAGAACGCGACCGATCGTGCATCGCTGCCGACGGATCCGCGAAGTGCGACCGCCTTAGCCCTGCGTATGCCAACATTGTTTTGCGGGTGCACGTTTCGCCGGAGCGGTGAGGCTGTGACATCCTGCCGCGTCCCTGCGTCAGCGCACACCGCATTTGCCTTACGGCCGTGGGATCCCCGTCCAGTGCCTCCAGGATCCGCCTCCCTGCAGGCGAGGAAGAGAGCTTGATAACCTGGGCCGTCTGTTGTGCATTGGTAACCTCGTCGATGGTGTTGTGGACACCCAGCTGGCGCCCATGTGGATAACGACCACCTTTTTGATGCTCTTGGACATCTACGCTTCGAACTTTGCCCTCTCGTATTCGTGCCAGCGATGCGCGGTGGCCACGTACGTAATGCGACTCATCAGGAAGGCGTGCTACAACCTAAGCAGGTTGTCCTTCCGCAGCCGTCCGTGACTGTTGGAAACCCTAGTTATGAGCCTGACCATGTTGTCCGTTTTGGTGGCGATACGAGCAATCTTTTGTCCGTTACTACCGTTTGCCTCGATCGGCATACCTAGTACGCGGATGAGCTCCACCCTGCGAGTAGTCTGCCCGATGATCGGGCAAATGGAGATGTCGACCATACCGAGAGGGACCCTTTGGATATGCACCTCCTTCTGGTAGGTCGATACAAAAGGAGTTTGGATTTCGACTGGGAGAACCGGAGCCCAATGCCCGCCAACAATTCCATCGTGTAGCTCAGGGCCACCTGTACCGATTGCTCGGCTCTGCCATCACTAGCGCCTTGGCACCACACCACGATGTCGTCAACGTAAAGAGTGTGATTAACGGCGCCCAACACAGAGAGATGCGCGGAGAGGCCGCGCATAGCGACATTGAAGAGAAGTTTCGAGATGACCGAATCGTGAGGGGTGCCCCTCGCCCCCAGCTCGAAAGGACTGGACGTTACCTCGCCCACTTTAAGAATGGCGCGCCAGCCCCAAAGGAACGAAATGACTGAACCGTGAAGTTCGGACCCAAGGCCCGTGTCCGATCCGGAATCGGGGATGTGCCTATGCGAAAAGCTATCAAAGGATTTTCAAAATCCAGCGATCGGATGCACCTCACGTATCTGTTGTGTCTATAGATGACGTGGTGTTTAATGAGTTTGATAACGTCCTGAGCTGACAGGGACGAGCGAAAGCCATCCACGTTGTAGGTAGAGTGTTCGCGTTCCTCGATGTAGCTAGATATCCGGTCGTGAATGATATGTTCCGCGACCTTTCCACACGCGCGAGGTGAGGTAGATTGGGCAGATATTGTTTAAGCATGAGTGTTCGACCTGGCTTTGGTATGAAAACTACCGATGCGAGCTTCCAAACGTTCTGCATGTCACATGAGCACCGCACGCGATTGATCTCGCCCATACACGTTGCGATGGCCTCTTCATCTAAATCGCAAAATGCATTCCGGCCACGCGGCTGATCGGCCGTTAAAAATAAAAAGCGCTTTCCTGATCTCGTTTTTGGAGAACGAAGCACCCAGACCCTCCCTTTGGAGGCCGCGGTAGCGGGTGTAATCCTCGTCGCCCGAGAGGCCTGGGCGTAGACATCTGTCGGCCAACGACGGGATAATGTCCTCCGCCGTGGAGCCCTCCCGTTTGGCTTCGTGCAAAACCATATCCATAGCTAGTCTCTTTTTATACAATTTTTTGGAGACCAATTCGTCTAGGTGCTGCTTGAAAAAGTTAACCTTGCCTCAAGTGCTCATTTGCCCGTCGACGGAATCACAAATCCCGTACCACTGTGGCTTAGCGAGCGCGCGACCGTGTTCCTCATGGGTGCGATTGAGTTCGGCTATTCTCTTACGGAGACTACGATTGAGCCGTTGCCCCTTCCACCTGACCAAGAGAGCAGCCTTGGCCTCGAGGAGGTGGGCGAGACGACTGTTCATCCTGCCCACCTTGTTGTCCGTGCAAACCATCTTGGTGGCGGACGCGACACCCCTCTTCAATTGCAATCAGTATTTGTTAATGTCTGTGTGGTCCGCCGAGTTCGAATCCTAGTTTTGCGAAAGAGGTGCCGATCCGTATCAAATAAAAATAAATTTTTGAAGTATAGCATAGCAGACATCGCCCCCTCTTTGGTTATGAAACAATAAAATTGCTTCGGAGCGATCAAATCACACTGACTCAGCAGACATATTACAATTGCTATGAAGCGATGATTTCTTGAAGCTGTTACTTAAATGCACTAAATGGAAATGCGTTGTGTACAGTTATCTTAATTGTTTTATTCGTCAACTATGCAACTCTTATTCACAAGCAATGTTTATGCATATTACACCTAACAAGTTAATTGTTATGCAGTGTTGATACTTTGTGCTACACGGTAACCACTGCCAAGTGAACGGAAACCCAGATAAAAACAGCTATTCATGCGAAGACACCGTATGAGATGTGGACGCACTTATGTCACGAAAGTGAATGTGATGCTTCTCGAGAGGAGCAGGGTATGGAGAGACGTATGCTGATCTAGAGTGTGAAAGACAGGGGTATGGTAGACCATTATTTTCCTCTTTCGTTCCTGCGTCGATCACTTAGTCGGAACTGCCACGTGCACACGCTATAGGGCGAATGTGGTCTCGCGGTGACGTGCTACGCTACGTGGCACGCGTGCTTATTCGACAAGACAACAACCATGGTCACGAAAGAGTGCGAGTGATTTCTATGAACGTTTTTGTCGAAAATAGCAAGGGACTTCAAGACCGCCACAATTGCATCCGCCACCCATGCATCAATTCTGTCATTCCTAAAACAAAATTTTTGGGGCTTTAATTGCCAAAACAACAATATAATTACGAGGCATGCCGAAGCGGGAGACTCCTGTTCAGTTGTGACGGCTTGGGGCTCGTCAATTTCTGCACAACACACAGTACACAGACGTTTTTGCATTAAGCTCCAGCTGAAATGTGGCCGCCGTGGTGAGGATTTTATCCCGCACCCTCAGGCATGGCTGCCAAATGCGACAGCTACTGAATGCGGCAATTGAAGTATCATAGACAACACGCGTAAATGCTGCATCTACATCGGCACGAAGATATTGGTAGCATCTAACCTGCTCGTGTCCTATAAATTATTCCTAAGCGGCATTTTTTTAACTCCTAATCGGCATGTCTCTTGTTTGTACACTTATCGTGCTGGAGTAAGGGATTGTATCTATTCACGGTATTGCATTTCGTCTGAACTAATGTGTTTAGCTTCCTAGACCTCAAGAAAGGTGGTTTAGATACAAGTTGCCCTACCGTGGTATACGAAAAACAGGCAGAGACTACTGGAGAAAAGCATACCTGCCCGGGCGTTAGTAGAGGATGCGTTTAACGTTACGTACCTAAATCCTTCAAGTCTTCTGCCTTGCACAGAATATCTTTCCTTTAATGAACGTTTATTCTTTCTTAAGTTATTTGCTGATTTACAGAAGAATATATAGTCCACCATTGTGAGTTTTCTGTTGAAGTGAATATGCATCGTATAGACAAGACACAAGCTTTCAATACGCAATTGGCTCAGAGCTTGACCGTCAAAATAGAACGTGCTGATATGATCATTAAATCTTGAAGTTCAATGTCTCAATGTACATTCCTTTTTGTTTAGCGCACTAAAAACTAGATAGCCAATAATCATCATGGGATTAA
Organism: Dermacentor andersoni; assembly: GCF_023375885.2. NCBI lineage: Eukaryota > Metazoa > Arthropoda > Arachnida > Ixodida > Ixodidae > Dermacentor > Dermacentor andersoni. The sequence continues at coordinate 82,884,469 of NC_092816.1, forward strand.
AGAATGGTTATGACGGCTGAAGTCAGCTCACTTAGGAGACGCGTAGAACTACATAAATTGGATGTAACATGTGAGCACGATTGTAAGCAAGGATTCTTGTCCTCTCTATATAATACAAAAACATTAAACAAGGCCGCTGTGGTGTTTCAAAGATCAGAAGAAATCTTCAATATACCTGTGCATCGGAGGGAACCTTTACACAGGTGCGTGAGTAAACACTTTATTGGAAAACAATGTATTGATCGGTGACCTTCTGTCTAGGCAGCCACGAGCCCCTGGGCCCCTGCGGCTTCTTGAGCTCTGTTGATAACCTTGGCCTGAAGGTCAGGGTAGGAGCTGAGCAACATGGCCTCCCACTGCTCAGTACTACAAATGTTCCATGATACGTAAGATTTTTCATTTGGCACAACGACATAATGTGGAACAGATCCGCTTTTTTTTACAATGCTTACATGTATTATGGTATTGCTCCATGCAGTATTAACTATAGGCTACGGGGCTGAGGTAGGTGCTTGTCTGAAGTCGCCTTGAAGTTACTTCTTGTTGCTTGTTACGCGATTGGTCTGCTTGCGGGTACACTGCCCTGAATAACACGTAGTGCTGAGTTATCTGGTAGCTGACTATGCGATCTCTCTCTGATCAGTAGATGACCCGTTCAGCTGACTGGTTCGCGTCGTAAATTACGTTGGATGGCCATTTTTCCAAGTATGTGGTTTCGGTGTGTTCTCTCCCGTTTCTCATGTCTCGAGAGCTGCCGCGGTTAGTATGTCTCACTACGAATTTTCCCTTTCCTGATTTTACTGAGTGGGCGTGTGGCGGCTGTGACGTAATGATGGCTGCCTCCATTAGTTGCTGTATTTTCCCGTTTGGCGAATTCTTTGTTTTTGATTAATGTTAGGTCGGGTGATGTGGTGCGAGAGATGCTGTGAGCTACTCGGGTGGCGCCTTCCGGGTATGTGAGGAGGGTCAAGCCTAGTTCTAGGGAGGTTGTCCATAGGCTGGTTAATTTCTTGACTCAAGGCTGATAGCCCCGTGCCAAGAGCGGAGCATTGAGGTCGCCTTCTACAATTACCTGCGAGGTTCTGGCACAATGCTGCGCGCTTACGATAAGTTGGGAGGCATCTATGCCCCACCTCTTTGGAAACTTGTAGGCGTTTAGGACGTATACAGGTGGGTAAGCTTTTTTCTGAGGAGGATTTCTGCGTAGTTGTAGGATATATCCTCATCCGGAGTTCTATAGTGTTAACGGTGAGGTTTCTACGTATCATGAATGGCTTGGAGCGATTAACACCCTCAACCACCTTCGCATTGAAGGTTGTGTAGCCAAAACGTTTGGCGTTTGCGTCTATCCTTCTAGCGCGATAACATTCGATTTGAGCTTATAGTGATTGATCATATATGCGAAATCACCTCTTTTATTTCGGAAGCCACTGCCGTTCCATTGCCAGAGGACGAGTTGGTGACTGGCCAACATGAATACCTAGGGGCTTCCGCAAGTGTACCAGTGGAAGATGTACTTAAGCATATGAAAAGAAGCCAAATGATAGAATGAAGCACGTGTATTTTAATGCTCCGTTCTGGTATATTGCCTATCAGAACTGTTATAGACGATAGTGATTCCTTTTTTTCACTGTGGGGTCAAATTTCTTCATTTGTAGCTATTGATAATGTATTTTGAGATTGTCAAGAAGGAGTTTCTTTTCGGGATGTGCAAACAAAGAGTTTGACCCGCAATGGTTGCTTAGTGGCTACAGCGTTAGGTTGCTAAGCATGAGGTTGTGGGATCAAATTCCTGCCGTGGCGGCAACATTTCGGTGGGGCGAAATACAAAAACGCCCGTGGACCAGGCATTGGTTGCACGTTAACGATGATGATGATGTGTGGTGTTTAATGGCGCAAGGGCTAGGTATGGCCAAAGAGCGCCATGACAAGTGGTAATGTTGAAGTCTTATGGATGGCGTGCACAATAAATTCCTCATGGTAGATGTGACATGGCTGTAAAAGGACCTAAAGCCTGTAGCTGTAAGTGAAGTAGAACATAAAGGTGTTAAAATAATGACGGTGACTAGGATGTGATGTGGCCTATGGCAATGGGCTTTCGTTAAAACAGGATGCAATAAAACATGACACTGACACCAGAGTTTCAAGAGAGCCCTGAATGCAGGGCTGTTAGTCTTGTGCTAAAAGTTGCCTGGCCAAATGATTTTCAGGGTGTCGGTTTCGGCTAAAAAATGTAAGACTGTCTGCAGATTAAAAAGTGGTTCATCGCTCAGAAAAAAATGCAGGGTGAAGGGGTATATTCTCGCGACATGCAGAAGGGAAATACTTTTTCCTCTCTGTTTCTATTGCAGGGCACTGAATAAGAACAAGGAAGACTGTGAGAATATTGCCGCACTTAACAAAAGATGGAGGATCGCCCCCAGTCAAGAGATGACAGTGGGTACTGTATGTGTGGCCTATCCTTAATCGGCAAAGAAGTACTTCCTTGTACCTTGCTATTTTCCCATTTATGCAGTTCCCCAGTTTTGGTTTTATTATGTGAAGCTTATTCATTGCTTGTTTACCGCACTCGCCTTGCCAATGATTCCTCAATTTACGGCGTATAAAAGGCTTTAGGCCTGTGGCAGGGATGGGGATATAGGAATCTGCATCGCTAAAAATTACTGACGTAGCGCTTTAGGCAGCAGCTTCGTTGCCATTTATGCCTTTGTGACCAGGTACCCAGCATATGACAACCACTTGATTGCACATATATAGGGAGCACAACAGACTGTACAGCTCACTAAAAACGAGTTCTTATATTTTCTTGGACTAAGTAGGGCTCTGACTACACTTATTGAATCGGTAAACACAATAGCCCTAGCTAGTTTAGTGAGCCTTATGTTTTGAATAGCCCATAGTATAGCGTAGGCTTCCGCTGTAAAGATGCTTGTGTGTGGATTTAGTGCCCCGGTTACTGAAAACGAAGGTCCCAGAGCTGCGTACGCAACTCCTATAGAGGACTTGGAAGCGTCTGTATAGTATTCTGTACAGGAATACTTCTCCTGAAGTTCACGAAAACGGAATTGAATATGTGCTTCTGGCGCCCTTTTAGATATTTCTACGAACGAGACGTCGCATTCAATGGTCTGCCATTCCCATTGTGGGAGCAGGCGAGCGGGTGCCATTAGGACATTCTCTGGGACTAAGACACCTGTTTCTTCTCCCAGTGTTATCAAACGGAGGTTCAACGGAGCTCTAATAGCTGGGCAGTTACGAAATAACCTGGCTGTAGACACTTCACGAATAGGTGAGTGACATGGATGCTGCACGTCTGATTTAACCTTGAGAGCATAGGAAAAAGTTTAATATGGCCTTTGGAGATGTAATGACCATTCATTACACTCCACATACAGGCTTTCTAAGGGACTTGTCCTAAAAGCACCTGTAGCCAGGCGTATACCCAAGTGGTGAATGGGACCTAGCACATTTAAAGCAATAAGCGTAGCAGAGCTATATACTATTGCTCCATAATCAAGGCGGGACCGTATAAGGCTTTTGCAGAGGCTCAAAAGGCATCTTCTGTCACTTCCTCAAGATGTGCGGGGCAATAGCTTTAGTAAATTTATTGTCTTCAGACATCTCGCTCTCAGAAACCTAAGGTGAGGAACTAATGTTAGTTTCGAGTCTAAAATGTTTCCTCAAAATTTATGTTCGCGGCTGACAGATAGCGGCTGTCCATTAGGATGGAGAATAGGGTCAGGTAACACACCTCTCTTTTTAGAGAATAGAACGCGCGTGCTTTTTGGTCGGTTTAACTTAAATTCATTCTCGTCAGCCCACTTAGATATTTTGTTTAGGCCAAGCTGTACATGTCGCTCACAGATAGAAATATTGCATGATTTAAGTCCTATCTGAATGTCATCCACATACACTGAATAAAACATTGTTCGTAGTATGACCCTATAGAGCGAATTCATTTTTACGATGAATTGCGTGCAGCTCAGCACACCACCTTGCGGCACACCTGCTTCCTGCGTAAATTGACGAGATAACACTTTACCAACCCTCACACGGAATGTACGATTAGAGAGGTAGATTTGAATCAGGTTCAAGAGATTGCCTCTGACACCCATATCAGCCAGATCACGAAGAATTCCAAAACGCCAGGTTGTGTCGTATGCCTTTTCCATATCTAAAAATATCGGTAATAAAACTGCTTGTGCACGAACGCATCTAGGATATTCGCCTGCATGCGGACAAGGTGATCTGACGTACATCTATCCTCCATAAAACCCCACTGGAAGGGGTGCAGTATTTTCTTGCTTTTTAAGATAGTGAATTAGGGGTCTGTTTACCATTTTCTCAAAGAGTTTGCATAGGCAGCTTGTCAGGGCTATAGGTCTATAGCTGCTGACCGAAGTTGGATCCTTGCCCTCTTTGACAATAGGCATTACGACTGCTTGCTTCCAGGCAGATGGAGTATAACTGGCAGAGAATATGGAATTAAAAAGTGATAGTATTGTTTTGTGTGTTTCAGCGTGCAGGAATTCCATCATCTCTTGAACTATTCGATCACCTCCAGGAGCTGATTTATTCCAACAGTTCGGTGCAGCCTGAAATTCCATCATATTAAATGGTCGGTTGTAAGGTTCATTTTTATTTCCTTTCTGATTCAGAGGCTGTCGTTGCGCTTGTCGCTGATATCTTAGAAATGTATCGGAGTAATGGGATGAACTCGAGATGTACTGAAAATGTGCCCCAAGCGAATCAGCTTGGCCCTGAATAGTGTCTCCTTGTGTGTTTACTAAAGGTAGAGGATCAGTTTCATGGCCTTTTATTTTGTTGACCCTACTCCAGGCTTTCCGTTCGTCTGTATATGAATTCGTGCTACTTATGTATTTTTGCCAAGTTTCCCGTTTGGCCCCGCCGGCGTGTTCTTCTATCTAGTGGCATTATTTTCTTAAAATTGAACAGAGTAGGAGAGAAAGCCGAAGATTGGAGAGGAGGACAGGAAAAGGCGACTGCCGATTTCCTCCAGGAGGGTCAGTCTGGAGGTGCCGTCTATGTGAAGCCGAGGCCGAAGAGGTGTGTTGTCTCCGCCCGGGGGCCTTAATGGTCCAAACACCCAGCATCGGCTCAACCCCCACGATTCCCGTTTCCTCAGATACGGCTAAGCCGTGCACGGCTACACGTGGGAGGGGGCAACCCTCGTGTGCTGGGGTACGTGGTGTCACATCACACCAAACGCCTGCTGACGCAGACTCCCCTGTGGGGTTTCACGTTAACGAACTCCAGGTGGTCGAATAAATCGGGAGCCCCCAACTTCGGTGTGCCTCATAATCACATTGTGGTTTTGGCGCGTCAAACCCGAACAATTCATATCTTTGCGCACAAGCGTAACTGACCAGCTTTTCAAATTGGAGACATTTGAGGCCGTGAAGCATTCTACACGGCACTAAAGTTCTTTATTCTATCACTTATGTTTCTCTAGCTTTGCCTTACGTTATTTAAAAAGCTATTTCTCGGAATATTGAGGATGACAGCCCAAAAACAAATCTCATGAAAAGAAATACAAACAGCGCATGCCTCTGATGTTAAATATTCTCAGGCGGAAATAAGAAAAGTACGACAACTAGTAAAGTAAAACGTCTCTGTAATCATTAAGAAAGATCTTTTGTTATATCCACGCGGTGTTAGACTTGTATATTGAAAAATTCAGGGCCAGGTGGGATGAGACGGTGTCCTCCCAAAAGACGGTGTCCTCCCAAGCTCCGACAAGCTCCGTGCCGATGCAGGCTTCCCAACGCCCAGGTCTATCAGAACCCTCAGAAGCTTTATTGGCTTATTTTCCTATTTTCGTCGCTTCGTACGCCATTTCGCCTTCACCAAGGCGCCCTTGACAAGTTCACTGTCCGCCAGTAACGGCATAGCAGCGTGGTCACCCGAATGTGATGCAGCATTTAAGCAGTGTCACCACTTGTTAACCTCACCCTCATGCTCCCACGGAAGTTCATACTGACGCCAGCGGAGTTGGCCTTGGTGCGGTTTTAGCGCAACGGAAAGCTGGCTATAATGAATACGCCGTCGCTCATACGAGCGGTACTCTAAACAAAGTAGAATTAAATTACTCAGTCACAGAAACGGAGTGCCAGGCGATCACCTGGGCACTAAGCAAGTTTCGACCATGCCTTTACGGCTGCTCTTTCGGCGTAGTTGCTGATCATCACGCCCTTTGTTGGCTTGCTTCCTTGAAAGACCCGTCGGGACGCTTGAGACGTTGGGCGGTTAGCTTGCAGGAGTACCACATCCGCGTCATGTGCCGTTGCGGTCGCAAGCAATCCGACGCTGATGCCCTCTCCCGCTCCCCACTGACGCCTGATTTGGCGTCTTTGTCCGCTTCCTCGTCCACCCTGTCATCGTTGGCCATCACTGACACGCTCAGAGAGCCGCGCAAGGACCCAATACTTGTAATGTTACTTGACTACCTTGCAGCTCCGCCTGATGTCCCTTCGACACGAGCACTGCGTCGCCAAGCAACCTACTTTTCCGTGGGGGGCAACATGCCATATTGCTGAAACTATATGTCCGATGGTCAGAAATAGCTACTTCCTACACCTCGTCATATGCGCTCTGATATTTGCGCGCCTTTTCACGCTGATGCCCAAAGCGCTCATGCCGGCGTCCACAAAGCTTCCGCAAGGTACAAGCTACGCTACAAGAAGAAACGGCGAAGCAGCGTGAAGCACCGTGTTAAAGGGTACCAGTGCCAACAGAGCGAGCTGAGCGTTGGCGAAACTGCTGGACGGAGGCTAACCTTCTTCACCCTCGGCCACAGCAGCGAAATAGCCATCTTGGCGACCTAGGAAGAGGGGTTTGTTGCAGGTATTGAGACGCGTCACGTGGACGAGGTACGTCCGCTCCAGCGTCTTGTCCTGTGATGAAGAAAGTGGCTCAATGAGAACATGAGAACATTCACCGGGGAAGTTCGCTCTAAGACTCACTAAGGTCCTTTGTACTTTGGAATGAGTTAGGAGGAAAGCTCAGGAGTTTAGTAAGGCGCAGCCAGCCACACAAGAGAACCTGGGCCATAGAAGGGAATTAGAAGTGAGTTGCCGGGGTTTTCTTTCAGGTATTATTCTCGTGATGTAAATGTATGCGCGAGCCATAACACTCTTCGGCTTATCATGCAGCATTCGACACAGGTGGGCACGTATGTAAAGACCCATTTATGTAAATCCTCATACCATATGATGTCTTAGACCGCCGAAATGCGAAGATGTACTTTTTCAGATAATGCGAGTTATCGGGTTCCGCAATTTAAGAAAACTCGCATCTTAGATCTGACTGCTGCACCAACTGTATCTTCACATTAGTCCGTCGACGCTTGCCTCAGTAGGTGGAACAGTAGACTCTTAAGACTTTTGCACGTGCTAGATACGTTTTGTAGCCGCACAACTAACTCCACCCTGTAGACATAGCTGTGCGTGAAGCATGACGCGGATATTTCACCTCCGCTCATGGTTTGAAGACCTTTCGAGGAATGCTGTCGTTACCCGTCCAACTCACGGCTCATGCACACTGTGGTGTACTGTCGAAAAAATAATTTTCAGTTTGTCGAGGCATCGTTGAATTTATTGCCCATAGAAGTCGAAAGTAATAACCACTATGGGCGATTGGTCACGAATTGGATGAATTAATTTAGTAATAACGACGATCAAATTAAAAGGTCCGCTTACAACTCAAAGCTCGCTGGTGGGCTAGATCGTTATGATTCATCGGGAACGAATAACACCTGCTGAATAAGGAACAACAACACTAGGAAATGACTAGGAGGAGAAGGCTACTCACAAATGCACTGTTCAGAAGGCGGCATAAAAAGTAATTGTTATTAGAAGGCGAATTTAGGCGCTGCAATAAACGCAACAGTAGTAGCGAGAAGCAATAGTCATCATTTGAAACGCACACAATAGGACAAGATAAATGTGTACCAAGGCATTCGCTGCCCTCTATAACCAATTCCTGGAGTACGGAGCAAGCATCCATGTGGCCGAATCTCAGATTTGTGGTTCCGAAAGTGCAGGATTCTGTTTAGCTACAAGAAATATTCAAAAAATGCCTGCGACAAATGGCACGATTTTTAATCCTTCATCTAAACTTATCAATAAGGTGGCCATTACTTCTACAAAAAAATCAAAGCGCCTGTTCGAATAATACAATATACAGGCTAAATGATCTTTTAATAATAATTTTAATTTTAATAATAATAATAATTGACTTCTTAATAATTACTTTACGGCACATAATTTAGCCTTACATCCTATAAACTCGCATTATGTGCTTACATTCACTAAACGCTATCACGCGTTGATACTATATTTTTGTCCCGACCATGAGATTTTTTAATAAAATTAGAACATAGGAAAGTAAAGCTCGGTGTTGTCTAATCGTCAATAGAGCTTAATTTCTATCATTTCTAGTGAGCAGCAGATCTTACACGGTGCGTTGACATTTAGAGCGCCAGTATATATGCCAAAGTACGAAATATCATTATTGTATCTTTAATGAAAGGTCTTTGAAGAGAGATTTTTGTCCAGAAACATTTACAATCCCCCTATGACCCTTTTATTCTTATAGATATGTTGTACGTTTTCCTACGTGCTCTTTTCTTTCAATATGACAATCCGCGTTTTATTGTTTCTGTCGAGGGTCAGAACCGTAAGAGCGGCGATCCGAAAAGAATATCTTCCGTCGAAGTCCACCTCGTGGTGATTGTCGATGGTAATGCTATTAGAATTCAAATAGTATAGCGGTACGCGGTATTTCTTATTACACTTTTATACATACATTTGGTATTGGCCCTTGTGGGAGTTCCATTAATTTGTACAGAAGCGACAGACATCCTTCCGAAGGCTACGATACTCGGCCGCCTGAGTCGGCCATGAACGTAACGGCAAAACAACTTTATGAAATGAATTATGGAGTTTTACGTTCGAAAACCACAATCTGACTGTGAGGCACGCCGTAGTAGGGGACTGCGGAAATATTGACCAACTGGGGTTCGTTGACGTGCACCTAAATTTCAGTTAACGGGTGTTTTAGCATTTTGCCCCTATCGAAATGCGGCCTCCATGGCTGCGATTGACAGTGGGATGATGACAATAGCGCCGTGACAGGAATACAATAATGAAGGAATGACGTCGGTTAACCTTCGGAGGCGGTATTACGACGATGGCATAAGGATAATAGTAGAGCGATTCGGAAATGATGACGATGGCAAACGACGACAAGTTGACGATGGTGGCATGCTTGCAACATTACGCCTATGATTGTAAAACGACGATGCAGTGCCGATGACTGTATGCGACGATGCTGTGATGACGACGCTAAGACGAAAATAGAATGAGCAAGTTAGAATGACGACTATGAGACGACCACGACGGCGTCACGAAGATGGTACGGCAACAAATCAACGACGGAGACCTTCTACCAAGGGAGCAATGAAAATTAAGACATCATGATTGCAACAGAATGACAAAAAAGATGTGGTTGATGGAAAGACTAAGTAGATATAGCAACGATATTGTGTCTTCAATTAGATAATCTTTCTCAAATGATAATGAAAAAACGACAGCGACATGATGATGGCATGACGAGGTTGAGATGAAGGCTTTTGCATGAAGATGATGGCGTTACGACGGCGGCATGGCAATAACTGTATTTCGACGATGGTGTGGAGGCCATGGAATGAAATTCATAGGATCATGTAGCTCGAACGACGACAGTGGTATGACAACGAATGCATGACCACGAGTGATGACGACGTCTCAGTGAAGACGACGGCATGACAATGACATTATAATGACGACGGAATGAAACAGCATTATTAAGGTAGAATGAAGACGAGGTAGAAGGTCGATGGCACGATGACTGTGCTATCAAGACGATGGCATGACCACACTAGTATGCTTCTGAAATGATGACAATGGCATGAGGACACCATGACGACAATGGCTTGACGACAAAAGGATGATAACGATGACTCGAATACGATAGCGTCAATATGACAGTATCACGAGAGTCAAATGACGATGCGAGAATAATAACAATGGAGCGACCACAACAGCGTGACAACGAGGCGCTCACGCCTAATGGCCCAGCTAGAAGACCGTTCAGATCACAGGGTCGGGTACGAGGCTTGATAGATAGACTGAAAGCGCCTGAAAAAGGTACGCAATACTAGTTGCATTTAAAATGTGCTGCGCAGCATTATATATGCCTGAAATAGCAGTGGAATAACGAAAGAAAATGCTTACGATCTCAAGAACCATTCGATAGCTGCAATGCTGAAAGCCTGTGCTGTAGGGCGTAAAGCAAATGAGGAGTGACTGAAGTGGCCGAAAGCGACATAGGTACCTTGCCGGCATATGTCGTACCTGGTAGTATCCATTCATTTAGCGAAATCTTATAGATGGGCAATTTTAATCACACAATATGCGGAGAGTGGCCCCCAGATATAAGGCAAACCGAGACCATTATTGCAGGTGTTTTTTCAAAATTTCATTTCTCAAAGAGAGAGCGCCGGAGAATTATCTAAACGGGAAAGAAAACATTAAGCAAAAGGTTCCTTTCTTAATCAGAATAATCGGCGTCGGCCTTTAAGGCAACACATGCAGCGTGAAAAAAACGCTCAAAACTTTTGCCGAGTGCAGTGACCCACGTAATTAGTCAAATATAAAGATGAAGAAAATGTTTCAGTCTGTCTTTTCTCCAACAAAGTTTGGACAATGGGGATTTTGTGAATACCTCTTTTTAATAAGTCAAATTTATGCTATCTAGCAATGTGCATTTTAAGCAGCGTTGTCTGTTCCGCAGTCAACTTCGAAACCATTGCAGCTATTTTTGATAAAACGGTTAGAAATATATAAAGATACAGTTGTGATGGTTTGTTGCTCTTCTGGATAATGAAATCGCTTGTGACCGCCAGGTTAAGTTGTTTTGACATCGCGTATCGTGGTATTACTTTGATGGCGCCCATGACGGAATTTGCTTTCGTGACATTAAAGATGCACACGGAATGCCAACGAGAATGTCGCGGATAGCGTATTACCTAACGCCCGGCCTGGGTATCCTTTGTTCGCCGGTGGGATCACTCATGTGTGAGATCTCTGGCTCACCAAGCCTAAATGGCGAACCTCTAGTAATAAATAGGACCTTTAACTGCTTAGCTGTTTGCTGATTATGTTTAAAATCAAACGCTAGCTGCAGATGTCCCGGCTAGTTTTGAAATGTTGATAAGTTGCTTTCGCGAGAAGATTACAAAGAAATGGCCGCTAAATGGCAAGGTGTCTGAAATTTGTATAGATGAACAAGTAAATTCGCAGCTGCTCATAATATTTTGGAACTGAATATAAAATACGCGAATTTTAAGTGAACCGCAACAGCGACCACAGTGCGGAAGCGCACAAAAGAAGAAATTGTCAGGAAAATAATAAAAGTCATCTGATATAGAGCTTTGCAAGAATGCCAGCAACTTGTGTTGGTATGTGATTTTAATTAAGGTGTGTAATAAAACGGTACAATTTTATGTACTATTCCATAAGCACGACTGTGTCCATAGGCAATATTCATTCACTGACTAAACAGGGTATCCCACCACGTAGCTTGAGCCAAAAATAAAACATACAAATGCCATGTAGCTGGACGGAACCCAGATAATGTTGGTGGACATCGCTTCCCTGTGTCCCTGTATATGCACATATATATATATATATATATATATATATATATATATATATATATATATATATATATATATATATATATATATATATATATATATATATATATATAAGGTTCTATACTCTTGTTCTATACTATACAGTTCTATACTGTATATATGCGGATCTATACTGTTGCAGGGCGAAAATGAGACACACACTTGTGTACGACCTTGTGGTTTGCCGGGCCTTGCGATGCGCGGAATTTGAGTGTCCGTAGATTGAGCACTGTTGTTACCTCGATGAGGATAGGTTTGGCTTTCTTCATCCTATGACAATGTTGAATGTCGGCATAGCGCAATAAAAGATAATTACTTGGTGATTTACGATAACAGCCGTCCTAATCGTTGTCGGCATTTAAAAAAAACGACGCGCACATGGTGTGGTGAAACGGTAACAAAGATTCGGCCTCTAAACTGCTGTCACAAAAAAAAAGAAGAGAAAGATTAACCTTGTTACTGTTCCGGCCATAGGATATCAGTAAGATTTATTAAATTATGGGATTTAACGTGCCAAAACCACTTTCTGGTTATGAGGCACACCGTAGTGGAGGACGTCGGCAATTTGGACCACCTGGGGTTCTTTAACGTGCACCTAAATCTAAGTACACGCGTGCTTACGCATTTCGGCTGCATCAAAATGCGGCCACTGCGACCTGGATTCGATCCCGCGACCTCGTGCTCAGCAGCCCATCACCATAGCCACTGAGCAACCACGGCGGGTAGCAGGATTTATTCGAAGGCGATTTAAGCAATTGAAGCAACGCTGAATTAAGCAATGCATGCTCACTGACCTGGATAGGCAAAGCAGAAGGGTGGGTCTGAAAAATAATCTGCAGAAAACTAAAGTAATGTTTAACAGTCTCGGAAGAGAACAGCAGTTTACGATAGGTAGTGAGGCACTGGAAGTGGCAAGGGAATACATCTACTTAGGACAGTTAATGACCGCATATCCGTATCATGCGACTTCCATAATGAGAAGAATAAGAACGGGCTGGGGTGCGTTTGGCAGGCATTCTCAGATCATGAACAGCAGGTTGCCATTATCCCTCAAGAGAAAAGTGTACGACAGCTGTGTCTTACTTCTACTCACGTACGGGGCAGAAACCTGCTGGCTTACGAAGAGGGTTCTACTTGAATTGAGGACGAAGCAATGAGCTATAGAAAGAAGAATGATAGGCGTAGCGTTAAGGGATAAGAAACGAGCTGATTGGGTGAGGGAACAAATGCGAGTTAATGACATCTTAGTTGAAATGAAGAAAAAGAAATGGCCATGGGCAGGACATGTAATGAGGAGGGAAGATAACTGATGGTCATTATGGGTTACGGACTAGATTCCAAGGGAAGGGAAGCGTAGCAGGGGGCGGCGGAAAGTTAGGTGGGCGGACGAGATTAAGAAGTTAGCAGGGACAACATGGGCACGAATAGCACATGACCGGGGTAGTTGGAGAAGTATGGGAGAGGCCTTTGCCCGGCAGTGGGCGTAACTAGGCTGCTGCTGCTGATGATGAATGTCTAAACGCAGGTTTTCGCTGCATTTTCTCAGCCTCCCTTTCGAGCACTGCTGTAACGGCACTCGTCAGCGTTCAGCTTTGTATACGGTAGAACGTAGTAACGAAGCCCGGCTTCCTATCATTCCTGTGAGCTAGATTTATACCCAGCCCATTAGTCGGTTGCATTTGGGATCAATATTAAATCAACTGTTGAAGTCAAGTGCAGCACACATCACCCCATATTTGGTTATAAAGTCTCTTTATTTTGTTAGTATTTATTCATTTCACCCTCAGGCCCAGGAGACATGGGGGAAAGAAAACTAAATCAGGAATATTTATGAAATTGCTTTGAAGCTAAAAACTTATGTCAACACACTTTTTTACGATTCCTGTGAATTGATGCTATTGTGAAGCTGCTACTTGAATGCATTAAATGTAATTGCGATGTTTACAATTCTCTCAGTTGTAATAATTGGTTAACCACGAGCAATGTTTATTCAGCGTACCCGCAACGAATTTTTTGTTGTCCAGTGTTAAGAGGAAGCTTTAGCTCGGGCCCAACTCCAACGCGGCCGATTCATATATATGTAAAACGCAAAAGCGTTTTTCTGAGATAACCCCTGAACGATTTTATTGAATTTTTTGCATTTGAGAGGGAAAGTTAAAATCTAGTGACTGTTGGAAGCGGAATTTCGATTTAGAGCTTAACTTTTGTTAAAAAAATTTGAAATGTTCGACCGTCTGAAAAAAATAGAAGCACGTAGTTTACAAATTCATAGCTCTGCATTAAAACCGGTGTCGCAGTTCTATAAAGGGCATCCATAAGATCATTCAAATCGGACAAATTCGATATGTAATTTTTCCTCTTACGTGAATTTGTTACGTTGGTTACATAGGTTCTGCAAAAGCTGTATTGCCATATCACAATTTTTTTTTATATTCACGTGTAACATATTAATTTTGTCCGCTTTAGATGTACTATTAGATGGAAATTACAGAATTATATTATAGTTTTTCGTTGTTGAGTTACAGAGTTGTAAACTTGATAGTGTCGTTTTTTGAAAAGTTTTGATTTTTGCCCATCTTTAATAAAACATTGACGACATAACTGAAAAATTCGAGACAGTCACTAAATTTTAAGTTTTCTTTTAAATGCAACAAATCTCGTCAAATTTCGTGCAGTCGTTCCCGAGAAAAATCAATTCTTCTTTTACATGTATTTAGATAGGAGCAGCCGAGCTAAAGCTTCCTCTTAAGGATTGTTTGCTAGACGGATCACACTGCCTGGTGATAGAAGAAGCAGATAAACAGAGAAATTTATGCGAAGACAACATATGAGATGCCGAAGCACTTATGTCAGTTGGGCGAAGGGAATGTTTCTTGAGAGAAGGGTGATGAGAGACGTACGCTGAGATAAGTAAGGCGTGAAAGACAGGGGTATGGTAGAACAATATTTTCTTCTTTCATTCCTATGTCGATGGCTTAGTGGGAAATGGCGTGCCCGCACATGTTCTAGGACGAACGTGGTCTGGCGGTGACGTGCTACGCGAATTGACACGCGTGCTTGTTCAACATTGCAGCAAACAGTCGGAAAGGCATGCGAGGAATTTCTGAAAATATTTTTCACTGAAATACCGGGGGATCTGAAGTCGCCACAACAATACCCATGAATCAATCCGGTAATTCATAAAACGAAATCCTGGGGTTTTAATTGCCAAAACAACAATATAATTACGAGGCACGCCGTAGCCTGAAACTCCAAATTATTTTGGACTATGTGGGTTTCTTCAACTTCCGCACAACGCACGGTACACTGGCGTTTTGCATAACGGGTGCCGGTACGCCGGTGCCAGTTAAAATAAAGCCGCCGGATTGGGAACTTTATCCCTACGCTCAGCCTAAGCAGCGCATTGAGACAGGCACTCAATGCGGTAATTGAAGTAGCATGCAAATACGACTGAGTTTTTGCATCTTAGGCTGTTATGGACTCAATCCTATCGCCGTCTCGGCTGGCCATGCTGTCCGCCGCCGCCGTTACCTCCGCCTGTGTTTGACGCAGTTAGCACAGGCTCCTACACACTGTGGGGAATGGGCAAAAAAGGGTTCGGTTGCTTTGAAAAAAAAAAAGATTAAGGAGAAGTATAAAAATCCCAGATTGAAAAACGTCAGAGCATACCTGGTTCGGTCAAGCAGACTAAGTGACTGTTTGATCAGGTCTGGTTGCCCTGTAGCCTTGGTGTTGCGCTCCTAAGAACGAGGTCGCGGGAAAAATTCCCGCCAAAGGCGGCCCCATTTAGATGGGGGCGAAAGACAAGAGCACGCTTGTACTTAGATTTAGGTGCGCGTTAAGGAGCCCCAGGTGTTCAAAATTAATTGGGAATACCCCATTGTTAGACACATCGGGCAGCGGCAGCGGTGGCGGTGGCACGTTGCTGCACAGGAGTGCTCAGACAACTGTTTTGAATTTTACAGTTCATTCGCTGCTGTCCGTCTGCAAGAATTTCCATATCAAGCGCGATCTGCATTATGCTGGCTTCGTTTGACGCACCGTGTGTGGCTGCCTACGTGCTGTCATCACGTGAAGATACGCCCCTTCCTTCTGGCTATAAAGCTGCGCAAGTCGTCGAGAGCCTTCACACATCGGGCAGCGGCAGTGGTGGCGGTGGCACGTTGCTGCACAGGAGTGCTCAGACAACTGTTTTGAATTTTACAGTTCCTTCGCTGCTGTCCGTCTGCAAGAATTTCTGTATCAAGCGCGATCTGCATTCTGCTGGCTTCGTTGACGCACCGTGTGTGGCTGCCTACGTGCTGTCATCACGTGAAGATACGCCCCTTCCTTCTGGCTATAAAGCTGCGCAAGTCGTCGAGAGCCTTCACACATCGGGCAGCGGCAGCGGTGGTGGTGGCACGTTGCTGCACAGGAGTGCTCAGACAACTGTTTTCAATTTTACAGGTTAGTTGTCTTGTCTTACTGTTGTTAAGCTGCCAGTGCATGCTGCCGCCACTGCTGCCACTGCTGCCCATGGTCTAGTGTCTTGCTTGCAATGTCATCTGAAAATTTTGATCCTTGTTCTGCATGCTACGAAGATATTATAGATGGTGAAGAATTTATGACTTGTGCAGATTGCTGTCAAAGGTTTCATATAGGGAAGTGTGCAGGGGTTGGGGAGCGGAGTTTCAAAGCAAAAAATGCTGAATTAAGAAAAGCCTTGAAATGCTTGACATGTCGATCTTCGGCGTCTCGCAGTCAGGATAGCAGCAGTGATGCATCTTCTGCTGTCCTATGCAAACGGCTTGCTGAGATTAGTAATTCATTGGTAAATCTCACGGCCAAAGTGGATGATCTGACATCTTTGAAGGAAACCGTTTCAAGCATTGAAAAGTCTGTACAACATATGTCTGACACGTATGACAAATTGCTCGAAGTATCTAATAGGCATGACAAGGAAATCGAGCTCCTGCGTAAGAGAGTTGACGACATTGAGGCAAACCAGGACGGGCAGCAAATTCGAAAACTGCGTCAGGAATTGAACGACCTGAGCCAGTACAGTAGGCGGCAAAACATGGAAATACATGGAATGCCTGTGACAGATGGTGAAGATTTACTGAGCAAAGTAAACAGCCTTGCTGTGAAGCTTGACTTGCCCACACTTGTAGCAAATGACATTGAAGGGCTACACCGCCTTCCATCTCAACCAGACAAGGTGCCTGTGGTTTTGATCCGTTTTGCCAACCGATCCACAAAAACAGACTGGATTTCAAAGCGCAAAGAATGCGAAGATGACATTCGATTCTTTGATAACCTGACGGCTTCTAGCAGGAATTTACTGTGGCTCGCTAAAATGAAGGCTAAGGAAATGAAGTACGCTTTCGTCTGGTCAAAGAAAGGAAAGATCTACGCTCGAAAGCAACCTGGTGCACGAGCCATCAGGATCGCTTGTGAGGAGGACATTGATAAGATGGTTTAATCACTGGTGCTGCGAGACTGCGCAATACACCTGCTCAACAATGGCTTATTTTACTGCCGAGTCATTCACCGACTTTCAAAAGGATGGTGCTTACAATCCTCGCAACACACTATATCTTTACCACTTGAACTGTCAAAGCCTAAAAATAAATCAGAAGAAGTAGAAGCTGAATTAACTAAACTGAACTTTAATTTTGACCTTATTGCCCTCACTGAAACATGGTTTACCTCAAATGTAGATGTCAGCGAGTTTCCTGGTTATAAACCCATTTCAGTATTTCGAGATGGAAAGCGTGGTGGTGGTGTATCTTTATATGTGCAAAATTATTTGTGCTTTGAGGTCTTGTCGGATTATTCAATTGTTTGTACTGATTTTGAAACTGTCTGCATTGCTTTTCATAGAGTTGCTATTATGGTTGTGTATCGCCCCCCTCAAGGAAATTCTGACAATTTTTTTCGCTTCATTGATTGTTTTTGGAAGTTTGCTAACCAAAACAACTGGCGTATCATTGTGCTAGGTGACTTCAATATTAACTTTATGGAGGATAACGCTCTGAAGATTAACTTAAATGAAATAATGCTGTCTAATGGCTGTGACAATACTATTAAATTGCCTACTCGCATATCCTTGCACTCTGAAACATTAATTGATTTGTACTTCACTAATTTCCCACCTCAGAGTTGCATATCCGGTGTTTTTTCTTCTGGAATTAGTGATCACTTGCCTTTCTTTTCACTTTTTCCTGATACGCCCAAATTGAATAAACGCGTTCACGCTCGTAGAGTTAATGATGAAAAGAGCATCTCCAGATTTTGTCACTTGTTGTCTACAATTAATTGGGTAGATGTATATGGTAAAAATGACTCGTCCCGTGCTTATGATATATTTATTCAGAAGCTGCTTGAATGCTATTACGCTGCGTTCCCAACTCAAACTATAAAAAAACATAGGAAGGCTAGAAAAGAATGGATGACAGGAGCACTTTTGAAACAAATTAAAGAAAAGAACAAAATGTTCTCTCGTTTTTTGGAAACGCGATGCCCGGATGATTTAGTTAAGTTTAAGAAGTTTCGAAATAAATTAAACTCAGATCTAAAGAAAGCTAAATCTTTTTTCTATATAAATAAGTTTTCGTCAATCTTACACAATCCTAAATTACTATGGCAAGGTATTAACGTTATTGTAGGGAACAGGAAGAATTGTCTTCCCTCTGAGCTGAAAGTCAATGGGGTGAATTATGCTGGAGTTTCACTTGCCATTATGCTGAATGAACACTTTTTAGTTGCCGGAGCATACCGACCCTCTGCTAGCTGTCATTAAACTCGGTCTGTTGACTCATACTTACCCTCTTGCAGTACTGAATCTATATTTTTGTCCCCTACTTCAGTGGATGAAGTTATTTCTATCATTAATTCATTCAGGAACACCTGCTCACCTGGAGATGACGAAGTTGCTGCTTTTCCTATCAAATGTGCTGTAAATATTATTGCTGGCCCTCTTACGCATATTTGTAACAGAATGCTTCTTTCTGGTGTATTCCCTAGCAAATTAAAAGTCGCGCGCGTTACCGTTGTATTCAAAGGGGCAACAAAAATGACCCAAATAATTACCGTCCTATTTCGGTATTGCCTCTGTTTTCGAAGTTAGCTGAGCGTATACTCTATAGGCGACTAAACAATTTCTTACAAGCTAAACATCTTATCTGCCCCCAACAGTATGGCTTTCAGGCCGGGAAATCAACAGAATCTGCTCTGTTAGATATTAAAAACTCTATAATTAACAATTTTGAAACTAAGCTTTTTTTCTGTTGGAATTTTTCTCGACCTGCGCAAAGCTTTCGATTCTGTGCAACATACAATACTGCTCCATAAATTAAAGACTTACGGGATCCGTGGAGTGGCAAATTCACTTTTGGAAAGTTATCTAACTGCACGGATGCAGTACACTCAGATTCATGATGTAAAATCCAGTTTTGGTCTGATAAAATTCGGTGTCCCTCAGGGTTCAATTCTGGGACCACTTTTATTTATTCTCTATATTAATGACATTGTAAACATTCCATTAACTCCTAATATCATGATGTATGCCGACGATACTAATGTCTTTTTTTCCGGCTCCAGTCTCCAAGTACTTGGACACCAATGTAATACCTGGCTTGAGGAGTTAGCGGTATGGCTCTATGTTAATCAACTTCAATTAAACGTAAAGAAAACAAAGTTTATGCTCTTCCATCCAAAAAACAAACCATTAGATCATCACATCAAACTATTTTTTAATGACTTAAACATCGAGCAAGTTCATAGTTGCCGGTTCCTTGGTGTGTTTTTTCGTAGCGATTTGGGTTGGAGTGATCATATAAACTACATTAGACAAAAAATGGCCAGATCTATTTATGTTATTTATCGCGTTAGACATCTCCTCCCACTACAAGTTAAAAAACAGTTATATTTTGCCCTTGTTCAGTCTCACCTGGTGTATTGCAACCTAGTGTGGGGTACATGCAACAAAACTGATTCACTCAAATTGCTTTCTCTCCAGAAAAGAGCTCTACGTTTATTAAGTTCCAGTTCATCTGTTGAAGCTAATCTTTTCGAAACATTTCATGTTCGCAATTTCTTTCATTTATACAATTTTCGTTTGGCTCTTCACATTTTTTATAAAGTCAAACATGACTTTAACTCTTTTTCTAATACTTATAATTCAAGAAACGTTGCGTATGGTCTACGTTCCGTTGCCCTATCTACTGCAAGACCCAGAACAAATTATGGTAAACAAACAACCGATTATCAAATGATAACATTGTGTAATGCCTACCAGTCTCTTACTCAGATTGCTTTAGAAAGTTATAGTGTGTCTGTATTTAAGAAAAAACTGACGATTCTTTTCCCCCCCGGTTAAATTTCAGCTAATTCTGTATACTTAGTTTTTTTGAATGTGCATATTATGAAATGTTTTGTTTATTA
The DNA here is from genome assembly GCF_023375885.2 of Dermacentor andersoni. Classification (NCBI taxonomy): domain Eukaryota; kingdom Metazoa; phylum Arthropoda; class Arachnida; order Ixodida; family Ixodidae; genus Dermacentor; species Dermacentor andersoni. The sequence goes on from NC_092816.1 coordinate 82,904,651, forward strand.
ATGGATATTTATTATTGTCTATCATTAACTATCTTCTATTGTGATCATGTTTGCTCATTGTTTTTCTTTTGTCCATTCGGCCCCCGTTTCCATGATGTGTGATCGGGGTTTAGGCCTTGTCAGGAGGTATGCTTGGTCTACCTCCTTTAGCCTCACCTCGAGGGCATATTGTATTGTATATAATATGGCCAAATAAACATACTACTACTACTTGTGTGCCTCATAAGCAGCGCGTGATTTTAGCCCGTAAAAGCCCATATTTTACCTTTTTCTTTCAGGTTAGTGTTTCTCGCCGCCAAGCTTCAAAGGAGTTGAAAAAATACATCATCGTCAGCAGCACCAGCAGCATCATCAGCATCGAATAGTGCAAGTTGCCACGTGATGTGGCATGCCCCGTGTAGCGTCGATACGTGGAAACTTTGTATTGCGCTTGCGTTGTATTTCGCCATGTGTCCTGAGATGTAGCAATTCCATGTAGCAGTTGCACGTTGCATGAAGGCTACTCAAACAGGTTAGGGGACTATTTGTCACCTACCCGTGTCAGAGTGGATGCGAACAAATCGTCTTAATCGTCACAATCATCATGAAGATCATCTTATCGTGCCATGTGTCGAGGGATGTGACAGGTTTGCCGCGTAGTCTAGAAAGCTGTGTTTACCACTCGGTACGCTTTATAGCGCCTCCCCGCTTGTTACGAACGACTGCCGAAGAAACGAATCGTACAGCTACGCCGGCGCTTCTAAAACCAGGCACCGTGAGGCTCAGTAGACCGCTGTGCACAGGGCAGTACAAGCCGTAGCTCACCGTCGACGCCTGGCGGACAGTTTAGATCAGTCTCGTGAACACGATGCAGAGACTTCACCACGAACGTACTCTATTGCGTGCTGCCGAAAATGGAGCGCCTATGGAATCGCTCGTCTTGCTTACAGTGTGAGTGTGCTGGGTGTGCCGCGCAGGCGTGTGCCTTTCCTTTCAATTTCATTGACTACAAGCTATTGCGGCATACAATCTTGTCTTATAAGTCATTTATAAGCAAGATATTTTTTTACTCCTAATCGGCATGTATTTTGTTTATATGCGTGTCGTGTAAGCAGTAATGGAATATATTAATTCCCGATGTTGTACCATTAGTGAACTAATGTGTTAGGGTCTCTGAACGTCAAAAACATGTTTTGCAGTGTACAAAAACGTACTCCGTCAATTGCGCTAATTTCTGACACCTTGCTATTATGTCGCCATTTCCTTGTAATCTTCGTTTCGTGAAAGCAACCTACGGACATTTCAAAACTAGCCGAGACTTCTGGAGCTAACGTTTGATTTTAAATTTAATAAGCAAAGTGCTAAGCAGTTAACGCGACTACTTATTACAAGAGGGTCCCCATTTAGGCTTGGTCAGCCAATGCTCTGACGGTTGATGATTGCACCGGTGACCTAAGGACGCTCAGGCTGGGCGATGTGTAATACGCTAACCCCGACAGATACATTGGCATTCTGTGAGCCTCTTTAATGTCACGAAAGCAAATTCCGTCGTGGGCACCATCAAAGTAAGAACACGATGCGCGATGTCAAAACGTCTTAACTTGGCGTTCACAAGCGCATTCCTTATCCAGTAGAGCGAGAAAACATCAAAACTGTATTTTTGTATATTTGTAAGCGTTTTATTGGAAATAATAACAACCATTGACAAGGTAACTACGGTAACGACAATGGTGTGTAAATTGCGCACTGCTAGATAGAATAAATCTGTCCTAGTAATCAAGAAATGTATTTACACGGTCCCTTTTGTCCGTGTTTTGTCGGACACAACAGAAATTGTAGCTTCTTGATGATCTTCATGCTCGAATAAGTACGTAGGTCGCTGTACTTGGCGAAATTTCTTAGTATTTTTTTCAGGCTCTATGTGTTGTCTTAAAGGGCGACGCCCATTATGCTCATTGAGGAAGGAACGTTTTATATATTTTCTGTTTCCCGTTTAAACAACTCACTGGCGCTTCCTTTTAGAGACATGCAATATTGACGCGTGCGTCTATTATTCTATGCAGACGACAACGAAGATAGGGACATTAACGTGGGTCAGTCTAGTGGGTCAGTGGGATTCGGCGAGTGCGAAGAAGACGTGTCTCTGGCCTGTTTTCGTATTTGACCAAGTTGTCCTGCGGCTCTTGAACGTCTCCCTGTCTACTGTTCGCGTTGTACTGCGACACTGGCGTCGGACGGCACTCGCAAAAGTATCTGTGATTTTCTGACGAAAGTCATTCCATGTGGTTAGGCTAGCTTCGCGGTTTTCGTACCAAGTACGGCCCCTGTCGTCGAGGGCGAAATAGACGTGGGAGAGCTTTTGCTGCTCAGTCCACTGATTAATCTGTGCGACGCGTTCATATTTGTCAAGCAAGTCTTCAATATCTTCGAAGACTGCTCCGCGATAGCGATCGGGAACCAGAGGATGCTGAACGGTTACTTGTTGTGGACTGGAAAACCGGCTGCTTTGGGGTGCTTGCGTTGGGGTGGTTTCAGCCATTGCGCGATGTGTGGAGCTCCTAGAGAGAGGTGGTTGAAGAGGGGAGAACTCCGGGGCAAGGCCTAGCAGTCGACGACTAAAGCGATGCACGGGGGTTGAAACTGGGGATAACGCGTCCGGGCTAGAGGAACGACTCCCAGAAGGATTCCTGAGCATCAGGCGAGGTCAGTACACCGCACCTCCACCAGTGTCGCAGCACAACGCGAACAGTAGACAGGGAGACGTTCAAGAGCCGCAGGACAACTTGTTCAGATGATGATGATGATGATGTCCTTGATGAGATTGGCGCTTACCCACTCGCGGGGATTGGCCAAGAGTCGGGCAGACGTTGTTCAAATACAAAAACAGGCCAGAGACATGTCTTCTTCATCCTCGCCGAATCCCACTGACCCACTAGACTGACCTACGTTAATGTCCCTATCTTCGTTGTCGTCTGCATAGAAGAATAGACGCACGCGTCAATATTGAATACGCATCTCCAGTTGTGTTCTCGGTGTGCGTTATATCTGGAGGTTAGTGTCATTTGGGTTTTCTTGCGTTACGCCACCGCTATTTTAGACATATATGAAGCTGCGCAGCACATTTTAATGCGATTTGGATTCCTCGCCTAAATCAGAATCCTTAATTATAGCTATCAAGCCTTTTGCACGAACCTGTGGTCTGAGTAGTCTACTAACTTGGGCAAGCAGGTACATTCGCCTTGTGGTCATGCTGTCGTGGTCGCATCACTTTCTTTGTAGCATCTTCCTTCGACTTTTGTGATGCTGTCATATAAATACCATCGTCTTCAAGTCATTGTCATACCTATCTCATCTAGCCGTCGTCATCACGGTGTCCTCGTACCATCGTCATCATTTCAGAAGCATACTAGTGTGGTCATGCCATCGTCTTCATGGCATGGCGTCGTCGTGCTATCGATATTCTACCTTGGCCTCATTCCATCAGATACAAGCTTTTGCATTTCATCGTCATTTTGATGCTATTGTCATGCCGTCGTCGTCATTGAGACATCTTAATCGCTCCTCGTCATGCACTTGTTACGCCATCCATGCTTCGTCATCTCATACATTTCATTCCGTCGTTTCCACACCAACCTTGACATACATTTATTGTTATGCCGTCGACGACACACCATAACCTTAATGCAAAAGCGTTCATCCCTATCTCGTCATGCCGTCGTCATCGCGCTGTCGTACTTTCATTATCATTTCAGAAGGATAATCTATGTGAAGACACACTGTTGTTGGCATACCGGCTTAGTCTCCTCATCAACCTCATCATTTTCGACATTTTTTTTCAATCCTGCTGTCCTAATTTTGTATTGATTATGCAACCGCACTCGTGCAATCATCACCATTGCTTCGTTGTCAAAAGGTCGTCGTCATAGATTTTTTGCCGTACCGTGACGCCTCGTGGTCGTCTCACAGTCATCATTCTAACTTGTTCATTCTATTTTCGTCTTAGCGTCGTCATCCCACCAATGTCGCATACAGTCGCCATCACTGCATTGTCACTTTACCATTGTCGACATTACTTTGTAAACATCTCGCCGCCGTCAACTTGACGTCGTTTACTATTGCCATCATTTCTGAATGGCTATGCTATCATCATTATTCCATCGTCGTAATACCGCCTCTATAGATTCGCCGACGTCATTCCTTCAACACTGTATTCCTGTCACGGCGCGATTGTCATAAACCCATTGTCATTCCCGGCCACGGAGGCCGCATTTCGAGGAGCGGAACGCTAGAACTCCCGTGTACTTAAATTTAGGTGCACGTTAAGGAAACCAAGGTGGCCCAACTTTTCGGAGTCCCCTACTATGGCGTGCTTCACGATAAGATCGTAGTTGTTGAACGCAACGCCCTATACTTTATCTTAAACTTTTGTGCCGTCATGCTCAAGGCCGACTCAGGCGGTCGAGTATCATAGCCTTCGGAAACTGTGTATGTCACTTCTATCCAAATTAATAGAACTCCACAATGACCAATTCAGAATGTATGTATACATTTCTGATAAGGAACATCGCGTGTCACTATACTATTTGAATTATAATAGCACTAACGTGGACAGTCACCATGAAATGGACTCGACGGAAGAATTTCCTTTCGGATAGCCGCTCTTACGGCTACCGAGCTTTAACAGGAACCTTAAAACGCTGCTTGTCATAATAATGGAAAGAAGCACGTAAAAAACGTGCAAGAGAGTCATTACATCAAAATGGTCGCAGGGTGCTTCTAAATGTTTCTGGTAAAAAATCTTCTTTCTAAAGACTTTTCATTAAAGACGTATTATTGATATTAGGGTACTTAGGCATATATACTGGCACTGTAAAGGTCAAGGTACCGCGGAAGGTCTGTCACTCACAATAAATGACAGAATTTAAGCTACGTGGAAGATTACACAAGGCCGAGCACTACTTTCCGGTCTTATAATTTTATTAAAAAATCTCTCGGCGGGGAGAAACATATATAATCAAGGCATGCTAGAATTTAGTGAATGCAAGCTTAAAATTAGGTTAAGAGATGTAAGGTTAAAATTTCCGCCGTACAGAGATTATTAAGAAGTCAATTATCCAGAACATGTAATTATTTAAAAAGGCTCTTTGAATTTTTTGGAGAAGTAATGGCTTTCTTATAAGCAAAATTTTGATGAAGGATAAAAAATTTTGCTATCAGTCGCAGGCACTTTTTGAATATTACTTGCAGCTGAACAGAATCCTGCAGTTTTGGAATCACTAATCTGGGATTAATTCATTGGGATGCTTGCGCCGTAGTCGAAGAATTTGTTATAAAGGCCAGGCGAATGCCCTGTTAAAATTTTCTGTTGCCTTTTTTGTGTGCTTTTCAACTAATGACTATCGCTTCTTGCTTCTAGGATTACTTTCACTTATGCGCATAATTTCGCCTCCTAACAGCAATTACTCTTTTTGCCGCCTTCTCAACAGCGCATGTGTGGGTCGCCTTTGCAGTGATTAAAATTTGTCGAACTTAGGTAGCTTTCGATTAGTCACCTGTTACTCTGGCAAAAAAAGAAAAAAAATAAGCGTACTTTTCTCGTGACCAGTTCTTGGTCATTTAATTTTAGATTAATAACAATATTAAACATACGCTGGTCGCATTGATACGCATCTACCTTGCTGAAGTTTGCAGTCACCGGTAAAATGCCATAGAAGTGGTGACTCTCAAGTTCTCCATCCCTCCTTTTCTTTATATTCAGCAGGCTCCTCAGTTGGAAATTGCGTTCTTTTAACCCTTTAACTGGCAAGATAAGTAAGACGTTACCTAGAATTTCTTTGTTGCGTTATTTCTTCTCGATATTGCTGAAATTCTTACCAAATGAAATATGAGATGGTTTCTGTGAAGACTAAGTGCGATACGGCGGGTGAAAAATGTTGATCAGCTGGTTAGAGGGAATTTCATTGTCCAAACGTTGTGTTTGGTACTTTCTTTGACAAGCTAAATGTGTGTTCTTCAGATACACCTCAACTCAGAAAAAATAATAGTTCTCTTAAACAAAAAACTTTCGCATTAACGTTAATATGACCACCACGTCCGGTAACATGATACCGACGAGGTCTTCTACCTTTGTCACCAGAATACCTACTGCTGCTCACGGTCGACATTTTTGTGGCAATCACTGTTGAGCAGATGCATAAATTAGCCTAAATTGAAAGACAGTCTACTATTTGGTTTTGTATAGTGTTTGCAAATATTTTGTAAATTCAACAATACCGTTCAGCTGCGAGTTAAAGGTTTAAAGACAAAAGCAGCGATGCTTGTTGACCAAGCACTTGTGCCAAGTGTCTAAAAGATTACCAATTGTAACACGCAACAACGGCCATTTGTTTCAAGATAGTGATTAAAATATGTTCAGCAGTATACAACCGGAAAAACGTAACATTGAAGTATCGCTAATAGCATGACGGGAGTCTTGATTGCGGTAAACCATGCATAATTGCAAGTGAATATGTGAGGAGGTGTCGATGAGAGTAACCAGGTGGCTGGAATAATAGTGCGTGGCGCTCGTTCGATGACCTCTGTAATACCACTACAGTAAGACCAGGCATCAAATACTTTAAGAGACCATTGTCATCTCCTGGCTGTAGAAATCGCTTTAGAAGACGCCGGTAGATGACTTTGAACAGACTAATATACTGGGTAATACAATCACCGATTCCAAAGGCACGCGTTTAACGTCTCTCAAACTTATCGCCAAGCTAAATGTAGCTGCCTCATCACTCGAAAAATACTTCCGTAGGGTTCCCGGAGCGCGTGATGTAATCTGAGGTATTAAGTATTATTTCAGGCCTACTATGTTCACTTCTTGAGAAGTACTCAAAATAAAACTGCCCGATAGACCTCGCAATAATTTCACTGGTGATAGGATTTTCTAAAAGAACAATATTTGTACCCTAAATATTATGAAGAGATAATATGGTCAGAGCAATGCTGTAATAGGAGAAAAACCGTGACGTACATACACACGCACAGAGAGAATCGGTCGGGTTAACACACGTGCACATACACTCAAGCAACATACGCACTTACTCTTCCCTCCCGCATACGCACCCAAGCAGGGACACGCTACTTTTTCGTTATAAAATCACTCCAATTTGTAGTATACCCATGCTATTCTCAAGTAGAATGGAGTTGCCAAAGAAAGCGCTACCGCCGCAATAAAGAAACCTCCTCCAATCCATCTAACATGTAACGTGACGGCTCACCTCAACTAATCTAACATGACGTCATTTAGGCTCACCAGCTTCCCACCGCATGGTCCGCCACATGATCCACCCTTGTCGCGCAATGTTATATTTTCACACGGAGGCGAAGGTCTCCACAAGAGTATAAATAAACGACAAAAGTCTGAAAGCACATGCCACTATCTAATATTCATTGCGCACGAAAAATCGTTTTACCATGTTACACCTGAGGTGAATCATGCGAGGTTGGCTCTGTGGGACGAGGCTCGTTACGCGTACATGACATTGCTGCTGCCCAGCCACTAGGAGATGTCACTGCATGTTAAGTCTTGTTTCCCTGTATATAATGAAGGAAGGAAAGTGTAGGAAGCTCTAAGGCCGATTTTAGTACATTAACCACTGGTGGGTATGAAGTCTGGTTTTTATATTTATTAAGTACCGCTGATGAAGTAAATGTTTTCTGCTGAGAAGATTTAGTAGGTTGCGCGTCGTATCTCGTAAATATACCGGCTTTAGGTTGTCGTTACCTTGCATGCAGTAAATGTATTTTGGCTCTATTTCACGGCAAGAGATTCTCAGAATAAGAAACTTCCTTTTGCAAATTGAACAAGATTGTTCATTCCATTGATAACCCCTTCATTTTCTTAATGAGGTAAAATCGTGGTTTTGTGTATTTCTACATCATGGTGATGGAGAGAATATATTGGTCTATAGAGTTTTACGAGGTTTTCAACCCAAAAAGAAACCTATTCAGGATCATTTAGGCTTACAGTGTAATGTTGCTGTAATTTCAACCCCCGGAGGTTCTTTACGTGCGCTCAACATGGGTTACTAAAAAACAGCTCGAAAACTTTAATGTAATACCATGTTCGGCCTGTTGCATTTCTCCTGAACGCGCGCACCTATCTTTCGGGTTCGTGCTACCTGAATTAGGATGGGCGCGACGAGAAAGCCCACATGTCGTGAACACCTAATCGTCGTACTGTAACATGTTCAAGAAACTCCGCTTTGTTGCCTGCTAATCGTTGTCGTCTACGCTTACAATGTATCAGACTTTTCTTTGTTCGGCGTTAACATGGAGTCCTTCTACCTCGTATGCCCTCTCTTGTATCAGCTTGAATAGGCCTACAGTATTAAATAAATAAATAAATAATCTTATGGACATCGCACTTGTGCTTCATCTTTGCATATCTGAGCACCCATGCAGCACTGAAGGTTTGCTTTTTAAATAGTTCATTCATCGTTTTCTCACGACGCAAAAATTCAGTCTCTCGGCCAATTGGAACAGTCGCACAGTCCGCGAAATCCCACTTGTGGGGTCACACAACCTCAGCGGACTACGCATCTAGTGTCCATCAATCGAGCCGCCCTCGACGAAATGAAGTGACAATGGCATATGAACCATGGGTTGATGGTGTTCCCACGGAAGTCGTGGGCGTTGGCTCTTCGCACCAATTAGTGGGCTCTCCGTAACCGTCCGCTTGTAACGACTTCAGGAATTTTGTACTGACAGTTGCTACCGCTTCCAAAGGATGCGGTGGTAGTGGTCATCGTGAAGGGAGCTTCGCGGGAAGCGTGCAAAGATTAACCTTGCTGTTGACCCACTGCAGTGTATAGCCCCAGAAGAGAGCGGTTTAGATCAGAGAGCAAACAGGTATAGCCGATATTCGAATTGACAGTAAGATAAAAAAATGGCACGGGGCATCTCATGTAATGCCCATGTTAAATAACCGTTCGACTACTAGGGCTACAGAATGGGTACCAAGGGAAGGGAAGTGCAGTGAAGGAAGGCAGTAGACCAGGTGGTTTCGAAATTTGCGGTTCCTGGTTGGAACCGGTTAGCGCAGGACAGGGGTAATTGAACATCGCAAGGAGAGGCCTTCGTCCTAGCAGTGGACATAAAAATATGATGATGGTGATGATGATCATGATGACGATGATTATGATGGTGATGAACTCGTCCCGTTCATCAGCTGTGGATTTTCGCACAAACGAATACGCGACAGATAATAGCAGTCGGTTAGCTTCATGTGGCACATTGCAAGTTGCTTCGCCAGCTCTTTGGCGTCGAAAAGACGATGAAGTGACGATGGCATTTGCCCACGCTCGCTGCTGAAGCCTCTTTTGTTCAGAAGGAACACTTGGCACAACTAGGTTCGCGTATGGAGTAAACTTCAGCGACTGCTTGTATCAAATGAAAGCACAAAGTTTAAAGATTGGTAACTCTGTTGGCGAATTGAATATCGCACTTCTATAAGCAGCAAGTGTGCGATCAGTAATTTTAGTTAGGAGAGCTGGAAATCTTTTTCCGTGGAGCCTCATTACGCTCACAGAATTTGATGTCAAAAAAACAAATATCTTTCTTTCTACCTGTTTGATCAAAAGTTGGAAGTTATGTTATCGATATCGGAGAGCCGATTCTCTAACACACATGTTGAACTGTTGCGAGTTTGAACTGCTATAAACGCGACAAGAAAAAAAACGAATGAAATTGTTTTTCCAGATAACCAAAAACCAAATACTAATGAACAAACAAACATACATTTGCCACCCTCTAAAGCAAAGTGCACGTTTAAACGACAGTGCTAATATAGAGCCTGATAAAACACGCCTTAATGGTTGTCAATACTCGGTCTTTTCTTCGTGTATTAATATATGGAATGGCATTCCGGACTGCACTGTAACAACACAAAATGTTAAAGACTTTGATACTCAACTACAATTGTATTAAAGATAACGGGATTATAAACAATTGATCATGCTTACTGTTATTCTTGCATTTCTAACAGCCCTTACACGTGTATAATTGTTTGTAATTTGTGTTTGACAATGCTGTATAACTGTACTGTCGGAGCTGAAATTTATCTTTTTATTCGACAATTTCTCTCCTGTAATGGTCTTGAAGGGAGAGCTACAGTATTCCTGAATAAAAAAAAAATATAGACACGTGTGCTTAATCTTTCCTAGCGGACTGCATTTCATAAGTTGACAACTTAAATTCATCGCTCAGCGCAATACACCGGCATGCTGTCGAACTTTCTAGAAGTTGCCGCTGATTCTATCTCTTGTGCATGTTCTCGCCGAAACATTTATAATCAGATTGTATGCGCGACATGAATTGTGAATAAATTCCTGGGAGGCACATAGGCATAAACAATTGTCCTGAAACGTTCGACGAGCCATGTATAAAAGAGGACACGCTTGAACCGCTGATCTTATTTTCGACGAACGCCGACTTTGCTCTCAGATGTGGTTGTGCACGAGTGTTACTTGTTTTTCTGCGCACAAGTTTGGCCGATAAAGAGTAAGTTACGTGATTTACAGCAGTCGCTACTGTGTTCCTCACCGCCACTGTAGCGTGACAATATCATCTCAGCCATACATGTGCATGGTAGCGTATTGCATTCTTCCCCTTTGCATTAGTAACTACGTACTACTTTCACGACTGACTGGCGCTTTAAGGTAGGTATATAGGTAAGCGGACAGGCTGTCCTGAAGGCTGAGGGTGGGTGGGTGCGCAGATAGGTAGGCAGACGGTTGTGCAGGTGAGCCGGCATGTGTGGGAATAGAGCGCACATTCATTCACTAGCAATTCCGGCGCATGGAGCCTGCGCATGGAACCATGGCAACACTGGGTGTTGAATAGGGGGCGTTTTTAAGCGTTTGTAAACGTTTGCAGAACAATAGCTGTTGATTATCATCTCTCTGTATTGCATTTCAAAAGTGTGCTTATTATCGCTAAAAATAAACATCAAGGCTGAAAACGAGCGCTCATGGTAGTCAGACGCGAATACAGACTTTTGGATTTCCGCAACTACGACGGCTTTACGCACTATGTGTTTGCCCGCAAGATCAACCAAGATTCGTCAGAGCAGAAAATCTCCATCTTTCTTGTCTAAAACAGGCGCAACATTTTCACAAATCTTTTTATAGTTGCTGCATGAAACTTATGTTTTGCTTTGGTATAGTGTCACATTTCTTGAACTCTTAAAAACAACTTTCTTTTGACGTATCTTGTTATATCGCTTAATATTACTATGTCCTTTCCAAATTTACCTAATCTATATTTGTCACTTGTTGATGCAAACGAGTATGCGTGTCCTTACATACAGCAGGTGAACGAAAAATCTTTCTTCCTCTCCTTCGGCCGTTTTTATAGCAGGCCGGTGGCACTATTGTGGTCGGATTGGGGGAGGAAGGGCGAAGAAAATTACTGAAGTAAAGGATGCGTGCTTTCAGAAGGGTAGGTTGGGAAGGCGCGAGCATCACGCGTGAGCTCTCTCACAACCGTGTTCCGACAGAGGCTCGAAAGGTGGGGCGGAGCGGGGGGGAGGGGACGTCGCTGTAGCTCCCCATCACTCGCTCGCTCGTTAGCCACGGAAAGCCTAAGGAAGGCCAAACAAAGGACCAAGTGAGCAGCAAGGTTAAACCACAGGTAGGAGGAAGAGGCTGTCACACTCTCGATCTTCACACGTTTCGCTGGTCGCCCTGCGGTAGACAGCCAAGTGCCACGGAGAAAGTATCCGGCGGGTGTCTTTTTATAGCGCAATCATTTTCAGGCTACTCACCCATGAAGAGTGAACGTTGTGTCTCTCCGTTCGCAATGCGTAACATGATGGGTTGCCCTTCAGGCGCTCTGACCACGCGTGGCTTGCTTTGGGTATTAACCGCTGCGTCCTGCCTAGCTTCAGCACGGCGCCGTTGCGGATATTGACATTGCTGTTTCCGTCACCGCTAATCGTGCCACGCCGCTCTTTGGGAGTCCTAAATATGCGTGGCTTTGTCATTGCATAATCACAACACGAAGGAAATCAGATGCTAGGCGGTTTGTTCTGTTTCATATGAAAATGTAGTGAAGTCACTCCCTAGTTCACATGCTACACTTGCCGCTTCTCGCCATCTGCGGCTTATGCAACAGTAATCTTTAGCGGAAAACGCTTGCGCCAAACGCTATGCGCGACGGCGAGCTTTCTGTTTCTTTTTTCTGCTTTCCCCTGCACGGTCGGCATCACACAATGCCAAGGAAGCGCGGAGGAAACCACCATCTGATGGAGCTGCCGGGAACCCTGCTGCGCACGCGGAGGGCGCCCTCCGCTGTGATAGGTTGAACTTTTTCGCTACGGAGTCGAATAAATCCGGGGATCCTAGTCATATAAGCTTCGCTGTAAAAAATGGTGGTCGTGATACGTTTCACAGCTATGACCCCGCGCTAAGAAGGCGAGTTCCCTACCCACTGGTCTAAAAACCCATGCTTTCAGAGAGTGAGTATATCTGAATCATAGAAATGTGTTGTAGGCCGATAGCAAACAGATGTCGAAGGATAGCACTTTCTATGAAGGCTTTCTTGAATCATATGATAATGGTGGAATAAAAGGGAAGTTTAGGGCTTCATGTAGAGCGGACTTAAAGCTATACTGTATACCGTGTGCGGACGACACAAAGATTATTCTACAAAAAACATTTTCATCTATTCACTCTGTCAATATTACATGGAATTACTTAAACACGTAGAGGACCAGCGAATCGAAACTCTCGTATGTAGCGGTGGCGATATATACACTATCGACAACAATGTCATGAGCCAACCTGCTGATTGCTATACAAAATATTGTACTACTTCACTGTAGCGCGGTCACTTAATGGGAAGCTATTGCAATAGTCAAAATCAACATTGGCACGTTGTTTTAGTATTGGTTCGCCGAAAAAAATCGAGCACACAATCGAGCATTCGAAACCTAACAGCTGTTAGGTTTCGAATGCTCGATTGTGTGCTCGATTTGCTCACACTACGCCTAGGCGTAGTGTGAGCAAATGAAATTACAGTGAAGTCACGAAATGGGGATCAGAGTTTCTAATTTCCATTACGTGGAAGCAACACTATCCAGAGCTGACCAATTCGTCCGGTTGATTGATGACAGGAAGCAGAAAATAGTGTAAGAGTCTCAATTTTATACTTCACAGCTGCATTTGTGGGTGCATTATAAGAAGCAGCAGGTAACCGAAAGGAACTCTAGCCAGTTATGCTAACAGTTTACCGCTTACTTAACCAAACGTAATGTGGGGCGCATTTTTAGCTGACGGTTGCGCCAGGAGTAATGCCAACGTTCTATCACAGGTAAAAATGCATAATAAAATATAAGTAATATCTTATCAGCCGTGATCCTTAAAATATAGAAAAGTTCAAGATATTTGTGCCAAAGGTGTTCATATGCCCTGCCTAACTTCTAAAAGAAATCATTAACGACAGCACAAATTTCCATAGAGCATTCACCAAATAATTTTTGAAAGAGCATCTCTCAGGATTCCTTACATTTCTTAATCATGAATGTAAATTGTTACACTGGCGACTACCGAGTTAACGTGTTTTGACATTTCGTGTGTGAGTGTTACTGCGATGACGTACGGCACTCACTTTGACGTTTCTGAATGCATATGTTGGCACTGATATCCACATCGAAGGTCGCATACTGAATGAAAGACGCACTACTGCACTACGGCATTAATTTTGTGTTTCTTTCTTATGACCTAGCACCGTTGTGCTAGGTCATAAGACCTAGCGGTTCATCGTCACGATCCTGAAGAGTCATATTTAAACCGAGGTAATGAATGAGCCGTCCTCTCGCGATCGATCGCCGCTCGTAGCAGCTTCGTCTTGACTCGCCAGCCAGCAAATACGTCTACGGCATTCCGTAGCAGTGAATGAAAATTGCAAGTATTTATCAGTAAGGAATGGACGGCTAAACTAAAACGAGCTCGTAATATATGCAATATTTGGGGGTTAATTTTAGAGCAGCTACTTGTCACTAAACTTAAATACAAAATTTAGCCCATACGAGAACGTCTCTTGATTTGCCATTGATGTAATGTTGGGTAATTGTTGAGTCAAATGGCTTTCAATTAAATTGCAAAAGTCGTGGAGTTGCCCTACCAATTGCGCAATGATATTACCATTGTGAGCTTCTCCATAAATAATTTATTGGGTAAATTGTGTTGAGTTTATTGTTGTGTTTTTGTTGTGCGGAAGTTGAGGCAAGAATAAAAAAATTAGGACTCGCATACGAGGGGGACATTTGCATTTTAAAGCCAAGCATTCTTTGCCTACTTCTTGTCACTTCCCGGTAGGTAGGTTCATGTTTAGGCTCGCTTTCATAAAAAGAAAATTGTTTGACCGATAGTGGCATCGAATGTCAACTGTCCAGTAGAGCAGCCTGGTATTCTAACCTTTAGCGAGCTCACGCATTCTTCTCGCGTTCCAAAGCCAGACAGCTCTTTGAAACACTCGGCGCGAGCGCCTCGTGTCACTTCCACGTCTTGACACAGCTCTCACTTTGAGGCGCCGTGTAAGACTGTACTATCTCCGGCACCGGCATTCGTTCGTAGCGATTTACGCTACGTAGAAACTGCCACGTTGAACGCGCTTCGTGGTTGTCCAAGGTTGTCCAAGCAGACCCAGACTCCCGGGTTACGTGACCTACACGGATCCGACGGAAGGCGGGACGGCGTTACTGGTGCGAACCAACATAGCAGCCACCCAGCACCTCACGGCGCAAAAGGGCTGCGAACACACGCTGGTCGAGGTTCACACAAGGACTATTGACAGTGCCGGAAACCTGTTTGTAATGAGCGCATACTGCAGACCGTCACAAAGGCAGTACGACTTCGAAACAACAGTAAGCCAGGCGAAGAGGTTGGCGGGGAACAGGCCGCTCCTGGTCCTAGGCGACTTCAACGCCCCTCACACTACATGGGGTTACAAATACCAATCTAAACGAGGCAAGGCTCTAGCACAGGCAATGGAGGACCAAGGAATGGCGCTCCTTAATGAACCGGGCGTTGTCACCCGAAAGAGAAACAGCGTCAACAGGGACACCACCCCGGACCTGTCGTGGATGGCGGGCTCCCTAGAAGTGGCCTGGCGGAACGAAGACGTAGACCTGGGCTCCGACCACAGCATCATAAGTGTAACGATCAAGGGACCAAGGTACCGGGCAGCCCTCGGCAAAGCCCGGATCACCGACTGGGACCGAATGCGCAAGCACGAGGACGAAGAAAACGAGAACTCCGGAGAAAACGAGGAGGAGGGCAGACATCAAACGTACGCAGAATGGGCGCGAGAACAAAAGATCGCGCTCCACAGATTTACTCAAGAAGTTGTAACAACGATGCAGACGCCCTTCGTCGACGCCAAACTAGCACACATGTGGGAGGCGCGGCACTCGCTCACGCGAAGATGGAAGCGTCAACGACGAAACAAGAAGCTCGTCAAACGCATCGCGCTCCTCAACAAACAGATCGCTGAATACGCAACCAAGCTGTACCGAGAGAACTGGATGAGTACGTGCGACGGGCTGCAGGGAAAGCTCTCGGCGCGCAAGACCTGGTGCCTGCTCAGACACCTGATCGACCCGTTGAGCAGCAAGACCGCAACCAACCGCAACCTCACCAAAGTTCTGAACGCTTACGATGGCAACGGCCAAACGCTCATTGAAGACCTCAAGACGATCTATCTCAAGACGGAGAGAGGGCGGTTTCCGATACCGGACGAGTACGGGGGACCGGAAAATCCGGCATTGGATGAACCGTTCACCATCACGGAGTTATTAACAGCCATAGACGAGAGTAATAAGACGAGCGCACCCGGAACGGACGCCATTACATACAAGCTGCTCAATAACATGAGTGATGCGGCGGCACACGGGCTCCTGGGTCACATCAACAGAACCTGGGAAAGTTCGAAGTTGCCCGCAGAATGGAAAGAGGCCGAGGTACGGTTCATACCTAAACCCGGCAAACCTCTGACGATCGAGAACATGCGCCCTATCTCGCTCACGTCCTGTGTGGGCAAGGTCATGGACCGCATGGTTCTCAGAAGACTTCAAGCACACCTGGACGAGACAAATCAGATGCCAGCGACCATGTATGGATTCCGCCAGTACCTGAGCACCCAAGACGTCCTGATCCAATTACACGAATTAGTGATTAAAAGAGCAACGAGGCACCCGCCCCGGGGTATACTAGCTTTGGACCTGAAAGGGGCCTTCGACAACGTGTCCCACGCCAGCATGCTCGAGAACCTGCGCAAGACGGGTTGTGGCCGCAAGACCTACGGCTATATTAAAGATTTCCTAACCAATAGAACAGCAACTATCCGGATAGGAAATGAACGGTCAGAGCCTGTGGAGCTCGGAGACAGGGGTCCCCCACAGGGGTCTGTCCTGTCGCCTCTGCTTTTCAACCTAGCACTCCTGCCCCTGCCCGAACTACTCAATCAGATCGAGGGCGTGGACCACGCTTTCTATGCCGACGATATAACGGTGTGGACGAACCGCGCGGGGTCCGACGCCTGGGCGGAGGAAGCCCTGCAGAGAGCGGCAACGACCGTCCACGAGTATGCCACGACCTGCGGCCTGAACTGCGCTCCACAGAAATCGGAGCTGCTCATGGTACAGCCCGGAAAACCGAAGAAAGAGCCACCGCCAAACATAATCATCACCATCGACGGCACAGTGATCAAACCGACGCAGCAGATCCGGATACTGGGCCTTCTGTTGCGCAGCGACGGCAAGGCGCACGCAGCCGTCAACAAAATCAAGACCACATCGGAGTAAGTCCTGAGCATGATCCGGAGAGTCACCAACCGGAACAGAGGAATCAAAGAAGAAGACGCACTGCGCCTGGTGCAGGCATGCGTCGTGTCACGCGTAACGTACTCCGCCCCGTACCTCCAGCTTGCAAAGGTGAACCGCGAGACGCTGAACACGACGATAAGGAAAGCAGTGAAACTCGCAATGGGCATCCCAGTCTACTCGTCAACGCAGAAGCTGCTGGAAATGGGTGCCCACAACACGGTGGAAGAGCTGGTGGAAGCACACCTATCCCACCAGAGAGTAAGGCTGAGCCGGACAGAGCACGGTCGGGCCGTCCTACGCAAGATAGGATGGCAAATTGAACAGCAACCGACAACGGAGCCACTCCCCACAGCGTGGAGAGACATTATTAAGACCAAGCCTCTCCCCCGGAACATGAAGCCGGGGAGGAACGACGAGAGACGCTCTGCGCGAGCCAAGGCAATGGCTCGACAGCTGGAAAAGGACCCAGAGGTTCTCTACGCGGACGCCTCGCTTCCCAAGCACGGAACCAGAGCAACGGCGGTCGTCACCACCATCGATAAACTGGTCACAGGCGCGTCGATACGGACGACGAATATAGCCGAAGCAGAAGAAGTGGCCGTGGCCCTCGCACTTGCACAACCGGGAGTGAGGACCGTGGTCACAGACTCCCAGACTGCCTACGCAAGCTACCGCAAGGGGAACATCTCTCCCGCGGCACTAGCGATCCTCACCAAATTCAAATCACCGGGACGGGCCGTTGAGCTCGTGCGGGTCCCGGCTCACTCGCAAGTGGAAGGCAACGCACTCGCCGACCACTATGCCCGAGAACTGTCAATCCGGGCCGAGGACGAGCCAGAGCTACCGCACCCCGTGACAAGCTACAAAGAAATCACGCAAATGTACAGAAGCGGCAGATGTAGGCTTCCCCGTCCGCATCCGCAACTCAGCCGACAGCAGCAAACGACCTTGCGACGCACGCAAGCGGGGTCGCTAGCGCATCCCGTGCTCTTGCACAAGATGTTCCCAACAGAGCATGACACTTTATGCCCTCTTTGCAGACGGTCAAAAGGCACTCTAGCACACATCATTGCAGAGTGCACTAAGCTCAAGAACCCCCCACCATCCCTACCCCCCACCCTCCCCAGCTCCAACCCCGCCGAGCGATGGGAGACCTTGTTGTCCAGCCCCGACCTAGCGACCCAGCTCGCGCTGGCGGCTAGGGGCCAGGAACTGCTGGACGCATATGGGACCTGAGAATAAGGTTCCACCCCATCTGGTGCCAGCGCGCACCAACCGTCACTAAGCGCTCAGTTCAAAAGTTGATTCTCTCTCTCTCTTCAGCTTGGGCTGCACCTGTTGTTGAAGTGGCTAATAAGGCTTGCCGCGTTTCAAGATTATTTCAAGATTATTGTTAAGGCAGTGGCCACTTTGAAAAAGTACCGAATTCTCAGAATTGAGGAACTTTGGGCCATCCGTCAGAGGTTGAAAAGTTAACCAACCTGGATTTGAGGGATGCTTACCAGCAAATACTTTTTGAAAAAAAACGCTTGAAAGTATGTTAGTATTTCTACGCATATGGGGCTATATCAGTATACACGTCTTGTTTTTGCCGTTTTATCGGCACCAGCCTCATTCCAAAATGAAATGGAGAACCTTCTCCGTGGATTGCTGCATATTGCAGTATATTTTGGTGACGTTCTTGTCACTGGCCTGAATATTTCGGAGCACTTTCGCAGCTTCGGCGCTGTTCTGTCGCGACTGCGTGATGTTCGGCTCAAGTTGAAGTTGGACAAGTGTTACATTTTGTGCCACAGGTGGAGTACTCAGGGCACATCATAAGAAAAGAAGGGCTATCTCCAAGCTTGAACAAGGTATGTGGAAGCCTTCACCTACCTGCACGTACCTGCCTTCACGTACCTGCACCCCGTGACGTCAGTGAACTCGAAAGCTTTTTGGAGCTTGCGAATTTCTACAAGTGTTCTCTTCCTAAAATTTTTGGACGCCTCTGCCCTCTGTATTTGCTTCTCGTGAACAAGAAAAATGGTTGGGGTAAAAGAGCAAGAAGATGCATTCACTACAGTGAAGCAGTTGGTAACACCAACTCCAGTCCTAGTAAATTTCGATGTGAAGAAATTATTGTGCCTCAGTTCTGATGCATCTCTGCATAGGATTGACACAGTTTTCGCATAGGGAGTAGCTGATGGTCGAGAACTGGCCCTTCCCTTTGTCTTCAGAAGAGCGTCTTGTGTAGAGCAAAACTACAGCCAAATTGACAATGATGAACTAGCCTTCAC
The DNA here is from genome assembly GCF_023375885.2 of Dermacentor andersoni. NCBI lineage: Eukaryota > Metazoa > Arthropoda > Arachnida > Ixodida > Ixodidae > Dermacentor > Dermacentor andersoni. The sequence goes on from NC_092816.1 coordinate 82,923,779, forward strand.
ATTCGGTGTTGAAAATTTCCACCAGTAGCTGCGAAGCATTCCTTTCACTGCTTACACGAGTCATAAACCATTACTGGAATTCTTTGCTGATAAAGCCGTTCCTGTGCAAGCATCACCAAGATAAGTCAGATGGGCATGGAAACTTTCTGCTTACAAGTATAAGCGCGTGTGCAAGCTTGCTCTCGACTGAGGTCATGCTGATGCCCATGCTAGTTTACCGCTACCAATTAACAGCGTTGATCTTCCTGCGCCTGCTGAAATCTTCGTGCTTGTACAAGCATACCCGGGAATCTTGTCCCCAGCTGTTGTAGCAAGGATTACAAGAAATGATCCACTCCTGAGTCGCATAGTTCTTGATCTCCTGCGAAGAGCAAAGCTTCCAGTCGTATTAGACGGCATTTCATTCAACGCAAGAAGCAGTGCACTCAGCATTCATGCAAGTTGTTTGCTATGGAATTCCAGAGTTGTTGTTCCAACACTCTTCTTCATGTTCGACATTCTCGCATAGAGAAAAGAAAGCATATTCCCAGAAACCATGTATGGTGGCCGGGAATTGATGGCGACATCGCTAACAGTGTAAACGGTTGTGGTATATGCCAAGCTTACCAGCGTTCACCGCAGCGAATTAAGGACACACCCTGGCCATTTCCGCAAAATCGGAAATGGCCAGGGTGTGGTCAAGGCATCAAGATCACTTCCATGGCACGTTCTTGAGACAGATTTCTCGTCGTTGTTGGCGCTGTTAAGAATGGTGAGCTGCAAGGAAAAATTGCCACCCAATTACGACTGGGGGACAAGGCGCGCATCCCCCACTCTCCATCGCTGCAGCAAGACTGCGTTCGAAGGAGCGGGCTTTGTGCTGAAAACCGCCCCCATCCACCAGCCCCATCGCCGTTGTGACGAAACGGGTTCGACGGACGAACTATTGTACCCGAGGTCCCCAGTGCGAACCTGATTTTGCTATGCATGAGCAAGCCGCAGCGGGACAACGAGCTACCCAGAATGTCTCCGCGCTTCCCGGAACGACTCCCCTCTGTCGTCGGCTCCAGTCCTTCGCACCTGTGTGTTTGCGTGTGTGTGTGTGCGTCACCTTGTCGCGGGAGGCGGCTAGTTTTGCGATGACGAAACGAACATTCGCTGCCTTGTATCGCCGAAGGACCGAGCGTTTAAAAACGGCTGTTGGGCGGAGGCTCGACACACTTCTGTCGTGCAGTCAGGTTGGACTGACACACTTTTCTCTTAAGCAGTCATGTTGGACTGACACCCTTTTTCTTAAGCAGTCATGTTAGACTGATTTACTTTCTGTAAATAAACCCATTTTCCTCGTTCTTGATGAGAAGCAGTTCTTCCCTTCATCAACGTCCTCAGCGTGTTTAAGTTGGACGACGGCATGGGCCAGCTACCTTCGAATTCATGCCGGACTCCAATCTTGGCAACGGATCTCGAGCGATGGGATTGAGCCCCCAATCCTGACAACTGGCTGACAGCGGTGAGATGGACTTTGCGACATGGTGTTGTATCTGCGGTGAGTGCTTGATTCTTGCTTTGACTCTCTAGGCTTCATTTTGTGGTTGTTCTGTTTAGAACTGTAGGGAAGCTAGATTGTTGTGTGTTAGCTAGGTTGTGTTTTCCTAGCTAGATTTAGAGAGCAGAATCAAGGCAGTAAAGCAGCAGTCATGGGGTTAAGGACACTGCTGAGAGACGAGTTGTTAGTTGTTGGTGAGGAACTGGGCCTAGATGTACGCGAGGAAATGCTAAGATCAGAATTATTGCATATCATTTCCGAACAGGCCAGTGAGGAAGATATTGAAATGGGATTGGAACTTCTCAAAAAGAGAGAGAAACGGGAAAGAGAAAGAGAAGAACGGGAAAGAGAAAGAGAAGAACGGGAAAGAGAAGAACGCGATAAAGATCGCGAGTTAAGAAAAATGCAACTTGAACTTGAAAGCAAACGTTTGGAGTTGTCTCAAGGAAGTGAAGGCGCTCTGGGACGATCAAGTGAGGCAGAATCGTACCGCATGGACAGGCTATTAAAGCCATTTGAGGTCGGGACCGACATAGGCTTGTTCCTAAGCAATTTTGAAAGGACTTGCGAAAAGATGAACTTCGGCCCGAATACATGGCCACAGCGGTTGCTGTCTATGTTGCCGTGTGAGGCGGCGGAAGTAATCGCCAGACTGAGTGCACAGGATGCATATGATTATGCAAAAGTTAAGGCTAGTCTCCTGAAGAAATACCGCCTTTCAGCCGAAGCTTTTCGGCAAAGGTTTAGGAGCACAGGCAAGAAAGATAGCGAGGGATATCCGGAGTTTGCATATAGCCTAAAGGCCAACCTAGTCGAGTGGCTTAAAAGCGCGGAAGCGTACGACAGCAGAGACATGATCATTGAATGCCTGTGTCTAGAACAGTTTTACAAAACCATCCCCCAAGCTGTGAAACTGTGTGTGCAAGACAGAGGTAATGTAAACACTGTGGAAAGGGCGGCTGAATTAGCCGAAGAGTACGCAACCCGTAGAAAGTTGAACGCCGAGGAGAGAAACTGGGACGGTCGAAATGGACCGCGGAAACCATTTCCGTTCAAAAAGGGTGCGCAGACTAGACGATCGGAGCCTGTAGACATGGCGGAAAAGCCCGCAGAAAAGAGCGAGGAGAAACTTAACGGAAAAACCGCAGAAAAAGAACAGAAAAGAAAATTCGAATCTTTTAGACCAATGCGCTGTTACAAATGCCACAAACTGGGACATATAGCTGTAAACTGCGAGAAGTCTAGCGTAGTTTTCTCCTACGTGGAGGAAAAGGATGAGAATATGGAACTTTTAAGTCCATATCTTCACGACCTGCAAGTTAATGGAAAACCATGCCGAGTGCTAAGAGACAGTGCCGCCACGATGGACATTGTCCATCCGTCTTACGTGACGGTAGATGACTTCACCGGAGAAGTAGATTGGATAAAACAGGTTGTAGAAGAACACAGCGTGTGTCTGCCCATGGCCAAAGTCAAAATCAATGGACCATTCGCGGAGCTAGAGACTGAGGCTGCAGTTTCCGAATTTTTGTCACTGCAGTATCCTTACATCTTTTCGAATCGTTCGAATCCGTTACTGTGTGACAAAGGGCTCAAACTGGGAGAGGGCATAGTACAAGCATTGACCCGAGGCCAAGCTCGTAAGATCGCGGCGCTTTCGGTGGAAAATGCACACGCTCTTCCAGCGGAAGCAGAAAAGGGGATAACTTCAATACCCGAATCCGAGCTAGGCCCGAGGGATAAAAGAACAGTTGAGGAGAGCCTGACAGCTGACCAGCTCAATGAGAGCGTAGCACTTGAGTGTCAAAGTTCTAGCCTGCAGGAAGAGCAAGCTGACGCACTCACAAGCGAGACAGGGTCGTTACTATCACCGGCCTCAAAGAACTTTGATCAGCTCTTACGTGTGGATAAAGAGTCACTGGCAGCTGAGCAAAAGAATGATGAGAGCTTAGCTAAATTACATGACACAGCTAAAGAAGGCATTGCTAGGCGCAACGTGACGATACATGAGAGAGGAGGTTTGTTGTATCGGCACTACAGAGATCAAAAGGGTAGGATTTTAGATCAGTTAGTCGTACCTACTAAGTATAGGGAGGACCTTTTGAGTCTCTGCCATGGAAATGGGTGGTCCGGCCACCTAGGCATAAACAAATCAAAGGAAAGATTGCTTATGGAATACTACTGGCCTGGCTGTTTCAAAGACGTAGAAAATTTTGTAAGGTCATGCGACGCCTGCCAGCGTTCTGGTAAACCAGGATAGACATGGAAAGCTCCACTGAAGGTAGTGCCCTTAATAACAGAGCCTTTCAGACGACTTGTAATAGACACGGTAGGGCCTCTTCCAAAAACAAAATCGGGCTACAGGTACTTGTTTACCATGCTGTGTCCGGCTACCAAGTTTTCAGAAGCAATCCCTTTGAAAGAGCTCAGTTCCACCGAAGTAGTAGACACGCTTTTAATAGTGTTTGCACGAGTTGGGTTTCCAGACGAAATTCAGGCAGATCAAGGGTCACTATTCACGAGCGCACTGACTTCCACATTCTTGCAAAAGTGCGGGGTAAAGTTAATACACAGTTCTGTCTATCACCCTCAGTCAAACAGTGTAGAGAGGTGGCATTCGGTGCTTAAGCGAGTTTTGCGTGCGCTCTGTTACGAGCATAAGGAGGACTGGGAGAACTGTCTGCCGGCAACTTTGTTTGCTTTGCGAACGGTTCCACATGAAGCGACAGGGTTCTCACCAGCAGAACTAGTGTATGGGAGGACACTCCGTTCTCCACTGAGAATGTTAAGAGAGATGTGAGAGGAAAGAGGTGAGAGTCCAACAGTGGTTGAATACGTGCTAAATTTACTGAAACGGCTAAGCGCAACCCAAGAACTAGTCGGAAAGAACATGGAAGTAGCTCAAAAGAACGTCAAATTCTATTACGACAAGAATGCGAGGCTTCGTACGTTTAACGCCGGAGACCAGGTAATGATCCTCAAACCTTCAAGAAAGAACAAGCTTGAAGTTCACTGGGACGGGCCCGATAAAGTGTTGCACAAACTTTCAGACACTAACTATGCTTTGAGAATGCCCGGTCGCAGGAAGGAAGTGAGGATATATCACTGTAATTTGATGAAGCCGTATGTAGAGCGGAGCGGAGTCGTTAACTATAACATCAAAGAGCCGGATGGCATTAGTACCAAGTTTAAGGAGTATAGGGCGACCTCCAACTCTGAAATCGGTCTAGAAGAAGTAGTCGAGCACTCGGTAAGCTCGCACGCTCTAAGACCCGAGCAGCTAGATGAGCTAAAAGAGGTGTTAGGGGAATATCTCGACAGATTCAGCGATCGGCCGGGTAGAACCGAACTGATAACGCATGAAATTGAGCTGACATAAACCGAACCAGTAAGATCAAAGCCTTACAGGGTGTCTCCAAGACAGAGAGAGATTATGGAAGCAGAGATACAGTGCATGCTAGAGTTGGGAGTTATTGAGCCCGCTGAGAGTGACTACACGTCACCGCTAATACTGGTAGAAACCCCTAACAAGGACCCTCGTCCGTGTGTTGACTACAGGAAGTTAAATTCCATCACTAGGGATCAGCTGTACCCGATACCCAACATTGAGGAACGAATTGAAAGAGTTAGCGCTGCTAAATACATTTCAACTATAGATCTCGTGCGGGGGTACTGGCAAGTTCCCCTTTCAGAAAGTGCCAGCCGCTATGCCGCATTCATCTCGCCTGTAGGCACATTTCGCCCTCTCGCACTCAGCTTCGGGCTGAAGAACGCGCCGTTTAGCTTCTCTAAGTTAATGTATATTGTCCTAAAAGACTTGCAGGAGTTCGCCTTGCCCTATCTTGATGATGTGGCAATTTTTTCGGACAGCTGGGAACAACACGTATCGCACCTCAAACAGGTGTTCTCACGGTTGAGGGAAGCCGACTTGACGATGAAAGCGGAAAAGTGTAGGTTTAGTTGTTCGCAGGTTACTTATCTGGGCCAAGTTGTCGGTCAGGGCATGAGACGGCCGGCGGAGCTGAAAATAGCTACGATTGGAGGATTTTCTCAGCCGCGCACAAAAACGGACCTTCGTTCATTTTTGGGACTTGTGGGGTACTATCAACGGTACATTCCGAATTATTCGCAAATGGCAAGTCCATTAACAGACGCCCTCCGAAAGGAAGCACCGAGTAACGTACACTGGGATAAGGACAAAGAGAACGCTTTCCAAAGTTTGAAAACGCTATTGGTTTCTCGCCCTGTGCTTCGCGCGCCAGACTACACAAAGGAATTCATAGTTCAATGCGACGCAAGCGACAGAGGTAAGGGCGTGGTACTTAGTCAGGTCGGCGACGATAACGAGGAGCATCCTATCCTCTATGCCAGCCGTAAACTAAATGTAAGAGAGGAAGCCTACAGCGCTTCAGAGAAGGAATGTGCTTGTTTAGTTTGGGCCGCACAGAAGTTGTCGTGTTACTTGTACGGAGCGAAGTTCATCTTCGAGACCGACCACTGTCCTCTGACGTGGCTCAATCAAATGTCACACAAAAATGGCCGCTTGCTCCGATGGAGCCTCACTCTCCAAGAGTACAACTTCTCCGTTAGATATAAGAAGGGAAAGTTGCATAGCAATGCGGATGGTTTGAGCAGGCTAATTTGAATTCTGCGTTTGAGGGTCCCGCCTAAATTTTAGGGTTACTAGTGCTAATGTTATTAAGCGAAGAAGATCCCCTCTTATTTAGCAGGATTCCATCCATGATTGCTGAATTCGTCAGCAGGAATTTGCTTCAGAAATTTGCATAGCGAAATGCAGCATTTTTTTGTTTCTGCACTTCTGTTGTTTTTTTTTGTTTTTTTTTGTGAAGCCTAGCGAGTCTAAAGTGGGAGCCAATGCACGTCATCTCGGCGCAGAGCCGTGTTGTGGGGTTCATTTCGCAGTTGCCTGTCCTTGTTGGATGTTTTGGGGCAGTGACATCAATACACAAGTGGTCGCTGCGAGCCAAGACATCAATCCCCCCCTGACCACCTGCCGTTCTCTTCCTGCCTAGCGGTTGTCAGCGCTAGACAGTCGAGATTTTTCGGGCCATGGAGGCGCTGTTAAGAATGGCGAGCTGCAAGTAAAAATTGCCACCCAATTACGACTGGGGGACAAGGCGCGCATCCCCCACTCTCCGTCGCTGCAGCAAGACTGCGTTCGAAGAAGCGGGCTTTGTGCTGAAAACCGCCCCCATCCACCAGCCCCATCGCCGTTGTGATGAAACGGGTTCGACGGACGAACTGTTGTACCCGAGGTCCCCAGTGCGAACCTGATTTTGCTACGCATGAGCAAGCCGCAGCGGGACAACGAGCTACCCAGAATGTCTCCGCGCTTCCCGGAACGACTCCCCTCTGTCGTCGGATCCAGTCCTTCGCACCTGTGTGTTTGCGTGTGTGTGTGCGTCACCTTGTCGCGGGTGGCGGCTAGTTTTGCGATGACGAAACGAACATTCGCTGCCTTGTATCGCCGAAGGACCGAGCGTTTAAAAACGGCTGTTGGGCGGAGGCTCGACACACTTCTCTCGTGCAGTCAGGTTGGACTGACACACTTTTCTCTTGAGCAGTCATGTTGGACTGACACTCTTTTTCTTAAGCAGTCATGTTAGACTGATTTAATTTCTGTAAATAAACCCATTTTCCTCTTTCTCGATGAGAAGCAGTTCTTCCCTTCATCAAAGTCCTCAGCGTGTTTAAGTTGGACGACGGCATGGATCAGCTACCTTCGAATTTATGCCGGACTCCAATCTTGGCAACGGATCTCGAGCGATGGGATTGAGCCCCCAATCCTGACAGCGCCTATTCAAAATGAATCGAAGTCTGTACAATGGCATTAACATCAGTGGATGCTGTCACACTGCACTGTGGATATCATTAAAAGCAACATGGACGGCCGGTTGCCATTGTGTCCGATAATGGGCCCACCTTTGCAAGTGAGCAATACTTGGAATATGTGACACAAAATAGCATATGTTTCGTACGTGTGCCGGCCTACTATCCATATTCAAATGGTGTGGCAGAGCGTGTTGCACAACCTGTGAAGATCAAGTTCAAGAAGAACGGTTGTCGATCCTCCCAAATCCAAATTTCAAGGTTCCTATTTCATTATAGGTCTACACCACATGAGCTCACTGGCAGAGGACCACGTAAAGTGCTCATGAGAAGGATGTTCAAGATACCTTTGGATGTTCTTCGCCCATGCTTACACATATGAGTCTTGTTGGCCTGCTTAAGCGAAAGCGGCATGCCGACAGAGGGTGCCATTCTTCACTGATTTATGTAGAAGACAACGTACTTGCAAAGACCTTCCAACAAGACCCACCGTGGATACCTGTACGTGTCGTCATCCCCACAGGTAAGTCAGCAGCTCTGTCGCACTGGTGCCACTGTCTGGCGTAGGCATTGCGACCACCTACATCCTCGACGTGAAGAACTCTCCGCGCCAACTCCTGGACCATTGGAGCTTGAACGCCGTTCAACACCAGACATCGATAGCCGTCCAACAAATGTGTGAGATACACATTCCTCTGTTCCTGAAAACTCGGAGCCAGCCTTGAACGTGACTCTTGGCACAGGAGAAACTGCTGTGATCTGTCCAATCGCAGTATGCAGCACGCCTCAGTTACGAAGAAGCACCAGAAGCCCTAATCGAGCACAGTTTTTGTGCTTGAATGATCTAAGATGGAGGACTCTTGCGGTTTCGTTTTAGATGGGTGTCCGCTGCATGGCACGACTTTCGCTACCCTGTAAATGCGGAGAAAATAGACAACACGGAATCAGTTGGAAGCGCCATCGCGTGTGTACGGCCGTGCTCCAGCACATGTCGTCTGTTTTGTTCATTGGGCGCAATCGTGGACGGCGACTGCCGAGTCAGTACGACTCTCCAAACTACTCGGTAGCACTGGCAACAACTAGGTTAGATATAGAAGCCGTTATGAGATATTTTTATTTTCAAATAAACATTCATTCTTATCCTACAAGAGACAGTAGCTGTATAGTGGCTATGCAATAGATAGTATTTTCCTCGGGAACACGATGTTCGATAGCGTCTACCGTGCTTCACTACAGGTGGGAACTCCTGCAAGTTATATCAAACATTTGAAGAAAAGAATACCGCGGCAAACCTGCTAATTGTTGGAACATTTTACCAATGGTAAATATAAACTTATGTGTAAAAGCATACCATCTTGCCCCACCAAATAAATCAGGCCTCACGACCTTTTTAATGCTAAGTGGTGCCGGTAGTGTAAGGTCATTAACAGTGTGCCATTATACATATACACTAGCATATGATTACGACTGCTTAACTATCATGAACACACTCACACTACAGAGTGGATGCGTAGAAACTATGACTCTTTTTCAATGTGAGAAACTGGACAATATAATTCAATTCCCGCATGTATCATGTTTGAAAAAGCACTAGAGCAGACAAGCACTAAAGATGTAACCATAGGAGCACTGTGTGCGTGCCTTTACTTAGTTATCTGCTTTAGTGCTGTTTGTGCTGTATGACAGTTCCCTAATTAGCGCAACCTTCACTACTTCTGTGTTCACAGTGAACTGTTCACATTGCCATAATCTCTACGCATACTTCAAAGACATATTGTTTACGTAGATTCCCTGCAGGTCCCGTGATCCAGGAGTGATAACTTCGCGTCTTATATTGAGTGGTAACTTGGAAAACAAATGACACGATTTATACTTGAGTCCTTGTAAAAACGGTGCGCAGTTGTATCGCATGGTACGTCGAAGCCATGAAAATGGACATGATTACGGACATGATGGTTTCGCAGGTTTGAGGCACATTGCATCTATACGAGTCCCATTTCTTTACTGCAGGAGCGTTTTTCCTGGGGTTGGAGTTGTGCGGACAATCGCAGACGCAGCTTTGAAGATGTATTTATGAAGGTAGCGTGATAGTGGTGCCTTATACTACAGGATTAATAATGCTACGAAGTAACATCAGCTCGGCCACAGCCCGCGCCGTTGTTCATGCAACACGGTGCAGAACGCTGAAATTTTCAGCTTCATTCAACATATAAGGCAAATGAACGAAGGTGACACAGTGCTCGGGTGTCAGAGGTTTTGCTATGGGACATCCGTTGAAAGGGCGAATTACCCCATATTTCTAAAGAGTCTGATAGTTAAGGACGTTTAATACTAGCTTGTGTGTTTTTGGTCGAGAAATCATGCGAAAGAAACACTCATAATGGGCATTTTTAAAATTCATCTTTCAGCCATACGATTGGCTAAGACGGAAAAACAAAACACTATCACACACAACCCTGCCCGCGACAGACAGACGCAACCCTCAGATCAGAGAGAGAGAGACGAAAGGCTTAAAAAGACGGTAAACGTCGTCTCAGTGTTTTCACATGTCGCGACAGCTTGCTCGTAATAATGCGGTATGGCCGTCTAGGCGAGCCTCGGCAGAGGTGGCACGGTTGCTGCAGCTTGAACCGGCGCTTCGACACGGCGGCGCTACGGCTTGCGGCGCCTGCCTATGTTCAGGACACGAGTGCGATGTGTGGGCGCTGCTCACGAAGACCGCGACCTAAGGACGGTCCACATGGTAGGCCTCGACCAAGAACAGCCCTCACACACTGCGCCTTGGCCGCAGTCACTCAGCAGGCTTCGGCCAATGTCCATGAACAGGCGCTCGCATATATCCCATGTAGGCGAACTCTGGTCCCACAGCCCCACCAGGAACGTCAGAGGAGCTCCTCTTCCGGAGCGGCGAACTCGTCTGGTGTTTACTGTGATTTCGCTACTCGAGCTTCTCCGCAAGTTCTGCACGTAAAATTTGAACCTTGGGGCCTAGAAAGTATTTTTTTCTCAGGAAAAAAGCATTCAGAAGGAAACTTTGTTAAAAATCTCATAATAGATAAATAAATATATATATATTATTGAATAAATAATAAAATAAACAAATATATAAGATAAAGCTATGGTGGAGTGGGGGGAGTCTCAGCATAACATGGTACTCGATTAGCTTCAATCAGGAATTTCTGAATGGCCAAGCAGCAGTTTCTGTGGCTAAACACACTCGTCAATCTTCCAAATCTACTAAGTTAAAAAATCGCAGCGCACAAGCAAAAAAAAACACACTATTCTAAAAGGTACTATTGTGTACTTTCCCCGCAGATTTGTAACACGCAAAAGGAAATAGATATTGGTACATTCCTTTCTGTATGCTGCAAGGAGTTGTAAGCCTCAATTAGCGTTACTTGAAATTACCATTACTTATAATTCACCGGTGAAGTATACCCTAATTTTGCAGAAGCAGTTGACGAGGCAAGTGGTACTGACAGAATATAAACCACAGTGTTAAGGGCCCAAACATTGTCAATCGACCCGTCCGTTCCGCCCTCATCCACCCGCGTGTGGACGCCTAAAAGGCAGGTGGTGTCGCAAAACTCGGTCTACGCTCAATCTACACGAGCGGATCGCACGCGCACTGCTATTGGGCTACTCGGCCTGTCGAATGCCGAACCATTCGGCGGAGCAAAGGTGTTCATGGTTGGCAACTACCTTTGACTGCAGACATCGCCTCTTCTACAGCAGACGACACTGGCATATTCTTGCAGATAAAATTTCAAATTTCCGCGTCCCGGTGAAAATGCGACTCTAGGCTGCCACATTCTGTTCTGCAGCCGTATGTGTTGCATGGGCACCATCATCCTTCTTCGAAACAATGCACAGTCGTCTTATCTGCGCCACCTTTTACAGATGTGTAGCAATAGCATCATGTCGCAGCATGCGACATATTCTCGGATGATTACGTTCAGTGCACAATTCCTTGGCTGGTTGAACAAAACCTCTCTAAATATCCAACGTGCTGCGTTCTGCGTCACGCGAAAGTGATAGTGTCGCCTGAAGCCGCGGTGGCACGGTTTCTGTAGTGCTAGTGACAGCTTGAAAGAATACGGAACGCACGCACATCTGTCGCGGAATGCATTTGCGTAGGTTGTCAAGACACACCTTTTTACCACTGAGCACGCGTGTGAGGCTCCGACTACGGCTTGCAGGCTCGCTCGTGCTTTTTTTTAACTCTGCCCATTTTAAGAGAGTGCGTAAAGCAGTTGAATGCATGGAATGCTTTTTCCTTTTTTTACATATATAAAGGAACCAAAGATGAGGCATGAAACATGCACCTTAGAAATTTAATACTTGCTGCTTGTAAACTTTCGAAACAAAATATAACCTTAAATGATGTGATAAGCGATGAGTGAAGTTCTCACCGTGTGCAAAACGGTTGTGCATAAGTGGTTAACATTATGAAGCAAGGAATTGAAGGTTAAGCAGTGAGTGTACAATTCATTATGGCTGGTTTAAAGCAATATGTATGCATACCGGTGACCTTATGCAGGTATATGTATACTCATGAGATGTTTTCAAGGGGAGTATTTATTTGAAAGCATATAACTTACATTGCTGACAAGGAAACTTATTTTAAGTGAAATCGAACAATTGCATTCTTTCTTGCCAGCCTGGGTGGCCAATATGTTGCCACCTTACTATTTAACATACCTAATTTAATATTTCAACAATGTACAAACATTACCAAAGCGCACAAAATTAACCAGTACCCTTACAGGCATGCTCCCTCTCTCACCCATGGCAGCAAACAAGGATGTTCGACTTGAGACTGTTTGATACTGTCAGCATCATACATGCGTGTTCTAGTTTGATTGCTCTACATATAAAAAATAAGCTCTATTCAAGTTATATGTGTTAGTTTGGCATGGGCTCGATCTTGTTTATGTATTTATGCAGTAACAACCAAGCTAGCTCATGCACAGCCAATTTTAGACAAATGAAAAACGCATAGCACAACATAAACAGCAGGCCAGTGCCTGTATTTATTTGAAAGCAAACCGAGATTATCAAGTGTAGCTTAGCAGTGAGTTAAGGGACATTTTGTAGTGTGAAAAGGCTGATGTAGTTTTGTATTTGTCTTTCTTAATTAGTTCCTGTTTTAACATGCACATGACAATCAAATGAAGGCTCAAATTATATTGCGCAACAAAAAAAAAAAAACGATACGAACATGAGAGGCTTGGTGTGTCGACCTCTCACGTTATTTGTTGCGCAATATCAGTTGTGTAATGGGTTGTCAACATGCCCGGAATTCCGCTCTCAAATGAAGTCACATATGGCGGAAGACAGGGTCACACAAAAGGTGGGGAAACTTACATTGACATTTCTTTATTTGCATAACAAACCAGCGAATATGCTCCTTAGGCTCAGTTTTGTGAATATTGCAAAGAGTGTTCTGCGTAAAATTGAAAGATTGTTGAGCTCCATTACCTATTCACTATACGGATAGCCAAATGAATCATACCCCCATTAGCACTGTGAGAGCACAGAAATCGGCAGTCAAGAGGCCGCAGTGGCTCAGCCTCTGTGCCAAATGTAGGATTGTTCCACAAGAAAGCATGCATACATGTGAATTGGGTATGCATTCGCATGTACTATTCAAATCCGCACAGCAAAAGTAATTTTTCACTCCTTTACGCATTGCTCACCATTGTACAGACCTTATGTCATCGTTGTGTGTGAGCAGTAATATAACTTGGGAATCAAAGCTGTGGTTATTCAGTGCACTGGAAGCAACTTTGCATGTGGGTTAGATAATATAATGCTCCTACATATGGCTCAGCTTATTATTATCAGCCGCTTTGTTTACTAGTCGTTCACTGTTATGCCGGGACTATACGATGCCATTGAACAATGCTGTACTCCTTCAGGCACGCTAGAACAGCTTGGCTATGCACAAACATCCCTTTGCATTGTGCTTAAATTAAGGTGGTGTAGATTTGTTCTCAGAATGTGCTTATAAGCATAACTGCTGAGCATTCAAAAAATCGTTTGAAATGCAAGGGTGGATACTCAGCTTTGCCGGTGTTACATTTTACATTTATAGTGTAAGGTCACATCTATGAGCAGGAAGGGTACCACACAAATGCTCGTGGTGTGACCTAGCAGTCACAATGCAAGTAGTTTTCTGTGGTTTTAGCTAAACATGTGAAGCAATCTATAAATTCAAAGCTGTATTAAGTAAACTGAGACACCGTGAAAAGCAACATAACATTAAATTGCACACATTTTTCTGTCACATAAGCTCTTTGTGGTGCAGGTCAAATATATATATATATATACATATATATATATATATATATATATATATATATATATATATATATATATATATATATATATATATATATATACATATACATATGCGTGTGTGCTATTTGTAGCTGAAAACAGCGTGCATTTCCCATTTAGAGCTCAATGTTCAATGGAAAAGATTTTTTTAATGCGTCAGACATCTATATGGTGCCTTGTGCAATGTTTTACACACAGATAGGTATGTTTGGCACAACTTGAGTAGCACATTCGTTAGAGACTACTACATACAAAATCCGTTTTGCACCTCTCCATTGATATTCTACCGTCCGACAAAGAAGTACAGACTGGAATTTGTCTTTATGTCAATAGTCAAAAGGCAAACAGGTCTTTGGCATCATTTGTCTCAATCTTTCACACATGGCACTTATTTAATGTGTTGAATGTGCATTCATTGCTGGTAGTATATCTTCTAATGTGAAAATAGCTTGTTCGATATAGTTTTATCTGTATATTTTTGAACTCACCCATACGTTCTCTGCTCTACTTGTATGTACCCCCTTCAGTACTGGTATCTGTGCAGTGCCGTCATAAGGGCACTAAATGTTGTGAAAGCTGTTCATTCATAAAACAGGAAGCCTATCTAATACAAACAAGAAACTTGTACGCAAAGTAATCACGACAAACCAGCTGAGATGGTGGCACTAGTCTACTTGTTTTCACTTGTGATAGCACAAGTGTTGCCACTTGTGCTGCCGGATGGTTATGCTTGATAAGCTCGCGAAGGCTTGGGTCATTCATATTTCAAGGGATGAGTAACTGTTACATAAGTGCAACATTTTCCTCTGCTCATATCAATTACTTAACTATTTGTGGCAGGTTTAGCTGTGTTATTATTGGTGTAGTTGAAGTGATGTATCACACATAGTTTCCGCACACTACCCGATTGGCGAAAACCATGCCGGAATTGGTCTTTGAGCTATTGGTTCAGTGGTGGCTTTCCACAAGATTGACTGTTGAAGAGGCAGATTTCACTTCATCGAAAGGCCCATGGGAAAATGAGAATAGAACTCATGACGCCAAATACAGTCACCATGTGTGACTGAAGAACAACACGTGACAGAACAATGAGCAGTGGAATTCATCTCAGTAATATACAAAGAATTGCAGCAACATTCAGTATTCCACTGCTGGCATACTAAACACAAACCTTTATATGAGTTGTTTCGATTGCATAAACAGCAAGATCCCTCTAATGACCTATGGCAAAAGTTAAGAAAAAGCTGCTACGTCAGGTAATGCATTGGCATAAAATATGCATTCTCCCATACAGTGGATACAGTTCCTAAATTGGTTTACATGCAGGTAAGAAATGTTGTAACTGCACCATGTGATAAAATTTCAATAAGATCAGGAGAATACCACATAGAACATCTTTAATGCGGTATAGTTGGTGCGACATGCCTTGATATTAGACGTTTTGCTGTTTTATTCACGCACACATGTATGTGAATGCAAGGTACACATGCATTTGTGTTTACATGTTACTGTGCGCATCAAATGAACAGCATCACTTATACAACAAGCCATAAAGCCATAATTTTTTCGTACCAGTTCAATTCCTATTAGCTACGCAGTGATTTTTTTTCTCACATGTAGCGACTAAACTCCGTGCATAAGTTAAGCTGATGTTGCGAAACTAAGCTAGACATGGGTGTCATGTCCAGAATATAATAAAATAAAGAAGTGACCATGTGTATGGACCTAACATTGATGGTTTGGCAATATCTTATCCGGCTGGGTAGTAAATTTCTATCAAAAAAGGAAAACTCAGCACACTGAAAAAGCAGTGTGGGTAACGTAATATAGGGAGCAGACACTCTGCTGGTAGAGTCACTTGAAAATTTAGCCAGCAGTTCGTCCTCATTGGCTGGCTTTGTTCACATTACTAATGCTGACATAACTGTGAAAATTTGTGTTCAAAATAAACTCATAGCAACCAACAGCCACGTTTTATATTGCGATAGCAGCTGACTTCTCAGGGGCAATGCACTGTGGCAATGAACATGCTTAAGAATGACAAGAGGTGAGGCCCCCTTTCCATTGCCTGGCCGCACAGCTGAATACGGCTCAGTTAATGAGTGGAACCATGGCTTTCGAAAAATAAAGATCGGTGAGAAAGCCATTTATAGCGACTAACATCCTACACCCACAAATGTTAGGTAGCAGTAAGCTTACTGGCAGATGAAAGTGCACCGGAAAAACATTTAATGGACATACTTTGCAGGCTCAAGCTAGTTTAATGCACATTATTTGCTAATGACGGTTGGCAGAATGAACACGAGGAAAGAAAGTAAGGTACTAATCGGGCACATAGTGCTGGTACTTGTGCTATTGTTCGCTTTAAACTGAAGACTCGTGCCAAAACAGGCAACACGAACCAGATAATCAAATAGGGTGGATATACACAGTAACGGCAAACTTTCGCTTACCCAATTCTGCCTGCATTAGTAACGTGACCATGGCTAGCCAGTGAGGAAGAACTCTGGGCAAAGGTTCTTCCACGCAGTTCTGCTGGCTGCTAGCAGAATATTATATAACGCCATACCCATGACATTTACTCACTTGTTACTACTCGTCCTAGGTGTTCATTTTTACAGTCATATTGTTTTTTGTCAGCAAACGTAAAATTTTTACCTAATAAGGAGGAAGTATCCAGTTCTCACCTATAACGTATTCATCTACCATGCCACTGGTGTCTTCACAAGCAGACTCTGTGCTTAGTCACTAGTCAAAAACAAGCAGCTCGGAGTTTTGGCTATGTAAGCCGCTTGCATCACAAAATATAAAGCAATTTACTTCGTGAAATCTAGAAATTCTTGCTCTTCATACTAATGTCCACATTATGAAAATCAAGGCGGCCAGAAATTTGCACTCATGACATTAGTGCTCTCAGGCGCGTCCACATTTCACGACAGCGCTGAACGTCTTGACGTATGCAATTATTATAATGTTCCCTAATTTCCCTCCACCGATAAAAGCATCTTCAACCGTGCAGTAACAACTTTTCAAAGAAACGATAGATGTACCAAGCAGAAAAGGCCGGTGTGATGTGGCTTGTCTGTAAGTGTACCAAATATGAAAACGCGATCGCCAACACTTCTGCACAGTTCACTTCTGAGCACACGCACACCGCGTAGAACGAGCACTTCTATACCAAGCAACGCTGCGACACATCGCACATATATATCACGGTTCGTAGCTTGCGAACACATTTCGTAACAGCAAGAACACAGCTCGAACGTCCCGGTCACCACGGCGCATCGCAGCCAGCAAAACGGCTCACATTGAGTATAGCACACGCGGAACGGCAGCGATTTTAGTATAGCGTAAAACGCTTGCGTTAGCGTTAGCGTGCGATGCAACGCTAACGCAATGAAAGGCTGCACTGCGCGGCACAAGGTAGTGTTTTAGAATAGCGGAACGGAGGAAAAGCGCTAACGTTTACGCAAGCATATGCGGCGCCAT
The DNA here is from genome assembly GCF_023375885.2 of Dermacentor andersoni. Taxonomy (NCBI): domain Eukaryota; kingdom Metazoa; phylum Arthropoda; class Arachnida; order Ixodida; family Ixodidae; genus Dermacentor; species Dermacentor andersoni. Next base: position 82,940,985 of record NC_092816.1, read on the forward strand.
CTAGATATAAAAACACGAAGTACTGGAAAGCCAAACCCACACGAAATGTCGAGCTGATCCAATGCCGAATCCGCAAGTGTGTAGCTAAGTCAAGCTTATCTAAAGCCACAGTCACTGTGTTACTTACGCATGTAGGTGTTTGGTTTCAGTGTTGTTTTGTCGAGAGGCGCGAAACACACCGATTATTCTTGTTCTGTGTGACCCGTATTACCTGCCCTTGTTAAGTTGGGATGACATAGACGCCTTCATGCTTTGGGAACGAGAGCGACCGCGTAGTCTGTACGTGTCCTCAAGAAGCGGCCTGCTCAACATCGAGGCTATTCCGGAGGGGACGTTTCGCCGGCAATTTCGCTTCCAAAAAGCGTATTTCCCAGTTCCTTTCACTTTTTTGCAAAGGAGTTCATGTTGACGTCTGTCCGAATGGGTTCAAGGCGAAAACCTCCTTCAGGAGGTTCATGACATTGTCGTTAGTAAAGCACACACGTATTGCGTCCGCAGAACCGACAACACCACTTTGTTTTGCCGCGGACAACGACATGCGGCTTAACACCAAGCGAACGAGCGAAATACACTTGGGCGCCATATCGAGGCGGATACAGCAAACATGAGCAAGCATAAGCAAACCTTCTCGTTAAGCCCACTGCGCCACTAATCGAGAACGTATATCGTAAACAACGCCCATTTGTCACCTGTGCGCCGCTGTCAAAGCATGATCCTACAAATCTAAAGCAAACACGAGCATTAGCGGGGAACGAGTGAGCCGAACAGTGCAGGCCGACAACGCGATAGATCCGAAGCGGGCAGCTCTCAGTTCGACTGGGGCCGCCATGTTGCCGTATGTAAGGCTCCCCTTGCGTGCGTTAGCGTTCACCGCTAAATCTCGAAAATAGCGTACGTACGTAATAGGTCCAGCACAGTTTACGTACAGCGCATGCGCAGTGTGGTGCACGCAACACTAACGCTAACTCTTTGCGTTTACTGCTTTACGCTATACTAAACCTGTCTAACGAGGCGATAAAAACTTGTCGCTACTACTCGTATCATTTCTTCTGAAAGTGGTGAAGGGCTGGCGTTCACCACTTCGCGGCAACGATCCGCATACACCGAACAGAAACCAATCGTGTTCGCTGGGTGCGCTAATCGGACGCTACTTATTTCGCAACGTACTGAACAGATGTCCTGCTCAGAATGCACGTGTATGTGATATACTTCTCGTTTGCGAGGCGTACGCGAAGCATGCAAAAGAAATCACGAAGTCGACGATTTCAAATATTTCTTCCCACGCTATCGTAAACACAACACACTTCGTGCACTCCGTCTGTTTCTTTCGGCGATGGCACGCACTGACGAGGCCTGGAAGGGTGCACCGTCTAGCTGCCTTCGGTGACTACCTCCGTGGGTGCCAGATAACTGTAGTAAAAATTATAAGAAGGAGAAAAATAGACTTTCTGACGCGGCTGTAGCTTAGGCCTTGCGTTCCCGCTTCGCTTCGCTTCGAGCAAGCGCTATGTTTGCTGTGACGACAACCGACACCGTGCGCCTCGAACCAGCTAATGAGAGACGAGTAGGCGTGCGGGTGGGAACTTTGCGACCGCTCGCCTCTCTCTACTAGAGAGCCATCATCACTCGGGCAGACAAGGGCGGGACGGACGGGCGGATTCACCATGTTTGGGCCCTAAGACCTCGTACTACTGCCGATCATTTATGCGAAAAAGTGAAAAAAAATCGACATTATAGCGTGAGCCACTCGTCGTTAACAAGCTTGTTTTCGAGAGTTAAAGGTAGATGTTGCAGAGGTGGTATATAGCGAGCCTTTGTGAAATAATTGTTTCACCGTGGCAAGAACGGTATCCTAACTGGATTGTTATGGGCTATATTTTTGACTTTATGCTTTCATTGTTCAAGCGCGCTACCACATTAAAGTGTAGATGCACACATGAAAAACCCGCAGTGGGCTGGTCTGAGCTCTTTGGCCTGCCAACGTAGCGTTGCTGTTGCGAAATACGTACATTTTATTCTAGGAAATAAGCTCTTTGAATAAGTTTTCGCAAATGAAGACGTGACACAAGTATATTTGAGACGAGCGCCATAAGAAACGAGAGCAACCACGCAGATCTATTTCTCGTTCACCGACCAGCGCTGGGGCTATTGGCAGGTTTACATTAATTCTATGGACCGCGATAAGACCGCATTTGTAACACTTGACGGGTTATACGAATTAAAAGGTAAGTCACTCAGTCTATGCAATGCGCCAGCTACATTTGAGCGCATGATTGATTGGCTCCTTCCAGTCTACAAATGGTAAGCATGCCTATGTTCCCTACATGACAATATTCTTTGTTCAACGATGTTCAACGACATTTTCCAACCATAGCTCCTCCCACGGATAGACGACGCATTCGATCGGCTCTGCAACGCTAGATACTTGCGTCGATGGATCTTAGGTTTGGCTACTGGCAAGCAGAAGTCTTCGTGAGAGATCGCGAAACGACTACCTTCATCACGCCAGATGGTCTCTAAGAGTTCAAGGTGATGTAATTCATACTGTGCTCGGCGCCTGCAACGTGTTAGCAGAATACGGTGGCAGCACGGTGTCAGCACGGTGCTGCAGGGTGGAACATGGTGTTAGCAGAATAGAAGTGGTAGACCTGTCTCCTTTAGTAGGATGACGTCGTCGTGTTCGCCGCAAATTTTGGTGATCACCTTAGCCGACCTGCCACAGTAGTAGATGTCATGAAGTCGTCAGGGCTCACTCTGAAGCCCGAATAGTGTTGCTTCGCCTGCGATGAGCTTCTGTTCCTGGGCCACGTCATCAGCATATCTGGACTCCGCCCCAACCCGCAGAATACCGCTGCTATCTCAAAGTTCGAGCAGCTCATCGGCTTGAAGGCAGTGCGTAGTTTCCTTGGCATGTGTTGATACTACAGGCACTTTGTGAAGGACTTTTCACGCATCGCTGAGGCACTGACGCAATAACTAAATGTGATGCCGAGTAAAGTGGGAAACGCCGAAGGGTGACGCATTTCAAGAACTCAAACGACGCATGAAGTTGCTTCCGGTACTTGCGCACTTTGACGAAGACGCCGATGCAGAAATTCACACTGACGCCAGTAGCCTAGGCATCGGTGTTGTCCTAGTGCAGAGGAAAGACGCACTTTGGCGGGTAATAGCTTAGGCTAGCCGGTCGCTGTCAAAAGCGGAAGACAATTATTCTACGACCTAAAAGGAATGCTTCGCCATCGCTTGGGCTACAGCAAAACTTCGCCCTTGCCCGTATGGCAGGCAATTCAAAGTCGTCAGTCACCATCACGCGTTGTGTTGGCTTGCGAACCTAAAGGACACTTCAACGGCTGGCGCGGAGGAGCCTGAGGCTGCGAAAATATGACATCACTGCAACCTACAAGTTCGGACGAAGACACTCGGATGCCGATTGTCTATAAGGCGCATCCTTTCACCCGCCACTACAATATTACGAGGACGACGCCTTCCTTGAAATAATAAGCTCGGAAAATTTCGCTCAACAGCAATGAGGGGACCCGGAGCTAAAACGCCTCGTCGAGTAATTGGATGGACGCACTGATGTTGTCCCTAGGGCATTTAGGCGAGGACTGCCTTCGTTCTCACTTCAAAACAACCTACTCTTAAAGAAGGACATCTCACTAGTGCGCACCAACTACCTTCTTGTTCCTGCCTGAGCGCCGCGTCGTGAAGTAATACATACCCTACATGACAATCCGACGGCTGGGCAGCTCGGTTTCTCCCGGACGCTATTGAGGATACAAGAAAAGTACTACTGGCATCGCCTGACCGCCGAAGTTGCCCGTTACGTCAAGACATTCCGAGAGTGTCAGCGACGCAAGACACCACACACAAGGCCAGTGGGATTACTACTGCTGATCGAGCCTCCTTGCCGACCATTTCAACAGATTGGGTGGGCTTGTTGGTATCCTCTCCAACGTCAACTTGCGGAAATGCGCGGATCGTCGTGCCAACATACCTCCTCTTCCGCTTTGATGAAGCGAAAGCACTGCCGAAAGGTAGAGCATTCGAAGTGGCGAAATTTGTGGAGAACATCCTGCAGAGACATAGCGCCCCAGAAGACCTCATCACCGACAGAGGAATGGCCTTTACAGCGGAGCTCACCCAAGGCTTTCTGCAATACAGTCAGACAAGACATAGGAGGACCACTGCCTACCAACTTCAGACGAATGGTCTTACGGAAGGCTTGAATAAGACTCTCGCCAACATGCTAGCAATATACGTCGAAGTCGAACGTAAGGCCAGGAATGCCGTCCGGCCGTACATAAGCTTCGCTCACAACACAGTGGTGGAGGAAACAACACAGATCACGCCGTTGAAGCTGGTTCACGCCAGGAACCCGACGACGACTCTCTGCGTCATGCTTCCGCACGTCACTGACGAAGAGAACCTTGACGTCGCCACCTATCTCCAGCGTGCCAAAAACGCCCGACAGCTCGTCCGCCTGCGAAACAAGAGCCACCATTAGACCGACAGCCGACACCAGAACCTTCCGCAACGCTACGGCGAGTGCCAGCCTGGTATCCGTGTTTGGGTTTAGACCCCAATACGCCGACGACGACTTAGCCAAAAGCGTTTACGCTGCTACTTCGGAACCTACAAGATCATCCAATGCATTGGCGCCCTTGACTACGAGGTCATACTAGACGGCAATTCGCTATCACAGCGTCGCCACTCTCGACCAGAAATAGTCCTGTATTCTCCCATACCAGACCTAGAAGATCGCGTGACGCATACGCCACAGTCCCCGCCTTCATTTTTTTTTTCTCCTCACTTCTTTTTTCCGGCACTACGCATTTCCGCAGACGGCGTCGCGCGCGAGCTGTTCTCTTCGCGCGCTGTGTACAACGAAATATGACAAGCGTTATAATTCAGTGCTACACGAATACTGAGGCAGAACAAGTGGATCGCAGAGGATGACCAAGCTCTGGAGCACGGTAGAAAATTGCATAGCTTCGGTACCTACGCACATGAGCGCACGACCGTGGGAACAAGCAGACGAAGCAGGAGTACATCTCTCTTGCATCGGTGCGAAGTAAACTGTTTTATTATTCCTCTAAACTTCAATTCTTCTATTCAAGCAACAGATCGTAAGGATAACAGATGTTTTTTTGAATAATTCTCGAAGTCACGAGTCACCACGAGCGACGTCACACTGCGGACATCAGTTCGCAGGTACATGCGCACGAGTACGTTACCCTCCGGCTTGGAGCTCGGCGGCTTTGAGGAGAAGGAAAAACGGCGTTCGCTTTAAAATTTCAGATCTCTTCGCTGCGCGTATCGATGTCATACTTTGCAGACACGATCGTTCTCGCTCAATGTATGCTGTGCGCTAGTCAGTTCAAAATGACCAGACCTGGTGAAGGGCCCTTTCACAGACTATGTGGCTGCCTTCCAGCTGCCCCATGCATTGCACCCCAGACTCCTTGTCGCCATCGTGACTCCTTCAACAATACCCGATGCATATCTGCTACGCTACCCAAGTAGTTCATTTAACTGTTGTCTTTTTGGGCCTTTTTTGTTACTCGCGCACTGACCGCCTCACCAGCTCTTCTAAAGTCACAAAAACATGCAGCCAACGACACCCCTGAATGCTCCCTAACCTCTCGCTTCCCCAACGTCCTCCCATGTCCTTCTTTTTCATGTTTTCTTTCCCTCCTGGTGTCTTTCTTTTCTCTCTATTTTTATTTCGTATGTTTTCTCCCCGCCTTCATACTCTCCCGCTCCTGTCCCCTCATCTGGGGAACCACAGTTACAGACGTCTGGCGACAGCGCTCATTCTCTTTGAAATCTCTTCCATTACAACCACCCGCTACCGACAACAGCCGCACGTGACGTCACTCCACTCACCCTTTAAAGCTAACATGCCCGAGGATGACGAGGCCGCCTTTGTCGAAGATAGGTCCTCCTTTGTCGAAGATAGGTCCGTCTATCGAAACGTTGGCCAGCTTTTCTGAGGCGCCTTAGTCTTCTTCATAAATTTATACCACAGTGTGTTATTCCATTTGTCAGCCCCTTTCTTGATTTTGGATAGGCATTGGCTACAATTCGTAGATTGAAATATGTGTGCTACAGTAAATTAAAAGGTAATTAGCGTTATTATTTCACTCGTCCAGAAACGCATTTTCATTTTACATACAAGTAATGGTCGCCTTATGGAGTATTGTTCATCAATATTTGGAATTACACTATCTGCCACATGCCAGCTTTAACTTAAAATAACGCTCTATATATAGAAACACATAATCTAATATAGAAGAAAGTATGGCCTCGTGTCAACATAAATATGTTGTCTCATGAAATGCAAACACTTGTACACTACGTTGCTGCATGTCTATGGCACAAGAGAAATGAGAAAACTTGGTTTCTGTATTGCAAACAATTAGGTTTGCAATAACAATCAGCTGTGGCTATGTGGATCACGATGAACAGATCTCCCATGCGTCGTGCTGTTTACCAGCGCTTGACCTTGCCCATGGAACGTTAGAAACTTCTCAGTTTGCTCAACGCTTCCCGCTCGGTGCGACTAAGCACACATACTTCCATTTTTTTCCTTATTCAGATACCTCACAGGTTCCCACCGGGACATGCTTCAAGCAAAGACGTACCCTATACCACTCTACTGTTCCCGCTACAGTCTCCGTCGGCTACCGCATGTAACTAGCTCAGCTTAGCGAGCATGCGCGAACCAAGGTTGTAGCGGATACCATCGCGACAACGGCACATAGCGATGTTTAGGGCTATACTAAATGTTTGTAACAAAATTAAAAATGCAATATGCCTTCCCATACAACTAATACCTTCGGACGAAATCGCTATAGGAGAGTACAACTTCACCGGCGATGCCGTGAGGCACTGATAAAATAAAAGGTAACCTAGAAAGGATGCAGCAATTAACAACTACATAGGAGTGCGTAGCTGGACTGGCGATATTTCTTTATGCAGCGAACGCAACAAGAACACAGGGAAGGTTCGTACAAAGGGGAGTGCTGTATGTGCGTGTGTGTGGACCTAGGAGAAATCCAAAGATTATAGATATGTCCCTCCATAATATGATGGGGCATGTGTAGCAGCTTACAGCAGCGACGGTTAAATAGCATCTGTTACCATTTCATTATGGCATCATAGTACAAGTTATTTTCGGCGTTATCGTTTTGAGCCACATGAAAATTCGTTGGTTAAGCATTCACCGATTGCGTATAATGAATAATGTGAATCAGTGACCCTTCTACTATTGGTCGACAAATAGTGCTTTGTCCAATTCGGCACAGAGAGCACATTCGCTAACAGTAAAAGTAATTCACTAATGTTAAAGTACTAATTGAGCAGATTCTAAACGGCTTGCATGAAATACATTTTTGCCAGCAAAGAATGGATGACTCAAGCAATACGGCACAAACCGACGTCCCGCTCTCGCGAAACGAGGCATCCTACGCCAAGTCTCGAAGTATCACACGCCGAGCTGCGGCAGAGTATGTTGCTGCCGCCTCCGCATCTGAGAGCATGGCGCCGCATGAATGAATCAATAAAACTTTATTTGAAACGGCTCTTCGTCCGTGCCGTCCGCCGCTTCGGTGCCGCGTGATCATGTAGTAGCACCCAGGGCGGGGGGTGTGGTGGCGCCCTGGACGTGCCTTATGCGTTGCACAAGGAGCGACCAAAAAGCGGCTCGGTGGGGTTCAGGCGGAGTGGTCCAGCTCTCCCAACAGTAAGGAATAGATGGGTTCAGGGAAGAGGTGGGGAGATAGTAAGGCGAGGACTGTGCACGGGGGCAGGTCCAGTACGTGTGGCGAACGTCGGGATAGCCGCCGCACACCGGACATGCCGGATGGCCGCGGCGTTGTTCAATAATGTGTTGCATGGCGTCATTCGCCAATGTTAGAGTTTGAGCCTGACGAATTAGGGAGCCGTCGTGGCGGGTGAAGGAGGGATCGGGGGCCGGAAGGGTACATGCAGACGAGCGCAGTTCGCGGAGCCTAGCGCGGCTTTGCTTGCGGTGTTCAGCGCGGTGCATTCTGGCGCAATAGGTGTAAGGCCATGGAATAGGAGCGCTCGGTATTTTAGACTCACGAGCGAGGGAATGAGCACGCTCATTTCCCTGTATCCCCTGATGGCCCGGCGCCCACTCCAAGAGGACGTGTAGTGAGGGATGTTGTTGCATGTGTAGCGCGAGGGATGCCCCAATATGACAGGGAAGTAGGTTGTTTGCGAAAGAACGAAGGGCTTCCTGGCTGTCTGAGCGAACGGTTATGGTTGGCGTGGAGGGAGGGGGAATAGTAATGGCTTCCGATATGGCAAGGATCTCGGCGTCGGTTGGAGACGGTACTCCCCTATGCCAACGAGTGATGTCACCCTGAGGGCCGATGACTGCCGTCTTGGATTCGGTAGGCGAGAAGGCGGTGTCAACATAGTAGGTGTCATGCGCTGGGACAGTTAGATGGGTCGCCCGCGCCTGTCGCCTGCCTGCGTTGCGTTCGGAGTGCATATTCCGGGGTATCGGTCGGACTTCGATTCGAGGGATAGTTATCCATGGTGGAGGGTCGATGGAAAGAGGTGGAAGTGGTGAAGTGTCGTGTCCCAACATTCGCAGGATGGCGCGTCCTTCGGACGAGGTGCTCAGACGGAGATGCTGAGACTCCCGGTGTGCTTGGACCTTCACATCCAAGGTGTTGTGCAGGGTTGCGCGTTCAACATCGATGCTACGGGCGTACCTGGGAACACCCATTTCAATGCGGTGACATCTTCGCAAAGAAGCCTCGAGTCGTTTGGTCTGGGTGCGTGTAAGTGCTACGTATGGCAGGCCATAGAGGATTCGGGAGTAGATTGCTGCCTCAGCAATTTTACGGAGTTCGTGTTCACGCAGGCCTGTGTGGCGCTTGCTTACGCGTGTCATCATGTGTATGACCTGACTTGCCTGATGGAGAATGCGCCGTAGCCACTCCGCACTACGTCCATTCTCTTGCCACAGAAATCCGAGGATGCGGACGGATTTTCTGCGCGGGATAGGTTCGCCGGTCATAGTCAAGGTGATGTGGGCGCGTTCAGCAGCTGCTTTGCGCATAGAGGAATTCAGTACGACGACGTACTCTGATTTTTCCGGGGAGCATGTGAGGCCTAACTGGTGTATGTAGGTGTCGACGATGTCTAAGCCGGTTTGAAGTGTGGCTTCCTGTTCGCCTGGGTTTCCGGTGGCACACCAAAGTGTGATGTCATCAGCGTATATTGCATGGCGTAAACCTGTAACGAGGTTGAGCTTTGCAGGGAGGTCCTTCATCGCCAAGTTGAAGAGAGTCGGTGACAGAATGGAACCTTGGGGCGTCCCTCGGTTTATAGGGAAGCACATGGATGGCTGGGTGTCCGGACCCAAGAAGCGCAGTTGCCTAGCACTGAGGAAGCCGCAGACGTAGCGAACCATGCGTTCTCCGGGTTTGGTGGCTGCTAGGTTGTCAATGATGGCTTGGTGCAGGACATTATCGAAGGCACGTTTGATATCCACGCCTACAATTGTCCGGAGTTGTGCCGAGCTAGGGTGATCGTAGACATCTGTGGTAATTTGCAGGGCCACGTCTTGGGCGCATACGTGCCTGCGGAAGCCGATGAGTGTGTCTGGGAGATGGCCCTGGCTCTCAAGGTGCCATTCTAGTCTCGTCAGGGCCATCTTTTCCATCAATTTTTCCGCGCACGATGTGAGGGATATCGGTCGAAGGTTTTTAAGCGTGTTGGGAGGTTTGCCAGGTTTGGGAAGGAAAATAACTAAAGCTTCCTTCCATGATTGTGGAATGTTCCCCGTCTCCCATGCATGGTTAATGAGGTGTAGAAGGTGCTTCTGGTGGTTTTCGGGCAAGTTGCGGAGCATGGTATATGTTATCTGATCCGGACCCGGAGTTGTATTGCGTCGGAGCTGCATGAGTGCTGACCGCAGCTCCTGGAGTGTAAATGCGGAGTCAATCCCTTCTGGCTTGGTTAGTGATTGCGGAAAGGGTGCAAGTGGTGGTGGGTTGAACTCCGGGTAAAATGTCTCTCGCAGTTCTTGAATAATTTCTCCTGTGGAGCGCCCGGTCTGCATTTGATATCGTTGGAGGGCGTAGCGAGGTTTAGCTTGGCCCATGAGAGTGCGAAAGATTTGCCATACTCTAGGTGTGTGAAGCTGGCCATTGAGGTATTCACATGTTTGCCACCACCGTTGAGATGCCAGTTGGTCAGCGTATTCCTGGCTCTCCTGAGTTATGGTGTGTATACGTTGGTGGAGCGTCCTATTATTCTTTGCACGGCGCCACCAGCTCACCAATCTGCGGCGTCGTTCCCAGAGGGCTAAGAGGTGAGTGTCGACCTGGGGTTGATCCTCTGTGGCGGCAATGCGGGAAGCATGTTGGGACACAACCTGCAGTACATTGTTTGTCCACTCTGTGGGGTCAGTGTTCTCATCAATCTCATCCAGTTCGAGTAGTTTACGCGCCTTGTTCCAGTCAACGAGACAGATGGTTTTGTGGCGGGGTGTCCGACTTGGCCTTTGTGTACGCAAGGGAAGCCGGATCTCAATAATAGTGTGATCGCTCCCCAGAGTGTCTTGGGTATTCTCCCATTGTATGTTGTAGCGGCTGATTGACCAAGTGAGATCAGGGTTTGTGTCCTTCTCACGTGAGTTCCCCAGCCTGGTGGGAGTGGTAATGTCGTTTAGGAGAGAGACTTTGTAGTTTGACATGAAGGTGTCTAACTTGCGGCCGAGCGCTGATGTTTGGTCATATCACCAAGAGGGGTGTCGACAGTTGAAGTCTCCGAGGATTAGGACAGTATGGTGAGGTGTTAAGCGTTGCTGGGAGGGGTTGTAGCTTGATAACGGCCAGATATTTTAGTTTGGCGTCCAATAACAGTTTAAAATATCTAGACTGTGACCATGGACGTCTGTCCTCGTGCTCATGTGCTCAGTAGTCGGTGTATTCATATGCGTAGTGTCGAGTTGGATTGTGGGCAAGGAGCTCTTGACGTAAGTCACCGTCACTGTAGGAGTAAGCGGGTCTGACGTGCCCCGTTGTTCGTATGTAATACTAGGAGCAACAAAATGTTCATAGCCAGTGAGGGGAAAGGCACCGTGGGTCTCGTGCAACACAAGAATGTCTGGTTCTGTTTTCATGAATAGCATATGTTGCAGGAGATGTTGTTTCTTGCGTCTGAAACCATGACAGTTCCATTGCCATATCGTGAGAGATGGGGATGGTGGGGTTGGGATCGGAGGTGTTTGCCTAGAGTTAGTGGCCATGTTGTGATTCAGAAGGGTTATGGGGGATGGGGCGTTTGTGTGGGTGCATAGTGTCCTCTATATGTTGGAGGCGGGTGGAAATTTGCGCAAATTGGTTTGACAAGGGGGTTAAAGCGGTCAGAATGGCGCGTTGTATCTGTTCAGTAATTATAGTTGCGATAGTAGATTCGATCGCTTCTTGCACGATGCGACGAATACGTGCATCTAACTCCTCTGACAGAAGGTCTGAGCTCAATGGGGAGGGCCGCGGAGCGGGGGCAGTTTCTGGGAGAGCTGTACCACTCACCTTTAAAGGCGTAGACTGCGTCTGTCGCTGGTTAGGTAGCGCAGGCCAGTTTGGGTCGTCAGCAGCAGGCTTGGGTTTAGGTAGTTGCTGCCACGAAGGACGGCGCAGATCGTGTTGATCACTTTGTGATTTAGCTGGCTGGCTCTGTCTGAAGTCCATCTTCTGCTTGTGGGCGGGCTTCGGTTTTTGTTTGGGCCCATTTTGACTGGGCTTGCGGTTGTGACTTTGACTCTGGTTGCGACTGCGGCTACGGCTACGGCTGCAGTCGGTGTCGAGTGCCGAAAACCGGTTGCTGGTTGGCACGCCGGAGTCTTCTCGAGCAGGCGGTCGTGAGAGGTGGGGGGCTGCTCGGTGATTTGGATTGATCCGTATGGGTGCTTTGCGCCGGCGAAGTGCCTCCTCTGCTGCGCGGCGGTGTGGGCAGTTTGCGTCCGTAGCCGGGTGGTCACCCCCGCAGTTGCAGCAGCGCATATCGCACTCGTGAGGAGTAGTTGACGTGTCAGTTCCAGGGGGGAAATGTTGCCCACAAGATCTACAGCACGAATATGTCGAGGCGTTGGGGCAGACATCAGATCTGTGTTTCAGGCTGTAACAATGCCAGCACTGAAGGCATTTCGGCTTGGGTGGGTAAAGCCGGTAGACCGCTGAAAACAGGATGATGCTCTTCGGTATTTCAGGCCCCTCTACCGTGATGATGAGGGACGCCGTCTTGCCAAGTCGCCGAAAAACAGGATTTTTCGGCCCGGAATAAGAAGTTCTTCCCGTACGGCATCTTCAGAAAAGGAGAGTGGTACACCGTGCAGGACGGCGCGGGCGTTCTGTGGGTCGTTGGCGCAGTACGCACTCACAGGGTGCGATTTTCCGCAGACATCCACGGACTGTAAGGCGAGTAGTTTGGTGGTGGCCGATGCACGGTACGTGTCGATGGCGATGAGGTTTTCGGTAGTTCGAATTTTCACGATTGTGTCCTGCCTCTCGAACTTGGCAAGGTGGGCCGCCCGACGAATTTGTAGGCTCAACTCGATTGGTGTTACTGTGGAGAGGTTGAAGCCATCGGTCAACTTCACAACTATGGTGGTGGCCTCGTCCTGCCGTGGTGATGGAGGGGTCACGCATGTAAATGCTCCATGTGAAGCGTCACCAAAGTCCATGCCCTGTGGGTTCAGCGTGGTGGATTGCGCAGGCTGCGATGCAGTCGTAGCTGTTGAGGGCGGCGGATCCATGCCGAGCACGGCGGCGGCGGCGGCGAAGCGCCTGCAGTGCGGCGCGGGGTCGGGGGGCCCTGTGCTGGGGCCGACCGAGGCTGCCGGTGTTTAGGCGAGGCGCAGTGCGGCGGGCCAAAGTTCGCCCAGCGATGACAGGGAGCTCTCAGAGTTCGGCGGAGCTCTCGTTGCGCACGTCCGCTCGGGGCGAGCACTGAGCGCCGAATCCTCGGCGCCGCATCTGACGAATTGGGACACTACCACAGAAACCCAGCAACAACAGAAATCACAATGGGCAAGTGGCAATCGATTGACCACGTTCAGAGAACTCAGGCAAGACTTGAAAAACGTAGTTTCTCGCAATCGCGCGATAAATTAAACAGGAACGAGGCTGTAACCTTTCGATTACTGCAAACACACCTCACCTTGCCCGGTTGTCTTGCACCACTGCTACTCAGAATTATACCCCTGTCACACGGGAACATTTATTGCCAGTCGAATGGAATGGCATTAGAATACGATCCCACTAGCCGGCATTAATACCCCTTTCACAAGGGAAGATTTATTTTAATTTGAATCGAATTGCATTTGATGCATCGAATGCCATTCCTTCTCTTACGGTGCTACACAGTAAAACGTAATGGCAATTGCAAATGGTAGCAATGACGATCTGAAACAAAATTTGTGAAATTCAAGAAGTTTTGTGCCTAGTAAACGCGCTTAAGAACTTTTGCAAGTATTTATAGAACGGATGAAAACATTTTGACGCTAATTATTAGCAACTAAAAGCACTTCGATCATCACAAGCCAAGCTACAACTAAAGCCAAGCGCAAATCCGGTAAGTGTAAGCAAGGAATATGGCCGACATGACGCATTGTGGACGAAACGCAGCTAATGCATTTCATATTGAGAAAGTGAAAGCCCTAGTTACCGCTTCCATTTTTTGCCGAGCGCAATGAAGAAACAAGGAGAGGACACTGCAGATTAGTAGCCAATTCATTCGCTATTGCTGTTATGATGGCTACCGACGCCACAGTTCACCGTGAGCGGCGGGAATTTGAACGAAACGAACGTTTGTTCGAAGAGACGCTTCCATATCTCGCGGAGGATCACATCAGGCAAGCTTTTTGTGTCTCGCCGGCGACATTCCGGTACCTTATGGAGTCGTGCAGCGTCGCATTGGAGAGCCAAATTACAAACATGAGAAAGCCGTTGTCCGCGGAAAAAAGAGTGGTCGTCGGGATGTATCGGCTGTGCTCAAGCGCTGAAGACCGAACGATCGGCCATCGGTTCGACATCGGCCGGTCAATGGTGAACGTCGTATTCCGGGAGTTTTGTAAGGTTGTCACCGAACAACTTGAAGCAGAGTGGCTTGGAATGATCCGGCACCACGAACTGGAAAAGCACGAGAGGGAGTTATTTTCCTTCAATGGCTTCCTGCAGGGAATCGGCGCTCTCTATGGGTCACTTTCCGATATCCCCGCCGAAGGACAAGGCAATTGATTACCATAACTACAAAGGTTGGTAGGTACATTCTAGACTTCTCTACGCTGGCGCGAAAGCTAAAAAAATTAATTCACTTTTGATTGCGTCATATATTGTGAAATATAATCTATTGCTTTCGATCGTTACTGAATAAGCTTCAGCAGTAGGAGCTGTCAAATACAGAAGTTTCTGCAAATAACAATCACCGAAGTTCAGGTTGCCTTTATTTCCTTTTTTCTCCTGTGGTGTGTGCAGCTTGCTGCATTTCCTCAATTTTCAGTACTATAATTTCATAACCACTACTGTCAACTGTCTGTGCGTTCTCTGTATATACAAATGCGTACATACGCCAAACGAGTTGCAATATTTTGCTGAATGAGCACTCTTCTTATAAACAACTTCCATGCGTTTGCTAAAAAGTATTTCATGTATGTGCTAATTTTGCCTGAAATTTATTTACTGTACAAACAGTGTAAAGGTATCATGATTTGTCGTGCAGGAGCCATGGCTAGAAATTTTCTGTGGATGAAATTCACTTTTTTTGCAATGAAAAAAGAAATAGGCAAGCATGCATGCCACAGCTGCCATTCTGTGGCCTGCGGCTGTTACGTAACTTGTACAGTTGTTTGAGACGTGCTTTTCTCAACATGGCTGTTTATGACAGGTTAAAATACTGCAAAGAGGACTGCCCACTGTTACGCATGAGCACGACATCATATGGCGCTTGTTTCTTTTGTACAAGTTCAGTTCAATGCTGCTGGCTCTGGTTGATCATCAGTACCGGTTCCGGTATATCAATGTTCGATCGAGCTCCCGGCGATGCCATGATGCTAACGTGTATGGGCGATTGAAGCTGCGCACACTTCTTGAAAGTGGACATCTCGAATCGCCTGTGGTTATGATGGAAGGCGCTGCTATAATACCGGTCATTCTGTGTGACCAGGCATTTCCGCTGACTGCAACACTGCTGAAGCCCTTCCCAAGTGCATCACCTGGCTCCGCCGAAGCTACTTACAATTATAACCTTTCAAAAACAAGACGCATAGTTGAAAACGCATTTGTACGCCTGAAATCTCGTTTTCGTTTTGTCATGATGAAGCTAGAATGCAAGTTGCCCAATGCAAAACAAGCCATCAGGGCCTCATGTGTTCTTCACAATATCTGTGAGGCATTCAGAGACACTGTGGATCCTCAGTGGGGACAAGATGTGCCTGCATTTTATGCACTGTTTCCACAGCCACCGCACTTCACCACTCCGTCAACTGGAAAAGGACACATGTTCGAGCTGCTCTTCCGCAACAGTTCTGGAGAGGTTCTCAACAGGCCGCATGACCAGCAGCATTGCGCCACAGCATAGAAGCAGTGTGTGTGTGTGTACTTCGAAGGGTGTGTGAATATGAAAATAGTCATGCTCCTTGAGAGGCATGCAAGCAGTGAATATTTACTTTTTGCCTAAATCCGGAAACACGACAAAAATAAATTGTCACGCTGGGCACTTTCTACATTCAGCTGAATCTGCTTATCTCCGAACTTTCCTCCTTTCTCATGCCTTTTTCTAGACATCGACGCAGCTGCCGCTGCTCTTCAGTGAGCGGCGCAGGCAGATTTGCATTTGATGGCTGCCTCATTCTTCTTTCGCGGGGCCCCAGTAAGCCCGGGCGACAAGCATTTTGCTTGGGACTCGCAGTTTGTGAAGGCCCAGCTTCTTCGACAGGAGATGAAGGTACATGAGATGAGCGTGCACGAGATGAAGTTTCTGATGATGTTTCATATGCGTCATCCTGTGTAGGATACGTCATATCCTCATCCATGTAAGCGGGCGTGTCCCCGTCGTCTTGGCTGCTGTGGCCATTCTCCATTTGGGGGATGATCTGAAATGGAAAGTGACGAACAATTAATAATGCCAAAACCATTTTTAAAGACTTTCTGCGCAAACAAACTCAATCTGAATGCACAGGTTATCACAAAGGCAAAGTAAACACACTAAGAAATGGCTATTGAATGCACAGCTCCCCGCACACTTAACATAAACGCTCCAGCACGTGGCTTGCACTGACATTAGAGCCGCTGAGTGCTGACTGCTGGGTCCAAGGAGACGCTGTACAGTGCACTTGCGATGGCTGGCGAAAGTGGGTGCCTTGCTGCTACCCCAATATGATCTCAGACCCAGCGGCAATAATGTTGATGGAAGCCACGCGCTCGAGTGTTTCCTACGTGTGCGGTGGTAGATGCCACATAATTCTGCCAGAGCCACCATGCGGCCGAGCTGTACGACTTGGCTCATGGCATCACGTAGCCTTTCTCTCTGCTGTGCGCTGATGTTATACAAGGCCTGTCTGAGTAAAGACTCAACCTTGCTAAGTGGTACGTTTGTTAGTGACAATATGCGGTATCACTTATACCATGAAGTCGGACTATAGTTTTCCGAGCGTCGTAAGCAAATCTTGCAGCACCATACATGTTAACTAGCCACCGTTAACATATATCACTACATTACCGGCAGATTTGTGGACAAGGGAGCCATAGTGCTGCCGAGACGTGACTTCTTTTTGACCATGGTCAGCGACCAGCGAACGTCGTCAGGCAGTTCAGAAGCACGAAATATCGGCGACAATATGCACCCAAGATGTGCACATCTTACCTCCTCCACAGTGTTGCACTGGCTTTGCAGCATTTCTGACGGGTCATTCATTGGCAGGGCAATCAGGAGTTAGTGGATGTCCGAGTAATAGGGCCAAGTGATATATCCTTGCCCAGTCCTTTCTTTTTTCTTCATGTCTCTGCAACAACAAAGGAATAAAAGATAATATTAGGCATGTTTCGGAAAATTAACAGTTATTACAAACACGTAACAAGAATTACCAAACTGAAACAATTAATGAAATTCATGCCAAACTTTCCAAATGATTGACTTATACCTTCAGAGAAAAAAATTTGTGCGGCAGTTTGTCAAGGATATGCGTCCCTGCATATTTGCTGGTGTTTATACATATGACATGAACGACTTCCGCCGTACAGGACAGGCGAAAAAAATCGAGAGCTCTCACCAGCCGCTTCAGGCCTCTACGGAGCGTCATCGCGTGGTCAATGCCAGGATCTCTCTGGGGTCGGAAGTGGTGGTAGCACGTCTTGTCCGAATGAAGTGGACACATGGTAAACAAAGAAAATAACAGTTTGTACACCAAAGGGGCAATTGAACTTGCTCTAGATATCAATAACCAAAACGGGAGGCGAAAACGAATCTTGCCGGCGGGTAATAGCTGATGTTCCCGGCTCATCTGCTGATCTGCCGAACTAAACTCAGACAACGCGACATCAATGTCCGAGTCATCGTTGCTCGAAAAATAAAAAAAGTGGCTTCTAGGATCGTAGGGATCATGTGAAACTGCTTTCTTTCGAGCGTGCTTGGTTCCGGATGTCGACGGCATCACGCCGATCAAGTGCACCTCGACTTTTGTGCTCGCGCGCCCTTTAATAGTCTCCACCACGCGGTAAAAGTGTGAACCGCACAGAAAAGGAAACTCTACTTTGTAAACAATCACCGAGGTGGCGCTACGAGTCCAGGTGCGCAGCATTTTTTTTTAAATATGCATTCAAAAATGTCAATCACCGGTGACCTATGCCCAGTGCCGTGGTAAGGAATGAGTAAAGTTAAAATAGCGTAACATAATCCGCCTGCTCCGCTGTATGCGTCGTGCTTTTCTCTTTAATCGCTTTAACGAGCAAACAATGTACAAAAAACTAAAATTCGTTTCACAAGTTGTTCGCCGCGGAGCAAAAGGTTCGAGTTACCCATAGCGGCGGTTACAAAACAGTGACACGTGCATGCAATACAGCCCCGACTTCCTTGCGCGCGCAGTCCTGTTAACTCAGTTCCTGCCAAAATACACTCACCTCTATTGTTTGCCAGATTCTCAATTTTCGTCATCGCCTCTTTCAAAGTCTAGCTGATGTTAGCCTCGAGCAGCTTTTCAACAATAAATTAGTACACTTTGCGTTGCGCTTAGCCCTTCTTAAATTATGGAGATGGTCTTCCCATATTTTGATAAGGGCGAATGTCTCTTCGGGGCTCCAGTCCGCTATTTTTTTCGGCTCCGCAGCCGCTGCAGCTGTAGCCATGGCACCGCACGTCAAACACGGACGAACCACCACGAGAGTACACAACACCGCTGCTGCCGTTGCTAAACAAACACATCCAATATGGCCGACCACCGTTACAGACCCCCATCACACTCCCGATGCAGAGTGATAGCGGTCGAGCGCAACCCGGGTTGAAAATATCATCGCGGCAAAAATAATTTGTTCTTATCAGATTAAAAAAAAATATCTTCTAACTTTGCTGACGCACGCATTATTTTTTCGCCTTGCGTGTGGCTGTTGTCTATGGGGTCAAGAGTGCACATTCCGCTCGAAATCTAATGCGAATGAGCTCCCTAACTCTTCCGATGGCAAATGTCATTCCATTCGAACGACATAAAATTTTCCCGTTCATACCCGACCAATGCGTGTAAAGCGTGCGGTCACAGAGCAAGGCTGCGACACATGCTCTGGGAATGTGCCGGCAACAGCGGTACTGAAACCGCCGCCGTTCGCGACGCGTCCATAACCGCGGCTGTTTCCAGCGTACAGGAAGCCTCGAGCTCACTCCTTCCTGACGCCGCCCCAGCTGCGGAGGCCGCCAATGACCTTCTCCTTCGGCCTCCGCTGGGAGGCGGCTCTCGAAAACTCGCAGCTGGAAGACGAGCTCTGAGCCGTCCGGCAAACCGAAACGGCCACCCGAGTCCAAGGACTTCTAGCCGCCACTTGAGGCCACCACAACCAAAACTGCCAGACCATTGTCTTTATTATTGTTTATTTTCTCCTCAGAAGGAAGTTCATTTATTTATTTATTTATTTATTTATTTATTTATTTATTTATTTATTTATTGCTTGCATAGATGGATGCAGCTTTCGCATTAACCTTTGTAACAAGAATCCGACAAAGCCAAATCCTACGTCGACGGTGGCGTTGCGTGAAGCGCGCGAAGATTGGTCGTTTCAGTTAACGTTCCTTTTTAGCGTGTACTAGACGTTCTCTCTCTGCAATGTGCGCGCATGCTCCTTGAACTGAGTGTGCCCGTCGGTGCCTTGTTCAGATGCGGCGCTGATGTTCATCGCGACTGAGAGCAAATGTTGATGTCACAGACGTGCTCTATAGCTGAGCTTCGTGTGCATAAACGCTTGTGTGTTATATGCTAGCGATTATATGCAGCTGTGAACCAACCAGAAGCCTTGGACATCTTCAGTGTGCAGCGCTATCTTCCATAACGGTGAGGGGAGCCGGACAAGCAGTGTTCTTGTGTACCGTAATAAAGTCAGTCATCTTGTTACTTTAGCCTTTTTTTATACTATATATTGCCACATACCATTTCTTCTACACTGCAATCTTAGCGGGCATGTCTCTCCGCGTCACCGCTTAGTTATTCGATAGAACACCTATTCTTATAGCGTTTTACATTAATGACATTCTTATACATTTTCAATTATATTCATTTTTTCTGTGTCGTACAATGGCTGTTCAATGGTTGGTCGCGTCCCTTACTCATTATATGCTCTTTTTTTTTTCTTATTGAATTGTGGGCTTTTTCATGAACAGAAAACAGTGTTTCGAAGCGTGGACCGTTGGGCCAGTTGGTGCATCATGTGTTGTTGTTGAGCAGAAATACGGGCGGGAAGACACGCAGTGGACGTCTTCCACTCCGTATTTCCTCTCGACGACACTGCATAAATTGTTTCGTTGTATGTTCAATGTACCGTCATTTTTCTTTAATATTTGTCGGCTGTCATCTCTGTGGATGTGCTAAATATAACATCCAATAAAGTTTTGTCAATGTCCTTATGTATTTGCGACATATTTTTTGGTTTCCACTATCATATTCCGAAATAAAAGAAATGATTTACGCAGTGAAAACCTTGTGATGCGATGGTGGCCGTAAAATTTATTTAGGTAGTTTGTACCGTTTGCTCATACTGAGTACGGATTACGATAAAAGCAAATACGAGGAGGAGGAAGCGCGGAGATGGGCGCGCGGAGGTTGGTGCATGGAGAAATCAGTTGCATGCCACTGTTGACGGCTTCAAAGTAATTCATTGTTCACTTAAACGTAGTGCTTGCAAAAATTGCGGTACTTAAACTGTTTCTTGAAGGAGTCCACGGTCATGGAAGGCATTTTGTCACCGTACAATGGCTCTTTTCGGGAATAGTAATAAAATTAGATCCAAAATTTTGCTTCCGGATGTAACTTGGCTAACAAGTTTTGCAGAGGGAAATTCAGTGCAATTTCCATGAATTTCTTAGGAGTACCCGAATGACAGGTCACGGCAATGCCATGTATGTGGGGAAAACTGAAGCCTTCAAACAAAACAACAAATTGATATTGTGGTGTCTGGCCAGAAAAGACGCATGACACTGGACCACGCAAGCGCAGTATGTACATTCACTTTATACGTCACAGTAAAGCCACTTATATAGCAAAACACATTGAATGACGATGACAATGTGTACACTGAAAGAAACAAAACTGAAACAATAAAGAAGGATACAACATTGCCTCGCGGTTGAAAATACAACATAATTTGTAACAATGAAATAACTCAAACCGAAAACTTATTGTTCACGTGAAGAAAACCTAAATCTTTCGACAGGTCGGCGTACCCTAGTGCTGCGACGCAAAGGTTGCTCTACCGAACCCTCTAAAAGAGCGACCAATTCTTCATTGACTTCAGTCCTTATTTCCGGCGATCGCAACATTTCACCCTGTTCAGCGTCTGCGCGGCTTTCAGCCCCAGCGGTAGCCGAGTAGTCATGACGAGGCTATTCCCATGCCAATTGTTCTGTTGTCTGCGATTGGTTGCACCGAACCCGAACTAGTTTAGACGCGTTCCTGCAACGACCGTTGCTCATCAAAAAGCTATTTATGCCTTTTCTGCCGACAATCTTGAAAGGTTCCATATAGTTTACCGATGCTTTGCCACCGCCTGCTGGCTTGCGTACACGAACGAAGTCCCCCACACAAGAGGATGGTCTTTTCGCACCTCGCCTCCTATCCGTATACTGTTTTGCATACGTCTGCTTCGCCTTAACCCTAGCAGTAACATTTTTATCCAAACCGGCATGGACACCCTCTCTTGTCGGCAAACCCACTGTATTGAGTCTTGTCCTTGGCTGGCACCCGTGAAGCAACTTGGCTGGCGACACACCCGTTGTCGCTTGCGGCGTCGACCTATATATTCCGAGATAGTCAACCACAGCAACCTGGAGGGGCCGTTGTTTGAATCGGGCAACCTGCATGAAATCTTTCAGCACGCGATTAAAGCGTTCAATCGCGCTGTTTCCTTGTGGATAGTACAGAGAAGAACAACGATGCGCAATACCCCTCTCTCTCAAGAATGTTTCAGAGATTTGCGATCTAAACTGAGGCCCATTTTCTGTGAAAATTTCTTCCGGATAGCCTGATCGGCTGAACACAGTCTGCAAAAAAATGACCACACTCTGTGACGTCACTGTACACGAAAAAGCAACCTCAGGCCGCTTGGAATGATATTGATCAACGATATCATGTACCTACAGTTTGAAGGCGCCCAGTCAATCGGTCCCACTAAATCCATTGCTAACTTCTGCTATGGTAGCGCTGTAAACGTGCCCGGCTGCTGCGGTGCAAACGGCGGTTTAGCGGACTTCTCCGCGGCCGGACAGATATGACAAAAATGGATTGCTTCTTCCACCTGTTTATTCAACCACGGCCACCAGTAAAGACCACGTAATCTCTGCTTCGTCCTCACAATTCTTGGGTGACCTTCGTGCGCAAAACCAACAAGGAGCGAGGTTAATTCACTCGGTACAACTACCTGCTCGCCGCGCATCAAAAGGTCATCAACGAAAGAAAGCTCTTCCCCCACGTTAAAAAACGGCATTATTTCTGCTGGCAAAGTTTTCTAGGCGCCCAGCCATGTGCCACGTGTACAACAACCTGTTGCAATGTGCTGTCAGCAGCAGTGGCCACCTGTAGCCGTTCCTTTGTTATTCACTCTGATACAACGGACAGAATTTCTTCCTGCATCGTCTGCTGCGAATCACAGTCAAGAGGTAGGCGTGAAAGCGCATCGGCCACGATATTTTGCGATCCCTTTTGGTACTCTATGTCAAAGTTTTAATACAAAAGTCGAGCTGACCATCTGGATATACGCAAAGGTCGGCGACCTGTACCGGCAGCTGAAAGTAACGTCACCAGTGCCTGATGGTCCGTACGCAACAAAAGTTTTCTACCCCACAAGTAGACGTGCCAGCGCTCGCACGCGAAGAGACAAGTAAGGGCCTCGCGTTCCCCAGAGGAGTACTTGTCTGCTAAACCGTCGTTTGCACCGCTGCAGCCGGGCACGTTTACAGCGCTACCATAGCAGAAGTTAGCAATGGATTTAGTGGGACCGATTGACTGGGCGCCTTCAAACTGTAGGTACATGATATCGTTGATCGATTATCATTCCCAGCGGCCTGAGGTTGCTTTTTCGTGTACAGTGACGTCACAGAGTGTGGTCATTTTTTTGCAGACTGTGTTCAGCCGATAAGGGTATCCGGAAGAAATTGTCACAGATAATGGGCCTCAGTTTAGATTGCAAATGTCTGAAACATTCTTGAGAGAGAGGGGTATTGCGCATCGTTGTTCTTCTCTGTACTATCCACAAGTAAACAGCGCGATTGAACGCTTTAATCGCGTGCTGAAAGATTTCATGCAGGTTGCCCGATTCGAATAACGGCCCCTCCAGGTTGCTGTGGTTGACTATCTCGGAATATATAGGTCGACGCCGCACGCAACAACGGGTGTGTCGCCAGCCAAGTTGCTTCACCGGTGCCAGCCAAGGACAAGACTCAATGCAGTGGGTTTGCCGACAAGAGAGGGTGTCCATGCCGGTTCGGATAAAAATGTGACTGCTAGGGTTAAGGCGAAGCAGATGTATGCAGAACAGTATACGGACAGGAGGCGAGGTGCGAAAAGACCAGCCTCTTGTGTGGGGGACTTCGTTCGTGTACGCAAGCCAGCAGGCGGTGGCAAAGCATCGATAAACTTCATGGGACCTTTCAAGATTGTCGGCAGAAAAGGCATAAGTAGCTTTTTGATGTGCGACGGTCGTTGCAGGAACGCGTCTAAACTAGTTCGGGTTCCGTGCAACCAATCGCAGACAACAGAACAATGGGCATGGGAATTGCCTCGTCATGACTACTCGGGTACCGCTGGGGCTGAAAGCCGCGCAGACGCTGAACAGGGTGAAATGTTGCGATCGCCGGAAACAAGGGCTGAAGTCGACAAAGAATTGGTCGCTCTTTTAGAGGATTCGGTAGAGCAACCTTTGCGTCGCAGCACTAGAGTACGCCGACCTGTCGAAAGATTTGCGTTTTCTTCACCTGAACAATAAGTGTTTAGTTC
Organism: Dermacentor andersoni; assembly: GCF_023375885.2. NCBI lineage: Eukaryota > Metazoa > Arthropoda > Arachnida > Ixodida > Ixodidae > Dermacentor > Dermacentor andersoni. The sequence continues at coordinate 82,964,716 of NC_092816.1, forward strand.
GAGTTATTTCATTGTTACAAATTACTATGTTGTATTTTAAAGCGTGAGGCGATGTTGTATCCTTCTTTGTTTCAGTTTCGTTTCTTTCAGTGTACACATTGTCATCGTCATTCAATGTGTTTTGCTATATAAGTGGATTTACTGTGACGAATAAAGGGAATGTACATACTGCGCTTGCGTGGTCCAGTGTCATGCGTCTTGTCTGGCCAGACACCACAATATCAGTTTGTTGTTTTGTTTGAAGACTTCAGTGTTCCCCACATACATGGCATTTCCGTGACCTCTCATTCGGGTACTCCTAAGAAGTTCATGGAAATTGCACTGAATTTTCCTCTGCGGAACTTGTTAGCCAAGTTACATGCGGAAGAAAAATTTTGGATCTAATTTATTACTACTCCCGAAAAGAGCCATTGTGCCATGACAAGATGGCTTCCATGACCATGGACTCCTTCAAGTAACAGTTCAAGTACCGTAATTTTTGCAAGCACTACGTTTAAGTGAACAATGAATTACATTGAAGCCGTCAACAACGGCATGCAACAGATTTCTCCACGCACCAATCTCCGCGCACCCATCTCCGCGCTTCCTCCTCCTCGTATTTGCTTTTATCGTAATCCGTACTCAGTATGACCAAACGGTACAAAATAAGTAAATAAATTGTACGGCCACAACCGCATCACAAAGTTTTCACTTTGCAAATCATTTCTTTTATTTCGGAATATGATAGTGGAAACCAAAAAAAATGTCGCAAATATATACGAACATTGACAAAAACTTTATTGGATGTTATATTTAGCACATCCACATTGATGACGATTGAGAAATATTGAAGAAAAATAACGGTACATTGAACATACCACGAAACAATTTATGCAGTGTCGTTGAGAGCGGGAAGATGTCCACTCCGTTTCTTCCCGCCGGTATTTCCGCTCCACGACAACACATGATGCACCCACTGGCCCAACGGTCCACGCTTCGAAACAGTTTATTTTCTGTTCATGAAAATGCCCACAAATCAACTAGAAAAAAATTGAGCATATAATGAGTATGGGGCGCGACCCACCATTGAACAACCATTGTACGACACAAAAAAAAATGAATATCATTGAAAATGTATAAGAATGTCATTAATGTAAAACGCTATAAGAATAGTAGATGTTCTATCGAATAAATAAGCAATTACGCGGAGAGACATGCCCGCCAAGATTGCAGTGTAGAAGAAATGGTATATACCATTATATACGGTATTAAAAAAAAGGCTAAAGTAACAAGGTGACTGACTTTAATACGGTACAAAGAACACTGCTTAATATCCGGCTCCCCTCACCATTATGGATGATAGCGCTGCACACTGAAGATGTCGAAGGCTTGTGGTTGCTTCACAGCTCCACATAATCACGATGCATATAACACACAAGCGTTCATGTGCACGAAGCCCAGCTAGAGCACATCTGTGACATCAACATTTCCTCTTGGTCGCGATGAACATCAGCGCCGCATCTGAACAAGGCACCGACGGGCACACTTAGTTCAAGGAGCATGCGCGCACATTGGAGAGAGAGAATGTCTAGTACACGCTAAAAAGGAACGTTAACTGAACCGACCAATCTTCGCTCGCTTCACGCAACGCCACCGGCGACGTAGGATTTGGCTTTGTCGGATTCTTGTTACAAATGTGAATCCGAAAACTGCATCTATCCATGCAAGCAATAAATAAATAAACAAGTAAATAAACTTCCTTCTGAGGAGAAAATAAACTATATTAAAGACAATGGTCTGGCAGTTTTGGTTGTTGTGGCCTCAAGTGGCGGCTAGAAGTCCTTGGCTCAGGACTCGTCTTCCAGCTGCGAATTTTCGATTGCCGCCTCCCAGCGGAGGCCGAAGGAGAAGGTCATTGGCGGCCTCAGCAGCCGGGGCGGCGTCAGGAAGGAGTTAGCTCGAGGCTTCCTGTAGGCTGGTAACAGCCGCGGTTATGGACGCGTCGCGAACGGCGCCGGTTTCAGTACCGCTGTTGCCGGCACATTCCCAGAGCATGTGTCGCAGCCTGACTCTGTGATCGCACGCTTTACACGCATTGATCGGGTATGAAAGGGAAAATTTTATGTCGTTCGAATGGAATGACCTTTGCCATCGGAAGAGTTAGGGGAACTCATTCGCATTGGATTTCGAAATGAATGTACCCTCTTGACCCCATAGACAACAGCCACACGCAACGCGAAAAAATAATGGGTGCATCAGCAAAGTCAGAAGATATTTTTTTTAAGCTTATAAAAACGAATAATTATTTTTGTCGCGATGATATGTTCAACAGGGGCTGTGCTCAAGCGCTATTACTCTGCATCGGGAGTCTGTAGCGGCGGTCGTCCATATTGGACGTGTTTGTTTAGCAACGGCAGCAGTGGTTTTGTGTACTCGACCAACTGTGGGCAATGCAGCGGGCCCGGGCAGCACTGGAAACGCTATCACTCACCACACGTAATGCGCGGGTGACCTGTTCCCGGGCTGGAAACCTCGGAGGTCCTTTTCTAATTAAAGTTCTTTCCATCCTTCTATCCGTCTACGTTTGCTTCCTGCCACAGTTTTGAAGGAAATACAATATTGCCGAGTGCAGGACGTACGTAAAGAAATTTAGGGGTCGCGCGCGATTTTTGAATACGTTAGGGTGTTCGGACAAGCAGACACTGTATTCACAATATAACATGGCCCTGCAACCTTCAGCTTCGATTTCCCCAGCCGGATAAGTGGAATGTCATGCTTCCGCATATTCTATGAAGACGTCATTCACTTCGGCAAAGTAAATGGGCTGAAGAGGAGAAATCGTGACACAGCGTTCCAACCTTTTCTCGTGTCTTACTTCATTCCAGATTACACCAGAAGAAACTATACAAACAAGAGAGAAGCAAACAGGAAGTGCGGTATGGTGCATTATCTTGCGTACCGGTGAAGTGATCCGGCGCGGTCATCTGTAGGGTGGTTACAATTGTCTCAGAAATTCTAGGGAAACAAATTCTATGGCTGCACAATCGGATTACACTTACACAGTAACTGTTGCCCGACATATGATTGTAGGCTTTAGAAACGTAATGACTGAAGCTTAAAATGCTTTTTATGATTTTCAATGCTCACACCAGTCATGCAGTTGCTCATGGGTAAGAAAAAAGAAACAGTATATATGTGCACTGTACTAACTGACTGCTGCATGAAAGCTGGTAATATACAACAGTTATATGCCATGTTAAATATGAAAGAACCATCGGTGCACCTTGGAAGTGACCGGTGTCGTGCTTGTAGACGCACTGCTTGCATAGCGATACGGATAGGTATAATGAAGTTGAAATTTATTAAAGGAACATTGGGGAAATAACCCCAGGGAAACATGCATGCTTTGTGGCAGGCAACCAGCAACTATATCCTGTCCACGTACATCTCTCATAAGGGTGGCGAAATACCTATGTCGTCAGAGTGCAGTATATATTGGACTTTATGGAAGGCTCCTATTCTGAATCAAGTCGTCATCGTTTATGGGGCGGTCAGCCGGCTGTATCGGTAAAGCCGGATTCACCCTTGCCTTATGATGAAAACAGCAAAACGTCGCTCACCAACGCCACAGCATTGTTCTAGATAGAAGCACTCCAAGGCTCGTGTTGCACAGACCATCTTTCCAGAGTAGTTTCCTCTAAAAGAGCAAGACGGCGCATGCGGCGGATAACCACACGTTGCCTCAAGCGAAAGCGGATCAAAGTGTAGCGATCGTTCATTACGTCGTTATCCCCGCTATTGGCGTTATTGCCCCCTGCTCTTACCTGTAAGCGAAGCGGGTGCCCGACTGGGGCGCCACCACTGCCTCTCGGCAAACCTGCTTTCACTTTGGAATAAAGCCAGTCGAATATCCTTTCTGAACCTATCAAAACGTGTATTACTTGACTCCGCTAAACCGAGCTCTCAACGACTAGTGACCCAGCATATTCACTTTTTTTCGAACACTAGCCATGGTTGATGCTGCTCGTACTCTCGTCCACAAAGAAGACGCCGCGATTACGCCTCCTGTCGTCGCTGCATAGCTTCAGGTGCCCACCTTCTGGCTCAAGCACAATCGAATTTGGTTTATGCAAGTAGAGGCCTGTATTCAACTTCGGCGCAGTATATTACAGTGTATTGCAAGGACATAACTCGACCTAATTTATGTGGACATGGACTGAGTGAGAACTCCTGAGGGCTTTGCATTTTCTGCCAAAAAGGTTGAACAAAGAAGAAGCAGAAGACGGCAATCCAGGGAAAGCTAATTAATATCTTACACGGCCACCTGCACCAGCTAACCACTGACAATGTAGTAGCTAGTGACGCTTCTGTTTGCAATGAGAAGGCAGGAGTGGGGATCTTCTCTGAATCTCTTCAATGGTCCTACTCCCTTCGCCTTCCCGACTTCACACCTATATTTCAGGCAGAACGATTAGCGATTATATTAGCATTACGAAAACTCCCCCAAAAAGACCCATTAGCTGTTATCATGACCGACTCGCTATCTGTATGCACCGCACTAACTGCATCATTAAATTCAGCAATTCAAAGAACATTTCGTTCCATGATACCTCCGTACTTACGAAAAGTATGTTTGCTTTGGGTACCGGGACATCGTGGGTTGCACTTGAATGAAATGGCAGATTCACTCGCATGAGCATTCCCTTAACGGCCCTATCATACCTGTTTTGCCGACATCAGCTTATGTCACCGCGGCAAGGTACAGAAATTTCGCTATATCTCAAAATTCTGCAATATCCATGCTAACACCGTGTTCTGAATTCCACCATCTTGGCTTCCCATGGAAAATTAATTGGTGTCCTTCAAGGCAATTGGAAGTATCTTTTACAAAATTGAGATGCCGTATACCTACTCTAAATTTTTACTTACACAGGTCTGGTCTCGCGATGCCCCCTCTATGTTCTTATTGCAGCGCACCTGAAACTATCGAACATTATTTTCTCTCATGCCGCCGCTTTCTAAGACAAAGAAGAATATTAGAATACTCATTTACCAAACTTGGCCTATCACTAACCTCGACAAACATTCTTTCTTTTTGGGCAACTTCACTGGGAACCAGCCACAGGGATGCTTTTCTTGCTGTTTACAATTTTATTAGAGAGACAAAACGAGTATCTTGCTGATTTTCTACAATTATCCATAGCTTCTATTACTTAATTCCTTTACGTTAAATTATTTTATCAAAATTCTTACCAATACTTGCATTGCAAGTCTAAATTACAGTTCTATCGTCCCACGCTCCACTATTCAAATCTAGTTTCTCTATACTTCTAAACTTACGGAAAACCGCCTGCTTCTTGGCCAATCCCCCATAGTGGGTACGCGCCACTGTCTGGGACACAAGACAAGACAAGACAAGCTTGCGTGGTTGGCGGCATCTATAAAATTGACGAAGAGAGAGAGAGAGACAAAAGGGAATGAAAGACAGGGAGGTTAGCCAGTGTAAATACCCGGCTGGCTACCCTGTGCTGGGGAAAGGGGTAAAGGGAATAAAAGGAGAAGGAAGAGAGAAGAAAAAAAAAACAAGAAAAATGCACACAGTAACGCGATGTTACGCGCAACAATAGCCAAAGTCGTTCGCACAATTCACATGTCCTTAAGAACTTGAGCAAGGCCCTTAAGGCCTTGAGTGCCGAAACCCGTCTGGACCAGTGTCCTAGAACTTTCTCTTCTGTGAAGGGGCGATTGTCCAGTTTTTCGAGCACGGTCACGAGCACTTTTCTTTGCACATTGTAACGCGGACAGTCACAGAGGAGGTACGCGATCGTCTCTTCGCAGCCGCAGGTGTCGCAAGCAGGGCTGTCGGCCATTCCAATACGGAAGGAATATGAGTTCGTGAATGCCACGCCGAGCCATAGGCGGCACAGAAGTGTTGCTTCCGCTCGTGGCAACCCTGGTGGAAGACGGAGTTGCAAACTTGGATCCAATCTGGGAAGACGTGTGTTCGTGAATTCGCTGGTGTTCCACAGAGTTAGCGTAAGCTCGCGTGCAAGGGAGCGAAGACTTGTGGCAGCATCTGTTCTTGACAGCGGTATGGGTACAATCTGGGCACCATCATGGGCCGACCGGGCAGCGTCATCCGCACTGTCATTCCCCGAAATTCCGCAGTGACCCGGTATCCACTGGTAGATGATGTTGTGTCCCTTGTCGATTGCGTAATGGTGGAGTAGTCGGATGTCTGCGACTAATTGTACATTTGGTCCGTGGTTGAAAGGGGACAGCAGACACTGGAGAGCTGCCTTTGAATCACAAAAGATGGACCATGAATGTGGTGAATTGGGACCTATAAACTCCAGAGCAGCACGGATAGCTGCGAGTTCTGCAGCCGTCGATGATGTAACGTGAGACGTCTTGAATTTGATAGTGACAGATTGAGCGGGAAGTACCACTGCTCCAGCTGAACTATTACAGGAGACAGAACCGTCCGTGTAAACGTGAGTGCGTTCGTTGTGTTTTTCATGCAAGAATGAAAGGACGGTTTGTTTGAGGGCTATAGATGACATTTCCGTTTTCTTTTTGATGCCGGGAATAACAAGAAGGGCCTGGAGTGGATGCAGGCACTACAGCGGTAGAGATGGCCGTGCTGCATGTGTGAAGTTTGGCGGTAAACTTCCGTGGTTGGCGGCAATAATTCTGCTAAACGCTGAACGAGGTCGAGCGGCAGGAAGGGAGGCGAGATGATGCGATGGAAGTCGGGCAAAGTGCCTGATGTGCACCCGTAAGGAGTCGATATGAATATGCGTATTGATAGGGTGGTCATGCGCGATGGATATTGTTGCTGCCGTTGATGCACACCTCGGAAGGCAAAGACAAATTCTCAGAGCTTGAGCTTGCACAGATTGGAGGGCTCGGAGGTTGGTCTTACCGGTCCCACCTAGTACAGGTAAAAAGACGTTCCACGTCCGCCGCCAAGGTCTGTGAGTGGTGGCGCTGGCTAACACTCCCAGGGTTCTACTAGGACACATAAATACCCAAGAAAGTGGATGGGAGAACGGCGCTGCGGTAGCTCAATTGGTAGAGCATCGCACGCGAAATGCGAAGGTTGTGGGTTCGGTTCCCACCTGCGGCAAGTTGTTTTTTCATCCACTTTAATTGCCATTAATTTATCGTTTCTTTATTTCATTTATTAAGCACAAGTAATTTCCCCTATGCTGCCCTTGGTGTCAGTGTTTGTTGGCTTCTTATGATATCGCTGCCTGTAAGTAACAGTTGTTCGTCACGTTTGTCTGTGTGAAGGCAAGCGCTAATGAGCGTCAGAGATGCGCGGACAGCCGTAAACCAACAAGCATCGAAGATGACAAAAGTAAAACAAAACAAACAGTAAAAACGGAGTACAGAACGAAAGTCACAAAAAAATACACTTGTCTAGATTAGGTCCTCCGAGTAGTACGAAGAGAAAAGCAAGAAGAAGATAGGCGGGTGCCGTACGAGCAAAGGAGGGGCTCGAAAGACGCAGGACCAATGCGCTGTTCCTCGAGCTCCTGCTGCGGTACCTGAGACGGCCATCAGGACGCGTTTGCCTGTCGGTGCAGACGCGGAATGGCGCTTGATGTGACCTCGTTTTGATCAGGCCTGGCTGTTGCCTGCTCGTAGCTGCCTCTCGGGCCGTGTCCAGGACGAGGCCTAGTTGAGGCCTCACCAAGGCGTTTGCTTAGAGGCCACTTCTTGCTCGAGGTGGCACGTTGATTTGTGGCAGTGGAAGCCTGACAACCATTCGATTGCTCTGGCCACGGTAAGGCAGCCGGAGGCCATCGTCTGCCTCATCTGATGATAAGTGCTTTCATCGTGGATTGACTCGCCTCCCACGAAAGTTCGTGCCTTGGCTGGCCTCCAACTAGAATTGTCATGACAGATCTTCCACCAATCGTCGTAACCATTGGATCTGGACCTGTGAGACGTTTTCTTTCCTTTCTCGAACGCTACTCGTAGGACCTAATCTAGACATGTTTTTCTTTTTTGTGACTTTCGTTCTGTACTCTGTTTTTACTGTTTGTTTTGTTTTACGTTTGTCATCTTCGATTCTTGTTGGTTTACGGCTGTCCGCGCATTTCTGACGCTCATTAGCGCTTGCCTTCACACAGACAAACGTGACGAACAACTGTTACTTACAGGCTGCGATATCATAAGAAGCCAACAAACACTGACACCAAGGACAACATAGGGGAAATTACTTGTGCTTAATAAATGAAATAAAGAAACGATAAATTAATGGCAATTAAAGTGGATGAAAAAACAACTTGCCGCAGGTGGGAACCGAACCCACAACCTTCGCATTTCGCATGCGATGCTCTACCAATTGAGCTACCGCGGCGCCGTTCTCCCATCCACTTTCTTGGGTATTTATGTGTCCTAGTAGAACCCTAGGAGTGTTAGCCAGCGCCACCACTCACAGACCTTGGCGGCGGACGTGGAACGTCTTTTTTCCACAGGCTTCACGAGAACGTGATCTTATTAGGGTGAAGGCAACTGGTCAATAAACCCACATATGCTACCTGAAGGCATCAATGTTGCCGGATTCGAGACCCTCGTTAGGTAATAAACGAGAAGAAAGGGGGTTAACCGAGGGGCCCGATTTTTATTAGTCATATCATAAGAAGCCAACAAACACTGACACCAAGGACAACATAGGGGAAATTACTTGTGCTTAATAAATGAAATAAAGAAACGATAAATTAATGGCAATTAAAGTGGATGAAAAAACAACTTGCCGCAGGTGGGAACCGAACCCACAACCTTCGCATTTCGCGTGCGGTGCTCTACCAATTGAGCTACCGCAGCGCCGTTCTCCCTTCCACTTTCTTGGGTATTTATGTGTCCTAGTAGAACCCTGGGTTCTAGTACAACCACATCCGTCGCTTTGCGAACAAGCAATGCGCTGCTTTCATATATTGCCGGTTCTTGATCAGATCTTTCGTCTCCTGCGATAGCTTACTTGTATCCTGTCTAACGGGGTTGCCACCGACTTCTATTGCAGACTTCTTAATGATGCCCATAAGATTGTCGTCCATTGCTTCAACACTAAGGTCCTCTTCCTCTGTTAAAGCCGAATGCCTGTTAAATTAAATTATGGGGTTTTACGTGCCAAAACCACTTTATGATTATGAGGCACGCCGTAGTGTGGGACTCCGGAAATTTCGACCACCTGGGGTTCTTTAACGTGCACCTAAATCTAAGTACACGGGTGTTTTCGCATTTCGCCCCCATCGAAATGCGGCCGCTGTGGCCGGGATTCGATCCCGCGACCTCGTGCTCAGCAGCCCAACACCATAGCCACTGAGCAACCACGGCGGGTGCCGAATGCCTGTTCAGTAGCTTGATCCGGAATTCCTCTATTTTCCCCCTTACCGCCGGCTCATTGATCGGCTTTTTATGTACCGCTTTCTTCCGTTCCCTCTTCAAGTCTAAGCTAATTCGAGTTCTTACCATCCTATGGTCACTACAGCGCACCTTGCCGAGCACGTCCACATCTTGTATGATGCCCGGGTTAGCGCAGAGTATAAAGTCTATTTCATTTCAAGTCTCGTCATTCGGGCTCCTCCACGTCCACTTTCGGCTATCCCGCTTGCGGAAGAAGGTATTCATTATCCGCATCTTGTTCTGTTCTGCAAAGTCTACTAATAACTCTCCCCTGCTATTCCTAGTGCCTAAACCATATTCCCCCACTGCCTTGTCTCCAGCCTGTTTCTTGCCTACCTTGGCACTGATGTCGCCCATCAGTACAGTGTATTTTGTTTTGACCTTACCTATCGGAGATTCCACGTCTTCAGAGAAGCTTTCGACTTCCTCGTCATCATGACTGGATGTAGGGGCGTACACTTGTACGACCTTCAATTTGTACCTCTTATTAAGGTTCACAACAAGACCTGCCACCCTCTCGTTAATGCTATAGAATTCCTGTACGTTACCAGCTATATTCTTATTAATCAGGAATCCGACTCCTAGTTCTCGTCTCTCTGCTAAGCCCCGGTAGCACAGGACGTGGACGCTTTTTAGCACTGTATATGCTTCATTTGTCCTCCTAACTTCACTGAGGCCTATTATATCCCATTTACTGCTCTCTAATTTACTGCTCTCTAACACCTGGCGAAACACAACGCAACTTCAGTACACAGTTTGCACGTATCGATGCTACTTGCCGCATGCCACTTCGTGTGGAAACTTTCACGATTCCATGCTGATGATGCTGAAGATGATGATGATGATATATTGACAACTCCTTTGAAACGGGCCAGTGACAGACAGTCATCTAAGCGAAAAAGTTAACTTATGGGGTGTTACGGTCGAAGACTACACTCGATTATGACGCAGGCTGTAATTGAGGACTCCCCTATAAATTTTAACACCTGGGGTTCCTTAAGACTCACCTAACTCAAAGTACACTGGTGCTCTTGCACTCGTCCCCCATCTACATGCAACCGACGTGGCCAGGATTCAATCCCGTGACCTCGTGCTTAGCCCCGCAACACCATTGCCACTCAGCAACCCCGGTGGGTCAAACAGTCGCCTATTCTGTTTGATCGAACCAGGTATGCTTTGACTTTTTTTTAATTTCAGGATATTTTTGCAACTCCTTTATCTACCTATTTAGTTTTTTTTTCCTTTTCAATACAATCCAGCCATAATTTGTCAGTCTCCCACAGTGTGTAGGAGGCGGCGGCGATGGCGGACAACATCGCCAACCGAAACGGCTATTAGATTGAGGTCATAACAGCTTATAATTTGAAAATTCACTGGTACTTATTGTGGTACTTGAATTACCCTATTGAGTGCGTAGCCTGAACGTAAAGATTAAGACCTCACCGCGGTGGCTGCATTTTAACGGGCGGGACATGCCAAAACGACCTCGTGCCGTGCGTTGTGCGGAAGTAGGCGAGCTCCAGGTCGTCGAAGTTAATCTGGAGTCTCCCGCTACGGGGGCGTGCCTCGTAATTATAGCGTCGTTTTGGAAAGTAAAACCCCGAGATTTTGTTTTAATAGATTGATGTATGGGTAATACTCTGGTGGTCTTCAAATCGCTCGTTATTTTCGAGAAGAACATTCTTAGAAATTCCTCGCAGGCTTTCCTTACAGGGGTTGCTGTCATGTGGACCAAGCACGCCCGCAACTTCGCATCACGTTACCGTGAGACCACGTTCGCCGTAGAGCGTGTGCGCGCATGGCAGTTCCCACTAAGCCATCGACTGAGGAATGAAAGGACAAAATAATGGTAAACAATACCCCTGTCTTTAACGACCTACTTATGTCAGCATATGTCTCTCCTCACCGTTCTTCTCTCAACAAACATTACCTTCACCCACCTGACATAAGTTATTCTGCATCTCATATGTTGTCTTCGCATAAATTGCTCGGTTAATCAGGTTTTGCTATCATCTCGCAGTGTGAACCGTCCAGCGCACAATCATTAGCCATGGGTAATAAAACACATATTGTGGGTGCGCTGCATAAACATTGCTTGTCGTTAAAGGTTGCAGAACTTACAATACAATAGAGAGAATTGCAAACGTCGCATTCACGTTTACTGCATTCAAGTAACAGCTTTACGAAAACATCAATTGAAAGGAATTATAAAGAGTGTTGAATGGGCATAACTTTTCAGCTTCAAAGCCATTTCAGAAACATTGCGCCTTCAGTTTTCTTCCTGACCTGTCTCCTGGACCTGATGGTGAAATAATTAATTAAACTAATTAATTAATTAATAATAATTAAATTATTAATTATATTTAATTAATTATTTAATTAGACACTTTTTATTACCAAATACGGGGCGATGTGTGCTGCGCTTCACTTCAAAAGTTCATTTAATATGGGCTAGGGATGAATCTAGCTTAGACAGGAATGATAGGAGGCCGGGCTCTGTTACTACGTCCTCGCGTATATAAAACGAAGTTGACCAAGTGCCGTTGTAGCCGTGCTGGAAAGGTGGGCTGAGAAAATACAGCAAAAAACCGCGTTTAAACATTCAGCATTGCCCAAATCACCTTCGAATAAATGTTACTCATAGGCTATAGCCGGAACACAAACAAGTTTTCTCTCTCTTTCCTGTTTTTTTTTTTTTTTTTAATTCTGACAGCAGCTTAAAGGTCGAATCCTTGCTGCCTTAGACCATAGCGCCTTCGCCTCGTTTTTGAAATGCCGAAAGGGTGACGATAGCTCTTGTCGCAAATTACAAGTGCAAGGAGGTCCCGACACAGTCTTTGACTATGGGACCTCGTCCTGGATACTAAATACTTGTAATTTGACCCAACTTCTAACAGTAATTTCTGGTTCTGATTCGGAACATTATTTTGCTGCGCTGTCCTTAGGCCATCTTGTCATCCGGACATTCACTTTCAGCATAGCACGAAGAAAGACAAACCTGGCACATACAGGCCGTTACATTCCTGAATGTACGGAACCTGAAGTTCCGTACCGCACGCAGTACGGCAAACTACAGGAGTGGGTTTCCACACGGGAGTGCGTTTCCCATTTTCGCCATGAAGGACTACAGATCCACAAAGAAAGCAACGAAATACGGATATATATATTGCTTTCTTTGTGGATCTGTAGTCCTTCATGGCGAAAATGGGAAACGCACTCCCGTGTGGAAACCCACTCCTGTAGTTTGCCGTACTGCGTGCGGTACGGAACTTCAGTTTCCGTACATTCAGGAATGTAACGGCCTGTATGTGCCAGGTTGCCAGGTATACAGGGTGGCGCACGTAACTTGAGTGACACATTCAAGATATTCAGATACTTGGTAGGGGGACAAAACCAAGGTAAAGCTTGCCGTCGTTGGAGATGCTATGATTATTTATTTTCATTCGTATGATATAATTCGTGTTAATATACAATCAACTTCTTAATTATTCTAATTCGATTAAAAGTGTCAATGAGAAAATTATAGAGCTATATAAAAAACTCCCCATAGAGCTTGCTGCTGATGGCTACGTTGTACGTAAAAGTGTTTTTGGCGACAAGGCGATGGCGACAAGGATGAAGACGGCTGTTCAGGCAAATTATAAGTAACCTTATTTTATTGGGCTGTCATTAAGCCATCTTGTCATCCCGACATCCACCTTCGGCATAGCACGAAGAAAAACAAACCTAGCACATCGAGCTCGTTACATTCCTGAATCTACGGAAACTCAAGTTCCGTGCCGCACATAGTATGGCAAACCGCAAGAGTGCGTTTTCATACGAGAGCGCGTTTCTCGTTTTAGCCATTTCTCATTTTTGCGAGTATACAGGTTGTCCCACGTCCCAGGGTCAGCCTGTGTAGAAACACAAGGCCCGAAACAATCGCACGTACCGCCCGCAAAATTAAACATAAAAACAAATTCATTGATTTCCTCGCGGGTGTAGTTTACCGCATTGCTCTCGTGTGTGGAAGATCCTACATTGGTCAAACAGGCAGATGCATAAATGACAGGTTACAAGAACACAATAACGAAGTAAATAACTTGGCCACCGACGGCTTTCTTGCCATGGATTTCCAGAGATGCAAATTCAAATCTAAATTTAAAGAAACTGTCATCATGAGTAGAGCACGTGTGAGATGAGGTGCTAGATAATAGAAGGTAGACACATATCAACATTCGGCGACGCATGCGTCAATAATCCTTCCATTTCATTACCCTCGAACAGCTCAATTATCTTTGTTCGCACTGAACGTGTACAGGTCTGAGAATATGTGAGTCAAGAAAGTGCCCACATGTGGCTTCCAATTTATATCTTGTTGACTTATACTGAAATTTTACACCTGCTGTATAACGTTGCAAGGGTGTATATATAAGGACGAGATCGGGAAATAAATCTGTTGTTGAAAGTTATCGCTGTGTTTGTCAGATGTGCATTTCTGGGCACATCTGAAGATATGCCGTACCAACAAGCCCCTATAGCCACCCTCATCGACAGTAAATTGAGCGAAACATTAAAAATGTGGATATCACAGGTAGGTGGACAAAACGAATGTAATGTTGTTTGCCGTTGTTGGAGATGCTCAGAATATTTGTTTTCATTCCGCATAATTAAATAATTTGTCCTAATAAATAATAAACTTATGAATAATTCTAATTCCATTAAAAGTGACAATGAGAATATTGTAGATCTACATGAAAAACTCCCGATACAGCTTGCTGTTGCTCCGTACGTGTTACGTAAAAGTGTTTTTGCGAGCGTGAAATGAGCCGGCGGATGCATGCAAACTACCTCGAGCAGCCAGTCGCACGCCAATTTTGCGTGTATTTGCGTACATCATTCACACCCGCAAAAACACTTTCTATGTGCATTTATTGAGCAATACAATGTTCTATCCGCAGTTCTTCCTGTTGCTCTACAATTTCGCCATTGACACTTTCTATATAATTTTAATATTTGAGAAGATGTTAAAAAAATTATGATTAATTTTCTAATTAGGTGAAATGAAAATATTCAGAGCGATGGCAAACCACATTATATCGGTTCTCTCCAGCCAAGTGGCATTTGCATAGTTTAAGTTACGTGGGGCACCGTGTATTGTCAGCGCATGGCTACAGTGTGAGGACATAGACATGTCAATAAAACAGAACATGATATTGTACCGTTTTATTACACATTATAATTAAAATCAAATACCAATACAAGTTGCTGACATTGTTGCGAAGTTCTTTTTAGCATGACTAATTATTTTCCTGCGGATTTCTTCTCTTGTTTGCTTCCGTGCTGCGGTTGATGTTACTGCTGATTATTATTCGCGTATTTTTGATTCACTTTAAAGATATGGTTAGCAGCTGCATATCTACTGAGTCGTTAAGGCGAGTATCTGAAGCCTTGCTATTTACCAGCCCTTTATCTGCCATCTTGTTTTCGCGAAAGCAACTAGCTGACATTTCAAAACAAGTGGTGACTTCGGCAGCTGGCGTTTGATTTTAAATGTAATAAGCAAAGTCCTAACCAGTTCACGCACCTTATTATTACCAGAGGGGCGCCATTCATGCTTGGTGAGCCAGAGCTCTGACGCTTGAGTGATTGCCCCAGTAAACAAAGGACGCTCAGGCCGAGTGATAGGGAATATGCTAACATCGACAATCATGTTGGCATTCCGGGTGCATCTTTAATGTCGCGAAAGCGAATTCCGTCGTGGGCGACACCGAAGTAATAACAGGATACGCGATATCAAAGCGTATTAACCTTGCGGCCGCAAGGAGGACGAGGAATAAACTTTATTTGTGCACAGCAGATTTGAGACCTAGGCCTCTACCTAAATGACGGCCTCGAGCCCTTGGGCCCTGGCGGCATCTTCGGCCTGCTGGATTGCCATGAGTTGGTCTTCCGGTGCACAGCTGAGCAACGCGGTCTCCCACTGCTCTCTGGTCTTAATTATTTTATTCTGTGTGGGTGTACGAGGACAAGCCCAAACAATATGTTGTAGGTCCGCCCTTTCTTCACAGAATCTACATCTATCCGTGTAAAGGTCCGGGTAGTAGCGGTGGTAGGCCACCGGGTTCGGATATGTATCTGTTTGTAAGAGGCGCCATGCCGTCCCTTGCCGTCTATTTAACGAGGAGTGTGCCGGGGGGAAATGGGCCCTTCCCAATTTATAGTGTTTGGTGATCTCGTTAAAGCTGGTCACCCGGTCTCTCTCCGTTCCTAGTATTTGTAGCGCGTCACCTGCTCGGCCTGTCAGTTCTCGAGTCAGGTTGTGCGCTATTTCGTTCCCGGGAAGGGAGGAGTGTGCGGGTGCCCAAATAATGTGGATGTCGCGATCTTCACGAAAGTTGTTTAAAATTCTCAGTGCTTCCGGCGAGATTCTTCCCTTTGCATAGTTCTTGACGGCTGTCTTGCAGTCGCTTACTACGATGTTAGCTTCCGTGGAGGCTATTGCCAGTGCTAAGGCAGCTTCCTCCGCCACCTCTGCCTTCCATGTTTTTACCGTCCCACTAACTCTGCAGTCATCCTCTAGACTCGTAGCAACTATGGACATACTATGTCCATTTGCGTACTCCGCCGCGTCCACATAGACCACGTCCCTGGCACTACGGAATCTTTTGTGGAGAGCTCTCGCTCGTGCGTTTCTTCGATCTTGGTGAAACTCCGGGTGCATGTTTCTGGGGAGTGGGGGTATTGATAGATGTTCCCTTATTTTCCTTGGGATATCTCTCCGCACTCCGTGCTGCAAGAGCATTTATTTTCCAGTGGAGCAAGAAATTTTCCCAGCTGTAAACTTTGTGCATTTCTAGCCGTTTTATCAAAAATCACTGCAATGGTTAGCAAGATGACTACGGGAATGACAATGCCGATAAAATGCACATTGCTAGCTTTAACAAATCTGACCTAGTAAAAAATTTTTTTCACACGGTCGTCTTTGTCCAAACTTTGCCGGACAAAACAGAAAGTGAAACTCTTTGTTCATGTTCATACTCGACTAGAGAGAGACAGAGGAAATGGAAAAGGCAGGGAGGTTGACCAGAGGGGAAGATCCGGTTTGGTACCTTACGCTGGGGAGAGAGGGGAGGGGGAGGTAAAGTGATAACAAAGTAGCGATAAAGAAAGAAAAGAGCATAAATATACAATCACAGTCGGTCACTGTCGCCGCATACTGTCACCGCACAGCACAGTATTACTTGCAGCACTATAAACATCTGTTGAGGCTACAACCACTTGTCCAATTCTGTTGCCTTCAAAAGCTGCCACAGTGCCGTCGTTGCCCTCTGCTGCGATTGCTTGTGATAGCGGCATTTTAAAATAAGTTCCTCTGTTAGAGGTCATCGGTCAAAGCGCGCTATCGCGAATGCGAGCGATCGTCTCTGTAAACTATAGCGAGGACAATCACAGCGAAGGTGTTGAAGAGTCTCCTTGTCATCACACGAGGCGTTGTATGCCCATTCGATGCCGAAAGCAAAAGACTTGGTGAAGGCCACCCCTAGCCATATTCGACAAAGCAGGGTAGCTTCGCGACGGTAGAGTCCAGGCAGGCCAGGCCCAACCGGTGCAGAGTACCTCGAGATCACGCGCGCACACTTGAAGTATTCTTTCTGTGCTTCAGTCACGCGGTGCTGGGATATTTTCCGAGCGGACAGACGAAGCTCGCTGAGCAAGTTATAGGGACCTGTGAGTATACTACTTGAGTCTGGCCAGGTGAACCACTTGTGTCGCATGTGAACGCCGATTACTTGCCGTCACTTTGTCGACGATATAGTTCACATCAGTCAACCGGCTGAGTATAACAAATGGTCCGGTGTAAGTGGCGAGAAACTTGCGGTACAATCCCTGTTTGCGAACAGGTGTCCACAACCAAACATAATCACCGGGAGTAAAGCTGACAGGGATATGCCGCGCATCATAGCGAATCTTGCTGTGGCCTTGTGAGGACAACGTCCTAAGATGCACCAGTCGACGTACTTCCTCAGCACGACACAGAGTTTGGGCGATGGAAGGATCTTCTTGGTACGATAACGGTAGAATGGTGTCCAGAAAGCTCTGGGGAGCGCGTGCCTACAGCAAAAAGAACGGCGCATATCCATTAACTTCGTGCTTGGCACTACTGTACGCGTACGTTACAAAAGGTAAGACGGCGTCCCAATTCTTGTGGTCAGCAGCGACATACATTGATAACATGTTGGTAAGGGTTTGATTCGTACGCTCCATGAGGCCATTGGTTTGCGGATGGTAAGGCGTGGAATGACGATATGCCAAACCAAAATGCCCTAAAAGTTCTTCAACGACGTCGGGGGTGAATTGCCGTCCACGGTGACTGATGACAACCGGGGGAGCGCCGTGACGGAGTATGACGTTATGCAACGAAAATGAAGAGACATCTGCTGCAGTGGCAGATGGAAGTGCCGCCGTTTCCGCGTAGCGAGTGAGGTAATTTACGCATACTATATTCCAGCGGTAGCCAGCTGATGTCGTTGGGAGCGGGCCAAGCAAGTCGATGGCGACTTTTTCAAAAAGCAACGTCGGGGGCCAAACTGCTTGCATAAAGCCTGCTGGAGCCGTCGTCGTTTGCTTGCGGCGCTGGCAAACAGTACATCTGGCGATATAATATTTCGTTGTTTTCCAGAGCTTGGGCCAGAAAAATCCCTGTCGAAGTCCGTGTAGTGTGCGGGCAAAGCCAAGGTGCCCGGCCGTGATCGCGTCATGGATGCAACGAAGGAAAGCAGGGCGCAGGTTTTCGCGCACAACTAGAATCAATGGTGGAGTATCGGCCGAGTAATTTTGGTGTAAAGCAAACCATTACGAAAAGTAAACGATATTGTTCCTGCTGGCTCATGTGCAGCTGCCCGTAGGAATTTCCAGGTAGGGTCGCAACGTTGCGCGCTCTTGAAGGTACTCAGGCCTCGAAAGTCGGAAGAGATAGAAACTAGGTAGTCATGGAAGTCATCATCTTCAGCTTTAGTGTGTGGCGAAGGGAGACGGGATACGAAATCAGCATCCGTGTGAGAGCGTCCGCTCTTGTAGTTTACGGCAAAGCTGTACTCTCGAAGGCTCAAAGCCCAGCGGACCAATCGGCCAGATGGGTCACGCAGCCCGACGAGGCAACAGGGTGAATAATAGTCAGTCGCTATCGTGAATGGGCGGCCATGTTGATACGGATGGAACATCTGAATGGCCAAGGCGACTGCTAGACACTCGAGTTCAGTAACGGTGTAATTTCTCTCCGCTTTTGTAGGTGTCCGACTAGCGTAGGCAATGACATGCTCACGGCCACCGCAGAGCTGAACAAGCACAGCACCAACACCCACACCGCTGGCGTCAGTATGCAGCTCAGTTGACGCCTCCGGATCAAAATGCCGCGGAACCGGTCCAGAAGTCAGCAAATTTCAGCTGTTGAAAAGTAGACTCGCAGTCAGCAGTCCACAAGTATCGGGTGTCTTTGTGAAGGATGGACATGAGGGGAGAGGCCAGCTGTGCGAATTCTTGATAAAGCGCCGGGAATGTGTGCAAAAGGCCAAAAAGCTACGCAGATCTTTCACCGTGTGTGGCTGTTGGAAGTCGGG
Source organism: Dermacentor andersoni (assembly GCF_023375885.2). NCBI lineage: Eukaryota > Metazoa > Arthropoda > Arachnida > Ixodida > Ixodidae > Dermacentor > Dermacentor andersoni. Next base: position 82,983,711 of record NC_092816.1, read on the forward strand.
AACCGCTGCTATCTTTTCAGGGTCTGGTCGTATACCGTCTTCGTCGACCAGAAAGCCTAGTACGAGTGCTTTACGCTCACCGAAATGACATTTCTTCGAGTTTAATATAAGGCCAGCTTGCTGGATACAGTCAAGAACCATAGACATGCGCTGATTGTACTCGTGAAATGTCCGGCCGTAGATAATGACGTCGTCTAAATAGCACATGCAATTTTCCACTTGAGTCCACGGAGCACGGTATCCATAAATCGCTCGAATGTCGCTGGAGCGTTGCATAAGCCAAAGGGCATAACGTTGAACTCAAAGAGACCGTCAGGTGTTACGAAGGCTGCCTTCTCCTGGTCTGAGGGGTGCATGCGAATTTGCCAATATTCTTACCGTAAATCAACAGAAGAGAAATACGACGCGGAGTGGAGGCAGTCGACGGCGTCGTCTATTCGTGGTAGGGGGTACACGTCTTTCTTTGTGACAGTGTTTGGCCGGTGATAGCCCACAGAGAATCTCCATGAGTTGTCTTTTTTCTTGACTAGGATCACAGGAGCAGCCCAAGGGCTACATGATTCCTGGATCACTCCTTTCTGTAACATTTCTTCGACCTGCTCGGCGATGACGTTTTCTGTCTGAAGGTGAAACGCTATAGGGTATCTGACGAATTGGCGTCGCTTGCCCTGTATGCATGCGGCGTTGCATACGAGACGCCGGTAGTGTATGGAACGCTCGTTGGCCTTGAGCAAAATCAAATACTGTGGCGTAGCGAGCGAGCACTCCTTCAAGCAGACACTGCTCACTAGACGACGGCGACTTGTTAGTCATGCGCTTAAAGTCATAATTATCATGGTTGAAATCGGGGTTGGATTTTTTTCCGGCAGTTGACATTCCGACCGTTGCTACGCTGACAATGGCTTGTTAATCAAAACGTGCCAGTTTAAGTCCTAGCGGCAATGTAATGGATTTGGTTGAAACATTCACTGTCCACAACCGAGTACAACCATCCGTGGTGACAACGCGGGAGCGAGGGACTATCGCACTTTTCCTGAGCGAATTGTTATAATTGCGCTCGGCTATACCACAACAAGAACCTGTGCGAGGGCGAGAAGTATTGAAAGGTACAAACATTGCAGTCTGAGGGGGCAAACATACATCTTGCGACACGGAGAGAACGTCGGCGGCATTACCTGTGTTTTCTTTCATGAATGTTGGCATGTCGCGGCGAAGAGAAATCGCGCCACTTCCAAAATCCAAAGTTGCCCCCCACTCACGCAAGAAATTAATCCCTAAAATAATGTCATGGCTTGTGCGTGCAATCACAGTAAATTCACTTCGAAATGTCTGCTCCCCTATCAAAACTGAACCGGAACAGACCCCAAGAGGGCGTAACATTTCCCCGCCAACTCCGCGAAAGGTAGCGTTTCGATCGCAAGAAAACATACCTTTTTGTCCAAGACAATCTTTGAAGGACAGGCTCATAACAGGAACTGCCAGCCCTGTGTCAACTAATGCGAAAGCACTCACATTGCCAACTAAAACACTTTGTTTTTAAACAATTTTACACAAGGGGGTCTTGATAAAGATAAACATAATGCGGCCTCACCCCCGTTGGTTGCACCAGCTAGTTTCCCAGCGGCGGTGGTGACAACGAGCGACAACGAGGTGATGGAGAGCGCCGTTGTCATGTTGGTGATGGTGTGAGGCGGCGATTGGAAACGGGGTAGTCACTGCGGTTAGCGCGTCCCTGCTGCAGCCGCTCGACTGAACTGGAATTCGGCCAGGGCTTCTCAGCGGGCACACCGTGTGTATAGGAATTAAACAGTGAAGCACGCTGCTGGCGGTGGTGGCAATACCTAGCAATGTGTCCAGGCACACAGCAGTTGTAGCAAATGCGGGTGTCGCGGCTTGTCGCGGGTGACACCGGTCACATGGGTGTCATGGGTAGAAACGTACAGGATGGTTGTAGGAGGAAAGAGCCCGCGGAACAAATCGATGGGATGCATCTTGCCGGCGTCCCAGACTTGTTGGTTGCAGTGGCAATTTGCTGCTCTCCGGACGATCAGCACAGGTCCTGTGAGGTTCTCGGTAACTCTGACGTGCCCAGGTGGCCGGTGGCACACGAGAGCGATCGTCAAATGCACACTGATGGCACACATGAATGATAGATGTAAGAAGAATGATAGGTGTAACGTTAAGGGATAAGAAAAGAGCAGATTGGGTGAGGGAACAAACGCGAGTTAATGACATCTTAGTTGAAATCAAGAAAAAGAAATGGGCATGGGCAGGACATGTAATGAGGAGGGAAGATAACCGATGGCCATTAAGGGTTACGGACTGGATCCCAAGGGAAGGGAAGCGTAGCAGGGGGCGGCAGAAAGTTAGGTGGGCGGATGAGATTAAGAAGTTTGCAGGGACGGCATGGCCGCAATTAGTACATGACCGGGGTTGTTGGAGAAGTATGGGAGAGGCCTTTGCCCTGCAGTGGGCGTAACCAGGCTGATGATGATGATGATGATGGCACACATGAGCGTCAATATTTTTAAGGCGTTCAAGCTCTTCTTTAACAACTTGCCGAATCACCGAAGAGATGTCGTCGTGGGTTGGGACGGGCGCACTTGCAATAGTAGTAACATTGTCCAAGCGTCCGAGCTTTGGCCCAATCCTTCTCATTTTCAGCGCTTCATGCGCCCGGTAGTGTTTCTTCAGATCAGACGGAGTACTAAGATCATTCTTTGTTATAAAATATTATAAACGCCTTCAGCGATTTCTTTAAGCAGATGTTCTACTTTGTCTTGGTCTGTCACGGTAGCTTTGACGATTCCGTATAATTTCCAAACAGCCTCTATGTACGTCGTACACGTTTCGCCAGGTAATTGAGCTCGTCGGGAAAGCGTCTGCTCAGCCTTCTTTTTCTTAGAGATCGGGTCCCCGAAGCACTTGGTGCATTCTTCTACACAATTATCCCAGCTTGTCAGAACGTTCTTGTGGTCTTCAAACTACAGGAGCGCGGTTCCAGCGAGAAAAAAAAAAACACGTTATCAAGCTGCTTCGTAGTATTCTAATGGTTGGGGTGACTCACTCTGTTGTAGTGTTTATGCCAGTCGTCGACGTCTTCGTGCGCCTTCCCCGAAAAGGTGGGTGGCTCTCACAGCAGTGTCCAGTAGTCAGCCTGACCTGCGTAATTGCTGTCTGGTTCACCGCGGGTGGGGTCGTCATTGCCTTCTCCGTAATCATCCATGTCCCTTGCTTGAAGTCGTAAACCGGCCAAGCGTCTACGCCGTCGGAGAGTTGGCAAAGCTGGGTCATCCAGGGTCGTCGAAGATTTGCCGCGCACGTGTACCAAAGTTCATACGAATGATGTTGATTTACTAGCTGCAACGAGGTCCGAGAGGATGCTACCGGCAAGGCGCGTTGGGCGCAGAGTACCCAGAGATCACGCGCGCATACTCTACTTCCTGCTCCGCCTCAGTCGCGCAGTGCTGCGACAATATATATATATATATATATATATATATATATATATATATATATATATATATATATATATACACGCAGACTCAGAGTAGTTAAGCAGGCTGAACACCACCCACACGCAGCAGCCAGAGTCCCGCGATCTTCTCCTTCCTCTCTTCTTTCATCATTCCGTACCAATATGACCGCTTAGGCTGGAGCAGAAGGCCTACCCCTACCTATTCCATGTGTTTGTAGGTAGCTACTCTCATCAAATTCAAAGTAGTTATGTGTTAGAACTAATTCAAGGAGAGACATGTAGGCTTCAATAAAGTGATCTGCATTGTGTTTGGACAGCGTTTGTTTTATCGAAGATAAACCATCCGGGATTGTAATGTTGGTGTGAAGGGCCGTGACGTCTATGTAGTGATAATTATTTTATGGCGTAGTGTGCCTTTAGTGTTATTGTCATCTGTAATTCTCAGTAGGTGGGGCGTATCTACGCCCCAAACAAACAAAAGTACCTAGAACATACGAGCCACCAACCCAGACATTGCAAACCAGGCATCTTTAAAGGCCAAGCCAGGCTCCTACATCGCATTTGCATTGAAAACCAAGACTACATAGATAGACTAGATCGCCTTAAAGAAACCCTATCAAACAGATACCACCCAGACAGTGCCCTTCAAAAAGCCTACACGATACAGCCAAGCTAGATCGAGAACAGGGCCTCAATCACAAGAACAACAACGCCTCTTCTTACTACTGAATTCTCAAACGCACTCCCAAACGTAAACAACATTCTCAGAATATACTACGCAATATTCACCACCAACCAGAAACTTAAGATTTTTCCGACCCGCCCAGAGTAGCCTACAGACGCAACACTAGTTTTAAGGATATTCTTGTACATGCCAAACTAAGGACAAAGACGAAGCTGGGAACCCGTCCCTGTGGCCACCCCCGGTGCTCTACATGCAAACATCTCAATGTACTATGACAGTAAAAATTGAAGCGTTGAATTACCCACACAAGGTAACTTCTGTTTTAACATGCACACCAAGCAACAGTACATAGCAGACTCGACAACAAATTTATACCTGACTGAATGGTCACTGCGCAGAAACAAAACACAATTTACCTAAAACAGTAGCCAGCCACTTCAATATAGATGGTCACATAATCGACAAAACAAGGCTTTATAATCTACATGCAAATTTTCGTTCACCTCGCGAGAGGAAATATGCGATATCGTACCTCATATATAAGTTTATATGCCTACACCCGCAAGGAACAAATTTGGCACGTGGCAGCTTAGAATCTTTAAAAGCTGTAACCAAAAATTTGCAATGCTCATATCATCAACCAAGACACAAAACACATTTTGCCTTGGTTGCCGCTCTTAATTCTTAGCCTCACCTATACCGCCATTTCCAATTCTTTCTTGCCTATTGCCCAATTTAATATACCATTTCATGTTTTACGTATATATCAAATGCACGGGCCCTTTTCCTATGTACACCTGCCCCCGCCCGCTTTTACTCATGTCATCCTCCAATTTGTTATTCCGGTTTCTGCTTGCCAACCCCCACTTCTTTGGTAGTAATTCTCAGTTGTACCCACTCGCCGTTAATACACCTTCGCTCTTTGCCGCACCCACCCACTTGCTCCCTCTCCCCTTTAGAAGAACGCTACCTAAACACACTGTGCCGAGGAAAGCATATGTCGACCTGAAAAACACAAATGCCCTTGTCGACACTTTCCCTCCCGCTTTCAACTTGTTCTTGTTTCGCTCATAGTTTTGAATTCCCATCACCTTCCTTCGCGCTGTTTTCCCCACAATATAGCCATGTTTCAGCAGGCAATGAGGCATCGCAGCAAATGTTATTTAGGTAGGAACAGATGTCGGCGTGTTTCGGAAAAGGCGGCGTACCTTAGTAAATGCTCCAGATATTTGCAAACATGAAGGAATTTGATTGACAACTGAATAGGCCTACCGGGAACACGTGAGTTTGGTTTGGATGCTAGATATATTTGAAGTTTAATTGTTCCGTTACTGGATGCATCAGAAGTTATTAATGCGCAGGCTGCCAATGCTATTTTTGAAATACACATTCTGGCACATAGCGCATTTCAAGAGCCTTCTTGTGACTAATAACGTCTTAGTTGAAAAGCCTTCATGCAGTGAAAACAGCACGCCTTTGAATTATTTTCCCTGTTATAAACCAGGTTGCTAGTCTTTGTAGATCACACAATTCACTATAGTATGCTTGCGTTTACAGGCACTATATTGTCCAGTCATATGAGCTGTATAAACTGGGGCGGGGTAAACAGAAATGCTGAGCTCCTCGGAACTCAACTCAATAACTTGTTTTGCTGCTGTTCATAAAATTCGGTATTTCCATCCGGTATAATAAAACAGTTACCATTGTCGAAACCAGTTCTCGGCGTTTTTGCATTTCAATCTAATTCGCTTGGTTTGTTCCTCTATGGCACCCCAGGCAACAGTAATTTTTTGGATTGCTGTATGAACCTGCTTCTTAAATTCAACTGCACCAAGATCGAAAGCACAGATATTTGAAGATAGATGTGTTAACTGTACAGCTGCCGGTGCTTGCTGAATAGACCATAAATATGACCGCTTTGGCGCAAAGAAGGAAGGATGGAAGGGAGGAAACGGAGCACCACACGTGCCACTTCATGCATGCCAGTTTTTGTAGGCACGCAAACGATTGCGTATTTTATGTTCACATGATTCGATCCTTTCAACCATCGCTTAAGCTGCCACTTGCACGTCATTAATATAGTGGCTTTGGACTTCTTCGATGTCACCGCGGACAATTACAAAAACGTTTGCTAGGCAATTGGCAACTCATTACTTAAGCCGCGCAAACACATGAAAGAACATATTGATGCACGGCCATTGTTGCCAGCCATTGTTGTTCCAATGGCTGGCTTTAACGGAACAATTTAGGTTGTAGTAAATCCTCTACAATTGCCAGCAGGGTCACTAGAGAATTCTGAATGCGCTGTCGAGCTCTGAAGAGGTGGAACTTGGAACTTAGCATCAGTTGCTCGTATTCTATGAAGTGACAACTGATAGCTACCGCGGAAAATCGATGCTGCCAGGGAAGTAGTGAACGGAGGTCAGGGTTGTCGCTTTGTCGAATACTCGGTTCGTCCCACAATCGGCATCATACAGACTAGCAAGGTGCCCTCAGCAGACATAGCAGCCGATACGTCGAAAGAAGGCTAGCCTGGAGTAGTACGCCGGGTGAATGAACCATTCGGAATGCGGTGTCGTGCCCTTTCATCAGGAAATCCTGTTGAACGATCCGAGCAGGAAATCATCCCGTCACGCTCATGTGACTGTCGCCACAATTGCTGTCGGCTTGCTACTGTCATAAAACGCAGGCTCGAGACAAAAGCATATGCTATTGCCTTATATACACACGTTCATACACCATGGAACACCAAACAAAGATTGATAGCCAGTCGCCTATAAAATGCTTCGCATAAGCTCGATTCCCGCATTGCATGTTAGAGTATCGTATTTAGAGCCAAGCTATTGAGGGCTAGTTCCCCCGGGATAGCGTCCGTGCCTAGACACAAATTTCCTCATATGATTGGGCAATACCAGGGCGCTGTGCGGAGGAAGTATTACGTCAAGCACTCCTAACACGTCGGCCATCTTGAAGCTAGTGCATTGCCGGACCGACTCCCGGCCAAGGTGAAGCAGGCGTTAAGCACTCCCCATACGTGGGGCGATACCGAAGATAGTGAAATACCGGGCCGAACCGAAGCGCAGGTTAAGCAGGCGTTAAGCACTCACCGTATGTGGGCAGATACCGAAGATAATGCAATACCGTAGGGAGCCGCCGCGGAGAAGCAGTCCGCAACTGAGGGGCCCATATAGGCAGCTTCACTGGTCGTCCTCCTTCACGCAGTATAAGGGCACTGGGTTTTTGTTGCAGCTCCTTCAGTAACCTTCGCAACTGGAGCTAGATTAAGCATCTTATGGCTTCCCATGCGGCCATATGGAAATATAGAATACCAGCTGTTCAGCAGTAATATTTTGTATAGTTTTCTGGCAAATATGGCGAGTAGGGAGGGAACATGATGCAGGTGGGATGGTATGATCGTGTTACGTGCAATCAATCTATGAGTTCAATCAATACACAGAATTTAATGAGTATTTAGTGTTTTTCTAACACCAATTCAGTATAGTCGGTATTATGCCACCCTGTGATATCCAAGCGCATCGTACCATCGTATGCATCTAATGCATGTGGTGAAGCTGCAGAAACTGCTGGAATTTGCGATGGAGAAGTACCGCCCGACAGCTCAATAGCCAGAGTGTACTTGCACAGCAAATGCATCAGCACATATGGCCTAAAGAACGTCAATATTCCTCTCTAGTAATATTTACAACTTACTCTTATGGATCTACCTTCTAGAAAATCATCAAGAAGGCTACGTCATGAAATACAAATATGATATTTCCACGTCAACCAGAGACTTCATCAACCAAGAAGGAGAATTGTCAGGGGAATGTCTGCGTATTTTCAGGCATGCGATGGTGTAGAAGGCAGTTAGCGTATGTTTGGCAACATGCGGAGTTAATAATAAAAACGATGAAGCGGACAAAAAATCATTCGCATATTTTGATAGAGCTACGAAGAGGCGTCGCATAGTAATTAAATTTAAAGCTTCGAACATGGCTCCGCACAAGACTAATTGATGGGAAGTACAATGAACTGGAACAGTAAGCCATTATAAAGGAAGGAAGTGTTGCCCCACTGAGGTAGGGCACACAGCTACAGGCACATTCCTAGTGGGCGAATGTTGAAGTAGGTAAAATGTATATATTAAGAATAAGAAAAACATCAAAAAGGGCTTTGAAAGTAAAGTTGTGCTTAAAGAAGCCTTACGCGTAAATCAGCCACTATGTGGACAAATTGCAACAATTGAGTGAGCACCTTAACCAAGAAAGTGTACGATTAGAGCTGAATAATAATATGAGGTAGACGAAGCTAATGTCCAATATCCTAGAATTCATAATCCCCAATCATCCTCCGTAAACAGATGAGTACGTTTAGCCAGGTCATTTACTCACGAGAACCCTGATAATTCGAGAGAAATTTACACAAGCTTAAGAAATGGTTGGAGCGCATTAGGCATGCATTACCAAATTGTGACGTATATCTTACCCCTGTCGTTGAAAAGTCTACAATTACTACAATGCATGTATTAAACATGACGTAGTCTTTTAAGTTAGAAATCATCCTGACGAGGAAGTTTAGAATTGCACAAAGAGTGGTGGAATGAAAAATTTCAGGGGGATATTTAAGAGACCGGAAGATAGCTGTGTGGATCAGCCAGCAAATGTGAGAAAAATATGAAGCTGCGGAGTCCATTCAGCAGAATGCGTTGACGGGCTATTTGGTGCAAATCCATAATTACTTTGTTTAGCGCAAAACTACGGACACAAGGAAGACGACAAAACAAGGCGCTACACTAAACTGAGATCATTTTATTGCATCACTCCTTTATAGAGAGCAGAATCCAGAGGAACATGCGCAGTGAGCACCATGTGCAGGAACCACCACAACATCCGATCACCAGAGCACACCAATATGACAGAATCCAAAAAAAAAAAACCATATTCAGCGCTGTACAAGGTTAAAGAATGCACAGTCATGCTTTGCGAACCCAGTGACTGTACGAAAAAAGCTTCCGATAATTCTCAGGCGGTGGTATCCCGGTTGTTCTTCAAGATCGTAGTATCATGAATCATAGCTTTGCACTTGCATACTTTATAATGTTGAGCTAAATAGGAACCTGTACCTGTCAGTATGGACCGTTCATGTTCTGTAAGGCGCTCGTTAACAGAGCGGCCTGACTGCCCTACATACACTTTGCCACATGACAATAGTATCTTATATACCACACCGACACTACGATCTACAACCGTGCGTGGTTCTTTTCACAATCTGGTTCTTTACTTGTGTTTAAAATACGGCTGCATAATATTGACAATTTCTGAGGAGCAGAAAGCGTTACTAGGATTTGGTATCTAGTGGAGACATTCTTTATATTGTGAGCCAGTCTATGGCAATACGGCACTAATTCAGGCCTCTTCTTTTATCTAACACAGTTACTTTTGTGACGCTTCCCTTTCAGTTCAGTTACTTCCCGTATGAGTCTCGTCTGTACAACATATTCAAAACATTGGCTGCAGTTTAGCTCAGCTAACCGTGGGTATGCAAACTGAAAGCTTACTTCAGTCTTGGTTTCACTTGCTTAACCATTTATTTACCTGTAATTATTAAACTTAGGCATAACATCATCGTCAAGCCAGGTATAATGGCCGTGCCTAGGTCGGTGGCTAGGCATGACTGTGATTAGGCTCAGGTAGACAGGCATCATTAGCTATGCTTGAACAGACCTAGACATTACCAATTCTTGTACTAAAATTACATTTATTGTTGCGCCACATTATCTGCCTTGATGGCTACGAATAGCGATCGCTGGTCGGTAATGTAGTTGGCTGCCATCTCCACTTTGTCCACAGACAAGATAGAGCTAAGCTATTCCCTCTGGATGACCAGGGCAGTGGTGGTTCTCCACTGGGTTGTCGGAACGCCCGTCTATAGTGACGCAGCTCGCCGGGCGATATCCGCGGTGCGGTCCGATCCCGCTTTGCGACGACTGCTCCAATCCTCCGGCTCCCGTGCAATGCTCAGAGAAGTTGGCCCAGCCCCGCTCTCATCCATGGCCAAGCTCTTACGGAATAGGCCAGCGCGGCGCTCCACTTAGCCAGGAGCGCGGCGAATCACGCGGCGAATCATGAGCGTGGCGGGGCAAGTCCCGTGATTCTTTACGAAGGCTACGGTGCAGCTGCGGTAAAATGAAGGTCAAATTGCTGGCGACGGCAAAACTCGTCTCGACTAGCCACGCGGAAATCAGTTCGGCGGCAGAAAGATCTCCCGGAGGAGCCCTGTCCACACCGATTGGTGCCCGGCCGATTTTTGTGTAAGCTGCTTCCGGATTCCCCCACCATCGACCAATCGTAGCGCAAGTCAAAAATTCGAAAATGGCAGCCAAGTCCGGCGCGCTTGTTTTAAAGTCCGTCACGAGATCGGAAATACTCATCAAATTGGTGTCTAACCACTCCTTCCTTTTCTACAAGCATCACCTGGAGCACAAGGACAATGGGCTAAAGGATTACCTGTAGAATAACATTGGTCGCGAGCTTAAATTGAGTGGTAAGAGCAGCAGAAACCCACCACTGCCGCTTGCGTCGTCTCTTCGGCGAATGCTTCTTCTGCTCGTCATCCTGTCCACGGCGGCCTCATTTTGTTGGTAGTGATTTGGAAAAACGCCCGTGTCCCGTGTATTGGGGGCATTGGGGTCCCGTGCATTGGGTTAATGATCCGCTGGTGGTCAAATTTAAACCATGCTTCCACTTCAACGTCGTGCCTTATCATCACATCATGGTTGGCATGTAAAATTCCAGACTACAATTAAATTCTTCTACGGTAAATGCATCGCCAGAAAGGGGCTTGCCAGCAGGTCTATCAGTGACGCCTCCTTCGATCACGGTTTATTTCATCGTAGCAAGCAGTCATGTAGAGGCGCAAAAAAAAAAATGAAAGGACGCTGCAGTTTTGCCGTTTAGATTGGAACGTGATAGTATTCAAAGATCCCTGCGTGCTTCTCACGTTTCCCGGCTACTGCAGCGCATGTAACTGTAATGTTTACTCGGAAACGCTCGCGGAGAACGCTATGCACGAACACGGGCTTTATGGCAGAAACGCTGCCTCTTGCATTGGCTGCGATGTGGCAGAGGCGAGCGACATCATGACGTGTTTCAAGGAGGCGGGCGCGCCGGTCCATAGACTCAGAGATCATTACGCGCCTGCGTGGGCAAATTGCGGATGTTGTCTCCGGTCTGTGAATTGTAGAAACGCTGGAAAAGAGGTGTGTTTGAGTTTGCGCGTAACTAAATTATGTTTTCTCGTATAATAAAATCAAAATGCAAAAGCTATCATGTCCCTCAGTTGCGTGCGTGTGGTACTTTACGATTTTTTTATGTATTTTAGCTTGAGAAATTCAACTAGTTCAGTCAATTACTTGCTTAACATGGAAGGCCTGGGTATGCGTGGTCGAAAAGTTTAGCGCCGGAAGCCGATGCCAAACCCGCATTTTCTCTAACACAGGCTACTTAATTCTGTCGTGCTAGAACAAGCGAACTTTGCGCGAGCGGAGATAACAGCACAGTTTAGTGCCGCGGGACTATCTGTGACATCCGCGCTCGCTTAAAGGTGAGCGTTTTGCACGACACATGGCGCTTTAATGCGGATAAAGCGCGATACAGTGCCCGATCCGGAAGGGGCGAAGACTATGCCGAAGAAGCGCGTAGGCGACCACCATCTGGTGGTGCGGCCAAGAACACCGTAGCTTACGCCTTCCGCTGCGATTAGTTGAGTTTGTGGGGATGCATGGAGTCGAAGAAATCCCCCGATCCTAATAATACGGAGCTTCGCTGTAAAAAACGATGGTGGTGGTCAGTTTAGCAGCTACGCCCCCACGGTAATAAGTTGAGTGTCTTACCTCCTGGGCTATACACCCGAGCTTACACAAGGTGAATGTATCTGAATCACAAGAATGTGTTTTATGGTGTTAGAAAACAAATATACAAGGAGAGCACTGTCCATGATAGTTTTATTGAATGATTTGGTGATGGTGGAATAAAAGACAACTCTAGGTTCACATGTAGAGCCGACTTAGAGCTACGCTCTGTAACGTGTGTCGAGGACAAACAGACTTCTCTCAAAATGACATTTTCATTTATTCAATCATTGAATATTCCGTAAAATTACGTGAACATGTTGAGGAGCAGAGAGACGTACCAAAAGTTTTCTGGGTGGCGCCTTGCATGTAAGTCGTATACAGCGGAGGCGATCGATACATAATTGACAACAATGTCGTGAGCGATAATGCTGATTGCTATTTAAAATATTGTACTTTTGCACCATAGCGCGATCACTAAATGTGAAGCTAATGCAACAGGTGAAAGCAACATTGGCATTCAGACTGGGATACATATCGCAAAAGATGACACAGGGACAAGCAGAAAAGTGAGTATATATATACTCACCGTAGTGAATATATATATACTCCCAGTGAGTATATATATACTCACCAGCTGCAATAAATTAATTGTTGAAAGTTAGCGCTCGTCCAGTGTTCTGCTTGTCCCTGTGTCATTTTTCGCTCTATGTATCCCAGTCTGAATGTATCCCACCAACACGCCCAAACTTCTTCCCTGCTAAACATTGGCATGTTGTGATATTTCGGGTACGCAGAGATAAATTGTGCACACAGTAGAGCAGTCGATACGGCTTAGGCATTGCGTCAACATATGAAAATTATAGTGAAATTTCAATACAGGACTCGCGGTGCGTGCTTCAAATTTCGATTGAGTGGAAACAAAACTATCCAGGGCTGTCCAATTTGTCCTCAGATTCGCTACAAGAAAGATAAAATAGTGTGTCACTGCTATTCTTCACACTCTCATTTGGCGGTGCTTTTTAACACGCAGCAGGTAACAAAAAAGAATTTTGCAAGTTACACTAATCGTTTACGGCTTAATTATTCGAACGTAAAGATTATTACATTGTTTATTTGTGTGTTGTGACAGAAACAACGTAGAGAGGGGGGGGGGGGGTGCGCAAAAATAATTTTATCGCTAGTAATATCCATAATAGAAACTAATGTTATCTGCTAAACGGTGTTGACAACAACATAGACAAGTTCACAACATTTTTTCAAACCATAAGGACTTTTTCCATACATTAGATGGCTAAATATACACGCTACAAACAAATGTGTAAAGGCCGCAAAAATTTGCACAGAACATTCACAAAAGACGCCTCTAAGGATTCCTTACTTTGCTTATTCACGAGTTTGAATTATTCTACGGACGACTACCGAGCTAACGTGTTTTGACATTTCCTGCATTAGTGTAATTGCGATGACGCACGGCCCTGGATTTTACGTTTTCTAATGCATATGACGGCACTGACATTGACTATGCAGGTCACGTATTAAATGGAACAAGCAATGCTGTGCAACGGCATTAATGTTTTGGTTCCTTCTTTCGACCAAGCACGGTTCTGCGCGGTTCATCGGCACGATCCTGGCGAGTCCTCATAGCTCTGCCGAGCCTACTGATAGGTCCTCCTTCCGCAGTCAGTCACCGCTCATGGCAGCCATGATTTAACTCGCGAGCCGCCAAACCTCTCAATGGCATCCCAAGCACTAAATGAAGATCGTCAGTAAATATATGTTAGGGATAGGCGGCTGAACTGACATGCGCACAAGAAATATTCAATATTTTAAAGCTAATTTTGCAGCAACTACTTCTCCACTAAACGTAAATACAAATTATAGGGACTTGCTTTTGTGCTTCTGAACGTCTACGAATCTGAACGAGAATTCACTAAACTACATCCACGTGGGGCGTGTATCCGGCTCGCAATATAACTGCGTCTTGCGATGGCGCCAAACGAAGTAGAGGCCAGTGAGTGTAACTGAGCGACAATCCATCTTTCTTTTTACGCCGAAGTTGTCTATGGCTAGGATCTGAAAAAAAAAAAAAAACGTCTCCGAGATGCTGACAAAAACAAATCACCATGTGGGCCGATCCTGGTGATAGTGCAGAAAGGGTCCAACCTCATTGGCTCATACACCTTTGTACTCGGGGACCTGTAACGAGCCCTTGAACTACCGTTGTCACATGTGGGACCCAAAGTGGCCCCAAGCACTAGAGTAATAAAAGTTGTTTTCGAAAAAAAATTATTTGTGCAATTTGTTTTCAAAAGAGGATTGTTAAAATGTTGTTGGCGGCAAACCACCTAAAGAAAATAGTGTCACTTCAGCACGTTCGTCGTTGTCTTCTTCCACAGCTGGCTCCGTAGATCATGATCAACATTGCTCATGATCAACTATGATTATCAGAAATGGCTCGAGCGTCGTCGTCTTCCGCAGCAGCCGCCGTTGCCGCTCATCACTCCAGCGTAGAATTCCACTTCCGTCGTCTTAATGGGGTGGCCATCTTTACGGAAGTACGAGCCATTGCTTAAGGGGATGTGAGACATTCATTATCCTAGGTGACACGTGACTGACACATTTGGTAACAGAGGTGATATACGAATATGTGTGCGTACTTATTTCTGCATGATGACCACAGATTATGCCAATAAATATGCTCGTACCTTTGTTTAATATTCTGGGTCGCCCATGTGTCGTGCGCTAAACAGCTTCGCTGCTCATCCTGTTTTACAGCGTGGAATGGCCATGATTTTTTAGGCGATACTTTAATACCATGTGGATCTAACGAACATTATTCCTTAAAATTACCATGATGTTTTACTTCACGATAAGGGCTGCTGTTTCATACATTTAATATCTCAGTCTGAGAATATTTAACATACGAGGCATGTGCTGCTGGTGTTTCATTTCATCACATTTCGTTTTGAGCTGTCATTCTCAAAATCCTGAGAAATATCTTTCTAAAGAATGCCAGACAAATTATGAGCAATTTCAGTGATAGCAGGAACAACTTTATTGCCTTGCAGAATGCTTCGTGGCCGCAGACAAGCACCGCCGATTTGAAGAGCCCGCCATTTACGCTTGCGTGCAAAACTAAAATTTTCGGAGATTAAGTGCCAAAATTAAATATTATTATGAATCACGCCATAGTAAGGGACTGTGCATTCATTTCCACCACCTGTGGCTCCTTAACGCGCAACCGATGCATCGTACACGGTCATTCTTGTATTTCACCACCTGTAATGTTGCTGTCGTGGCCGGAATTTGATCCCGTGACCTCATGCTTAGCGACGGAACGCTGTGCCCATTAAGTAATTACGACGGGTCAAGGTTTTTGTTGATGATCACCTCAAGCGCATCCCAGAAATAAAACCCTTCTTGACAAGCTAAAGATGCATGATCAATAGTTAAAGATTAAGAAATTTGAAGCGCGATGTAAGAAAAAAAATTACGATCTTCTAGAAACGTTCTGACCTGCAATTTGCCAGTGCGGAGCAATAAACAATGACCAACGCTTCCTCTACGGGAAAATGTCATGAAGAGAAGCTTGTCCTGCGAGTACCTGACGTTCTTCACTGTTAAGCAACCCACAAGTACTCGTGCCAGATTGCTTCGGCCTCCCGCTCCCTAAACTAGGGATCTTCTTGTAGGTGTCGGATTGCCTGGGCTCGGGCAGACCTAGGGGTTCGATTGGCACGCCGATGACGAGCCCTTGCGCCGGCGAGTTCTCCACACCACTCGCCGAGCGCTGCCTGTTTCTTGGGGGAATGCACAACGCGAAGCCGTCCCATCGCTTTTCCGAGGCTGAGCATAACAAAAACGAAGCCCACGCAGCACGCGTAAACCCTTTCCTGCCCTTTTCCTCAGCGACGAAAGTGAAACGCCTCTTATTGCTTACGCGCGTGGTGTGAACGCGCCCCTGTGTAGCTAATTCTTTCTAATGACTCAGGATCCGGTGCCGGTGTAGCTGTCTACTTATCCAACTGCCCTTTCACCGCAGCTGCTGCGGAGAAACTGGCTTTTTTGCGTGGCCACGACAAGGCCACTTGTGAGCCAATACACGCTTCGCTTAAATAGACTTCGTTAATGGTATATTTTCCCTTCTGTTTAACTGCTTAAGAACGTCTGGCCTTGTTCTACACTATACATGGCCCAGTATATTGGAAGAAAGTGCGCTATATCATATAAAATTTAGTTCAATTTTTACGTTTACTTGAAAAAGGTAGTGATTTGAAAATCTAAGAAATGAGAACAGTTACGCTTAAGATAGCGGGCTTATGAAAACTTCAAACAGAAACGAACGTGTAATTTGTACCAGTAACATACCCAGGTTAACAAACCACAAGAATGGCTTTACGACTTGTTTTATAACGAAGTGTGCCATTGCCGAGCCCCCTGCACCACCTATCTGAACAAATTGGCCCCACTGCATCTTTCCGAATATGAGGCCCACACAAATACTGCTATGGCTCATAGAGTCTGTATATCTACCCTTGATGAGTGCAATATTTTCGTTAATAACCACAGTTGTGAGATAAAAATGAAGTTGCAGAGCGGTAACACACATTGACAAATGACAACCTATCTTAACTATTCGCTTGTAGTTATCTTTCTCTTGTTAGTTTTTACGAGTAGTGGTCGTTATTCGTTTGATATTACAGGATGAGATCAGGCTATTTGCCGTATGTAATAACTAACATTACGTTGGCGAGAGTTACTGGGGCTGATGGCCTCTCTCTATGTCAAAAGCCCGGGTAATTTATATAGTTCACCAGGCTGTCAGTATCACTATCAAAACCATACTACTGCTTTAAAGTAGCAGCACTATGTTTATCTGTGGAACAAGTTAGTAGACTACTCAGATAACAGGGTCGGTTAGGAGGCTAGATAGCTGAACTCAATGCACATGAAATAGAAAAGGAATGCTAATCGCATTAAAAGCTCCTGCGCAGCATCATATATGCGTGAAATAGCCGTGGCGCAACGCAAGAAAACGCTTACGACCTCACAGAACATTCATTAGGTGGAATAATGAAATCCTGCACTGTACGTCGTAAACCAAATGAGAAGTGAGTGAAATGGTCAGATGCGACCATGGGTACCTTTTTGGCATACGTGGCACATGCTAGTATCAAATAATTTGGCGAAATCTAATAGCTGGGTAATTTTATCACATAATTGGAGGACTCTGGCCCCTTGATATGAGGCACACCAACATCTTGATGGCATGTGCATATTCAAAATTTCATTTCTCAAAGGGAAAGTGCCGGAGAGTTGTCTCAACGGGAAACAGAACAATAGGCGAATGGTTCCTTGCTTAATCAGCATAATCGGCGTGGCCCTTTCAGACAACACGTGAAAAAAACTACTAGAAATATTTGCCACGTGCAGTGACTTAGGTACTTAGTCGGGTGTGAAGATGAAAACGTAGTGTAACTTTCTGTTCATTTCATATTTGCTATATCGGATTTATGCTAGCTGGCAATGTGCATTATAAAGAGCGCTGTCATTCCCGTATTCAACTTGCAAACCATTGCACTTATATCTGAGGAAGCGGCAACAAATATATAAAGATTATAGTGGTGAAAATTTTTTACTCTACTGGCAAATAAATGCGCATGCGGCCGCAAGGTCAACATGCTTTGACATCGCGCATCGTGTTATTACTTCGACGGTGCCCACGACGCACTTTGCTTTCGCGACATTAAAGATGCACACGGAATGCCAACATGACTGTCGGGGTTAACGTATTACCTATGGCCCGGCCGGAGCGTTCTTTGTTTACAGGTGAACTCACTCAATTGTCAAAGCTCTGGCTCAGCAAGCATGACTGGCGCCCTTCTGGTGATAATTAGGAGCGTGAACTGGTTAGCACTTTGCTTATTACATTTAAAATCAAAAGCCAGCTGCCGAAATCACGGCTTGTTTTGAAATGTTGGTAAGTTGCTTTCTCGAAAAGAGAACAGAGAAAGGGCAGCTAAACAGCAAGGCGTAATAAATAGGCCTAAATGTTTGCGTAAATTTACACCTGCTAATATTATTTTAAAAGTGAATAATAAATACGCGAATTTTAAACGAGCAGCAACATTATTATTATTATTATTATTATTATTATTATTATTATTATTATTATTATTATTATTATTATCATTAATATTATTATTATTATTTGTTTTGAGCAAATGTATACATTTAACAGGGAATGGAAAGCAATGAGCACGCTGGCAACTGCCACCGGAACCGCAGCCTGGACGCACAAAAGAGAAGAAATCGTGAGGAAAATAATTAGTCATGCTAAAGAGAGCTTTGCAACAATGTCAATAACTTGTATTGGTATGTGATTTCAATTAGGATATGTCATATATTCAATGCCAAGGTAGGCAAGAAGCAGGCTGGAGACAAGGCAGTGGGGGAATATGGCATAGGCACCAGGAATAGCAGGCTATAGTTATTAGTAGATTTTGCAGAACAGAATATTATACGGATAATGAACACCTCCTTCCGAAAGCGGGACAGCTGAAAGTGGACGTGGAGGAGCCCAAATAACGAGACTAGAAATGAAATAGACTTTATACTCTGCACTAACCCTGGCATCATACAAGATGTGGACCTGTTCGGCAAGGCGCGCTGCAGTGACCACAAGATGCTAAGAACTCGAATTAGCCTAGACATGAGGGGGTACGCAAGAAACTGGCACATAAGAAGCTGATCAATGAGTTAGAGGTAAGAGCGAAAATAGAGGGATTCCTGATCAAGCTACAGAACAGGTATTCGGCTCTAACTCAGGAAGAGGACCGTAGTGTTCAAGCAATGAACGACAATCTTATGGGCATCATTTTCGAACGTGCAACAGAAGTCGGTGGTAACTTGATTAGACAGGATACCAGTAAGCTATCGCAGGAGACGACAGATCTACCGAAAAACGCCAATGTATGAAAGCTTCTAACGCTACAGCTCGAATAGAACTGGAGAATTTTCGAAGTTAATCAACACGCGTAAGACAGCTGACATAAGGAACTATAAAATGGATAGAATTGAACATGCTCTAGGGATGGAGGAAGCCTAAAAGCAGTGAATAAGAAACTAGGAATTGGAAAAAATAAGATGTATGCGTTAAGCGGCAAAGCCGGCAATATCATAACTAATATGGATGAGATAGTTCATGTGGCTGAGTATTTCTATGGAAATTTATACACTACCAGTGGCGCCCACACCGATAATGGAAGAGAGAATAGTCTAGAGGAATTTCAAATCCCACAAGCAACGCCGGAAGAAGTAAAGAAAGCTATGGGAGCTATGCAAATGTGGAAGGCAGCTGGGGAGGATCTGGTAACAGCAGATTTGTTGAAGGACGTTGGGCATATTGTTCAAGAAAACCTGGCCACTCTATATACGCAATCCTCATGACGTCGAGCGTACCGGAATCTTGGAAGAACGCTACCATAATCCTAATCCATAAGAAAGGGGACGCCGAAGATTTGAAAAATTATAGACCGAAGAGGTTACTGTCCATTGCCTAGAAAGTATTTACTAAGGTAATCGCAAATAGAATCAGGAACACCTTAGACTTCTCTCAACCAAAGGACCAGGCAGGATTTCGTAAAAGCTACTCAACAATAGACCATATTCACACTATGAATCAGGTGAGGGAGAAAAATGCGGAATATAACCAACCCTTATATACCTTTCACTTATTACGAGAAAGCGTTTGATTCAGTCGAAACCTCAGCAGTCATGAAGGCATTACGAAATCAGGGTGTTGACAAGCCGTATGTAAAAATTCTGAAAGATATCTATAGCGGCTCCACAGCCACCGTAGTCCTCCATAAAGAAATCAACAAAATCTCAATAAAGAAAGACGTCAGACAAGGACATGCGATCTTTCCAATGCTATTCACAGTGTGCTTACAGAAGGTTTTCAGAGACCTGGATTGGGAAGAATTGGGGATAAGAGTTAATGGAGAATACCTTAGTAACTTGAAATTTGCCGATGATATTGCCTTGCTTAATAACTCAGGGGACCAATTGCAAGGCATGCTCACTGACCTGGAAAGGTAAAGCAGAAGGGTGAGTCTAAAAATTAAAGTGCAGAAAACTAAAGTAATGTTTAACAGTCTCGGAAGAGAACATCAGTTTACGATAGGTAGCGAGGCACTGGAAGTGGTAAGGGAATACATCTACTAAGGATAGGTAGTGACCGCGGATCCGGATCATGAGATTTAAATAATCAGAAGAATAAGAACGGGCTAGGGTGGTGTTCGGCAGGCATTCTCAGATCATGAACAGCAGGTTGCCATTATGCACCAAGAGAAAAGTGTGTAACTGCTGTGTCTTACCAGTACTCACGTACGGGGCAGGAACCTGGAGGATTACGAACAGGGTTCTACTTAAATTGAGGACGACGCAACGAGCTGTGGAAAGAAGAACGATGGGTGCAACGTTAAGAGATAAGAAAAGAGCAGATTGGGGGAGGGAAAAAGCGCGAGTTAATGATATCTTAGTTCAAACCAAGAAAAAGAAATGGATTTGGGCAGGACATGTAATGAGGAGGGATGATAACCGATTGTCATTAAGGGTTAGGGACTGGATTCCAAGGAAAAGGAAGCGTAGCAGGGGGCGGCAGAAAGTTAGGTGGGCGGATGAAATTAAGAAGTTTGCAGGGACAACATGGCCACAATTTGTACATGACTAGGGTAGTTGGAGAAGTATGGGAGAGGCCTTTGCCCTGCAGTGGGCTTAACCGGGCTGATGATGATGATGATGTAATAAAATGGGTACAGTATCATGTACTACTGCATCGGCACGTCTGCGTCCATATGCTATATCAATGTGCTTACTATACAGGGTGCTGCACGTAACTTGAACTTAAATAAAAAAAGTATGCAAATGCCATGACTCTGGACAGAACCCTAATAATGTCGTTTGCCATCACTTGGAAATGCTCCAATTATACTTTTCATTTCGCCTAATTAGAAAATTAGTCATATTTTTTTAATCTCAAATAATAAAATTGTATGAAAAGTGACAATGAGAAAATTGTAGATCAACATAAAAAATTCCCGACACATCACGCTGTTGTTCAATACATGAACATAAAAAGTGCTTGTCCGTGTGTGAAAGGTGTTCGCAAATGCACGCAAAATTGGCACGCGACTGGCTGCTCGAGGCACTTTATTCGTATTCACGTGCTTCATTCACGCTCGGAAAAACACTTTTACGTAGCACGCACCGAGCAAGAGAATGCCGTATCGGGAATTTTTCCTATATTACTACAATTTTCTCATTGAGACTTTTAATCGAATTCGAATAATTAAGAAGTTGAGTGTATATTGAGACAAATTATATATTTATGCGAATGAAAACAAATAATCTGAGCATTTCCAACGAAGGCTAACAACCTTATCTTGATTGTGCCCACCTACCTGGCATCTGCAAATTTTTAATGTTTCGCTCAAGTTACATGGGACACCCTGTATAATCGCTTATATATGATATTGTCACAGTCGGTAATGTGAGTCGAAGAGGACGATGATGGTGGCCTTGGAAACAACGTAGAAGAGTTTATTATTGTGGCCGCTCTAGGCTTGTTGGCTCCGCCATTAAAAGCCATCTGTAAATAGACGCACGCTTCTTCCTTCCCGTAACGTCATTGGTGGAGGGGCGGGGTGTCGATCCCCGTACCTCTCGCACGTACATATATATACATGGGTATTTTGTTGGCTTAATTTGTGGATCTGCAGTGTTTCACGGCGAAAATGATAAACGCGCTCTCGTTTGCGACCTTGTGGTGTGCCGTACCATGTGCGGCGCGGAACTTGAGTGTCCGTAGATTGAAGAATGTAACGGCCTCGATTGTGCCAGGTTTCTTTTCCTTCATGCAGTGCCAAATGTGCATGTCGGAATGACAAGATGGTCTAATGAGAGCGCAATAAAATATTGTAACTTGGTAATTTACGACAACAGCCGTCATCATCCTTGTCGGCGTTTGAAGAACGATGCGCCGGCGGTAGCGTCAAAGGTACCAAAGATTCGAGCTCTAAGCTGCTGTCAGACACAAAAAACAGGAGAGATAGGGAGAGAAACGTTGTTACCCTTCCGGCCATAGCGTATAAGTAACAGTTATTCGAAGGTGATTTGGGCCATTCTGAATGTTTAAACGCGATTTTTTGCTGTATTTTCTCAGCCTCCACTTCGAGCACTGCTACAACGGCACTTGGTCAACTTTCTCTTTTATATACATGAGAACGTAGTAACAAAGCCCGGCCTCTTATCATTGCTGTCTAAGGAGGATTCATCCCCAGCCCGTTGGTCTTGTTGTATTTGGGATCAATATTAAATAAATTTTTGAAGTGACGTGCAGCACACATCTCCCCCTACTTGGTTATAAATAATATTTTATTTACTTTTTATTTATTTATTTCACCTTCAGGTCCAGGAGACAGGGTAGAAAAAAATATGAAGCAGCAATGTTTATGAAATTGCTTCGAAGCTAAAAACATATGCCTATTGAACAAACTTTATTTTCTATTCCTGTGAATTGATGCTTTCGTGAAGCTGCTACTTGAATAAAGTAAATGTGAATGCGATGCTTACAATACTGTCAATTGTATTAACTGTCCGCTCTGCAAATTTGAACCACAAGCAATGTTTACGCAGCGTACCCGCTATAGATGTTTTGTAAACCAGTGTTAGTGATTGTGTGCTAGACGGTTCACACTGCTAGATGATAGCAAAACCAGATGAACAGAGCAATTTAAACGAAGACAACATATGAAATGCGGAAGCGTTTATGTGAGGTGGAAGAAGCTAAGGTTTCTTGAGAGTAGAAGTGTGAGGAGAGACTTATGCTGAGATAAGTAGGGCGGTAAAGACAGGGGTATGGTACAACATTATTTTGTCCTCTCATTGATACGTCGATGGCTTAGTGGGAACTGCCATATGCGCACACGCTCTAAGGCTAACGTGGCTTCGCGCTCACGTGCTAAGCGAAGTGCCACGCGTGCTTCGTCGACATGACAGCAACCACGGTAAAGAAAGCATGCAAGGAATTTCTAAGAATGTTTTTCACGAAAATACCGAGTGAGTTGAAGACAGCCATAGTAATACCCATACATCAGTCCGGTAATTGTTAAAGCAAACAGCCTAGGGCTTTACGTGCCAAAACAACAATATAATTACGACGCACGCCATTGCGCGACCCTCCGGAATAATTTCGTCGACCTGGGGCTCTTCAACTTCCGTACAGCGCACCGTACACGGTCGTTTTGGCATGTCGCGCCCGTTCAAATGAAGCGGGCGTTACTCCTGCGCTCAGTTAAGCAGCGCAATGGGACAGATACTCAATACGGTAATTGAAGTTGCATGGTAAATACGAGCGAATCTTCACGTCTTAAGCTATTGTGGGCTTGATCCAATAGCCGTTTCGGTTGGCGATGCTCACCGTCGCTGCCGCCTCCGCCGGTGTCAGACGCAACTAACTCTAGGCCACTGCACACTGTGCGGATTGGCAAAATTTGCTTGGTTGGCTAGAAAAGTAAAGGGATTAGGGGGATGTATAAAAATCCTGGTATGAAAAATGGTCATAGCATACCTGGTTCAATTAAGCAGACTAGGTGACAGTTTGATCAGGCCTGGTTGCTTAGTAGCTTTTATGTTGCTCTCCTAAGCCCGAAGTCGTGGGAAAAAAATCCCGCTAACGGCGGCCCTCTTTAGATCGGGGCAAAACACAAGCCCACTAAATTACTTGGATTTAGGTTCAAGTTAAGGAAGCCCATGTGTGCACAATAATCGGGCATACCCAATTACGGCGTGCCTCATAATCAGAACGTGGTTTTCGACCGTTATGCTCCCTAATTTGGTGAGAGTTTCTTGCTGCCAAGTTTCCAAATATTGCACATATATCCTTATCATCATCGTCAGCATTACAAGCATCGAATCGTGCAAGTTGCCAAGCGATGTGGCATGCGCGGTGTAGCGTGGATACGTGGAAACATTGTACTGCAGTTGCGTTGTATTTCGCCAGGTGTCTTGTAATGTAGCAATTGCATCCAGCAGTTGCACGTTGCATGTAGGCTAATCAAGCAGCTTAGGGGACTATTTGTCACTTCGCGGTGTCAAAGGGGATGCCAACAAATCGTCTTAATCACAATAATTATCAAGATCATCTTATCGTGCCATGTGTCGAGGGATGTGGCGGGTGCGCCACGTAGTCAAGATTCTTCAAGCGTTCAAGACTCTTCAAGATTCGTCAAGCGTTTACTCTTCGGTACGCTTTATAGCTCCTCCTCGCAGGTTACGAACCACTGCTGAAGAAGCGAATCGTAGAGCTACGCAGGCGCTTCTACAACCAGGAAACGTGAGACTGAGCAGACTGCTGTGTAGAGGGCAGCACAAACCGTAGCTCGCCGTCGACTCCTGGCTAACAGTTCAGATCAATCTCGGGAAAACAATGCAGAAACTTCCGCACGAACATACTCCAGTGCATGCTGCTCCAGTGCGTGCTCTGCCTAGCTCGGAACTCAACGACCAACTATGGGCAATCCAGCGGGCACGGCCAGCAGTTGAAACGCAATGCCTCACCACACATGATGCCCGGGTGACATGGCTCGGGCTGCCAACCTTGGAGGTCCTATTCTCATTAAAGTTGTTTGCGTCCGTCCATCCGTCCACGTTGGCTTCCCGCCACGGTTTTGAAGAAAATAGAATATTGCCGAGTGCAGGTCGCGCGTAAAGAAATTTAGGGGCCGCGCGCGATCTCTGAAAACGTTGGGGTGTTCGGACGTGCACACACAGTGTTCAATATATAACATCACCCTGCAACCTTCACCTTGGATTTCCCAAGCAGGATAATTGGAATACTATTATATGCTTCCGCATATTCTATCAAGACATCGTTCACAACGGCAAAGTAAACGGGCTGTAGAGGAGAAACCGTGACACAACGTTCCAAGCTTTTCTCGCGTTTTACCTCATTCTAGATTTCATCAGAGGAAAGTATACAAACAAGAGAGAAGAAACAGGAAGTGCGGCATGGTGCAATATCTTGCGTACCGGTGTGGTGATCCGGCGCGGTCATCCGTAGCGTGGCTTAAAATGTCTCAGAAATTCTGGGGCAGCAAATTCTATGGCTGCACAATCGGATTACACTTATGCAGCCACTGTTGCTCGACCTATGATCGTGGACTTTAAAAACGTCATGACTGCCGCTTAAAATGCTTTTCATGATTTACAATGCTCACACCAGTCATGCAGTTGGTCATGCATAGGAAAAAAGAAACAACCCATTTGTGCACTGTACTGACCCACTGCTGCATGAAAGCTAGTAATATACAACAGTTGTATTTAGTGTTAAATATGGAAGAACCATCGGTGCACCTTGGAAGCGTCCGATGTTGTGCTAGTAGACGCACTCCTTGCATAGCCGCACGAATAGGCATAATGAAGTTGAATTTTCTTCAAGGAACACCAGCTTTTACTTTGGAATAAAGAGAGTTGCATCTCCTTTCTAAACTTCTCAAAACGCGTATTACTTGACTCCGCTAAAACGATCTCTTATCATGTGGTGACCCAGCATATTCACCTTTTTTTTTTTTTCGAACACTAGCCATGGTTGATGCTCCTCGTACTCCCGCTCACAAAGAAGACGCCGCCATTACGCCTCCGGTCTTCACCGCATAGCTTCAGGATCCCACCTTCTGGCTCAAGCATAATCGAATTTGGTTTATGCACGTAGAAGAGCGTTTTAAACTCCAGCGTAGTACTTCACCGTACAGTGCAAGGACTTAATTTGACCTAATTTACGTGGACACGCACTTTGTGAGAACTTTTGAGGGCTTCGAATTTTCTGCCGAAAACGATGAAGAAAGAAGAAGCAGAAGAACGCGAGCCCGGGTAAGCTTGCGCGCTTGGTCGCATAAAAAAAATTGATGAAGAGAAATGGAAGAAGAAGAGAGGCGGGTGCCGAACGAGCAAACGAGGGGCTCGCGTTTTGGAAGACGCAGGACCACTGCATTGTTCTTGGAGCTGCATTGTATTGTTCCTGAGGACACCTTTGTCTGTTTGTGCATACGCGTAGTGGCGCCTGATGTTCTCCGTTTGGAGAACACCTCGCTGTTGCCTGCTCGTAGTTGCCTGTCGGAGAAGCCTAAGGTCGTCTCCGGAACTAGGCCTAGTTGAGGCTTAACAGAGTCATTTGCTTAGAGGCCGCCTCTTGCTCGAGGTGGCACGTGGAGGTGCGGCGATGGAAACCACCAGCTTGACAACCGTTCGATTGCTCTGGCCACGGTAAGGCAGCCGGGCGCCGTCCTCTGCCTTATCTAATCACCAGTGCCGTCATAAAGGATTGGCACGCCTCCCACGAGAGTTTGTCTCTTCGCTCGCCTACCACTAGGGTCATCGTGCCTTGACTCACCTCCAACTGGAATCGTGGTGACGGATCTTCCGCCGATCGTCGTAACCATGGGAACTGAACCTGTGAGACGTTTTTTTTCCTTTCTCGAACGCTACGCCTAGGATCTAATGTGGACATGTTTTTGTTTTAATGGCTTTCGTTCTATACTGTGTTTTTAGTGGTTGTTTTATTTTACTCCTGTTATCTTCGATAATTGTTGGTTTACGGCCTTCCGCGCCTCTCTGACGTTCATTACCGCTTGACTGCGCACAGACATACGTGACGAACAACTGCTACATACAGACCTTCACGTCATCGCCACGCTACCCTCCGAAATCGCCGATGCTGTAGACGACTTGCTTGTGGGTACGCCTTCAGAAAAAGACCACAACAAGCTGAAACGCATGGTCCTGTAACGCCAGGAGCCATCGCAATAAAGTAGGCTCCAACAGCTCCTCTCCGAAGAACTCGGCGATGAACGACCATCAGAACTCCTGCACCAGCTGAGTCGGTTGCTGGGTGGCCGCTCCGCAAACGAGAACTATGTTCTAATTTTGCGCGAGCGGTTCTTGCAGCACCTCCCAAAGGCCTCCCAAAGGATTCGCCTCCCGAAGTATACGAGTGCGGATCGGCTAGCTACACTCGTTGACCCCATATGCGGCTGCTCGCCTGGAGCGCTGCTAGCTATCGCAGCTGCGAGGGGCCCAGAGCCACTAGAGCAACTCTCTCGCCTGGATGAAACAGTCAATCGCCTTACCAGTGCACTGGAGAAGCTGACGACGCGTCAATACACTGGCGACCAACATGGGCGCCTCTAATGGACTTCTCAGTCTCGCAGCGCAACTAGAGACTTGCCACGGCAGTTGTGCTACCACCACCATCGCTTTGCGAACAACCAATGTGCTTCACCCAGCCCTGTTCGCGCATGGGAAACACACTGGCCAGTCGCTAATGACGGCATGCCACAGCGGCTTTAGAGCAAGCCGCCTATTCTTTATAGCCGGCCCCCACCTGAACAGATGTTGCACGCTGGTGGACGAGATAATCTTATGTAAGTCATTGATGAACGCTAAAAACTATCAACGCGGAAGAATAGAACGTTGTTCTAAGCCAGACAGCAGGCTCTAAGGGTTAGCTTTATGGCGTCCATGGCTAACGCGCGCTTAGGCATGCTTTTCTCCAGTTGTCTATAACTCATCTTCGTATACAGAGGGGTGGACAACCTGTATAGTTGCAATTGATTTTTTGTACACTGTAAAACACCTTTTTTTTTTGACGTTCAGAAACCTTAACAAGCTATTTGAGGAACGGAGCATTATCACGAATTTATATATTTCATTTCTCCTCACAAGACACGTACATAAACAAAACACATGCCGATAAGACATAAAATATATGGTGCGTAAAATTATTTATGAGAGAAGATTACATGCTGCAATAGCTTGCCCTGAATGGAAGTGGAAAAAAAAATAGTCATAGACCTGCGTGGGAAACCCAGCAAAATCACACCGTAAGCTCGAAGAGCGGTTCCATAGGCGCTCCATTTTCGGCAACACGCACTAGAGCCTGTTTGTGGGTAAGGCTCTGCGGCGTCTTCACGAGACCGATCTGAAATATCTGCCAGGAATCGTAGGAGAGCTACAGCTTGGGCTGCCCTCTGCACAGTGGTCTGCAGAGGCTCACGTTGCCTTGTTCCAGAAGTGCCCACGTAGCTCTACTATTCGCTTCTTCAGCAGCGGTTCGTAACTTGCGAGGAGGCGCTATAAAGGATACTGAACAGTAAACACAGATTTCTAGACTACGCGGCGCACCTGTCGCATCCTCAACACATGACACGATAAGATCCTCTTGATGATAGTCGTGGCGAATAAGACGACTTATTGGCGTCCCCTTCGACCGGGGGAGGTGGCCAATAGTCACCTAACACGCTTGACTAGCCTACATGCAACTGCTAAAAGCAATTGCTACATCTCAGGACACCTGCTGAAATAAAACGCAACTACAGTACACAGTTTGCACGTATCGATGGTACCTGCCGCATGCCACTTCGTCTGGAAACTTAACAATTTCTTGCTGATGATGCTGACGATGATGGTGATGTATTTACAACTCCTTTGAAACGGGCCGGTGAGAGACAGTCATCTAAATGAAAAAGTTGACTTATTGGGTTTTACGGTCCAAAACTACGCTCTGATTATAAGGCAGGCCGTAATTGGGGACTCCCCATGAAATCTGAACGTGCATTCTATATATAGCGTTGTTTTGGAAAGCTAAACCCCATGATTTTGTTTTAAGAATTACCATATTGATGTATGGGTATTATTCTGGCGGTCTTCATATTGCTCGGTATTTTCGAGAACAACATTTTTAGAAATTCCTCGCAATCTTTCCTTACCCTGGTTGCTGCCATGTGGACAAACATGCCTGCAACTTCGCGTAGCACGTGACCGCGAGAACACGTTCGCCCTAGAGCGTGTTCGCGCATGGCAGATCCCACTAAGCCATCGACTGAGGAATGAAAGAACAAAATAATCGTTAACCATGCCCCTGTCTTTAACGCCCTACTTATCTCAGGATATATCTCCCCTCACCCTTCTTCTCTCAACAAACCTTAGCTTCACCCACCTGACATCAGTGCTTCTGCATGTCATATGTTGTCTTCACATAAATTTCTAGGTTATTATGGTTTTCTTATCATCTGACTGTGTGAACCATCTAGCACACAATCATTACCACTGGATAAGAAAACATTTCTTGCGGGTACGCTGCATAAACATTGCTTGTGGTTAAAAGTTGCAGAGCTGACAAATAATATAGTTGAGAGAATTGCAAACGTCGCTTTCACATTTACTGCATGCAAGTAACTGCCCTACGAAAGCATCAATTCAACGGAATTGTAAAAGAGGTGTGTTGAATTGGCACAAATTTTTATCGTCGAAGCGATTTCGTAAACATCGCGCCTTTAGTGTTTTTCCTGCCATGTCTCCTGCGCCTGATGGGGAAATATATAAATGATGATGACAAAATGTACTTATTAAGGGATGGCGCGAAGGCCTATAATGGGGAATAGGAAGAGGAGGGGGGAGGCGTATTCAGAGCCGCCCTAGGAGCTGCTTGGCGAAAGCCAAGAGCGAGTCCAGAACGACCCTGTCGGAATCCATCGAGCCAGTTGCTGGTCTAATCCACTCCTCGTAGGACGACACTCGCACCGCCTTCAGGTGGTGGTCCCGCTGCTGAGCGTGTCAATATATAAATAAATAAATCTTTGTAAACCAACATGAAGGATGTGTGCTGCGATTCAATTCAAAAGTTTATTTATTATTGCTCCCAAATACAACCAGAGCAATGGGCTGGGGATGAATCTAGCTTAGAGAGGAATGATAGGAGGCCGGGCTCTGTTACTACGTTTTCATGTATGTAAAACAGAAAGTTGATCAAGTGCCGTTGTAGCCCTGCTGGAAAGGGGGCTGAGAAAAAAGAGCGAAAAAATACGTTTAAACCTTGAGCATTGCCCGAATCACCTTCGAATAAATGTTACTCATAAGCTATAGCCGGAAGAATGACACGTTTTTTCTCTCTCTCCCTCCTGTTTCTTTTTTTTGTGTGTGTGTGTGTGAGAGGAGCATAAAGCTCGAATCTTTGCTGCCTTTTACCAAAACGCCTGCGCCTCGTTTTTCAAATGCCGATAAGGATGAAGATGGCTGTTGTGGCAAATTACAAGTAACATTGATGTATTGGGCTGTTATTAGACCGTCTTGCCTTCCCGACTTTCACCTTCAATATTGCACGAAGAAAAACAAACCTAGTACATCGAGGCCGTTACATTCCTGAGTCTACGGAAACTCAAGTCCCGCGCCGCATTTAGACAAACCACAAAAATGGAGAGTGCGTTTCTCATTTTCGCCATTTCTCATTTTCACGAGTGTACGGGGTGTCCCACGTCCCACGGTCAGCCTATGTAGAAACACAAGGCCAGAAAGAATTGCATGCACCGCTTGCCAAAATGAACATAAGAACAAATTAATTCATTGCATCGTGGGTGTGGTATACCGCATTCCTCTCATGTGTGGGCGATCCTGCATTGGTCAAACAGGCAGATGCATAAATGACACGTTACTAGAACACAATAACAAAGTAAATAACTTGGCCGCCGACGGCTTTTTTGCCATCCATTGCCATAGATGAAAATGCAAATGTAGATTTAAAGAAACAGTCATCATAAGTAGAAGCAGGTGTGCGATGACGCACTAGATATTAGAAGCTATAAACATATCAACGTTCAGCGACGCATGCGTCAGTAAACCTTCCATTTCATTATCCTCAAAAAAGCTCAATTGTTTTTGTTCGCGCTAAACATGTACACGTCTCTGAATATATGAGTCAAAACTGCTTACCTGTGGTTCTCAGTTAATTTTTTTCTTTATTTATACCGAAATTTTACACGTGCTGTATGACGTTGCAAGGGTGTAGAGAAAGTGACGAGTTCTGGAAATAAATCTTTTGTTGAAAGTTAGCGCTGTGTTTGTCAGATGAGCCTTTCTGCGCACATCTGAAGATATGCCGTACGAACAGGCCCCTATAGCTAACCTCATCGACAGTAACTTGAACGAAAGATTAAAAATATGGATATACCAGTTAGGTGGACAAAATGAATGTAATGTTGTTCGCCGTTGTTGGAGATGCTCAGTTTATTTATTTCAATTCCGCATAATTATATAATTTGCCCGAATAAATAATCAACTTGTGAATTATTCTAACTCGACTAAAAATGTCACTGAGAAAATTGCAGAGCCACATGAAAAACTCCCGATACAGCTTGGTGTTGCTCGGTACGTGCTACGTAAAAGTGTTTTTTCGAGCGTGAATTAAGCTCGCCAATGCATTCAAAGTGCCTCAAGCAGCCAGTCGTACGCCAATTTTGCGCGTATTTGCGTACAATTTTCACACCCGCAAAATCCCTTTTTATGTGCACGTATTGAGCAATAGAATGTTGCATCCGCAGTTTTTGATGTTGATCTACAATTTTCACATTGACATTTTCTTATAATTCTCATATTTGAGAAGTTTTAAAAGTTTTTATGAATAATTTTCTAATTAGGCCGAATGAAAGCAATAATCGGACTATCCAGAACCGATGGCAAACAACATTATGTGGGTTCTGTCCAGCTCGGTGGCATTTGCATATTTTATTTAGGCTCAAGTTACGAGTGTCACCGTGTATAGTCAGCGCATGAATACAGAATAAGGACGCAGACGTGCTGATACAACAGTACGTGATATTGCACCGTTTCATTACGCATCTTAATTAAAATCAAACACAAATAAATGTTGCTGAGATTGTTGCGAAGTTATTTTTAGCATGACTAATTAGTTTGCTGACGATTTCTTCTCTTGCGTGCTTCCGCGCTGCGGTTTATGTTACTGCTCATTTAAAGTTCGCATATTTACTATTCACTTTACAAATATTATTAACAGCTGTATATTTAACCAGTCATCTGGGCAAATTTCTGACGCCTTGCTATTTAGCAGCCCTTTCTCTGTAATATTGCTTTCGCGAAAGTAACTTTCTGACATTTCAAAACAAGTGGAGACTTCGGCAGCTGGCTTTAGATTTTAAATGTAAAAAGCAAAGTGCTAACCAGTTCACGCTCCTGATTATTACCAGAGGGCCACCGTTCATGCTTGGTGAGCCAGAGATCTCACGTTTGAGTGATTGCACCTGTAAACAAAGGACGCTCAGGCAGAGCGATAGGCAATACGCTAACCCAGACAGTCACCTTGGCATTCCGTGTGCATCTTTAATGTCGCGAAAAGAAATTCCGCCATGGGCGCCATCGAAGAAATAACACGATGCTCGATGCCAAAGGTGTTAACCTTGCGGCCGTAAGAGCATTTATTTTCCAGTGGAGCAAGAAATTTTCACAACTGTAAGCTTTGTATATTTGTCGCCCTCTTACCAAAAATACCTGCAATGGTTAGCAAGTGTACAATGGGAATGACAATGCGGTTAAAATGCACATTGTTAGCTAGCATAAATCTGACATAATAAAAAAATGGTTTCACACGATCCCCTTTGTCCAAATTTTGTCGGAAAAAACATAAAGTGAAACTTCTTGTTCATCTTCATACTTGACTAAATGCGTATGTCACTGCACTCCCCAAAAATTCCAAGTGTTTTTTTTTTGTTTTCACGCTGCACAGTGTTGTCTTAAAGGGCGACGCCGATTATGCTGATTAAGCAAGGAACCTTTTACCTAATGTTCTGTTTTCCGTTTAGGCAACTCTCCGGCCCTTTCACATTGAGAAACAAAATTTTGAATATGCTTCTGCGATCATGGACTCGGTGTGCCTTATATCTGGGCGCCACAGACCGTCTATTGTGCGATGAAAATTACCCAGCTATTAGATTACGCCAAATTAATCAATACTACCATACGCCACGTATGCCGAAAAGGTACCGATGATAGCTTCCGACTATTTCATTGACTTCTCAATTGGTGTACGACATACAGTACAGGCTTTTAGTATTCCAGCTAATGGATGTTCCTAGAGGTCGTAAGCGTTTTCTTGCATGGCGCCACGCTTATGTGATGCTGCGCAGGAGATTTTAATTCGATTAGCATTCCCTATTTATTTCCGGTGCATTCACTTTATCTAGCCTTTTACCCGAGCCTGTTATCTGGGTAGTCTATTAGCTTGGGCAGCAGCTGTCGTGGTCGCTCTATTGTTTAATTTCTAGCTTTGTCACCAGACTCTGGTGTTGTTGTAACGGTGACACCATCGCCATCAAGTGACTGTCGTCATTTCTTTGCCACCACGCTGTCCCCGTACCAGTGTCTTCATTTTCGACGCATCGTCCTGTCATCGTGCCATCTTCTTCATAGCACCGTTGGCGCGCCATCGATATTTTTCCATCGTCGTTATTCCCGTATTGCCTTGCCGCCGTCGTCATTGAGACGTCGTCATCACTCGTAGTCATGCATTCGTTGTCATATCGTTGTCGGCATTTCCGCTTCCTGATTTTATATATATCACCCGATAGACTCAACGCCACCGTCGCCATAGATTTATTGTCATGCCATCGTCGTCACACCATCATCATCATAAAAAAGTCCTCATCCCCTTCTCGTCATGCCTTCGTCATCACAATGTAGTACCTTTATTATCATTTGAGAAACGTCATTGAATTGACGACAGGCTATCGTTGGTATACTGGTTTCGCAATTTTATAGACGTCATAATTTTTGTCATTCTATTGCAATCATAAAGTTTTAGTTTGATATCACATTGTGTCACCGTTGTCATGCAGTCATCATATGGGCTTCGTTATCACAAGGACGTCATCATATATTTGTTGTCGTACCGTGTTCGGGGTGCCGTCGTGGTCTCCTCACTGTCGTCATTCTATCTTGTTCATTCTATTCCCGACCTACCGTCATGATCACACAAGTGTCGCATACAGTCTTCGTCACTGCGTTGTAATTTAATATAGTCGGCATTACTTTCTAATTATACTCCCGTCGTCAACTTGTCGCTGTTTACCATTGTAGTCATTTCTGAATCGATAAGCTATTAACGTTATGCCGTCGTTGTCATACTACCTCCGAATGTTCGTGGACAACATTCCTCATTCTATGTTGCCCTGCCGTCATTTCTTCGTTGTCATAAAGTTCTTCTGCCGTCATGTTCGTGACCGACCCATGCGGCCGAGCACCTTAACCCGAATGCATATATAAAGGTCTGTTTAGAAATGCTGCGTGCCATTATATTCTTTGAATTCTAATAGCGTTGTAGCGGTCGCCATTGCCGTGACCTTGAATTCCAGCCCACAGGCCGGAACGCACTACGTTCGACATCCCCTCGAGCACATGATTGTGTATATTTTGCACAGGCGGCGTGCTGGGGCCATGCGCTGTCAACATGCCTCCGCATGTTATATCCCGTGGGTCGTAGGAGATACGCAGAAAAAACCCTGCTCCTCCATGCCATATTTTTTTTTTCATTTCCGCGGCCACGATCCGCCCGGGTTCGTGAAGAAGGGCGGGCTCGAGGCACCCTCCGTTAGACCGACGCTCCAAAGCGTGGTGGTGATGAAGGATGTGTGACCGCCGAGCAGCTGTGCCCGTCCATTTTTTTTTAAAGTGCGGTAACCACCGTTTCCTACCGAGCCTGGCAGGCCACCGAGCCTTGCCGGCCAACAAAGATTATGCCCAAGGTGGCGTAGCATGCCTGCTAAATGTTTTCTTGGTTTTCTGCAAGGTACTTTCTTTCGGAAAACCTCAGGGAGAGCAGACGTTTTCCTTTGGTTACCGCTTGGGCTAGTACCATGCATAGTGGTCACCCTGTCGTTTGGAAGTCAGCAGTAGCCATGTTCGACACATAAGAGACTCCAAGCTCTACCGCAGTCAACGCTTCGGAGTTAAACCTTCCTAACTTCTGGCGAAAAAACACCAGGGTGTGGTGCAGTCAATTCGAGGCTCGCTTCCAGATTCGCCACGTCGAATCACAGGAGTCGCAATACTCCGACGTCGATGCCGCACTGTCTCCCCACATTGCTGACGCCATAGAGGATGTGCTAGCCTCAACCCCATCGGAGAAGGCATGCGACGAACTAAAGGGAACCGTCCTCAAACATATTTAGGCGTCCGAACTGAGCAGGCTTCCACTCTTTTCTCATCAAGAACTCGAGGACCAGCACCCCTCACAACTACTTCACCGAATGTGCCAGCTGAGTGGTCAACAAGCATCAGAAGAACGTCAACAGCCATTGCTTCAAGAGTAGTTTATTTCGAGAGTGACAAAGTCAACTCGATTGATACTCGCTGGCTACGACGACGTGGCTCTCCACGACACCGACGACACCGGCTGCTCCGCGCTGTCACAAATGCCTATTGTAGCAGCAGGAACGCCCGAATACGCAGACTTAAGTCGTTTGGACGACAGAGCTGACTGAGCCACTGCAGCCGTAGGAAACCTCACCCTGTCCTACAACAACAAACACCACTCTGATCGACAGTATTTGTCGCCCCGTACTCGAGGCCCGAAGCTCAGCATCCACTCATGCGCGGCAGTTCAGAACCTGTACTGGTACCACCACCGCTTCCGAGAGAAACCACTCGCTGTACCCAACCATGCTCGTGGACGGGAAAAGCACCATGCAGTCGGTAACGGTGTAGAGTGACACCGGCCCTCGCTGAAGCCGCCTCATCTTTGTCGACCGCATCATTGACACACGCCTCATCTTCGATACCGGCGCCGAACATTCCCTTCCACGAAAAACAGCAGAGCATCGCCGGTCCGGCAAGTTCATTTCCAGCCTAATTCCTGATCTTGTGGGCTTCAAAGGCGTGATGAAAAATTTTCTGCATTTGTAACTTAAACACGTTAGCTTATCTTTGTACTCTGAATGTTTTTTAAGCCCTGCACTATGTGCCTTCTTCATGTGGTTGCTTTGTTTTTTTTATTGTTTCTAACTTGATTTCATCCACAGCCTTAGAGTCTGTTCTTGTTCGATCGTGTATTCATCCACTCTGCAACGCCCAAAAGGCCCTGAGGTTAAATAAATAAATGAATAAATAAATAATACTGCAATTGCTTCATATGAAGTTCATTCAATGACGATAGACATCGAATTCAGGCGCACATTCCGCTGGTTTTTTGTTGTGGGCGACGTCAGTTTTGCCGTCGTTCGAGTAGACTTACTGAGCCACTTGAATCTCCACTTCACCGTTCACGATCGTCGTCTCAAGGTAAACACTTCTCTTGCTGCACTCAGATTGAAGGCCGTCCCGTCCTCCTTCGGCATTTGCACTTTCAACCCAGAGTCAAAGTTTCAAACAACCCTGAGTGAATTTCTTGCAATCACTAAACCTAGCAACACCGAACTAACGATCAAGCACAACATGACGCATCATATCGTTACCACCGACCGCTTGTGGCCGCTAGACCACCTAGGCGCGCTGGACAAAGGCATGAAGTCGCCCGACATACGTTCGAACTTTGGGTACATTTGAGCTCTCTTCGACTTTCCTCCACCGATTGTCCTTCCACACTGCATATGGTGCATAAACAAGGACCTCTTGACTGGTAGCCTTGTGGTGATTGCCCTGCCCTGAATGATGCGACAGCGGCTGACCAATATCCCCGCCCTCATCGCCATGATTTTAGCACTCGGGCTGCGGGATCGACCATCTTCACTAAGCTGGTTGTGATGGCAACTTATAACCAGATTCCAATAGACTTGAGCCACATACGCCGTACAAAGTTTCCAGCGTTTGATGAATGAAGTGACCCGACGAGTGATCTTCATATTCGTCTACTTAGACGACATTTTTTGCCAGAAAAATGCCGGAAGAACACGAAAATTACCTGCACCTACTCTTCGAGCGTCTTGACGAGCACGGTCTCGTTTTGAAGCGCCAAAACGGCATCTTCGCTGTCGAGTAACTGGATTTACTTGTACACCCATCACTCCGGAAGGCTTCTTGCCGCTGGAATCACGGGCACAGGCAGTCAAGAAATTTTCCACGCCTACCTCTTTGTGGAAGTCGTGCCAAATTCTAGAGCTTATCGACTTGCATAGGTGCTTCCTCCCATCCTAATAACACGTTCTACAGCCGACAACTGACTCGCTGCGCCGGGACTCCAAGAAAACAACAGAGTTCCACTGGTCGGCGGCGCATGAAAAAGCCTTCCAGGACGCCAAAATTCAGCTTGCCTCCGGAACCCTTCTAATGCACCCTCTTCAACGACGCCAATGCTTCAACGACGCCAGTGGGAGCGGTGTTATAACAATATGATGGCAAACCTGGAAACCCGCAGGTTTCCTTTCATAACGCCTAGAACTAGCGGAAGTGCGCTACAGCACCATTGGACGAGAGATGCTGGCCATTTATTGCGCTGTCAAGCATTTCCGTTTCTGCCTCGAAGGTCGCACTTTTCACATTTTAACTGACCACAAGCCTCTGAGTTCCGTGTTCAAGAACAACAGCTCCTCATATTCGAAAAGGCAACTGTGCCAACTTTCATTCACAAATTTTCTACTGACACCCGCCACATGTCGAGGAACGAAAATCAAGCAGTCAACGAACTTTTCCGTATCGGCACGGTTTCCGTGTCCGTCGGCTTTGAGGCATTACTCACCCCACCGCGGGAAGACCCAGAGCTAACCGAGATGCGGCAGCAGCGGTTTTCACTCGTGCTCGCAGATATGCCGCTGTCATACGCAACGGCTATGGTGACATACGACACATTTCAGAAAGCTCCAAGGCCCTTCGTCCCTGTCGAGTTTCGGCGTACTGTATCTGTCAGCCTTCACAGCCTCAGCCACGCAGAAATTGACGCGACGCAACGGCTCATCACGGACCGTCTTGTGTGGCCAGGAATTTACGCGGACATTCGACGGCAGCCGAAAACGTGCCGAACATGTCAAGCAGACAAGGTTACTCTACACACGCGCACAGCACTGCACCCATTTCAGCCACCAGAGAGTCGCTTCAACCACGTTCCCTTGGACTTAGTTGGACCTCTTCCTCCTTCCCAGGGATATAAGTAGCGGCTCACGTGTGTCGATCGCTACTCACTATGGCTTGGGGCGACGACCATTTAGATATCTCCGCCAGGACCGTCGCAGAGGCGTTTATGGCCACATGGGTCTCACGCTACTGCTGTGCACTGCGCATAGCGAATCACCGCGGCTGAAAATTCAAGAGCAATCTGTTTTCTGCGCTAGCAAAGCTTCTGGGCAAGCAGCTCCAACACACCCCGGCTTAGCACCAAGGGAGGTCGGTGGAATGGAATGGTAGGGCGTCTACACCGCAAACTGATGGCATCTTTAGCGACCACATTGGGCAGCGCGAACGGGGTGAAGAAGCTCCCTCTCATTTTTCTAGGCCTACGTATCGCGGTAAAAGAGGACCTTGATTTCAGTGCAGCGGATATTGCATACGGCTCAACCATCCAAACCGGGATAATACTTTGGCGAGCAACAAAGCCGTAAGCCGACACCATCCCAAGATATGAAGAAGCTATATTCCTGGCTGGAGCATCTGCAATCCAACGCCCCATACATGAGCGCAACCAAATAGTGTTTCCCTCTCTGACATGAATGTAGCAACCCATATGTTCTTGTGACGGGACACAGTAAAAGTGCCGTTGTCTCCTGCGTACGACAGGCCTTCCCGTGTGGAGTCATGGTCGCACAAACTATGACCATTGGTGTTCGCGACAAAGAGGATGTCGTTTCTCGCAGCCACGTGAATCCAGCTCATTTCAAGGACTAGTTCGCGCATTCCTTCAATTTTTTTCCCTTGCTCCGCGGTCTAGTCGGGGAGCCCATGTAGCGGCCGCCGATGCCGGAACCTTGACTTTCAGCTCGCATGACGCAACGCACTCATTTACAGCCACTCTCCTCGCGCGTTTGTGTACATTTGTGACCCGGCGGCGCGCTCGGGCCGTACGCAGAAAACATGCCTCCGCGTGTCATCTCCCTCACAACGCAGGAGATACGGAGCTAAGACGCCTCCTCCATGTTATTTTCCTTTTCTGCTAGTTGCTTTCCTTTTGACATAGCCCAGTGTCGTCACAAACCTCACGTAGCGCAAACGTTTTTCTTTTCGTTCCCGCTTGGGTGAATACCCTACAGCATTAACGTCTACAATAAAAAGAAGGTGGACTTCGCCGAATTATTTCCGTTTCGAATCGCTGCTCTTACGGCTAGGGCCCTTTTCCAGGAACAATAAAACGCTGCTTGTCACATTATGCGTAAGGAGCGCGCAGCAAAATCGACAAGAGAGCTATTACGTTAAAATGGTCACAAGGATCTTGTAAAGGTTTCGTGACAAAAATCACTCTTCTAAACATTTCATTGAAGACGAATTTATTGATATTAAGCACATCGGCGTTTATATTCACGCTGTAAAAGTCAAGCTACAGCGGAAGATCTGTGGCTCACAATGAATAACTGAAATGAGCTCTATTGACGATTACAGAAGGTCTAGCATTAATTTCCAATCTTCTAAGTGCATTAAAAATCTCTTTGCGAGAAAAAAGTAGATAATCAAAGTATGATAGTGGTTAGTAGGTGTAAGACTAGAATGTAAGTTTCGGGGGTGTAAGGTTGAAATATGTGCGGTAAACTAGTTAATAAAAAATACATATGCCTAATTATGTTATATATTCAAATAGGTGGTTCCATATTTTTCGGAAAAGTGATGGCGGCCTTATTGGGAAATTTAAATGAAGGAGCCCAAATTGTGCTGTCTGCCGCAGGCGATTCTTAAAAAAAACATTTCTGGCAACTAAACAGAATGCTGCACATTTGAAATCACTAATCTGGGACTCAGCCAAATCGATGCTTGCTCCGTAGACCAGGAATTTGTTATAGCGGCCAGCCGAGTGTTCTTTATATTTTGTATCTTGTCTCTCTGTATGCTTCTAAGTTATTGAGAATGCCTCTCAGCAGCACTTACTTCTCGTTCTAGTCATATTGTAGTGTTCTTGTTCATTTTTCTGCAGGTGTCATTCGTTCCCCATGAACCAGAAAGAACTAGCCCACCAGTAAGCCTCTGCTTACTGTAAGCAGCTGTGCAATTTGTTGGTTGTCAATACTTCCAATATTTCACCCAGTTGTTGGGCAATCACCTATAGTGAGTGTGAGCGACGCATTCTATGGGCCATAGAAACAATGATGTCTCCACCCATTAGCCTCTTTTTGCCAGTACCCCACAGTGAGTATGAGCCGTGAATGGAATGTGTAACGACAAGTTCCTCGAAATGTGTTGTCTACCAGCGTGGATGAAATATCCGCGCCGTGTTTCACGCACAGCTACGTATGCTATGTGAACGTACTTGTTCGGCTACGAAACGTATATAGGGCGCGCGAAACCTTAAGCATCTACTGTTCCGCCTACTAAGGCAAGCAGCGGTGACCTATTCCGAAGACACATTTGCTTCTCAAGTCAGATAATATGCGAGCTTTCTTAACTTTCACAATCCTATAACTAAGAGCATCTTAAAAGGTGCACCTTCACATTTCGTAGGCACGAGACATCGTGTGCTATGAGTTAACATAAAGGTTTCTTTACATGAGTGGCCACCTCTGTCCGCACATGCCCGTGAAGCCCGTCAATGGAAAACGACGCAACGAGCTATGGAAAGAAAAATGATGAGTGTAACGTTAAGGGATAAGAAAAGAGCAGATTGGGTTAGGGAACAAACGCGAGCTAATGACATCTTAGTTTAAATCAAGAAAAAGAAATGCGCATGGACAGGACATGTAATGAGGAGGGAAGATAACCGATGGTCATTAAGGTTTACGGACTGGATTCCAAGGGAAGGGAAGCGTAGCAGGGGGCGGCAGAAGGTTAGGTGGGCGGATAAGATTAAGGAGTTTGCAGGACAATTAGTACATGACCGGGGTAGTTGGAGAAGTATGGGAGAGGCCTTTGACCTGCAGTGGGCGTAACTAGGCTGATGATGATGATGATGACGACGACGACGATGATGATGATGGTGATGATGATGATGATGATGATGATGATAAAGTTAACGTTCAATACCCTAGAATTCATGACCCCCACTCATCATCCGCAAACGGATCAGGAGTACGTTTAGCCAGGTCATTTACTCAGTTTAGCGGAAAACAACGGACAGAAGAAAGACGACAGGACAAGGCGCTACTCTCAACTGACATCATTTTATTGCGTCATTCCTTTATAGAGAGCAGAATCCAGAAGAACATGCGCATTGAGCATGATGTGCAGCAACCAGCACAACATCTGATCACCAGAGTGCACTTATGTGACAGAATAAAAAAAAAACATATTCAGCGCTGTACAAGGTTAAAATCACACAATTATGCACGGCGAATCCAGTGACTGTAGGAAAAAAGCTTCCCATAATTCTCAGGCGGTGGTATCCCGGCTGTTGTTCAAAATCGTAGTATCATAAACCATAGCTTTGCACTTGCATACTTCAGAATGTTGAGCTAAACGGGAACCAGTACCTGTCGGTATGGATCGCTCATGTTCTGTAAGGCGTTCTTTAATAGAGCGGCATGACGGCCCTACATACACTATGCCACATGACGACGGAATCTTACATATGACACCAACACCACGAACTGCAACCGTCGCGTGGTTCTTTTCACAATCTGGTTCTTTAATTGTTTTTAATATGCGCGTGCACAACAATGACGGTTACTGAGGAGCGGAAAACGTTATTAGGATTTGGTTTCTAGTGGCAACATTCTTTAGATTGTGAGCCACTCCATGGCAATACGGCACATCTTCAGGCCTGTTCTTGTAACACAGTTACTTTTGTGACGCTTCCCGTTCTGTTCAGGTTCTTCCCGTGTGATGCTCGTCTGTGTAACATATTCAAAAATTCAAACAATTCAAGAAACCTCGGATATTCAACTCGAAAGCTTATTTCAGTCTTGGTTTCACTTCGTTAACCATTTATTTAGGTGTAATTATTTTACTTATGCATAATATTATTGTTAAGCCAGGTATAATGGCTGTGCCTAGGTCGGTGGCTAGACATGACTGTGATTAGGATAAGGTGGACAGGCATCATAAGGCATACGCGAATGGACCTAGACATTATCAATCCTTGTACTGGCATGGCATTTATTGTTGCGTCACATTATCTGCCTTGATTGCTACAAAGACCCATCGGTGGTCGGTAAAGTAGTTGGCTGCCGTCTCGACTTTGGCCACAGATAAGGTAGAGCTAGGCTATTCTCTCTAGAGGAACAAGGCAGTGGTGGTTCCCCACTGGGTTGTCGGAATGTCCTTCTCCAGTGACGCAGTTTGCCGGGCGATATCGGCGGTGTGGTCAGATCCCGCTTGGCGACGACCGCTCCAAGCCTCCCGCTGCCGTGCAATGCTAAGAGAAGTTGGCCCAGTCTCGCTCTCATCAGTGGCCAAGCTCGTACGGAATAGGCGCTCCTCTTACCCAGGCACGCAGTGAATCACGTGGTCAGACGGTGACCCAAGCCGCCGCCGCCACCAGCGGAGCTCGGCGTGGTGAGTGACGTGATCTTTTGCGAAGGCTACGGTGCAGCTG
Organism: Dermacentor andersoni; assembly: GCF_023375885.2. Taxonomy (NCBI): domain Eukaryota; kingdom Metazoa; phylum Arthropoda; class Arachnida; order Ixodida; family Ixodidae; genus Dermacentor; species Dermacentor andersoni. Next base: position 83,026,225 of record NC_092816.1, read on the forward strand.
CGGTCAAATGAAGGTCAAATTGCTGGCGACGGTAAAACTCGTCTCGACTAGCGGTGTGGAAATCAGTTCGGCAGCAGCAAGATCCCCCCAGGAGCCCTGTCCACACCGATTGGTGCCCGGCCGATTTTAGCGGAAGCTGCCGCCGGATTCTCTCACCATCAACCAATCGTAGCGCGAGTCAGAAATTTGAAAATGGCTCCCAAGTCCGGCGCGGTCGTTTTCAAAGTCCGCCGCGACATCAGAAATGCTCATCACATTGGTGCCTTACCACTCCGTTCTTTTCTACAAGCGCCACCTGGAGCACAAGGACAATGTGTGAAAGGATTACCTGTGGAATAAGATAGGTCGCGTACTTGGATTGAGTGGTAAGAGCAGCAGAAACCCACCGCAGCCTCCGGCGTCGTCTCTTCTGCGAATGCTTCTTCAGCTCGTCATCCTGTCCATGGCGGCCTCATTTTGGTGGGGGTGATATGCAAAAACGCCCGTGTTCCTTGCATTGGGGTCACATTAAAGATCCGCTGGTGGTAAAATTTAAACCGCGTCTCCACTTCTAAGGCGTGCCTTTTAATCACATCATGGATTTGGCATGCGAAATCCCAGACCAATTAAATTCTGCGTTAGATGCATCGCCTGAAAGGCGCTTGCCAGCAGGTCTAGCAGTATCGCCCTTCTTGCTCACGGTTTATCATAGTCGTAGCAAGGAATCATGTAGAGGCGCAAAACAAAAAAATTAAAGGACGATTAAACTTCGCCTTTTAGATTGGAACGCCATAGCATTCAAAGATCCCTGACTGCTTCTCATATTTCCCGGGTACTGCAGGGTATGTAACTGTAATGTTTACCGGGAAAGGCTTGCGGCGAACGCTATGCACGAAGACGGGCTTTATGGAAGACACGCTGCCTCTAGCAATAGGCCGCGATGTGGCGGACGCGAGCGACATCGTGACGTGTTTCAAGGCAGCCGGCGCGCCGGTCCATAGACTCTGAGATAATTACGCGCCTGCGTCGGAAAATGGCGGACGTTGTCTCCGCTCTATGAACTGTAGAAACGCTGGAAAAGGGGTTTGTTTGAGTTTGCGCGTAACAAAATTATGTTTTCTCGCATAATAAATTTATAATCCGAAAGCTATCATGTCTCTCAGTTGTGTGCGTGTCGTTCTTTACAATTTCTCTTTGTATTTTAGCGTGAGATAGTCAATTAGTTCAGTCAATTAATAGCGTCACATGAAAGGCTGGGGTATGCGTGATCGACCATTTATTCGCCGGAAGCCGATGCCGAAACCGAATGTTTTAACGCTGTCACGTTAAATGACGCGAACTCTAGGCGAGCGGAGATAACAGCGCAATTTAGTGCCACGGGATTATCTGGGATATCCCGCGCTTGCTTAGAGGTGAGCGCTTTGCACGACAGATGGCGCTGTATAGCGGATACAGCACGATACAGCGCTGTACGCGGAAGGGGCGAAGACTACACCGAGGAAGCGCGTAGGCGACCACCATCTTCTGGTGGTGCCGCTAGGAGCCCCTTACCTTACGCCTTTCGCTGCGATTAGTTTAGTTTTTGGCTATGCATGGAGTAGCAGAGATCCCGGGATTCTAAAAATATACAGCTTCGTTGTAAAAGACAACGGTGGTGGGGCGTTTAGCAGCTACGCGCCCACGCTAGGAAGTCGAGTGTCTTAACCCCTGTGCTAAATACCCGCGCTTACTGAAAGTGAATATATTTGAATCACAAGAATGTGTTGTACGGTGTCAGAAAACAAATTTACAAGGAAGGCACTGTCCATGATAGCTTTGTTGCATGATTTATTGATGGTGGCATAAAAGACAACTCCAGGGTCACATGTAAAGCCGACTTACAGCTATGCTCTATAATATTTTTGTTTATACAATCATTGAATATTACGTAAAATTACCTAAACCTGTAGAGCAGCAGCGAAACGGAGCAAAACTTTTCTGAGAGGCGCCTTGCATGTAAGTCTTATGTAGCCGTGGCGATAGATACATAATTGACAACAATGTCATGAGCGAAAGTGCTGATTGCTATTTAAAATATTGTACTACTGCACCATAGCGTGATCACTAAATGTGATGCTAATGCAGTAGGTGAAACCAGCATTGGTATGTTGTGATAGTATGGGTACGCAGAGAGAAATCGTGCACAGAGTGGAGCAGTCGATACACAATAGGCATTGCGTCAACAAATGAAAATTATAGTGAAATTTTTAAAGAGGACTCGCGGTGCCTGCTTCAAATTTTGATTGAGTGGAAACAAAACTATCCAGGGCTGTCCGATTTGTCCTCAGATGTACTACAGGAAACCTAAAATAGTGTGTCACTCATATTCTTCACACTCACATTTGGCGGCGGTTTTTACCTTCCCGCAGGTAACGAAAAAGAATTTTGCAAGTTACACTAACCGTTTACGGCTTACTTAATCGGACGTCAAGATTAATACATTGTTTATCTGTGTCGTGTGACAAGAACAACGTAGACAGGGGGGGGGGGGGGCGGTGCAAAATAAATTTTATCACAGGTAATATGCATAATAGAAAATAATATCTGATAAACGGTGTTGACAACGACATAGACAAGTTCAAATTATTTATGAAGAATTATTTCATGTAATAAATGGTTAAATTTAAGCCCTATAAATAAATGGTTAAAGGCCACAAAAATTTCCACAGAAGATCTACAAAATATAAAAAAAACGCCCCAAAGGATTCCCTACTTTGGTTATTCACGAGTTTGAATGATTCTAATGGCGACTACCGAGCTAACGTGTTTTGACATTTCCTGCATAAGTGTTATTGCAATGACGCACGGCCCAGAATTTTAAGTTTTCCGATGAGTATGGCGACACTGACATTAGCTTTGGAGGTCACGTATTGAATGAAAAAAGCAATGCTGGTGCCACGACATTAATTTCTTTTTCCTCCTTACGACTCAGCACGACTATGCGCGGATGATCGGCACGATCCTGGCGAGTCATCATAGCTCCGTCAAGCCAACTGATAGGTCGTCTTTCCGCAATCAATCACCGCTCATGGCAGCTAGGTTTTAGTCGCGAGCCACCAAACATGTCAATGGCATCCCTAGCACTAAATGAACATCGTAAGTAAACATCTGTTAGGAATGGATGGCTGAACTGACACGCACACAAAAAATACCTAATATTTTAAAGCTAATTCTGCAGCACTTACTTTTCACGAAACGTTATTACAAATTATAGATACATACACTTGTGCTTCTGAATGTCTATCAATCTGAACAAGAATTCGTTAAAATACATCCACGTGGGCCGTGTATCCGGCTCGCAAAATAACTCCGCCTTGCGATGGCGCCAAACGAAGTAAAGGCCCGTGAGCATAACGAAGTCAAGCGACAATCCATCTTTCTGTTTACAGCGCAGTCGTCTCTAACTAGGATCTGAAAAAAGTATGTCTGATATGTTGAAAAAACAAATCATCATCTTGGCCAATCCTGCTGATAGTGCAAAAAGAGTCCAAGCTCAATAGCACATACACATTTGGGCTCGGGGACCTGTAACGCGCTCTTGAACTACCCTTGTTACATCTGTGACCCAAAGAGGTCCCAAGCACTAAGGTAATAAAATTTGTTTTCGAAAAAAAAATAATTTGTACAATCCAGTGGACAATCCAATAATTGTCCTTTTCAGTGGGGCACGACCTTCTCGGCAAATTGCTAGTCACCAGTCTAGTCCACCTCAATCGACCCTTCCTGACTTGGAATTACAATTTATAATTGAAGAACTCAAAGCAGCATTTGGCGTAGCAAAGAAGCGATCATCACCTGGCAATGGCAGTGTCAGTTATGAAGCGCTTGCAAAAAATCTATGCCACTAATCGCGCCTACGCCTTCTGGAGTACTACAAGGCATGACGTATACCTGGGGAAGTTAGCACGAAATGGAAGCTGGCCAAAGTTATTGCTATACTGAAACAAGCGAAGCAGCCGATAGATTACACTTCCTTCAGGCTCATTTGTCTGCTTAGCTGCGTAGGGAAGCTATTCAAGAAAATAATTAACAAACGACTAAGTTGGTTCCTAGAAACTACAAAATTTTACCCGGAGGAAATGAATGGCTTCCGGCCAAATAGGTCGGGAAGTGATAATGTCATTGCCTTGGTCTCGTCAATTGAAGCGGAATTGGTCTGTGGAAACATACCTACTGCAGTATTTTCGGACATTAAGGCAGCATAATATTCGGTCTATCATAAAGCAATATTGACGGTTTGAGAAACCCTTGGTCATGGAGGACAGCTTTATGCACGGATTGAAGACTATCTTCAAGGACGCAAACTTTTCATGTGCACCCCGGATGTCCCCACGACGCTTTATGCTGTTGAGAATGGAGTGCCACAAGGAGCTGTGTTAAGCTCGGTATTATTTAATTTAGTTCTCATTCATCTGAGAAGAAACCTGCCTCGTGGCGTCAAAATCACACCGTATGCGGACGGCATCTGCATTTGGAGCGTGGTGCGTTCTCGCAGTACCACCCAACTACGTCTCCAGAGAGCGCTGGCTAGTATATCAGCCTATCCAAATCCAAGGGGTCTGAAATTGTCCCCCGAGAAAAGCGTTGCTATGGCTTTCACGCCGAGGTGTATGGAAAAATACCCACTAGTACTGGGAGGTCGCACCCTTCCATACATCAAGACGCAAAGGTTTCTTGGAGTGAGGATCTATAGGAAACTCACATTGTCGCCTCAAGTGAAAAACCTGAATGAGAAGATTTTCTCTGCGTCGAACGTATTCCGATTTTTAGCCTCATCACAGTGGGGTATCAACTGTCGATCAAGGGTGCTTCTCCATACGGTCTACGTCGACGGAACACTACGGTATTATCTCCCGATCCTGCTCAAAATTACCTCCCACAAATTACCTCCTGATCCTGCACAAGATATATCCCACAAGCAAGAGAAAACTTCAGGCAGTAAGAAAAAACTGCCTTCGCGTATGTCTAGGCCTTCCGAATGGACCGTCCAGCTCAGGAACTGTAGCAGAAGCTGGAAGCCTGCCTCTTGAAGTGTTATCTTCACAGGATACACTTCGAATTCACCTCTGACACGTCATCCATACGGAGACCCACTTTTTAAAGGATATTTCTAGAATCCGTGCTACATATAACTTTGGACAGGCCGTCGGAAGTATGTCTATTTCGATTCCTGCTCAGGCGTCGCAAAGTATGCCACGAAACGCTGCACCCTGAACACGGTCCCCAATGGAAATCGTGCCATGAATCCCTGGAATCAGTTCCAAAAAGAAAATGCCTCACGCAGCGACTTGTGAGATAGCTTTGGAACATAGACAAACAAAAAATACGCAGCCACAACGCACATTTTCACAGATGGCTCTACAACTCGACATCGCTCATCGTGCTGACTTTTTGTTCCCTCTACAGGGCAACGATTCTCGTTCCGCCTTGAGCGAGCGACATTATCTACTTCAGCGCAGCTATATGGCATTAAGGAGGCCCTTGCGTATATACTTCTCCAGCAGCCGCCAAATACATGGGTGATTTTCACGGATTGAAAAGCAGCCCTGCAAAGTATGTGGAACAGGCACAAACGTTGTAATAATCAACCTGCAGCATTTCACATTGCTTATCTTCACTACAAGGCTAAGATTGCTGGGCATTGCATCAAGTTCCAGTGGACACCTGGCCATGCCGGTATTTCGGGAAATAAAAAGCGAAAGAAGCTGCGCGAAATGGACTCCAATACCGCAATTTCAAAAGAACATTTTTTACAAAAGGCGACGCTTCAAACATGGCTAAAAAATATGCCTATCAAGAAAAAGACCGCATCTGGAATCTGTCGCTTAACGAAGATAACTTCCTGCGTTGCACTGACCCAGAAATGTGACCGAAAATTCGCCGACCGCTTCCTCGACACTTAGAGACATTGTACCATCGTCTTCGACTGAACGTGGCATACACGAACAATTAACATTACCGCATACTGCTTACCACTATCCCCTACTGTGATAACTGCGCCAACTTATAGACAATGGAGCACATATTACAAGAATACCCCGCGTACCGCTACGAGAGACAATTTTTTGCCCAACAAATGAACATGATTTGCCACGATCCTTTAACATTACCCAGCATCTTAGGTCCAAAGCCCGGCCCTTCAAAGCAGCGGCGGTTTTTCGATTTATTGTTCAAACACCTGTCAGTAATTAGTCTAATAGGAAAGCTTTCAAGATTCTACATTTCATATACAAAAGTGTAAATTTACCTGCCATGTCTCCTGAATAATAACGTCGTGAATAACGTCGACAACGAGCCTGTCCCCCTACTTTCGGACACCCAAGAGTTTCCGACGACAAAAACTAATAAACAAAAGTGATCAGTCCGACCCGATGACCACAACTGCGACTGTTTATTTAACTTGCTCTAGCCTACTTCACATTACTGTCAAAGTGGGAAACAGACACATGATGTCTTTGGTTGACAGCAATGCTTCTGTGTCTAAAATAAATGTCAACCTGGTCGATGCAAGTCACCTGCATAGGGGCAGAGTACTACGAGTGCAAGGTTACGATGAAAAGGTGACAATGCAGAATCAGTGGGCCTCAGTAAACATCGAGTGGCAAGGTTATAAAATAAAGAGTGAAGTACTGGTGATAGAGGGGGTAACGTACGACTTTTTTCTATCCATACCATGTATAAAGAAACGAAAGATCAACGTATACTGGGACGATGAGGTTTTAGTGGAAGGACTATCAAGGGAAGAGACACAGCAGGATGGAAAAGATAACCTACGAGTTCTCAAGTGCGCGAATGATATTGCAACGACCTACCCTGAACTGGTGTGCATAGGAAGCTATCCACAATCGATGCAGTCAAACAAGGCGCGTTTAGAACTAACTGACAAGACGGTCATCCCAAAATCACCTTCTAACATGTCAAGAGGGCGCAAGATATGGTAGAAGAAAGAATTGCAGGAGATGCTAGACACCAAAATAATCCGACCTTCGGTGTCACCCTTCGCCTCTACAAATACAATTGCGCCGAAGGAAGATGGACCTTTCAGAGCGTGCACAGATTACAGGGTTCTCACTCGCCTGAGAGAACTTATGCCATTTCCTATGTCGAATATGAACACGACTATAGATCAGACACCTGGTTGGCGAAATTTTTCACGTACTGATTTGTGCAAAGGTTTCTGGCAGATCCCGCCAAGCGAAGAAACAAAAATGTACACTGCTTTTATCACGCTCTTTGATCTGTACGAGTATAACCGGCTTCCTTTCGGCGGGCAAAACTCGCCAGCATGGTTCCAGAAGATTGTGAAGGAAGTTCTGAAGCCTGTCCTAGGTTTACTTGGTAATGTTTACATTGACAATATTATAGTCTTCTCCAAAACAGAGGCTGAGCATCAGGAACACCTGTATCAGGTATTAAATGTCTTGAGCTTGGCGCAAATCAAGGTTAACGTTAAGAAAAGTGCATTCTTTCAAATAAAAGTAGTGTTTCTTGGAAGAATCTTTGATGGGACTGTGAAAAGCAGGAAACAAGAGTCCATCGAGAGGATATCCCAATGGGTAAAACCATATGACGTCCACTCATTGCATGTGTTTTTGGGATTAGCGGGACATTTCAGACCATTCATAAAAGACTTTGCCATAAAACCAAGATGCCTTTCGTGCCTAACGCAGAAACAAGTACCGTTTGAGTGGGATGAGGAATGTGCGAGAGTCTACTGTGATGTGGTGCACAGAATCTCTGCTGACACTATTCTACGCATACCAGATTTCCCTTTACCCTTTGAAATAAATACCGACGCTTCACACTGTGGAAAAGGTGCAGTCTTGTACCAGAAATGATCACAAACATCCGGCCGAGAAAAGCGGATCCTAGTAGGTCACTACATCTACACCCTCAAGCCATCTGAAGTCAACTACACCACTACTGAAAAGGAAGCTCTTGCAGTCCTAAAGCAGTTCAGTACTTCCGTAGGTACCTAGAAGGTGCGAAGTTTACTTTGTTGTTCACCGACCACCAGGCCCTGACTCATCTGTTGAATATGACCCAATTTAAGGGGCTTATCGCGAGATGGTGCTTGTACACGGACCCCTTGTACACGGCACACGGACCCCTTTGTCCAAACTTTGTCGGACAAAAGAGAAAGTGAAACTTGTTTTTCATCTTCATACGCGACTAAATACGTATGTCACTGCACTTTGCGAAAATGCTGTTTTTTTCACGCTGCACCGTGTTGTATTAAAGCGCGACGCCGATTATGCTGATTAAGCAAGGAACCTTTTACCTAACCTGTTTTCCGTTAAGACAACTCTCTGGCACTTTCTCTTTGAGAAACAAAATTTTGAATATGCACCTGCGATCATGGTCTCGGTGTGCCTTATATCTGAGGGTCACAGTCCACCTACTGTCTGATGAAACTTACCCAGCTATTATATTGCGCCAAATGAATTGATACTTGCATATGCCACGTATGCCGAGAAGGTACCGATGATCGCGTCCGACTATTTTATTCACTTCTCGTTAGGGGTACGACGTACAGCGCAGGCTTTTATTGTTCCAACTATTGAATGCTCCTAGATGCCGTAAGCGTTTTCTTGCATTGCGCGACGGCTATTTCACACATATGTGATGCTGCGCAGGAGATTTTAATGCGATGAGCATTCCTTGTTTATTTCAGGTGCATTGACTTTATATATCTAACCTTCTAACGGACCCTGTTATCTGAGTAGTCTATTAGCTTGGACAATCGTGGTCACTCCACAGTTCTCTTTCTAGCTTTTTCCCCAGATTCTGGTGTTGTTGTAACGGTGACACCATCGTCAAGTCATCGTCGTCATTCCTTTGTCGCCACGCTGTCCTCGTACCAGCGTCTTCATTTCCGTCGCATCCTCCTGTGATCATGCCAACTTCTTCATAGAAATGTTGGTATGGTATGGTATGGTATGGTATGGTATGGCATGGAGAACTTTATTGAAGTCCTGAGGGATCAGTCTGAGACTGATACGGGCCGCTCCCACGTCGGGACAGAGAGGCCGAGCCCCTTTGCCGTCACACGGGCCCTCTGGGCAGCCCTGAGTTGGTCCGCCAGCACTCTATTGTGCAGCATCCGCTGCCACCTTTGGTGTGCGATCGATATTTTTCCACCGTCATTATTCTCTCATTGTCCTGTCATCGTCGTCATTGAGACGTCGTCATTGCTCGTCGTCATGCATTCATTGTCACAACGTTGTCGGCATTGCCGCTTCATCATTCCATCTATGTCGCCCGATTGACTCAACGCCATAGTCGTCATAATTTACTGTCATGTCATTGTCGTCACCCCATCATCGTCATGCAAATATCCTCATCCCATTCTCGGCATGCCGTCGTCATCACAGCGTCGTACTTTCATTATCATTTGAGAAATGTCATCTAGTGGACGACACGCTATCGTTGATATACTGGCTTCCCCTTTCTATAGACGTTATCATTTTTGTCAATATTCGGTAATTCTACGTCAACTGTGCCAACCTTGGCGCTCGACCATCAGCGATTTCTTTGAAAAAAATGAAAGACCATCTATTTAAAGCAATAAATTTTTCTGTAAAACATTTTTGCGAAAAAAGTTTTCAGCAACGCTAGGAACATGTGAAATTTTTAGGAAGCTCGAAAGTGTGAGTCGTAAAACGCATTGTCAAAAAACTTTCTCTTCTTAAATTAGGCGAGCACACAATTTTCCCTTGAGAATGAAGATGGGCTTTTCACTTAAAGAAGGTGTTGTCGATCTTTACGTTTCCGTGAGTTATTTATACGGCACTAAATATGCAAAATTTGGTAGAGCGCATTTACCCAATAGAGCGCATTTACCTGTTGTCACCGTACACCGACAGCCTGCTTAGCGTCGTCACGCGGCGTCGGAAAGCTACGCCGGTGAGTACAGAGTGCAGTTAGGTACACTACGATTTAGAAATGGGCAAAAACTCTGTGAATCATAAAAAAAATATGTGGCTTTATTAGGGCCAATATGTAGCAAATATCAACCAACACAATCGTGTTTTAGCGACCATGTTGGCAATGATGTTAGAGGAGTGATGTCGACGCTTCATGAAATGTTTTGGCATGCTTAATTCCTGCATTTAAACTACTGCATTTAAAGAGATGATGGAAAGGAAAAAATACGTTTAGTTTCTCGCCCTCTTTGTCTCTCTTGCTGTTAAATGTCAAATTGAGACCGAATGAGGCAGTCCGCTGACCTTTGTACATCGTCAACATTTGTATAGTCGTCAACTTGATGTTGTTTACCATTGTCGTCATTTCTGAATCGCTAATCTATTATCGTTATGCAGTCGTAGTCATACTACCTACGATTGTTCATGGACATCATTCGTTCTTCTATATTGCCCAGCTGTCACGTCTCTTGTTGTCATAAAGTTCTGTCGTCATGACGATGACCGACCCATGCGGCCTAGCACCATAGCCTTCGGAAGCAGTGTATGTCGCATATTTTCTAACTAATGAAAGTCCCGCAATGGCCAATATGGAATGCATATAAAGAAGTCTGTTTAGAAATGCTGAGCGCCACTTTACTATTTGAATTCTAATAGCATTGCAGTGGTCGCCGATGCCGGGACATTTACTTCCAGCCCACAGTACGCTACACACTCCGTAAGACACCACCCTCGCGCACGTGCTTGTGAATATTTGTGCACAGGCGGAATGCTCTGGCCGCACGCTGCCAGCATGCTTCAGCATGGTAAATCCCGTGCGTCGCGGGAGATAAGCAGCAAACCCTCTCCCTCCATGCTATCTTTTCTTTCATTTCCGCAAGGTGATTTCTTTTTCGAAATAAAACAGTCTTCTCCCAAACCTCGCGTAGAGCAGACATTTTCTTTTCGCTACCGCTTGGGCCGCTACCATGCAAAGTAGTGACTCTGTCGTTTGGAAGTCAGCGGCAGCCATTTCTTATACAGAAGAGACTCCAAGCTCACACACAGTGAACGCGTCGGAGTTAAAGCTTCTTCACTTCTGGCGAAAAAATAACAGGGTGTGGTTCAGCCAATTCTAGGCCTGCTTCTAGAATCGCCACGTCAAATTGTAGTTGTCGAACTACTCATACGTCGATGCCGCGCTGTGTCCCGACATCGCTGACGCCACAGACGATGTGGAAGCGTCAACTTCGTCGGAGAAGGCATACGACGAACTAAAGAGGTTCGTCCGCAATCGCACTGAGAGTCCGAACAAACTAGGCTTCAACTATTTTCTCATAAACAGCTCGAGGACCAGAACCCCTCGCAACTACTTCACCAAATGCGTCAGCTGAAAGGTCAGCAAGCATCAGAAGAGCGTCAACAGCCATTGCATCGAGAGAAGCTTCTTCCGCGAGTGACAAAGTCAACTCGATTGATGCTCGCTCGCTCGGACGACGTGGCTCCCACGCATCTGGCTCAGCTCGCTGTCCCCACCGCGACTGCTCCGCGCCATCACAAATGCCTATAGCTGCAGCAGGAACGCCCGAACATGCAGACTTCTTGGGTCGTTCGGAGGACAGAGCTGACTGACTCACTGCAGCCGTCGAAAACCTCACCCTGTCCTACAACAACAAACACCACTCTGCGTGACAGTGCTCGTCGTCCCGTACTCTAGGCCCAAAGCCCAGCGTTCACTCATGCGAGGCAGTTCAGAGCGTCGGCTGGTACGACCGCCGCTTCCGAGAGGAAGGCACTTGCTGCACCCAACCTTGCTTGTGGATGGGAAACGCACCAGCCAGTTGCTAACGGCGGTGTGTGACACGCCCTCGCTCAAACCGCCTCCTCGTTGTTGACCGCATCACCAACTCGCGCCTCATCGTTGATACCGGAGCCGAACTTTCTATCTTACGAGAAACACCCGAGCATCGCCAGTAGTGCAAGTCAATAATACTACAACTGAGTCATATGAATTTCGGTCAATGGCCATAGACATTGGACTCAGGTGCATATTCAGCTGGCTCTTCATTGTGGCCGACGTCACTTTTGCCGTCGTTGGAGCAGACTTTCTGTGCCACTTCAATCACGAAGTCAGTGTTTACGATAGTCGTTTCAAGGACAACATCATTTCGCTCGCTGCACTCGTATGGATGCCCCGACCTGTCCTCCTTTGGCATTTGCACTTTCAACCCAGAGTCAAACTTCTGAAAGATTCTGGCAGAATTTCCTGCAATCACCAAACTTGCGAATACGCAACTGCAAATCACGCTCAACGTGACGACCATTTCGTCACCACCAAACGCTTGCCGCCGGTAGACCACGGAGGCTCGCTGGACAAAGGAACGAAGTCGCCCACAGTGAGTTCGACCTTTTGCTCCCGCTCAGCATTTTTCGAATTTCCTCCAGCAGTGGGCCTTCAGCGCTGCATATGGTGCCGAAATGAGAACGTCATGACTGGCGGCCTTTTGGTGATTACCCTCCACTGAGTACTGCGACAACGGCATCCCCTCCTTCACATCCATGATTTAAGCATTGGTCCTGCGGGATCGACCGTCTTCACTATGCTGGTTCTGATGGCAGGTTATCGCCATATTCTAGTAGAGTCGAGCGACTTCCCAAAGACGGCCGTAACAACACTCTTTGGCATCTGTGAATTCGTTCGCATGCTTTACGGCCTAAAGAACGTGGTACAAGCTTTCCGGCGTTTCATGAATTAAGTGACCTGCAGATTGATCTTTGTCTTCGTCTACTTACACGACATGTTGATTGCCAGCAAAATGCCGGAAGAACACGAAGATTACCTGCATCTCCTGTTCTAGTGCCTTGACGAACATGGTCTCGCTTTGAAGCCCCAAAAGGCATTTTTGTTGTCGAGGCACTGGATTTTCTTGGACACTATATCACTCCGGAAGGCTTCTTGCCGCTCGAATCACGGGTACAGGCAGTTAAGAAATTTCCCACGCCTACCTCTTTCTGGAAGTTGCGCGAGTTTCTCGGGGTCATCGACATCCATAGGTGCGCCATGCCATCCTGTGAACACGTTCTACAGCCGCTAGCTGACTTGCGGCTCCGGGTATCCAAGAAAACACGCGAGCTTCATTGGTCAGCAGAACGGGAAAAAAGCCTTCGAGGGCGCCAAAATTCCACTTCCTTGCGCAATTCTTCTAATGCACCCGCTTTCCAACTCAACAGGGCTTCTCAGGGTTGATGCTTCAAACGACGGCAGTGGGAGCATTGTTGCAACTATACGATGACAGACTGGAAGCCGACAGGTTTATTTTCGAAACGCCAAGAACTAGCGGAAGTGCGCTACAGCACCTTGGTACGAGAGTTGCTGGGCCATCTATTGTTTCGTCAAGCATTTCATTTTCTCCCTCGAAGGTCGCATTTTTCATATTTTAACTGAGCACAAGCCTTTGACATCTGTGTTCAAGGATAACAGCTCCTCATATTCGGACAGGGAATTGCACCAACTTTCTTTCATTTCCAAATTTTCCCCTGACACCTGCCACATGCCGAGGACCAAAAATCAAGCAGCCGACGAACTTTCCCGTGTCGATACCATTTCCGCGTCCGCCGGCTTTGAAGCATTAGTCGCTGCCCAATGGGAAGACCCAGATCTAAGCGACATGCGGCAGCATCCGTTTACACCCGTGCTCGCAGATATCACGCTGCCATACGCAATGGCTATGGTGACAAGAGCTAACCGCGATGCGGCAGCATTCCTTTTCACTCGTGCTAACAGATATCCCGCTGCCATACGCGACAACTACGGTGACATGCGACACATTTCAGAAAGTTCCTAGGCCCTTTGTCCCTGTCCAGTTTCAGCATACTGTGTTTGTCGCACTTCACGGCCCCAGTCACCCAGGAATCCGCGCGACGCAAAGGCTCATCACGGACCGCTTTGTGTGGCGGGAGAGAGAGAGAGAGAATAAACATTTTTATTCGGTGAATGAAGCTTCGGAGAGGCGTCCTCATTCTAGAATGTCTTGAGCTCGGGCCGCGTCCTGGGCCCTCGCAATCAGCCGTTGCTGATCCTCGAGGTCGGAGCTGGCCAAGGCTCTCTCCCAAAGCTCGTTAGTGGGGTAAGGGTTCAGAGGATTTAATGGTGCCACTCTGCAACCCCCTACTATGTGCCTGAGGGACCCGGGCTCTGCGCAGAAGCGGCATTGCGGAGAGAATTTTGTAGGGTCTACGAGGTGATTTTGGTTGGGTGGGGGAATGTATTAACCTGTAGAGCTCGGAGGAATCGCTCCTGCTCTCTAGGTAGTGACTTGCGTGGGGGTGCATATGTTCTGCGGGTTAGCTTGTAGTGTTGTGTGATGTCTTGGTAAGAGACTAGAGGGTGCATGCGCTCGGGTTCAGATTCCTCGGCGTCGGCTCGGTGGGTCACATCTCGAGCCACGTGGTTGGCGACCTCGTTGCCAGGAATGCCTTGATGAGCTGGCGCCCAGATGATCATGACTGATCTCGTTGGCGGCTTTTGATGGATGATCCGGAGCGTAGTGGTATGAATTCTGCCATTAGCAAAGTTGCAGCACGCCTGTTGGGAGTCGGTCACTATGACTTCAACCTCTGTTTGGGAGAGCGCGAGGGCTATGGCCGCTTCCTCGGCTTGGAGGGGATTGTTTCGTGTGAGCGAAATGCTGCTCCGATGGTCTGTGTTGACGACTACGGTGGCTGTTGTGGCTGCGCGTCTGGAGTAAGAAGCCGCGTCCGTGTAGGCTGTAGAGGGTAAAGTCCCGTATCGCTTGTGTATGGCCAGGGCGCGGGCCTCCCTTCGCTCTGCGTGGTGCACTGGGTGCATATTGCGAGGTAGAGGACGTACGGTGATGTTTCTCCGGATGGCGTGGGGTAAGCTCACAGTCTGAGGCGGCGGATGGCTCAGAGGGGCAGAGAGCCCCAGGCGTAAAAGAATGGACCTCCCTGCTTCCGTAACCGCCAGCCTTCTTCGCTGACTGGATAAATGTGCCTCGATCAGCTCCTCGGCCGTGTTGTGCACACCTAGTCGTAGTAGGCGTTCTGTGGACGTACTGGTTGGCAGGCCCATCGCCTGCTTATATGCCTTTCTGATCATTGTGTTGATTTTCTTCAGTTCCGTCTCGTTGAGTAGTGCTTATGGAATCGCGTAAGTTATTCGAGACACGACGAAGGCTTGGACAACCCGAAGCGTGTCCGCCTCCCCCATGCCTCTTGTCTTGGTTGTTATTCGCCGGATCATGTGCGTAACTTGGGCTGTTGTATTTTTAAGCTTTTGAATTAATATTGTATTGGTGCGATCCGACTGGAAAGCCATTCCCAACATCTTTACGCTCTGAGACGGAACGATGGTGTGTCCCTCCAGTTGTATGCTGATAGTGGGCGAGTCGGATGTGTGCTTCTTTCGCGGTGAGACCAGGCGTAGCTCCGGCTTTTGGGGGGCGCAGCTGAGCCCGCATGACTTAGCATAGTCGCTCACCAGGTCTGCAGCTTCCTGCAAATGGTTCTCAATTTCCCCGATGGACTCTGTGGACGACCAGATGGTAATGTCGTCGGCATATAGGCCATGCCGGATCCCTGGGATGTTATCGAGGAGCGGCGGTAGGCTATTAGGGCGATATTGAAAAGGAGAGGGGATAACACTGCGTCCTGTGGTGTGCCGCGCCCGCCCAGTAGGAAGGGGTTTGTGGCTTTGTCCCCGAGCTTTAGGATGGCTTTTCTATCTGAGAGGAAATCTCTGATACAGGAGTACGTCCTGGCCCCACAGCCCAGCGCGTTTAACCTCTGTAAGATTGCTGTGTGCTTGATGTTATCGAACGCCCCTTTAAGATCTAAGGCGAGGATAGCCGTGGGGGAGTTGCGTGTCGCTGGTACAATCACCTCCTCTTTCAGCTGTAGTAGGATGTCTTGAGTTGAGAGGTGTGGACGGAATCCTATCATCGTTGTTGGAACTTTCCCCGAATCCTCCAGGAATCGTTGTAGCCGGTTGAGAACGATGTGCTCTATAAGCTTTCCTACACACGAAGTGAGGAAGATCGGTCGTAGGTTCTCAATGGCTGGTGGCTTGCATGGCTTCGGTATCAGACGAACCTCGGCTATTTTCCAGTCCTTGGGAAGGTTTCCTTTCCTCCATACTTCGTTAAGATGAGCGGTAAGCTCTACTAGCGAGGGGCTGTCAAGATTTATAAGTGCCTCATTGGTAATTTGGTCCATTCCCGGGGCTGTGTGGCGTCTCAAGCCCATTATCGCCGTTGTTACCTCATGTAGATGAATGTCCTCATCTAGGAGCTCGTTAGGGGTGCCGGTGTAGGGTGGCAGAGGCTCCGATGTCTGTGTGGGGAAGTACTGGGCTTTGATAGCCAAAAGGAGGTCCGCCTCGTTTCCAGGAAATTGGTGAATTGCGGGAATTAACGCAGACATTCGATGCTGGGCGAAAACGTGCCGAACATGTCAAGTAGCCGGAGTGATTCGACATACCCATAAATGACTGCAGACATTTCAGCTACCAGAGAGTCGCTTCAACCACGTTGCCTTGGACTTAGTGGGACATCTTCCTTCTTCCCAGGAGTAAAAGTAGCGGCTCACGTGTGTCGATCGCTGATCACGGTGGCATGGGCAGACGCCGGTTTTACACATCTCCGTGGGGCCGTCGCACAGGCCTTTGTGGCCACATGGGTCTCATGCTACGGCTGACCACTGCACATAACGAATGAGCGCGGCTGACAATTGCAGGGCATCCCCTTCTCTGCGCTAGCAAGGCTTCTGGGAACGCGGTTCCAACGTACCACGGCTTCCACCAAGGCGACAATGGAATGGGAAG
Organism: Dermacentor andersoni; assembly: GCF_023375885.2. Lineage (NCBI taxonomy): Eukaryota > Metazoa > Arthropoda > Arachnida > Ixodida > Ixodidae > Dermacentor > Dermacentor andersoni. Next base: position 83,042,986 of record NC_092816.1, read on the forward strand.
CGTCTACACCGCCAACTGAAGGCATCTTTAGCAGCCATGTGGCGAAGCTCCCTCTCGTTCTTCTATGCCCACGTACCCCAGTAAAAACGACCTTGGATTCAGTGCAGCGGAAATTGCATACCGCTCAATAATCCGCAGTGTGGGAGAATTCTTCTGTGAGCACCAAAGCCGTACGCCGACATCATCACAACATATGAGTAGGCTATGTTCCTGGGTGAGGCACCTGCAATCTTACGCGCCACGTGTAAGGCGCAACCAGAGAGTGTTTTCCTTCCCACACATGTATGCGGCACCCCTGTGTTCTTGTGGCGGGACACACTGAAAGTGCCGTTGAACCCTGCGTATAACAGGCCTTTCTGTGTGCTGTCGCGGTCGCAAAAAACTGTGACCATTGGTGTTCACGACAAAGAGAACGTCATTTCTCTCACCGGCATAAAATAGGCTCACCTCAACGACTAGGGACCCTATAACGTAAAGCTATTCCAATATGTTTCTATTCCAATCTCCTGACGTCAAATTTGTGTAACTGCCGACGCAAGCACCGGGCGCTCACCCGCAGGGTTGTCTGAACACACCAATAAAACGCTCTCCTCGATCATAGGAGGTCACTTTTGTTTGCTTGAAAAACGAATAACACTGCCTATACTGAGTGGCTTGTCGTATCTAATTGGCTGACAAGAGGCGAGGAGAACGCTCAAGTGGAGAGGGATTCGATGGGACAGAGCCAATGCACTGAAAATCGATAACCAGATAAAGAGGGTGGTGCCGGCATCTGCGATTGGTCGGCTTTCCCTTACTTAGCTTGCGGTGGCTGGTCGAAAATCGCGCTGGCATTCAACGGAAGCTTAAGAATGACGCTAAAACGGATCCTCAGCAAAGAATAGTTGGCAGAACGAGGTCGTAAACGTAGCGAAAGGACTCGAAAATGTTACACGGCCACGCAAAAGGTTTTATTATGCGCAAATGCACCCATGTCCTCCGGCAGGTGCGAGTAGCCAGCGCCTGAGCGATCGGCGGCAGCCATCTTTTATTCCTTTCGGAACAGGGCAGCCTGCGGCTATTCAGAAGAAAATTCAGTTTTGTTCGGCATATTAATGCATCTTTAATGCGTACACGTCACTTTGACGTGTGAGTTTTCGCGGTTTTGTGACGTCGCGTGACAGGCAGGTGAAGTGGGTGCAGTCGTAAACCTTTTGACCAATAGCCGGAGGCTAATGGCGAAAAGACGTAGGATCAAAAATAACTGTTCTCCTTTTTTCTGTCAAATCATGCCAAATAAGTGTGTACACATCATATCAGATGGGGAGTTATCGCGGTTTTCGTGACGTCGCGTTACAGACAGGTGAAGCGGGGGTGGTCGAAAAAAGTTTTTGACCAATCGAGGAGGGCTGATAGCAGAATTAGAATAGAAAAGTTTGGAATAGTTTTACGTTATAGCGCCCTAGTTCACGCATTTGTTCGATTTTCTTCCCTTGCTCAGCGGTCTAGTGGGGGAGCCCTTGTAGCGGTGACCGGCGCCGGAACCTTGACTTCCAGCCTGCAGTACGCAACGCACTCAGTGCCACCCCGCCTCCGTCGTCTGTGTTCGTTTATTTGTGCGCAGGCGGCGTGCTCGGACCGTATGCGGCCAACATGCCTCCGCATGTTATTTTCCGCACAACGTGGGAGATACGGAGCTAAGACGCCCTCTCCATGTAATCTTTCTTTTCCGCCAGTTAATTTCTTTAGAAGTAGAACAGGCTCGTTAGAGACATCCCCTAGAGCAGACGTTTTCTTTCCGCTCCCACTGGGGTGAATGCCCTACAGCATTAACGTCAACAGTCACGAAAACATGAATTTCGCCGAAATATTTCCGCTTCGTATCGCTGCTCTTAGGGCTATCGACCTTTTTCAGGTACAACAAAATATTGCTTGTCAGATTAGAGGAAAGGGGTACGTAGCAAAACGTGCAAGAGAGCTATTACATTAAAATGGTCCCAGGGCGCTTTGTGGGGTAAGAAGAAGAAGCCGACTAGTGCGATCGTCGGTTCCCGCTTCGATCAATGTTTTTGCGCCGAATTGTGCCACCCCTGAGAGCCTGGTGTCGATCGACGCGTGTTATCACTAGGATCATGTGGATGCCCACTTTTTGCCGGTGGGTTTATTTTTCGCCTCTTTGCAAAATGTTTTCTGCGTGCCACGTAGAAAAGGTGCCAGCCCCTAAATCGCGCTGTAGGCCTAGGCCTCACGCGCACGACTAGTGAGCGTGAGTGTAGGCATGGCCTCTGGCTCAGCTGTTCAAGGCTTTGAGATCACCTCGGAGGAAGATATTGGATGGAAGACAGCCATCCCTCACCGGAGAAGACGTGCGTTAGCCGCAGGGGGGAAATCCGTGGCTGTAAAGGATACCAACCATGGCGGGTCGCCGCGCGGCAACCTCGCAACACGTGCTTAAGCGCGTCACTACCGCCTCTAGGATCCCGATGCTACCGAGGGATCACATCAAGATAATTTTCCGCTCACGTCGAGGCCTCGACGTTAATAACACGAGCCTGGTACATCTCTCCAGAGCGCTGGCCATGGCGGCAGCCTTAGCGCCGGAAGACACGACGGAGGACACGTACAGTCCGAACGGCTGTCAAAACGTTTTGGTGGTATCGACTCCGCGGGAAGAAAATGCGAGAGCTTACGCCAAGGTACGCAAGATCCATACAAGGGATGGACCCTTCGAAGTGGTGGCCTATACCGCAGCAGGAGAAGATACATGCGAGGGTGTTGTTCGCGGTATCGACCTGGACATTAGCGACGCGGAACTGACAACCCTTTTCGTCAATCATTGAAATCCGGGCCTCGTCGATGTACGTCGGATCAAGCAAACTACAATGGTGAATTTTAAAGGACAAAGGGTGCCAAACCACGTTATTTGTGGTAACGTACTCATGCCCTGGAATCTATACTGACGACAGATATATGTGTGCTACGGCTGTGGTGAAATCGGACATACATCTGACTTGTGTCCCAATCCGGCAGGTGCTAGAAAGCGTAGGGGCTGTTGAATCACTTCCCCGCCTGAAGATCATCAATGTGATCCCAAGAGCGCTATTTGCGATGGCGCACACCAAAGTGGGGACCGAAAATGCAGTCGAAGGTTCCAGATGCCTTATATTGTGAGACAAAGGCGTAGAAGGCGCCAACGACAGCAAGCACGCTATACACAGCTGGCCGACGACATTGACGACAGCGACGATCACCAGCCAAAGGGATGATGCAAGAAATAGACGCCAAGTTGCGCTCTCGCACGAGCTGACGCTCCAGCTCACGAGGGCGCTCCCACTCCAGGGGGCGTTCTCTATCCAGAGGACAGTGCAGCTCCGAAGAATCTTCTGGTATCGACTCGCAACCCGGAGGACGTGGGGCAAGATCGAGGTCCGGTTCACAGTCGACCCTAAGGACAACCTGAGGCGACCGATTCAAGAACGGAGGCTTTCGGAAGCCAGGACAACCGACAAGGGCAAGGTCTAGGAGTACTAACGGTAGGGCACAGCCGGAACGTGAGTTAAATCCCTAAATATTGGCATTAGAATCAGAAAATCGGAAATTAGGGCAAGAACTGTCTGATCTCAGGGAGGCTTTCAAATCCTTTAAAGAAGGGTCCGAAACACGCCGTAGTCAAATGGAGACAATGGCTCCAAAGCCACTGACCGGCAAACCTAAACGTAAAGCCCCCCACACTGTTCGCATTAGCGAAACGGAGGACGAAGATTTAGAAACCTCTGAGGCAGAGGAGATCGGAGAGAGTGAGGCACCACCCAAACACAGAAAAGTAAGAATAGCCGCAAGGTTAGCAACAATTGACAGGACTCTGGCGAAAATCATGGAGCTCATCAGTAATTTGGATGCTCGAGTGGGTCAACAAGAAAGGCCCAAAGTTAAGGCGAAGGCAAGCGCAGCGGCTGCATGGGCAGTCCAAGGGGGACAAACGGTAGCCCGTGCGCGGACTCTAGGGGTTCGGCTAGACAACCAATGGTATCATAATGGCTGCAAACGACAGCAATGCCATTAAAATATGGCAGTGGAATTACGCGAATTTCCGAAGGCGCAAGACTCCCCTGCAGCAGCTCATTATATCGGCTAAAGTTAAGCCGCACGTTATTCTCTTGCAGCAAACACTAGCTAAAGAGTATACCTCTCTACCAGGTTACAACTGCGAAACCCTGATCATTCCAGGGGGTCGGGGCATAGCGCCTATGGTTCGAAAGGGTACTTCCTATGAAACTCACGAGCTTCCCAAGCACAATGTTGGTCTAGAAGCACAAATGATCGAAGTCATCCTGAAAAACAAAAAAGCAGCTAACGTGTATATAGCGAACGTTTATAGTTCTCCGGCAGATAGGAAATGGGATTTTAAGACCCTCTTGGGCCACATTTTCAATAAGGCAGATACAGCCCCACTAGTAGTGGCTGGGCACTTCAAGGCTCCCAACAAAGAATGGGGCTATGGTTATTAGAACGTCAAGGATACTAATTTAGCAACCACGGCCAGTGAGTTAAAATTTGCTCTTATTACAGATGCTAACTTCCCCACGAGAACTGGTACCTCCACTACCAGAGATACAACCCCAGATCTAACATTCCTTCGGGGAATTGAAGGCTCATGGGATAATCTGCAGGAGAATTTAGGAAGTGATCATTACATAATTGAGGTCATCTTACAGACGCATCCACCACCACTAAGGAATTATGAGTACGTGGACTGGGATCTCTTTCGTAAGTTGCGTAAGGAAACCAGCATAGATGGCGAATCTTATGAGGATCTTTTAGATCAAATAAAAGCAACGGTTAAGAAGCTACTAAAGCAGTCTCAACAGAAATCGTATTTCCAAAAAGGGACTCCAAGCTATCTCATATGCTGGAAGTGAAGCATTCCCTTCTAACCAGATGGGAGAGTCACAGACTTAATAGAAGACTAAGAGCCAAGATCGCCCAAGTTAATCGGGATATCCAAACCTACGCAGCTCAACTCTCACAACGAAGCTTGCTCAGTAACAGACGGCAGATTGCGCAGAAGAGGCAAATGGAATCTATTGAAAAGCCTACTTAATGACAAGCTCTCCAGAGGTACTACAAAGATCGCCATAAACAGACTCGTCATTAAACAGATAACTATAGGGTGGACTGCAAGACAGGTCGCAAATGACCTCGCACACATGTACCTGGCACTTAAAGATGAATATGAGAATGAGGAAGAAATAGCGAACATTACTCCGGAACATCGCAACCGGATTTGGACAGTGACTTCACGGCAGCTGAGATAAGGCATGCACTCTTTCATTTAAATGGGAGATCTGCCCCGGGTCCAGATGGCATCACAAATAAACTTGTGCGAAACCTGGACGATGATGCCATAGACATGATCACGGTCAATATTGATAGTCACTGGAGATCCGGCACCGTCCCACCGGAATGGATGGAGGCCAAGGTGATGTTTATACCGAAACCCGGCAAAACCACTAACAAAGAAGAACCTCAGGCCCATATCACTTACATCCTGTATTGGTAAGGTAGCCGGACATGCTATTAATAACAGGATAATATAACACACAGAAAACCAGGAGCTTTTCAGGCACAATCTCATAGGCTTTCGGAAGGCATTATCCACACAGGACGCCATGCTCATGATCAATCGTGCTAATATTGGCGACCCTAGCAGGGACGTAAACGGCGTCCTCGGCCTGGCTCTTATCAAAGCATTCGATACGGTGGAACATAAACATATCCTACACTAAATCTCAACCTTGAACCTGGGAAGAAATTTTACAATTATGTAAGGCTCTTTCGAGCTAATCGGACAGCTCGGGTAAAACTCGGGATAGTCACAGGGGGCCCATACAATTTAGGCAACAACGGCACACGACAAGGTTCAGTATTGTCCCCACTCCTCTTTAACATTGTCATGCAAATGCTCTCTGAGGATTTGTCCAAAATCCCGAGCTTGGGGCACGTCATATACTCCGACGATATCACAGTGTGGATCCCAGGAGGTCACTCGCAGCACTAAAGCAGACACTACAGGCAGCCGTAGACACCACAGAATCCTTCTTCAAGGGCACCGGACTCCAGCTATCACTTGTAAATCTCAGCTACTGTTTTTAGACAGGTGAGACAAGGTTTTAGAATCCTTGCGCATTTAGAAACTCTGCCAATTAAAATGACAGACAACACAGGAAGGGTCATACCCAGAGTAGACACAATTAAAACTCTGGGTCTTCTCATTGACGCAACGAGCAGTAATGCTACGGCGCTAAACCGTCTCGCAGGTCAGGCCAACAGTACTTTAAGGCTCCTGGGCAGAGTCTCTAATCGAAACGCAGGCGTCAAGGAGGATAATCTCATCAGAGCATGTCAGGCATTCTTCATCAGTCATGTGACGTACATTGCATCATACCTGAACTGGGCGAAAGGAGAGAAGGCTAAGCTAAACGCACTTATACGCACCGGACTCGAAAGGGCTCTGGAACTCCCGCACGGAACGAGTACCGAAGTCCTCAACAAGTTAGGACTTCATAACACTATACATGAGCTCATTGAGGCCCATCCGATGTCACAAATTGCAAGGCTCTCCCACCCTAAGCTAGGGTGGAAAATTCTAGATGAAGTCGGAATACTGCGTCGAGGAGGAGACGTCTCTAAGTTCAAGATACCCAAGGAGGTGGAGACACAATTAGTTGTAGACCCCTACCTAGAAATATTCATCCTGTCCACAACAACGGCAGAAGGGACACCAGAGCCAAATGCATTCTGGGTAAACTGCACCAACAACAAAGCTCAGCTCTTTTTGTCGATGCAACTAGTTAGGGATCGGGAAACCGCTACGCTATTGCCGTGGTCGATGACAGCGGTAAATTAATAAGCGCGGCCTCACTAAGAACGAGCTCAATTCTTGCCGCCGAAGAAGAAAGCATAGCACTTGCAATTACAATGAGGGTAGGCTCCACGATTTTCTCCGATTCCAGTACAGCTATTAGGAACTACTCAGCCGGCTTCCTCTCAATGGAAGCATACAAGTTACTTATATACAGTCTTAATACTCATAATTACGAGCAACTGGATAGCTCACACCTAGTCTGGTTTCCGGCTCATCAAGGCTACTCGGTCAGCCCCAATGACTGCAATCCTAACGAGCAAGCTCACTCTGCTGTGCGAGATCTCACATGCCACGCATCAGATCAGGAACTGCTCCAGGATGACGGCGGCTGCTACAAAGACCTACCTACTAATTTTCACGATATCACCTCACACTATAGGGACGGCAGGAGGTTTTTCCTCCCCCTTCAGAAGATCAACCGTGCTCAGGCAATCACATTAACAATGATTCAAACTAAATCTTATCCCACACCTTTTCTGCTTAACAATACTGACCAGGATTTTCCCGCGGAATGTAAAAGTTGTGGACACGCTCCCTGTCTATTTGCTCATATGTTCTGGCTGTGCCCATACCAAAGGGCTTCGGATCTCAACAGTGAGGAGGACTGGAGTCGGTGCATATCCAGCGAAGTCCTCCAAGATAAACTCCTGGCCGTCCGTAGAGCTCCCGACATCGGGAAAGCTTTTGGCCTACCGGTGCCTACGTGGGCGGAGCGACCGACTTAGGCTGGGGGCTTGTGCTCTGGCGCCCTAGTTTCTCTGGACCAAAATAAAGTTCTTGCTATGCCATGCCAGGGCGCTTTTAAATGTTTTTTGTGAAAAAGACTCTTCGAAAGACTTCATTAAAGGCACATTTATTGATATTAAGTACATAGACATATATACTGATGATGTTACATAACATCTAGCATCACTTTCCAATCTTCTAATTGTAATAAAAAATCTCGTCGAGGGAAAAATTATATTGACACGTGTACTTATCTTTATCGGGCGACCACGTTTCGCCGCTTAACAACTGTAATCGCACAGCGACGGACGCGCCTGCATGTATCCGACGTTTCTGGAAAGTTATCGATGCTGACCCGGCTGTCTGTTGTCGCCGAACCTTATGTTATCTCATTCCATCGCCTGACGCGAATGGCGTAGAACATTGTGGAATACGCGTGGGTCCCAGCGATTAGTCTGGAACATTCGACGACTGCTGTATGAAAGCCGACGCGCTTGACCCGCTGATCAGATTTTCGACGATCGCCGACAGTGTTCGCCGCTATCGTTGTGCTATAAGTGTAGCCTGTTTTTGTGGGCACAGGTTCGCCCAATAAAAGTTAGTTTTGTTCTTCACAGTACTGCTACTGTGTTCTTGAACGTCACCACCACGTGACAATATAATCAAAATATAATATTTTTAGTGGTCGTAAGCTTAGAATGCACGTTTCGTGCTTGTGAGGTTGAAATATGTGCGGTAAACTAATTAAAAAAGTATATACGCCTAAATGAGTTATTTATTCAAATAGGCGCTTCCATGTTCTTATGGGAAGTAATGTTTACCTTTTCGGGAAGTTTAGTTAAGGGATTCGAAATTGTGCTGTCTGCCAAAGGCGATTCTTAAAGACATTTGTGGCAGCTCAAGCGAATGCTGCACTTTTGGAATCACTAATCTGGGATTCAGTCTCCGCGATTCTTGATCCGTTGTCCCGGAATTTATTATGGCGGCCAGCCGAATGCTCTGTTGAAATTCTTTACTATCTTTTTGTATGCTTTTCAACTAATGTAAATTGATTATTTTTGCTAGGATTGCTTTAACTTCTGCTCCTTATTTCGCCTCTCAACAGCACTTACCCTGTACGCCACCTTCTCACTTACGCAAGTATGTGTCGACTTTTCGTCCTCATCATTTGGTAGTGCTTTTGTGTGTTCTTCAGTAGGTCTTATTCGTTCCCAATGAATCAGAACAAATTAGCCTACCAACAAGCCTTGACTTATTCCATGCCGCCCTGTAAATGTGTTCGTTATTTTAAATAGGCCCAATTAGTCAATTTTTTTTACCAGTCATTCATAGTGGATACGAAGGCCGACTTCTAAGGGCAATATAGCAAAGGTGCGTCCACCCTTATGCATTCTTTTGGCTAGTACCCCACAGTATGTATGAGCCGCGAATGGGATGGCTAAAGAAATGTTCCTCGAAATGCGTTCAATCTACACGCGGAGGTTAAATATCCGCGCCGTGCTTCACGCACACCTACGTATGCTGTGTTGACGTAGTTGTGCGGCTACGAAACGTATATAGGACGCGCGAAAATCGTAAGAATCTACTGTTCCACATACTGAGGCAAGTGGCGGCGGCCACTTGCGAAGACACATTTGGTTCTGAAGTCAGATCTAGCATGCGAACATTCTTAAATTTCACAATTCTATAAGTAAGAGCATCTAAAAAGCTACATCTTTACATTTCGGAGGTACGAGACATCGTATGCTATGAGTTAACATAGAGGTCATTTTACACGAGTGCCCAACTCTGTCCGAAGCTGCCCGTCTAGCCGAAGAGTGCCGCCAGCTCCTGCGCACATATACATCGCAAGAACAGCCCCAGAAGGCCAGCCGCTACGACTCGTTTACAAATCTCACCTGCGTCCTGGGGTCTGTTGCATGGCTGGCCGTTCCTTGTCAAATTCGAGGGCCTTCGTCAAAACTCGTCGCAAAGTTCGATGTGCACTACTGAGTGTTACAGTGAACGTCGGCGTTGAATGTTCTCATTTAGACACATTTTCCATCCGAGGACATGAGCTGGCATGGATGTGAGCTCACCCACGTGGCGTGTCTGAAGCCGTATCATAACCCCTTACCTCTTAGGTCGCCAGAATGGCTCTTATACAATGGTGCACGATTGAGAAGAAGACATGCCTCCCTTCAGCAGAATCGCCAACGCTCAGCTCGTAATACTCGCGCCCCTGGTCGCTGGTGCCTTTCGCGGAAGTGCCTGACACTACCTCGCTGTTCTTAAAATTACTAGGTTATGAGGTTTTACGTGCCAAAACCATTTGCTGTTTATGAGGCATGCATTAGTGTAGAAGTCCGGAAATTTCTACCACGTGGGGTTCTTTAACGTGCACCTTAATCTAAGTACATGGGACTTTTCGCATTTCGCCCCCATCTAAATGGTGCCGCCGTGGCTGAGGTTCGACCTCGCGACCACGTGCTCAGCAGCCCAACACCATAGCCACAGAGCAACCACGGCGGGTCTCGCCGTTCTTATAGCTTCCTTGAAGGAAGGCACTGCCAGTAAACTTCTTACAAGTATCAACTCTGATTCTTGTCTTCCATGTGCAGATACCATCTGACAGCTGTTTCGTATGCGGAGACGTTGATGTCGCTGTGCAGAATTTAAACACGGGAAAAGAAAGTTTCCTCAGGCTAATCAGTTCGTGTACCTACTCAGCCTTGCGAACGATTAGGCGAACCGTTATAATTTTTATTTTTCTGTCAACTACATCTCACAGCAAATTTTTGATTCAGCAAGCACTGGTTGTGCTGAACCAAAACAAAGCGGTATTTTTTTCTTTTCGGTTTGACACTGCTTTGAAGCAGCAGCTTCTGACGATTCTCACTCAAAAATGTTGCTCGGTGCGGTATCTCATTCTTCATTTCCTGCCTAATGAGTCACGGGTGCGCCCATTCTCTCTAGATTCCTTTTTGCTGCGAACAAGGCTTGGAACGCAAATAATCTGAACTTTGCAAAAGCCTGTAGAAAACACGTATGATTGCTAGTCACTGGCTCTTTCTGCTTGTGCAGCGTCGCGAAGCGTTAAGCTTCCAACATTCTTGTGCTGTCGATGTAGCCCGTTACTCATGTTTTGGCGCATTGATTCAAGAGCAGAGAAATTCACTTGTTTTGATACGTGAGAAATAGAGCGAGCGCAAGTTATAGTGCGAGTCGCGTGGATGTGTGTAGATTAAATGCGAGAAACTTACTTTGCCAGGAACCGGCAATACTCTCATCGCGAGTATGTATACAGGGGCACTCATTGTTTCTGAGTTGACGGGTTGAAATCATTTCTTCGTAGTCTAGCTCTAAAGTGCATGTGTATCAATAAATTTTGTCATCCTTTAGGAAAACGGTGCATAGCCAACGGCCGGCAACAGAGGCACTCTCTGTGTAAGAGCGCTTCATGAACTGGGCGACGCAGAATAATGCCATTGCTTAATACGCCAGTAATTTTTTGCAACCAAGTACTGCATGCTTTTATCCTCTTCTATTGCACATTTTGCAGCATGAATTAAGTACAGTGTGTTAGTGATGACCCAGTTGGGTTTCCGAAAATTCGTCGCACAGTCCCAGGGCCGAAGCAGCGATGGTTTTCCTTTCAATCGTTTCCGCTTGAAGGAATGCTCCCGCAGTGCACCGAAAGCGCCGTCTCTTTCTGTTAGAGCAAACTACTCTGCAAAGACGGGCTGTACAACATGAACCTTGGAATGTTGCTATCGGGAGCAGTGGTGCGCTATTGTGGAGCAAAGTATTAAGCTCTTCGTCTTGTGGCAAAGGTGAGTGTGGTTTTAACAATTTGGTTGGCTTACCCCCTGATAAACAATCACGATTTTATCGTTTAAAATAGGAGCTTCCCACAAAGTCGAAAATATAGTGCTGTCAGACATTTGGCCGCTCTTACGAGACACAAACGTCACCATGATATAGTAGGTGTTTGCCTGCCCCACTGCATGTTTCTCCAGTGTTTCTTGAATAAAGTTCAACATTATTTTGCATATTTGTGAATCTTTGCAAGCAATGAGCCTACGTGCATAGCACCGGGCACTTCAAAGCCTTGTGCACCATATTTTTCATATGTAACAGTAAATCAAACTGTTTGTAGTAATGAACATCGTCACTCGCAAAGAGCGTTGCAACCGACGGTGACGTCGTTTCGAGAGCCAAAAATGATATGTCACGCAACAGCGGTTGCGCAACTGTGACCAGATTGTGTCGCGCTATAGTTTGTTGCTCGAAAATTATTGAGGACTCTTGCTAGAAATGACCTCGCCGGATCACTACCCCAGTGCACAAGGCATTGAACCACGCCGCGCTTCCTATTGCTTACCTCTTTTTTGTATAGTTTATTGCTTTGATAAAATATAGATTGACGTGAGAAACGAGAAAACGTGTAGCTCCTACTACCAAGGTTTCTTGTCATCAGCCCTTTGACTTTGCCGATGTCAAAGACGTCTTCACTGACTATGCGGAAACATGCAAAAACCATCTGAAGGTCGAGGGCCATGTTATATAGAGAATACAATGTGCGTCTTTCGTAACACCGCAGCCTACACAAACAGTTTTATAACAGAATGCGCGCCCCACCCCTAACAACATCTATTTCCTTCAAAACTGTGGCGGGAATTAATGTGCGCAGAGAGTTGTAGCCCTCACGCGAGTAACTTCGCGTAGCACGTGACCGCGAGATCACGTTCACCCGAGAGCGTGTGCGCACGTGGCAGTGCCCACTAGGTCATCGACGCAGCAATGAAAGTGGAAAATAATTGTCGACCATACCCCTGTCTTTCACACACTAGATATCTCAGCATACGTCTCCTCTCACCGTTCTTCGCTCGAGAAACATCAACTTCCCCCATCTCATAGGGTGTCTTCGCATGAAAAGCTCTTTTCAAGTGGGTTTGCTTCCATTTAGCAGAGGTACCCGTGTAGCACACAATCATCAACATTGCACAACAATAAATGTGATAGGTGTATTAGTAATAAACATTGCTAGTGAATAAAAGTTGCGTAGCTGACGAATAAAACAATATAAGGTAATTGTTAAGATCGCATTTACATTTAGTGCATTTAAATAACAGCTGCATGGAATTATCGCTTCACACGAACGGTAAAAATGTCTCCTGAATCGGTATAATTTTCTCGCTTCGAAGCAATTTGATTATTTATCGCCAAATAGGAGGCGATGTCTGCTGTATTATGATTCACAAGTTTATTTAACGTTCATAAGAACTGGGACATCTTTCGCAAAATTAGGATTAAAAGACAGTCGATCACACAGACATTAACCAATGGTGGTGGCAATTGAAAAGGGACGTCGCGTCCGCCACCAAGACGGCTTGGACGGCCCTCAAGGTGGACGGGATGTACAGTCACCTTGCCCACCTCCTTAAGTCAAAGGCTGTTTCTTGGGCAGGTGGAAGTGGCAAAGGCTCAAGCCTAGACTCCGTAAGAGGATAGCTGAACTCAATCGCACCTTTGAGGAACACTGTCGCGCGCTCGCTAAGCAACAGTGGTACGATATTTGTAATTCGCTCATGGGCAAATGCGCATGGGAGGCAAGTGGAACCTCCTGAAGGAGCCCTTACACGAATCAGCCTCCAAGTCCAAAAAGAGACTAGCTATAGACAGGGTTCTGGACGAAGCTAAACGGGAGTGCTCCACGGTGGAGGATATTATTCCGTCGTTGGCTGAGAGATATCTACCGATCGGCCCCTCGGGCGAGGAGGATTATCCCCGCTACGGGGGCCTCCATAGGGAGGATCTGGGCGCTCCTTTATCGAAAAACGAGGTCAGGGCAGTGCTTTTTAACCTTAACGGCCCATCGGCCCTGTGGCCGGACGGCATTTCAAAGAGGTTACTTCGCAATGTAGATGAAGATGCTATCGCCACGTTAATGGACAGATTAATCACGTGCGGGACTCAGGCGACATCCAGGACGTTTGGAGGCTCTCGTCGGTAGTTCTCATTACAAACCCAGGTCCAACCCCCAGGTTGAACAACCTACGACCAACGTCGCTCCCGTCGTGCGTGGGAAAGGTCGCGGAAGATGTCATTCACAACCGGATGTCTAGGTACATCGAGGAACGCGGACTCTTCACCTACAAAATGATGAGCTTTCGCGCATCCCTGTCAATTCAGGACGTTATGAAACTCATTAAACACGACATCATAGATAAGGACACCGGAGACGTCAGGCGTATCCTGACGCTGGACCTCGAAAAGCCCTTCAATAACATTCAACAACAACTTCCACAACATAAGATCTAAAGCCGATGCTGTGGAGCATGTAATACGAGTGGGCGTAGTAATTAGGTTAGTAAATCTACTCGAATTTAACAGGGTGTTTAAATCGCGGGTGACATTGCAGTCTTCCATCGTATTAATATTGAAATCTCCCGCAGTAACCAGGTGTGAGCTGTTATTGCAATAATATTCCAAAAACGTTTCAAGGAACCGCAAGAAACTGGCAATACTTCCACCTGGGGATCTATACCGTACAGAAAGCAGCTCAAGCTTAGATAGAATTGTTAGTATTACATAATCATCAGTTGATACAGTAAATTGACGAATAATATGGTAATTCTTTTTATTGTAACAAGTAGGTAGGGCCACAGCCCAGCCTCGTTTGTTTCGATGATTTAGGGAAAATAAATTGTAGCCGTCCAGATTGAATGTCTGATCATCATCCCCAAGTTTCAGTCAACATGATTGCGCTAAAGCTTAACTAAAGAAGAATTGTGACCTCATCTTCCTTTTGGTTCAGTGATCTTTTATTATTATGTAGCACTGAGTGGCTTGTTTTGTGACGTGTGCTAACACACTGGGGAAAGGCAAGCTCCTGATAATCTATATCAAAAAGAAGAAGGAAAGCCTCTATAAATAAAGGCAAGCACAGTACTCTAACTCAACAACCGCCCTGCCCAGCAAAAATGTTATTGATGTCGCGCTTGCTTTGTATGTGTACAACACTTGTTGCGTTGGACTGTCTAGCATATATCTTTCTGTTAAAAGACGAGCAACGCCTTTTGCTCAAACAATGTGGGTATTTCTTTACTGACAGGTTTTTCATATATCTGTTCCCTTTGCACACTAATATTTTCGTTTTGTACTTACTTTAGTTCTCCCGATTGGTATATATGCAAACTAAAGCGTGTACTTATGCAGTGCATCTCTGTGTGGTTTTTTTTTTTTTGGCTATTTAGGATGGCGGCAAGGACCTTGTCAAGCTCCTTTAGCAGCTTTTTGTTCTGGTCCTCGCGTTCGTTATGTGCAGATGCCGTATAGAATGCCAAATAAATTGATTGATTGATTGATTGATTGATTGATTGATTGATTGATTGATTGATTATATACGTTTCTCGCTCGCTTAAACTCGCTTAAAACTCGCTTAAAGCCGACAGCGTTATTGTAATACTGGAGCCAAATTAATCGAAGCGGCGGCCGTTACTTGCACGAGTAATCGAAATTCATAATTGACTTAATTAACTAATAATCACTAATCAACGTTTTGATTATTCACTTTCCTGCACATATTCAAATTTAGGAATTGTAGCCGAGGAATTTTCACGGCGTATCCTTGTGCATAGACTGCTACGGATCGACTGCTAATTAATAAGACACAAAATGAAATTAGACTAACTAATGTACGTTGCAAGCGCATTGTGGTTTCTGTGGCAAATCTGCCGGTAATTACCTGTCTCTAAACCAAGAAACACTAAAAAAACTGCGCGCAAAGCAGGAGACACACGTTACACAATTCTGCGTCCGATCCGACGTGCGGCGCTGCATACTCCGTCATGCAGCATACGACCACTTGGGGCACACGGTGGGGCACACGGCGTTGCACATGTTTACTTCCAAGGTCGTGTCAAAAATTTATGGGCTACAGTTCATTAGGCACTTTGCCCAGGCTCGTTTCCATCATCTGGCAACACTACCGTCAGAAAGGCCGCAAGGATCATTTTGTGCTGCGATTTTGGATTATTACACCCTCCTTCCATTAGGCGTTACCCCCGCAACTAAGCCATCGATTCCTCCGTGGTGTTTGGCTCGACCTGCAGAGTATACCTCCCCGTACTAGGAATCAGGAAAAAAAATTAGATCTCTTCACTTGCTCTTAGGCAAATTTGCACAAGAGGTGCGCCGACCACGTACATATTGTACTGATGGATCAGCAACTTTCATAAGCTACGAAAGAAATTCAATCATTGTTTAAAAAATACTCTTCGCGAACGAGCATGAACAAGAAAGGCCGCTCTCGGAAAAACACTAAAGAGCTACTCAAAAGTTTATTTCCATAAGAATAAAGAAAATGCACGTAACGTGTCTCCGCCGCCCGCAAAGAAATCTCCAAAAGCGCAACTGGTTTAGCCATTTAACCTTTCTCTTTCTTGTATTCCGGAAAAGAGGAACAACGCAGTATTTTACCGATTTTTATCTTTATCGCGAGCTTTTCTTATGCGAGGATGGAGCGACATCATGAAGGTGCTTTAAACACTGACGGTTCACACTAGTATTGAGCGGATATTTTTCACTACCCCAAGCCCAAACATGGATAACGGAACTAACGTCAAAACAATGTGGCAGTGGAATTGCGAAGGGTTCGTCAGCAAACGGGCGACTCTGCAACAATACCTAAAAAGCGTAAAGGACAAACCCCAAGTACTCGCCTTTCGAGAGACGATCACATCATCACCCATCAAGCTCCCTGGTTTCCTGACGGTGGCTTCCACTTAAGGAGGGAGGGGGGTCACTACCCTGGTCAGTAAAGAGTACACGTGCTTTCAGCGAGACCTTGGTCCCGCGGTCAACGGGGTGGAGTACGTGATGGCCGAACTCCTTGTCGACCGCCCTAAGCAGCGTTTAAGAAGAAACAGTATCTTCATACTCAATGTTTACTGCAGACCCAGCGTTCACAGAGCCAGGCCTGGTGGTATTCTCAAGAAGGCCGTGCATTTGGCCGGCTGTCAGCCTCTAGTCGTCATAGGGGATTGTAATGGCCAGCATCAGGCGTGGGGCTATTGTACCAATACGAAGAAGGGTAGAGACATGTGGGACGCGGCAACAGAGGAAGATCTTACGCTGATAACCGATACTTTCCAACCAGGAGAAGGAACTCGGTGTGCTGCGATACGACTCCAGATCTTACCTTTGTCAAGAAGCTGGAAAACGTCAAGTAGACAAACACAGCCATGGACCTAGGTAGCGATCATTGCATCATCGAAGCGGTGATCAAGGCTGCCCGTAACAAAGCGAGGACCTTTAAGTTGATTGACTGGGACTTGTTCCAAGCCATCCACTCCGAGGGCGTCCTTGACAAGAATATGGACATAGACTCCTGGTGCGACGAGATAAAAAAGGATGTGGCTAGAGCCACCAAGGAGGTGACAACCGATCTGGAGGTGGACAGAATGGATAGTAGGCTCGCGCATCTATTTGAAGCCAAACAGGCACTGCTCACGAGATGGAAGACTCAGCGCCACAACACAAGACTACGCAAGAAAATTTCCGATATAAACAAGGCCGCAGATGCTCATTGCTAGGTGCTATGCAAGTAACAATGGGTCGAGCTATGCGACTCGGTGGAGGGCCAGCTCAAGAACGGTAAAAGCTGGGGTCTCCTCAGGCACCTACTGCACGATGGCAAAACCAAGTCCAATCAGAAGAGGCCTTTGGCGAAAGCTGTCCATTTGGCCACCGACTCGACTCCAGATGAGGCGGTCACGGAGCAGCTCATAGACAAGTGCCTGACGGCCATGGGCGATCCGGTGCCCCTCCCCCGTTTCCCGAGCACGAAGGGTGTGACGCACCGTCTATGGACGAGGATTTTACCGTGGCTGATGTCAAGCGGGTTCTCGCATCCTTCAAGGACAGATCTGCCCCTGAGCGCGAAGGGATCACCAACAAAATGTTCAAGTATCTCGACGATGACTCAATCGAGTTTCTTACAAGATAAATGAAATCTGGTGCAGCGGCCTCATTCCCAATAGCTGGAAAGCAGCCTACACGGTACTCATACCCAAGCCAGGTAAGGCGCCGAGCATCGACAATCTAAGGCTCATCTCCCTGACGTGGTGTGTTGGGAAGATGGCCGAGCACGCCATGTTTAACCGCCTCACTGACCCTCTCGAGTATAACTAATGCTATACACACAACATGATTGGCTTTCGGTCAGGGCTTTCGACTCAGGGCACCACGAGACTGATCAAGCACCAGATCATTTACTCCGACACTAAGGCAATTCTCGGCTTGGATCTGGAAACGGCTTCTGACAACATATCGCACGCCTTTATTCTCAAGAGCCTGATAGTGTGTAACGTCGGCAAACGGGCGTACAATTTCGTGGGCTCCTTTCTTTCCTCGAGGTCCACTAGGCTCAATATTGACGAGTTTTTGACGCACAAAATTCATTTTCGGTCAAAGGGAACACCTCAGGGGACGGTGATCTCCCCGACACTGTTCAACATCTCGGTGATCAACCTGTCGAGGGCCTTGAACAAAATCCCGAACATTAACCACACGATCTACGCGGATAACATCACCATCCGGTGCTCCAGCGGATGTGAACGTCAGGTCGAGTGTGCTTTGCAAGAGGCCATCGATGTGACCGAGCGGTATCTTATTCCCCCTTCTTAGGCGCTCGCCCGCTAAATCCGAGCTCTTGCTTTACAAGAAGAGGCCCAGAGGCGGTTCTCGCCGGTCCTGGAAGCCAGCAACAGATAGCCACATTACGTTATTCACCGGTAAGGGCTCCCCAGTACCGCAGGTAGACACTATCAGGGTTCTAGGAATGTTTATCGAGTCGAACGGGGCGAATGGAGCCACCCTCAAACGCATTTATTCCAAGACCGAAAGCGCCTTAGGCCTGATACGGAGAATCGCCCACGGGTACCGTGGAATCAGGGAGGGCAATCTGATCCGGGTTATCCGCGCCTTCGGACTATGACACCTCCCTTATTCCGGGGCTATGCACAACTGGCTCGTATCGGAGCGCAACAAGATCAATGTCCGAATCAGACGAGTCTTCAAGCTTGCCCTCGGCCTTGCCATCCGAACGCACACAAAAGACCTCCTCAATTTGCGAATTCACAACAAGTTCGAAGAAATCGCTGAAGCTCAAGAATTTTCCCAGTTTGTCAGACTCTCCGGTACCCCAGCGGGCCGAGCCATATTTGGCGAGCTAGGACGTAACCCCATGGTAGTCAGTCTCGACGCTGTGAAGCTGTCCAACGACGTAAGATCCAAGATTTACATACACCGGATGCCACGCAGTATCCATCCCACCTACACCGAAGGATGAAGACGAGCCAGGGGTAAAGCTCTGCTCGCCAGTGCCCGCTTGAACAAGGACCGAACATGCTTCGCAGACATTGCTTCTTACTTTCAAGAGGCCTCCTACTCAATGGTCATCGACTGTGATTCTAAAATACTTAGCTGCGCTACCATCCGCACTTCTAATTCCAGCGTTGCAGAGCAGGTTGCTATTGCTCTTGCATGACGGGTAGTGTACATGACACGATTTATTCAGATTTCAAGGCCTCTGTTAGGGCTTTTCAGAAGGGAATGGTGGCTCCCCAGGCCCTACGTATCATCCAAAGTGCTAAAGACATGAAACATCACTCTTTGGCCTGGTTACCTGTGCACCATGGAACCATTGTGGGTGCCTCGATCAACCCCAACGAGGAGGCGCACTAGGCTGCACGAGGTTTGACTGACCGTGAGCTGGGTAACGCGTCCTCACCCGGGCGACCCGAGCCTCTCTGCTTGTACAACGAAATTTGCAAACATAATTATCTGTCAACAAGGCTCCTGCCTTTGCCGCACTCCTTTCTGTGTAGGGCCCAGGTAGTCACTCTCAGACTTATGCAATCAAGCGCTTATCCGAACCCCGCGGCGCTGCACCTAACGTACCGCGAACGGTTCCCA
Organism: Dermacentor andersoni; assembly: GCF_023375885.2. Lineage (NCBI taxonomy): Eukaryota > Metazoa > Arthropoda > Arachnida > Ixodida > Ixodidae > Dermacentor > Dermacentor andersoni. The sequence goes on from NC_092816.1 coordinate 83,062,577, forward strand.
AGCCAGGACTTCCCTCTGTGTGGTGATTATGCGGACGTTGAACATGTCCTCTGGGGCTGCGCCTCTGGTGGTTCCCCTTTCACCCAAGAGGAAATGAAGCTAATTAGGGCCCAGGATCAGACCTCTCAAATCCTTGCAATCCAGAGGGCTCGCGAGAGGGCCGTCAGGTTTCATCTGATGTTTCCCGAGTGGGCCTAGCCATGTTACGTTGAGTTTTCTTACGTCTATAGTGGACCAAATAAAGTTGTTTCACTCACTCACTCACTCTCTACCCCTTAAGCACATGCTCATGCAGGTCACCATCTGAAGTAATAGAGCGGTGTCATGTTCGCCGAGACAGGACAGGTTACAGGGCCTTGCCAGCCGATCTACTGTCCAGGAAAAAGCTTGTTGAGCTACGCTCTAGATTGACTAGTACTATGCAGAGGCGCACCATCGTGTTGAAATTAGATGTTCCGAAAGTGCGCAAGTGCAACGCTACAACAGACGTCGTTCACGCGGCCCCCCAGGATGTCGTTGGCGTAGCGTTGCATCGTTAGTGTGTTGTGAAAAAGATGGGGGAATATGGCACAGGCACTAGGAATAGCAGGGGAGAGTTATTAGTGGAGTTTGCGCAACAGAATATTATGCGGATAATGAATGCCTTCTTCCGCAAACGAGATAGCCGAAAGTGGACGTGGAGGAGGCCGAACGGCGAGACGAGAAATGAAATAGACTTCATACTCTGCGCTAACCCTGGCATCATACAAGATGTGGACGTGCTCAGCAAGGTGCGCTGCAGTGACAATATGATGGTAAGAACTCGAATTGATGATGATTGATGTTTAATGGCGCAAGGGCATCTAAGGCCAAAGAGCGCCAGTACATAGTAAGAACTCGAATTAGCCTAGACCTGTGGAGGGAACGGAAGCAACTGGTACACAAGAAATCGATCAATGAGTTAGCGGTAAGAGGGAAAATAGAGAAATTCCAGATCAAGCTACAGAACAGGTATTCGGCTTTGACTCAGGAAGAGGACCTTAGTGTTGAAGGAATGAACGACAATCTTGTGGGCATCATTAAGGAGTGTGCAATAGAAGTCGGTGGTAACTCCGTTAGACAGGATACCAGTAAGCTATCGCAGGAGACGAAAGATCTGATCAAGAAACGCCAATGTATGAAAGCCCCTAACCCTACAGCTACAATAGAACTGGCAGAGCTTTTGAAGTTAATCAACAAGCCTAAGACAGCTGACATACGGAAGTATAATATGGATAGAATTGAACAAGCTCTAAGGAACGGAGGAAGCCTAAAAGCAGTGAAGAAGAAACTAGGAATTGGCAAGAATCAGATGTATGCGTTAAGAGACAAAGCTGGCAATATCATTACTAATATGGATGAGATAGGTCAAGTGGCTGAGGAGTTCTATAGAGATTTATACAGTACCAGTGGCACCCACAACGATAATGGAAGAGAGAACAGTCTAGAGGAATTCGAAATCCCACAGGTAACACCGGAAGAAGTAAAGAAAGCCTTAGGAGCAATGCAGTGGGGGAAGGCATCTGGGGAGGATCAGGTAACAGCAGATTTGTTGAAGGATGGTGGGCAGATTGTTCTAGAGAAACTGGCCACCCGGTATACGCAATGCCTCATGACTTCGAGCGTACCGGAATCTTGGAAAAACGCTAACATAATCCTAATCCATAAGAAAGGACACGCCAGACTTGAAAAATTATAGACCGGTCAGTTTACTGTCCGTTGCCTACAAAGTATTTACTAAAGTAATTGCAGATAGAATCAGGAACGCCTTAGACTTCCGTCAACCAAAGAACCAGGCAGGATTCCGTAAAGGCTACTCAACAATACACCATATTCACACTATCAATCAGGTGATAGAAAAATGTGCGGAATATAACCAACCTTTATATATAGCTTTCATTGATCACGACAAAGCGTTTGATTCAATCGAAACCTCAGCAGTCATGAAGGCATTGCGGAATCAGGGTGTAGACGAACAGTATGTAAAAATACTGAAAGATATCTATAGCGGCTCCACAGCCGCCGTAGCCCTCCATAGAGAAAGCAACAAAATCCCTATAAAGGAAGGTGTCAGGCAGGGAGATACGATATCTCCGATGCTATTCACAGCGTGTTTACAGGAGGTATTCAGAGACCTGGATTGGGAAGAATTGGGGATAAGAGTTAATGGAGAATACCTTAGTACCTTGCGATTGGCTGATGACATTGCCTTGCTTGGTAACTCAGGGGACCAACTGCAATGCATGCTCACTGACCTGGAGAGGCAAAGCCGAAGGTCAGATTAAAAATTTATCTGCAGAAAACTAAAGTAATGTTTAACAGTCTCGGAAGGGAACAGCAGTGTACAATACGTAGTGAGGCACTGGAAGTGGTAAGGGAATACATCTACTTAGGACAGGTAGTGACTGCGGATCCGGATCACGAGACTGAAAAAATCAGAAGAATAAGAATGGGCTGGGGTGCGTTTGGCAGGCATTCTCAGATCATGAACAGCAGGTTGCCATTATCCCTCAAGAGAAAGGTTTATAGCAGTTGTGTCTTACCAGTACTCACGTACGGGGCAGAAACCTGGAGGCTTACGAAAAGGGTTCTACTTAAGCTAACGACGACGCAACGAGCTATGGCAAGAAGAATGATAGGTGTAACGTTAAGCGATAAGAAAAGAGCAGATTGGGTGAGGGAACAAACGCGAGTTAATGATATCTTAGTTGAAATCAAGAAAAAGAAATGGGCATGGGCAGGAGACGTAATGAGGAGGGAAGATAACCGATGGTCATTAAGAGTTACGGAATGGATTCCAAGGGAAGGAAAGCGTAGCAGAGGGCGGCAGAAAGTTAGGTGGGCGGATGAGATTAAGAAGTTTGCAGGGACAACATGGCTGCAATTAGTACATGACCGAGGTAGTTGGAGAAGTGTGTGAGAGGCCTTTGCCCTGGAGTGGGCATAACCAGGCTGATGGTGATGATGATAATGATGATGATGATGATGATGAAAAAGATGGATCGGATGATGTTGTTACTAAAATACAGCACCACATATTAAACGACTCCTATTCGTGCCGTTTACAGCATGTTTACAGGAGGTATTCAGAGGCCTGGAGTGGGAAGAATTGGGGATAAAAGTTGATGGAGAATACCTTAGCAACTTGCGATTCGCTGATGATATTGCCTTGCTTAGTAACTCAGGAGACCAATTGCAATGCATGCTCACTGACCTGGAGAGGCAAAGCAGAAGGGTGGGTCTGAAAATTAATCTGCAGAAAACTAAAGTACTGTTTAACAGTCTCGGAAGAGAACAGCAGTTTACGATAGGTAGCGAAACACTGGAAGTGGTAAGGGAATACATCTACTTAGGGCAGGTAGTGACCACGGATCCGGATCATGAGACTGAAATAACCAGAAGAATAAGAATGGGTTGGGGTGCATTTGGCAGGCATTCTCAAATCATGAACAGTAGCTTGCCACTATCCCTCAAAAGGAAAGTGTACAACAGCTGTGTGTTACCAGTACTCACATATGGGGCAGAAACCTGGAGGCTTACGAAAAGGGTTCTGCTGAAATTGAGAACGACGCAACGAGCTATGGAAAGAAGAATGATGGGTGTAACGTTAAGGGATAAGAAAAGAGCAGATTGGGTGAGGCAACAAACGCGGGTAAACGACATCTTAGTTGAAATCAAGAAAAAGAAATGGGCATGGGCCGGACATGTAATGAGGAGGGAAGATAACCGATGGTCACTAAGAGCTACGGACTGGATTCCAAGAGAAGGGAAGCGTAGCAGGGGGCGGCAGAAAGTTACGTGGGCAGATGACATTAAGACGTTTGCAGGGACAACATGGCCACAATTAGTACATGACCGGGGTAGTTGGAGAAGTATGGGAGAGGCCTTTGCCCTGCAGTGGGCGTAACTAGGCTGATGATGATGATGATTCGTGCCGTGCTTGTGTCAGCTAGTAGAGATTCCTTTCACTTCAGAACTGTGCGTTGTGAAAGTAAACTTGTGCGTTTCTGAAGAAATTTATCTCATCCTTCGAAAGCAGGCGAGTGAGAAACTCCGGTTCCTCTTCATATTTCGTGAAAATCCAATTGGCAAAGTGAAGTCGGTGTTCAAAATCTTCGTTTTCAAGTTTTTGACGATGATGCACATGGTACGTGTGTACATGACTTTTTTCTGAATCCTCCACACTGATGACCATGAAGTTCCTGCCTCCGCACTGTTGTCGCGTACGCTACCGTCAGCTTCAGCAGCAAATAATAACGAAACATTCGTTTATACTTCCGTAGCTACCGTTGCAGTCCTGTGTTACTTTCGTGTGAAGCTACCCATCTCGCAAAGTACTTCGTACGTTCTAAGTAATGTCGACGGACTAGGGCATCGTCCACATTGCAACATACGGAAAAGCTTGGCTGCCTTCCTCTTGTCACCGTGCGCCACCCTCAGAGCCAGGATCATATTAGCCTTCTGATCATTCGTGCAGAGCATGTCTGTCTTCTTGAAGAGCAGGCCAATGGAGTGGTAACGATGATATCTCCCGTTAATATCTACGCACTGACACGTCCAGAAAAAATAGTTTACGTAATCCACAACAGCATATGCAGGCCGTGCAGGTACACCAACACGCCTTAGATGGACACAGCCTGGGCAAGGTTTGTTTCTGTTGCAAAAGGGAACAAAAGAAACATATGTTCGAGGCGCGCCTATCTAGAGAACAGGATGAATCCGCGAAATTTGTACTAAGTGCGCCGTCAGGGTTTCCCGGCTTCGAAATCCCCCTTCCCCCCTACGGCTCCGCTACGTTTCTCAATGCGTCAGCGGTGTTTTCTCATAGTGCCGCGACCTTCGCATACCGTGAAACCCTGTATCGAGCTGCCACCACTAGCAAAGCTGTCTATCTGTGGCTATTCGCTTAGGTGCGCTTGACTAGCGGAGCGCGATTGCGCATCTATTGCGTATTTTGAATGTTTCGCGCGCTTTTATCTTTTCTTGGAGAAACCAATGAGGCAAGATTGAGCACGAATATAATTCTTGATTCGCAGGTTATTTGAGGTGCCCTAAAATTTGTCATTCTTATGTTGGCGATTCAAGAAAACATCAAAATAAAATCAAATATCAAAATCAAAATCAAATACTTCTTGATAAAAACGATACTGGCTTTAAGTACACACGACTACGTCAACTATGTAGTCGGTACGATTTCTCTAGAGCTCTTAGGTCTTTAAATTCTTAGTCCAAGTTAACTGGGACACCCGATATATATAAACACGCTAAGAAATACTGCGTGCCGCTATACTGCTTGAATTCTAGTAGCATCGACGACGGCAAACGCCAAGACGGCCTTCACCGGATTCTTTTCGTTTCAGATCGTTCCTGTTACGGCTACCGACCACTTCCAGAAACAATAATACGCTGCTTCTCATAATACAGGAAAGGAGCATGCAGGAAAACGTATAAGGGCTATTACAATAAAATTTTTTGAGGACGCAAGCAATTTTTTCTGGTCAAGGAGCTCTCTCCCAAAGACTTCTCAAGGAAGGCACGTGTATTCCTTTTAGGTACTTCGGCTTATCAACTGATGCCGTAAAGCTGAAGCTTCAGCGGAAGATGTGTGGCTCACAATAAATGGCTGAAACTAAGCTGCACTAAATATTGGACAAGACCGAGCATAACTTTCTGAAGCTCCAATTACATTAAATATCTTAGGGTGGAGGCAAAAGATGTATAATCAAGACACGATAGTGTTTGGTAGATGTCGGGATATTTAGGATGCCAACTTATTGGGTGTAACTTTTGAAATGCGCTGCAAAGAAAATATTTAAAAAGTCAGTTAGCGTACCTACATTAAATATTCCATTAGGCGTTATGATTTTTTCATAGAAGTGATGGCCGCCTCATAGAGAAAGTTAGATGAAGGGTTAGAAATTGCGCCATCTGCCACAGGCAGTCTTGAAAAAAAAAATGTTGCAGCTAAGCTGAATCCTGTAGGCTTGCAACGTCGCGTTAAGAAGGTCCATACGCAGCGCACGTTCATATGTAAGCTAGCTATCCCAGTGCGTGTTTGTTGATCTCTCTTGTGTTAAGAGGCAAAGGCAAAACTTCAGAGGAAAGTACAACAAAGTATTCATGCTTGAACAGTATAGACAAAAGGAGAACTTTTTCACGAATCAGTGGAAGTTGACAGATGTATGAAGATGTATGTATGGCTCTGTATTAAGTAGCACATTAATTAGAACAATATTTTCGTTTCGCAAATGCCACCCAATTACTAACATTGATTAAAAACAATCACTAAGAAGAGTTCAAGATCTGGGAGAATTGACAGCATGGCACAAAACAAATTTACTGGCACACAAACGGATTTAACACAAGTTGCACGTCGTAATTCCGTTATATAAATCTGATTTATTAAAAACAATCACTAAGAAGAGTTCAAGATCTGGGAGAATTGACAGCATGGCACAAAACAAATTTACTGGCACACAAACGGATTTAACACAAGTTGCAGGTCGTAATTCCGTTATATAAATCTGAAAGGGGTAGTTTCGCATGAAGGGCGAAGCGTTGGCAGCGATTGCAACTTTCAGCGTAGCGCTTGAACTTCGATTGGCGCCTTTATTCTGGGATTCCGCCACAGGTATGAGTGCTTTGCAGTTCTAGAATATCTTATGGAGGCCAGCCGAATGCTCTATGGAAATTGTGTCGTGTCTTTTTGCATGCTTTCAAAACTAATGACTACTGCTTCTTGCTTCACTCAAAGATTGATTTAATTTCAGCGCGTAATTTCGACTATCAATAGCACTTGCTCTGTGTGTCGCCTTCTCAACAGCGCAGATGTGTGTCGCCTTCTTGTCTTCGTCATTTAACAGAGCTTTTGCTCGTTCTTCGGTAAGTGTTATTCGTTCCCCGTGAATGAGAACAAACTAGCCTGACAGCGAGCCTTCAATGACACTAAGCCACTCCACAAATTTGTTTAATTTTATTAATAGGACTAATTCATCCATTTCTTGACCAATCAATAATAGTGGGTATGAGTGACTTCTATAGGCAATAAAAACAATGATGGCTCCACCAATTACCGATTCGCTTGGCCTATGCCTCACAGCGTTTATGAACCGCGAGTTTGAGGGGTAGTGACAGTACTCCATGAACGGTGTTCAATCTTTACGCGGAGGTGAAATATCCGCGACATGCCACAAGCACAGCTACGTCTGCTGCCTAGACGTAGTTGGGCGGCTACGAAACGTATCCTGCACGCACGAAAATCGTGAGAATTTACTGTTGCACCTAGTGAGGCAAGCGCCGGGGCCTAATGCGAAGATACAGTTTGTTCTGCATTCCGATCTAACATGCGAGTTTTCTTAAGTTGCCCCCCCACATGAGTAAGAGTACCTAAAAAGGTACATCTTGATATTTCGGTGACATAAACCTTCGTATGCGATGAAGATTTGCATAAAGGTCCTCCTTAAAAGTCCTTTGGAGAATTGTCGCAGTCACATTTAATTCCTATGATTTCAGAGCTGAAATATTTTTATGATCATACCAATTTCCGATTGAACAGGTGTCTCTTTTTGGCAAAGTTTGTCCTTCCGCACCCCTTTGAAAGAAGTGCGCATTGTACTAATTGTTTTCTGAAGTGATTGTTCTGTACTTACATAAGCGGCTGCGGTTGTTTTGCTTTCCTCTATGTATATCGCTTATGTACGTACTGGTATACTTATACTTGCCATAGTTTCACAAAAAGCTTCGGTAGCCTATGTTCAGAATATCGGGCTTTAGTGCTAAAGGTCCTTTGCTCGAATCGGTACTCCGAACAATTTTGTTTGTTTTATTTCGTTATGTACTACTATAATACTGGGACCATCACGGCGCCAACGATGCCGATATGGGAAATTTGGCTGCAATACCTACATAATTGCAATCACACTAAAATGCGCACAACGGCTTACGCAACAGGTCTTTCTCCAAAAAATAATATGCACGGCACCGTCAGGTGCTTTCCTTATGTTTGTAAATATAGCGTCAATTTATTCGCCGGTGTTACAGTTATGGCTGAACAAATATAATGAATCTACAATGCGATTGAATTTGGAAAGCTGACTGATAAGGCCATGAGAGAACAGCTATGTCGGGCTTTCTCAACTGCTATCTAAACAGCTATGTTGAGCCCACTCAGAACAATATTTTTCTTCAATATCTCGTTTGTTTGCATGGTATATGTGTTAAGAATTTCTACAACTGAGAAAAAGAAGTGGCTGTGCTGTCTAAAAAGGGTTGTTTGTTAGGAGATTCGTGTATAGAGGTAATATTATTACAGTTTAAAAATTAGAGAAGGGGTGTCGAAATATATGCAAAAATTATAACGGGTGTGTATAGCCGGTGTGATGCTGCTAGTAAAGATTACGTTTTATTATGTGATACAAATTTTAAAGGATATTTAACACACCTCCAGTTCTTCATCTATATATGAAAAAATGATCGGCTCTCAAAATAACACCAATAATGAGCCTTGAGCTTATAGAAGTTCTTCATGTGTTTATTGAGTTGCACTACTGACCAAATTTCCTTGGGTTGTTCTCAGAAGTTGGCGTAGGTGTAGCCCGTCTTTGTGGGGTGAAAACACTAATGACAATACACAAAACAATAGATTATTTCTCATAGCTGAACGCAGCCCATACACAAAAAGAATTTTGTCGTGCTGAGGCTATACTGCTATTGTACAGGGTGTCCGACATTATTTTCGCCAAACTTCAAAGACATACAGACGGTAGATAGCTGGACAGAATCAAGGTAATGTTGCTTGCCCCGCTTGAAGATGATCTGCTTCTTTTTTTTTATTTCTCCTAACTATAAAATATTTGTAGAGCCGTATGGTAAACTACCAAAACAGCTTTCCGTTGCTCAATACGTGCTACATGAAAAACTTTTTTCGAGCAAAAGTGACTAAAGTTTATTTCTCTCCCTCGAGCGTTAATGAAGGCCGCAATTACATGCAACAGGCCTCGGGCGGCCAGTCTCACGTCCATTTTAGGGTTGTCTTTCCCGCTCGGAAAAACACTTTCATCTAGCACGTGCAACCCAGAGCTGTATCAGGAGTTTTATATGCTGCCCTGGAATTTTCTCTATGACACTTTGATCTAATTATAATATTCGAGAATTTGAATAAATAATTAGGGCTTATTATATAGCTACATTGAATGAGAACTATAACCTGTGTACCTGCAAGCGATGGCAAATAAAATTGCCTTTATTCTGTCCAGCTAAGTGGCATTTGCATATTTAAAAAATCTGGCTAAATTTACATGGGACACCCTCTATCGCATTGCAATACATACAGTTTCAATGAAGTAGCAAACCATTTATAAACATGAAAAAATAATCTACCAAGAGAGAACAACTCCAGTTTCCTTGATGTAGTATCGTTTTATTCGTTATTATTTTCGGACATTATCTTTTCAAACTCAAATAGCAGAGAGAGTTCGCCTAAAAGTACATTATTAAGAACCAGCCTGCCCAATCATAATTACTGATAAGTTCCAAGTCACACATTCTTGATAACCCTTTCAACAAAACGAGATGCTGTAGTTTATGCTAGATGCAAGGCATAGGCAAAAAGCAGCCGAAACCTACTATTCAGTACCCCTATGAAACCGTTTTTCTAAGGGTGACAGCTGAGCTCACCAGATGAAAACTACTTTCGCATTCCGTCTACCGTATAATTAACTCTTGGATTCGTAGCAAGGACTGGGCTGGTAACAATAGATGTGGCGCCAAAAAATAATTTAATATAACTGACTGCAGCGGGCAGGTAATTTTATCTGTTTTGGTTCTCGGGTGTGTGAAAAGTGAATATACGTGCAGTGTGCCACAGAAATAAACCAACAAACGAAACAGACCTTGTAGACCTCAAGTGCAATGAAATACAGTTTTTTGCTGCTAATTTCTAGCGGCGCCTCACCTTTCCGTCTCGTTCTGTTGACAATTTGATCAACTTGTTTTGAAGTTCCAAAGCGCATGCGATTACATTGACGTCACCTATTATGAATGACAGTCATCAGAATGCTAGGCACTAGATGGAATGTTCATGTTCTACTACCTTGTCGTACAGAAGAAGACGAAAACAATTACATTCTTCTAGGAACCCCGATGTTTAAAAAAGGGCGCGGTCCAGTTGTTGGTGATGCTACCGTATGTTCTGGGTATAAAAGGATAGAAATTCTTTGCTGCCTAACGCTTCGCTGCTCGAAAGTAATCTGCGGTCCAAAGTTGTCATGGCTGCAATCAAAGACTTTGCGTTTGTTTTCCTGATCGTCTCTGCCATATTCATGTGAGTAGCCCACAAAGTGTTTCGGTGTCGTCAAAGAAAGGCCTGTGGACTTATTGTAATTTCGAGAAATGAGGTGGGGTTCTCGCATTCCCGTCTCACTTTTCTTCAGTGACCGCCAAATGGTACATAACTTTTTACGTATCCAAGAACAACCTTCTACTTTGAATCTGATGTCATTATTACAGCTATTATAAAGCCATTAAGAAATTCTTGGTCCCCTTCTTCCCGTGTGAGTGGAGGTGGTTTTCACATCACCACCAAAAGCAGGATCCCTTCATATGTCAATTTGAATACAAGCATATGGTAATTGAATTCCAGGAATTGCAAATAAATGTATTGTGCAGTGCAAGAAAGCTTGCCATTGGGCTATTAGGTTGTACCGTTTTTTTTTTTTTTTTTCATTATGATAGCTCATCTCCATTATTGCATTGTAAGATACTGTTCTACGCTCAGGCTAGACGTCGCACGAAAAAAGCAGAACAACTCCAACGAAAATTACCGCCATTAGTACGTTGTTTCTTAGAACGTCTTGTGAAGAGTGGACGCATCCAATGTACAGTCCCGTGAAATATGACTTGCAACATCCTTCTTCGTGGTCCATGGGGCTCCAGGGCGGCGCGGTGGCTCTCACATGTGAAAGAGTGGTTTAATGAATACCACTAATGGAAGCGGTGTTTAGGTCTGCAACTTACCCTGTGTCTGCGCAGCCGCACAGTCTTGGAGCCCCGTCCACCATGGGCACCGGTGTTGCAGGTCATATTGCACGTAACTTTACATATAATGCTATATTTGTTCTACAAAAAAAATACAACAATCCCATGATTATATGCATATTAAATAGTGTGAATAGTCCATTTCGTCACCCTGCCCCCATGGAGCCATAGAGATAATGATAATCATACCAATCAACAGCTATACATATTTAAAATGGACATCCTGAGTGTAGGCGGTATTGGATGCGAGATCGAGCAGAGTCACCGCCTGGCGGGAGCTGGCGGAACCACAAATAGTGTGGATTGCGCCGGACGTTGTCTCCTAGGCACTGCTTGTGTTCCTGTGCTTGTATGAGACGAATAGCTTTAAAGGCTGCTTCATCTCTGGCTGCATCACATTCATAGTTGGTGGTATGCATTTCTTGAAATTGTACAAAAGCATGTAGTACTACGCTGTCATCTTAACTTTCACCCATGGCGAGCGCGCGATGTTTGTCGCACCCTCCGGTCGCCACAATCATATCAATTTTATTATCGTTTCATGTTGCGAGAACATCACATAAGGCAGTTTATCTGGCTTTAAATAACTGAAGGGGCACCATTGAGACGTGAATACTGCGCGTTAGTGACTCGTCATGGTGTATTCATCAGCCCGAAAACTATGTGATACCACGAAACGTGAACGGGGTGGTGTGACTATCACTCAGCAGTAGAAAAACCAGTCGCTAGATAGAATGCATTCATATTGTATCTCATCAAACACTTTATATTACGACAACTACGTTACGATAATTGCGATAATCTCGTTTTTATCGATGTGGTGGCTCTGATGCTATACTACGGTGAATTAATATTGCCTCACAATTAAGTAGCGCACCTTTGCAATTTGATAAGCCACAATTAAGTGGTTGCGACAAGTAAGCGTACGTTTACTGGTGCCGTGAATACCAGCACATGCATTGACTCATGTCAAACTCAACGAAAACAACCTTGAACAGTTTTCGTTGACTTTGATATGAGTCAATACTCGTGTTGGTATTCAAAACGCCATTAAGTGCACACGTGCTTGTGGTCAAATGTCACCTACTTTTTTTCCCCAGTAGTGGTGGTGGGGAGCAGACGTAAAACACCTGGCTTCTCATCTGGAAGTGGCAAGTTCAAATCTTCCTCTTGTTCACTACATTTCACTACATTTTCCGGGCTTGAAGTTGCACCACCCTAGTTGGTGCGGCAGTTGGTTTCGAATCTTGTTCCCTCAGCAAAGCAGCCAGATGCACTTTCCACGCGTCCCACACAGTAGCCCAGGTAGGCGGGGAAACAGTTACATACAAAGCACCAGGAAAGTATGTGCAGTGCCCTCAGAATGTTTACGCAATAAGGAAATGAATTACGTAACCGATAGTGGCGTTGAACCTCCGTACCTTACCATCTCACTCCCCCGGTGCTCTTACCATTAGGCATAGCTCTCATGTATGCGTTGGGGAATGCCAACGCCTTCCGGTATCTTCGCAGCGGTCACGAACAGTTGTCACGCGATGATTACGTGCGCTCATGAAGGGTGGTGTGCAGAGGGCACATTTCATTGCTCCCGCTGGCTATCGTGCTTTGCTGCGAAGCTGAAGCCCAGGCCCCAGTTTCCTTTTTTTCCGTTTTCTTGTAAGTGCGAAAGCTCCCACTCTACCGCTGGGGAGAAACTTAGTTCCCCTGATTGAATTTTAAGTCTGGCGGCTAACGAGTTTGAGACTGGCTGTAGCACAACCCAGCTACGCCAATGGCCGGCCGCCGTTCACCGCAACACTCCGACTATCATAGTTAACTCAACACCCCAAGGAATAGAACGCGACGCAGATTTGCGGAAGGCTTCGCCGCTACGCTTTTCTTGTTCGCTTTCATTACATGTGCAGCAGAGGCGAATCACAAACACCTCCAGTGAAGACTCGTCCTGCTCCCTCAGACATGAGTCCGTCGTTGTCTTAGCTCACTGCAAACCACGCCTTTAGTGTCCCACCAATGACTCTAAGGCTGCTACGAAAATGCCACCGAGCGACTACAGCTCTTCTTGTGCGGTGCCCGCAAGATAAAGTCTAGGACCCCACGCACGAATTTGAGACAGCATCCCTGTAAGGTCTGTTATGCCAACGCTAAGCAGCTATTTAAGAAAATCACCAGGTGTTTTTATTGCATAGAATAGATGGGTAAGAGTGCATGCTCGCACGCGAGTTACTTTAACGACAAAGTTGCAGGAATGAAATGGCATATTTATAACATTCGGTTAACTAGATCGTGAAGGTTTTGTTGCACATGAATTTCAAGATGCGGGCTGGATCTGCATAATCTTGTTCGGTGTTGTATCGACGAAAGCACAATGGTCATCAGATATCTTAATGGCGATATCTTGCGCCATGAGTTGGGGTTCACAATTTAACATCGACGCTGGCAAATTAAATTTCAATAACACTCAAGGAATTAAAAGAGCGGTCTGCACCCTCCTGGTTGCTTAGTGGCTACGGTGTTAGGTTCCCAATCATGAGGTCGCGGGATCGTATCCCGGCCATGCAGCAGCGATGTCACGGGGACGAAATGCGGGAACACCTGCGTGCTTAAATTTGGGTGCAGGTTAAAGAACTACTTGGGGTACAAGTTATTGTGTAGTCCACCACTACGTTGTATATCATAATCAAATCGTGGTTTTGCCTCTTAAAAGCCTATAAATTAATTGCTTTAAAAGTGATTACTACAATTGCATCACGTTAGTCGCAAATATCGTGCACGGTGGCACAACAGATCTTTTTTCCATTGTTGGAAAGCTCAGATGAAGAAAATTACTATACGTATGTTACCAATTTAATATTCACGGTGCTTCCTGATTTTTTAATGTACAACCTTTTCCTTTAAATAAGGTATACAATATTTATTAGCAATTTATTATATACAATGAAAGCAATTAGGCCGATAAGGCATCTTTACGGACCTCTCACCACTGCAGCCGTTTTGTATAGCTATTTGTACAAATTTTACATGAATCGTCAAATTGAGCATTTTTATTTGGGACAATGCGCCAAACCACGCAAGCGCCGTGAGGCGTTGCTCCGACGAGCAGAGCGATCGTGCTGGCGAGTGGCGGGAAGCAGTGTGCGGGGTGATAACAGGCGGAGGTTCAATTGTACTATTCAATTGCACACTGGCGTGCTAATTTGAGCGTTCGCGCCAAATTAAAGAAAATGTACTGAAAGATATCGATAGCGGCTCAAGAGCCACCGTAGTCCTCCATAAAAAAAGCAACAAAATCGCAATAAAGAAAGGCGTCAGGCAGGGCGATACGATTTCTCCAATGCTATTCACAGCATCTTTACAGGAGGTATTCAGAGACCTGGATTGGGAAGAATTTTGGATAAGAGTTAATGGAGAATACCTTAGTAACTTGAGATTCGCTGATGATATTGCCTTCCTTAGTAATTCAGGGGACCAACTGCAATGCATGCTCACTGACCTCGAGAGGCAAAGCAGAAGGGTGGGTCTAAAAATTAATCTGCAGAAAACTAAAGTAATGTTTAAAAGTAAGAGAACAGCAGTTTACGATAGGTAGCGAGGCACTGGAAGTGGTAAGGGAATACATCAACTTAGGACAGGTAGTGACTGCGGATCCAGATCATGAGACTGAAATAATCAGAAGAATAAGAATGGGCTGGGGTGCGTTTAGCAGGCATTCTGAGATCATGAACAGCAGGTTGCCCTTATCCCCCAAGAGAAAAGTACATAACAGCTGTGTCTTACCAGTACTCACGTACGGAGCAGAAACCTGGAGTCTTCTGAAAAGGGTTCGACTTCAATTGAGGACGACGCAACGAGCTATGGAAAGAAGAATGATAGGTGTAATGGTAGGGATAAAAAAAGATCAGATTAGGTGAGCGAACAAACGCGAGTTAATGATATGTAGTTGAAATCAAGAAAAAGAAATGGGCATGGGCGGGACATATAATGAGGAGGGAAGATAACCGATGGTCATTAAGGGTTACGGACTGGATTCCAAGGGAAGGGAAGCGCAGCAGGGGGTGGCAGAAATTTAGGTGGGTGGATTAGATTAAGAAGTTTGCAGGGACAACATAGCCACAATTAGTACATGACCGGGGTAGTTGGAGAAGTATGGGAGAGGCCTTTGCCCTGCAGTGGGCGTAACCAGGCTGCTGCTGCTGCTGATGGTGATGATGATGATAATGATGACAGTGGCACAGCCAAAATGCTTCGTAACAGCAGAGCACGAAGCAGCGCTGCCGCAGGTGGAAACAGTCGACAGATCAATGTTGACCTTTTAGGGTGAGTTTAAGGACAATTAAGAAGGACAAGGTTGATCTTTCAAAATGTTATAGAACTCTTTGGAATGCAAGCTTATTTTAATTTTCTATAAAATTATCCATGGTGTTTGTGCGGACACATAAATCTAGTTAGACAGATATGCAGCTTCATCGGAATTTGCACGGCAAAACCTGGCTGTTCACTAGCAGAAGTTCGCCAAAATTCCCAGCAGTAGTTTTTCGATGCACGCTATTTAATAATGGATAACGCCGACTACGCTCTAAGATTAACGTACGTGAGCGATGGGTTTATTTCATGACCTGCTTCTTGTTGTCGTTAGTTGTTTTGAATTCGACAGCCCTGTTTCGTTTTAAGCAACACAATACGAGTACTCATACGCGCACGTTTTTTAGCGATGACAGTTATACGGACCCTCCAAGAAAATTTTCGCCGTCGTCGTCGGCATTGCCTTAAAGCTCCGCATAAATTTCATTTTTGTAAATATTTTATTTCAACGAAAGACGATAAAAACACTTTGACTCACAATGACGGCACGATTGCACAAGGGCGAGAACATATGTGCAGCACGAAGCATTATATACGCAGCACGTCTTCAAAGAAATGTGCGAGTGCACATTGCCTCACTCACATATAGCAACGTAGACCCACGGACTCGCAAATTTGCACACAATCTGATTTAACAATATATGAAATGATGTTGAGTATAGACAATTTACACAATTTTTATGTACGAGGATGATGTCACAGAGGCACTTTATATCATCTTGTAGAGATGCTATCAGATGTACATATACAAAAATTATCATGCACACGAGAGCAATCACACACAGAGAATACCGGCCACCTACATAATATGGGCCTCCACAATACTCTTGATTGCCTGGCTACAACAACCAGGCTGGTCGAAAATTAATCCGTGCGCGTCAATAAGCCACCGACAGGAAATGGCACCACCACTCTCTCAGGAACTACTCTTCCCTAAGAAAGAGCAGCTCCTCTGATTGAAACGGCAGTATCTCAGATTAGAGCCGCCCAAGAAATGTAAACAGAGTGCGGCGGCGATGTCCCGCAGGCATTTCATCACACTGGTTATGCATAGGCAAAAGGCCTGGGCAGTAATTAGGCGGTGCGCGAAGAGGCCACTTGAGCAGTGACCAGATGTTACAAAGCACGTAATTCTGACCCCACCGCAACCAGCGTGCACGGCCCTTCGAAATATACTAGCAACAACGCATTGCAGCAGCACGTACTTGGTGTATTCTTAAAGGGGGTGATTCGGGCACAGCGTAGGTGCGACCTTGCCCCACCGCTCTAGTCTGTTACGCGTTGGAAGCATTTGCCGCGCTAGACGCCACATGATGTCAAGTAGATGGCCTGACAGGAAGGGTGCTATTGTACGAACTCTGGATACATTATTGGAACCTGCGTGGCAAGTTTTGTATTATCGGTGAAGCCTGCCTTCTTCGTAACACCGCTACGAGGCACTGGCAGACTGTACATGTAGGGTCTCTCAGTACCGAGCACAGAAAAGGCTCAAGGAGGCTGATCCCGAAGAGTACTGCGGTTAGAGGGCACCCTTGATGAAAAACACAAGTAAGAGGAAATGGGGCAATTTTACAATTAAAAACAGTGGACTTCGGATATTTAAATAAGTAACTTCAGCTAAATTGCCCTTTTATTATTTAAACGACCTTAAAAGTTTTCAGATAAAATACTATTGCTGTGAATGTTATGTTTCATAATTATTGTCTGAGGACGGCCATTCGAAAAGTTCCGGAGAATAATTTAGTCATGCAGCTGAGACCTGGTATGAGCAGCCTTCATGGTGGAATAGCCTGCAACATAACCCACATATACAGTATTGCTTATAGCATGTCGCGGTATAAGGCATACATATACCCAACGAAATTTACAAACGTGTGGATGGAGCATGTTTCAAAGTCCGAAAGTTCATTAGCGCTGGTAGAACGGCGTAGGCCGTACAACATGGACTGCTTCAGGTCGTGAGCGGCGCCGCTGTGATAGCAATATCCCGTCTCACACGAACTCATATTTGAGTGCACCAACGCACCAGATGGTCTCGTAGGGTCGGAATGAGCGGCGTAATAGTTTCTCATTGAGTCCTCGTCGGCGTATCGGGGTCCAAACGAAAGCACGATCGCTGGGCTGGTACTGGATGTACCGGCGACGAAGGTTGTAGTGTAGGCTGTCGCTTTTCTGCTGGTTCTCGATCCGTAGGAGGGCGAGCTGTCAGGCTTCTTGGGCGCGCTGGAGATAGTGGCAACCTCAAGATTCTCTTCGTTGGTGCCGTGCGGCAGCATGGCGTCAAAGGTCGTTGTCGGGTTCCTGCCGTAAACCAGCTTGAACGGCGGGAACTCTGTTGTTTCTTGAGCCGCCGTGTTGCAGCGAAGGTTACGTGCGACAGGACGGCTTCCCAGGTCTTCTTTTCGACGTCGACGTACATTGCTAGCATGCCGGTGACGGACTTATTCAGGCGCTCGGTAAAACCATTCGTGTGCGGGTGGTAGGCAGTTCTCCTCCTGTGGCTTGTCTGGCTGTATTGAAGAATGGGTATGGTGAGCTCCGCAGTAAAGGCCATTCCTCTGTCACTGATCACAACTTCAGGGGCGCCATGTCCCAGCATGATGTTCGAGACAAAGAGTTTTGCCACTTCGGCTGCGCTATGTTTCGGCAGAGCTTTCATTTCTGCGAAGCGGGCAAGGTTGTCCATCGCCACGACAATCCACTTATTTTCGGATGTTGACGTCGAAACGGTCCGAACAAATGGATCTCGATTTGCTGAAATGATTGGCAAGGAGGCTCGATTGGCTGTAGTAATCCTTCTGGCCTTGTCGGTGATGTCTTGCGTCGCTGACAGTCTCGGCATGTCTTGACGCAACAGGCGACGTCGGCGGTCAGGGGCGGCCAGTAATACTTTTCCCGTATCCTCGACAGCGTCCGGGATAATCCGAGGTGCACAGTGGTCGGATCGTCATGTAGGGCGTGCGGTACCTCTGAACGGAGTGTTGATAGAACAACAAGGAGGTTCTTGGCGCGGATTGCTGTGAAGGTCTTCTTCACTAGTAGGTTGTTTTGAAGAAAAAACGAAGACAACCCTCGCTTAAATGCCCTAGGGACATCACTCGTGTTCCCTTCCAAAAACGATGAGTCCTTTTAGCTCCGTGCCTCGTCGTCGCTTTTCACTGAAGCCTTCCGCGCCTAATATTCCAAGAAGGCGTCGTCATTTTCGTCGTCTTGTGGCGGTGGGTGAATGAGGATGTGTGATAGGCAGTCGGCATGAGTATGTTCTCGTACGCAAATGTACGTTACAGTGAGGTCTTATTCTTGCAGTTAGAGGCTTCACCGCGCAGCCGGCCGTCCTGAAGGGTAATTTAAGTTCAATAGCCAACACAAGCGTGATGGCAGCAGACTACATTGAATAGTCTGCCATATAGGCAAGGGCGGAATATAAATGATGGCGACACGTTGCTTTTCGGTCATAGAATTGCCTTCCGCTTTTGAGAGTGATCGGCTAGCGTATGCTATCACCCGTTCAAATCGGTCTTTCCTCTGGACTAGGACGGTACCGAGGCTTAGGCTACTGGCGTCAGTATGGATTTCGCTATCGGTGTCCTTGTCGAAGTGCGCAAATACCGGGGGCGATTGCATGCGTCGTTTGAGTTCTTGAAATGCGTCGGCCTGCGGCGTTCCCCACTTCGAACTCGACATCACATTTAATTAGATGTGTCAGCGGCTCAGCGCTGCTGGAAAAGTCCTTGATAAAGCGCCTGTAGTATGCACACATGCCAAGGTATCTACACACGGCCTTCTTGCCAATGGGCTGCGGGAACTTTGCGATGGCAGTTGTCTTCCGGGGGTCGGGGCGGATCCCAGATATGCTGATGACGTGGCCTAAGAACAGAAGCTCATAGCAAGTGAAACGGCACTTTTCCGGCTTTAGAGTGAGCCCTGATCACTTGATGGCGTCTAGTACTGTCACAAGCCGCCTAAGGTGATCGTGGAAATCCGGCGAAGACGACGACGTTATCCAAGTAAACAAGAGAGCTCTGCAACATCAACCCTGCTAAAAACGTGTCCATCTTGTATTTGCCAGTAGCCAGACTTGAGGTACATCGGCGAGAAGTACTTAATGTTTCAGAGCCGATAGAAGGCGTCATTTATCCGTGGCAGGGGGTATACTCCCTTCCTCGTGATCTTGTTTAGTCGACAATAATCGACGGAGAAACGTAAGTTCCGTCCTATTTCTTCACCAAGACTACACAGATGCCACGTGCTTTTCGACGGCTGCACGATGTCGTCGCACAGCATTTGACCGACTTGTTGCCTAATAGCTTCACGTTCTCGCGTCAAAACTCGATAACGGATCTTGCGGAGTCGTCATGCGCACTCAAGAAATATATGACACAATAGGCTAAGGCTATCATTGTTATTACTAATATAACTATAGCTTGCACAACGATCCGCAAATAGACGAATGTATAAAAGCAGCCGCTAGCTAAAGCAGCGCAATTCTAGAAAAATTAATGGTCCCAGAATAGCGCCCTACAATGCGTTGAAGACAACGGCTAAGCAATGAGAGATACTTTGATAGGCTTAAACAAACTGCTAGCGTTTAGTCAGAAAGTTGTGTCTCCGTTAAAGAACAGTAAGATTATGATTACGACGCGATACTTTCTCGAAGAGATATTCATGAGATACTTTGCTTTGTGCCATTTGAAGTTGAAGGAAAAGCGTATTTACAGTTGTCTCGTAGTAAAGATGTGAGCCAATAGAAACGAAGAAAGTGCGAAAAGTTTTGTTGGTGTCAAGTTCTACTGCTGCACCATTCACATTTTTTTGTACTTGTCACCATTATCCAACTAGGCTAACAGGAATTTATCGTTACGTAACCTTACATTTTGTTATTTATTTATTTGTGGACAAGGTTTCTGCTGATCTTAGAATAAGGCCGTAAGTAGAAGTGGGCGATGGGACACTGTCTGTGTGAATGAACAAAAATATAATATAGCACATTGTTGTAAACAATGCAGAACAATGTTGTAAAAAAACACTCTGAACACACAATTGCCAAGCTACTTATTAAAATTGAATGTGAAAAAATTGCACAATACATAACATATATGAAAATACATGCTTACATCAGAAAACAAAAAAAAAAGATTTGAAGTGGGAAAGCTACCAAAAAAGTATCAATTTTTTAAACTGCGTTAGAAATTAATACACTGTTGCAGCATCCACAACATCGCAACACCCAGACACGACAACGAAGGCTGAGCAATGGAAAAATCAGGTCTGTTTAGCTAAAAACACTTTCCAAATCGGCATCTTCAAATCCTAAAAGTAAATGCATTGGTTTACAGCTTACGCTGATGGAAACTAATTTGTATATGCGTTCAGGAAACTGTTTGGTGGAATGCCAACCTATTACGTAAAGAGTCCCATTCACGAATGTCTCAAAAATTTTTTTGCTTCTGGCATGAACGTGAACCAGACGTGATTTCACTACGGTTTTAACTTTCACAAGCCCAACATGTGCCATGAAGCTCATAATGAAAAGAAAAACCGTATTAGTGAATCTAAACTAGCTACGTCCTATTGGCATTTCTGATGAAAGAATTTTCTGCCTCATTCATACATGCCATAGTGCCTCAGTCACCGGGGCGTGGAACCGGCGACATGGCGTGAGCGCTTACCGGTTTTCTTCGGGTTACGCAGGTCGTCACATCGAGCGTATCGCTTGCAGGAGCCCCTTCAGTGTCCACTTCGGATGACGAGGTGTGCTTGATGAATGGGACTGAGGCACTGCAATGCTCGTCAAGCGAGGATTTCTGGACGTGCCAAGTATCAACCGAGTACGGACTTTTTTTTACTTCGAGTGTGCAACACTGTGTACTGGGCGGCAACGGTGGTGACTTACGGCTACAAATACATCGTAGCGGCACTTCGTCGGCGGGGCGTGGAACCGGCGACATGGCGGGAGCGCTTACCGGTTTTCTTCTGGTTACGCAGGTCGTCACATCGAGCGTATCGCTTGCAGGAGCCCCTTCAGTGCCCACTTCGGATGACGAGGTGTGCTTGATGAATGTGACTGAGGCACTGCAATGTTCGTCAAGCGAGGATTTCTGGACGTGCCAAGTATCAACCGAGTACGGACTTTTTTTTTACTTCGAGTGTGCAACACTGTGTACTGGGCGGCAACGGTGGTGACTTACGGCTACAAATTCATCGTAGCGGCACTTCGTCGGCGGGGCGTGGAACCGGCGACATGGCGGGAGCGCTTACCGGTTTTCTTCTGGTTACGCAGGTCGTCACATCGAGCGTATCGCTTGCAGGAGCCCCTTCAGTGCCCACTTCGGATGACGAGGTGTGCTTGATGAATGTGACTGAGGCACTGCAATGTTCGTCAAGCGAGGATTTCTGGACGTGCCAAGTATCAACCGAGTAGGGACTTTTTTTTTACTTCGAGTGTGCAACACTGTGTACTGGGCGGCAACGGTGGTGCCTTACGGCTACAAATTCATCGTAGCGGCACTTCGTCGGCGGGGCGTGGAACCGGTGACATGGCGGGAGCGCTTACCGGTTTTCTTCTGGTTACGTAGTTTGGTCCTGTCACTAATTGTCTAAAGCGGCAGTATCTTGTTTAGCCAGTTCCACCCCAAACTTTGTTTACCGTACTATGCTCTCGTCCATCCGGAACTGACCGGACAAAGGCACAAAACAAACGAACATTTGCTCTTTTACGGAGACCCGCCTTCTACCTGCTGCTTCTATAATTGTGTGGAGGGGATAGAGAATTAAATCCAGGGCCTACTGAACAACTGCTTGCGCAGTTACTTGAAGGGCAAAATGCTATCATGGCAAAACTAACGTCCATGGAAGAAAAAAAGAATAACCTCACTCTTGATGTAACAGATTTGAAAGCTCGTTTTCTTTCGTTGGAACTTAAAGCTGCGAAAATTGATGGCATGAGTACTGCTTTAACAGCTATTGAAGTTCAGCAGCGCCAGGATCACGAAGCACTGGCGACAATTACCAAAAAGATTGACGACGCTGAAAATAGAGAACGACGCAACAATTTGGTATTTTATGGTTTCACGGACGCAGTTGCAGCTGAGACAGCTTTAAAATCTGAGGAACTTGTCGCAAATTTGTGTACCTCAAGGCTTGAACTTACTGATGTCAGCATTGAACGTGCGCATCGAATAGGGCCGTATCGTGAAGGCATAGCACGTCCAATAATTGTTAGATTTTCTTCTTTTAAGGCTCGTCAATCTGTGCTGTCAAGAGCACATAAGTTAAAGGGAACAGATTATAGCATATCGGAAGATTTTTCGCGTTTCGTTCGGGACAAGAGAAAGAAATTGTGGGAGTTTGCAAGGGAGCATAAGCAGCAAGGAAAGAAGGTTATCTTAAAGTTCGATACGCTGCACTTAGACGGTAAACGGTATCAAGTAGATAGCGCCACAGGGTGCGTAGTCCAACAATGACCACTTTGTACGCCTAGAGTTGCGCAGTCGCTTACAGTTATGGTTATCAAGTGCCAGAGCATAAAGAACAAAATCGACGATTTCTTTGTTGGTTCGATCGATACGACCCTCAATCATTTTGGGCACAGAGTCGTGGCTTGATTCTGCAATTGCGGATTCTGAAGTTTTTCCTCCTCGGTATCAATGCTTTCGTCGCGACCGTAGTGCAAGAGGAGGAGGGGTGTTTATACTTGTAAGTTCAGATATACCTAGTATATTGTTGGATTGTTCTGTTACTGATATTGAATGTTTTTTGTAGAATAAGACTCCAGAATGGGAAAGGTGTCGTAGTCTGTTCTTATTACAGGCCTCCTAGCACAACATGCGAACAGGTATTCAAATTGTCTGAGTGTCTTAAAACGATTAAAGCGGATCATATTTTGATCGGGGCTGACTTTAACCTGCCACATATTAATTGGTCAAGCAATGAACTCTGGACGAGTACACAGTCCAGTGTACTCTGGACGAGTACACATTTACACAGTACGTCCGTGAGGCATCTCGAAATGACGGTACAGGTCACGTTCTTGACTTACTTCTTTGTAATATGCCTAATATTGTATCGAATGTCCATGTTTTACCCGGTGTTAGTGACCACAATATAGTTGTGGCTGATGTAAATGTTGAGACTATACCTGTTCCCAAAAAAGCTGCCAGAAAGGTGTACGCGTACACTAGAGCAAATTATGATGCAATTAATGCGGCATTTGAAACCTATTTTCCCACTTTTGATACACCAGCAGCCGAACTGAATACTGAACAGTTATGGAACGTGTTTAAAGAAAAACTATTTCATCTGCGTGAAACTTTCGTTCCCACTCGAATCTTGTCAACTAAACGCACTAGAGATAAACCATGGTTTAACACTCTGCTGCGTACTCTACTGCGACGTATAAGGCGAATGTACAGGAAATGTAAAAAAATAATTCTGTAGAAAACAAGTGTGAGCTGAAAAGAATGAAACTGAGCTTTCAAAGTCTAACTGAAGTAGCTAAGAATTCTTACTTCTCGAGTCTTGGTAAGAAGCTAGTGGAGGACTCGAAACAGTTTTGGAAATACGTTCGTCTCAATGGTAAAGATAATACATCTGTTCCTCCTCTAAAATATTCTCACACAATCGTTGACGATGATGCGTCTAAGGCAGCCGCCTTTAGCAATTATTTTTCGTCCGTGTTTAGTGCATGTTTTTCACGCGTTGTTAACATGGTTTCTCAAACTGAGGCAGAAGTGATGCCCGAGGTCACTTTTAGTGTGCCTGGTATTCGAAAATTGTTAGAAAATCTCAAACCAGCAAAAGCGTGTGGCCCAGATGATATACCGGCGGCGATATTAAAGAACTGTTCGGCAACGTTATCATTGTACTTTCACTGTCTATTTCAGAAGTGCTTAGTTGAGAAAGCACTACCTTGTGATTGGAAGTTGGCACGTGTTACACCTATTCATAAGAATGGGCCAGGAAATGACGTTGAGAACTACAGGACGGTGTCGTTAACTAGTATACCATGTGAAATATTTGAACATATCCTTTATACTTGTGTAATGACACATTTGGTTAAACATAATCTTCTGCATTCTAGTCAACACGGTTTTCGGCAAGGTTTTTCTTGCTCAACACAACTTGTCGAGTTCACGCATGAATTGGCTCTAGCAATAGATAAGCGTAAAGTAGTTGACTGTATTTTCTTGGACTTCAAAAAAGCGTTCGATGTTGTTCCCCATGACCTTCTTATTAGTAAATTATGGGGCTATAAACTGAATGAATCAGTTATTGCATGGATAGCCGAGTATCTCTAAGACAGCAGTCGGTAGTTCTCAACGGTTGTTCCTCCGGATATGTTCCCGTGACCTCAGGAGTTCCTCAGGGCTCAGCTCTGGGCCCTCTTTTGTTTCTGGTGTATATAAATGATATTACTATTGGCCTCAAATCTTCGTTCAGAATGTTCGCGGATGACTGTGTAGTTTACAGGATTATAGAGAATGAACGTGATTTCGAATACCTGCAGCATGATTTGAATGTAATATCATCCTGGTGTACCCATTCAGAAATGTCGTTGAATGTTAAAAAGTGTGTTCACGTCACCTTTACGAGGAAACGTTCATACCAGTTGAATACGTATACCATAAATAGCGCTACTTTAAGCACGGCCAGGGAATATAAATATCTAGGAGTTTATTTAACGAGTGATTTGAGGTGGTCTAAGCACGTTCACCACATCAAAGTAAAGGCTGCACGTGTTTTGGGTTTCTTAAGGCGAAATTTCAGCGAACTTCCATTTAATTTAAAGGAACAACTGTATTTCAGTCATGTGCGCTCATTGCTGGAGTACGCATTCGTTTGCTGGGATCCGTATACCAAAGAGCTGATCGATACGCTTGAAAAAATACAGAATAGGGCAGTGCGATTCGTTCTAGGTAATTGGGATCGTCAACTTAGCATGAGAGAATGCAAACGTAAACTTAAATCGGAAGATTTGAAAGATCGTAGACGAAACCTCAGGTTGAAATTTTTCCATAATATCTACCATTCTAAAACTGGAATCAATAACGAGAAGTACATTCAAGAGCCGTCCTATATATCCCAAAGAAGGGACCACAGTCTCAAAGTGAATGAATTTTCCTTTAAAGGTGACGTCTTCCACTATTCCTATTCTATTCACTATTCACTCACTATTCCACTATTTTGTTAGATGTGTAAGAGAGTGGAATGATCGTCCGCCTATGATTGTATCCAATGTGTCGAATGATGCTTTTTACCGCGCTTTGTGTAATTAGTTTCTTTATTGGTGTCAAATATGATGCTTATTTTTATGTACCCCCCTGCTGTAATGCCTGCAAAGGCGAAGCAGGTATCAAATAAATAAAATAAATAAATAATATAAATAAATAAAAAAGTAGTGCAGTGCCCTTTGTCGAAAACGATACTTAGAAATTCTGAACTCTAATGAAAAAATGCGAATAGTGTACTCGTAGAAATCGATTATGAAATGTCAACGATATATTCATCTACTGATAGTTAAACTGCATTCTCATACCCTCTTGGCCCTTCAAAAATGAATTTTAGGTAGGGTAATTACTAGAGCATCAAACGTTCTTCCGAGTCAAATGAGAGAACTAACAAAAATTGTGCAGAATAACTCATCTAAATATCGTTTAACAACGACATAACAAAGCTGTTTTTGGAATCTGGCCTATTGGCGATACAAGAAAGCTACTCAATCTTTTGGCAACTACTGTTAAGCTACAAAACATGTTACTTGTGTCAAACTTCTGATGAATCTACTCATTTCCAAACTTCTAGAGGAAAATCACTTGCCAACATGTGCGTTTTCTCTGGAATAGAGAGGTAGTTACAATAAACTAAACTCTGAAAAGAAGAAAATTTGGGACTAAAATTGGAATACATCGTCAATTTGCATCATTGAGCAGGATTACCAATTTATTTCGCAGAAAAGGGGTAAAGAGAGTGGAGGTTAACGAGGTTTGTGCATGAATATGTCTCGGTGGGTTAACCATGGTATCTGCAAGGCGGCCAACGTAATAAAGAGTCCTATAGTCAAATACAGCGGTAGCCTTCTTTGGCGTACCAACTGCGATATAATAATTATACATTACATGACACCGAAGACAAGGTTTATGAAATTTACACTACGAAAAGAGAGAGTACTTCAGTGTGAGAGAAAAGCTCAGGGATGAACCTGGATAATTGTGGTGTGCTGAGTTTTTACTGATCATTGGAATAAGAGAGGAAAAAGGCAAAAGCAGAGGAAGTACACTATTTAGTTCGCTGCTCCCTAAATACAATAGTTTCACGAACCTGTTTTTATATTTGAATGCAATGATTGTTTTCACCACACGTAAAGCCGAGCCGCCTCTTGTCACACGCATAACGATCGCGAGAAAGCACGAGCTTTTTGTACATTACCTGTTAACACATTCTGTACACTGTTGAGACATACATTTATTGGTTCTTTATCTAGACGCGTTCTACAGGGGATGTCTACAGCGGTGGCGGTAAGACGCAGCTGTCTTTCTCAAAAATTAGCGGTCGCCGAGTACAGCACCCCTTGCTCGTCGCCATGACGATGACTACGACCGTGCTCCTTAGGAGCAGTAGCATCTGCAGTGTGAGCAGTGGTAGAGATATAGAATTACTTTAAAAAAATCCCAGGACACTGCGGCACTCCCTATGCCTTGTGAATTCGAAAATGTTGATGGTAAAGTTAACGGTGCTGAATGCTCCTTCGAGTTTAGTGCTGTGAGTAATGTACCATAGAGGTAAGTGCTGCCCGGTCTAGCAAGCGGCAGTAGCCTGCGGTGGTTATCACCGCAGGCCACGCACGTGGCGATGCCCTTTCCTGTCACGCAAAACCTAGCGCTAGTGCCGCAGCAGGTGTCCCCTTTCGCCCGCTCTCCCACGCCTTCTTGATAGCACAAGTTCTGTGCATTTAGATCCATGACATCATGCTACCTTGCCCGACTGCCACAAAACATAATGCGAATGCTCCCGTGTAAGCCGCGGTGATTCTGACATCACGGCTTTCGTCAAGCCTGTCTTGACACTCGAAATTTCGTTCCCAGTAAAAGCGGTCATAAAAGGAATGCACAGGCCTCCGACACAGCAGCGGTTGCTCTGCTCTGCCGAGGGGTGCTCGTGCCGAGAGCGAGAACTAGGGCACGGTGGTGTCGTGCGCATACCGTCTCCCGTCACGCCACACCTTGTGCACCATCTCGACAGCAGGTTTTCCGTTTAGCCAGCTGAGCTTCGTCGAGGCGCAGTTCCTGACGTCTCTTCACAGCAATGAGAACGCCGTCGGCGTGCTCCCGTGACGTGGCCTCGCAGCCAATGGCGATGCGGACGTCGGTTCCGTCTCACTGCTGCAGATGACAGGTGCCGGCTTTTTCGCTCAGTGAGACATTAGGCGCTTTCGAATCAAATTTGCTAGAGGAAACTTCGTCACTGCGCTCGTTCAGCTAATATGATAGTACGTAGAATGCAGAACTGTCTAAACTTCATTCTTGTGGCATTTTACCGTCTTGCGGCGCTTTGTATTACGTTTAATCTGATCGAATTCGAAACTTATGGTGCTTACTAAATCAGGCCATTCAAGTAGCTGCTGGGTCTATGCATACAGATTGCGTAAAAAAGACGAGGTGTTGTACATTACGGGTGTAAAACCTAAATATAACACGTGGTAATAGCTAGTGACCTTATCCGAAGAAAACAAAAAGATACAGTAGCACCAGGCTTTCATATTTATGTATCCAATTAGTGCGAACCTTGATTTGAGTAACTTTTATCGTCCGAAGGCATTTGTTCCGTCGGGAACAATTGATGAAGGGCTGATAGCGCATAGGAAGTAGCTGTGAAGAGCAGTAAGCTTAACTAGACAATTGTTTGTTTAGGGTGAGCAAAAGCACCTATACATTGGCTTAACCTGTGGAATGTTATGTGACAGTTAGGTCTCTGCTTTTACTGGTTTACATATCCTTGATCTGATGAAAGATAAAAGCAGCTAAAAATTTTTGTGATTGTAAGCGTGAGTTTTATCGTGCAAATGCTTAGGATCCCCTTATCGTTCTGGCTTTGCCGTGTCACAAGCAAATAATCGCAGATCCCTGAAATTTCTTTCTGTGAAAACACTGCTACAACATGTGGCGTTTCTTATAACTTTTGGACCGGAATATTGCGTGACAAACCTGGGCTTCTTGGTTTTCCAAGAAGAAAAATATATGCCTTTTTTTCTTAAGGTTTTAATTGGAACCTAAAGAACACCAAATCAAGGCTAGCACCTTGACCTATCAATCGGGTCTCCAAGATGTTTTTCACTGATACATTAGTAGGTGTGAAGCGGAAAACTATGATGTAGCTGTTATTTCTGGGGTTGGCTGTGAGAAAAGAGTCGTCGTTCGAAGAGTGCTGCAAACAAGTTAGAAAAACCGGCAGTACTTAGAATACGTTCACATGCACATAGATCATTCAAATTATGATGGATAAACTAACCTTAGCTGTGCCTTTTTCCGAAAAACGCGAAGTACCAACACTAAACAAAGCCTGTTGCTTACAAAATTGGAGTATTTTTCGCATCAGCTCATACTGAGCCATGCGGAAAAAACACGTACATGGAGACACGATATGGTCGCCCATGAGTGGAGCTGGCGTCAACTATGTTGATGCGATGTGTGACAACAGATGTCTGAGCAACAGGACGGTCGCCCAATTCAAATATATCCCCATAAGGTGACAGAAGGCAACGAAGAGCTGTTGTTTGCTCAGAAGGAAGCTCAGGGGCAATTATTTTACAACCGTCGCATGCATGGGTCGACGACGAAGGAGAAGGAGACAAAGGTTCGTTGTTGCTGAAGAAGGATTCATAGGCCAAAGAAGAGTTTTCATTTATTCCGACAGGGTAATATGCACTATAGCAATGCCATGTGGAAGCAAATGCATCAACGATCCAAAATTGAGGATGGGCACGCCAGTGCTGTTTTCGAGGATTGCATAATGGTGCTCGGTATGACAATATTCGGTGACTAAACCCCGTCAGTAAGCCGTGACACGAAGTGCTCACCATCAGGAACGGGAGAATTATAGCAGCCTGTGGAGGCAGCCTTGCACACTAAGCAGATCATAAGCGGCGTGACGCACAAATTTTGGCCCTGGTAGAAAACGGAAGATCCAGCTGTACTTCCCCTGCGGAGCAGACAGTTTGCACAGAGTATTTCGAAAGAAAGCTGAGGCCGTGAATGTAGCCGTGCGGACAGTGTCCAAGGATGACAAATTAAACAATGGTATAATGACCCCCACTGTTCACACATGCTGTAGACATTCCAATACCAGGTGAAGTACTACCATCGGCTACTCGCGTAGTGCACGCTGGGGTGGGCGTCAGAACCTTTTTCACCCTTCGGCGAAGAGCAGCGCTCGTAACTGAATGTTGCGCTCTTGTGTCAACGAGAGATGTAACATGAACACCATCAATTTCAACGTCCAGTAGGTTTTACAAGTAACCAGGGTCAGCAGAGGATTTGAAGGCACGGTCGGAGTTGCAGCTTCTACTCCGGGAGCCGCACTGCCTAGTTTCCCAAGTGGAGCGACCGGTTGCAGAAGGGGACGAAGAGGGCTGAATAAGAGGCGAATGGGATCTACAACCTCGCGGAGACCGGGAGCGGCTGAATCTATGTGGAGCCCTGTCGGTGGGGAAGTTGCCAGTCGGCGTGTAGGCCGAGTAAGTGCGATCTCCTCGCAGTTGGCGGATGTGACTCGGAGACGACCACCGAGCAGGTGACGGCCAGCCGCTGCGACAGTGACCGTCGATGTGTCCAATACCGGAAGAATTCAAACAAATAGGTAAACCATTTACAGTGCGCCAGTCAGCTGGGTTGCGACAGAGTGCAGGGAAGCTTTGCGTTTAGGAGCGAACGGCCGGAAAAATCTGGTAGGTGTTTGTATGACGGACCGCACAGAAAAATGGAATGCTCAAACTCGTTATATCCTTTCGAAAGGCCACTTGTATAAGCTAAATAGGGAGTACGCTTTCCAGATAGTCGGAACCGACTAGAGGTAGACCCTTGGTATCAAGCTCACCACGAACGATACGCGTTATATGTTCCTGTCCAGTCGGCTGAAAGAACCGCGGCGAGTCTTCGCACGAAGATACGGCGGTTGTATTGGGCAATATGCCGAAAGTTGGATCAACGCGGCAACCCTTCGCGCGTTCAAAGAGGCCACACTCCTTTGTAGTTGCACCCACCTTGGCACAATCCTTACATATGAGGAGATTGAAGGCGCCATATGCAATGCCTTTCAGAATGGGACCTATGGTGTCTGCCTCGGTGACGTTTTTATGAGCCTCCCGACAGAGAGCCAGCACATCTTATGTGTAGACGACATAGGATTCCTTTGACGTCTGAGTGCAACTCGCTATTTCTTTTTTTTTTTTTTTTTTTTTTGCAGATGATGACCCCCAGGTCTACCAAACCGGTCTCGGATTATTTTTGCAGACATTCCACCTCCTTAGGTCAGCTTCATGTCAATTGTGTAATTGCTTAGCACTTCCTGTCAGATAGAATATTAGGTTGGCAAGCATCAATGCTGCATCACACCTGTTCTAGGCGCACACTCGGTCGTACAACGCAGGCACGTCCTCGACTCCCAGCTGCCCGTGCCAAAAAATATCGTCCGGTTCCGCCGATAAGTGAGGATGACGGCTGGCAGCGACTCAAGATGCGCTGTCCGTTGTGTCGGTTTATCTCCCATTGTGGCGGCAGTTAGAAGGCGTTCGCTGCGATGTTGCGTCATTGTACCGTGCGGACAGTGTCCAAGGATGGCAAATAAAACAATGGCGTAATGACCCCCGCTGCTCATACATGTTGTAGACATTCCAATAACATGTGAAGTACTACCATCGGCTACTCGCGTAGTGCACGCTAGGGTGGGCGTCAGAACCTTTTTCACCCTTCGGCGAACAGCAGCGCTCGTAACTGAATGCTGCGCTCTTGTGTCAACGAGAGATGTAACATGAACACCATCAACTTAAATGTCACAAGAAGAAAGCCAGCCCACGAGTGTTGAACAATGGTATCTGCAAGCGATATATATGGTGCTCAGGAAATAGCCAGAGTCTCCATCTTCCTCTAGTTCACGTCCCCTTCTTTGTTCGCTTTGTCGTAAAGTTATAAATCACGATAACCGGATTATCGTAATACTCATAAAACTCCGTATCACGTAAAAGAAGAGCAATCACTGAAAAGTTGAGAGTCAGTTAAGCATGCGCTAAATTGACTACATGCTTAGAGAGCATTCATACTTGACATTGACTCACATACTGGGCATTCTCATCCTAATTTGTTGTTACTTCGTATTACTTCTTTTCTCCTACAAAAAGGTGCGGTTTCGAGTGTCGCAAATAACTGTGCCTTAGAGAATTTTGCCTTAATTACCATTGCCTTAATTAGAAACAAATATCATAGGTTCGGCCATCTATGACGACATCATTCATTTTGGTGCCATGAGAATTTAGGACCCACCAAAAGTCGAGGGCCCGACTCGCCTTAATGATCGTGGGGTCGATTGCCTCAATTACCTTTGCCTTACCTGACACAAAGGATCGTGGGTTCGGCCCCCGCCAATGATTGTGGGCTCGACCATCTATGTGGCCCCATCAGTTTTGGTACCATTCAATTTTAGTCCACCAAAAGGTTGAGGTTTAGGCGCCCACCTATGATCGTGGGTTAGACCAAGAAAGGCGGCACCGCCAAGTTTGCTCCCACGAAAACTCGACGGTTCAACTCCTACCAAAGGTCATGTATTCGACTCCCACCAAATGTCATGCGTTAGACTCCCATCAAAGTCACGAGTTCAAGTCCCGCCAGTAGTCGTCGGTGGTAACATCAATTTTTGTAGCTTAAAGCCGGACGGTCATATTTTGTCAACGCCGGACACCGCATTTTTCGACCCATTAGGTGCTTGAGGCTTTCGACTTAAGGGCCATTATCATAACGTAATTCAATGAATCCAGAACAGCCTTTCAATGTGATTGGTTAGTAATATTTGAGAAGATCAGCCAGTTTGCCGTGTGCACTTATCTCTTTCACGTGCCGCGTGAGCAATGTTTTTAACAAGCTAGATACACTAGGCATGGGCTGGCTGCCGCCTTGCCGAGCGCACATAACGGACTGCGGGGTATGTAATAGAATACACAATTTGCTTCTGCATGTTGGCGGGCGTTAGTAGACAACTTGGGTCATTGGGTGTGGTTTAACTGCGTGTGTGCCCGAATTTAAAATTTGGCACTGTGTATGGTATACTGGTATGTGCCGTTTTCGGGAATTCACCCAGAATAGATGTGCCAATGTGGTGGAATGGGTATGTAGCCTCAAATATATGAAAGCGGCGGCAACCCATTAGCAACAGTCAATTCTGCATTGAGTTCTGCCGCTTAATTGACAGTCAACGCGAAGTTGCACCCCACATGCTAGGTTTAATCGGGACTGCTAAGGAGTTTCAAATGGGGCTGAGTGGTCACAACAAGACCAACGGCGTGGTGATTTCATTTGGCACTGTGTTTGAGAAGCGCAATTCCCACTTCGGGTCTCTCCTGATGCGCCCATAAGGTTTAGTGATTTATGAATGACCTGAAGAAATAGTAGCCATAATATTGCTATGGAACAGCCGCCACAGTGTGGCTGCAATGAGGAGGAAGACGACGACGCGTGCCTGCTTGATATAGCATCGCCCTTTTGGCATCCGTTAGCTTCCCTGTAAATAAATTGTAAATAGCATTGGGCATCAGCTAGACATAATAATATTAAACATATTACACTTTAAAACATTTAATACAAACACTCGATGAAACGATTTCTTATTAACATCACCAATCTTTTCCAAAGGATACGTGTCAGTCAGTCAGTCAAGAACTTTATTGAAGTCCTGAGGAGTTTCAAGCCGTTGGAGATCCCACGCGAGGAACTCCTCCGGCTGAAACCGTAGGCGACGCCCAAGTCGGGACGGGTGACGCTCTGCCAGTTCTTGGGACCTCTGGACGTGTGTTGCCAATATTTTTTCTAATTGATAGGTACTTGGGCTGATATGTCATCTTATATTTCATGTCACACTTCTGCTCTGCTTTTGATCCTTTCTGATTACCTTCAGACTCTTAAATACCATATCTACATATCAGAGAGCAGAGCCCTTCAAGGCAATCAGAAAATTGCTTGAAATGATGATTAAAATTAAAGACATCCATAATAAGGACAAAAAAAATAAGAAATGTCTGCCGCTTAATGTACTCATGCTAAGAAGGAACTATAATAGGCGCCGTACGGATTACTTCTGGTCACCTGGTCTTTTTAATTGGGCCGCTAAATGTGTGTCCAAGAACGTTTTTTTTTTCTTTCTGCCACAATGTGACCGCGCTAACCGCCGCCCAGAGTAGAAGCCTGTGACCTCCTGCTCAGCAGCCCAGGGTCGCGAGGGCACAAGGCGAATAAGACACCATGACAGCTAGGCATAAATACTGTTGCTTCATTCACTGCTCCGATTCATCAAAATATTCTAATCGGATGTGAGATAAGATTGAGCATTACGGGCACCTGTCAACTGTGCGGGCACAGAAGGCGCTGGTGGAACAAATCCCCCATAAAACCTTCCTGATGAAGCAGTGCACTGGCATGGACATGGCGAAGACATACAACAGAACATAAAACCGTCTTGAAACGACGCTGTCTTCGCCGTGTGCGTGTCAGTGCGCTGCTTCACCAGCAAGATATGGTTATTAATCACCAACTAGCCCAACTTTACACATTAATGAAATCCGCCATGTCACAGCCCATGTATTATATACTGTATTCGTGTATGTTGATGTTACCATTAACAAATAGTATTCTCCTAAAATACATACTTTAAAGTTTTATAACCACAATATAATTTGCTCTGAAACACTGCGTCGAGTCTAGCCACTCCCAGAAATCTTCGGAGAAATAAGGCAAATAACTAAACATCCAACATATTGTCTTAAAGTCGGTGACGTTATTGGGATGTACGACAAAATAGGTAGTGCTTAGAAATGAAGCGATAGAAGCAGCGATTACTTCATAACAACCGGTGCTGACAGTGAATAGGTTCGTATGCCATGGTTGGACCATTAAGTTGTAAGAACCTGGGCCCCCCGTGTATCATAAACAACAGTCTATATTGTGTCGCATCGATGCAGTGAAATGCAATGAAAGGTTGATTCTCATTGCATGGCCATTAAAACAGTCAAGAAACAACCACATGGTAACTCTTTAGCCCTATAGAATGGGGCCTGCTGGAGCATACTAGTGCGAACTGCTTTCGTAAATGAAAAATTGTAAACAATAAGTTCTGTTATCTGCTGGTTGTATTGTAACTTTGGGATGACGGCCATTGATGAACGCATTCACTTTTACAGGGAAGGCTTTCCAGGCTCGTCCGCGGGCAACCCATCAGGAATTATGTAAGCCCCTTTTTCATTCCACGAATAGTCTTCAGGCGCAAGCGAAGAATAAGCCTTGTCGAAATCTACAATTATAGAGCTGCTTTCCTATGTCACACTGTAACCGCCCAGTGTTTTTCCTGGGACAGAACGCGCTTTGCGCGATACAGAACTCCGTTTTCCTTGCCACAGCACGGGAGTATTACTAACAGCTGCTTGCAGTGAGAATGTAAATATCATTTCCAGGTTTAGCTCGGTGTGGAGCGTCTGAGAGGTTTGGGCTGCCGCATATTTACTGCACAGGTTGCTTTTTTCACTGAGACAAATTTTAGCTTTTTATGTGAAGGCCTTCTACAGGACTGGCTCGTGTCCTTCAAAAACATAAGGTGCACTCTAAATCATCCCCTTTAGGTCAATGGCAACCAGTGCATAGTGAGCGCGCGCGGTGTGAAGAGGTGCTCCAGCCGTACGGAGAGTGGAGTAGGAAAGTAGGTACCTACAAAACTGCTAGACAACCAAATCGCTGTGAACGTCAAGCTTGTATCACGATGAGAGAACGAAGATTGGTCAAATACGTCAAAGATTTGACAACGTCAAACTAACGACCGTAAAGGTAAGTGCGAAATTTACCGATTCGCCGAAGAATCACCACGCTTCCCTTTTCCGTTACGGAGTAATTTGACTATGCGCTTCTTATTCTACTTACTGGCATACGCCACAACGTACTCGTCAAATTCATGCTTGCGTTGGGCGAGTATGGCACCAAGTGCGATGCCACTAGCGTCCATGTGTATTTTAGTAGGTGCGGTAGGATAAAAGTGACGAAATTGGAGCTGATGTGAGGAGACGTCGAAGCGTTGTAAACGACCCAGCATATTCGAAATTCGAAGTTGAAAGGTCAGTGCTGTGGGCAAGAAGCTGCGTCAATGTGTCGATGATGGAGGCGAAATTACAGATGAACACCTTGAAGGGGCAGCCCAAGACGACGAAGAGAGAAGGCAGGAACGCACAGGGAAGCTCTGAACTGACAACTAACGTTATTTGAAGGCATACACAAACTTATGTACTACAACCTATAGGCACGTGCTCTCCCATCGATGGCGTCAGTATCAGTGCGCAAGCAAAAACGCAAAACCCTGTAATCAAATGTTACACTATGAGGCGGTTTAAAAATTCAAATTCACTGTCATACACATTTAATCATGGCATACTTACAGAACGCGATCCTTTTGTTTGATATCAACAAGTATCAACTCGCCCAAATGTTGTACATTCCGGGTGAAACCAGCACATGCCGATGAAGCTACGGCGCTCCTTTAGAGCGCAGTACTTAAGGCAGTCGGAAATCGCACAAAGCTTTGCAGTATCCGGTGAGATGCCTTCTTTCGAGACTACGCGGCCTAAGATCGTAAGTTTACGTTTACCAAAATGACATTTTCGCTAGTTTAGCTATAATCCTGTGGCAGTGAGACACTCGAGAACTTGCTCAAGGCGAGTTATGCGAGAGCAAAAATCTGCAGAAAATACTACTATAGCGTCTAAGTAGCACAGACAGGTTTATGATTTAAATGCTCTGAGAATAGAGTCCAACATCTTTTGAAATTTGCAGGTACGTTTCCAAGGCTGACAAGCATCACATTTTAATTCATATAACGCGTCAGGGATTACAAAAGCCGTTTTCAGGGGGTCGGACTCAGCCATGGGCAATCGCCAGTAACCGAAGCGCGGATCCAGAGACGAGAAATATTCGGCTCCTGGAAAGAAATTCAGTGCGTCGTCAATACGCGTTAGCGGATAGACACCAGATAGCTGCGTTCATGTATGAATATATACAGTGCACAGAAAGATTGGAACGATATAGTGCGTCGTCCTCTTCAGCGCTTTTGCTCGTCAATACCGCTCGCGCTCGGAGTCCCTGCTCTGCCTAGACTGCCACCGCTTTGCTGCTCCTAGTACTGTCAAATAAGTACCTTAACTATTGGTAGAGAGTGCTGTGCCCTTAAACTTCTCACACTGTCACTTCGATCCCGTACCCTGCCATCTACCATGCCTCATGGCGCCTCGTAGCAAACTACTCCTGCACCAACCGCTTGTCCTGGTGTACCTCGTCACCGCGACCTTGCCATCTTCACTGGCCCGGCTAACACGGACGTGAGGACTGGCTAACC
The DNA here is from genome assembly GCF_023375885.2 of Dermacentor andersoni. Classification (NCBI taxonomy): domain Eukaryota; kingdom Metazoa; phylum Arthropoda; class Arachnida; order Ixodida; family Ixodidae; genus Dermacentor; species Dermacentor andersoni. The sequence goes on from NC_092816.1 coordinate 83,099,612, forward strand.
ATATACGCGGTCAGCGCGCATAGCAAGTGGGCCGAACCAGCCAAACAGAACAATGGCTGTTATATGTCGCTCATGTCGCGAGGCTATGCTATACCAACCACGAAGTATATTTCCCAACCAGGTCTGCCTTCAAGACCACCCTTCTTGATTTATTTGTTAACCCCACTCTTCGTAAGCTGCGTGCCGAGCAGCGTTTGCGGTCCTGTCACAATGAAGACATCTTCAACCTATGCAGGAAAGGGAACTCAACCATGGCGCAGTCTGAGCGGGTCAGTCATGCAAAGAAAGGTATCCAAGGCGACGCCTTCATCATGTTGCTCGCAGCTTTGTTTATCTATGTTCCTACTTTAGTCGCTTCATCCGCAACTTCTCCACTATCATATTGCCCCTGACGAAGCTCCTTGGAAGGAGCCGGCACCCCACGTCGTGGTCGTCAGTGTACGACGAGGCGTTCGCAATTCTGCGCCGTTTGCTGACGTCACCTCCTACTTTGCGTCACTGCCACCCGACGGCTCCTACTGACATGCACGCTGATGCCGGTGGTGCTGCCATCGGCGAAGTCCATACGCAACCCAAACACGTGTTTTCTGAATGCATTATGGCTTACACAAGTCTCACGCTTACGAAAGCCAAAAGTAACTAACATCGTGACGGATAAAGAATGTATCGAAATCATCTGGACTCTTGCTAAATTCGAGCTATATTTCCATGGCCGCACATCTGACGTCGTTACGGACCACCACGCGCTTTGTTCGTTGTACGTGGTGATCTCTCCCTTCCCCGACGACAATACCCGCTGCTCCGTATCCCAGCTTGACGTTTCTCCCAACGACCTACACACTATCGCTTCCGAACAGCACAAAAAATACTGGATAGCCTCACTGATAGACTTCCTTTTTGATCCATCGGCACAACCAACCACTCGCTCGTTGCGTCATGAAGCCCACTATTTGACCATTTGCGACGAGTTACTCCACTGACGCAATTGCACCACCGATGACCACCAGTGGTCGCTAGTAGTACCCCGCATTCTGCGTTCGAAAATATGCCCGCCATTCCACTGAGATCCATAGTGTGCACACGCGGGAGTATTCAAAACACACCAGTACATTCGACACCGGTACTACTGGCGCGAGATGCACAGCTACGTTCAGAAGTTAGTTCGCTCGTTCCACAATTCTCAGCGCCGGAAATCTTCATTGCGCCGCTCGCCCAGCCGGTCTGTTACCGTTACCTTACTCTAACAGGCCGCTCGAGGGTCGCATCGGCATCGATCTCTATGGACCACTTCCCCTGAACTCTGCTGGTAGTCGCTGGACTATCGTGGCTGTGGACAACCTCACGCCATACGCCGAAACTGCGACCCTCCCGCGGCTACAACGTACGATATTGCCTCCAGCTGGCCTCGCCAATTCATACTGCACCCTGGTGCATCACAGGAGCCGCTCATTGATCGCGGACGTGACTTCTTGTCGAAATACGTCGAAGCCATCCTGAAAGAGGTCCAGATTGTGCACCGGACAGCTACTGATTACCATCCGCAGACCAGCGGCTTCACAGAAAGCTTTAACCGTACGCTTGGCGACATGCTCACTATGTACGCAGCCCCCGACCGCACAAATTGGGACGCCATTCTGCCCTTCGCAACCTACGCCTCTAATACCACTACGCAGAGCACCATTGGCTTTGCACCTTTTTCCTGATGTACGGCCAGTACTTATCGTGCACGATCGACATAATTATTCCGTACAAGGCAGATGCATCTGAGTGTGCGCCTATTTCTGCCACAGCCAGCCATGCAGAAGAGTGTAGCGATCTCGCATGGGCCTTTCCTTCAAATGACGAAGTACGCTGGAAGAGCGTTCCCGGAGACACTACTTCGGCACCCACGTTCCTCCCCGGAGCGCTTGGGTGGCTCTCGGCCCCTTCGACTACACCTGGTCTCTAGCCGAAACCAATGCTCAAGTTTTAAGGCCTCTACCACGTCTTCTAACGCACATCTCCGGTTAACTACATCATCAAGACCGTTGAACCCTCTTCTCAATTGCGCCGTCTTGGACAAGGCATTCTCGACGTCGACAAACTCAAAACCTGCTATGAGCCATTCATAGTGATAAGCTGTTAGGTCGCCGTGTGGCTCCCTTTTTGTTCCCTGGGGCAATTGTAGACAGTGACTGGTACGATAAAGTGGGTCGTGCTCTCCAGTACTTTCTAGTGGGTCGTCCTCTTCAGCGATTTTGCTCGTGAATGCAGTTCCTAAGCGGAATCCGTGCTCGGCCTGTACTGTCGCCCATGCGCCGTTGCTAGTCTGATCAAGTAAACACTTTCACAATAATAAATACAGATTGTCTCAAATAACTTGAGCCAAAGCTTTAAAACTGAAAACACTCCGGACGCGAGTTGAAAGAAATGCACAATGTTGGCACAGTGCCGGAGTTACTCAGGTTATTTTTTTTATTTTACCCTTAACTGACGGATTAGTTATGTTTAATCAACTTTTTATGTATTGGTTCCAGACCCTACGTGTGATAGGCAAATTTGTAGAGCGCCTTCAGAAACCTCTAAATAAATCGTTTCCAGCATGATATTTTTCACGTGGTCGTTTCTTTCGCAATTCCAAAGAACGCCTTCGAGATATCAAAAAAATACCGCGTGACGGGGCCATCGTGCACTGTTATTGTGCTGCTTTCAAACGTGAGATGGATGAACAAGGTCGGCTGCAGTAAGACTGGCCCGCGATAAGGCGTTATTTCTGGTGCATGTATCTGGGCATGCGGCTCTTATCATATGACGGCGCAAATGCGTGATGCTGGCCGGCTGGTGCCGAAGCGATAAAGCGACTAATGAGATGAAGAAGAACAAGAGCATAGCTTAATTTTTTCATGCTTCGAATGGGCAAGGGCTGACAACCTCCCGATGAAGTGTAATGGGGTGAGGTGGGGAGGCGGCGTTAGGGCCGGAATTATTTTCCAGTGACGTTCAAACAAGAAAGCGCCATTTGAATGTAATGCGTGTTGGAAGAGGTCACCATCTGCTGAAATGTACATTTGGCGTCTCATAGGCACATTTTTCAAGGCGTTCTTCTTCATTGTATCAGGGATGTAGTTGCAGAATTATCTTACTTTTATTTTAGGTTATCTGTTGTTGTGGTTGCTGTGCTGTATATTTGATCCTTGACGTAGTCCCAGAGAAAGAAATCGAAAGGAGTTAAATCTGCGGCTGTGCCGGCCAAGCAATGGGCCTATGCCGTCCAATCCACTGCTGCGCGAATGTTTCATGCAGCCATTTGCAAGCTTTGCTGCTGCCGTGCATTGGAGAATCATCATGATGATACCAAATATCGTTTATCCTAGCGAATGGAACTTCACAAAAAAATCCTCTAGCTCGCCATCAAGCATGTCGTGGATGAATGTTTAGCCCGTAAGCGTGTTATCAAAAAACACGGGGAAAATGATAATACCACCGTAAATTGCACATCACAGATCAGCCGACCACTGATATTCATTATGTGTTTTCAAAACCCAATGAGGGTTTTCGTCGCACCAATAATGAGCGTTGTGGACGTTCACTTGGACATTGCGTGCGAAGGTAGTTCCATCGGTCCACTGCATTTTGTTGACAAAGCCTGGGTCCTCTTCTGTCTTAATTATAATCCAGTTTGCAAAGTGCTTTTGATATTGGAAATCGCGATGCTCCAACATCTCGTGCAGCTGTACGTGGGACGGATGAAGTTGCCTCTTCTTAAATACACACCAAGCTGAATACTGACATTCCAGCTTCAGCACCCACACTACAAACACTTTCATGTGGGTCTGAAGAAAACTTTGACAGAATATCTGTCTCCACGTCCTCGCCCAGGATTGAAGATTTGTGTCGCTTTTTTTTGTAAAAGCCCCAGTTTGTCTCAGCGTTTCATATGCACGCACAATCGTCATTGAGCCCGAACGCGTGCCGGGATGTAGGCGTTGAAAAAGCTTAACTGTGCGCCTTCTATGTCCACTTGGCGCACCTAGAGCCAAAATCATACCCGTTTTTTCCTCATTGGAGTAACCCATATCTGCTGCTCAAGCTTGGTCACAGGCAAAAAGCTTTGCTGTCCAGAACACGCTGGGATAATGGCGCCGAAGGAGCACTGTATATGTTGCAGTTCGCTGGGTGGTGGAAACGAGGTACATAAGGCATGATATACATCCGGTAAACTGGAACAGCCTTTAGCGCACCGTCTCAGGGACTGTAACGCCGATCACAGTGCACAAGTGTGAAGCCAAACACGCAAAAGGATAGACAGTTGGGCGAGTTGGTACAGTAACATGATTTTGGCCTCTAGCGCGAAGTGAAACACGGACACAGAAAGGAGCGCTCGTCCTGTCTGCTCCTTTCTGTGTCCGTATTTCACTTCGCGCTAGAAGCCAAAATCAAGCCAAACACGACCACCCGATACTGCGACCACGAAGGGATGCGCACTTGCGGGGTGCCGCATCAAAAAAGAATGTCTGGTAGACAGTAAGTGTGAGAAGGAGAGCAGACGCGGCCAGTGCGAAAAGAGTCATCGTCTGAAGAAGACATGCGTAACCTTCCTTGAATACAGCCAAGGTTTTCTTTTTTTTACCACTTGTTAGTTTGGTCCCTGTGGGATTTATCCGATGTTATTCGTTCCCTAATGTTTAACGTTGCAACATTATCGTTCACTTCGAAACCTACTACATGGTCATGTGTACAATGGCAAAACGGTAGCAGCCGTCATCGCCTTCTATCGTTCCCACGCGCTTAATCCTTTCCTTCTTTAAAGCAAAATCTAAAAACTGCTTTCATCTTTACTTTTTTGCGGCTTCAGACGCTTTATCACTTCAGCAACGCTCGGACAGCAACATGCATTTGCACTGTCATGCGATACGAGCCTCATGCCCAGATACTTATACCAGGCACCACGCCCTGTCGTGGGCCAGCCTAGCTGCAGCCGACCTTGTTCATCTATCGTACGGTTGAGAGCAGCACAATAACAGTGCGTAAGTGCCCCGTCGCGTAGTATTTTTCCATATTTCGCGGGCTTTCTCTGGAGCACGGAGAAAACGACCACGTGCAAGATATCTTGTTGGAAACAATTCATTGAGAGGTTTCTCAAGGTGCTCTAAAACTTTACGTGGAAAACACTGGGAAGGCCGGAGATGGAAATTCAAGACGATGAGCAAAACGAGAACAAGTGAAAGCTGGAGCCAAGGTTCCGACAAGTGGACTTGTCTTCAAGGCGACACATGCTTTCCGCACCACAGTATATATAGGTGGGGTTCTTGTAAAGGGAAGAAGGTGTAAGGGGGGGGGGGGGTGGCTGCGGCAACGAGGGAAGGTGTGGAATGTGGTTGACAGACGGGGAGGGGGGGGGGGGGCTGGCCTTGTGCACAGCATTCTTTACTTCTGAATTCCACATGCTAACACACTTTCCCTCGTTGCAGCATCCACCCCCCTTGTACCATCTCTCCTTTACAAGAATTCCACCTATTTATACTGTGTAGAGCAAAGCATATGTCGCCTTGAAGAAAAGAAGTCCATTTGTCGAAATGTGGGCGCCAGCTTTCACCTTGTCGTTTTGCTCATCGTTTACAACTTTACGTATCACTCTTGGGGTCTGCAGTCAACACTTGCAAAGTTGATTATTAAACATAACAAATTCTTTAGTTAAGGGGAAACTAAAAAATTGCCTGAGTAACTCTTAGGCCAGTGCCAACATTATGCATTCGGTTTAACTCGTGTCCGGAGCGCCTTTAATATTTAAAACTTTGTCTCAAATTATGTGGCACAATCTGTATCTACACACACACACACGCCTATATCCATATATATATATATATATATATATATATGTATTGCCACATGGTGTGGCACAGCAAGGGGACTGTGAAGAGCAGGACGAGGTTTGTCTTGGCTTCACGCGTCGACGCTTACGTTTCGTATAGTGCACACGCCTGGATCTTCATTGAGTGTGTATACTACAGCTGGATGTACGCGACAATTCGGTGGTGGGTCTGGGTGCACTCTACTTATGCAGGAGACGCCACTGGGCAGCAAGAACACCGCCCCACAAATGGAGTTGACTCCAGTTCACCACACAAGCCGGTGAATCCGACGCCTCACCGCAGAATTTGGAAACCTCCAGGAAAAAGTGATGACTGCGACCACTGTGACTTCTACGGAAAGGGTGACACCGACATACCTAATGCTACTGTTCTCCCAAGTGCCGATGGCTTTTCATGGTGACACATTTGAAGATGTGGAAGACTGGCTGACCGAGTTAGAGCGCATGGCTGCGTTTCACGAGTGGGACAACAACGCCAAATCAGGAACCTCTACTTCAGCCTCCAGGATGGTGCTCGCACGTGGTTTGTTTACCGCGAAAGTGCCCGGTCATCTTGGCCTGAGTTCCAGCCCAAGCTACTGCAGGCATACTCCAGCCCCGATCGCCGGGAAAAAGCGGAGCGAGCCGTTCAGTCACGTGTTCAAAAGCCCAACGAGAGCGTCACAATGTACGTGGAGGACATGACGAGTCTCTTTCAGCGTGTCGATGTGAGCATGTGGGAAGAGAAGAAGGTGCGTCGTTTGATGAGAGGCGTAAAGGACCAGCTCTTTGGCTGTCTTGTGCGGAATGAGCCTAAGACTGTTGCGGAGTTCCTCACCGAAGCCACCGCGATAGGGATGACGCTTCAACAACGGTCGAACATGTACAACCGACAAGTACATGCCGCCTGCACTGCGGATATGCCGGTAGGCTTAGGGTGTGACGTCACCTTGCCTTGCGAGCTCATTCGCTCAGCGGTTCGCGACACGATGCAGAAGCATCAGGTTACGTCGTTACCTCCAGTCAGCTCCCTCGTCAGCGTAGTACGCAACGAAGTACAGCAGGCACTGCAGGTATCTCTTTCCAGCGGTGAAGCACCACCCCTGCCAAGCGAGTCCCGGTGCAACACTTACACAGAAACATTACTGAGCCCCACCCAAGCTTTCGCACCTACTTAGGTTGTGTCGCCAGTCGCGTTGCAATCGGCGCAAGCCGCTCCGACAACTCCGCTGCCGTACTTCGACGACCGACGAACACCCACGAGGAAATCAGAGGTTTGGTGAGGTTTGTGTATCGGGAGTGCCCCTGTCGACGACTCGGACTGCGGAGTTTTTCTATCGATTCGCCTCGACCTAGGTTCAGCCAAAGGCCTCCCGACCACGCAGAATTCCTTGAGCAGCAGCGCAGGCCGGGCACATCGGAGCGGCAGTCACGCTCACCCTCACTGCCACGATATTTCCCTGCTCGCCATACCACCTCGAGGACGATGCAAGGGAAATCACCAAGTCCACGCCGGAAAAACTGACGTAAGCGACCTTCCGAGGAGGGGCCGCTGATACTCGATGCGCTGAAGACCTCGTATCGTGCCGAACGCAGAAACACGAAAACACGATGATGCCAGAACCAGTTCCCGCGAACAAGATTTCACGGGACATACCTGTGTTGATCGACGGCAGAAAAATGAGTGCACTTGTAGATACCCGCGCCGATTACGCTATCATTAGTGGCAAACTGGGGAGCGTTCTGAAAAAAGTTACGTTGCCCTGGAATGGGGAACCATTTCGTACGGCAGGCTGCCACGTCGTCACACCGCTTGGAATATGCACGGCCAGAGTATAAATTCGCGGTGCTGCTTTTCTCACCAATTTTCACGTTCTACCCGAGTGTCCCCGCGATTTATTTCTTGGGATGGACTTTCTCCGGGAATATGGCGCCATTATTGACCTCCACGAGCGCTGCATCACTTTCTCGACACAAAGGGCAAAAACACAGATCCACGCTTCGCGTTTCTGACGGCAGCATCACGATACTGCGGCGTGCGTGTGTTTTGATTCAATTCAAGTTCGACGAGCTACAAGACGGTGAAGCCATTGTAGAAGGCAACATTTCTATGTTGCTGACCCAAGGTATTTGTCTAGCGCGAAGCGTTGTGAAACTTCGCGATAGCCAGACAGCAATCCTCGTTGCCAACTTTGACTTTGAGCATCGGCACATTTTTCGTGGCACTGCCGTCGCTTACGCCGAACCATCAACGGACATCGTCGAGTGCTTTGCTTCTGAAGTGCACACAGGCGACGGTTAGCTCAGAGGCATCGATGTAAACTCCAAGCTTATGGACGACCAAAAGAGCGCACTGCAAGAACTCTCGGTCGAATTCCGCACGTGCTTCGCTCGGTCTACTAAGTTGGGCGAAACGCCAGTCACGAAGCACTGAATAATTACATCCGCCGACACACGCACCATCAAACAATAGCCCTATAGTGTCTTGCCGAAAGAACGTCAGGTAATTCAAGCCCAAGCCAAGGAGATGCTAGATGATGGTGTCATTCAGCCTTCGCACAGTCCGTGGTCCTCCCCGGTCGTTCTGGTGAATGAAAAAGACAGAGCGCTTCGTTTCTGTGTTATCGAAAACTCAACGATGTTACCAAGAAGGACGTGTTCCCACTACCACGGATCGATGACTCTTATCGTACCGAGACAGGTTGCGGCGAGCTAAGTATTTTTCGTCTCTCAATCTAAAGCGTGGTTTCTGGCAAATTGAGGTAGATGAACGAGACCGCGAAAAAACTGCTTTCGTCATTCTAGATGGCTTTTACCAATTCAGACTACTTCCTCTTGGTCTTTTTTTTGGCACCACAGCTTTCCATTGAATGATGGGCACGGTTCTCGCTGGTCTGAAGTGGCAAAGCTGCCTCGTCTACATCGAGAACGTGTTTGTTTTTCCGGCGACATTTGACAACCACCTGAAACGACTGTAACTGTAAGTGGCCGACCATATATGTAGGGTCGGAACTTGCCCACCGCCAAAATGAGGGCGAGACACTCGCGCTCAGTAATCGAGTAATTGCACTCTGCGGGAGAGAGGAGGCGGCTGCCGTAGGCGATGACGCGGTCGTGCCCACATTGGCGTTGAGCTAAAACTGCGCCGATGCTGTAGTCACTGGCGTCAGTGCGGATTTCTGTCGGAGCGGAGGCGTCAAAATGGGCGAGAACAGGAGGTGTGGTGAGCAGCGTGATGAGCTGCGAGAAAGCAGACGCTTGCTCAGAGCCCCAACAGAAAGGAACGTCTTTCTTCTGGAGGTCAGTCAGGGGACGGGCAACATGGGCGAAATTTTCCACAAACCTGCGGAAGTACGAGCAAAGGCCAATAAAGCAGGGAACGTCTTTGGCACAAGTTGGTACGGGAAAATTCTGCACAGCATTAACTTTAGCGGGGGCGGTGCGAATGCCTGACGAATCGACGAGGTGTCCGAGCATGGTTGTTTGGCGGTGACCGAAGTGGCACTTGGATGAGTTGAGCTGCAAGCCAGCGGTGCGAAAAACAAAGAACGGATGACAGTCTTTCAATATGAGTCGCAAAAGTTGAAGAGAATACGATGACGTCATGCAAGTAGCACAAACAGATGGTCCATTTCAAACCACGCAAGAGCCTGTCCATCATCCGTTCAAAGGTCGCCGGGGCATTGCACAAGCCAAAAGGCATTACCCGGAACTGATATAGGCTGTCTGGTGTGACGAATGTGGTCTTTTCACGGTCCATTTCATCCACGGCAATTTGCCAATATCGAGAGCGAAAGTCTGTAGATGAAAAATAAGTGGCACCGTAGAGACAATCCAGAGCATCGTCAATACGGGGAAGTGGATATACATCGTTCTCGGTGATCGTGTTTAGATGACGATAGTCAACGCAGAATCGCCAGCTGTTATTCTTCTTTTTGACGAGAACAACAGGGGAACGGCCACGAGCTAGAAGAGTGTTCAATAATCCCTTTGGCAAGCATCTTGTCAACCTCGCTCTGGATAACGTGTCGCTAAGAAGGCGACACGCGGTATGGGCGTCGGCGAACAGGTGCTGCATCGCGGTTATTTATACGATGCTTCCCGACCGTAGTTTGACACAAAGGGCGATCGTTCAGGTCGAAAATGTCGGAGTAGGAATCGAGGAGACCATGGAGCTCTGCGGCTTGTTGGGTTGAGAAGTCCGGTGCAATCATCTTTGTAAAGTCGTCGGTCGGGGCTCATGTAGAAGGCGCAGAATGAGCATTGGTCGAAGACGGCGCAACAGATAGAGCGGAAATGTGGCACTCGTTCGTCGGCATGCTCGAGGAAGTATTTGTGGGCACTGTACGAAATTTAGGATGGGAAGACATGTCTGATTGTCCGCAACGGAAATGATGGTGTGCGGAAAGGAGACATTGTGAGAAAACAGGAATGAAGTCGCGGGAGTAAGGACATAGTCTCCGTAAGGTACAGGTGGGCAGGCTAAGACAGGGATGCAGGTTGCTGCAAGAGATGGCATGCGTATAACATCTGCGGAACCAATCTGAGTTGGAGCTTGACCAGGAAGGTCAACGGGAACAGGTAGGGGTAGGTCAAGTTGTACAACGCTGGCGGAACAGTCAATCAGAGCAGAATGGGCAGCTAGAAAGTCGAGTCCGAGGATCACATTGTGAGGGCAACGTTCGAGCACACTAAACAAAACAGACGTGTGGCGACCGGCGACACTGACACGAGCAGTACACATTCCAAGCACAACCGGAGTTGCATGGTCGGCGACCTGGAGCAGTCGAGTCGGAGCAGGAGTCAGTACTTTCTTCAAGCGCGTTCGATGCTCTGCACTCGTGATGGAAATTTGGGCTCCTGTGTCGATGAGTGCTGTAACGGGCAAACCATCCACGTCCCCGTCCAGAAGGTTCCGATTAGTAGGCAGGGTCAACAGAGGAATTTCAGGCCGGGGTTCTAGAGCAGCGTCACCTCCAGGAGCTGCCGCAGTTAGTTTCCCGTCGGAGAGAGGCGACGGTAAGCTGGAGATGGAGAGCGACGATTCTGGGGCGAACGGGAGCGGCGACTATGTGGTGATGGCGAGCGGCTGGTCATGGTGGCTCGAGCGTTGTCAGGAGCGTCTTCAACCTCCGTGGAGAGTGATGGCGGGCGAGGATTCAGTGGGGAGCGGCGGTAGGCGGGAAAGCTTGGTCGAGAGTGGGCTGGCCAGGAATTTCGACAGTGGCGAGAGATGTGTCCCACACTTCTACAGTAAAAGCAGATTGGTCTATCGTCATGTGTGCGCCATTCGGCCGGGCGGCGACAGCCCGGATATGGACCGTATTGGCTCCGGTGAACAGGGGCAGAGGCAGCAGACAAAGCAAAGTCACGACGGCTCGCGGAGCAGATGGACGGAAGACCCACATGGGCAAGTTCTTGGCGAATTACCGACTGAATGAGAGACACAAGCGGCCTGGTTCGTCAAAGCTCTGGCTCACTGGCGTGGCAGGAGATGCTGCTTCGATTTCTCGCCGAACGATACGTACGACGTTCTCGCAGGAGGTGGGCTCACACGGTGGACAAATGTCTTCGCACGTCGATGAAGCTGCGGTATTAGGTAGACGCGTAAACTGTTGAATTATGCGGCGATTCTTCGCGTCTTCAAAGCGGCGACATTCGTCAATGATCTCATTGACCGTTGTTACGTTCTTGTAAACAAGCAGGTTAAACGCGTCGTCCGCGATGCCTTTTAAAACGTTGCTGACCTTGTCTGCCTCTGCCATATTGTTATCCACTTTGCGGCAAAGGGCGAGATTCAGTGCACGTCTGTACACGGGTCCCAAGGTCCTTCTTCGCAGCATGTTGGCGGCCGACGGGCTTGCCGAACAAATCTCTAAGCTTCTGCTTGCACTGGTCCCAACTCGTAAGCTCTTCTTCGTGTGTTTCAAACCTGACCCGGGCTGTTTTCTTGAGGTAGAATACTATATTGGCCAGCATAAGCGCGTTATCCCACCTGTTGTGTGCGCTGACCCGTTCGTAATTCTGCAACCAGTCATGGACGTCAACGTTGTCGATACCGGAAAACATGACCAGGGTCGCGAGGCTGAGTCAGGATGACCGTCGATGGCGAGGACGGGGCCGTGGTTAAACTCTCTCCTTCGAATGACATGGTGGCCAGGTTACGTCCGCTGCGGAGCTCCGTGTTGCGCAAGTGATTACCCCGCACGTCCACCAATGATGTTACGGGAAGGAAGAGGCGTGCGTCTATTTACAGATGGCTTTTAATGGCTGAGCCAACAAGCGTAGAGCAGCGATAAAAAACTACCCTCTTCCTCCTCGTCTCTCAGGCCGCCATCATAGTCCTCTTCTTCACACATTACCGACTGTGACAATATATATATATATATATAAATATATATATATTCTTTTGTTCTTCTTAGTACGTCCCAAAAAAATACCCCTCCCCAACAACGAAGAAAAACGTGATCTATCGTTTGTAGTTGTTTGCACATAAGGCAGGGAGATCCCCATGGTAGAAATAGGCCCTTTTCCGGTAAAAAACATTTTTACTGGCAATGTTCCAGTGTGTAAGTTAAAAAAAAAGGTTTCAGCCCCTGGTGCAACTTGCATTTTCTTTACTTTTTTTAACCCGTCTCTCCCAGGGCCTCTACTGCACAAGGCTCTGTACATGGGTTCTGGCAGAAAAACGTCACACAAATCTTTGTACAACTTTTTCTTTTTGAGAGTAGGTAAATATTCATTGGAAAACCTCGTTGCAAGGAATCGTACACTTGCGACTTCGCTAAAATATCTAAAAATACCACCTCCCGTGAGTGTTTTGGTTAAAGCAACAAAGTCGAGCAAAGCGGGCCCAAGCCTGACTTGGCATGCGGTGCTCAAGAAGGATCCCTGACGTCACGAAGCAAGAGGAACCTGTTAACAATCTGCCCAAAAAAACGTATCCCAGGCCCGATCCCCCATTCTTGACTGCTCTGAACAACTTCGTTCGGCTGCACCTTTCCCAATGCGCAGCCCACACGGAAATGGCGAAAATCCAATGCAGGTTCTGTACATTGAGTCTTGCACAATGTAACACCAGCATTTTATACCATAGCCTACTAATAAAAAACAGATTACACACGATAACTGCAGCAAAAAACGACAAGTTCGTTCCTTTCCACCTTTCTCCCTTTCCACGTGTATCATGCGCCTGCGCTGTCCAATATGCCTCGCTATCGCGATAGCATTCTAGAGGTACTCCCAGGTACTTCGTTGGGATCGTCACCCAGGACTCGTTTGCAAAGCTTTCGGGCGTCGATTGTCATGCTCCGCGCCAGAGCCCCAGTGCCTTGGCTAATTCCAGTCTGTTGCCTGAGACTTGGCATAAATTCTCTGCACATTCAAAAGCCTCAAATACACCTTCCCGACTAGTTGAAGAAACCGCCACATCATCCGCATATGCCAGCAGCTTGATTTCCGCTGCTTGCAACGGAAAGCTTGGAATTGCATTGTCTCTTTTTTACGAAGTTTAAGCACATCCGCTCTATGTAAATGCAAAAGAAAAGAGGGCTAAGGGGACAATCCTGGCGCACCGAACGCTGCACGCTGCACGCTAAGGGAGACACCTTCGTGAATAACAGAACCAACATTAACATGGTCTAGTATGCAAAGCGAAATTTCATGCACGACATAGTCGAACGCTTTTTCAACGTGTACTTGCAAGATGGCCAGGCGGCTATTTGTAATGTCACAGCACTCCAGCACGCATCTTGCTGTGTGAATATTAGTCGCAATAGATCGTCCCTTTATCCCGCACGTTTGATGCGGTCCAACGATTTCCTAGGTTACTGACTGTAATCGTCGTGCTAAAACCATCATATAAATTTTGTAATCCACATGTGTGGGTGCAATTGGCCGGTAGGCTGTTACTTGTCGCAATTTCTCTGCTTCGTCAGTTTCGGGGATTAAGGCAGTGGGTGATTTTGCATAATTGATTAATTTCGTAAGCTTAATTAAACATGACCGTCAATACTGGCGCGATTCCGCGCTTAAAAGCTTTGTCAAACACCGCGCTTAACCCGTCCGGTCCTGGCGATTTATCGGGGATTTAAATTGTCTATAGCCGTTTCAACCTCTGAATTGTTTATTGGCACCTCTAACCTATCCTTCTGCTCATCGTTGAGTCGCGGCAGTGCCGCAAGAAACCTATCCTTAAACGTGTTCGTGTCGGCAACATGTAACGCGAACAACGCCTGATAGTACTGAAAAAAAGCTCACCTAATATGCTCGTTATCATCCGATAAGACATCTCCCCATTCTACGTTGTCTATGCGTTTTCGCCGAACGTGGGCTTTTTCAATTCCGAGCGCTCGTTTACACGGCGTCTCCCCAGCAGCTACATGTTCCACTCGCGCCCGCACCAGCGCACCACGATGACGCACCTACTCTATAAATTCAACATCTTTTTTTTTTTTTTTTTTGGTTTTCCTAATATCATCGATCCATTTACCAGGCGCTTCGCTTTCTTTTTCGTGTGAGTTTTGCAAGCACAGTCCTTAGATTGCGTTCATTTAGTTTCTCCTCGTATGCCATGGAACAAGACCGCTCTATTGCTTTTATTTTAAGTTGTTCCTTACAAAGATCCCACTATGATCCTATTTTCAGTTCTTTATTCGGCTCTATTTTGCTGATTTCTTCCACTACCGCATGGTTGGTCGCATCGTCTTTAATACGCTTGTTATTTATCTTCTACAGTTCCAAGCTAAAAGCACTGCCACGTTTTTTGCTCCTATCCCGCACTCTATTAAACAGTGGTCTGAGAAAGACACCGGCACTGCCTGATAACTGTTGCATATTGGAATCACGCCAGATTAATAATAATAATAATAAATGCGGTCCAGATGGGCATGACTTGCACGCTGAAAATGTGTGTACTTCACACCACCCGCGCCTTGCATAGACTCCACCACATCCTCAAGGTTCCATTTGTCTACGATCTGCGACAGTACCTCAGCACTTGCTTCCATGAAGCTCCGATCACTAGTCTTGTCGCAAGCGCCCAGGACACAGTTGAAGTCGCCCATGATGATCAGCTCTTTATCGAGAATGAGACGCTGCTCAACACTTCGAAAAAAAAATCGGCCCTTTCATCCGCAACTTTTGGTGCGTACAAACATAAACCACACCTTTCCGTATTGCTGAGCGTGAAGTCGACAGCAACTAACCGACCTGACAAGCACGAGAAATCACCATGCAGGACCAGAGCCAGCAACTTCTTAAAATAAAAAGGACACACTCGGCAGATGTGCCGATGGCATGGCTTACAACAGCATGGAATCAGTCGTGAAACATCGCACCATGCTCTCGGTCTTTTCCTCACCGTCAACGTTTGTTTCCTGCACGGCCAATATATCAATGTCATACTCCGTCAAAAGCCGATAAACCATGACTTTGCTTTTTCTTTCTTGCCAACCCTCTAATGTGTAGCTACCTTCAACGGAGACGGCGGAGCCATTTTCGCAAAGAATTGGAAAGGCCGAGAGCATGGTGCTTACCCTCCGCGTCTAGCGCTTGGTTAGACGCCTTAGTTGTTGCTGGAGCCACCCGTTGCAGTCTCCGAACCTTGCAACCTACGTGCAGTATTGCCGGTACGCCTCTCAGACGAAACGTTAGGTAACTGCAGGAGACTGGCCCGCCTGACTTGAGTTGTTTTTAAGCGCAAGCTTTACTGGCCATGAATTAGCGATTTCGCCGTGGCAGTGCTCCGGGGAGGCAGAGGACGTCCCAACGCGCACCTCGCTGTGCATATTAAAGCGGCAGCTTACTGACCGCGAACGCGCGATTTCGTCGTGGCGGTGGTCCGAGGAGGCACATTACGTCACAACGCGCTCCTGGCCTCGGATATTTCTCTCTCTCTCGCTCCCTAGTCACTACTGCGCATGCGCCACTAGTAGCACCAACCCACAGGTGTTCCGCCGCTGCGCAGCGCCGCTCCTTTCCGCTGCCACCGTTTGGTATGACATCACACCACGTTCCTCATCGTTGCGCTCGCCTCCGTTCGCTTTGCCAGCTGCGTCGCATGCCTGAATTAACATGTCAGAGGATTGAAGAGGAAAGCTCGCGTGCGGCGCAACCACAGTTTAGGCGGCAGTATATACGGCATGGATCTTGATGAGCAGGAGGAGGCCTGGAATAGACATCGGAATGAGATGAAGAGGAAACGAATCGCCCAGTAAACAGACGATCAGCGCGCCGAACGACTGGCTAAACGCCGCAACATAGCTAGGCAACCATACTAACCTGGACTTGCAATCAAGATTAACCAAGGCTAGCCATGCTATGCCTTAGCTTTCACTACGTATATCCTGGCATAGCCGAGCTAAGCCACTGCCAATTTTTGCAGGCGGCTCCTCGATGCTGGGGGCAGCCCCTTCGTTGCCGGTGTGGACATAAGGGCGCTTGGCGGGCTCGGAGACGCTGACTGTGCGACCGCCGCTCTGGTCCGCTTTCTGCGGGCTGTTCGCTGGTTAGACGACCTTAGGTGCCGGTACGCTGTCCCCATTTTCCGACGCCTTCGCCCGAGACGCAGGCAATTTCTTTTCCTCGGGGTGCGTCGCTCCATTGCTTGACGTGGAAAGCCCCGCTGGACAGCCTCGATGGATCAGTCATTCCTGCTGGCTTGCCCACTTGCACGGCTACTTTCACCGCCTCTTCCGCCTCGTCGACGTCCATCAGTAGCTCTACCGATTCGTCATGCGATGCCGGCTCTGTAGCCACCGTGTATATGCGGACGCAATCGGTGTCGCCGGGACCATAGCGTCTCCATTTTGAGCACCGTGGCACCTTGCATTCACATCGAATGTAGCCCGTACCACAGCAGCGTAGGCACTGCATAGGCCGCCAGGCGCCCCAACAAGGGCCAACTCTCCTGCAACGCGTAGCTGGTGAGGTGGATCATCGACCTTCAAACCGGGTTTCAGCTTCAGGAGCACGGTCCTCGTTGTAGACCCCTTCTCCTTGACGGCTGAGACACGCCGATGCTCACGGGTCACTTCGAATACGTCGCCGTAAGCAGCGAGAGCCGTGTGAATGTCGTCGTCCGCCACGCCATACAACATCCAGTGTAGCCGTAGTTTCACCTGTTGGTCATCTGGATCGAAGATAATAGAGGGCGTCCTTTTACTTCCACTTCCTTGAGAGCGGCCAGCTTTTTAGTTGATTAGGTGCTGTTGAGAGTCACTGTCCAAACACGGCTGATTTGGCATGCGCCTAACGCCACCACGTCGGGAAGCGCACTAGCATTGGCGAGGGCGCCGCGGAAATCCTCACCCCTGTAGGGCCTAACTCATACGTCGACGTGCAAAAAAAAAAAAAAAAGGTTTTAACCACAACGCGTCAGGTGGGTAATGCAGGCAAAATGATCTCATAGTCCTGAAATTCGCTGTCTTCAATCCTGTTTCCGCGGCTAGCAGAGGCCGCTATCACCGCTCCGCTGGAGCACATGATTCCGCGTCCGCACCGAACGGTAGCTGGAAGAAGAATGATGGGACGCGTGGTCAGCATGGAAGGTGTTAGCCCCGATCCCGCGAAAACTGCCGCTGTAGTCACATTTCCAACACCGACCGACAAGAATGATGTCCGACGCTTCCTGGATATTTGCACATACTACCGGCGTTTCATAGAAGATTTTTCGAAGATGGCGGCGCCGCTGACTCGCCTCACGAGGAACGATATATCGCTCGTCTGGGCATCAGAGCGAGAGACTGCTTTCCCCGAGCTTCGATAGCGTCTGGTGTCAGCACCAGTTTTGGCCCACTTTGACTAGGAGGCGGACACGGAAGTTCATACAGACGCGAGTAACGTTGGTCTTGGTGAGTTGCTCGTACAACGGCAGGAAAGCATTGAAAGAGTGATCGCCTACGCAAGCCGCAGACTATCGCGTGCAGAGACCAACTACACCACCAAGCAGAAAGAATGTCTTGCCGTCGTATGGGCGCTGGCCCCATTTCGACCTTACTTCTTCGTCCACCCATTCAAATTTTTAACCGATCATCACTCGTTATGCTGGCTTGCAAATGTGCGGGACCCTTCTGGACGACTGGCACGGTGGAGTCTCCGTTTGCAGGACTACCCTGTGGCCATCGTGTACAAGTCGGGCCGCATACACGAAGACGCGGACGCACACTCGCGCGCCCCTATCGACACTACCGACCAGGACATTGAGGACAACAGTGGTTTCCGTGGCGCCGTAAGCGTTACTTATTTGTCCACACGGCAGCGCGCAGACGACACACTACGGCCCATATTCGAACATCTGGAAGGACGAAACCCACCAATACCCCGGCATTTCTCTCGAGGACTGTCGTGTTTTCGTTTACAACATGGCGTCTTGTATAAGAAGAACGCCGATGGCACCAACAAGACCTACCTTTTGCCAACGCCGAAAGTCGACAGCTGTGAAGCCTGCGGGATTGCTACATTCGATTGACCCACCTGGCGAACCTTTCCTCCAAGTCGGCAAGGATCTTTTGGGCCCGTTTACACTGTGATCCTCTGGAAACAGGTGGAGACTAATCGCCACAGACTATTTACCGCGGTATCTTGAGACAAAGGCGCTGCTTCGAGGCACAGCTTTCTAGGTTGCCCAGTTTTTCATATAGAGCATCGTCCTACGGCATAGCGCCCCATCGCACGTCATCTCAGATCGAGGCAAAACCTCTACAGCACAGTTCATTGAAGAAGTTTGTTAAACTCAACTGCACGACCCATCGAAGGACAACTGCCTATCATCCGCAGACAAACGGCTTGACCGAACCACTGAACAAAACGATAAGTGACATGCTATGTACATAGACGTACACCGCATGACGTGGGACGAGATGCTGCCTTACGTAACGTTTGCCTATGACGCTGCTACGCAAGACACAACAGGCTTCACGCTGTTTTACCTCATTTACAACCATGAAGTGCAGATTATGTTAGAAGCAATGCTGCCGTGCGAGAGCATCGATCACCTCGACGTCGCCCAAGATGCCGAACTTTTCGTGCAGCGCACGAAACAAGCCCGTCAGCTTGGCCGAGTGCACGTAAAGAAACAACAGAGCACCGATGCGCACCGTTACAATCTCCGCCATGGACGAGTTTAGTTCCAACATGGTGATGAAGTTTTGATCCGGACTCTCGTGTGCCGAAAAGGACTATCCGAGAAGCTTCTGAGTCGTTATTTCGGACCTTACCGGGTGTTGCAGCTGATTAGTGACGTGAATTACGAAGTCCTTCGTGACGTAAGCCAGCCTCCCCGACATCGACAACAGCAATTTCAGATAGTGGACGTTGTGTGGTTGAAACCGTACTATAGCCCCTAATATTCGACGTTTTGAGCCGCTTAGGTTAGTTTTCGTTGTTGCTCGTCCCTCAATGCCTTGTGACTATATCCCACACCACAGTGATTGTGGCTATGGCCTATGTGTTCGTCCTTCACCATCTCGGCGCTCTCATGGCAAGCGTATGTATGTTTTGCATCTTTTTTTTGAAGAGGGGGTAACGCCACATGGTGTTTCACAGCAAGGAGACTGAAGACGAGGAGAACCAGGTTCGTCTCGGCTTCACGCGTCGCCGCTTACGTTTCGTAAAGTGCCAACGCCTGGTTCCTCAATCAGCGTGCATACTACAGCTGGGTATACGCGACAGTATATATATATATATATATATATATATATATATATATATATATATATATATATATATATATATATATATATATTGGGTTATGCAAGATAATGACATCTAGAAAAACAACATAAATGTGGCGATAACAGCGGCGAAGTTACTCAGTAGGTAAATAATAGCACATTGAACATTACACACGATTGACATGCATTCAGTACTCGCGACATATAGCGAGATCGCACATGACGAAAAAGAGATACACTTCAGAAATACACAATATACAGACATGTGCCACCCGGAACTAATCAAGCAATATAGGCAGAGGTGGCAATCAGCACCCGCGTCCAATTCAGTACAGAAAGCATTCGTTACTTTACTACACGTTACATTGCTAACCAATCGAGACCACTAAACAACGTGAAGGTAATAAAGCGTTGCGCGACAGTACAGCCAGAATGAAGGTGAAACGCGCTGCAAAGTAACCGCCATAGGGCGAAGGATGAAATATAAGTGCTTTTATTGGCTTCTGTACGCTGGAATACTGGGTCATGCAATGAGATAGATATTTGGGGCATATAATAAACTTAACTACGTAAAAAGGAGGTTATTTAAAAGAAGAAAGCGTATAATGGCGTACATATACACACATTGCAACCTCATTTGTTGCATGGGGCGCAGCCAGATGTATTGTGGTCATTTCATTTTGAGGATGTCACCATATAGCTTACACCGTCGGTACATGACGCGAGGCCGCTCCGGAAAGATATCCATATGATGTTCACTTTGGACAAGGATGTTGTAATGGGGCTTCAATATTGAAAAAAGAAACTTTTCGTACTGATACCCAGAATATTAGCACAAGATCGGTAAGGGTACGCCTTTCACGTAACCGGTTTGAGCTAAGAATATCTGTTCTGAATAATTCATCTGCTCGGCATATGCCGTTGCTAATTAAATTAGATTGATACTGCCATTTAACGAGAGCACCTTTAACTTGTTCGCAGTTAGATACAAAATATTTGTGATCGGAACACAATCACATGAAAAGGTGAATCTGAGCGTTGGGGATACCAGTTTTACAATTTCACACATGGCTGCTCTGAAAATGCAGAAGCTGGTTCCCAGGAATAGGTTTCCAATGAAATTTTGTCAGCAGTTTATCTTGGGATACAATAACCGTGACGACTAGAAAGTTGACCTGAGATGATGAGTAATTGTGAGAAAGTATGACTGAAAGATGAAAGTGGTTAAACCATTCCATGAGCTTTAGGAGACTACCCTTCCCATGTGTCCAAATTAAGAAGACATCTTCAATAAAGCGCTTATAAAGGAAAGGATGTAAGTTTGTACTGGAGATAAAATCATTTTGTAGAACACCCAAGTACATATTAGCGTAATTTTGGCCTATTCGGGTGCCCATTTGTGTACCGCTGATCTGAACGTAATGACAATTATTAATTTCAAATTTTAGGGCTCAACAATAAGCTTTACGAGTGATCCCAGGGTTTCTTTATCAACAGGTTTCTACAAACGAGAATGGTCATACGTCTTAAGCTCTGTAGCAGTTCTATCGGCATGTGGTACGTTATTATAAAGAGAGTTGACTTCGAGCGTCACAAGGATTACCTTATGCGGATTGGGAAGATTTATTATATATTGAAGAAAATTAGCGTTATCCTTTATGAATGACGGCTGGAATCTGGTTGATAAGAGAGTCGGCATAGATCGTCAAGTTCTCAGTGCCAGTGTGCACATCCGAAATAATCAGGCGTTCTGGGCCACCAGGTTTGAGAATCTTTGAGAGCAAGTAAAATTTACCAGCCACAGTACTCAGCGGTACAAGTAACGGAACGGTTTTTTCACATATGTGTTTAAGTTTTACGAGTGCCATAAGCGCATCCTTTAAATAGGCTTTAAAGTTATCGGTAGGCTAGTTCGGAAGTGTTTGTACAAACTGGCATCCGCGAGTTGCATTGGTACCTTCCTTTATGTAATCCTGCTATAGGAAAACAATTGCTACTTCCTTGTCTGGATGTTTCATAACGATGTCGTAGTTATTGCGTAATTGTACTAGCGCTGTTTTTTTCTCGTTTCGTCACATTCCGTCGGTGAGAAAGACGGGTCTTGTAAACCTCGACGATATCACGTTGTGCAGCATTCATGTCCGCACATCGATATTTATGGCGTTGCGGCGGTGGTATTGCTTGTATTTGGACGTAGGTAGTCTAGTCTTGCTAGGATTTTCATGGTCACGAAATCACACTGTAATACCCTTGACACACCAGCACTCTAAAGTCTATTAAATAAGGGGACATCTACGTCAAAGGCGTTGTAGGTGCAAATACGCAATACAAAGGAGTATGTCCCATCCTGTGAAGTTCCTTTGCGGGAAAGGAAACGCTTTCCGACCGGAAAGGGCGTTACTCTCGCACGCAGCGTGTACAACTTGTCGATAGAGGAAAATTTTTCACATATCTACGGCCCAGTAAGCATTTTTTTACTTGCGAAAATGTTTTAATTTTTAGTCATAACGTGATTTGTTGAACAGTGAGGATTTACTGTAGCTACACTCTCAAATGCTCTCATCAAGTCGGTGGTACCGCCGTGCTGGATTCCGGCACTTCCATTTTCTGCGTCGTCTTTGGTGCGTTAGCGTCTTGAACCCATTGTTCGTTGCGCATGGAGGGCCACCTTCTGTGGTTGGCGGCTCGAGGGGACAGTGCCGAAGCAGCCAACATGAAGCTCTTCATGATGAATCTACGTTCGACGGTTTCCATTTTCGCCTTGGCTGTGTTTATCTCATCATAAAGAGACTTGAGAGCGACCTCAACTCTTGCTTCATCGCTATCACTTCGCTGAGCTTTGATGCAAATGCGCAGTTCTGTCACACAATCACAATTGTGAGAATAAAAAATTGAATAAAAAGCTTTACACCTTCACGCACGAAGGAAGGGCTAACTAAAACGTGAAAAAGACGGCACAAACGTGGGCAGCACCAGAATAAACAGTTCACTAGGGTTGAGGATTGGACGAGTTGGTATTGCATTATAAAACTGGTACAGCACAACATAGAAAGGACGAAACAAGCCGAGCCGGCCAGATACAGGAACAGAGCGCTCACTTCCAACTGTTGGAAGTCGGCGCTCTGTTCCTGTATCTGGCAAGCTCGGCTTGTTTCTTCCTTTCTATGTTGTGCTGTACCAGTTTTAGAACAGAATAAAGATCATGCACAGCAAAACACCGACAGTACATAGCTGCTTTACCAATTGAAGTCGCTGCTAATAACGCAAGAACAAGAATAAAATAAACGAATATGCGCATTATGAGCCATCAACAATGAAAAGAAAATGTGTTTGGTTCCTACGGTAGCTAAATGTAATCTGGATACGAAGCTTTAATAAAATCTTTTGTAGGTTGCTGCTTTCAGAACCAGCGCAATTTTTCTTGTGGCGTTCACCGAAGGAACCACCTAAGAAAGTTCGTGCGGTGCCATATGTCATCGGCGCAACTCCTTTCTGCAAAGGGTCCCTAAAATTAAAAACAGGGGTTTACTGCAAAGGTCTTTACTTTTCCACGTGTATCAGGCCTAGTAGGCGCATCTTTTGAACAATGTTGTGTAGGTCTTTAAAAAGCTGAAATTAACTGAATTCACCTGAGGCAGGACAAAAACAGCTTCGATAAGGCTGAGCATCGGAAAGAGTAACCGCGGAAAGGTTTAAAACGTCGTTGTTCGATACAGTCGGCGTACGCATCGTGATGGCTCCACGGGAACATTATTTGTTTTAGCAATGCATTCAGAACGGCTACACCTTCGCGAATAAACTTATCGCGTTCGAGCTCGCTAAGTTGTTCTTACTATGTTTGTAGGCTGCCAAGCATTCTGATGCAAGCGTCCCCAACAGCGTAGTGAAGTGCCTCTCTCCTCTTGGTTTAGCATACATGATTTGTAGTGATCAACACCTACACTCCATAGCTTCAACGAGGCGTTATTTACTAGCTGTTGCCAATTTGCTTTGTTTAAAGCGGAATGTTTGGATGTAGTTGGTTTCACTCTAAGCTGTAAGGTTTTTGCGACTACCGAAGCGTTCAAATACAACACTTTTCTGACGTGCAATTCAGAACGGATACCGTTATCAGCTGTCTTTCTAAGCTTTAAGAACTGTTGCGAAAGAATATGTGGAACAGAGTTACCGGGGTCTTGTAGTCAGCTTGCGGCGCGGTCTCGAGTGGAGTTCTTGCGGAAAGGCTAGCGACGGCCCTTACGGAACTTTCTTCACGAAGGTTGCGATGGGATTAGACGGCAGAGCTGCGGGTTGCGTCTGGTCAAGATTGAGTGTAGGACATTCTAAGAGAAGTCTGCATGGGACCATGCGAGGAGTTGCGCGACAGGACTTGATGCCACAGTGACACGTTGTTCTCAGGGCAAACAAGCCATTCGGTTAGCACGGCATTCTGTCTAAAAACTCGGGGCCACTATGCTTGAATGAGACTCATTCTTATTACGATGGCAATGCCCGTGAGTCGTACTTAATCCCTGAGTTTAACACCGTGCCATACGGCAATACGTAAAGCACCAGTACACTAGTGTGCCTACTAAGCGTCATTAACATTAACCGTGGCTCTCCATGTACGCGCTTACACTCTTTTTTTTTTCAAGAACCCTCCTTCTTTACGCACTCCCTGCTGTCCGTAGTCCTTGCACGACACAGTATTTCACCGTACAGATGCCAATAAAAGCCATCATTACCCATCCTCACTCTGACGGTTAGTGCACAGTGCGTATCACTTCCACCCTGGCTCTAATATCGGGCGGTGCTTTATTACCTCCACATATTTTAGTGATCTCGAGTGGTTTGCAATGTAATGCGTAGTGAAGTAACCATTCATTTTTGTACTGTGTGCTACCTGGGTACTGTGCTGCCAACCCTGCTTATATGACTTGATTAGTTCCGGCCGGAACATGTCTAATGTACTTGTGAAGTGTCTATCTTGTTTGTCACGTGCGACAGGCTCTATGTCGCGACTACTTAATGCATGCCAACTGTTTGTAATGTTCAATTTCCTCTCACATACCGTGAGTAATATTGTCAATGTTACTGCCATTTTGCCATCGTGTTTCTCGTTGTCATTAGTGTGAGTAACGCTATCTCATGTATAGCGTGTTTATAAGAAAATCCGATGGAACGTATTTGTTAGTTCACACAGGCTGGTCTGCTAAGTGAAGCGTTGTAAACTGCAGTGTGCAAATACAACGAACGCCGTAGTCTCTTTTCCCTAAATATATATATATATATATATATATATATATATATATATATATATATATATATATATATATATATTATAAAGGTAGAACACAAGCTTAACCCATTAGGGACCGGTTAATTTTTTTCTTGCTGTCTTGAAATAAATACAATATATTAACTTACCCTTATATTAATTATTCACATGCAACAAGTTATTACTCTTGCCTAATTAGTTTTTGAAATATAGCCCGTGACCATATGGTCACACTGGGCCCTTACACTACAGCAAAAGACGCGAAGTGAAAACGTTTATTTCAAGCCATGAAACACCACAAAAAACATACATAGCGAATAGTCGAGCAGTTTTTAGTGCGATATGGTTTGAATCATGGAATACACATGTCGTCGTCATACTTTGTGCATTGTGTGTGCACTGCGCTGTTGTAATTATCTCATGCACACCTACACCTCTTGTTATTAGGTATTGGTGCAACAAAGTGGGACACTTGGTCATACCGTGTACCAGTCAGGACATCACCAGTCCTTGGGATTCTGCGTTGACCAGGTCCTCTATGCTTATTGTCCCATCGCATCACGTAGCTTTGTGCAATTTGCCTGTGGAATTCCACCTGCGTGACGTTGAACCCTGTGCTACGAATTAGCGCCCAAGCGTTGCTGATAGATACATCACGAAGTCAAGTGAAAATCGACCACCACCACTTTTTGCCACGGATTACAACCCTGTGGGCGCCTACATTTGCGTCCATCTGGTCCGTACCTTCCATAAAACTTGTACTGAGCAACAGTGTTTTTTGCGGGCCACCTTGATTTGTTTGTTCTGAACACGAGAGTAGCTGTCTGCAGATGATATTGGCTCTACGCCGTGTATGGTGCTTACAATTGTTACAACAGAATTGTCCATCCAGCGGACAACAATTATCCCATTGTCGCTCAGCACGGGCTCTTCGTGCCCGCGAGGTTGGCGCTTGACGAATTGTGGTCAAGCGATCTTTGGCACTCTTTGGGAACACGGTTCTGCTTCACTGTGCCCGTGCCATCGCAGCCCTGTGCCTTGAAATGCCTGAGTAGCGGCATGCCTGTGAATAAATTATCAAAATAGAAAAAGAAAGGAACGTCGTGCGTCTCTGCTGCGAGTTCATCCAACATTTGAAGAAGTGGCGCCGCTGTTTTTCCGAAGTCCTTTTCATATTTTTCATATGTTCCGGGATCCCCTGCTTGCCTTGATACACTTTGAAGTTCACAAGGTATCCGTTCTTGGCATTTAGGCACCATACTTTATACCCGAAGCGGATAGGCTTTCTGCGTATGAACTGGTTGCAGCCTTGACGACCATAATACTCGATCATACTTTCGTCATAGCTCAGGTGACGCACAGGTTGAAAATGCTCCAGAAACCTTGTTTTCAATAGTGTCATCAATGGACGGAACTTTGCTAACTTGTTACTAAGCGTTAGGCTTGCATTTCGCAGTGTGCAGGAATCGCATTATCTGTAGGAAGCGATTTCTTCGCATAGCATTGTAGGCCATCGTGTTGCACATATCCAAGCCGCCGTCCCAATAGCACTTTTTCCCTGGCAAGGGGTTATAGCCGGACAAAACGAGCACTCCAAGAAAACCGAATTCTTCTTTGGTAACCTCTGGATCGGGCATATTGAAAAATAACGCATTCTTTATTGTTTGTTCGACTAGCACCTCCACGACGGCTTCGTCAAACAAGATTTCGAACAACTCAACAGCTGAAAAGTCCCTGTAAGGAGCAAAGTTTGGGTAGGGAAATATGCCAAGGCTTTTGTGGAGATCACCGTTCGTCCACTTAGAAGCAGTGGATAATTTCGCATGAATGGCCGCATCAACTACAGCAGAAGAAACCTCTCATGTTCCATCACCTTGCCTGCCGGGGTCGTCATCGTCCGAGTCGGATCCACCAATGCGGCGTCCGTCAGAGAAAACAGTTTCAGCGCCGGCTTATAACGGCCGCCCGATTAGATTGTCAATGAGCCCACCTTAGTCTTCATCGGCCGACTCTTCATCCGAATAGGTGCTACCCTCTCGCGGGTCGATATAATTCACTGACACGTCGTCATCGTCTTCTACGAGTATATTCGCTATTTATTCCCACATCAACCTATTCAGACAATAAAATAAGAAATAACCACTGTGGTAACGCGCCAGCAGCCGTGCAAGAGATGAGAATGCAGTTTTTAAAGCAAATAAAAACTTAGGTAGCCTAAAGGCCCAGCGTGACCATATGGCAACGCGCAAGATAACACGCTCGTTCATGTATAACTCAAACATTAATCTTTCACAAATAATCATCGAAGGTCACATATTGAAAGAGCATTATGGAGGTAAGGGTATCCGACTATTGCTTAAACAAGTAGTGAAAAAAAAGCACATTTCCCCTTGGAGTGATGCATGGAGACGCTACTCGCACAGCAACAATTATTCCCGCCTTTGCGAGGGGCTCCCACAAAACGACTGACACCTGCTGCCACTTGATATCCATAAAGGGAACTCTCACCTGTCTAACGGCATGTCAAAGGTGATTTTGGTGCCGTTTTGTCAATCTTAAATAATTGAAATCCACTGTGCAGACAAACGTGACCATATGGTCACACTGGTCTTTAATGGGTTAACATATTCAACAGTTTATTCTCACGTAGTAGCCATACCGCCTGTCGGCTTCTTCAGACCTTGCATCTACTTCATCTTCGGCGGCAGCTTCACCAGAAGGACTTCGTAGATGTTACTATGTATTCTGCTAGTGTTGTGAGATAGTGGGGCATGTGTGTCGGTAGTTTCTTCGTTCCTTAAAAGCTGCACAGTCTATCCACAATTCAATTGTTGTACGTTGCGCGAAAAGTATTTTCCTAACGCGGCCTTCCTTTATTGAGACTAATGGAAGCGAGTTCCAGTATTATATTGGGCAGAGAGAACAAACACAATAACTTTTTCATATTGGTAAATTGATAAGTAACATTACACATGTTGCTAACTTGATGAACGCGTGTTTCTCTACTGCTGTCTCGCCTAATGAAAATGACATGCACCCCATCACTTCAGTGGCCCGTGAAAAAAAATATTGAAAGGATCGTTGTTCACTTTCCTATTAAATGTGATGGCGAATGGTGAGGAGCCAGGCCAAGAAATTCTATCTTGTCGGGTAAGCCAAACGGGTATCATAATTTCACGGACGTTTTACGTCTTTTTTCTGTGAACGGTAGAGTTGTACTCGATGTCTAACCCTTCGTTCATGTGGGAGAGCTTTACATGAAAGGAGCCAGCATATTAGAGAGAATTATCGAGGATGTCTTTATACTCTACACATTGCAAGCTCGTGTGGTATATACTCATCTATTGCGTCCCGAAATATTCTGATCGTAATAACATCCCAATTTAAAACCAGAATTGAATTTTGTGTCGTATGACGGAACTTCCGCAGGTACAACATGAGTTTTAGTAGCTACGACGGAAATTTCCGACGTTACGACAAAAGACCTGACATCAACAACCAAGAAATTTGGCTTCGCAACAGGAACACTCTGTGGTGACATCGAGTGTTCTGAAGTCGCTACAGGAACTTTCGGTCGCGACAATGATTCTCACATGGCAAGAAATCAGGCCTTACGTTTCAGCAGAAGCGCATTCTATCACGACGCTCTGTGTTCTTGTTGGCAGCACGGATTATCTCAGGAAAAGAATGCACATCTAGACAGGTTGACAACGTAGAGTCGACTGGCTTCATTCAAAAGTAAAAGCAGGTTTGCAGAGTGGCAGTTATGGCGCCCCAGTAGGGCAGCCACCTCGGTTCCAACTATTTTAGAATTATCCCCACGGCTTGGAAAGGCGATGTGATGGAAGGTCGTTACACATACTTTAAGTTTTGTGTCACTTTTGTTTCGATGGTTTGCACTGTCAGGAGGACTGACTGTTGGGATAGCTGTGCTTGAACTATAATATAGATAATTTAGCACAGATTGACAGGCGCACACAGAAGCACAAAGTGAACAAGGACGGTCGCGACTTTGTTATTTTGTGTACCAGAAATAACTTGCCCTAATTTACCATAATTATAGTTTACATTGTATTTTTCTCTTTCTGCACGTAGTAACCAAAGGCGCATTCTCCGAATCTGGCAATGGTGATTGTACTGATACGAGAATTGGCGTTGTCATGAGGAATGGCGTTGATTTGTCGTAATTGTGCCGGGACGGCTCTGCACATAAAATCGCCCACGGTTTCCTCAAAATTGGCCACTGATCGAAATAATGGAATCCGTGATCACAGCTGCGTATCCATTTTGTTTTGTCAGATGTGACACAGAGACCCGTGGATTTGCATATGCTTTTGCGTAGCAGCCAACAAATTTAAAGCTGTTATACAAAGCTGCATCAAAATCTGGGTTGCTCGGATGCCAGTATTATCGCATCGGTGCTACTGCGAGACTACAGTACAATGTCTAAATGAGTACTTACCCATGAATGCTTATTTAGTTATATTGTGCTGAATACACGACTTATGTGTGTGGCCGAAAGTGTAAAAAGCTAGCGACAGCTGTAAAAGCTAGCAGTGACAACCATTGCAGCCTCCCTTGGCACCATCGTATATTTCTGAATTTCTTAATGCAAACAGAGGCCGTAAAGCAAAATGAATGTTGCAGCGCTTCATGGAGGTCTTATCGATATTAACAACATATGTTCTCTTATACTAAGAGGTTACGTCACATTGCGGAGTGAAAGCACACCTTCATTTTAAACGTGCAAATGTACCCGCAGTTATAGTGCGTGTACGCCAGATCGCCACATCGTCGTTGTCATCGGCCAAGCGCCACCCAAAAAATCGTCGGCCGTGACAATATCGACTAATTTTGTACAATTCCTTTGTCACATCGCGTGAAAGTGTTTTACCGTTGGCGTTGTGCTTCAGGATAAATTTTTTTTATTCGTTTTACTAAGCTTTGCCAAATTTCGTAAAGTCTTCTTGTATAATTTACTTCTATCACAAAACTTTGCTCTTACACCACAAGCAAACTGAGAGAACCTATGTAGGTTTAATTACGCAATTCAAGAGTATAACCAAGGGTTATCAAGTGGTAAGATAAAAAAAAAAAATTTGCACACGTAGCCTATGTTGTACAGAACTTTTCTTGCCGGTTCAATAAAGCTTCCTTTTGCTGAGATTCGAGCATTTTGAATTATTACGCACACCTTCTTTTTTTTCATTTCTTGGCCTTTGGCAGTATATGCGAAATTCAGTTTGACATTTATAAAGGCGATATTGCTTGACATTATAACCCCAGACCTTTCGAGGCCAGTGAGGCATGATTTTTCTTCATTTTTTTTTTCAGTGACAAGACAATTCCTGATTGTGGAGAAAAGAAAAGCGTGAGTGAGCAAAGACTTTATTTGAAAATGCGGTATTGAGGGATGACTTTCTTATTAGGCAGCCACGAGCTCCTGGGCTCGGGCGGCTTCTTCACCTCTTTTGATGACCTTGGCCTGCAGGTCAGCATCGGAGCTGAGCAACACGGCCTCCCACTGCTTAGTATTACTTATATCATGATTTGTGTCATTTTCTGCTGGGCACGACCACGTAATATGGAACAGATCCGCTTTTTTCTTACAACGGTTACATGTATTAGGGTATTGGTCCAGGTAGTAGTGGTGCTAGGCTATGGGGTTGGGTAGGTGTTTGTCTGAAGTCGTCTCCAAGCTACTTCTTGCCGCTTGTTAAGCGATTTGTGTGCTGGCGGGTGCACTTCCCTGGCTAACCTGCAGTGCTGAGTTATTTCCTCGTAACATACCATGCGATCCCT
The DNA here is from genome assembly GCF_023375885.2 of Dermacentor andersoni. Taxonomy (NCBI): domain Eukaryota; kingdom Metazoa; phylum Arthropoda; class Arachnida; order Ixodida; family Ixodidae; genus Dermacentor; species Dermacentor andersoni. The sequence continues at coordinate 83,130,174 of NC_092816.1, forward strand.
CTCTGATCCTAGCATGAGCCGTCCGGGTGCTCGGTTGGCGAGTCCTCTAGCGGCGCTGTGGGCGGCATCGTTGCCGGGTAGGGAGGAGTGTGCTGGTGCCCAAATGATCTGGATTGGTCGTGGATGTTGGTTGGTGTCCAGTATGTGTTTAACGGGAGCCGAGATCCGACCTTTCGCAAAATTGCTTACTGCTTCTCTGGAATCGCTAATAATGTAATGACAATGTGTGGAGGCTATTGCCAGAGCGATAGCCGATAGCTTCTGATGCGGGATTGAACCACCAGCGCGTATTTCACCTGATGAGTCCACCACTGCAAGGGACACAGTGGCGTTTTGTGTATTCTGCTGCGTCCTCATAGACTACGTCTTTGAAGGCGTGAAATTTCAGATGTAGGGTTTTGCACCGCTCGGTCCGCCTTTCCTTGTGGAATTCGGGGTGCGTATTTTTAGGGAGTGGATTAATTTTGAGATGGCGCCTCTAATCGTGAGGAATGTCCACTTTAGTGCTTTGGATCGACTTGTAGTTGATGCCGAGATTCTGGAGGATGTTTCGCCCGGCGGCACTCTGCGCTAGCCTTTCGTATTGAGATATAAGGTGCGCTTCCACAAGTTTCTTGAGGGTGTTGTGTACACCTAGGGCTAACAATTTAGCATTGGCTATCCTTATAGGTAGCCAAAGAGCCTGTTTATAGGCCCTACGGATAATTCCCTCTATTTTCTCTCTCTCAGTAGCTTTGAGGCAGAGACACGGGTGATGTAGGTGATGCGGCTGAGCACGAAGGCTTGTACCAACCTTATGAGGTTGGCTTCTTTCATGCCAGAGTGTCGGTTGGCAATTCTTGAGATGAGTCGCATCGTCTGTTGAACGCATGCTTTTAGTTGATTAATTGTGTTGCCGTTGCACCCGTCAGCTTGCATGAAGAGGCCGAGTACACGGATGGTGGTCACCACCGGGATCACGCCTCCTCCGGCTCGCACAGTGATTTCTGGGGGTGGTGCAGTACCGGATTTGCGGTTTGTAGGGGTTCTGAGTAGTAAGAGTTCTGATTTTTGCGGGGAGCAGGCGAGGCCTTTGTCGGTCACGTACTTTTCAACCGTGTCTACAGCTTGTTGTAGCGTGGTTTCTATATCTCCGTTGCTACCTTTCACCACCCACAGGGTGGTGTCGTCGGCACACAGACTGTGATGTAGATCTGGAATCTGATTAAGTTGTTCCGGTAATCGTATCATGGCTAAATTCAAGAGGAAAGGGGACAAGACTGATCACTGTGGCGTGCCACCACTTCCAAGAGGGATCTTGTCCGATTGTAGCTCTCCTATTCTTAGTTCCGCTGTGCGGTGGTTTATGTTGTAGTTAGGATGTAGTTGTAGGTCCTCTGGCCCACGCCTAGGTACTGCACATTCTCCAGTATCGTTGTCAAAGGCCTTTGTAAGCTCAAGGCCCAGGACAGCCCGGGTACCATTCTTGGATATGTGGTCCAGAACTTGATGTTTAAGCTAAAGCATAACGTCTTGCGTGGACAGTTCTGGACGAAATCTAATTATAGAGTTCGGGAATAGGTTGTTGACCTCCGCAAAATTGTGGAGGCGGTGAAGTATGACATGCTCCATAAGTTTTTCAACGCAAGAGGTGAGAGAGATCGGGCGTAAGTTCTCGAGGTGTAGTCGCTTACCGTGTTTAGGTATGAATGTAATTTGTGCATGCTTCCATTGCGAAAGGATAGAACCTGTTTCCCAACAGTGGTTGAAGTACTGTGTTAGGGCAGTGATAGATGCGTCGTCTAGATTTCAGGGGGTCTTATTTGTTATGCCATCGGGGCGTGGTGCAGATTCAGTTCGGATTTTCAGCAAGACGGCTCGTACTTTAGCCTCTAGAATGGGTTCATCTAGTTTACGATTATCCGGACCAGCGTATGGCTTCTGAGGGATTTGTGTATTTGTGCAGGCGTACCGGGTTCTGAGCTCTGTCAGGAGCTCGTCGCTAGTGCGCTGGTATTGGTGAGTGACCTTATTGAGGTATTTCCTCTGCTCAGATTTAATCTTTTCCGGGTCCATAAGATATCGGAGGAGATTCCACGTTTTGGCTAGACCGAGTTGTCCCTGCATGCTGTCGCCTACTTTCCCCCATTGGTGTTGTATTAATTGGTTAGCGTATTCTTCGATTTCCATGTTGATTTGTGCGATGTGCAAGTGGAAAGTACGGTTTAGTTTAATATTTTTCAAGCGGGTATGCGTGCTCTTTTTGGCGTCCCACAAGTGTAGGAGGCGGCTATCCACCCCGGCCAGACCATCGTCTTCAGGGATTTCCCTCGTGGCGCGTTTCATGCAATCTCGCAGATCCCCGATGCAGGCCTCGAGATCGTTTATATGCTCGGTGGCAGTTGTCTCCCGAATCTGGCTGTAGCGGTCCCATTCCGTGAGTGAGACTCGCTTGCCCTTCTTGCGGGATGGACCCGCCTGAATGTGGATTTCTATGATGTAATTATCGCTTCCGATGCTTTCCCCGGTATTAGTCCAATCATAGTTGCCTATGTTTTTGATGAAAGTTAGGTCGGGAATGGTGTCAACACTGACACTATTCCCGATACGGGTGGGTGTCTGGGGATCTGTGATGAGAGTGTGTCCCTGTTGTTGGGCTTCTAGCCAAAGATTACGACATTTGACTACCTCTGTGCGTTATCCCCATACCGTGTGGGGAGCGTTAAAGTCACCTAATAATAATATGGCCTGTTGTTGGGACATTCTGAAAGCCTTCCCGAATAGAGTTCCGAACTTGTGACGTCGGCACTTTGGGCTACTATAGACATTAAGGATGAATATGCTTCCATCCTCCTTGCATTTAGGAATGAATTCAATAAAGACGTGGTCTATGTGGACATCTTCAATATCATGTTTAATGGCTGTTAGATTTCTGTGAACTAGAATAGCGGTGGTGTAATCTGACCCAGAAGCATTATAGGATTTGTACCCTGCGAATTTCGCGTGGCCTCCCCTCTCCTGAAGGGCAATGATATCCGGGCCTCCTTACCCCGAACGAATCGCTGAAGGTATCCCTGTTTGCGGCGAAACCCATGGCAGTTCCACGGCCAGATCTTGTAGTTAGGAGTATGAGCCATTTTGAGGTGTCGGGGGTTCAGCGATTGGTTTGGAGATTTCGGATATGGATGGGCGTTCATAGGGTTTGGATTCCACGCCCTTAAGGGAGCCGCAGGCCGTGGATGTGAAACTCGGCTCCCAATGAAGGACATTGGCTTCGGTCGCGGCTACCCGAGAGTCTGGGTTGGTGGTTCTGGGTTCCAGAGCGTCTATACGTGCGCTTATTTGTTGCAAGTGGGCACCATTCTCCTGGTGTTGCTGAAGCATCTGGTTGGCAAGTTCACTAATCATATGTTCTACTTTCTCGAATCTTGGGGATATGTCTGAAGAGTTGTCTGTATGATCCTCTGCCTTACGTTTCTGTGGTGGTGCTGTGGTGTTGTGGGAGGGATTAGATGGTGGGGTTGGGCGCGGCGTCTGACTGGGCTCCTGTTGTCTTTCTTGTAGTCGGGTGATTTCTGCTCGCTGCTTAGTGATTTCGGTCCTCTGTTCTTCAATTAACTGCCTCATTTGATGCAGTTCTGCCTCGAGAGCCTGCATCTTAGGATACTGAGCACTTGGAGCAGAGACCATGTTAGCCCAGCTCACCTGTGGAGCGCTGTTAGTCGGTGGTCGTTCGTCTCCCGGAACTCGACCGGTTCCGCGACGTCCCGCCGGAGGCGGTGGCGCTCGGAGTTGAGCTTAGTCTCGGGTAAGATCGAGATCTGCTCCTGCTACTCGATCCTCCGCGAAAACAGCTTGCACTGGTTTCGTGGCTGTTCTGCGTCGATCGGCGTTCTCGCGATCTATATTGCCTGCCTTCGCTGGAGTGGTTCTGTTCTCCCACTGAGAGTTTTTGCCACTGTCGTTGTCGGATGATGCAGGGGATTCGGAAACGCTTCTTGCATTGCTTTGAGACGGAGAGATGGTTGCCGTTGCAGATAGCGCACACTAGTTCACAGTCATGGCCCTTTGGCGGGTTTTGCTTGCCGCACCGGATACAACATTTTTCGTTCGGGGTGGGGCACACATCGTCCGGGCGGCCGACTTTGTGGCAGGCTCCGCACACACTGATCTTTTTCTTGTACAGAAGACATCGGTACGTAGTATTTCGGTAGTTGATGTAGTGTGCTACTTCTTCACCTTGAAAAACGATGATAACTGGGGACGTCTTGCCCATGCACCTGGAATGCAGGACCCGGGGGGTATTACGCACCAAACTTCTAATAATGTCTTCTTGTGTATCGTAATCCGGTATTCCATGGATGATTCCTTTGGCGCAGTTTTCGGGCGCCGTAATGTAGGTAGTCATGCTGAATCTGTTATCTTGTAGTTTGAGCTCTTTGATTTGGCTGTACTTGACGGCGTTGTCTTCTCTGGGTGTGCTGACAATAATGATATTTTGGCTGGTGTTGATTCGGATCGTGTCTTGGAGTTGCGTCTCCGCTCCCAGATCGGCCGTTCTCATGATGTTGTCGGTAATGAGCGCGGAGCTCCAGCTGGCTGTATTGAATCCGTCACGCGGTCGAAAGACCACTTTGAAGTCATCTTCCGGCAGCTGTGGGGGCTTCGGCACTTGCCGACGCGGACGGAACGCCGGCATCTGCGCTACTGAACTAGTTGTACGTGCTATGGCATTGGATTCGTTAAGGCTTGGTTTGCATCGCTGTAGGTTCTTATGGGCGATCAGCCAACCTGCCTCGTGTTTTTCTTCTGGGGCTATTTTAGTCCCCTCCACTTCTATTTTCATAGCTGCCTGATGAGTTGGTAGAGATGCCAGGCTGCCGAACCGGCATCAGGGTTAACGCGGCGGCCGGCGAACTGGGCACGAAATGTGGGGTTTTATATATGTATATGGACGCACTTGCCGAGAAGTGGAACTCTTCGTGGTCCGGATGACTTCCCGCAGTCGTGGCGATGGTTACTTCCAGGAAATCTATAGGTTTACGGGTGCTGTGAGGTCAAAAAGCCAGAGCTCATGCGAGGTACTTCTACATTTCTTCTACTTCTTCAAAAAATTTCCGAAGCCTTCTGTGAGACATATTTTTTTTCTTATAAAGTAAAACTTGGGGGGGGGGGGGGGGGAGTTTGCTTGAATTCAAAAGCCTTGTTTTATGGTTGTATGAGATATTCGCTTGAGATTATCAGATTCGCAAAGACCTGAAAGCGAACGTGTAGCTCCTCCTTGATATCTCCGCATGCTGTCTCTCGCATGTGAAAGATAGTGATGAATATGAGGTATGACCGCTACGGGTTTTCGTTAAAGGGAAGTTGTGTTAATGTGAAGCTAAAGACGTAGATTCAGTCTCTAAAACGCCCAAGGACTCAATAATACCCTGAACAGAGGTTTAGTTGGCGACACATTTGGACACTATATGACACAAATTCAGGACACTATATGAGACTCCAGTAGTACAATCTTATGTCAATCCATTGATGTCATAACGCCTAATTAAAATTGTGCAACTATAATATTCAATTACTGATAACGAAGCTGTGATTGCATTGCATTTTAATATAATGTGGACGAAACTGGTCCTTTTTATTGTTAGAAAAATCAATTCACTAAGGTTACCTTTCACAATAGCAAAGATGGTCAAAAAGTTTCGTTCTAGATCGTCCGAATGTAATTCATTCTCTGATATTTTGGTAATGTAAGGGACGGCGCGGCTCTGCAATCATGCGCGCACGCCTCAGTACTTGACAACAGCGGCCAGCGACGGCTCACGCCACCACTTGAGTATTCGCGTCCTTCTCTACTCCACCACAAGCTGCGATATTCCGGATCGTGGCGGCAGTTCCCACACAGCCTTTCGGTCTCGAAAGGCGATGTAACTGACGAGCGATAGCTGCAGCGGGTACGGCGCCCACGGCAGCGGATAAGAATTGTACTGGTTTACTGAACGTGTACACGACGATGCCGGCAATGTCCGAGAGTTGACGATGTTTTCGGGTAACCAAAAGTATTATACATGGCTGTCTTCCATGACGTGCACCCGGCGAAGATGTCGCAGACGGAGTAAGGCAGCTTCACAGTTGGCCAGAACGCACAGGAGTCTGAAAGCCCTAAGCCTTTCCTGAAGACACTCCTGGTCTCTTTACTCAAATTCGTTGTGCTGTGAGCACGCAAGAGGTAGCCGAAAGGTGCAACCACCAACTCATTTCCATGCCACAGTGAAGAAACCCAACTCACACCTCATGTCCGCAGAAAACGACATGTCAAGTCATCCTGGGAGCAGCATCCTGTCAAGCCATCTTGGAGTGATGCAGCCATGGTAGGACGTCAGTGCCGATCCGTATGAAAAAAGTCGCACTTTTGCCTGAAAGACGAAGCATGGACTGCGACAGCAAATTATCAGGTGGCTTTACGAATTAAGGATGGCAATTTTACCGGCTGTAAAAATTTAGAAACATTCGCTTCGCAACTGGATTCACAAGCATGGTGTCAACGTGCACCAGCAAACGTGAACACAACACAATCGATGAGCGTGGACACTCGCTGCCAAAACGCTGGTGTGTGCAAGCGTGGCAGCAGCAGCAAGGGAAGTGACCATCGCGTGGTCTATCTCTTCAACGCAAGAACGGCGAGAACACAGTGCGCGCAAATATATCAGCCATTTCCAGATCCCTTTCAAGATATGGCGCCCGTGTCCGTGTGCGGCCGAGCAAAGGACGCACTTGTACGTGGAGTCGAAGTCGCCCCCGCCCTCCGTCCTGCACTCGCCCGCCGCTTTGCTCTAAATATGGTGCCGATTGAGCAGCGATCGTCAATTCCCCTTACGCCTGGTCTGGAAAAGTTCAGTTGATACCGGAGCAGAATGCCGTCCCCCATCCTCCTTCCCTATCCACCACGGCCTTTCAAATGACGCAAGACGGCGTGTTTCCTCTCCTCTTTCTTCCTTCGCACATGCCAGATTGAGCCGAGATCCTCGGCTTCCCTCGCATGCTTTCAGTCGCACATACAACATGCGACGCGTGGCGATGGTGTTATCGCCCATGTATTTATACGGAACATCACTACGACGGCGCCCCGACGGCAAAATGCGTATAGAGTGTCCGTCTCATTGATATCGCAATAAGGTGTCGCCGTGACTTCGCCACCGCTGGTGTCCACTGAATAGCCTTTGAGCTCCCGGTATCGCTTGAGCTAAACCTCGCAGAAACTCTAAACGATGCTAACGCAGGTGCTCAACCATACTCATAGTTGATTGTGTGAAAGTCTTCATAGTGTACAACGATGGGACCAGGCTACTCCTCTTGCCGGTGTAAGTGTCATTGTTTTGCTGAAGTGCCACACGCTAGGGGTACCCATCTCCCAACGGTGGCGGTGGGAGCCGCAGCAGCGTGTTGTGGGTACCACATACGGCTCCCATGCCGGACCTCAATGACGGCCACAGAATTGAAGCAGGAGAAAGAACGGAGCTCTTCCCGCCAGCCGGAGATGCAGCTAGCACCATGCAGATCGTCCAGCTAGCATAACGTATTTACAATGTATTTATTTTTACAGTAACAAAAATCAATTATCTTTTCACACAAATATCGCAAGAGCTAAATTTCTTCCTTAAATATTCACATCTAGTTGCGGTCGCATGCATAGCATTGCACATATCCTTCATGGCGCAATTTTCAGCGCCAAAATAACGATAAGTTAGCGAAAGCAATACAAACACGATCTCCTTCTTTCGCTCAACCTTTGTTGTGTTCCATGGACACTTTGTTGCTTCGCATTTGAACTCCAGCTCACTCAAATCGCTATTCGAATGCAATACGTATATTCCTGATAGCATATAATAAGTGGTGCGACTCTTTGACAACCCTCTTGTGGTTTGGTCTGCATCTTCTGCTTCCGATACTCAAATAAGTTCGAAAATCGAAATTTGAATCGTAGGTGCTGTATCCTGCCTCTATTACTACTTTTTTGGGCAGCTTCGCACCGGTAGTAATAAAATCGGTAGCCATGTCCTCTTAAACGTGCGGTTGTTGATCGATTATCATTTCTATGGCAGCGAGCAATAGCTTCATATATTCATAATCGCCTACGCATAAAATTTAAGGTCATCAAATATCCTGAAACCCAATACTGCAACATTTTTCGGGGAATCTTTTGGGATAATAAACCTCATTATATATGCATCTAGTATTGACATTGAGCACGCTCTGCTTGGTTCATTTAAATCTAAAATGTGGCAACCGCGTCAATAGGAGCCCAAAAATTGCATTTCTAGGCTCTTTTGCCATGAAAGAGCTGAGGATCGCTTGGTGTCGTACGTAGACTCAGCCGGCATATGCTAAGCATTTCTTCGGTCGTCCCTATTATTTCTTCATCCACCAGTTACGACCCGCCGGCTCTCGTGATAGCGCAAGCAGAGCGTAGCTAGAACCACTCGTGTGATGCAAAAATGCAAAGAATTGAATTATCCCGAATATCGCTATTCATACAGCCGTAAACACGTATAATGCACCGATATTTGACTTGCAGGAATACGAACACTTTACTCAGGGGCACCACGTTTGGGAAGGGGAGCTACAATTGACAAACCTCGGAGAGGTATCCTAGTTGTCGCTCGGTTGTGTAACAATGAGAGGACATCGCTGTTTGTTTTTTTATTAGCTAATTCGAGTTTAACCAACCGTTCGTGGCTCGTTGCAGGAACATATAGATTGAAGTCGAAGAAACGGTCATTGTTGGCGCAAAAACTGAATAATTAGTGATGCCTCTGAACGAACAGTTCAACGCAACTTTTAGGAAGTCAGCCTCTGCTGCATTGAAGCACAGTCATAACTAAGAAGCAGTATATTGCCCCGCATGCTTAGAAAACCAATACTCAAACTTGTGTCCTACGGACAATTTACTTCAAATTCACATGGCTTGAAATCTCACTGGCTGCAATTTCTAAACTAGAATCCTGCCCTAAATGTCTAATTTATTCAGTCACACTTACCAAATGTTTAACATATAATTAACTATGAATTTAAATTTCTTTTACGAACAACCTCCGCCTCCTAGAGTGTTCAAGTCTCAGCTACAGGCCACAGTAAATTTTATTTTCTAAATTATGGTAACTCTAAAAACACCTGCATGTCTAAGCAGGACCATACGTGATGCCGCAAACAAAGTTGTGCAGTTCGAAAAACCACATCTGCTGTTTAGTCGGTAATACATTTTGTATGTTTCCCACCAGATGGGGTGGGTGTCTCCGCATTAAAAAAGGCTGGCAGTAGCGAAATGACTATTGCTGAACACTATCCATTCATGCTTTGTTATTGGCAAGTGGTCAATGCAATTTATAATTCATTTCTCTATTTCAGTGTTACAAATATGGAAAACTAAACTGGACAGGTTGCCCGCCTGACTGCTATTGCGACTCTGTAGATCCCAGGCGTCACCTCGAATTCGGAGCAGGAGTATGCTCGGTTAAATGGTGGACCCGCAAATGAAGTGACTGACGTTTCAAGCAGCGTCTTAAACTTAGCTCAAGTTCTTCTTTTTTTATAGGGTAGGTGTCAATAAGTAATTCTAGAAAATGTTATTCTCTCCCGTCAATGAGCGGAAAATGTTGGGTGTGGAAGGTCTATTTTACGAGTAGTAAAGATAATGATGAAGCGTTTTTGTGTCTGACTTTTATTTCTTGGAGTTTGTGTGTGAGGAGGAAGAAGGAGAGAAAGAATAAGGACTGTTCTTTGTTTATTTAATACACAGAACATGTTCTCTTGTGCTTATCCATTTCGCCTCAAAGATAAGGTTTCTTAGAAAAAATACCAACCAAGATATGCTTTCTCACAAATTAATTTGCGGTCAGCGACTACAATGATTGCTGCATAAGCTCGCTAAATACTTATTTATGCTGCAAAATCCTGGTGAACAAGTGTGTCATGGAAAGAACTACTCGAACTATATACCAGCCCCTATTAAAAACATTCCAACTAGTGTATGAATGTGTGATGAACGTGAAACTTGTCTCACGCGAAAATTCGGAATTTTCGTTTTGGCTGCATGCCAAAACGAAAATTCCGAATTCATAATGGCCTACGCATAAAGTTTAAGGTCATCAAATATCCCGAAACCCAATACTGCAACATTTTCCGGGGAATCTTTTGGGAATCTTTTTTCGGGGAATCTTGGGAATCAAACAACTTGTACACAACGAGAGTACTACTAGTAAACGAAACACGTCGTAGAGATTGCAGAAGCTTGTCTAATGATACGTCTATTGAGATTTCCAATGTCGCAGTACCTTCCTAGCGCTGCGTTGAAAGGCTGATCACTCGCAGGTAAATTACATGGATGTTTGAATGACGGCAAATTTCAAGCACAATATAAGCGCCGATAGCAGCAGAAAGAATGACACACACGTTGTCCAAGGACGAATTAGAATTTGACGATAGGCGTGTCATCTCCCCCGCAGCCCTTCTCATACCTTTAAAGCAAAACATTTTTTGCTTTTCTTTACACTTTGTGGATTAGGAAAGCTGTTGACATGGCCACAATAAAGTTATGGCAACTGTATAGTGGTAACTGCACAAGTGCTTGAAGGTGAAACACCAAAAAAAGACACAGCTTACACGAGAACAGCAAACTAAGGAGAAAAGCTGGATCTACGAGCTGATTTTTTTTACGGAAATCAAGAACTAAAGATATCCGACATTCCTCAGGTGAAGGCATGAAAACGGACAAAAAAGCTGACACTGAAAACGCCGTGAGGAAAATAAATTACGTCCAATGCTACCACTTAAGCTTCGCAATTCCTTAACCTTAAAACCTAAAGATGTCGTCTTGACGCACGTGTATCCCTCTTTATTTATATAAACAGCTCGGTTGGATCAAATGTGCAAAAAATTATGAGTTTTTTTATCAAGTATCCCTTCAATTTATGGTACACAAAAGTGGTTTGCTTAGCATCTTGGTCTTGCTCTACTGCAAGCATTACGGTGTATGTCAGTTATTTTACAATTAACTCACCTGTATTACAAACGTATGTAGTGACCCAATCGCTTGCACGTAAAGACGTTTCACGGTGACGGAAATTCTTTCCTAACAAATCGTTTACACTCGGGCAGGCAATGACCGCATGCCTGCGCCGGTTTCATTCCTATAAAGCGGGTTAAGCAATTTTGAGGCGAAAGGCTTATGTGTCTCGTTGTAATGGCTCATACTAGAAAACAGCGAAGTCTGGTAGAGTGGTTGAAAAAAATTGGATGAGTGGTACAACAAATATTATCAGAGGCGATTGCTCATACCAAAAACAAAAACAATGAGCAATGGCCCATAAGCAAGCAAAGATGGAATGGCTGAATATGAATGAAGATACGAAAAAAAACTCAGCGCCCTTATACTCTGTGAAGGAGGATGACCAGCGAAGCTTTGCATGTGGGCACCATAACGGCGAACTGCACCTCCGCCGTGGGTCGGCCCGGCATTGCACTATCTACGGGATCGGCCCACGTATGGGGAGTGCTTAACGCCTGGTCCACCTCCGCCGCGGGTCGAGCAGCTATTGCACTATCTGCGGGATCGGCCCACGTATGGGGAGTGCTTAACGCCTGCTTCACCGCCGCCGTGGGTCGGCCCGGCATTGCGCTATCTTCGGGAAGGACCCACGTATGGGGAGTGCTTAATATCTGCTTCACTTCCGCCGTGGGTCGGGCCGGTATTGCGCTATCTTTGCGATCGGCCCACGTATGGGAAATGCTCAACGTCTGCTTCACCTCTTTCAAGCGTAGTTCTGTGAGCCGCAGCGGGCCCAATCAATACGCTACTTTGTCTAAACGTTGTCTCGTGGTACCAAGCTTTATCTGATGGCAACAATGTCACAGAAACAGCCAGACATCTACGTTCTGTAAACGTATATAAACATTGCGCTAAAGTGGTAAGGGTAACTATGTAGCAAACTATATATTGGACAAATGCGTTTCTCCAGAAAGTTGTTTCGCGTGACAGTGGGGCAGGTCAGTTTGGAACGTGGGTCAACTCTATATTCGAGTTAGGGAAAGCTTTTGGGTATGAGCCACGCAAATTTTGGGGGTGGGCGAAGTCAATTTTGTAAGTGGGCCAGATCGGTTCTCAAAGCGGGTAAACTCAACTGTCCAACTGTGGAACGTCGTTGTTTTGGGTGTAGACCCCGGCGTCTGTCCGACATCGCGACTGTTCACCGTGGCATTTTGACGCGATAGCGATAAGGACCCTATCACGCAAAAGATCCTTTGTCGAAGTCTGCCATCGGCGGGGTTTACGTCAGAAAAAATCCCCAACTACAACAAAGCAGGCCCTCCGCGTGGCGCTTATGCATTTAGGAGCTAATTGAGTTTCTCAAAGTAAAATCAGTAGAACATTCGTGAAGTCCAAGCTACACAGAACCTACCGACATGAAAGCGTCCGATTGTGATTTGGATATAAGATAAAACACAATTTTGTTACACGACAACTGAAACATAAACCCTCTTTTCCTTGCTTACGGGGGTGTAAGCCATATATAAGTTGGAAGACGACAAGCGATAGGCTCGCTTCCGAACGCCCGTCTGTAATTTTAAGTCTTTTTTAGCAAGTGTAGAGCTCCTTTTTATTCTTTGTGCCTCTCTCTCACCGAACACGGTCTGGGGGTCACGTCCTGCAAGAGAAGCACAGCAAGCGGCTCCCGAAGCGCACCGGACCGAAGCAGCGCAGCGAGCCTCCGCCGTCGGCTGCCCTTCGTGATGCTCTGATGGCATCCGTCGCAAGCAATCAGCAATCAGGTCAGCATGTTGCTTCTGTAGACCACAGAGAAGATGAAGAAGCAAGCAAAAGGCAACGTGAAGAAGAGATCGACACAAGGGAATCTACAGGAGACAACGAAGAGATGGACCAGACAGCCTTCACTGTTGCCTCTTACAAAAAGAAAAGAGCCACAGGTGTTCCTGTTATATTCAAGCCAATTCAGCCTGACAGCAGCTTATGGAAAGTAAACCCAAATCTTCTGGTCGTGATAACAGCCCAAGAAAAGATACTCAGTCACCGTCCCAACAAGGATGGCAGCCTCATGGTGACAGCGTCTACACTTCCTGCAGCCAATCGTCTCCTCACAGTGACAGATCTATCGGGTATTCCTGTAGAAACTAGAGTTGCATACTCCTACTCTGCCACGTACGGGAGGATACAGGACGCTCCTATTGAGTACTCGGATGACGCCTCAAGGAGTATTTGAGTAAACAAGGAGTCATATCTGCTAAAACGCAAGTTTTGTACGTTCCTAACGAAGATGGCGCAGTAACGGAAACCCGAAGACGCTCGGTCATCCTGGAATTCTTTAAGGACGCCCCTTTACCAAACCGAGTGTCGCTTGGATTCTGCAGTTATACCGTGACGGAATACATGGGGTCTGCTACTCAACGTTTCAGATGTCAAAGACATGGACGTATAGCCAAATATTGTAAAGGCCGCATCCGCTGCAAGATATGCGCTGGTCCACATACGCATAAGGAGTGTACATCACGTTCCCAGCCTCGATGTGCAAACTGCGGAGCTGAGCATGGTGCATCATACGGAGGGTGTCCCAAAAAGAAATCAGCCACTCTTGCACGGACGACGGATCAAATCCAAGGAAAAGTGAGGAAATGATGAGAACCACCACCGAATCCGTATGTGATATATACATCTACAAACCAAAAGCAACACGACATGGTGCAGCGAAGCAATACGGCTTTGAAGAAGTCGTTCGCCTCAGTCGTGAAATAAAAACAGCAAAGGCCTTCAACTGCGAAGAGTCCATCAAAGCCCTCAAGTGATATAACCTCAAGCCCATGACAGCAACAAGTGTCCTCTAGGTCACAGCGGAAGAACAGGAAGAACCAAGAAAAGCTGTTAGATGGTAGCACTGACAATGAGATATCAAGTATGCTGATTCCCATGATGTTCGCCGCAATCAAGGCTATTCTCCGTGCCAGCCCATCGTTTAAGAGCATCCCTGAGGTAGACGCCATCCTCGCCTTGCAAGTGCTGGTGTGGTCTTCTTTCACGGCGCAACGCCGTGGTTCTTCGCAGTAACAACGAAGGCTTAGCCAACAATCGTCTCACAAGTAGTGTCCACCAACAAACACTTCCGCACATGTACTATATTCCAGTGGAACGCTCGCGGCTTGCGCTCGAAGTTAGCAGACTTAAAGTATCTTGCGCGAGTGTACCGATTCCCTTTTATGGTCATTCCCGAGTCACGCGTGGACGAGCAGTTTAGGATGAAGGGTTCTTATTTTCATCACTCAAAACGACAAAATGGAACTAGCGGACCGCTCTTTGGATTTCAAAACGACGTGCCTGCCTCTGTGATTGACATAGCACCCCATGACAAGAATGAATATATTTGCGCAGCCACAGTGCTTGCATCTAAAGAGTTTACCCTGATCGGTGTCTACTTGGAACCAGGATCACCTTTCGACGTGACAAGATTGAAAAACTTGTTGACAAACACTCAGTCTCCACATATTATTTGTGGCGATTTCAACGCATATAACGAGATCTAGGACAGTTCACATACATGTTCAGTTCACATACATGTTCACATAAGCTGGCGAAGCTTTCAGCATTGCCATTCGTTGCGCGTGTTGGTAAACTGAAAGCATATTTACAACCGCTGAGCAAAATCTAGCGAGTCGTCAGAGGCATTCGCAAAGAGCCGCAACAACTTTATCCTTTTATCGCCCTCTCATTACATGAGCGCGCATCTCTGAAAGAGGTGGCGGAGCAGTACTGCAGGCTCCTTTCCAAGGGGGCACAACCTGTTCGGGAAATTGCAAGTCATCAGCCTAGTCCACCTCAAGCTGCCCTTCCTCACTTAAAATTACCATTCACCATCGAAGAGCTCACGGCAGCGACCGGCGTCGTAAACAAGCGATCATCACCTGGCCATGACGGTGTGAGTTACGAAGCGCTCGCAAATCTATGTCACACATCTCGCCTACGCCTTCTGGAGTACTACAACGCCTCATGGATAACTGGGGAGGTTCCTACGGAATGGAAGCTTGCGAAAGTTATTCCGATATTGAAGCCAGGGAAGCAGCCAATAAATTATGCCTCCTTCAGACCCAAACTCTGCTTAGCTGCGTAGGGAAGCTATTCGAAAAAATGATCTACAAATGACTAAATTGGTTCCTGGAAACTGCAAAAGTTTACCCGGAGGAAATGAATGGCTTCCGGCCAAATAGGTCCGCAATTGATGTCATTGCCTTGGCCTCATCAATTGAAGAGGAATTGGTCTCTGAAAACATAACTACTGCATTACTTTTAGACATTAGGGCAGCATATGATTCGGTCTATCATAAAGCAATACTTGACACTTGGGAAACCCTTGGTCTTGGAGGACGGCTTTACGCATGGATTGAAGACTATCTTCAAGGAGGCGACGCCAACTTTTCATGTGTACCCCGAATGGCCCCACGGCGCTTTATGCCGTCGAGAAGCGAGTGCCACAAGGAGCTGTGTTAAGCCCGGCATTATTTAATTTAGTCCTCATCCATCTGAGAAAAAACCTGCCCGCGGCGTGAAAATCCCACTGTATGCGGACGACATCTGCATTTGGAGTGCGGCACGTTGCCGCACTACCACCCAATAACGTCTCCAGAGAGAGCTAGCAAATATATCGGCCTACCTAAATCCAAGAGGTCTGAACTTGTCCCTCGACAAAAGCGTTGCCATGGCTTTCACGGGGAAGTGTATGGAAAAATACCCACTAGTGTTGGGTGGTTGTGCCCTTCCATACGTCAAGACGCAAAGGTATCGTGGAGTGACGATCGATAGGAACCTCACATGGTCGCCCCACGTGAAAAAAACTGAGTGAGAATATTTCCTCGGCGTCTCACGCATTCCGATTTTTAGCCGGATCACAGTGCGGCAGCAACTGTCGATCAATGGTGCTCCTCCATAAGGCCTACGTCGACAGAACACTACGATATTACCTCCCGATGCTGCACAAAATGTCTCCCACAAGCAATAGAAAACTTGAGGGAGCACGAAACAACCGCCTTCGCGTGTGTCTTGGTCTTCCGAAGTGGTGCGAAAAATTAGTGTGAAAAAGAAAATGCCTCAAGCACCAGGCCCACGATGCGGCTGGCAGGCTAGGCCTGTCGGTCCCGACGTGGGAGCGGCCCGCGACGTGCTAATACGCGTTCTGCAGGACTGTAAAATAAAAGTTACTCAATCAATCAATCAATCAATCAATCAATCAATCAATCAATCAATCAATCAATCAATCAATCAATCAATCAAGCACCGACTTATCAGATAGCTTTGGAATATATGCACAAAGAAAACGCAGCCGCAACGCACATTTTCACAGTTGGCTCTACAACTCCACGTCGTTCATCATCCGGACTTTTGTTAAGATATTGCGTTCCACTCCTAACGGCGAAGTTCAAATGTCCTCCAAGGTTTTCGTAGTGCGAGTCACAGCAGGGGGGCCAGGGGGCCAGCGAGGGGAACGTGACCTCTTCACTTGGTCCCGTGGGTTTGGTACCAACAGATGTTAACGCCGAATTTCCTCATGCGAGCTAGCTCCTCAGATGCTTGGCGCTCTAGGTACGTCGCATGTGAGTGAGCGTGTGTAGCATGTGTGAGGAGCGCATAAAAAATGAGCGCGCGCTCTCTCTATGGCGCAGATTGTAGGAAACGTTATGTGAAACATTAGTTGCTGCAAGAAACGTTATGTGAAACATTAGTTGCTGCAATTCGCAGCGCTCGCGATCATACAGTGGTGCTCTGATACATTTCTACAAGGCCAAGCACATCCTGACCTATGATGGAGCACGCTTCATTGCTGAACAAAAGTGCTGCTTTCTCAGCAAGGTCCTCCCGCTGGTCCACTTTGGAGGCTGTGGAACGCGTTCGTCAATCTGCTGCACGTCTCTTGTAATGCACAAATGATTGCTTAGAAACGTATCCAATGAAGGCTGGTTCTGCCGGGAATCCTAACGCGGTATTTTTTCTCTTCCATTCTGCGTTCTGCTTGGCTAGAGCTGTTGAGCTGGCAAATATTGCTGCAGGTATATTCGGGGCTTTATATGCAAGGCTTACATATGCCTCGAATACCAGC
This sequence comes from Dermacentor andersoni, assembly GCF_023375885.2. Lineage (NCBI taxonomy): Eukaryota > Metazoa > Arthropoda > Arachnida > Ixodida > Ixodidae > Dermacentor > Dermacentor andersoni. The sequence continues at coordinate 83,147,303 of NC_092816.1, forward strand.
AATGTTTTCACAAATTGGCGCATCTCATGAAGACTGAAGGCAAGGAGACCAAGACGACGAAAGAGTAGAGAGGGAGGCGCCAGAATTTGACGCACCCTTGTCTCCTGTTATATCTTGTTGCTTTCACAATATGTAACGTAGTCGTTTAGAAAAAGTATTCTCCTGCAAAAGATGCTACGAACATCTCGATTAAAAATGGCACAATCTATGCAAACGTTACAAGACCCCAACTCGCCGCAACTGCCACCCTGCGCTGATAGACTAAGCTGCGCGATGACACGCATGCCCTTTTGCGTTATAAAGTGGCTAAATTCTGATATAAAACCAAAACGTACGTGTACTATAGACTCATGTTTACTGCCAAAGCATACAGACCTCTGAAATGTAATAGATATTATAACGGACATGTACTTAGCTTATTATATGAGTTAGCCAGCCATTCTTTGTGAATCCAACAGAAAAGGTGTGTTCCGCTAATGTGCTGTACTCATGTGCTCATGACTGTACTCATGTGTATGTTGTAATGTGACACACACGCTAAATAAAATAAACACTGTATTTCGTTTACTTCCGCATTATCAACACAAGCAATTCGTTATGTACACTGCAGAATGAAGGCCTTTCGTGGTTTGCGATTGCAAATTAAGCCTGCCAATTCGCTATTTTTTTACCCCAACAAATTTTCTACCATGCTCGACTGCACTTCTCTTCACCTGACACCCGTTCTCTAACTGTTATGATCCACCAGTTATGTTCCCTACTCATCACGTGGCCTGCCCCACTCTATTGTTTTCTCATGTTTTTTCGCCAATCCACAGAGCTCTCTTCCTGTATTTTAATGTTCCCCCTGACATTTTCGATTCCATCGCTCTTTGCGCAATCCTTAACCTGCTCTAAAGGTTCATTGCTAACTTCAAAGTCAGCATCATATATTAGTACTGGTAGGATGCAATGATTGTACACTTTTCAACGACAGTTGTAAGCAATCAGTCATGATTTGCAAACGCCTGCCATATGGGCTCCAATAAATTATCGTTCTTGTGTAGATTTCTTTCTCATGATCCATGTCTCTGTGGCTATATGTCCTAGGTAAATGTACTCCTGCCTTGTTTACAAAGGTTGCCTGACGATAATAAATTCTTGGTATCTTACCAGACTATAGAGTATTACCATTATCCTAAACTTTCTTGGTTAACGTGCTCCGTTATTTGTCGCCATTCGTCCTCATGGTTGATGATTTAATTTTGTGTTGTTTAAAGAAAGAGCTTTATATTACAAGCCCTCTACGATTTTCATAAATCTTATCTTGCACATTTTACCTGCAACAATATTAACCAACTAGGTATGTGTCCCACGTGAGTGTGAGAACGTTTCTTATTCCCTCTTCCTTTTTTTGTTTCTGCTTGCTGTTCCAGCTAAGTTTCCTTATATCGATTACTTTTGAACGCAGTGATGTTCGAAGCTATCGATATATTTACTATACCACGTCGTCTTGCAGCTATGTCAAAATATGCGAATAATATTTTGTCCACTCAGTAATCTTTACTTTGGAGTCCCCATCCTCCTAAATGTAGGCTGATTGCTGTATGCACCACCACATGCTTGAAAATACAAGAAAATTACGCTAACACCTTTGCCACGGCTTGAGGAAGTGCCTGACAGACATAGGAATAGTAAATTAGCATTTCAGGGCATGTTTTGTTTGCGACCTTCTTGGAAAGTCGCTGCAAAGGCGCGCGTTTTACATACTAGCTAGGGATACTGACATTATAATGCGAAAGCGTTAAGAAGCTCGTGTCGCAGGAAATCCGGCGTCGTAGGTCGATTGGGCAAAAAGATTCTGGAACCACGCATACGCAGGTCCTCCATGTGACGCAGTGAAATTACTGAACTAATTGAATTTCTGAAGCTAAAGTACCAGGAAAAATCGTAAGCTACATCTTACACGCAACCAACAGATATGATAGCTCTCGGATTGTAATTCGACTATACAAGAGAACATAATTACGTAATGCGAAAACTCAAAGAAACCCCTTTTGCAGCGTTTATACAATTCACACACCAGGCTCGGCGTCTGCCATTTGCGCGCGCCGGCACGCTGGGGACTTCGGGGCCACGGAGCGGAGCGCCTGGTTCCTTGCAATACCTCCTGCTGGAGCTTGCCTCGGCCGCATCGCGGCCCACGTGAGAGGACATGTTTCTACCACAAAGACCGCCTACGTGCGTAGCATTCGTGGCCAGCATTTCCCTGTAAACATTATGGTTAGATACGCTCTAATTGCCGGGAAGCGTGAGAAGCAGTCAGAGATCTTTGATTGATAGCGCGTTCAACTCTTAACGGCGAAGCTTAAGCGTCCTCCAATTTTTTTTTGAAGGCGATGTATGTTCCTGTGAGTGGTGTGCCAATGGTGTCTGGCTTTTCATAGTGCTGGTCGGTACCTCTATCGCGAATTCAGCAGTATTTGAAGCTTCACCGCATGAATTAGATGGATGTGATGGTGTAATGCACTTGAATATCACTGAGGGGCATAATTTATATTTCACTATAATAATCGTAGATCCACACTAAACCATTTATGCACTGAATAAGAATGGCGATGTTGGGGAGTTGGTTTAGGATCATCGTATAACGCAATGAACGTTAAGCATTTATTATGTCATCTTTATTGGTGGCACATTTGGATATGAGCATGTGGCACGTTAATAGTATCCAAGCTCCATCATGCTCTTTCACCACCCATCCTTATTGTCAGAAAAATGATTTAATAAACTTGGGAGACGCTTAACCTCCGTCTTTATGAGCACAAAGCAATATCATTTAAAGTACGAGGCTTGCCAGTGATTGCAGCTTATCCAATTGTAATCTATACCGGGAAGCGCTTGCGGCGAACGCTATGCACGAAGGCGAGCTTTCTGTTCTTTTAGAGCGCAACTCTTTGGCGCCCATTCCTGCGTTTCGCGTCGTCGTCAGCCCCGCCGTAACCATGGTCATCATGGGCGCGCTGCTCTGGTGGCGCGCGCTCCTGTTGCTATCTCTCGCGCGCGGTGCGAGTTTTGCTCTCCCCTTCTCCGCCAAAGGCGGATCACGTGTTCTCGCCTGTCATCTCCCCCCCTTCCTCCGCGCAGCGCCATTGCGGTGACTCTCGCTGTTACCGCCCACTCAGCCCTCGCCGTCCCTTCTCCCGCTGTCGCGGCACTGCCTCGGTGCCTGCCGCGGGTGCTCCTTGCCGCCTCACGCGTGATCCACGGTTCTCCGCTCCTCCGTCTCCGCGACGCGTCGCTATACGGCTCTCAGCCGTGTCTCTCGATTCCCAGCTTGCGGGGTGCGTTTCCCAGTGGCAGTTGTTGCCTCTAGCAGTGATTGCGCATGTCTGTCTGTCTCCCGCATCCACTTTTGCCCCATACATCCCCTTACCTGGAGCAGTGCCGTTGCGGTGACTCGAAAGACAGTTATAACGTTTCGTCCCATTGCTTCTATTTCCCACCCCTACCTCGTGCGGCCACATTGAGGCCTGTCTGTGAGTGAATGAGTGCGTGACCTGTACGAAATAAAAAAATTTAATATGGGGTTTTACGTGCCAAAACCACTTTCTGATTATGAGGCACGCCGTAGTGGAGGACTCCGGAAATTTCGACCACCTGGGGTTCTTTAACGTGCACCTAAATCTAAGCACACGGGTGTTTTCGCATTTCGCCCCCATCGAAATGCGGCCGCCGTGGCCGGGATTCGATCCCGCGACCTCGTGCTCAGCAGCCCAACACCATAGCCACTGAGCAACCACGGCGGGTGTGTACGAAATACCCCTGTTCTTCTCCCGTTTCATCATTCCATCTCAGAAGAAACATTAAATAATAATTGCTAATCTCCCCCCCCCCATCTCCATGGCGGTGACCCACTATAATATGGCGCAATGGAGCATCGCCGGAGCGCCGGATCGTTAGCGGCCGATCGTGGCGTGTCCTGCCCAATCCGGAACGCCGAACCACCTCCGTCCGGCACTGCGTGTTCTGTATGTGGTTGCCTGTTTTATGAAATAAGGCAGCATCGGCGCTTAAAGACAGCATTACCAGGAAGCGTAATCGTCGGCAAAGTTTTTTTGTTTTTCTCCCACTGCCGGTGTGCCCCTGCACCGGAGGCGAAAGCCATCTGATGGTGCTGCAAGGAACCGAGCGCCGGTCTATCATTGGTAAAAACCCAGCGCGCCACACTGTGATTGGTCGAAAAGCTAGTACCGCTCTGTGATTTATAGAAACGAGGCGCGCTGCGCTATGATTGATAGAATACTTTCGATCACGGTGAACTCACAAACAATACCGACCACAACGCATTTTCGGCTCCACAGGGCCATTAACGGTATCAGTTTAAACACCTTGCTACGGTACACCTCGTATTCTATATTTTTATGGCCGCATGTGAGGTCATCAGACGCTTAATCTATCTCAAGCTGCAATAGTTATTAAAGGAACTGCCAAAAAAAAAAATAACACAATATACCTGCACTGTAGCAATCGATGTAATGCGAAGAATGCCAGGTAGCACAAAAGAGATACATAACGATTTATATCGTGTATCGGAGACAAAAGAAACGGTTTAAAGAATACACGAGCAAGACAACTTCGATGGTAGGACGTCCTATATGCCTGCTAATATCTGGCCTAATTACTTTCTTCAGATGATCTAGAAAAGCTCTTCAAAACGTATCCGAAAAGCTGGGCTTGAAATAGGATTGAGAAAGACACAAGTAATCCCTTTGCCGGGGCTCTTTATATATGATTTCGGAACGCTTTTGAGAGGTTATCTAAAAGCTGGTCTAGAAGTAGTCTTGAAAGGATTACGATAATCTGAAGCTCCTTTTCGAGCTTTCGAAATGAGTCGAAGCGTCGGCGTCTAATGCTATTGAGCTCCGGCGCAGTGCCAAGCGCTGTTGCCTATAGAGGCTGACGCATCCTCGACCAAGTCACCTGAAAAGGCACATGTCCACGAAAATAAATTCGCAATGCCTCCTTTGGTATGCAGCAATGATGTTTATAATCAAAATGGGAATGACATTCCGCAAGATGGTGGGCGCGTCTTGCCAATCGGCCAGGCCACGGCTTTTGTGCCAAGAGCGCATGAAATGAGCATTTTAGAAAGCAGCACATTATTGCAAGAATAATACTTATGCAAGGTTTGAGCAAAATGTATATTAAATTCAAAGTAAATCTCATTAAAAGCACATCAAGAATGAATAAAACTACCAGAAACAATTATTAATGAACTATAGATTGATCATCAATGACTAGAACATGCATAAACGAAATTCGCAACTGCGCATACAATGACGAACAGCAAGAATGTGACGTGTGCTGAAATTTCTTATTTTGTTCAGTAAAGAGCACATGCTATCAGATGAAGAGACTAGAGTTATTTAGAAATTGATATCGCAGCATTTGCAAGAACCAGAATGATAATGCGATGTTTACTCGCATGGTATCTGCCTACAAGCTATGTTACCAATAATCTAGAAGCTTGAAAGAATACAAAAAGGAATAACGACACATACCATCAAAAATCAATCCTTTGATAAAAACAAAACAAAGGGAACATGTTAAGCTCGAAAATATTGCCTGCACGGTACATCAAATATAGCAATGGTGAGCGAATTAAAAGAACCATAAAACTAAAAAAAAAACATTCTAGTGAATGATCCTAATGAATGCTGAAACATCTGCGTAACAAGTGAGCACCACTATAATGCAGAGTTTGATGAGGCTCAGTAACGCTATGCATAACTAACACAATCTTAGAACTCGAGAAATCAATGTGCAAGCCTCGCTATTAGAAAATTGTATAAACCTGGATATTTGCCTGCCGCGGCAGCCGCATTTCGATGGGGACTAAATGTGAAAACACCCGTGTACTTAGATTTAGGTGCACATTAAAGAACCCCAGGTGGTCCAATTTCCATCCGGAGTTCCCCGCTACGGCATGCCTCATAATCAGATCGTGGTTTTAGTACGTAAAACCCCATAATTCAATTTTTGAACCTGGAAATTAACTGGAATACACAGGAAGCTGCGCCACAGTAATCAAGGGAGCAATGGCCCTAATAAATCCGAATATGTTTATATAAACAGCATTGTACAAAAGGCACATATGTACGGCTCTCGCAAAAACAGGCATAAGGTTGTAATGAATCATTTCCAAACCCATGAATACATTGGTACACCTTGCACACATCTCCAGTCCCCTAAAGTAAATAAAAAGAAATTGGCTTGGCATCCCGGGCCCGCGAAAGTGGATGTCTAGCGAAGCTGTTCAATACCACTAGTGCAACTGCTGTGGGGTATGCAGTGCTTTACGGCTTTAGAGTGATGGTAATTTTGAGAGAACGACGCCCCCTGTAGCGGGGCTGCAACACGAAAATCAGGTGCTAGGCTGGTTATTCCATAGACGCAAGGCTAAGAACGTCACTTCCTACGCCGCGAGATGCCATCGCCGCGGCAGCTTGTGCAGCAGTAATCGCTATCGGGAAACGTATGCTGGGAGCGCTACGTGCTTCGCATTGTTACCAGGCGCACCTTATGAATTATGTCGCTCGGATACTTGTATGCGCTTGTTTTTTATTGAAAGGTGCGCTGTTCCATATGCTACATCCGTGCTTCCAAAGAATGTATGCACTGTGCGCTTCACTTTGCTGAAGCATCTGCCTTACAGAAGCCATAGCTTCTGACCCTGCACTGCCACCGCGATCGGTACACATTTTCGGTAACGGACACGGACACAAAAAACGCCGACCAACTTGGGGCTAACAGCTTCCCTGTGAAAAGCACTCTTAATGACAAACACTTTCACACATGTAGCCCTGAGCGGATGCTTCACCAGTTCAACCTCACTTTCACATCCAAAAATATTTCGCATAGAGTCCAGGCAGAGTTCCATTGATGAACAGCTCGGGAGCACACCACTTTGCACTCTACAGTTCCGTTGGCAATGGCACTGCCGTACATGCTGGTGCTTGAAATGTTTTCAGTGTAGACACCCTATCTGCCCTGGACAGGTATTTCCAGATATTTGCACTGCTGCTCCATTTCGTCGAACTAGACACGAGATCTTGCGCCACGGTGGTCGTTGAAATGTTTTGAATGCAGATGCAGTGGCTTCACCAGCACGCCTTGCCCACATACCATCTCTGACACAAGTATGCGCTCACTTTGCACTTGGTACCACTGAACTTCAAGTGTTCCTACTCGGTGTGCTTGTCAGATAAGTGGGCAGGCCTCACACTCAAATTTTTGCAGCTTCTGATGATACATATGACCGCACACTTAAGCTACAGTGTCAAACATATTGGCGCGTGCGTCTATTCTTCTATGCAGACGACAACGAAGATAGGGACATTAACGGATTTCGTCTAGTGGGTCAGTGGGATTCGGCGAGGACGAAGAAGACGTGCCTCTGGCCTGTTTTGTATTTGAAAAAGTTGTCCTACGGCTCTTGAACGTCTCCCTGTCTACAGTCCGCGTTGTACTGCGACACTGGTGGAGGTGCTGCGTACTGACCGCGCCAGATGCTCGGGAGTCCTTCTGGGAGTCGTTCCTCTAGCGCGGACGCGCTATGACCAGTGTCAACACCCGTGCATCGCTTTAGTCATCGACTGCTAGGCCTTGCCCCGGAGTTCTCCCCTCTTCAACCACCTCTCTCTAGGAGCTCCACACATCTCGCAATGGCTGAAACCAGCCCAACGCAAACACCCCAAAGCAGCCGGTTTTCCAGTCCACAGCGAGTAACCGTTCTGCATCCTCTGGTTCCCGATCGCTATCGTGGAGCAGTCTTCGAAGACATTGAAGACTGGCTTGACAAATATGAACGCGTCGCACAGATTAATCTGGACTGAGGAGCAAAAGCTCTCCCACGTCTATTTCACCCTTGACGACAGCGGCCATACTTGGTACGAAAACCGCGAAGCTAGCCTAACGACATGGAATGACTTTCGTCAGAAAATCACAGATACTTTTGCGAGTGCCGATCGACACGACCGTGCCCAGCAGATGATGGAGGTACGCGTACAACAACCTAATGAGTCGGTAACAATGTTCGCCGAGGACATGGCCCGCCTCTTTCGTAGAGCTGACCCGAACATGACTGACGAAAGAAAGTTGCGCTACCTCATGCGAGGTGTAAAAAAGCAGTTGTTCGCGGGAGTTGTGCGGAATCCACCAGTCACCGTCACTGACTTTATCAAAGAGGCTACGGCTATTGAGCGGGCCCTTCATGAAATATGCAGACAGTACGATCGACTGTCCACCAGTACCACAATCAATGCCACCGCACTGACTGGCGAGTATCTGAACCCCTTGCGAGAATTGATCAGAGAACTCGTCAGAGAAGAAATTCAAAAGATTCTGACACCGACAGTGAATAGACGCGTAGCGTCAATCGCCGGAGTGGTGCGTGACCAAATCAGGCAGGTGTTACCGGCAGCCAATCTGCAAGGTCACCAGCGTCCCATGACCTATGCAGCCGCTGTCCGATGTTCACCACCCGTTACAACCACACCGCCGTACCACCAGCCTCCGACAGTCGCTCCTTGGTCGCCGTCGCAAGAGGGGGCTTGGAGGCGCGCACCCGTCACGCAGCTACAGTCATACCACCAGCCGCCGTTCACAGCGCCTTGTCCAACGCCGCAAAACGACACTACGGGACGGCCGCAATTTCGGAGAACCGACGCATGGCGCACCGTCGATAGGCGCCCACTCTGTTTTCACTGCGGAGGCGTCGGCCACACTTCGTGTCATTGCTGGCATCGCGACACATCATTTCAACATTTTCGTCCGTGGTCCTATGGTCGACGTTCAACTGACGACTCCATGCTACGTCGCGACGAAACTGCTTTTCAGGGACCTCCAATAGCGCACCTGAATGACGAATCTGTGCCGCATGTTCAGTCCGATTTCGACCGTCGGTCGCGCTCGCCAACCCCTCCACGTCAGATGCCTTCCCCTACTGGACGTACTTTTGCTGACCTCCGAGGACGAAGGTCGCCCAGCCCACGCCGGGGAAACTGAAGGCGGCGACCTCTAGGGGTAAGGTTGCAGGCCCACCGCAAGACAATAAAAAGCCCCCGACACTCTCGCCGCAGAACGACGTGAAGCCGATAAACCCCGACACCGAAGAAATTGTGAGCGCCGACATTGATGTTTTGGTGGATGGACAGCCGGTGACGGCGTTAGTCGACACTGGTGCCGACTTCTCTATAATGAGTCAGGAACTCGTCCTCCGTCTGAAGAAAGTAAAGACGCCATGGACGGGACCCCACATAAGGACGGCAGGCGGGCAATTACTGATGCCTATTGGAAGATGTACTGCTAGAATTAGCATCAGGGATTCTTCTTTCGTGGCCACTTTCATCGTTCTTCCTGTGTGCTGTAAGGATTTGATTATTGGAATGGATTTCCTTAAAGAATACGGCGCCGTAATTAACATTCCGGACCGCATAGTGACATTTATAAGAGCCCTGGTTTAGTCCATTGCTTATCGCCGCAACGCAACTCCTTTCGTCTAGCAGAAGACGACGTCGTCATCCCACCTCGATCATGCACCCCTGTTACGGTAGCATGTGATACACCGTTTCATTGCGAGGGAGTTGCCGACCAAATACCCACGTTGTTGCTTACTCACGGTATCTCGGTCGCACGACGAATCGTAAATGTCACCGACAGGCGCACTAACTTGTTACTAACCAATTTTAGCACAGAGCGACGGTACCTTCCAAAGGGCACGGCTGTGGCTTATTTTGATGGTGTTGCGGATGTTCGAGGCTGCTGTTCGCTACTCGAAGAAGCACCTACGCAAGGCCCAGCTTCTGCAATCGACGTCACCACTGCTTTGCCGCAGCACGAACGAGAGCGGCTTCTCACGCTATTGTCGAAGTTCAATGACTGCTTTGCGTCGAAGTCTAGCGTCGGACGGATGCCTCTAACGAAGCATATGATAATTACAGAGGATACGGCAAGACCAATTCACCAAAATCCTTATCGTGTGGCTCCCAGAGAACGTGAAGCCATACAACAACATGTGACAAAAATGCTGGAAGACGACGTGATTCAACCATCAACGAGTCCCTGGGCATCTCCTGCAGTTGTAGTTAAGGAAAAAGACGGCAGCTTGCGTTTCTGCGTGGACTACCGAAAACTAAATCAAGTGACAAAGAACGACGTGTACCCGCTTCCCCGTATAGATGATTCACTCGACAGGCTTCGTCACGCGCGTTACTTCTCTTCAATGGACTTAAAAAGCGGATATTGGCAAATCGAGGTAGATCCGAGAGACCGTGAAAAAACTGCTTTTGTGACGCCAGACGGCCTATACGAATTTAGTCTGGCCTTTCGGCTTGTGCTCTGCCCCTGCTACATTCCAACGCCTTATGGACACTGTGTTTTCGGGTCTGAAGTGGAAAACCTGCTTAGTGTACCTGGACGACGTCATCGTGTTCTCCGCAACTTTTGAAGAACACCTCCAACGGGTTGAAGCGGTTCTGCAGTCCATCCGGTCTGCCGGCCTCACCCTGAAGCCGGAGAAGTGCCAGTTTGGCTTCAGGGAACTACAGTTTCTCGGTCACGTCGTCAGCCACGCAGGTGTTCGCCCAGATCCTGAGAAAATTGCGGCCGCAGCACAGTTTCCAGTACCAACCGATGAAAAGGCTGTCAGGCGCTTTCTGGGCCTCTGTGCCTATTACCGCCGGTTTATTGCGGACTTTGCTCGCATATCGTCACCGTTAACTCGCCTGAGGAGAGACGACGTTGCTTTTGTGTGGGGTGACGAAGACCAAGGTGCATTAACTGACTTGCGGGAACGTCTCCAGACACCTCCAGTGCTTGCTCACTTTGATGAGACCGCTCCTACATTGCTCCACACTGATGCCAGCAATGTTGGCTTGGGAGCTGTTCTTGTGCAGTGGCAGGAGGGCACAGAAAGAGTACTTGCCTATGCAAGCAGAACACTCTCACGCACAGAGGCCAATTACTCCACAACTGAGAAGGAATGCCTCGCCATAGTATGGGCGGTTATGAAATTTCGCCCATATTTGTAAGGCCGCCACTTCACAGTTATCAGCGACCACCATTCACTGTGTTGCTTGGCAAACCTTAAAGACCCTTCGGGACGACTGGCGCGTTGGAGCCTACGGCTGCAAGAGTTTGACATGACTGTCAAGTACAAGTCAGGGAAACGACACACGGATGCTGACTGCCTGTGTCGATCGCCGATAGAGTCGTCTGCTCCACCCGAAGGAGACTCGGCATTTCTTTGTGTCCTGGACACATCCACCATTGCCCAACAACAACGGGACGCCCCTGAGTTGCTTGAGCTCATCAATTACTTAGAGGGCAGATCTGCAAAACCACCTAGAGTTTCCGCAAGAGACCTGTTGTTGTTTTGTTCGCGGGCCAACGTCCTCTACAAAAGAAACTTTTCTTCGACCGGGTCCCCCTATCTGCTCGTCATTCCTGCAGCTCTTCGTGCGGAAGTACTTCAAGCCTGTCACAACGAGGTGACTTCTGGTCACTTGGGCTACACGAGAACGTTGGCCAGAGTGAAGCAGAGGTACTACTGGCCGAGACTTAACACCACCGTGAAACATCACGTCCGCGCTTGCCTCGACTGCCAGAGGCGCAAGTCGCCTCCGTCGAAACCAGCCGGCCTCCTGCAACCCGTCCAGGTTCCTCGAAGACCATTTGACCAAATAGGAATGGATATATTGGGTCCGCTTCCTACTTCTACTGCCGGGAATCGCTTTGTCATTGTAGCAACCGACTATTTCACACGTTACGCTGAAACAAAGCCAATCCAAAGAAGCACAGCGGAAGAGGTCGCGCGCTTTTTCATTGAGCACATTGTGTTGCGACACGGCGCACCAACCGTCGTAATAACAGACCGAGGAACCGCATTCACTGCTGCGCTTTTAGATCACGTTTTGCTGCTAAGTGGAAGGGCGCATCGGAAATCAACCGCCTACCATCCACAAGCCAACGGATTAACAGAACGCCTAAACAAAACAATTGAAGACATGTTCTTCATGTACGTTGATGTTGAACATAAAAACTGGGACGCCATGCTACCGTATATCACCTTTGCATATAACACGGCGAAACAAGAGACGACGCGCATGACTCCGTTCACCCTTGTTCATGGGCGGCATGTACAAACGATGTTGGATGCTATGCTTCCACATGACTTTGACGACACTGATACGGGCGCCGTTGTGTTTACACAACGCGCAGAAGAGGCTCGGCAACTCGCGCGCTTGCGGATCTGCCAGCAGCAAGACTACGACGCATGACGCTATGACCTTCACCGTCGAATAGTAATCTATGACGTCGGCGACAGAGTGTGGGTTTGGACACCCATACGAACACCAGGCCTCTCCGAGAAGCTGTTAAGGCGTTACTTCGGACCATATCGAGTATTGCGCCGACTCAGTGACGTCACGTACGAGGTGGTCCCCGATAGTACCAATTGTACGCGGCGCCGCACGCACCGTCCTGAACTTGTGCACGTTGTCCGCATGAAGCCGTATGTGAGCGAATAACTATGCGAGAGACCCTTAATTCCGCAAGTGACACTTCTGGTCTAGCATCGGGACGATGCTCTCTTATGGGGGGACAAATGGCGCGTGCGTCTATTCCTTTATGCAGACGACAACGAAGATAGGGACATTAACGGATTTCGTCTAGTGGGTCAGTGGGATTCGGCGAGGACGAAGAAGACATGTCTCTGGCCTGTTTTGTATTTGAACAAGTTGTCCTACGGCTCTTGAACGTCACCCTGTCTACAGTCTGCGTCGTACTGCGACAATATATAAACTTTTATGACTTATGAAAGTGGCATGAGCACAAAATATGGAACGACACCACTCTATCCAGATCATAAAAATGAACATAACCAATGTTAACTACCAAAATGTATTGCGGAAATTCTTTTGAATGGGCTGTTCGATGAAATGGGCCCATAATATGTAGATTCCACATTAAGTGTACTATGCATTTCAACTATATAATGACAATCCAAATTAAGTTCACTCGCCTTTTCTGTGCTAGTAATCTGATTGCATGCATTTCTTGAACGATTTGGAGGACGTCCTTGAAAGTAGATGAGGGAAGATGCCCTAATGTATAACTACGTATTCTCCCGCCCTTTTATCAGGGGGTACTGTGTTGATGCCAGTGGTTTTTATGTCAACTGTCATCTGCTTACTACCATTCAAGACACCACGCTAAGTTACCATGCGTTAGTCCGATATTGCTGCACTTATTGGCACACTGTCGCCTTGTAATCACATCTTCAACTAACACCTCCAAGTAGGGACAAAGATATGCAATTAATCATGCACAAATCTATTCTGCAATAGAACGCTAAAATTGCTGTGCAAATAACCCATATTGCCGCAGACTGCTCTCCAGACGCCAGATACAAGCGCTCTCGTGAGGTACCCTTCCAAGAGCCTCATCGCTATAGCCCCTAGGCATTACTCATCGCATCACCAATAGAAGAACGCCAGCAACGGCTCGCGGATGGCCAGACAGCAGGTGTCCCTCGTGCATGCGCATGCGGCCGCGCCCGAGTCCCCCCGTCCAATGAGAAGTCACGGCACCGATCCTCGTTTTCGGGGCGCGTGAGTGTATTTGGTGTTTATACGTGGTTCACTGTTGATAGGCTCCTGTTAACTGTGCTTGCAAATTGCGTGAAAGTGCCTTACGCTTGAGTTCCCGTGCACAAGTTCACCCACCATAAACAAGTTTGTTTAGCGTGCTTCATTGAAGAGTGCTACATTTCTGGTGGAGGTGCACGGTATGATTTTGAGTCCCGAGTTTGTAAGAGAGCGGAGCACCGACCTTCAGTGATTGCAATCCAGAGAACTGACTCCAGTACACTAGCGCCCAAGCCGCTGCCTCCGAGGAGACACGCCCGAGTTCGGACTGCCTGCTGCTGCAGCAGTGCAGGCAACAGTTACCAGTGACGGTGCAACCATGACCAGCCCGGTGGCATCGTCTCAGCTCATCGTGCACGCACCACGCACGCCCGAGTTCTTCCACGGTGATACGTTCTAAGATGTGGAAGACTGGCGAGGACACTTCGAGCGAGTCGCAGATTTCAATGGCTTGGACAAGGCAAGGAAGCTTCGCAACGTGTACTTCGCGTTAGAAGAGTCAGCGAGGACACGGTACGTGAATCATGAAGCGGCGCTATCTTCATGGGAAGAATTTCGGAGACAGTTGCTTGCCATATGTTAGCACCGATCGGCGAGAGAAAGCAGAGCATGCTCTCCATACCAGAAACCAGCCCACTAACGAAATTGCTCGTAACTGGCATGTGGAGAGCTCTCTGCGGTATTACATGGCAATATTACATGAACAGTAGTTTACAATGTTCCGACAGGATTTCAAGGGAAGGCAAGCGTAGCAGGGGGCAGCAGAAAGTTAGGGGGGCGGATGAGATTAGGAAGTTTGCAGGGACAACATGGCCACAATTAGTACATGACCGGGTAGTTGGAGAAGTATGAGAGGCTTTTGCCCTGAAGTGGGCGTAACCAGGCTGATGATGATGATGATAATGATGATGATTACATGAACTATAAGCAGCAAGTGCTACGTACTTTTACCCGTCAACTCACTTAATGAACTGACATCCCTCAGTGCCTAAGAGGTTCTTCCGTTGGAGGTACGCTTAGAAAATTGGCTGATCAACGACTAAGAACAGTGGATGCCCTGTTATGCGAAGTGCACGAACAGCGCACAAATCGGAAAAACCGCGCGAGCGCTTCCGAAACTGCGTGCTTACACATGGCACACGCACGAACTTCGCGTCTTCCGAGTTTGAGGCCACGCAGCGTGGAGACCGGCACCAGTCACAAACAGCAAAGTATAGTGACTACCTGGAGTAACAGCATATTTTACGCTGAGGGGATTCACGACTCACGAGTGCAGTATCCACTAGTGAGTTATACATTGTATATGCGGTATCCCATCGCGAAATACAGAAACTATAACAAGGGCAAAGCTAGAAGCAGTGAAAGTTATTGCTAGCATTCCGAGGCGCCGAAGAAAATTGAATTCGGCCTTCTCATATTGGGCACAAAGTTCCTCTTAAGACCATGAAATACCAGTCACGTGGGATAAAAAGGGCCAAAACACATTCGAAACTGAATTGCAAGCGATAACGGCATGGTGTGGTTCACGCAATATTCTACGAGTGCGCTGTAGGCCAGGGCACGGAAGTACGAAGGGCACTTCACCTCTCGTCTTGCGCTACCCTACTCGTGATGCACATAAAAAAAGAATCGGTTTGTCAATTCTCTTGTCTTGAACATTCTTGTTTAACAGAAGTATAAAATGCCACAGTGACTGCTGTCTAGACGATATTGGCAATGTGCGCAGACACAGCATTCTCACCTTTCTTCTGCTGCAAAACTTCCTAGTTTCACGCATGACGGCCGATACCGATGCCAGGCACCTAAAAGCCACATTTTGTCGCTAACTTCCGTCTTAATACTGCTCTTAACGCATTAATTATAACGTCACTGAAAATGCACCTCAGATAGCCATAACGACATGAAAATGAGCTTGAAGAGCAAATTAGTGCCCTCCACTCGGAGCTCTCGAATGAAAACTCGTGCAAACAAATCGCTGCACGTGCAGTGCCAAGTAAGACAACAAAGCACAATACCCACTTGACAAAGGACGGACGGCGCGACCGAAAACAGTGAGAAACACATCACCGCTCAAACGAACAAAATTTCGCAACTATGCACAGCCCGGTTTCACACGGCAGCCACGGCAGCCTTGGCCACCTTCTCTGCAAATTAAAATCATACAAACAAATAAATAGCTCCACACGCAATACCAAGTAAGATAAAGAAGTGCTTGCGTGACAAAGCACAGCACAACCAAAAACAGTGAGAAACATACGGCTGCCCAAACAATCACAATTGCAGAACTACGCACAGCCTGGTTGCACACGGCAGCCATAGATGCGGCAGCCTTGGCCAGACGCTTGGTCACGTGAACGATGTGACTACGTTATCGTATCGCCAGTTTGCGTAAGGTTGGATTGTGTTGGCGAATTGTTGAAGCGCCGCGATCTGAGCGCTTGGTGTTGGTTCTTTATTCTGTGTGCGCGTCGGCGTGACGTGCGCGTTGCGCGTTTCTGTGTATTGACTGTGAATCAGGTTGCGCAGAGCCGGACGCCGCCCTCTCTTCTGTTGTTCTTTCGCGCGCTGACTCGCTTGCTCGATATGCCACTCCGTCTCAAGCCGGAGCTGTGAGCTGCTGTTCCCGTAGTGCCTTTCGCAGGCCTTTCATTTCGGATGCTGTCAGTGCCACATCATTGTGGTTAAATGATCTCCACGTCTCACCATGCGTAATAACACCAAGCTAAGCACCCCAGCGTGCCGAGCCCATGCTGTTTAGTCCCGTGAATATTAAAGCGAATCGCTGAGTGTCTTCCGCTGTTTTTGTATTTGTTAAGAGGTCAGTGGCCGGTATGCAAGTTGCAATTGATATGCAAGTTGAAGACATTGGTTCGTTCTACTGCTCTCTCGCTAACTAAATTTCGCCCCCTCTCGTTCTTTCGTTCGCTCGCTCGTTTGGGCTATTCGCTTGTCCTGGCATTCATCGACGGTGGTTTCTGCACATTGTTTTTGTATACATTGTGCTCACAGTAGAATTCGCCGCAGCAAATTCTGCAGAGCACCATTCCTATAGTAAGGGACGTAACGATGCATTTCTTCGGTGCCATCGAAAGTGATGTTCACTCTTTAACTCGATCCCTTTATTCATGCGTAATATAGAAAACGCCTTATAAATACACCGCATGAGAATGCTTACAAAATGGAACACAAGAAAGATGAGCATGCCACGGGTAAAGTACATTTCATTGTGTAAGCTGATTGTGTGGGTCTCATTGTGTATAAACAAATCAGTTAGGTCGGGCACTGCGCTGAGTGTGTAGCCGCTGTTTGAATTTTGCTGAGTATCCTTAAGTGCCTACATGCGATGGCAAGTGGTCCATTACTACGATAGTGCGCGAATGAATGAATTTGTAAAACGATGAGAGTGACATATCAGTCGTTTCGCATTTCCACTAGTGGTCATGACAAAACAATTACTGCAGGGCACTGAAAGAAATCGTCAAAAAAATTGAATGGTGATAACGTTTATGAAAAAGCCAAAGCTACTGAAGTAGAGGATGCGCTGTCAAAACAGCACTAACACCAGCTTGATATACTGACTGGCAGCGCTCCTCTCAAGTCGATGTGGAGCCGTGGTCCGCGTCAGAAAGAGTGGCTTCAATATTGCTGCAATCGCGCACCATTTCTACGTGACCTGTAGCGGTGTCAACTTCGTTTGCAATCGCTAGTCTTTTCTGACGTTAGGTCTACACCACAAAAGACTTCTTTTTCCTTGCTGAACTCGTGCTAATGCAGGACGAATACAGCAGCAATTGACACGAGTGCTGCTTGATAAACGGAGAATTCTCCCGCCACGAACGGCGCCGTCGTAAAGCCAGACTGAACAGATACGGCAAAATTCATGCAAACGTTTTCGAAACGTATTCACCCCTCTTTTTTAAGCTATCCTGCTTGCGACGTTTTTAATTCGCCGAGTTTGGTCAAAAATCTGTTTGAGACGTTCAATCCATTAATACGACGTTTTGAAGACTTTGTGTGTTACCTGGGAGGCAGCTGCCTATCAATCCTTGTGTGGGATTCCGCAAAGTATTACCAGGTGGACAAACTTGTGTGTATAATGCTTGTGTATGTGGAATGAACATTTGGAATGGTTCATTAGCCCGACGTACGACTCCAGCCTAACCTACGCTCGACGTGTCTGGTGCAATGTTCACTTTGGTCATCTTGTGAGCCTGTACAGCGCCGATGATGGAATGACCCGAGTATTGGACGCAAGCACAAACCATAAATATATGTTTATAGTTATTTTACTTAACATACCACCTATCATTTCACTTGTGTAAAATATACGAAAAATGTTTGTCCGCTTAATAATATTTATTTACGAATCCACATACAACTAAACGTATCTTAACGGCCGTCTACACTGGCACATGCTTGAACATACAAGCAAATTACTCTAACACCTGTCCCTTGGCTTGATCAGGATTCTGAGACTTAGGGATATCACATCAACGCTTCATGACGTACTTGGCTGAGAGCTTTCTAGAAAGTAGCTTCATACGCGCACGCTTTAGATCTAATTAGCCAGGGATACCTACATTTTGAAGGCGATGCATGCTCCAGCGTATGCTGTGCCAGTGGAATGTGGTTATTGAGAATGCCGGCTGGTAGCTTTACATTGCGAATTCGACAATATTTTGAGCTTTGCCATGTTCATTGAATCGATGTAGGGGTGCAATGTACTAGGATATCACAGAGTGATATAAATCCTACTTTTTTTTGTTTTGCGCGTAGTATAACAGAAACACATTTACTCAAAGCCATATTTATTTAGAGCACTTAAACATATGAGTATCTAACATGATTCTAGCGTCCTAGCTCCATCATGCCCTTGGCCAGCCACCTATATTGTAGAAAAGTGACACGAAGACTACCACTGCGCTCTTGGTATACCAGCTTTCTATACTGCCGCAGGTGAGGCCTTCAAATGCCAGTCTCTCTCAAGCTGGAAATTTTTGAAGCTACCACATCAGAAATATACAGCTATCTGGCGATCTAGCATTGTTTACGGCTCCGAAAGGCGTTACGTTGTGGACGAACGTGTGTACCTAAGCAATAAGTTGTGTTTGTGTGATGCGGTTAGTCAGACGAAAGTTCTCCCTATACGCTATTTCCAGAAATGCGGCTTCCTAACTTAGTGTTGCCATGCTATTATTTTGCCCATTTATCTGACGCACAGCCTGTGAAACAATAATACGATTTTCAATATAGCCCTTTCAGTCACGATGCCGTCATATATGGAGATGTGACTTTGTTCTTGGTTTTTCCATCGCAAAGCGATAAAATGTTCGAGACACATACAAATTTAATGAACACCATCTGATCTGGATTGGCGAAACAGCACTGAAGATAAAGATGTGTCATGATGGACTCCTCCACGTTTTAAGAGAGCTCTGCTGAGTCACTGTTCAAATGGCTATTTTACCATAGCCTCGATCCGTCAAAACAGTTAAAAACTTTTGCTTAACGAAAAGAAAGAGCTACCTTTTATGAAAAACAGTTACTTAATCTTGAGCGTTGTGGTACTGAACGGTTCTGAGCATTTTTTGATCCACGTCTCGGCACTGAGACACCGTGACTTACGCTTTCTTTGCCGACTGCGCAGGCGACTCTTAGGCACCGCGCGAAAATTCAAAACTACCGCCGATTTTATGGACTTGTTGCGGCAACTAGTTCACTGTAAAACAACTAAATTGATATTTTTGAGAATTCCTATTATGTACGGGTTGCGGCAATTTTAAATGTGGAACGAACATCACCGTAAGCACATTTTGATGGTGAAGAGGGTGGACGCTCTCGTTGCCGGACCATCGAACGAATGACGTCGGTTTTGCAATTATGTCGTTTCCTCGAATGGTTGTCTGGATATCAGTGACTCCTAGTTTAGTACCAGATCAATAAAACTTCATTCGGGCTAAGAAAACCCACAGAACGAGCCCTGACTGTTGCTTTTGTGTTTGAAAATTGTGTCTGAGCGGCAGTTTAGTATTCTTTTAACGTCGTTCCGCAATAGCCCATTTTCAGTCAACGACCTTGCCCTAAACGTGTTGCAATCATTTTTGTGTGTGGCACGATGCGAAGGACCACTGGCCTCACGAAATCCATTCGCTGTTTCTGCAGCGGTGCAAGTTTGTGAAGCGTGTGGCGAAAACCATAAGAGCACTGCCGGAACTGCGATGTCATCCTTTGGATTGTAGCTCAGAAGAACTATTTCTTCTAATGTCACAAACTGTGAACCGGATGATAGTGCACCCCTCGCACAACCGCGTGTAAATCTTTCGCCTCCTTTCTGTAACCTGCCAAAGCATACGCGTTAGAAAAAAAAATTGGTATTGAATCAGTCACGATGTCTGCATATGAGAACGCGACCGAATTTCCATCATATTTTCCTAGAGGTGAACTTTGGTCTTTGCACCCTGCACACCTAAAACATTAAAACCGGGAAGCAAGTTTGCTTTCCTGCGGAAATCTTAATTCTTGTCTGGAAGGGACAACTAGCATCCATACCAACCGCACTTGCTGTCGGTAACTGCATTCCATTACCAAACGAAAGCACTTCGTGTTCTGCCCTATCATTATCATTTACTAACATACGTAGCCTCTTACGCAAACGCACAAATACCTGTTCGTGCCTAGATAACGGCTGCCACGATGTTTTATTGCTTGCTTAAATGCGGCTATATCCTGATATTTCGGATGATAAAGTCTTACTTCAAGCTTTATTTCTATGAACACATTTACTGAGCGAACCTTAGAAAACGTCAAAAAGCACACGCTCATTCATTCCGCCATTGTTTCTGAAGATCTAGGATGACCCACCGTAGTAGGGTAGTCCCTTTGCATGGCAATATCATATCGTATTCTATACGAAGATTGAAACAAAGTAAAAGTGGACGCGGCTATATATTAGATCCGAAAAATAACAGTTTAATCATTTATAGGCAATTACGAGGTGGTTCTTGTGAATAAAAAATTCTGGAGGTAGCTTAAGTTTTGCTTTTAAGTGTGGAACGCGGTAGCATTAAAATATTCCCGACTGCTTCTGACGCTTCGAAACCACTGCAGCTTACGTAACCGTAATGTTTATGCGGAGACGCTAGAGGTGAACGGGGGGCAACGCTAGAGGCAACATATTTCCTTTAAACGACGACGCGCTTGAAGGAAATACGTTGCGTGCTTCGATACGAACACTGTTTGTGATGTTGAAGCAGCACCTGGCACACAGGGAGGCGTGACCTCTGATATTTTACTGGTGCACAATCAAGCAACCCATGCCTGGCTTCGCCAGCGTGAGTAGCGCCGCAATGAGAGAAAGTGTGCTGGCCGCATTGCTTATGACCAGTTACGCGCAGTGGTAAGAAGGACAAGGGTTCCACAGCGCATTCAAAGCAGACCCCTATGCTTTGAACAACGGCACCGAATGTGAGCTCAGCCTTGCGGAAAGCGATGTATTTTGTCTCCAAGGATAATGTATTTTGTGTATTACTTTGGCATGCACATTGGCAGGGTAATTTTACTTCCTTCAAGCTAGCATTTAAAAACGTGGATATCTACGGGAACTTCAAAAGGAATTTTTCTTTGTTATATCCAATAGTTCATTATAACCTGTTTTGTTATAACTAAGTTTCAATCTGACAGATATTTGTTTATATCCGCGATAAATTTTTGATATGAATGTCCCGCCACGGTCTGTGAGAAGTTGTCGCGGAGCTCCCTGTAATAAAATTACGTCGCGTAGAAGAAAATCGGCGACATCTGTGGCGCAGCTTGCAGAAAGTGCTCGGGTGATGGTGTAGTGCGTCGCGTTATCCGTGGCTACAGCGATCCACCTGTTCCCAGAGGTAGAAAGAGGAAAAGGGCCAAGTAAGTCCAAACCAACCTAAAAAAATGTCAAGTGGTTGGAGGTACCCAGCAGGGAGCGTCGATGATCTCTTGTGTCGCTGGCATTTTTCACACGCATCTACGTATCTTCGAACGGAGCGCTCAAGCCCTGGCCAAAAAAAGCGTCGGCAAATCCGGTCGTAGGTGCGTGACACACCCAGATGACCGGCAGTGGGGAGGTCGTGAAGTTCTTGGAGAACAGCCGAACGAAGGTATTTAGGGATGAAAAGGAGTAATGTTATCTCGCGAGCGAAAAGGTCTATACACGCAATTGTTCTCGCCAAGGCAACGTAGCGTGTTTGTGTGCGCGCGCGCACTCACGCTACGTCGGACAATATACCCACCCTTAGCATTCGCACGAAATAGGCGCGTCGTGTATGATGGAGGCCACGTTCATTATACAAGTTCATCATGAACCACCTGGCCCAAGAGTTTGCGCTAATATCACGCGCAAATTTTGTGGTGGCAGTGCTAGGTGACACTGAGTGTTCTTAGGGAAGCGTGAAAGAGGAATCCCGTTGCTGTAAACGCCTCATACATAACTCGTTTCGACTGTGGCAATACGCTGTGTAGCTATATTGATTTAATCCTAGTGCATTGCCGTCGACAGCCATGGAGAGATTGGTTCCGCCTGATTTTTTTCGATCGTGAGTCTGTTGTGTGCGGCCCAACGAGCCGCTTAAGGGCTGATCATGGTTAGCACCGCCTTTAATGGTCACTTATATGTGGCTTTTTCTGCTAAAATGAGGAGGTACTAGATATGTGCGGAGTGTTATCCCGGACTTGAATTAGAGTATACAATAACGATACTCACTATCCCTGTAGATGGGCCGGTGACGCAGCGAAGCAACAATAGGTCCCTAAATATCCTCATAGCAATAATTCCTTGTAGGTCCCGAAGTATCCTTATAGCAATAATACGAAGCAACCTAGTGATTTTTCTCTATGGTTTAGGCGTTCTGCTTGGTTAGTTTCACGCCGACAAATGTAGGTTGGTCCTGGAGACGCGGTAATGTGCTTCTACTTGGGCTCCCTGGTAGGGGTAATATCTCGCCACTTTGCCGGGCCGGCACCTAATATTTACACTGCAAACTCAATGTAGAAGATGAACATATTTATAGTTAGCATATTTATTAAACCGCTACAAGAAATACTCACTCGACAGAGATTCCAGCTTTTCCGTTTGATTTGAATAAAGCTTTGTTGCTGATTTCTTTCAATAATTAGTACTTTCCCATCAGTTCTGGCTTTACATAAGCTGCAGAGCTTGGCGTCAGCCAAGCATAACTGATAGCGACGTGACCGCTCTCTCAAAGCGCCACATTCTTCCTTTGCGGCTGCATTTTTCAGGCGATCGATATATTAGATTTTGGCTACTGCTTTTGTAGTTGTGATATGCCATGTTACACGTGATACAACAGATATAACGCAGCACTAAGTGATGGAGTGTCTGAGTCATAAAGCATCCAACTACCCCTCCAGCTACATAAGTTCGAACGAATGCAGGAATTGAGGATTTTTATCTACATTATGTTAATAGAAACTTCATCCCGAGCCCGTTGTAATCATTGCGATGGTCACCAGCGGAGATCAAAGCTATTAGTGGAGTAAACCCTAGGCAACTGACGTTTTCCTAGGATTACTCTAGTGCCTACTTATGATGCATAAAATTCACTACAGAAAAAAAAAAGTCCCACAAATATCTGCAACCTCCTGGCTAAGTAAATGCTTGATTCTGACGTTGTTGTCACGGGTAATATATAGCAATCATATACTCACACCTCATGAATAACGAAGAAAATTGCATTGTAATTCTCGACTCAACGTGCGCTGCAGTAGCTAATTAGTTTTAAAAATTCTTGTCCTTATTGTCGCATACCTACGAAAATTCTTGTCGCATACCTACAAAGTATGCGCATCTGGTCGCAGACAAATGAGCAAGAACAGGAGCTTGCACAGTTCGACATACGTCTTGCTACATTGCACAATGGTATGCCCGCATGCCTGCGACATATGTTCACCAGCGGAGTGTCGAATGTGTGAACAATCCAGGTAGCGTCTAAGCTGTGGATGAGCCTTGTAACATGTGCAGCAGCTGCAGAACGGTATTCAAAGCACCGCTTGACGCTAGCACTGCAGGCGTGTGACGTTTATACTGGCCTCTCCAGTCGCTGAGCGTTTGCTCCTAACATGCAAACGAACGCATTGTTGCCACTTCAACAACAACAAAAAAGCAGTGCTAGGAAGAAGGACGAAAAGTACACTCCTGTTTTTACATTTGCTGCATGTAAGAACAAACACAAAATGAAAAGATAATAAAATGGTGATGCGCCGGGTAGAAACTGTTCATGAAGGAATGGTATTAAATGGGTTTATGTAAGATTGTGCGGTTTTAAAATTTTCGTAAGTGCTTAACGACATTACGAATGAATTTACGACTGTAAATTTATTCTTGCTATGTGTGTTCCTTTCTAAAACCAACACTTTACCCCCACCCTTCCATCACCATCTTTTCCCATCTATAATCCACGTTATCTGGGTATTAGAACACTTTCAGAACTCCGGTGTCAAGCCAAACAAGTTTGCCCTGCCAGCGTTAACAGCGCCACTTCTGTCTTTGCAGAATGGCAGCACGCAATGTGCAAGGCTAGCATCCGGTTTAACAAAGAGGTTTAGAAATTATTGTTCGAACATGCTTTATGCCTACGCCCTTCACGACCGAACCGACAGAGACAAACACGCACCACGGAACTAAGAATATGGTGTGCTTTAGGGAAAGAAAGCTTTGCTCCATTAAAAAATGACAAATGCCTGAATAACAGAACTTCATATTCGACGACACTTAAAAGTTCAAGAAATTAGGAGGAAATCAGCTTGTGACTGTTGAGTTGTCTGCTTTGTATGAACGCCTGACAGAGCGGTTGCGATGCAGATATTATATTGAGCCAATTTAGGGAGGACTAGGAAAACGACAAATGCCGTGTCTGTGTAAGGGTCAGAGCGGCAGGCGGCACAGTGAAGAAAAAAGGTAGGTTTGAAGACACACATTCATTTCTTTAAAGCAACAAAATATTTGCATATAAATCCAAGGACCTTACCTCTGGTAACATTAAACCACAAAGGTTATCGTTTATATATTTTTATACAGAAAACTTTCGCTAAGGCATTTCCGTTTCCCTATTACTGTATGTTATGATGGACTTCAAGTGCAACTGTTATTTCAGCCTCATGTCCATATTTTTAAATATTTTTTAACTGCGCAAATACACGATGATAAGAAGAGGACACAAGGAGACGTACGGGTTTCTTTTGTAGCTTCGTGCTACATTCGCGTGGCTAATAAGTTTTCCCTTTCATGATACTTCATCCACGTTCAGGGATTCCGCAGAATTGATGTGTCGAATTTAGAATAATATTGTGCTCTGTGTTACACTGACGAAAGAACTAATGGACGAACATAAAGTAACAAAACAGGGACTTACTTGGCGCGAACTACTTAGTATTTTGGGCAATGTATGTTCATGTTTTGTTTCTTTATGTTTGTCCATTAGTTCTTCCGTCAGCATAAAACTACGCGCAATACAATCATGAACGTCCACGAACTGGCTCCATTTGTTGCTTTACTAAAGGCACAGAAATGCTTGCGCATTTCAAATGGTGCCATTGGAACCAATTTATGCACCGTCATTTCAGAGGTGCGCTCTCACCGTGGTGGCGTAGTTGCCATGGCGTTGTTCGAGTCAGCCCGATAGCGGGTGATGAACTCCCGGCCGCGGCGGCTGCATTTCGAATGGGGCTAAATGCATAAATGCCCGTAAACCATGATTCAGGCATGCCGAAAAGAACGTGAGATGGTCAAAATTAACCGCGAGCTCACATTGAACCGAAGGCTGGTACTGCCGCAAAGACACATCGGTATTAATATATAATTGAGGCAAATAACGTTGGAGAACACTTTCAAGAGCAAGTTCGATAGAAAAGACAGCGTCATGTTATTGCCAGCAGTGAAATGAGCTGCAGCTCAACGCTATTGGTGAGCCGTACAGGCTGAAGCCAGAAGCAGGAAAATGTAAGAAAGAACGGGAAGATGGAAATCGCACAGAATGACATATAGCGTCAAGCTCGGTAATCGATTTACGCCTACCCCCCTCCCATCCCTCTCAAAGTTTTATAATTTGAAATATTACAGGCCGGAACATTTGCAATCTTAAAGTAGAATCAACAAGTGTTTAGTTCCAGTTTGGAAGCTCAGCTTTCATTACTAGTACTGCAAGTGGGCTGCCTGTGGCTTTTTGCTACAAAAATGCTGCCGCAAACAGGCATGCAGCATTTAACGTGTGACGGCTATACATGATAATACAGAGGATTGCACTATACTTGATACGTCTTTATAACGATTCACAATTTGTAACTGGGCAACGTACATGATCACGATCAGCGAATACCGTGCGAACCAGCGAAAAGCCCTCATGGAGATTACGCGCTCTTCATAAAGGACAAGCAACACATAACTTAAAGTTTAGCTACAAATATGTCCTGTGAACAATATTTACCTGTGTTGTCCTTGCAAAGTTACCCGCCCATAATTTTCCCATTATTACTGGCACCCACATTTAGTTGTCAAATTAGTACGCAATACTTGAAACTTATGGTAACTTCTGTAATTGAAATAGGTGGTGAAGGCGATAATCGAGATAGTAGGAGAGCAAGAATAAATGATTATGTCTGGCCATGCAAATTTATCAATGCTAGCTGTTCATGGCTCATCAGTGCCAAATGGCATCCAGAGCTAGCGATTTCCGATTTGATAGTTTGGGGGGGAATTCTGAGATGGTCACGTTCCCAGCTGCTTTCCGCCAGCGGCCGCCCACGTACACTTTGCCGATAGATTTTCCAGCATAAGAATTTGCTAGACTTTTCTCTTAAGAAGAAATCTATGCCAAGAAGTCCCTGTACGTACGGGTCTTGGTTTCTACAAAATAAAAGACAAATTCAAGTGCTAGCTTTGTTCCATCATAAAATAGGGATTAAAGCACAGCTTCTGTCCAAAGACCTCAGTCAAAAGACGCTACTGCAAGGCTAAAAAAAAAAACGCTTCTTCATATACTACTCCGCTATGAGTCGTTCTGGCGGAGCCACTGGGTATTATTAAACCATATGCGACAATGCGCGGATGCTTACAACGCACTAGAAGTACTTATAGACAACATCATCAAAGACGCTGCACATTCACTGCCATTCAATGATTTAAATGAAATGGCTCCGTACACGATAAAAGATGCTAAATTCTGAGTGCAAGACGTGCATTCCTTTTTTCTTGTTCTGCTGCCTTTCCCATGCCCCGAAAACCTGCAAAGTCAGAGCGCCGTGCACGAGCCTTATGCGTGCTTTGCAGAACAACACGAAACTAACGCCAGAACTGCTGATGTAAAGGTTCAACTGAAGTGTGCGCATTGCCGGTGAATTTGCCAATTCAAAAAATGTCGATAGCGGGCCGCCCCGCTGCCGTTTTCTTTTTTATTTTTGCCTAATTTGGTTTTGTAATTTGCAGTAAAAGCGAAAACAGAGAAAGTCGGTACGTGGCAAAAATGCGGTCGAACGGCGGAAGACGAAGAAAGAAGTAAATAAAGGACAGAATTGGTCCATCATGACCTTCTTTCCCGGTTTTCTCTCGTTCGCCCTATTCTTAAGTAGTCTTTTACCTATATGACGATATAGTTCTGCAAAAATCATTTTCACAACTCCGACCACGAAATTTACACAACTCGACCCTCGAACCTGGCAGCCTTTGTGCGATTAGGTAGGTTATAGGCACGTGTATTCTCTTCTATGTTCACGTGTTCCGTGACACCATGGGTCAAAAAACGACGCTCCACATCTTCCCGCCCACCATAACTGAGTGGCGCTGCCTAACACTCCCAAGGCTAAATCTAGTACACACACGAGTGCCCAAGATGGTGGCCGAATTTTTGGCGGTCGTCGCATCACAATTTGCAGTAGTAACTTAGTGCGAATAAAACCACGGAAACAAGAAAGACGGACGAGGACAAGCGCTTGTAGTGCAACGCACGCTAAATGTGAGGTTATGGGTTCGCCTTCCGCTGGCCGCAAGTTGCCTACTCATTCAACTTTATTTCCATTTGCCTCAGTATTTTCTGCATTTTCTCTATGCGCTACTTGCTTCATTGTTTGTCACCTTTACATGGGCGCGCATAGCAAAAGTCGAGCCATTTGATTTCCGTTATACTTTTTGGTACAACATACATTAGGTATTATTGCATACAGAATGGAAACTGCTTTCACAACAAAAGTAAAAAAAGAGTATTTATAGAATGCGTAATTTCTCACACACCTCAAAACTTATTAATCTCGTTACGAGGCATCGCGTATGACCATGCCGTTAAAGAAGCGCTTCGCTCCGCGAAGAGAAACAAGACGGGTCATGCCGCGTCAGATGCTGTCAGACATTCTGAGGTAGCAGCAGCCTGTAAATATTGTAATATACTGTTTCGTCTCTTCCCCATGTACTCGTGAATCCTCGTGACTATATTATCTAAATATTATTCGCACATTTTTTTATGACAACATTTTTTTTATAATTATAACATTGTTGTTCATTATTCTTTGACACCACCCCATCGCCCACAACCAAGAACACTTTAACCACTGTACTTTTTGCTATTCTCTTCAAGGCTTGCCTCATAATCATATGGTTCTTTTGGCCCGCCACACCCCAGTATTTAATTTAATTGGTACTGTCTTGTAGTCGGTGAACGCAATTATTTCAGAAAAAAAATCCCACATCCATAACAAGACGGATGGTGGTCTTCACTGTGGGAAAATGCTGCTGCCATAGCTCATTATTGCAGAGACGAAGAAGTCACAGATTTCTGCTTTTTTTTCATTTATTCTGAAGAAACCTTGCGAGGGACTCTTTGTGTGGCCAACATGCCCTGCTTCAGTGTATGTCAACAGGAACTACTATTTTGAAACTTCGCTAGTTCAATACTGCCTTCTTCTCCCGTGTTTATCTTTTTAAGACAGAAAGGCAAACTTTCAATTAGCTTATCCGTTTTTAATATTCAGTTGCGCCATAATGGACTTCAAAAGCTGCTGTGTTATCGATGTTTCTTCTATTTAAAATATTCAGAAATGTTACTTACGTCACGACTATTGAAAAAATATCAGAAACTGCTCTTTCTCTTTAATAGGTACGGCGGCAAGGCTTGCACGTATAACGGTATTACTGTGCAGGTATATGCCCTGTACACGCTGAACTGCACGTCATGACTCATGCACCCACTCTTGTACTTTATGCTTCGTGTAGAGTGCGCAAGGACTTAACTAATGAGGATTGACGTAATAGTTCTGCGGAAACCCGCAAGGTGGAGAGAAGTAATTAATTAAGGGAAAATGAGACATCCAAGCAATCGTAGTCATTGCTACAAAGCCAACCCACACTGGTGGTAGAAAAATTCGTCCTGTTCGGGAATCTAAGCGAGGACCACCACCTTGCCAGTTTCCACAGAACTATGACGTCAAACTCTTGTCTTTGCTTCGAGTTGTTGACAAATTCGTTTTCTCCCTGGGATCGACTAGCCGCCTGGGTAGCTCAGATGGTAGAGCAGCGACATTTTCAACGGGGTCACCACCGAGGATGCGCATCGTTAGCATCGTGGTGGAAAGGTTGACGCACTGGAACCGGGATATCTTTTTTAGTAGCGCGATCATGAGGGCTGACAGCGACATTCTACTAAGGCCAAAGACACCCAGTTGACATTCAACACCGTCATTGAGGTTTTTCAAGCGAATGCAGGTGCGCGTAGACGGATATAAAATACAGGCTATAGAAGAGACAAATTCGAGCTATAGAAAGAGGCATATCCCCAAGTGTAGAACGGCGAACACGTGGTAGACTGAGATGAACTCACAATTTTAAACGTGATTCACCGACACTAACATTGTCATTGCGCATTTTGCAGGGCGACCTATGAGTTTGGGTTCCACTGCTTAGCTTGCAGTTCTATGATTGCTGATATGTAGCGTGTGGTCTACTACTGACGCAAGCTCAGCCAAAAGAGGCGTGAAACATTTCACATGTGTCAAGTGTACATGACTTCTCCTCAGGTTGCGGAAAATTGCAACAGAGGCTTGGTACAAAAAACTGACTTCCCGATATATGCGCCACGTATAGCTTTTTTACCAAAGTGCGCTTACAGAATGATGCTAAATTCGGAAAGATGCCTTGCACTGACTGAATCATCTGCTAACGCACGGCGAGGGCGTGAAATATGCTCATGCACATGCGCGCTTTACATAAGGGAGAAGCAGAAGATAAAGAAAGGTGGCGAAACTAATGAGCGGTGTCAACCATATTTACTGTCTATTCCACTGCAGAAGCTTGAACCTGCTATTAAATAATCTTGACAGTCAGTTAAATGTAGGTTGATACGTCACGCATTTTGTATGTTTGAGAAAACCAAGCCGCATGGGAAGTAAACATCAATAAAAAAAAACACCTTCTTTGGATATCATGTTATGTGAGCGTGTCAAGAGCACACATATTTCAGATGTGAATATCTTAGAGAACTTTAACTCGACCCAACAGGGCTCTGGGACATCTCGGGGTACGGTTCTTTAACAGCTTTCACTACTTTCCCGAGACTGACTAAATACAGACCAATTGGTTCTGGGTTTTATAATATCACCACGGAAAAAGAAACCCTATCTGCTTCAAATTAGTCATGGTACTTACATGCTTTAATAAAACAATTCTATATTACTAGAAGGCCTACGTCTCCCTTTCGCTCCTCATGAACAGCGCTTTTTGGCGAAGTCGGCGAATGCTACGTAAGTCTGTAAGATATTATGTATCTATGTAGAACGCTGTGAACCAATATAAAATCCCATGAAAGAACATATGCTGAAGTTAGCTGCGTAAAGTTATTTTGGCCCACTGGGGCGATTCTGCTCACGGCGTCAACAGTGCACACTCCGCTTTGGTGGGCTGGCGCGCGCACTCACACGCTTTGTGCGTGCTCGTAGTGAAGATTGCGCACGAGACGTGTTTTTAGATGGTTATATAGGTGGCCTGCTGTTGTCATGCCTGAACATCAGTTGTATTCTCGAAAGCACGTGACTCGAAAAAAATCGTGGCTTGGTTATCGAAAGGTATGTACGCATCAATAAGGCTACTACTCAAGCAATGTCGCTTGTCTCGATAAAGTTCACTGAAGATAAATACAAATTGACCATGAAAAACTTTGTAAGGCATTTTGATAAAACTGTAAAAAAATGCCTGTGTTACTTAGCCATGGCAGATACTCCCTTATTAACAAAACAACCACATTGCTATTTGGTGCAAACGTTGTAAATGAGCTTTTTCAACGGTTCCTTGCTACGACGGCTCCGCCAATAAACTGTCACTTTGCTGAGTTGTCCTAGTTTAATGCCAACACTATATTAACGTATAAATGGAAGAATTAGTCACACATATTTGTTGAATTAACTATTGATGCTATTGTCTCCGTTCTCTAGAACAGCCACTCAGATAAAGCGTTACCCCTGCCTCTTCGGACGGCTGCATATTGTTTTGGTACATTACTGACACTTCACGAGTGATTGAACAGCAATCACCTCAGACAACAACGTACTGGCAGAGATAGAGAACTGAGCAAATAAACAAAAACGACGGTGTGTTTTGCAGCTTGCGGGATGCACTTATTCGACAACATGGCGTATCAATCTCGCAAGGGCACCAACCAAGCATCGCTATGACGAGGAAACTATTGCTCGCGGAACCCATACCCTCATGGCAACTTCGAATTGATACTATGAAAATGCCCTTGATCTCGCAAGTTGGTCTGCATGGAAAATACTCTGGGTTGTAGAGTACACATTTCCCTGTCTTGAAGAGGAAAAATAAGTCAACTTGTGCAGTATGGTATTTAGAACATTCGTTGTTTAGGTAGTTGCATAATAATAGTTTCGTCAGTAGGGAAAGCACCGCCCCGTAACCCGCTATATAAAAAGGAAACC
Organism: Dermacentor andersoni; assembly: GCF_023375885.2. NCBI lineage: Eukaryota > Metazoa > Arthropoda > Arachnida > Ixodida > Ixodidae > Dermacentor > Dermacentor andersoni. Next base: position 83,178,952 of record NC_092816.1, read on the forward strand.
AGAATTCTCCCATTAATGCACTTCTTTTTCACCCTTGTCAATGAATGGTCATATTCTGAGCCTAGGCCAGTCAACTAATATTTGGGGCTTCGACCTATTGCTGGCTTCAGTTGTGTCCTATCCAAGGCAAGCCTCCCCAATGAAGCCTGGGCGAGCCACTGTTCAGTTTCGCCAAACGGTGTTGTCATAAAATTAAAGGACTGCCTACTCATTACTGCCTTTTCGTTTACTGAAAATACCTGCAAGTTTCAGCGAATTTCATTTCAAATCACTGCCACCTAAAACGGGTAACAAATAGCCTACTTCGGCGAAGCATTACGGAGAGCAAATAGTGCCGGCAGCGTTAGTTAAGTGCTCACGGTGCTGGCGGATATGGAGCGGTATTTAGATGTCATGCTCTCTCCCTGCGGACGAAATAATACTGATTATCTCTTACATTATAAAAGAAACGAATATTTGTCAAACGCTGGTAGTCAGTTCTTCGATTCAATAGGAATTGAATAGCCACAACCATTTCATTTGTATTGGAAAGCCAGTATATTTGCTTATTTCTACTATCTAACTGTCGATGGTAAGAAAAAGGTCGACAGTACTACTGGCAATACAAAACCACGCGACGTACCACAAGTATTCGTTGCAGCATAGGCGAAGCGAAAATTTCTTGTTTATGCGGAGCCACGTAAATACACTATGGTAGCGATCATAACTCTCTGCGTATTCACAGCGCACGCGTCACGCGGTGCTGAATACGGATGCCACCCCAAATCTTCGCACCGGATTGTTCACCAATATACAACCACAGGCGAGGAAAAGCAATTGCTGAGATTTCAAGGGGCGGAACCAAAACTCTATAGCAGCACTTCCTGAAGCGACTGGGAAGCATATATCAGCGTCTTTGCAAGTTCGCTAACCAATGAAATCAAGCTCTCCGTCGCTGCGTATACACAGTTTCAAAGAGGAATCGGCTGATCGAAAAGAAAGTTGGCATAAATTAAATATCTATAACTGAGCTGCTACGAAGTTTGTTGGCATTTCTACCCTTGAAAGTACTAACGTACTAATGCTCTTGGCTTCATACCACCATGATTAGTTCTCAGTGCCTATAAGTAATAGCTACAATTGGAGTTTTGACAACAAAAACAAATCATATTGTATTTTATTTGCCACAAAATTCTGGTAGAAGTGCACAAGCTGACAGTTACTGATTATCGGTTATAGAAAAGCGTCAAGTAATATTGCCAGTTTACAACTGCATGTACGTAGCAGTTGTTAGTGTACGACCGTGATATTCTTAATACTATCGATAGTGCCATCGCTATTACTGATAATCAATTTTACGATACTATTCTGTCACTAGGGGCGCTATAACGTAAAGCTATTCAAAACTTTCCTACTCCAATTTTGCAAGCGGACCTCCGCGATTGGTCAAAAACAATTTTGGGCCGCCCTATTTCGTCTGTCTGTCACACGACGTTACGAAAACCGCGATAGCTCCCCATCTGATATGACTTGCACACACTGATGATGCATGATTGGACCGAAAAGAAAAATAGTTATTTCTCAATCGAAGCCTTTTTTCCATTAGCCCTCCTCTATTGGTCAAAAGTTTTCGCGCTGCACTCACTTCACCTGCCAGTCACGCGATGTCCCAAAACCGTGACAACTCCCCACGTCAATGTGACGTACAAGCGTTTAAGGCGCATTCATATGCTGAACAAAGTTAAATTTTTTTCTGAATAGCGACAGGCTGCCCCGTTCCATAAGGAACAAAAGATGGCTGCCGCCGATGCTCAGGCACTGGCTACTTGCACCTGCCGGAGAGCGTGGGTTTATTTGCATATAATAATACATTTTGCGCGGCCATGTAAAGCTTCCCAGTTCTATGGTAACAATAAAATTTAAACAGCGCTACACGACAGGACCAGAATAAGGAGGAGACAAACACGGCGCTGTGTTTGTCTCCTCCTTATTCTGGTGCTGTCGTGTAGCGCTGTTTGAATTTTATTGTTACCATGCAACACCAACTCGCCCAATCCGCTGCCCTTTCCAGTTCTTTCCGCACGTTTACGACCTCGCTCTGCCAACTCTTCCTTGCTGAGGATACGCTTTAGCGGCACGCTTAAGCTTCCCTTGCACACCACCGCAATTTTTGACCAGCCACCGCAAGCTAAGTAAGGAAAAGCGGCCAGTCGCAAACGCTGGCGTCATCCTCTTCATCTAGTCATCTATGTTCAATGCGCTGGCTCGGCCCATCGAAACCCTCTCCACTTGAGTGTGCTCCTCGCCTTCTGGCAATCCCATTACAAACGAGGAACCGCTCAATGCAGGCAATGTTATTTGTTTTGAAAGCAAAGAAAGTAACCTCTAATAAACTAAGATAGAATTTGATTGGGCCGTTGAGGCAATGCTTCGAATCACAGCCCAATGCTTGCCTCAGCGGTTACGGAAGTTTGACGTCAGGAGGTTGGAATAAAAACATAAGGGAATAGTTTTACGTGATAAGGCTTTATTACTACCCTAGAGAATGAGAATGAACAAATTGAAACACTGCCTGCTGACGCTACACGAAGTGTCATGGACGACAGACAGGAGTTCTCGCCCTCATGTCAATCGAGCGTATCGTCACTGAGAATTGTTTATGTCCTAGTAACTACGCGAGCGTCATTCGCAATGCGTCGATAGGCTGTGCTCGGGGCTATTACATTTTGCTTAGCATTGCCGGCTGTGGTCATATGGCACTAACATTTTGCAATTGGCAGCACGGCAGTGGGAAAGTTAGGTATGGCTGCGCTTTCTGCCCTATTTCATGGAGTGAAGCACTACCATCGCAAGTTTATTAGTGCAGCGCGCGCAGCATGCGCCGTGATTTCAATATACCGTCGTTCTGAAGCACGGTTTCGCCGCGGTTTCGCACTCGCTACTCAAACAGTGCAAACCTCGTGTAAGCACTTGGTGGTCGACCATATCGATAGCCGTTTAGTGGTGTGCGGATGAAAATGTCTGCTTCTTTGATTAGAAATGTGAGCTTTGCTGGCATAAAAAGCAGGAGAGCTACACCTATGGTGCCTTCGAAACACCTTTCATTTGAACGACTCTCTCCTGTATCTACGTCGATCTGTTTGCTGCAACTGGCGCACGGGAGGCTAACAACGGCTATAAGGAAACAAAACAATTTGCTTCACAGGGTGCGTTATCGAGATTCATTATAAAATTTTCATGAAAAATTTAATAATGCGCGTGTTTGTCCATATAGCTTCACCCTCCCCCCCCCCCTTCCCACCACTGCAGCAAAAAGCACAGTTCTTCGTCGATGCACTCTTATCGAAATCATATGAAACCACGAGCAGGCAGGTGCAACAATGATTTGGCAATCGTGAGCTCATGCAGCGCCACGCACGGCACTCTCGAGAACAGTTTCAAAATGTGCGGTCAAAATGCATCGCATGCGAAATCTGATCTCACATGCCTTTCCACCTTCTAATTTTTGGCAATGTTCAAGAAATTCTCTTCAATAGTGTATCTGGCACCACCAGCGCACTTTTTTGGAATCCACTTTAAGCAAAGCTTTGTTAAAGCGTTACGATTCAAGACTATACAAGAAGAGTCATGTTGCGTCGAATATTATTTTACAGTGACAGTAAGAAAGAGTATTTGGGAGGAAAGCCCCAGGCTGTGCTGAGTAAAGTTCATTCCGAGAGAGTTGCGGTAACAAAAGAATTTTCCTGATAGAGACGTTGATGATCGCACCCGGCGACTGTCCTTAAGTGTAGGAGACAAGTGAAAGTTTTAATGCCTCAGCTATGGAGTGAGCAGATTTTGCTGCGTGAACAAGCACTGTAACAAAATGGAGCGGGACGAGCTACAGCTCCCCCTCCATCACGTACCACCATTATAAATACATATTATCGCGATTTAACATGGCAGCACGCGACAACCAAAGGAATATGAGGATTAACATCCCGAGCAAAAACGCAAAAACAGTTTTCTGTGTTGCTGAGCTTTTGTAAAATGTAGTGACTACGTGCTATATCGAAGCACATAATGCCTTCCAACGTCGAATATTTGCTTGACAGTTAGAGCGCGTCTTTTCGTGAAAATTTTTGAACACTGTTATAAAAGCACGACCTCATTGTCTATGCTGCACTGCATTCTCCGTGCTCTTTTTCGTGCAATATATGAGAGCAGTTCTGCTTTCAGCACTCATCTGCAGCACAATGGGTCCCCATTCTGCGCACGCGTGGCATCAGCTCACTATGCAAATGCCGAATGTAACACATCTACATGAAACCCAGAAAGGGAAAGTTAAAGCTGAAGCGACAGTCCCAATTTCAATTTACGACGGCTTGATCGTCGTCTCTTATTTTAATGCTTTCTTTATATTTCTGATCGTTTTTACCAAAAGGATTGCAGTCTTCCAATACAACTTTGTGTTACATTTGTGGGTTGGTAACATTCATCTTATTACTCTTTACTATATCTAAGTACAACTAGAAGTTAATGTGGTTCGTGAAATGGTACATTTGCAATTATCTGTTGTGACCGGTTGCATAAGAAAAAAAAATAGGGGGTTTTACATGCCAAAACCACGATCTGATTATGAGTTACACCGTAGTGGTAGACTCCGGAAATTTGGACACGTGGTGTTCTTTAACTTACACATACTTACACACGGGTGTTTCCGCCCTTCGCCCCCATCGAAATGCCGCCATCCCGCGATCTCGTGCTTAGCAGCCCAACAATACAGCCACGAAGCAACCACGGCGGGTTGACCATTTGCAGATATAAAGGTATGGGTGCTATGTCGTATTTTTCTCTATGTAACTTTTTTTTTATACGGCAATTAGCGCATTAAGAAATTTCCACTCGAAGTAATGTTCACGGATATTATAAGCAAAAAAATAAACAGCGCAGCTGTAGCCCGCAGATACACTAGTTATATATTACGCAATAAGTGCGGCAGACGTTCGGCTCCTCATTTATTGCGGCCCAACAAGGGAAGCCTCAGTCTGGAACCAACGTTCGGAAAGCAGGTGTTGTCCAACTGATTTTTCTTGACAGCGCTTTGCAGCTCACTTTCTCTCCAGGGACGGGTGGCATGCGCGACCACGCAAGAGAAGCTGGGAGTACGTAAATTGGAAATATTGCGAAGGATGTGTTACTTATGGCAGGTAGCGAAGGGCTGCCGGCTGCAGGTTTTTTAAAGTAGGAGGTTGACAAAACTAAAGATAAAAACGTGCCCCCTGATGAACATCGGTGTTAATGCTTGTCCAGACGCAGCGCTTTGTAACGAGGCGCTGCGAGGCTCGGATGCTGGGATGACAGATGTCGTCAAGGGATTAAAACACCGCATGGCGGAAGGCAGTAGGAATTAAGGGGCGAGGTGCAGCCGTTGACATGTCACATCAGAACGAACTAGGCACAAACCGGTGATGAACAAGACATGGTTTCATGACACCGTTCTGCGGTACAAAACTTTAGCGAAATAGTGATAAAATTTCCTCAATTACTTCAGGAAATCATGTGCTGCTAGGTGGATTTGCAGACACCCGTGAAATATAATTAAGGCTCCGAACCAGTTGAACATTTTAGAGTATTGCGCGATTGAATAAATTGCCAAATTCTAATAATATATTCAGCTTGCCATGCTTGATAGGAAGGAAGAAAGAAATATAAACACTGTGACCAGATAAATGAGAGCTTAGAGCACCTTTCTAGATATTTCTTCAAACTCTGCTACTTATATTATCACCAAAAAATCTAACAACGTAGTTACCTACTATGTGGTGAATCATTTTGAAACAGGTTGGAGTGAGAGTTTGCATGACTGTTGAGAACATACAGCGGTTTATCTTGCGTTACCAATGGCACGGAAAACTAACTTTAAGCTTCTGTAATGATCATCGTCATCATAGCAATGAATACATTGGCGTGATGATGATGCAATTATGACGACGTCACGGTGAAGAAATGATAACAATTGAATAAAGGCGTGAAAAGGACGATGACGGCATAGTTATGTTGCAGCTCATGCCAGCGCTTACGTGAATCCCTTGACGCAGTGGGCTACCTAAATTTGCACTATATATGGTACCTGTTTTCAATATGTCCGGTAACGCCCAGTGGTCGAAGGCTATAGTCAGAAGTTAGCAGGTATGGCAACTGTGCGAAAACAAAGGGGTGGCGACGAAATTACATTGAGTATCAACAACGCACTCGGAAAGAACTATTCAGCGAGACAGCATTCGGTGAATCAGCTGCTTAAGTTGTGCGTTGCAATCCGGTGAAGGACAAATAAGGCGCCTGAGTGGCTTCTCTGAAGTCATTATTAGTGTTTTTTCTTAATATCCAAATTTCGCGCGGTTTAAATATTAAGAACTTTATTCGTAATTCGATCGCATGTCAAGATTCTCGTTACTAAGAGACTATGTAATGTAATGTAAAAGGCTGTGTGGTTTTCATCCAAATGCTCTCTACAGACGAGCAATAAGAATCCTATTTTATTGCACATGCTCTGTTCTAGCTAGCAGCTAAATTCTTCCTGTATGGATTTAAAACGCCAAGGCATTTTTATGACGGTGTATAATTTTGTAAGCATGAAAATCCGACTCGCATAACTGTGGAAATAATGTGTGAAGCAAGCTAGAGTTAGATTCGAGAAAGGTCATACACACAGCCATTCCTCATCGCCAGAAGGAACAATAGATTATCTAGTATTGCTGCTACGCTGCATGCCAGCTGTGCTTCGCTTCATCCGCGGTATATAAAGCATGCGAAAGTTTCGCTTTAGTTACCTTCTCCCGTGAAACACAAACAAGCAAAGCCGCTAAATTTATGGCTTCACTAAAATATCTCACATATGCCTTGATCCTGGCTATCGTCTTACTGATGTAAGTACTCCACCACATTTTATTGCTCATGACACGTTTTGTTATTGATCTGCACAAAAACATCTGTATGGTACTTTTTGGGTAGAGTAAAAGGTGAAATGCTTGCGTTGAGAGAAGTGAATGAGCGCCACCTAACACAACCCATAAGCAAGCGTTATTCTGCGGGACAGATAGGTCTATGCCTCTGACAAACGCATTTTTGTAGCAATAGTATAACTTGGTGCGCTCTTCGATACATTGGGACAAATTGAAACGTGTATAATTGGAGAGAAAGACAGATAGAATTCATGCAACCAACTTACAGCAAATTGCGGCGCAAAAACATAAGGAGCAAAAAGTTTCACAAAGCTGAAAACGTTTATCGGAGAAGCAACCTTGCGATGCCCATCGTTCTAAACAATTGCGCAGCCGCAACTGCACTTGAGCACAACGAAATATGAATCTGAGCGAGAGAGAGAGAGAGAAACAACTTTATTGAGCCGAGCTCGACATCATCTTAGACGCCGTCGATGGAAGTGGTTCCCTCTTCTCGGGACCCATATGCTTCCATAGCCGCCTGGCCCCTGAAGATCAGGACGAGCTGGTCTTCCAGGGCGGTGCTGGTTAGCAAGGTCTCCCATCGCTCGGTAAGGGTGGATGAGGGATGGGGTAGGGTAGCGGGGCAGTTAAGAGGTGGGGGGATCGCCTTGATGAAATCGCATACTCCAATGACGTGTTGGAGCGTGCCTAACTGAGTTTTGCAGAAGTTACAATCCTTCTCGTACCTTTCCGGGTACATCTTGTTTTGAAGGTAAGGGTGCGGGAAGGATCCTGCCTGTATTTGCCTGTAGATCGCTTGCTGTTCTCTGCTAAGTGATTTGTGAGGATCGGGGTAACGGTGCCTCTCCGTCTTATAATGGTTCGTAATCTCTCTGTAACTAAATATGGACTGTGGCTCACCTTCCTCAACCCGGTGTTCCATCTCTCGGGCGAACTGGTGGGCAAGTTCGTTGCCCTCCAGCCCAGAGTGAGCCGGTGTCCATATTAACTCAACTTTCCTTTCAGGTACGTCGCGTTTACTTTGGAGAATATCTAGTGCCGCAAGAGACACCCACCCCTTCCTGTAGTTGTTATACGCCTTTTGCGAGTCGGTGACAATTCTTCCCACCTTGGGCTGCGCGAGTGCTAGCGCTATCGCGGCCTCTTCTGCCACCTCTGGAAAAGATGTCTTGATGGAGGCGCAGGTTACGAGCACATCCCGCGTCATAACTGCCAGCGTTGCTTTTGATGAAAACTTGGGTAACGAAGCGTCTGTGAAGAGAGTGACCACCTCTTCCTCTTCTACTATTTGACCCAAAGTCTCCGTCAAGGCCGCTATACGAGCCGCTCTGCGGCCGTCGTTACGACCCGACCTCATGTTTCTAGGTAGTGGCTTACTGTGGATTTTATGCGCCCAAAGAGAAAGAAGACGAAGTGTCTTTCAGGCAGAACGCCGGCTCTTCCAGCTCTACTCATTTTGTGAATTTCTTAGACTTTGCTAGTGGACTGCTATTTCCTCCTTAACTGCGATGGAGATGGAGCCTCACGCGCGTCCGCCGGGCTCGGCAGTGCCCGCGGCGGCAGCCTCCAGGAAGCGCAACGGCACCGAGAGCGACACTGACAGCGACGACACCATGCAGTACTATGTCAGCAGTGAAGATTCTTGCGACAACACCTTCGAGCTGGTGCGGAGTCGCAAAGCAAAGCGAAGATTTCTCAGCGCATCATCGAATTCGAGTGAGTCCACCGTGAGATCTTCGCGGGATACCGAGGAGCTCACCATCCTGTTCTCGCCAGTTCTCGCCAGTGACAACCTGAGACGCCTCAACAGGCAAGCCGTGTCTTCTCATCTAGAGTCGCTGGCTCCAAACGAAATCAAAGACATCAGGGTGAACACCCGTAAGAACGTGCTAGCTATTGACGTAGAACACGCGGCTGCGTTGGATTCCTTGCGCAAGGTCACGGAACTTGGCGGGATGAATGTCCGCCCTTATATTCCGCTCGGCAAACAAGTCCGTACTGGCGTAATTTACGATGTTGACGAGACCATCGTCGACTCCGATCTGTCAATCTTAATCAAGCCAGCTACGGAAAGCACCATCATCACAAACGCGTTTCGTCTCGGCACGTCACGGTGTGTGAAGATCATATTTAAGGGCGAATCCCTCCCATCGCACGTAAAAGTGGGCCACTTCCGACACGCAGTTCGCCCCTTTATACCAAAACCGCTGCAGTGCTGGAATTGCAAGAAGCTTGGGCATGTGAGTAGTGTGTGCAATAACACTACCGTCTGTTCTCGCTGCACTGGGCCCCACACCACAAACACGTGCGAGGCCAGTGTGCTGAAGTGCACAAACTGCAGCGGCCCTCACGATGCATCTTCGAAGGAATGCCCTTTGATTCGAAAGGAAATGCAAATATTGAAGAAAATGGTTAGAGACCACTCGTCTCACCGAGAAGCAGCAGCATCTATTAAGCGACGACGATCACGTCGCCGACGTCGATCAAGAGCCTCCAAAGCCTCTGCAGAACGCCACACACGTATATTACCACCCACTCTTCCACCCAGGTCAAACGCAGTCAGCTCAAAGGACAAGGGTGCACCGAACAGCACGGCTGCTGACGCGTGGCCTGCACTCCCGAAGCTACATGCCCCTACTGAGCGTAATGATACTTCTACAGTAGAGGACACTTCGTCTGTTCCTGATAAATTGGCGGACCAAGATCAACAAATTGTTGTTATGATCAGCTCTCTGGTGCGTGCTATTCGTGTTCTACTGGACAAGCTACAGACACCAACAGCTCGAAGTGCATTGCAAGTGCTGGATGCCATCAGTCCGGTTCTGGCGAGCCTTCAGAAGTCCAGTGCTTGAGAACTTCTACAGCAGAACCACGGCTCATCGACAACAACAAAGATCGTTCCGGGATGATGTGAGAAGTGCCTCCATATTCCAATGGAATGCGAGAGGCCTGAGGTCTCGTATTTCGGATTTCCGACAGTTCGTATTTGCAAACCATTTTCCTATACTGGTAATCTATGAACCGAACTTATCAGCCTGCATAAGACTATCGGGATATGAACCTTTTCTTTCAAACACGTGTGTCCGTAGTAGTAAGGTTCTGGTTTACATTCGCAAGGACCTTACGTATTTTTCCCAACACGTAGCGCCACACGACGGTAACCAATACGTCTGTGTTACTGTGAAAAAGAAGAAGCTGTCTTTTACTCTTATTGGCGTCTACCTTTCCCCAACAAGTCAGTTTGATAGAAAAAGACTGGAAGATATTATGGCTGATACTCCCGGTCCTTGGATAATAACAGGGGACTTCAACGCTCACCACCATATATGGGGAAGCTCCAGGATAAATTCGAGGGGCAGGTCACTAGTATCCTTTGCATCAGGCCACAACCTGTGTCTTCTAAATGACGGAAGCCCGACATTTCTGCGAGGAACTACATACAGTAGCTGCCTTGACTTGACTTTGGTGTCACGTTGCCTGACTTTGAGCGTGCAGTGGTTCACTGATGTTGAAACCCATGGAAGTGATCACATACCGACCTATGTGAGAATCGATGGACTAGACGCCGCATTACCGGTTGTCTCTCGCCAAATCGACTGGTCAGTCTTTCAAGATCGCGTAGAAGACACATGCAAGACACATATTGCACGCAGATTAGAAGACATAATTGCTGACGCTATGCAAGATTGTACACGCCGCTTCACACATCCATCAAAGCGTACAGAGAATGACATTGAATTGGAAAGGCTTCGTGCACTACGTCGCCGAGCTGAAAGGAGGTACAGGCGCACGAAGTCAATTCTTGACCTCAGAGAAGCTCGGCGCATGCAAAAGAAGATCAAACGCCGAATGGATAAGCTAGCGCATCAAAGATGGAAATGTTTTTGCGACTCACTAGACCCCCGCAAGCCATTGTCCTGTGTGTGGCGTACCCTACGGGGTCTTTGCTCAAGTCCCCAGCAACGACACCCATTCAACGCCCTTGCTCTCTATGAAAACCGCCGCGAGATAGACGTCGCAGAGGAATTTTGTGCGAACGTCGCTGGCGGCACAGTTTCAGTCCCTGACATGGCTCTAGGCAACATCCCCGGCCCACGAGATGCAAGTATGGACGCTCCATTCTCTATGGAAGAGTTAGAAGCTGCTATGGCGCTATGTAGGTGTTCGTCTTCACCAGGACCCGATGGCATAACATATACTGCTTTGCGCCACCTAGGCAGAGAAGCACGAAGAGAACTCCTCAGCCTTTTTAATACTTCATGGCAAGATGGTGTCGTCCCACAGGAATGGAAACGCAGCCGCCTGGTACCGCTTCTAAAAGCAGGAAAGTCACCGCTCGAATTGCCATCCTATCGGCCTATAGCTCTTGCCAGCTGCGTCGGGAAGCTTATGGAACGTATGATCCTCATGCGTCTCGAATAGTACCTTGAACATCATAAAATTTACCCTGACTCTATGGCGGGATTTCGACGCGGTCGTTCATCGATTGACAGTGTCATCGATCTAGTATCATCTGTGGAACAACAAAAATCTCAGAAGCGATTATCAGTAGCGCTCTTTCTTGACGTGAAAGGCGCTTACGACAACGTTTGCCATCAAACCATTCTAGACGCACTTCTGACAATTGAACTAGGAGGGCGAGTCTATCGATGGGTCAGTAACTACTTGACACAAAGGTCCTTGTTCGTACGAACGGAAGATGGTCCGACTACCGACCACTACACATGCCGAGGCGTTCCCCAAGGCGGTGTTCTAAGCCCTATTCTTTTCAACCTCGCGCTTCTTGGGCTGGCCGAATCCCTACCGGAAACAGTGAGTGTTTCAATCTACGCCGACGACATCTGCATCTGGACATCAGCGGTCACTCGCCTGCAGGTTCGCGCACGGCTACAGAAAGCAGCAACACAGGCATCAGACTACCTTCACACACAAGGCCTTACCATCTCAACAGAAAAATGTGCATTAGTCGCTTTTACGCGAAAAACGATGACTCCTTATCCAGTATGCATCAATGGTCAGCCTATCTCCTACAAGAGAAATCACCGGTTTTTGGGTGTCATTGTAGACCGGGACCTCACTTGGAGCCCTCATGTTGCCCACTTAAAGAAGAAGCTCACATCTATTGTTCACGTCTTCAAGTTCATCGCCGGCAAAACATGGGGATCGTCAGTGGGCTCCATGCTACAGTTATATCGAGCACTGTTCATCGGATTCCTACGCTATAGCTCCCCCGTGCTTGCTAAAACATGCAAGTCAAATCTTCGAGAACTTCAGAGCGTGCAGGCACAGGCACTACGTGTTTGCCTAGGCCTTCCGCGCAGCGCCTCGACAGCTGGAACCATTATAATCGCTCAAGACCATCCGATCACAACTTACATTAGCACCGAAACGCTTAGAGCCCATGTTCGTCATGTTTCACGGATGCAGTCAAGCTTTCTTGCGTGCCTGCCAGAACGACGACCACAGGCGTCCTTCTCCAACAAGGTCAACATCCATCGTGCCTCCTTACCATCGGGTTTCACACCCTCTGCACGTTCAACCTCAGATTTGTGGTGTTTAAAACAACCTCAAGTGCGTCTTACGATTCCAGGGATAAGAAAGAAGACCGACCTGCCTACCTTGGCCTTGAAGCAAGCAGCTCTGGATTGTTTGCACACTTTCTACTTTGATCGAGTACATATATATACGGATGGCTCTTCCACTCAGACCAGCTCCACCAGCGCAGTGGTTATACCATCCCATTCACTAAGCATCCAATACAAGATTTCGCACTTGACAACATCGACTAGTGCGGAGCTTGTTGCCCTCCGAGGTGCCGTTGATTATATTAATAACCAACCGGCTAATAGGTGGGCTATATTCTGCGATTCGAAGGCGGCCTTACAATGTCTTCTGGCATCTCTTCGTCGCGGGTCATGTGAACAACTCGTGTCGGAGATACGAGAAATGCACCATCACATGATCGCGAAAGGACACGACGTCGTGTTTCAGTGGCTGCCTGGTCATTGCGGTATCTCCGGCAACGACCTCGCTGACGAAGCTGCTAGAAAAGCTCACGAGGGAGCAACCCTTGTTTCAATACCTTTATCGTGGACCGACGCAGCCCAACACTTAGGCAAGCTAGCGCACTCTTTGACATTGGAGAAGTGGCGCACACCTGAATTCACTCACCATCGCTTGCATTCCCTCGATCCCTATATGCAACTGCGGCTGTTACCAGGTCTTCCGCGAAATGAGGAAACAGTGCTGTGCCGCTTACGTTTGGGCGTCGCATTCACAAATGCTTATGCATTTCTGATTGGAATGGCTGATAGCGCCGAGTGCAATGCCTGCGGTGTCGAGGAAACCATCGAACACCTACTGTGCTACTGCCCATCTTATGAAAATGAAAGGCAAGACCTCTGCACAGCTCTCCATCAGCTAGATGGAAAGCCGTTCACCTTGAACAAGATCTTGGGATCATGGCCTCGCATATCACAGCTACAAAAGGCCACAAAAGCGCTGCTGCGATATTTGAAAGCGACCGGATTGAGTCAGCGTCTGCGATCCAGACTGAGTGACCGACTGATATCTCCAGTGGACTTTCTCTTTTCCTTTTTTTTTTTAAATCTTTCCGTCCCCCTTTCCCTTTCCCCAGTGTAGGGTAGCCAACCGGGCTCAGTCCTGGTTAACCTCCCTACCTTTCATTTATCATTTTCTCTCTCTCTCTCTATGCGCCCAAAACCTGGGTAACGGCCCCGTTTCCTTCCGCTCTGCCTCTTGCCAGCCAAACTTGGCAAGAACGCGACGTCCCGCCGACGTCTGATTGAGCCGAACTCTTTGATTAGACAGATGAGCTTCTATTAACGCTTCGACGACGTTGTGCTTGGCCATGCCGGGGACGACGTTGTGCTTGGCCATGCCGGTCGTAGAATGCTTCGGAATGCCCAGCGCCATCTTGGCTGCCTTTCGTATAATGACGCTCAACTGGTCCCTGTCTTTTTTCAGTAACCTGAGGTACGGCGCCGCGTAAACGATGCGCGAAGTCAAGAAGGCCTGGACGAGCGTCAGTACCTCGTCCTGCCTCAAGTCCCTTTGTCTGTTTGTGACTCTTCTGATCATGTTCGAAATTTGTTCCGTTGAAACTTTGATTTTGTCGATCGACGCCCCCGCCTTGCCATTGTTCTGGAAGATGACACCCAGGATACGTGCTTGCGTGGTTGGTTTTATGGTCGTCCCGTCGGTGGTGATGCGTACGTTCTCTTGGTCTCCCTTCTTTCTTCTTGGCTTGATGACGAGTAACTCTGACTTCTGTGGCGAGCAACTGAGGCCGCACGATTTAGCGAACTCGTGCACGGTCTTTGCCACTCTCTGAAGGGTCTCCTTCATCCAACTCTCCGACCCTGCTCTCGACGTGCCCACAGTGATATCGTCTGCATAGAGAGCGTGATTTATGCCCTCTATGTCTTGAAGCAAAGTCGGGAGAGGGAGGAGTGCCACGTTGAAGAGAAGCGGCGAGAGAACCGATCCTTGCGGGGTGCCTCTGTCTCCCAGGGCTATCGGTTTCGACTTCTTCTCTCCAATTTTGATCGTTGCCGTTCTATTGCTTAAGAAATCCTGCACACATTTGAATGTTCGCTTTCCGCATCCCGTTTGGTGCAGGTTACGGAGAATACTTTCGTGTGTGACGTTATTGAAGGCCCCCTTGAGATCGAGTGCCAGGATAGCTCTTGGCGTAGGGGTCTTCGCTTGCTTGATAACCAGCTCGTGTATTTGCACCAAGACGTCTTGCGTGCTCAGGTGCCTCCGGAATCCGTACATGGTCGGTGGCATCTGATCAGTGACGTCCAAATGTCTCTGTAATCTCTTGAACACCATACGCTCGACCACCTTCCCCACACACGACGTGAGGGAGATGGGGCGTATATTGTCGACGTGGGGTGGTTTCCCCGGCTTGGGAATGAAATGCACCTCCGCTTCTTTCCATTCTTTTGGTAACGAACCCTTCTCCCAGGACGCGTTGACGAGGTTTAGCAGTTCAGCTCGGCTTTTGTCGCGCATATCTTTTAGCATCTTGTTGTAACGCCGTCAATTCCCGGTGCGCTGCCTTGATTACTTTCATCAATGGCCGCAACCAGCTCCAGTTCGGTGAAGGCTTCGTCCATCTCGACGTTGCTATCGCCTTCATACTCGTGAGTCGGGTTACCGCTCTTCTCGGTCTTGAGGTATTTACTTGTGAGTTCACGAATGAGCTTCTCCCCGTCCCCGTCGTAACTGTTGATCGTTCTTGTGAGGTCTCGAGCGCAGGCGCTCTTGCTTTTTAACGGATCTATGAGGTGTCGCAACAGCTTCCAAGTCTTCTTCGTAGACAGTGTGCCTTGCAGGTCATCACACATCTTCATCCAGTTTTCCCTGCATAGTTGTTCCGCATACTCGGTCACTTGCTTGTTGAGCGCGTGTATACGTCTGCGAAGCTTCTTGTTATGTCTTTGCCTCTTCCACCTTCGAGTAAGACCGTGCCTGGCCGCCCAGATGTGACTAAGCCTGCGGTCTACGAAGGGAATTTGCGTGGTCGTAGTAATCTTCTGCGTAAATTTTTTTACAAATTCGCGTTGCTTTTTGGCCCACGCCTCATACGTCTTGGTATCTTGGTTTTCGTCCTCGCCTTCACTGTCTGCGCTTCTACGTAACCGGTCCCAGTCTGTAATGTTGGCTTGACCCAGTTTCGCCTTGATGTCAGTCCCCCCGAGGGTTGCACAAATTATATCTTGATCCGAGCCAAGATTTTCCCCCGTGTTACGCTAAGTTACGTCGAGGTTCCCCCGAACTAGCATCAGATCAGGAGTGGTGTCCCTGACCGTGCTAGTGCCTGTCCTGGTCGGTACGCCCGGTTCGTTAACCACCTCCATGTCGTGATCCTCTATAGCTTTAACCAATCGGTTTCCTCTTTTGGACGAATATTTATAACCCCACATCGTGTGGGCGGCGTTGAAATCTCCTAGCACTAAAATCGGTCTTGTTTTTGCTTCTTTAATGCAGTCCAATATGGTGCCTTCAAAATCAATGACCCTGCTGGACGGTCGGCAATAAGCATTCAGGACGAAAAAGTTGTTGTCCCCCCCACTCTTCTGCTGTGAATTTTGATGAGCGTATGTTCGCAGCCTCGCTGAGCGGTCACGTGCTGTGTGGCCGCCACGTTGCTGCGGACCAAGATCGCAGTACGCTTTTCGCTAGGGTCCGTATACGTAATGTATCCCGCGAGCTTGGCCCGTCCGTTGGTCTCTTGTAACGCTATTATATCCGGTTTTTGGTCCAATTTATCAACGAATAGTTGTTACTCCCCTATCTTGTTTCTAATACTCCTACAGTTCCATTGAAATAACGTCGCAGTCTCTTTCTGCTTTCCTTTAGTTTTCGTGATTTTCTACTTTTTGAGCGGTAGATTTGAGCACGGAACCAACTTTTCGCGGCCTGGCCCGTAGATTAAGCCGTGATGACTTCATCTTGGCAACGGTGAGATGCTTATTTTTCGCATCCATCGTCATGACTCTAACGGAGAGTTGGCTGCATTTGGCCTCCACATTATCCATTCTTACTGTTGGACTGTTCACTTGCGCAGACATTTGGGAAACTTGGCTGGAGATTTGCGTAAGCATGCTCATGACCGACTCCATTGTCGGAGGAACGGCGGCCTCGGCCTTCTCTTCCTCCATGGCAACCACTACCGTTTCTGTCTGTGGAGTTTGCGTCACTGGCTGCGTCAACGCCGGTGATGTGATCTGCGCCGGTGACGTGATGAGCTTCGTCGGCGCTGGAGCAGCGCTGGTGGTGTCTCTCTTGGGTACTTTCCTTTTAACTGCACTGACGTCATTATCACTGTTCTTTGTTCTACTGAGCGTCTCAATACGCTCCATCATTGCTTTTATCTGATTGTTTTGGTTCTTGATTTGATTGTTCTGCCTCTCTATCATCTCCTTGAGTTCTAAACAGTGTCTACACTCGGTGTCTTTGGAAGGGCGGGAGGAGGGGAGGGGAGGGAAATTGCTATTGTCAAGAGCGACGGGAGACCCCGCTGCCCAGCCCACCTGTTTCTCGGCGCCGTTGCTCCGCCGGGTCTTCGACTTGGACCTCGAACGAGATTCTCGCCTGCGAGCCCCAGCTGCCGATGGTGACCTGGTATCGCTCGTGCTTCTCCCTCGCCTTGTCTGGGAGCGGCTGCGACGCCCGCTCGGTGCCTGCCACGCTGTCTGCTGCCACGCTGGCCCCCTCGGCTGCTGCCGCTGCTGCTGCACCTGTTCTCGTTGCTGACGTTCCCAACGCCGTTTACGAACGACGTATGGCGTCTTGAATCTCGCTGTACACTCCTTGTCCGCGGTGAGGTGGTTGCCCCCGCAGAGGGTGCACTTGGGGTTACTGCAAATGTGGCTTTCTTCGGGATTCTTCATGCCGCAACCACGGCATATCTTGTCTTCAGGGTTAGGACAAACGTCCATCCGGTGACCGAGGCGACCACACCGGTAGCACATATCGATCTGCTTGCGATACAGCGAACACTCGACCAGCAGGTTGCCGTATCTGATGTAGTTCGGGACCTTGTCGCCGTCGAATGCGATGACCACCGTCGTCGTCTTGCCGATGCGGTTGGCTTGCATAGAAGTGGGATTACACTCTTGAACGATGTAGTCGTTGATTTCTTGAATAGTGTCCGTCATCGGGACACCCCTGATGACGCCCTTAACGGTGCCGCTGGGGGTGGTCTCGTAGGCGCTGTCTTCGTGTGCCGTGCCGTTGATAGTGTGGTTTCTGACTGCCGAGTAGCGGTCGGCGTTCTCTCGCTTAGGCGTACTGATAACGACTATGTTTTGCTGTTTGTTCGGACAAACAACATCTTGCGTCACCTCCTCGCCACTCACATTCGCAGCTGCGACGATGGCTCGGCTGATCTCGAATCTAGATACTTCCCCAATGTTCAGACCTCCCCTGAGACGCATGACGATCTTCATATCGTGCCTCGGCAAGATAGACATCCTCGCTGCCTTCAGTAGCTTGCTCTTTAAATTTGTCCGCTGCGGGCGACGATGCCCGGCAGTCGCCGGACCCCCGTTGACCGGCGTTAGACTTAGTTTGCTCTCTTGCTCTTGGGTCTGAAACATCGTTGTTTGGTAGTGAATCTGAAACATCGCTGTTTGGTAGTGGAAGGGCACTCTTGAACCATGGCAAGTTCCTCAAGTGAAACGCAACCACAGGCTATGAAGATGAACTGTTTATGAGAATATTTTGTTATACATATTGATTGCGCACAAGTTTACATTGTTAGCGAATGTAAAATTATAGAAAAGGACGCAGCCAACCATATTTGCTCAATGTCCACCGGAACACTGATTGTGGTTTTGGCCTTGTCTTTACCTCTGATATGCTTGGCAGATCCATTGGTTGGGGCAAAGGAAGCCCAATGTGCGCACTGCTGACACAAATGCACATTTCTTGTGAGAACGTGGATGTGGTATCGCTGCCTCAATAACAGATGCGTAAGCTATGGTGGCACAGAGAAAAAATTTTAGTCGACTCACACAAACTATCACGATACTGGCATATGTGGACACCAAAAAAATTCTACCATGACTAGGTATTGCCTTAGAACACACTTACGTTGATATGCATCGGTCGAACTACCGTTGGCAAGTAATGGAACGCGCTTTTACCAGTGATTGGTTCTAAGCAATAAAACATGTGCTAAGATATTTATTAGCAATGGGGGCAGGCGAATGGGTAGCAGTCAGAAGCGTTCGGCAAGGAGAGCAACCTCGAGCTGCTACCGGTAGCGATGGTACTGTGGCGCAGGCAGGATACTCTTCTTCGTTACAATCGCGCTCCGCAGTAGAAGGCGCCATCCTGGCGGCCTAAGGCGAAGAGACTACTATTGGGTCGTAGTACGGCTTAATGCGAGAGACGTGGACAAGTTCGCGGCGGCGATGGCGTAGGTCCGTGGATGGCGTGAGGGGCTGTACGACCTAATTGAGGGGGAACGTTTGCTCAAGAACGCGGTAGGGTCCTAGATATTTTGCGACAAGTTTGGCGGAAGCGCCGGGTGTGGTAGCGGGTACCCGAAACCATACAAGAGAACCAGGAGAATAAGTTGGTGCAGAACGGTCGGCAGGTTTATGGGATTGCTCCTGCCACTGGTCCTCGGTGAAAAAAGAGCGGGCAAGCTGGCGGCATTCCTCGGCATGACGGGGACCTTCAGATAGCGGAGTACTTTCGGGCGTCAGGTGTATATGAAATAATGGTATCGAGTGTAGTAGAAGGTTGTCGTCCGTATAGGAGAAAGTAAGGGGAAAATCCAGTAGTTGCTTGGGCCACAGTATTATACGCATACGTCACGAAAGGGCGAACTTGGTCCCAGTTTGAATGATCTGAGGCGACGCACATCGAGAGCATATCGCCAAGAGTACGGTTGAAGCGCTCGGTCATACCGTTAGTTTGCGGATGGTACGCTTTACTGGTGCGGTGGACAATTCGGCATTCGTTGAGTAGTGCCTTCAAAGCATCGGAAAGAAAGGCGCGGCCTGTATCGCTCAGAAGTTCGCGAGGCGCATCGTGGCGAAGAATGGAATGTGGTAACAGAAGCGATGCAACATCGTGGGCGGTGGCAGTCGGCAGAGCGGCTGTTTCAGCATAGCGGGTCAAGTGATCTACTGCAACAATAATCAAGCGGTTGCCTGTTGGTGTGGAAGGTACGTCTATACCAACACGATCAAATGGCCTACTAGGGCAGGGAAGGGGTTGTGACGTGTAGACTTGTCCGGGAGGTAATTTTCGGCGTTGGCATGAGCACAGGAGTCAATGAACTTTCGGACGTAGTTATACATGCCGCGCGAATAAAATCGGATGCGTAGTCGAGCATAGGTATTGAAGAGGCCCGCATGCGCGCACTGAAGGTCTGCATGGGAAGCGCGCAGATAAGGTCACGGAGATGGCGGGGTATCACAAGAAGCCACTTGCGACCGTCAGAAAGGTATACATAGAAGGCCGCCGCGAATGTAGAAGTGGGCAGTCTGGCGGCGAAGAGCGCGAGATGGTGAGGAGCTGGATGGATCAGAAAGAATGATGATGAGAGAACTGATCCAGGGATCCTTGCGCTGCTCCGACGGCATGTTGTGCAGTTCATCAGATGTAAGTGTGGGTTGAAGAGCGGATAGGCAAGCGCAGTCAGCGGAGACCGGTGAGCAAGAAAGGGCGTCAGCATCCGTGCGTTTGCGGCCGGAACGGTAGAGAACGCGTATGTCGTACTCCTGTAGCTTAAGGGCCCAGCGAGCAAGTCGGCCAGATGGGTCCTTAAGGGTAGACAGCCAACAAAGGGCGTGATGGTCAGTGACAACACCGAAAGGGTCACCATACAAGTAAGGACGAAATTTTCCAAGGGCCCAATTAATGGCTAACACTCTTTCTCTGTAACAGAGTAATTAGCCTCGGCCTCTGTTATAGTTCGGCTCGCATAGGCCACGACATATTCATCGAACCCCGCTTTTCGTTGCGCGAGTACGGCGCCTAGTCTGAGGCCGCTGGCATCAGTGTGGACCTCTGTGGGGGCTGCAGGATCGAAGTGGCGGAGGATAGGTGGCGAGGTTAGCAGATGGCGTAATTTCGTGAAGGCGTCATCACAGGCGGGCGACCAAGCGGTAAGTTCGTTGTCGCCACTCAGAAGGGCTGTCAGGGGTGCACTTATGGAAGCGAAATTTCGAATGAAACGTCGGAAATAGGAGTAAAAACCAAGGAAACATTCAAGCTCCTTTAACTTCTTTGGTTGTGGAAAGTAGGTGACAGCGCGGATCTTGGCTGGATCTGGAAGGACATCGTCTCACGATACAACATGGCCAAGAATAGTGGGCTTTCGGGCTCAGAAACGACATTTATTTAAGTTGAGTTGAAGTCCCACGTCAGTAAGGCATTTCAGAACGTACTCGAGGCAGCTGATGTGTGTTTGGAAATCAGCAGAAAAGACAACTACGTCATCCAGGTAGCATAGACATGTGTTCCATTTGAGGCCACGCAAAATATTATCCATCATTCTCTCAAAAGTGGCTGGAGCGTTACACAGACCGAAAGGCATTATGATGAAGTCGTGTAATCCGTCAGGTGTTACAAATTCGGTTTTAGGTCGATCAGATGTTGCCAAAGGGACTTGCCAGTATCCGGAACGTAAATCCAGCGAAGAAAAGAACTCTGCTCCTTACAAATAGTCGAGGGCGTCGTCCATGCGCGCTAACAGGTAAACGTCCTTGCGCTTTATCTTGTTCAGACGTCGGTAGCCGACGCAGAATCGAATAGAGCCATCCTTTTTCTTAACGAGAACGACCGGTGATGCCCAGGGACTGTTGGAAGGCTGCACAACACCACGCTTGAGCATGTCAGTAACCTGGTGGTCAATGACACGGCGCTCAGAGGCAGATACTCGGTAAGGGAGCGGCCGTATAGGTGCATGACTGCCGGTATCTATCTGGTGAAAAACAGTTGATGTGTGGCCCAAACCGGAAGCATGGCTGTCGAAAGAAGCGCTGGACTTCTGCAGGAGAGCGATAAGCTGGCTTCGTTCTGAAGATGACGTTCCATCGTCGATGGAGCAGTGGAAAGCGTCGAGGAGTGACTGATCAGTCGCTGAGTCACAAGTAAGTATGCCAAGATCCGCAGAAGCAGAAACGGCAGGAGCGTCAAAGATTCAAAAGGTGTCGACTGGTTAAACGGGGCCTAGGCATTCACCATGAAATAAAGGTAAAGGGCAGGCCGTGGGATTGTCGAAGACCATTTTCGTGACACCACTGTGAAGAGTAAGGAGAGCGAAGGGCAGCGGAGAACAGCGGCGACGAATGAACACCTCAGAGGGCGTAAGGAGAAGTGTGCCATCAGAAATAGCGGCGCACGACACAGGCACAAGCAGGAAAGAGCGTGGAGGGACGGCATTATCTTCGGACACAAACAGTTTAGCACAAGAAGGGCCGTTTTCAATAGTCTCAAGGTCGGGAAATGCAGAAAGTTCGAGTTCGGCGCGACAACAGTCAATAACGGCGTTATTATTTGCAAGGAAGTCCAAGCCTAATATAATGTCATGCGAACACGAGGGCAGCACCACGAATTCAACAGTATACAGTTGACCTTGAATGAAGACGCGAGCAGTACAGGCGGCGAGAGGCGTTATATTTTGAGCGTTCGCGGTTCGAAGGGAGAAATCGGAGAGAGGCGTCAAAACCTTTCGTAGTGTGCGGCAGAGTGCGGCGGAAATTACGGATACGGTGGCTTCTGTATCTACAAGTGCCAGGACGGCGATTCCTTCGACAGACACTTCCATTACGTTGGCTGGAGAAGGACGAGGACTTGAGCATTGCGACGTGGATGCAGTTCGTGCCTCGGGAACTTTCCTGCTTTTACAAATCGCGTAACCACTACCAATGGGTCAACCAATATGATCGCTTGTGTTCAAGTGCCCATCTGCAATATGTTAGGTTCGTTCTTTATTGCACTGCGTTGGATCGCGTAGCCAACAATGATGGCTAGTTGGTTACTTGAGAACACTTTATAGACGAAATCAGGAAGCGCATTGAAGACTAAGCAACCAAGAACATACAAGTGGAACGGACTATGCTAGAAACATTGTTCAAATTCCCGACAAGAGATCCGTAGCCACCACTAATGAAGTCTCTAGGTTGTGCAAGCCAGTCGATGACCATGTAACAAAGACAGAAAGTGCAATGGCCTGATTCTTAGCGGTATTGCTGATGAAGTTTCCTGCTTGCTCATGAGGCATGAGGCATGAAGCAGACACAATTGGAAAATGCCTGACCTGCGAGACCTTGAAAAGGTTACACTTGACATCGAATCACCATTCATCGCTTAACGTTACGACACCCGCTTCTGTCGATGTTAGCCACGATTCGGTGCATGTGGACATGCCTTCCATCTTTCATGCACTTTTCGGCAAGAAAATGCGTCGGCACGCAGGCGTTCTCGCGTGAACTGTGTAGTCGTGCGTACTAGAACGTATAACTAAACTCTGCAGGTTTTGAAGATTCCAAAAGTGAGCCACGTGTCATTTGCAGGCAGATACTACGCCCATTTGATCGCCCTTCTTATACGTGAATTCATACTTATGCCAGTAAAACTGTTTGTGCCGACGTGTTCATTCTACACGGCATTTTTGAGCGGAGCTATCTAAGGCTACTTTTCAGCGTTTCGTGATTTGCGCAGGGAAAAACAATGGCGGCGCCTTTAGAGTTAAATAGCTTAAGAACAGGGCCAAATAGTATCAGCATATGTGTCCCAGCTGTGTTTGAGGCCAGATGTGTCAAAATCGGTAATGAATGATAGACGATAGTTTGATTCGTTCCTATCTAAGCAAGGAACGACATCGCTGCCGTTGCATCCTATGCCTCCATAATATTAATAATAATAATAATAATAATATTATTAATAATAATAATAATAATAATAATCAGCCTGGTTACGCCCACTGCAGGGCAGAGGCCTCTCAAAATACTTCTCCAACAAGCCCGGCCATGTACTAATTGTGGCCATGTCGTCCCTGCAAACTTCTATATCTCATCCGCCCACCTAACTTTCTGCCGCCCCCTGCTACGCTTCCCTTCCCTTGGAATCCAGTCCGTAACCCTTAATGAACATCGGTTATCTTCCCTCCTCATTACATGTCCTGCCCATGCCCATTTCTTTTCCTTGATTTCAACTAAGATGTCATTAACTCGCGTTTGTTCCCACACCCAATCTGCTCTTTTCTTATCCCTTAACGTTACACCCATCATTCTTCTTTCCATAGCTCGTTGCGTCGTCCTCAATTTAAGTAGAACCCCTTTCGTAAGCCTCCAGGTTTCTGCCCCTTAGGTGAGTACTGGTAACACACAGCTATTGTACACTTTTCTCTTGAGGGATAATAGTAATCTGCTGTTCATGATCTGAGAATGCCTGCCAAACGCACCCCAGCCGATTCTTATTCTTCTGATCATTTCAGTCTCATGATACGGATCTGCCGTCACTAACTGCCCTAAGTAAATGTATTCCCTTACCACTTCCAGTGCCTCGCTACGTATTATAAATTGCTGTTCTCTTCCAAGACTGTTAAACATTACTTTAGTTTTCTGAAGATTAATTTTTAGACCCACTCTTCTGCTTTACCTCACCAGGTTAGTGACCATGCATTGCAATTGGTGCTCTGAGTTACTAAGCAAGGCAATATCATCAGCGAATCGCAAGTTACTAAGGTAATCTCCATTAACTTTTATCCCCAATTCTTCCCAATCTAGGTCTCTGAATACCTCCTGTAAACACACTGTGAATAACATTGGGGAGATCATATCTCCGTGCCTGACGCTTTTCTTTATCGGGATTTCGTTGCTTTCTTCATGGACGACTACGGTGGCTGTGGAGCCGCTATAGATATCTTTCAATATTTTTACATACGACTCGTCTACACCCTGATTCCATAATGCCTCCATGACTGGTGAGGTTTCGACAGAATCAAACGCTTTCTCGTAATCAATGAAAGCTACATATAAGGGTTGGATATATTCCGCACATTTCTCTATCACCTGATGGATAGTGTGAATATGATCTATTGTTGAGTAGCTTTTACGGAATCCTGCCTGGTCCTTTGCTTGGCAGAAGTCTAAGGTGTTGCTGATTCTATTTACGATTACCTTAGTAAATAGTTTATAGGCAACTGACAGTAAGCTGATCGGTCTATAATTATTCAAGTCTTTGGCGTCCCCTTTCTTGTGCAGTATGATTATGTTAGCGTTCTTCCAAGATTCCGGTACGCTCGAGGTCATGAGGCATTGCGTATACAGGGTGGCCAGTTTCTCTAGAACAATCTGCCCACCATCCTTCAACAAATCTGCTGTTACCTGATCCTCCTCAGCTGTATTCCCCCTTTGCATAGCTCCCAAGGCTTTCTTTACTTCTTCCGGCGTTACCTGTGGGATTTCGAATTCTTCTAGACTATTCTCTCTTCCATTATCGTCGTGGGTGCAACTGGTGCTGTATAAATCTCTATAGAACTCCTCAGCCACTTGAACTATTTTATCCATATTAGTAATGATATTGCCGGCTTTGTCTCTTAACGCATACATCCGATTCTTGCCAATTCCTAGTTTCTGCTTCACTGCTTTTAGGCTTCCTCCGTTCCTGAGAGCATGTTCAATTTCATCCATATTATACTTCCTTTTTTCAACTGTCTTACGCTTGTTGAATAACTTCGAAAGTTCTGCCAGTTCTATTCTAGCTGTTGCGTTAGGGGCTTTCATACATTGGCGTTTCTTGATTAGATCTTTCGTCTCCTGCGATAGCTTACTGGTATCCTGTCTAACGGAGTTACCACCGACTTCTATTGCACACATGCCCACAAGATTGTCGTTCATTGCTTCAACACTAAGGTCCTCTTCCTGAGTTGAAGCCGAATACGTGTTCTGTAGCTTGATCTAGAACCCCTTTATTTTCCCTCTTACCGCTAACTCATTGATCGGCTTCTTATGTGCCACTTTCTTCCGTTCCCTCCTCAGGTCTAGGCTAATCCGAGTTCTTACCATCCTATGGTCACTGCAGCGCACCTGGCTGAGCACGACCACATCTTGTACGATGCCAGGGTTAGCGTAGAGTATAAAGTCTATTTCATTTCTAGTCTCGCCGTTCGGGCTCCTCCACGTCCACTTTCGGCTATCCCGCTTGCGGAAGAAGGTGTTCATTATCCGCATACTATTCTGTTCCGCAAACTCTACTAATAACTCTCCCCTGCTATCCCTAGTGCCTATGCCATATTCCCCCACTACCTTGTCTTCAGCCTGCTTCTTGCCTACCTTCGCATACAAGTCGCCCATCAGTATAGTGTATTTTGTTTTCACTGTACCCATCATCGATTCCACGTCTTCATAGAAGCTTTCGACTTCCTGGTCATCATGACTGGATGTAGGGCCGTAGACCTGTACAACCTTCATTTTGTACCTCTTATTAAGTTTCAAATCAAGACCTGCCACCCTCTCGTTAATGCTATAGAATTCCTGTATGTTACCAGCTATATTCTTATTAATCAGGAATCCGAGTCCTAGTTCTCGTCTCTCCGCTAAGCCCCGGTAACACAGTTATCCGGTAGCAATTGCTACCGGATAACTTCTGGACAATACACTGTAAATTCAACACGTGGCTGCGCAAATTAGTGCAAAAGCGTTAGCTTGTCGGGTCGTTTATATAATCCAAGAGGGCGCAGGATTATTATTGCTTCAATGTAACAGCAGCAGAACCAACTTGTCTATACACCCTTTTATAGGCAGAGACTATACCTCAGTCATGAATTTCATGGTGACGTTTTGTTTCTGCTGAAACTTGGACATGGCGGCCATGACATAGCAATATCGCCTTAAGCTTGGCAAAGTTTTTGTTTAACCTACATTCGTAAAGTGGCTATTTATTAAAGCAATTTCTGTATGGGCGCAAAAAATATGTAGAAAAAATTTGGCTTCAATTCACGCTGTGAAGGTGGTTGGCCAGCGAAGCTGTGGTATCACCTGATCCGATATAGAAACATGGCGTATCTTTGAGCGATTAACTACATGAAATGCTTGATAGCGAGACAATGAAATTCACTGTACTTGACATTTATTTATTTAAAACGAAATTTACAACTCGCTTGTAATCGCTGTGGTAAACCTGACGTTTTCCGTCCCTATTTAGCGATATTCTTAGCTAAAGTTAAATCTATGCGCGACTTGTGCAGAGCGGTTGGCATACTTGGAATAATGGAGAATATGAGCTATTCCATCAAAAACTGCATAAACCATTTCTTCTCTGGGTTTGAAATGTCCACATTCAAGTCTACAACAGCAATGATCGGCGTTATGTCAACAAATTGAACACCAGAGAACTAAGTACGCATGAAGTACTCGCGTTCACGCTGCTCTCCAGTGCCCCTATCTATGTGTGGACTTGTCATAGTACAATCCCAAAACGAAGGAAATCAGTTGCCAGGGCGGCTCTTCTTCCACATATGAAAGTGTAGAGACGTAACATTCTGGTTCGTATGCTCAAGTTCCTGCTTTCCGGCAACTGCAGTTTATGCGACCGTAATATTTGCCGGGAAACGCATACGGTGGACGTGACGTGCTTCGCGCTGTTCGAGCGCCCCTGATCGTCTATCATGTGGTTTTGACGCTTGTTGTGCTTTTCTTTATTAAATGAATTACCGGGTGTGTCTTGCTTGCTCACTTCCAACTGAAGTAGGAACTTTTCGCTTCAATTCGTGGAATGGTTTTCGCTCGACTGTTCCGCCCTGAATCCGAGTTGTATACAGCTTCGCTTAAAATTATTATTAGAAGCCGCCTGAATTCTAGCAAAAATACCTGCAATTACAAAATATATTCGTAAACATCACCTATTTGCAAAACGTTTCATATGCTAATTGAAGTTGCAGACGTTTCAAAAATAATTCATCAGTTTAGTTTTTATCTCAAAATAGCTAGGAGCCCACGAATATAACTTATTCGATTTTCCCTATATCTTGGGGCACTTTGTAATTACCGTAAGCATACCCAGCAGTAAAATGTGTTACCCAAAAGGCAAGTGATTTTAGAGTTTATCACAAAAGATTATTGAGACATCATTTTTGTCTGCGACGTGTTTAGATTTTATACCTGTGCTCACATCCTAACGACGACTATGTCTTTTCGCGAAAATTCTGTTATCATGTTTAGTGTGACCCAAACTGCATCCCGCCTAAAAAACGAACTTGGTGGTAATAATAGCAGAGCGAGCAACAACACAACAAGGCAGGAGAAAATTAGAATAATGGAACGTTTTAGATCACATTCCTTCTATTTGTTAGACTTGATGCGAAGTACATCTAAACAAAATTTAATGTAGTTTATTCTCGTTTATGTACTTTTATGCATTGAAGTGGTTCACTGCGAAAAATTTCACGTAGAAATTAACCTTTAACATCTTAACTCTTCCTTTCTGTCGCACTACTTATGAAGTATAAATTACGCTCACAACTCAACATATTTTAATTGTGATGCCCAACAGCACTCGTCTAGAATAGTTATCTTAGAAATGCAATTGCTGAGTAAACAAACAGGTCAACTCATGCGCGGTTTACTGTAGCGGTAAATTCACATAAATGAAAGAGCATGCATAGTTACAGATAAACAAAGCTGTATTATTTTAAATATAAGCTCCACTGTGCTAGCAGTCAACACTCATTATATTTAAGCATTTGCAGTATTTTGTTTGTCGTATCTTTTCGTTACAGAGCCAGGAGTACCGGTAATGATGGCCCGGACAACTTTTTCGTCATATCCAACTGTCAAGGACAGGTAGTATTTCTGACAACTTAGACATACAAAAGCTTAGAGTGGTGTAGACTTAGGTGCCAGGTGGGGCGTTAAGCTTTTATTGTGTTCTTTCTACTGCTGTAGTGTAAACTGCAAAGCAATTATTTCTTGAACATCTTGTTCCGATGATTGCGTCGCAATCACTCTAATTGCAACGAAGATATTTTTCCCACCTTTACCTAACATAGAAATTGGAAGTGTTCAGCGCTGCTATATACAATCATATGGTTGCGTATGTGCTGTGAAAATACCTAAGATCCACATTTTTTCTCTGAATGCGCTGAAATTTAAGAAGTGATCAATAGCTCTGATTATGAAACTGATGTCGCTAATGTTTGGCGCCATTGGTTATAACAATGAAAGAAACAACCTTATAATAGCCATCTGGCCCCAATTGCGACGCATTTACATCAACAACATGGGTTAGCGTTGTGCTCGAGTCCTCCACCCGTTGGCACACAGACGGAGGACTTGGAGCACAACGCTAAACCACAATACTCATGTCAATGCACCGCCATTGGGGCTAGGCGGTCATTAAAGTTTATTTCTTCTATTACTGTCCCCAGTGGCGTCCAGCATAAGCGCCATCAGTGCAACGGAGTAGCAGCAGACAGTATGCATGGCAACTGCTATTTGGCAGAAAAAACAGTGCCCTGGCAGTCACGAGGCTTTTCAGATTACTGGCATGGTGGTAGCACAGCCTTTAGCACTGGAGGTGCGGCACCTTGATTGTGTACGAGGTGAAAGAGCCAAAATCCGGCAGAGATAGTCAGCACGCAGTGAAATATTGATGCTGGCAGCATGACGTTTACTGTCTCTTATGTTGAGTCCAGTTCTTACTCCCAGCAGTTCTGTAGAAATGCGAATGACCTTATAGTATTTGTGACCACAACGCTAACGCCAGCATTCTAAGCCAGAATACTGTCCTGGCTCGGCTCCCTCAATTGACCACCGTCATTGTCCCGGTATCCATGTAGAAGCATCTATTGTACTAACAAAGTTATCGACAGTCGAATCACTAAAACTGCTGATAGTCCCATCTATAGCATAACTCCACGTGGTTTGATGCACTAAAAGTAGTTACTGCAGCAAAAGCTTGGCAATTGCGTATATCGCAGGAAACGCCACGCTAGATTGGTTCGATTTGCGCAATAATCAACGTCTTTGTCCCATTAGCGATGGAAAGATATCGATACTAGTATTGAAACTATTGACAATTTTAATCGCAATTGAACAATCGGTGCGAAAAATCGCGACAGTACCATGGGAAGTATAAAATCACTTCAAGTGCCAAAGACAATCAGTTCATCAAAACTGTGGTAGCCCTTTTCAGCATAACACGAGCCATATTCTGAGCAGAATGCTAAACAGATCTTAGTGATCTGCGGTCTCACAGTGCAGGCATCACCGAGCCCTGAAGGCGTATACCGCTCCACATTATGGCAGTAGAGTTCTTGCATGGTAGAATTTATATGTTGACAGTATATATAGCCTCCCAGAGACGCCTCGAGCTGCAACTGAAAAAAGAAACGGGAACTCTTTAGAATGCGGAGTGTCAAGTCAACGCATTAGAATGCTGCTCTATAAAGTGGCTATGGAGTATGTATGTGGAATCATTGAACGTCACTGCCAATTGGAGTGGATGATTAGCTCGAAAGATGACCGGTGGTTAGACATGCAATTTTTTATTTAAATAAAGTAGGCGTTATAAATGTATAGAAGCACGCTGCTGCGTATTCTTTTACTACTTATAGGCATATTAACGGTACCGTCTAATACCGATACCGTCTAATAAAGATTTTGGCAACAATAAACAGTTTTCTGTGCATAAGTGGTAGACGTAGTTGCAATCTTCAAAGAAAATATAAATATTTCACTTGGTTCCCAAGCGTTTCTCACAAAAATGAGTGAACTGAGTGTTACTGATTTTTAGTTATACGAAATGATAGGTAATAAAACTAGTTAACTACTCCCTACTTTCAGGAGAAAACATTTAAGAACTATCGACAGTCAACATACCATTAAATTCGCATGTACCTTTCCTTCACAAAGGCAGCATGTTATATTACGTGACACGGCAAAGCAAGAGGAACCAACACAACAGCGGTCAAACGCGAAATGCCAGACACGAAGGAAGGTTTTCCAGCTGGCGTAAGATCTTTGTCTTCATCGTCTTCTTCTTCTCCGTTTTTGCTGGGCAAACTATGTTAACCGTTTGCTGGCTCCAAATACCAGATGGCATTATGCCCTTCCCAATGAAGCATCGACTCGATGCTCAAACACAAGATGTTCACGGAACGCACACAAATTACGACAAAAAAGAAATCGAAAAAAAAAACAGACGCTTTACGGACATGCACACACAACAAAATTGCGTTCTGTGTTGGGGAAAGACAAAAAGATCTCGGGTCGCAGTTCTTTGGGGTTCCTTGCTCTTTCTAGTTCTTTCTAGTTATTTCTCGTAATTCTTCATCGCTGCCTTCTACTCCTGGTCACCTCATCACAAAGCGCTCCTGCCGCTAAATCTTCTGGAGTTACTGCCGGAATCCGACCGTTTGAACTACGCAAGTCCAGTCTCGGCAATCGAATCCAGCTATGGTAAAGCACATCTTCACCCCTTACATTTTACAGAATTACAGCACGTGTGACAGGGCCACTACAGCCTTCAAGAGCTCGCTGCCTATTTCGAGCGCCTGTAGCGGAAAGCACTGGTTGATTGTCCGAACTACACCGCCGACTTCAATGCTACCAAAGCTTGATCGAAGCCATCACTGACCTAAACATTCGACGCTTCGTTCGCCTCTCCCACCCGTCTACAGTTGACGTGGCTTAGCTCTTACCTTTAAGGATCACATGGTGGAATGCTCCACCGCAGTTTCCTGCCCTCGCACTTCCAAGTGAACGAGCGTCAGCGGGCCAAGCCAGTCACCCCGACGCATACCGGCAGCGCTCTTAAACAATGCATTGCTATCAATGCAAAGAAATCGGCCTTTACAGTCGAGACTGTGTGCGTCATACCCCTTCATCGAAAACTTCAGCACGGTCCACCGAAGGCAGGCCCCCACTTAAGTAGTCAAGCCCGTCTCCTGTCAATGGGCGCATTTACGCCCACGGTGCAACTCTAGCTAGGTGAGCCACCGGAAAATCCCAGTGGGCGCAGTGCAACTTTAATCTCATGATACCAAATTTGCTCCCCATTATGTCCTCAGCACTGGACCTACTCATGTATTTTGACCACGTCAGATGCATAGTAGGATTTCTCCCTCACGATCCGGCATGTAACCTGGCAGCCAACACAGTCGCACTAAAGTGCTGTCCTCGTGCGTGCACTTTTTTTTACGTTGGCCAACCACGCGGCTGCAGGAGCTCGCTCCTTTCAGAGCAATGTCATTTCTTTGTTGCACGTATCTTGCCAGAGTACGCACCCTCACAAAATTGATATGTGCGATAATGACCGTGCTTCCCCGAAGGTCCACAAAAATTAACATGTTCGTCCACCACCATTGCTTTATTTTTCTGTGCTGGCAACATGTACCCTTAGTATACCCTTATCTACTGCTGCGTGTGTACCCGTTCGTTTCGACATTAACTCATACTTAGATGCGGATGTCTGTGTGTGCGGCACTATCTGCTCACGACTGGGCAATAAATTTACCGTCCCACGCCATTAATTGTGCCCCTCATCTTCTGCGTTTGCTGTCCTGGTGTTCAACCTATATGACAGCCCACTGCGCCGGCGCTCTGGAACTGTATTGACGACCGGGGCAGCTCTTCATCTCTGCTCCATTCCCGGAACAGTGCAACACTGTGCTGCTACAGACATTGGCGATGAATTCGTCGACTGTAAAATGTTCCATTTCGGGCCATACATAACGTCATCCGAGGAGTAGGAAATAACTTTATTGTGTCCTGAGGAAGCCCTCCCCACCCACTCTTGGTTTAGTGGTCGGCAGGGGTCGCGGGCCGCACCCACGTTGGGACGGGAAGCCCGTGAGCCTCCGCCCTTTTGTGAGCCCTCTTGACGGCCCAGAGCTGGGTCTGGTGGTCGTCGCTTCGCAGGGCGTCCACCCAGTCTTCTTCTTTAGTGAACACGGTGCCGGAGCATTGCCAGAGCATGTGCGCTAGCGAGCAGTAGGGTTCGCCACAATCCGGACATTGCGGCTCCACTTCTGGTGAATAACGGCTCAGTCTGCCTCTCGAGGGGAACGACCCTGTCTGAAGCATTCTGAATATCGATGACTTTGGTCTAGTGAGTTTAGCGTGGGGGAGTGGGAAGGTCCTCCTCGACAGCTGATAGTGTGTTGTTATTTCGTTGAAGGTGAGCAGCGGGTCTCGGTGCTCCCCTCCCTCCCCGCCACTTCACTCGCCACGATCGCCGCGGTGCGTGAGTCCTCGCGCGCGTCCATGCGCCAGCTCGTTGGCGTTGGGAAAGTAGGGGTGCACGTCAGCCCCCATGTGGGCTGGAAATCATTTGACGATGTGATGACCCGCGGCTCCCTCGCTGCCGAGGACGGCCGCCGCTTCCCGGAATATCGAGCCCGAGGCGAATGCTCTTGCCGGCGATCGCGAATCTGTGTAGACGTAAGGACGTTCAGAGTCCCTCATTGACATGCCTATTGCCACCTGTTCGGCCACTTCGGACGTTACCCCCTTGACCAGTGCTGCGTTAATTATCGTACCATCCCAGCGTATCGAGACGGCCGCGTACCGGTCGCTGCGCCCGTACTGGGCCACGTCTACAAATGCCACCAGTCCCTCGTTGAATTGCGGGAGGACGTTTTTCGGAAGTGGTTCTACCTTGAAAGTGCCCCTGACAGCCGCGCTGAGCGCAGTCTTGCGTGCGTTGCACTCTGCCTCGGCATTTATCCCTGCTTCCTCTAGGATGCGCCTGCCGGCCCTGGTGGTCGACAGCCGCACGACCTGTGCCTTGGTCTGCGCTTCGATGATTTCTGATAGTGAATTGTGGACCCCTAACCGATCGAGCCGCTCCGTGCTTGTAGTGATCGGAAGACCTAGCACCCTTTTGATGCTCTTGCGCATCAGTGTCTCTATCTTGGCCGCGTCTCTCTTGGTCCATTTTAGCGCCGAGGCTACGTAATTTACGTGACTCAT
This sequence comes from Dermacentor andersoni, assembly GCF_023375885.2. Lineage (NCBI taxonomy): Eukaryota > Metazoa > Arthropoda > Arachnida > Ixodida > Ixodidae > Dermacentor > Dermacentor andersoni. The sequence goes on from NC_092816.1 coordinate 83,212,349, forward strand.
GAGGAAGGCGTGGTAAAGTCTGATGAGATTGCTCTCGCTGAGCCCTCCCCTGCGGTTCGTCACCCTGAGGATCAGCCGGAGCATGTTCTCTGTTTTGGACGTGAGTTTCATGACAGTTCGCGTGTTACGGCCTTTAGCCTCAATTAGCAGCCCCAGGATTCTTATAGTGTCCACTCTGGGAATCGGCTGGCCGGCACTCGTGCGTAATTTGGTCGGTATTTGATCGATCGGCGTCAAATTCCTCATGCCTTGTTTCGAGGGCCTGTACAGCAACAGTTCCGATTTGCTGGGTGACGGATGGAGTCCCTTTTCCTTCAGGTACTTTCCGCTGTGTCCAGCGCCTCTTGAAGAGCCCGCTCGACTTCTGCGTCGGACCCTCCCGGGCACCACACCGTAATGTCGTCTGCGTACAGGGCGTGATTGACGTTGGTCACTCTCGTCAGCCGGTCCGAGAGCCCTTTCATTGCCAGATTGAATAATAGTGGGGAGAGCACCGCCCCTTGTGGGGTGCCCCTCGCGCCCAGCGTGTACCAATCGGACGTGGCCTGTCCTATTTTGATCGTGGCTTTCCTGTCTCGGAGGAAGGAGCCTATGTAAGAGTGAAATTTCCGGCCGAGCCCCATCACCGAGATCGTTTCGATTAGAAATCTGTGTTTGACCATTTCGAACGCTTTCGTTAGGTCCAGGGCCAGTATGCCCCTGGTGTCTCAGGTCATGCCGTCACTTATATGTTTCTTGAGTAGTAACATTACGTCCTGTGTGGAGAGGCCCGGTCTGAAGCCCACCATGTTATGTGGGAAGAGGCCCTCTCTCTTTATGTACCGCGATACTCGGTTATGTATGGCATGTTCGGCCGTCTTGCCTACGCAAGAGGTTAGCGATATTGGCCGCATGTTCTCCGCCGCAAGTGGTTTATCGGGTTTCGGTATTAGTATGACCGAGGCCTCTTTCCAGCCCTCTGGTACTCGTCTCGTTTCCCACACTCTGTTGATTTCTTCGGTGAGCTTCTCAACCGACTTTCCGTCTAGGTTCCTCAACAGTTTGTTGGAGACCCCGTCCGGGCCCGTAGCGGAGCGTCCGTTGAGGCCTTGTAAGGCATCCCAAATTTCCGATTCCGCGAAGGGCGCGTCGAGTTCTTCGACCTCTGCCCCAGCGTATTGTGGATAGTCGCCGTCACCTGACGGGCCCAGTGGGAGATACGTCTCCGCCAGCTCCTTTAGGAATTCGTCTTCCATTTTGCCCTGCTCCTTTTGCTTTTGTAAAATTCTATCGATTGCCAATCTCTGATTGCCTTTGGATTGCCTGTCGTCTAACAGTTGCTTTAGGAGGTTCCATTTGCGCCTGGTTCTCATTTGTCCGTCTACCAATGCGCACACCTCGTTCCACTGTTGCTTGGAAAGCTCGATCGAGTGCACTTCGATTTCCCGGTTTAGTGCCACTACTTTCTTTCACAGTCTGTGATTCAGTCTTTGCGTTTTCCACCTGGCCGTGATGGAATTCTTTGCCTCTAATAGGTGTGCCAATCTCGCGTCCATCCTTTCCACGTTCAGTTCAGTTTGGACAACCCTCGTCGTGGTGCTAACGTCCTCTTGGAGCATTATATAAAGGCTGTCTAGATCCGCGTATTCGCTTGTGTCTTCCTTCCTTATTTTGCGGAAGGCGTCCCAGTCGGTGACCTTAAATTCTGTCGGTGGTGCCGCCCTGATGGGGATGGTGACCGCCAGTATGTAGTGGTCGCTGCCGAGGTTCTCGTGCAGGTTGCGCCACTCGGCCCCTCGCACGTTCTTGACGAAGGTCAGGTCGGGCGTCGTGTCCCGCGCCACCGACGTGCCTAGTCGAGTCGGATAGCGGGGGTCCGTCACCAGCTATAGCGAGCACGTAGTGACTGCCTCCAATAGGCGCTCTCCCTTTGGCGCTAGCCTTGCGTAACCCCAGGCTCCGTGGGGCGCGTTAAAATCTCCTGCCACTATTAGCGGGGCCCCCTGCCCATTAAGGCCGCCTTCGTTATTATCGATGTGAACGGCTGTCTGTGGTCAGATAGTGGGCTGTAGACGTTCGCTACGAATACGATGTTTTTCAGCCAACTGTTCGGTATGATTTCGATCACGGTTACGTCCGCTTTCGCATTGCCTAATTTCAAATCTCGTTCCTGGAAGGAGCATTTGTTCGCGACCAGGGTCGCCACTCCGCGCTTACCCCGTTCGAATTTCGACGAGGCGACCCGGTAGCCGGGCAGGGTCGCCTCGCTACCCGAAGTTCCTTTTAAGATTATGACGTGCGGTTTGTCCGCCTGTGAGGCAACGAACTGTAGCAGCGGAGGCTTGCGCTTTTTGAAGCTAGTGCAATTCCACTGCCACACTACCAGCTCTCTAGTTGAGTTGTTCGCCATGATTGATGCCTTGGATTTGTTTAGCACCTGCAGGCGCCATGTGTGCTTCGATACGCGTCACTCTTGCCGAGAGCGCTACCATGCTTTCCGCTAGTTGTTGTACCATTATCTGCAAAGAGCCAATCGACTGCTTAATTCCCAATAGGACGCTACTGGATTCGGGTTCCGCCGGGTTTCCCTCCTCCGTCAGGGGAGGGGCCCTGCATTTGACCGAGCGAACCGACTGCTCCCCTTGTGGCGTCGGTGCACTTTGCGGCACCTGCTGCTGCTGTTGTTCAACTAGCTGAGGAGTGGAACCTTGTTTCCGAAACGATTCGAAATCCGCCCTCATTTGCTGAATCTCCGCCTTGAGGCGCGCGTTTTCTTCCGCTAGCTGAGCTATTCTAGGGTCTTCCTTGTTATGCTTTGGCAATGCTACCTGCGTTACCTTTGATTGTGATTTCGGCTGCGGCTTTGGCTTGGCCCGGTCCGCCCAGGTCGGCCCTTCTTGAATGCGCACTTGGGAGCGGGAGCGCCCCTGGAGCGGGAACGGCCTCTCGATCGGCTGCGCTGTTGTAGTGACGGCGTTGTCGAACGTCCCCCTCTGGGAGCGCTTGTCACGCTGGAATCGCGTGATCTACTCTCCAGCTGTCGCGGATGGCTTCTGCGTCGGCGCCTCCTGCGCCGCACGACGTAAGGAATTTGGTATCGTTGCTTGCACTTGCTGTCCGCCGTCGGGTGTTGGCCCCCGCAGAGGGCGCACTTGGGCGAGCACTGGTGGTCTTCAGTCGGGTCGTTGGCTCTGCAGCCGCGGCACCTCTTCTTGTCAGGATTTGGACAGACGTAGACTCTGTGGGCCAAGTCCCCGCACCCGTAGCACACGTCGTTCTGCCGCCTGTATAGCGTGCAGCGTATTAGGCTTACGCCGCACATGACGTAGTTCGGCACTTTCATGCCGTTGAAGAGCACTACCACCGTCGAGGTGTTTTTGATCCGCTGGGCTTCCAAGGTCTTGGGATTTCTGCGATTCACGATCATGGCCTGAAACTGGGCCTCGTTGATTTCGGGGTCCACTCTGATGACTCCCTTGCACGTGTTGTCCGGCGCCGCAATGTATGCGGCCACATTGTATGCGCCTTCTCTTATGTGAAGCATGTGAACTCCGGCGTATGCGTTCGCGTACTTTTCGGTCGGTGTGGACACGACGAGAATGTTCTGGGTTGCGTTCGGACAAACGATGTCTTCCTCGGTCTCGTTCGGCGGGAGTGAGGCCGCCATTGCTAGCGCTTGCGCCAGGCGAGTCTGACTCACTTTTTTTACGTCGAGGCCGTCTCTCGGCCTCACTATGATGCGAATGTGGTCCCTCGGTAGTCGGGGGAGCCTTGATGCGGCGGCGAGGCGCTTCACCGCGCTTTGCGGGCCGGTCTTGCGGCGGCCACCCTTCGCCTCTGCTCGTCCCTCGTTGCCTCGGTCCGGAACGGTCGGTCCCGGTTTGGCCTGCTTGTTTCTGCCCATGGCCGTCGTCCAGCATGGGCGATTCGCTTCTTCTTGGGAGATGTCCTCTTCCTCCATGACGGTCTCCATAGCGGACATGCTGCCGCGCGCACGTACGAGCGAGGCCTGGGCCTGCTCGTTCGTCGTCCCCGACGATAGGCCTAGTCGGGTAGGGCTAGCTAAGCCGCGGCGTGGTCCGAACTAAAAAGTCTCGGAAATTGAAAAGAGTTCACTGACGGGAAGAAAAATCGGACATCGGCGTGTTCCTTAGAAGAAACTGCGTCGAATACTGCACATGTCGTTGCTAGGAATCACAGAAATCAGTCCGAAAACGTGTACAGAAGCGGGAGCCGAACATTCCACATACGCACTGGTCGGCTTCTTCTTCCTCCAACGTCATCCGAGAAGTCCGGTATCCAAGCATTTCAGATGAAATTTTAAAGGTGCTTTACGTTATCACCGAGCGAACTTGGATGTACTGCCCTTGTCCCTACCAAAATTGACACTGGTGCACATGCACCCATTCAGCAACTTCACGTCCCTTCACAAGCACACCGCAGATGCATTGTGAGCCAGGCCACGCGGCACCGGGAGCAGGTACCGCGCCAGTGGTGTTCTCGTCCTACAGTTTGTGCCGACTGGAATGTTTTCCAGTGTAGTACATAATAGCTTCCGCACACGTTTGACTTCGTCTACGTCGTGGCTTGTCCCGATCTCAAGGACACAGCGACAGGCTCTTCCCCAGTCGGTGAGTGGGGAAGAGTTGAAGGCAAAAGCTCTAAAAGAAACGAGGAAGCAAAAGCAGTGCAGTGAAAATGAGAATGAATATCTTACATTCTAATCATTTTGCGTTCTTTCACTCAACCGGACTCCATGCAAGGTGCTGCTAATACGAGGGCGAATAAGATAGCCTTTGCTCCTATTCTTTATTAGCCAAAATAAAGTACATGCACGGAAGCACAAATATACGTACTATTCTACGTACCTGACAATACTTTTCCACGTAGTGCCAAACCGGTTAAGAGATTTGTCCCCATCGCAGCAGTAAACTTGAGAGGCCCCTATGGGGCTCGTCCGACTCGTCCGGCTGACTGTGACTGTGAATTCCTCCGACTGACTGTGAAACCATCGTCGGAGTGCTGTCTTAGCATCATCGTTTCAGGCGAATCTCCATCCTTACACGAACTTCTTCAGCGGACCGAAAGCCTGGAGACACTTTTCCCCATACGCGCTCTGCATATCCCTGCGGATTTCGATGGGTGTTCGCCCCTTGCTCCATAGAAAACGAAAACATTTCATTGTTAGTACGTTGTGGACGTGTCAAGCACAACCGCCATCTTCAACAACGCACAGTACAGCCGTGCCCCTTGCTCCATAGAAAACGAAACACATTTCATTGTTAGCCTTTGCATTTGCAGGAGTAATTTCACTAAAATAAGGGGCAAATAAGACTTTCTGATTCGCCCTCGTACTTACGTCAACGGGTAGAGAGAGAGAGAGATGAAGAGGAAAGGCAGGGAGGTTAACCAGATATCAATCTCTGGTTTGCTACCCTAAACTGGCGATAGGAGATAGGGGTTGGAAACAGGACAGAGCGGAAAACGTTAAAAACATGAACACACACACAAACACGGCTTTGCTGTTAAAGACGTTCACAAAGGCTAGTAGATCGCAAAAACTGCACTAGCGTTTGCACGGCCGTCTTCTGTGACGGTAAGTCCTTGCGATGGTGTAGAATTCTTTTTTCCGATAGTGCTTGGTCGTCCAGCTAGTCAAGTTCGTCGCAAAGGCGTTCCCTCTGTTGACTGTACTGCGGGCAGGCGCACAAAATATGGCCAAGCGATTCTTCATGGGCGCAGTGGTCACAGGTTGCGGTGTCGGTCATCCTTATGCGGAACGCATAACCTTTGGTAAAGGCAACATCCAACCACAGTCGATACAAAAGCGTGGCGTCTCCACGGCGAAGCTGGGATGGCGCTCGAAGGCTTGATGTGGGATCAAGGGAGTACAGTCAAGCATTTCTTAAATCTGGCTCATTCCATTGCGACGTTGTGCTCTGCCGAGCAAGCAGGAGGATGTTCGGTGCTGCGTCAGTTCTAGAAAGTGGAATTGGTGCATGGTACTCCTCAGTATGGGCTGAACGGGTAGCTTCATTGGCCCGTTCATTGCCGATAATCCAGCAGTGACTTTGAAGCCATTGGAATATTATTTTATGACCTGCATAACTTATATGGTGTAACGTCTTTGTAATTTGAAATATTAGCTGTTCGTGTGGTCCCAATCCTAAAGGTGACAGTATAGACTGCAGTGCCGCCTTTGAACCCCAGAAGATCATTCACTTGTCTGGCGATTCATCGCCAATGTAATGAAGAGCAGTAAATAGTGCCGCGAGCTCTGCTGCTGTCGGTGTTGTCGCATGAGTCGTCTTAAATTTGATTGTTGTAAGTTTCGCTGGTACCACGATTGCTGCCTCGGAACTGTTTGGCAGGACGAGTAGAAATGTGTGTGGCTACTATCACTCAAAAACTACGCAAACGAGTTCACATTCTGCTGCATTTGTGCAAGGTGATTACCTTGCCAGCGAAAGAATCGGACAATATCAGTCAACACCAACGCAGGACACTTCGGTCGTGCTATCTTTGTTGCTCCGTTTATTTAGGCTGCCCAAAAGAATGGGTTCAATCCCCACTCGGTTAGTGGGGAAGGAACCGGCCACCTGTGCCCTTACAATCAATGAACTCTCCTAGTGAACCGTTCGTTAGCTTAGGCATTGATAAGATGTAGCCGTTTCCTCGCAGCAAGCAAGGCAAATTTCCCATTGAGGCCACGCGCTACCTTACTAAGTGGGTAAAAGTTTGAGCCGTCACTCAGCTACTCTACGGGAGGACGCTTAGATTACCGCAAAAAGACCTTCACTTTCACACGTCTACGGAAGAATGCCCCGAAAAAGTGGACTCCAGGGAGACCTAGTGCCTGGCTCGCCTACAAGCTCGGCTAGAAATACTGCCACCACCACGCGCAGTTCAATACCTCTTCTCAGCAACGTCCTGCTCGCTCTTTCCGACAACGCGATTTAGTCATGGTTCCACGGGTACTGCAGTCACCTTGGTGCTGCGAAACATTCTTACCCCGTTTTTCTGGCGTGTTCCGAGCTGTGGAAGTTCTGGGTCCTGTGAGGGTTCGTATAGCCGTGATTCTCGAACTTGATGACAGTCGTCGTAAGCGCACTTTTCCTACTCATGTCAACCAGATGAAGGCTTACGTCCCTCGTGAAATCTGTACTGAACTACTCTCTTACTCATGGGCAAACTCGAGGGAGTGGAGGGCGGCGAGTGTAACGGTAATGCAGAATGCGGCAAGTGAACGAAGCGGAAGATAAGGGCAAGCGGAAGCATAGAGTAGTAGTGCGTAAAAGGAAGAGTTGCTTTTTAGAACAGCTCAGATATATATATATATATATATATATATATATATATATATATATGTGTGTGTTTGTGTGTGTGCACTTATGTATAATTGTGTGCCTCTGATCCATTAACAACCTTTTTTGTCCTTATTTCTTGCAGTGTACACCGAACTCAGGCGCGAACAATAGTGGTTGTCCGAGCCATTGCCAGTGTTCCGAACTTCCAGCGGAAGACAATAACTCCCAGCTATGGGAGTGCGTCACCCTTCCACCTGCTAATCGGCGGTCGTAATATAATTAACGTGGTGGGCCAAATAAACTAGGGAAAGCAGTTCTTCCTCCTCATTTAAGTTAACCTGATTATTTTCTACACACTATAATTAAACCAATTTCATGGAAAACGTCACTGGTCCATTTATTGAATGGAAGCTTAGGAAAATAGGGCGTGAAAATTTTGTGCTTGCAAGGGACAAACAAGCAAAATCTATTAGGAGAACAGCCCCGTATGAAGCGAGCAATAAGCTGGCCACACTCAGCGTTCAGTGTACGCGCATTTTTGTTGTTCGTCCCCTCATTTTACTCTAACCTATCTAAATATGGCGCTTAGCGAACTAGCTCGAATTAGAAATAATCGCAGGTACTGCTGATGTGCAAGCATGGTTAAAGTGTAGCGGAAAAACGCAGAGGCAGTATGTCTTCATTTCCCTTACTGTGTCTCTTCAGTGGTGTCTCGTAATTAGACAATACATTTTCACCATGCGCCGGAATGAGAAAACGAAGGGATAAATGAAGCCTCAACGTGCATATTGAACAGTTGCAGGTGCGTAATTTTTACCATCCATTTAGCGTCGCATCAAAAGGCATCACCGAACAAGTTCCCTGAACCTAACGAACACATGCAGCAGCACTGACCTTTCATGACAGCTGTCACTGGGCTGTTCATTCTCGGCAATAAGAGAGAATATAAGAAGAAAAACAAATCACCAACAATTAAGATACATTCAAATGCGAAATTTGAGCGCAATCCTATAGTTGTTTTCATTTCGCGATATATTTGCTGGCGTCGACAACCGCACTCACGCGTCACGTGGGAAACGGAGAAGTGTGCCGCCACTGCCTCGCTAACCTGGACACCTTGAGATCCAGCGCGTCGGTCGGTCGGTCGGTCGGTCGGTCGGTCGGTGTTTTTATTTTCACCAAACAAAAACATCTGTGAAAAAGGGGAGACGGCCAAAAAGCTGCGGATACTGCAGCTTAGCTAAGCACCGTCCACCCTGTAGGAGCAATGACAGGGTAGATATACAGGGTAGATATACAGGGTAGATATACAGGGTAGATATACAGATATATATGCCAGAACGACGACCACAGGCGTCCTTCTCCAACGAGGTCAGCAAGCATCGTGCCTCCCTACCATCGGGCTTCACACCCTCAGCACGTTCAACCTCAGCTTTGTGGTGTTTAGAACAACCTCAAGTGCGTCTCACGGTTCCAGGGATAAGGAAGAAGACCGACCTGCCTACCTTGGCCCTGAAGCAAGCAGCTCTGGATTGTTTGAACACTTTCTACTTTGACCGAGTCCACATATATACGGATGGCTCTTCCACTCAGACCAGCTCCACAGGCGCAGTGGTTATACCATCACGATCAATTAGCGTCCGATACAAGATTTCTCATATGACAACATCGACCGGATCGGAGCTTGTTGCCCTCCGAGGTGCCGTTGATTACATTAACAACCAACCCGCTAATCGGTGGGCAATATTCTGCGATTCGGAGGCGGCCTTACAATGTCTTCTGCCATCTCTTCGTCGCGGGTCGTGTGAACAACTAGTGTCGGAGATACGAGAAATGCACCATCGTATGATAGCGAAAGGACACGACGTCGTGTTTCAGTGGCTGCCTGGCCATTGCGGTATCTCCGGCAACGACCTCGCTGACGAAGCTGCTAGGAAAGCACACGAAGGAGCAACCCTTGTTTCTGTACCTTTATCGCGGACCGACGCAGCCCAACACCTAAGCAAGGTAGCACACCGTATGACATTAGAGAAGTGGCACAAAACCTGAATTCACCCAAGAACGATTGCATTCCCTCGACCCCTTTATGCAACTGCGGCTGTTACCAGGGCTTCTGCGAAATGAAGAAACAATGCTGTGCCGCTTACGCTTGGGCGTCGCATTCACCAATGCATATACGTTTTTGATTGGAATGACTGATAGCGCCGACTGTAATGCCTGCAGTGCCGAGGAAACTATAGAACATCTACTGTGCTACTGCCCATCTTTTCAAAACGAAAGACATGACCTCTGCACAGCTCTCAATCAGCTAGATAGAACACCGTTCACCTTGAAGAAGATCTTGGGACCATGGCCTCGCATATCGCAGCTACAAAAGGCCACAAAAGCTCTGCTGCGATATTTGAAGGCTACTGGATTGAGTCAGCGTCTGTGATCCGGACTGAGTGACCGAACGATATACCCAGTAGACTTTCTCTTCTTCTTTTAATCTTTCCGTCCCCTTTTCCCTTTCCCTAGTGTAGGGTAGCCAACCGGGCTCAGTCCTGGTTAACCTCCCTACCTTTCCTTTATCATTTGCTCTCTCTCTCTCTCTAGATATACAAGCAAAAAGCGAATTATACCATAAAAACTGAATAAGTAAAGTGACAGGGTAAACACACAAGTGAAAGCAAATAATTAATATACACCAGTACGAAAAATATTAGTACATATAGGATCATATTTGCACATACCAAAGCAAGAGAAGACAAATTGGCATCGTAATTCTATGCTTAGTGAAAACATAATGATATAAAGCAATACAATTTAAGGAATGCGCAGTTACAAAAACAAGCTAACTACATTGGTGGGGTTGAGTGTTTTGATTTGAATGTCTTGCTGCTTATATGCATTAAAAATGTTTGGTAATGTGTGGCTAAGCCTTTGCGTTCCTTAAATAGTGCGTGAGAATGGAGTTTTCCAGGGGGGTTTATACCGATGGCTATAAATACTTTGAGTAGGTTCAAGATTTGCAAGTGTGACAAATGTGTCAGGATTCCCGCGTTATGCACTAATGTAGGATTGTAGCAGCCTGCAATTGTATGTATTGTTCGCCGTAACAATTTTATGCTTCACAAAAGTATGGCTGGAGTGTTCAAGGTATGGTACGTTCTCTATTGCTCTAAGAGCTCTTTTCTGAAGTATTTCTAGCTTATTCAAATTGGTTAATGTAGTGTTTCCCCATATTAAAGCACAGTAGTTCAAGTGTGTATGGAAGAGAGGTTGATAAGTAAGTCGCTTTATGGTAAGAGGCAAAAGATATGAACAACGATTTAAAGCACCAACCACGCGTCTCAGCTTTAAGCTAATCTGATCTATTTGTTCCTTCCAGGATACATTTTCTTTAAAAATTACTCCAAGCGTCTTAATCAATTTGGTTACTGCAATTTTGTATGGGCCTAGGATAATATGGTGAGGTAACTGTAGGGAATGTGCCAAGGGCTCGAAACGGACACATTTTGTTTTTGTTTCATTTAGCGTTAAATTGTTTTTAGTACACCAATTGCCAAGCTTATAAAAGGTGTTTGCGGCTAGTGCCTCGAGAGTACCTAACTTTCTTCCAGTAAAAAATAGTGTGTAATCATCAGCATAAATTATAAGTTTGCAATGTTCCTCGTTGTTGATTAATATAAAAACAATACAGGCCCTAGAATGCTGCCTTGTGCCACCCCGGTTTTATTTGGTTGTGTGCATGATTTAAACCCATTTATTTCAACGTGCTGAGAGCGCACACTCAAATACGACTGAATAAGTTTGAGTGAGATTCCTCTAAACCCATAGCATTTTCATTTATTTAATGATAATTCATGACTTACGCGATAAATGCCTTACTGAAGTCCAAATATAATTCCAAATATATATAATGCAAGCGTCAAAAGCCTGTTTTCGATATTGTATAATGTGATTTCTTTTTGTGCTAATAGATAGCTCTCAGTTGAACGTTTCTTTCCGAAACCATATTATTGACATTCGGTAATAAGATTGTGCTTTCTCGCGAAGATGTCAATTCTATCGTTTGTTATTTTTTCACGGTATTTCGAGCGATGGTGATGCGTGGGAGCGATTCACAGAAGTTGCCACCGACAAACCTCGAATAGGGCGTGCGCTACTCTGACGCCATCTCGTACCTACCGTCGTCGCACTACGCTTTCCTTCTCACTGTTTTCCCATACGCTCCTGCACTTTCCACCTCATGGTTCCACTGCACCCTCTTCTCTGTTGTCCTGCTCGGGCCTTCTCTCTCTCGCCATTTTTTGAGCCCCAGCTGCACGCCGCTTTCACTCTCATCTTTCCCTGTGCTCGTTCGCTCGGTTACACCGAGAACGCCGACTCTCGCCGCAGGAAGGGGCCCCTAAGAGCTGCGCTCTGAAACAGGAGGAAGCAAAAGCAGAACAGTGAGAATGAGAACGAATATCTTACATTCATAATTATTTTACGTTCTTCCACTAAACTGGAGTGCATGAAGGCTGCTGCTAATACGACGGCGAATCAAATACTCTTAGCCGCTATTGTTTATTAGCCAAGAAAAGGTACATGCACGTAATCACAAATGTGCGTTCTATTCTACGTACCTTTCCCTATTTTTCCACATAGTGCCCACACTGGTTAAGACGTCAGTCCCATCGCAGCACTAAATTTGAGAGGCGCCCGTGTTAGAATTCGTCCGGCTGACTGTGGACCCATCGTCGGCATGCTGTCTTGGCATTATGGGTGCACGTGAATCTCTGTCCTTGCAGGAACTTCTTCAGCGGACCGAAAACCTTGAGACACTTTCGCCGATACGCGGTCTGCATTTCGATGGGTGTTCGCTCCTTGCTCCACAGAAATCGAATCACATTTCATTGCTCGTACGCTGTGTACTTGTGAAGCACAACCCCCATCTTCAACAACTCACAGCAGTGTCGTCCCGCGCAGCTACGGGAATCCGCGGTATTATACCAGCGGGTAGAAATGTGCGTGGTTACTATCGCTCGGAAACTACGCAAACATGTGCAAATTCCGCTGCGTTTCCCAAGATGAATGCCTGGCGACGGAGCGAATGGGACAACATCAGTTAACACCAACGCAGGACGCTTCGGTAGTGCTATCTTCGTTGCTCCGTCTGTTCAGGCTGCTCCAAAGTATGTCAATAAATGCAGAAATATACAATAAGATTACAGACCTTCCATTTATGGTTTAGGAGGCATTTTTGGAATGTACTTAGGCAGCGCGAGTCCGCTTGCTGCTACAGTTTCACCGTAAGGGTGGAGAAAAATAAGGCCCGCTTCTAGCGCTAAAACAGCGCGACTGTATGCTGGCCCACTCGCTTTTGTTATCATTAGGAAAAAGTGTTACCCGAAATCATCTCAATAAGGTGCTTTCTGCAATCGCGAGTGTTAAATCATCATTATTCCTGCTGCATAGTGCTTACGAATACGCGGTACACCTGACGATGATACAATAGCAAATGTCATGCAAGCAATTGCATGTAGGCTCACAGGAAAGGTGGCCAGACAGCACCGCTCCGCTAATGCTCCAAGAATTTTACAAACAGTTTCCAGTTTTCGAAGCTTTGCAAGTGGTGACAGCAGTAGTAATATTGTTACCCACGAGGTGTTTAATGCAGAACCAGATGTATCTGGTTAATAGGTGCGTTTTGATCCGTTCCGAGGCAGCTTGGCTCACGTCGTTTTCTTCTTTCTTCCACCTCGTCTGCGCGGCAGTCGTGGATCATAACAGAGCTCGTGACATTTCCCCACTGGCAGACGAAGCCCGCCGGGCGAGTCAGTCATCTCGTGGGTTGTGACGCCTCAGAGGCGCGACGTGTGTTACTTCAGCCTCGGCCGAGCGTCGTCCACTGCTCGCGAGACGCGCAATGCGATAGTTCACTTCGCTGAGGCGCTCCAGAATAACGTAGGGGCCGATGTAGTGGGCGAGAAACTTCTGGCACAAGCCACATTTCCGCAACGGCGTCCAGAGCCAAACAAGGTCACCAGGGTCGAAGTAAACATGGCGGTGACGCCCGTCTCACTTGGATCGTTTCTGCGTTGCCAGGGTGCTTAGCCTAGCGAGGCGTCGCGCTTCTTCTGCTCGACAGAGGATCTCATCAATCGATTCGTTGTCATGAGCGAAGTAGGGAAATATGGTGTCGAGGGTGTAGCGCGGCGGATGAGCATAAAAGCGGAAAAATGGTGAGTAACCAGTAGTCTCGAGTCTCGCGGTATTGAAGGCATAGGTAATGAAAGGCAAGATACTGTCCCAATTCTTGTGTTCTGAATCGACGTACATGGATAGCATATTGGCAAGCGTTCTGTTTGTGGGCTCTACCAGACCATTAGTTTGTGGATGGTAGGGCGTAGAATGGCGGAAGCTACATGAACACAGACGAAGGGTTTCTTCACCTACGTCCGCGGTAAACTGTCACCCTCGATCGCTGATTACTATGCGAGGAGGTCCATGTTGGAGTATAACTTGAGCCAGCAAGAAGATAGCAGCTTCTGTAGCTGTGGCCGATGGCAACGCCGCGGTGTCACAATAGCGGGTAAGGTGATCTACGCAAACGATAACCCAACGATTGCCCTTGGAGGATCGCGGGAAAGGGCCCAGAATATCTATGCCAACTTGCTCAAAGGGGACGCTAGGAGGAGGAACTGGCTGAAGCAGGCCGTGTGGCGCTTGTGGCGGACGCTTGTAGCGCTGGCATTGAGAGCAGCTGGCGACGTACCGTTCTATGTGCCTCCGCATCTTAGGCTACTAAAAACGTTCTTGAGCCCGGTAGAAGGTACGTGTGGAACCAAGATTACCGGAAGCTGGGTCATCGTGCGTGGCGTATAATACTTGGTTGCGAAGGTTCATGGGGACAACTAAAAGGTAGCGCGCACCGGTGGTCGAATAGCACTTTTTATACAGCGCGCCACCATCACGTAGGCGAAAGCGACTGCCCCCCGCAGGTGACTCCTCTGTTGCCGCGAAGAGCGGTTGTAAGCTCTCGTCCTTGTGCTTCTCGGATATGGTGGTACCCATATCCGGAAATTCCGGGGACACAAAAGCCATGTATTCATCAAAGTTGTCCGCATCACATTTAGTTGTTTGAAGTGGCATCCGAGAGAGGCACTGAGCGTCAGCATGACGCCGGGCACTTTTGTAGCAAATAACGAAATCGTATTAGTGTAGACGGAGTGCCCAGCGTGCTAGTCGTCCTGAGGGATCCCGCAGATTCACAAGCCAGCATAGCCAATGATGATCTGTTACCACAGTGAAGGGGCGCTCGTAGAGGTACGAACGAAACCGTTGCACAGCGAAGATGACCGCCAGACACTCTTATTCGGTGACGGTGTAGTTGCGCTCGGAGCGGCTCAAGGAGCGGCTAGCGTACCAGATCACTGTCCCCAACACGCTGAACTAGCACAGCGCCGATGCCTACGCCACTGGCGTCGGTGTGACTCTCAGTTGGTGATAAAGGATCAAAGTCGCGAAAAATTGGTTGAGACGTCAACAGGAATTTGAGCTGGCGAAACGATGAGTCGCATTCTGCAGTCCACTCAAAGGGAACGCCTTTTTTGAGCAGGCGTGTAAGGTGATTAGCCATGTCAGCAAACCGGGGAATGAATCGGCGAAAGTAAGAGCACAAGCCCAAGAAACTTCGTAACCGCTTGACAGAGCTGAGTACCTTAAATGCTTCTACGGCCGCAGCCTTTCGTGGATCTGGTCGGATGCCTTCTTCAGCGACCAGATGTCCTAGCACAAGGGTTTGTCGTTCCCCAAAATGGCATCTTTTTAATTGAGAACAAGGCCCGCTTTCTCCAAACAGTCCAAGACCAAGTAAGTCTAAACGTTTGTTGTGCTCACTAAACCTTCGCCCGAAGATCACAACGTCGTCTAAGTAGCACATACAAACTTCCCATTTTAAGCCGCGCAATATCGTGTCCATGAACCTTTCGAACGTTGCGGGTGCGTTGCACAACCCGAAAGGCATCACGTTAAACTGAAAT
Source organism: Dermacentor andersoni (assembly GCF_023375885.2). NCBI lineage: Eukaryota > Metazoa > Arthropoda > Arachnida > Ixodida > Ixodidae > Dermacentor > Dermacentor andersoni. Next base: position 83,227,644 of record NC_092816.1, read on the forward strand.
TCTCCGTCGGGCGTTATAAATGCTGTCTTTTCTCTGTCGTCCTTGTGCATAGGAATTTGCCAGTAACCTGACCGTAAATCAATAAGGAAAAGTAACATGCCACGAAGAGACAGCCGATGGCGTCGTAAATTCGTGGGAGCGGATATACATCTTTCTTAGAAACGGCGTTTAGGCGACGACAATCAACGCAGAACCGCCACGTACCTTCTTTCTTCTTCACCAATATCACGGGCGCTGCCCGATGACTACATGATTCTCGAATGACGCCTTTGCATAGCATTTCTTGGACTTCTTTGCTGATTATCTTGCGTTCTGACGGGGACACACGATAGGGCTTTTGTCGGATTGGCTGGGCGGCTCCTGTTTAAATGTGGTGACGAGTTCTGGACGCAGGAATCGATGGCGGGCCGTCGTGCTGCGCAAAGTCGAATACCGAGGTGTGTTTCGTAAGCAGGGCTATCAACACTTGACGCTCGTGATCACTGAGTGATTTATCAATCATAGAGTGTATCTTCCAGCTCCCGGGGCTCGAGACACTGGTTGCTCCTCCGTCGGGTAGCTCCGTAAATACTACCACCGTTACGGGTGAATCTTCCTGAAACGTGGCAATCTTTAGGCCTTGAGGTAGCACTGCCGCTTCCGGGGAACAGTTTAGCGCCCACAGCCCCACAGCCCCGCGTGGTCACTGAGACCACGCAGTGCGGAACTAACATGTTTTTCTTGAGGCAATTCCGATTTACAGGTTCCACTGCAGCAGCGAACAAGATAGGAGTCGGTGATGAACAGGCGATGGCAACAAGCATCGCGGATAAGGCGGGCACAACTGTATCATCAACAGCAGATTTGTTGAAGGATGGTGGGCAGATTGTTCTAGAGAAACTGGCCACCCTGTATACGCAATGCCTCAGGACTTCGAGCGTACCGGAATCTTGAAAAAACGCTAACATAATCCTAATCCATAAGAAAGGGGACGCCAAAGACTTGAAAAATTATAGACCAATCTGTTTACTGTCCGTTGCCTACAAAGTATTTACTAAGGTAATTGCAAATAGAATCAGGAACACCTTAGACATCCGTCAATCAAAGGACCAAGCAGAATTCCGTAAAGGCTACTCAACAATAGACCATATTCACACTATCAATCAGGTGATAGAAAAATGTGCGGAATATAACCAGCCTTTATATATAGCTTTCATTGATTACGAGAAAGCGTTTGATTCAGTCGAAGCTTCAGCAGTCATGGACGCATTACGGAATCAGGGAGCAGACGAGCTGTATGTAAAAATACTGAAAGATATCTATAGGGGCGCCACAGCCACCGTAGTCCTCCATAAAGAAAGCAACAAAATCCCAATAATGAAAGGCGTCAGGCAGGGAGATACGATCTCTCCGATGCCATTCACAGCGTGTTTACAGGAGGTATTCAGAGACCTGGATTGGGAAGAATTGGGGATAAGACTTAATGGAGAATACCTTAGTAACTTGCGATTCGCTGATGATATTGCCTTGCTTAGTAACTCAGGGGACCAACTGCAATGCATGCTCACTGACCTGGAGAGGCAAGGCCGAAGGGTGGGTCTAAAAATTAATCTGCAGAAAACTACAGTAATGTTTAACAGTCTCGGAAGAGAACAGAACCTTACAATAGGTAGTGAGGCACTGGAAGTGGTAAGGGAATACATCTACTTAGGGCAGGAAGTAACGGCGGATCCGGATCATGAGACGGATATAATGAGAAGAATAAGAATGGGCTGGGGTGGGTTTGGCAGGCATTCTCAGATCATGAACAGCAGGTTTCCATTGTCCCTCAAGAAAAAAGTGTATAACAGCTGTGTCTTACGAGTGCTCACGTACGGGGCAGAAACCTGGAGGCTTACGAAAAGGGTTCTGCTTAAATTGAGGACGACGCAACGAGCTATGGAAAGAAGAATGATAGGTGTAACGTTAAGGGATAAGAAAAGAGTAGATTGGGTGAGGGAACAAACGCGTATTAATGATATCTTAGTTGAAATCAAGAAAAAGAAATGGGCATGGGCAGGACACGTAATGAGGAGGGAAGATAACCGATGGTCATTAAGAGTTACGGAATGGATTCCAAGGGAAGGAAAGCGTAGCAGAGGGCGGCAGAAAGTTAGGTGGCCGGATGAGATTAAGAAATTTGCAGGGACAACATGGCCACAATTAGTACATGACCGGGGTAGTTGGAGACGTATGGGAGAGGCCTTTGCCCTGCAGTGGGCATAGCCAGGCTGATGCTGCTGATGATGATGATGAACTGTATCATCAGACACGCACAACACACTCTGCGAGCAAGCTGCACTTTCAAAGAGCAGAGGCGATACACTGGTGTCGACACTGAGTTCTCCCGTCCGGCAGTCAACATTGGCACCACACAATTGCAAAAAGTCAATCCCCAGAATCACGCCATGCGAGGACCGAGAAAGAACAGTACACTCTACTTTTAAAATCTTTCCCACCCAAAGACACATCCACGTTACACACACCAACCGGGTATAATGATTCACCGCTGACTCCACGGAAACTTGTGCACTGGTCCCAACGAAGCATTACCTTGCGTCCCAGAAGGCCTTTAATCTCCCCAGTGATGACCGAGACAGTTGCTCTGGTGTCGACTAAAGCCATTGTAGAGACCCCATCAATCAGTACATGAACCTTATTCTTCAGCATGAAAATAGTTGGAGGCAGTTGAGTCGGCAGCGCACATTTTCCAGCGGCCTCACCTCCATCGGTCGCGCTGGCTAGTTCCCCGGCGGGAGTGACACGAAACGGCGCCGAGGCGACGGTGACGTGAATTGCGGTCGAGGGGATGGTGATCTGGAAGCTCGGAAGGCTGGTGGTGGCGTCAGAGTACGGTCGGAGGCAGGGGAGCGGTAGCCATTCCGGGCTCTTTCTTCTCCAAAGTAGGTCTCCTGGGTCCTCTCGGAAGTGACTTCCTAAAGTGGAGTCTCCTGGTCATTGAGTGAGCAGTGTACGACTGCTAGAACGCATAGTCGGCACTGACGGTCCGTAGTTCGATGCTCGGCGTCGGCTACAGTACCTAGCTATATGGCCAGGCATGCCGCAGAAGTAACACTGGCAGAGGGCGAACTTCAGAATGCGGATTGAAGTATTCTGTCGAAGACATCAGTTGAGGGTAGCGAGGCTCTTTCCTTTTAAAGTCGTAGGTAGCGGCAAGTCTTCGCGGACGAAAGTTGCGTGGGCGTGGATCAAAACGTTGAGGGGGCTAATCATTGCGTGGTGGTTCGGTCGTACCGTAATGCCGTTCGTCTCTGGAGCCGTTAAGGTCCACGACGTTCACCGAGTGGTTCCAAGTAGCCGAAGGGGGTTCCCAAAGAGTGTCCCGGAAAACGGAGGAGCTGCAACGTGGCGCCGCATAACGTGCCTGTTCGTCATGCAGCTGGAGCTCCTTGCCGACTATATTGATCAATACTACAGTATTGATCAATACTTTATTTCATGTATTCACATTTCATTTTGCATCTTGGATTATTTTTTTTCCTGTGTTATTTATTTATTATCCAATTTATTTTATTTATTGAATCATATTACCACCCGATTCGTGGCCTATCCCCCACAGTGGGTTTGTGCCATTTGTTGAGGATTCATCATCATCATCATTATCTGACGGATGGCGGATGAAAGGTCTGGGGGCGGAGGACTCGTGTCAACACTTGCTACGGTCGTTACACTGGCCAGCCGTCCAAACTTTGGTGTAATTCGGCGAGTCTTCAGCGCCTCAAACGTACGGCAGTGCCGCATCAGTTCTGATACAGTGTTCAAGTTCTCATTACCTATGAGGAAATTGTAGACGTCTTCCGCTATTCCTTTTACTACGTGCCCCACCTTATCTTCCTCTGTCATTTGAGGGTTGACGGTTCAGCACAGCTTCAATATTTCTTCGATATAGGTAGTGCAAGTCTCCCCGAGTACCTGAGCTCTCTGGGCTAGTGTCAGTTCCGCAAGTTTCTTCTTTGCGTCCGAGTGACCGAAACACTTCTCGATCTCCTCTTCCAAGCGTGTCCATGTAGTTAGCATGTCCGCGTGGTTGTCATACCATAGCAATGCCGTGCCGGCCAAGAAGAAAACAACGTGCTTAAGCTGACTGGCAGTGCTCCACTTATTGCACTGGCTTACCCTTTAGTAATGGGTAAGCCACTCATCCTCATCTTCCTCTGCCTTCGCCGAGAACGTTCGTTGCTCTCGGTAGTGCTGGCTAGGGACTGGGTTTGCCAAGGCATTGCCGGTTAGGGTATTTTGCTCTGTGGCCATGATTGAGCGTGACGGTGAAAGTACAGCGAAGCGACGGCTTCGGCGTAGATCTTGTGCTGATGGCTCCGTTGTAGGTCGTGGGAAGTACCCAGCACAGCCCCACCAAATATTACACACGAGGTGTTTAATGCCGAACCAAGTGAATCTGGTTGATAGGCGCGTTTTGAGCGCGTTCCCGAGGCAGCTTGGCTAACGTCGTTTTCTTCTTCCTTCCACCAGGTTGTGTGCGCGGCAGCCGTAGTTCATGACAGAGCTCATAAGTGAATGGCATCAGCAAATTGAATGACATCAACAAAAAGTCACTGGCGGCAGCTCTACTCGACTGGACAATATGAACTTTGTTATTTCACGTAAAATGGCACGTCTTTTTCAGAAACGTGATGCAGGATATCAGCAAAAGCCGGTATACTTTGAGATGACCAATCCGAGCGCATGGATAAGGTAAAAGCACTCACCATCCTGGATTATCGGTTGGCGCTTCTGGCCGATCTGCTGCCAGCGAACATGCCGTCGCTTACCAGCGATGGCTCGAAGTGTGCACATCGTCATAATTATCTTGGTAAGGCTGTCAACCCTCCATCGTTGAATTTGTTTGTTAGTTTAGGCGCAAGTAAGGATATTCGCACCCGTGTTACAATTGCGTACACGCTTGTTGTTCAGAACAGTGCTCATTTTACATCGAAGCTCTCTACCTCTACCCCACCATAGTTTCTTTCCTGTTCCCAAAACCCAATGCCGCGAAGTAAAGCAAACAAGTGTTCATCTGCTTTAAAATCCCCTATACTCTAGTCCCCATAGTGTTCCGTATGGTAAGAATAAGCTTTAAATATAAGTATCAAAAGCGTATGATGGATGATAAGGCGCCTGCGAACACTGCGAAGCAGTAGTCTGCGTTTCCTGGTAAAGATAATGATTCTGCAAGCCGTTCCGAGTGGGAACATACCAGCAGCAGAGGTGGCGTGACCACAGGTGCAGCATCCAGCAGTTATTGCCAGAGAAAACGAGCGCAAGCGGCAAGCCTTCCGAGACGACGAGGAGCCCCGCCAAGCAGAAAGCGCTGCCTTATGCCGCATGTACCACAAAACAGAGTTCAAAAATTCTGCAGAGCTAATGCGATACGGTTGACGCATGCCGCTTGCCTCTAGTTCCCGCTTTGAAGTTGTATGAACTAGCGGCGCAAGGCAAGCCACAGACCGTGCAACGTCTTTGGATAATAATTAGGCAAGTACATGCGATGTCGCAATGTGAAAAGTTTCAGACACGTCATAATGTGTAACCGTTCTAGGTGTTTAGAGCTTCGCAGTCCAACCACCTTTACAGCGTGAATAGGTTTTGTCAACCTTTTTATAACTGGAGGCAGCGTGTACTTGCGGATCCGAGAATGTTTCTAGCTTTTTGAATACACTTCTTTACTGAATCTTACGCCAAGATTTGTATGCAATTTAGCATTGCGAATTCCGCCGCAGATGGTGGTGGATGGTGGGGTTAGCCTGGCATATATACATTGTAGTTGTTCCTCCTGAGCCTCATATGAGTGTCACAGTGTGCGTCACCAGGGGCCCTATAACGTAAAACTATTCCAATATGTTTCTATTCCAATCTCGTGACGTCGAATTTGCGTAACCACCAACGCAAGAACCGGGCGGTCACCCTCAGGGTTGTCTGAACAGACCAATGAAACGCTCTCCTCGTTCATAGGAGGTAACTTTTGTTTGCTTGAAAAACGAATAACATTGCCTACACTGAGCGGCTTGTCGTATCTAATTGGCTGACAAGAAGCGAGAAGAACGCTCAAGTGGAGAGGGATTCGATGGGGCCGAGCCACTGCGCTGAAAGTCGATAACCGGCTGAAGAGGGTGGTGCCGGCGTCTGCGATTGGTCGGCTTTCCCTTACTTAGCTTGCGGTGGCTGGACGAAAATGGCGGCGGCATGCAACGGAAGCTCAAGAATGACGCTAAAACGGACCCTCAGCAAAGAAGAGTTGGCAGAATGGGGGGTAAACGTGCCGAAAGTGCTCGAAAACGTTACACGGCCACGCAAGAAGCTTTATTATTCGCAAATACACCCATGCTGTCTGGCAGGTGCGAGTAGCCAGCGTCTGAGCGATCGGCGGCAGCCATCTTCTATTCCTTTCGGAACGGGGCAGCCTGCGGCTATTCCGAAGAAAATTCAGTTTTGTTCGGCATATTAATGCATCTTTATCGCGTACACGTCACTTTGACGCGGCGAGTTTTTGCTGTTTTGTGACGTGGCGTGACAGGCACGTGAAGTGGGTGCAGCCCGAAAACTTTTTACCAATAGCCGAGGGCTAATGTCGAAAAAGGGTCAAATCAGAAATAACTGTTTTTCTTTTTTCTGTCAAATCATGCATAATCAGTGTGTACACATCATATCAGATGGGGAGGTATCGCGGTTTTCGTGACGTCGCGTGACAGACAGGTGAAGTGGGGGTGGTCGAAAAAAGTTTTTGACCAGTCGTGGAGGGCTGATAGCACAATTGGAATAGAAAAGTTTGGAATAGTTTTACGTTATAGCGCCCCAGGTGTCGAAGAGCCCTGTGTCTCGAATGAAGGCAATCAGCAGTCGCTGCGCCTTCATCCTGATTGCCGCAATTCCTACGGGAGAAACGACTTCTTCAAAGGTTCTGTGCAGAATACCATTCTTTTGCAGGCTGTCGACCATAGCTTTCCTTTATGTGTTGAATTGCCGGCATGTACAAATGAAGTGTTCAATGTCGGCGATCTCCACAGAAGGCACATAACGGGAAACCGCATAGTCCAGTCTTGAATAACCAAGCCGGGGTGTACGCGGAGTTGGTTCGGATGCGGTACAACAGCGTTCCTTCTTCCCGAGTAAGTCCATGCAGGCTGGGTGTGAAGCCTGGTAGATCGTCCTAAAGTGAGTGCCGATTTCATTCTTAGAGTTCTGAAAAATCATTGGCGCACTTACGTTTGGGATACATGTCAGTTCCCGGCGTGCAAGAGTGTCAGCTTTTTCATTTCCTTCAATTCCTACGTGGGATGAGATCCACTTAAATTTTACAGTAAATCCCTCGCTCACCAAAACTTTGATGAGTGCCACAGATTGCCTTGTAAACTTGTCTGGAGGTAGGCCACGGTGTAATCGTTCTAACGATGATTTTGGGTCCGTCAGCACCGCGACGTCACGTGCGGAATAAATGCGTAGTTTTCGCAATGCCGCGGCAAGGGCGGCATTTTCTGCTGTTGTAGACGACACAATGCGATTCAGGTGGAAAGACCAGGACACATAAAGGGAGATTATGTAGAATGCCGCTGCGCAGCTGTCTGTGCACACACTGACCCGTCTGTGTACCCTTGTAGGTGGCTTTGAAACGCTGTGCTCAAGTGGTTTAACACAAGAAACTTTGCTTTGGCAGTTGGAATGGTGTGTTTCGGTGGTAGATGGGGTACATTGAGGCTGTACGTTACGTCCAATAAAGACCATGGTGGGTCGAAGCGACACCCTTTAGGCCACTCCAATCCTAAAAATCGAAAGGTGTTCAGCACCGCATGGAAATGAGAACGAGTTCTTGCTCTTAGCCGCCGGAGAAGCGCCGCGCCTGCGGGGGACTCGCCCAGCCTTCAAAGCTGCATCATCAAGGCCTGAGACGCCAAAAGGCAGAGGAGAAGAGACTCCGCTTTATTATTAACCTTTTTGTTTGAAGTCGTCTGAGGAACTCCCATCGCCAAGCGAAGTCCCTTTCTGTTCACTGCCTCCAAGCGCTCGAATTGGGTCGGTGATGGTGATATCAGCGGCAGCTGATAAAGAATGCAGCTCGTTATCAGTGCAGCGTTAAGTTTAAGCATAGACATATGATTGTTCTCCCAACGTACACCTACCATTCGACAAACTGCGTTGACTCTTTGCACTGATGCAGCCACAACACTTTCAATTGCGGGTCGCCAGAGTAGCTTGCTGTCGATGGTGATGCCCAGGAATAGAACACTAGTTGCACGACGAATTGGATGGCCTCTAATATTCATTGACAGGCAAATTGACTTGCGCATCACTGCCGGGAAAAGGATGAAGGCAGATTTTTCCGCTGATAAAAATAGGCCAAGCGTCGGTAAGTGACGATCGATGACGGAGATTGCACCTTGGGCTATCCGGCCAAACATTTGTGCTTGCACCCCGAGATCCAAGTGCAGACGCCATCTGCGTAGATGGACATTTTAAAAGCCGTCCAGCCTATCTTCAGTGCATCTGGAAGGGTGGCCGCGGCAATGTTAGAAAGCAAGCGAGATAGGACGCTTCCTTGAGGGACGCCGAGGGAAATGCGTCGCTTTTCGCTCATTATATTTCCGACGTGTACCTGAACATGTTCTCTAAGAAATTGATGGATGAAGCGAAGAGCATTTCCAGAGGCACCCAGAGCTTGGAGTCCGTTGATGACGCCAGTGTGAAGCACACAGTCGTACGCTTTGGCAACGTCCATAAAGATGGCGGTTGTTAAAAGGCCATTGACGTGATCGTGCTCGATGGGGCTTAGTAAGTCTTAGACACTGTCCTGGGCACTCAACCGTGAACGAAATCAGGTCACACGATGGCAGTATATTTCCTTGCTCAAGATACGAAGTTAACCGCGTACATACTGCCACATCCATTACGCGGCACGTAGAAGAAGACGAAGATCTCGCGCATTGCGGAAGAGACGAAGAGGTCTCTGCGCAATCGTTTTTCAATTGGCCTGCAATTAAAGTGTCCTGCCCTTTTTTTATCAGTTCCTGCTGCTTGTGAATCGTGACACTGGTGGAGGCGCTGCATAAATGTTTGTGACGCCTGTCAACAGCCCCGCATCAAGCCCAGGACATTTTTCGCGTGTAGAAACACCCGTTCACTCTGTTCATCTCGCCAGCCGTCGCCTAGTAGGCTTAAGTCCAGAATTTGGCCTCCTACCAAGTTTGCCTGTTACCACGAGAGCCGAAGCCATGGCAGAACCAGGCCCTGCACAGGTGACTCGTTTGACTCCTCGATCTATTGTGAACTTCCATGGCAATGCCTACGAAGATGCAGAAGACTGGCTCGAGGAATACGAGCCCGTAGCCAAGTATAATGAGTGGCATGCTGGACAGAAGCTATCCCATGTGTATTTCTCTCTTGAAGACGGCGCCCACACATGGTTTGTAAATCGCGAGGGAATCTGGCCAAGCTGGTATGAGTTCCGCCGCCAGTTCCTCCATACGTTCGGGAGCACCGAAAGGTGAGACCATGCGGAGCGTCTTCTCGAACCCCGGATTCAAAAGCCGAATGAAACTGTTGCCCTGTTCGCTGAGGACATGGCTCGTATTTGTCGTCGTGCACACCCCGATATGCCCGAGGCAAAAAACCTCAGCCACCTCATGCGCTGCGTAAAGGAGCAGCTGTTTGCCGGTCTTGTGCGAAACCCGCCAACCAGCGTGGATGAACTTATTAAAGAATCGACGGCTATAGAGGGCGCGTTACACCTATGCAGCCACCAGTATGAACACCAGACCAGCACTGGACCGGCAAGTGCCACAGCAGTGACGGTAACAGACGAGGATTCTTTGAGCCAGCTGATACGCGAAATTGTTGAGGAAGAGATTAAGAAGCTCACTTCCAAGCCGAATGAACCTACAGCTGCGTCGGTGGCTGAAGTTGTGCGCCAAGAAATAAAGCAAGCATTTGCGACTCACGAGCCAAATTCCCTGATGTGGCAGCCCAGCTAGGCAGATGTTGTCTGTCGACCACCACTTCCGATGCCGACGCCGCAGTATCGCCAGCAGTCAGCATCGGCAACACCTTGGTACTATAGGGAACAACCGACGCGACCACCGCTTCGTAGAACGGACATTTGGAGCACAGCTGATTACAGGCCTATGAGCTTCAACTATGGGGAAGCGGGCCACATCTGCTGTCATTGCCCTTATCGCGTCGAACGGTACCAAGCGTTTCCATTCACTGCTTCTCGTCGTGCTTTTGACGGTCGCCGAGCGAACATCGACGTGAATTCGACGAGCTGGCAAGCCGATTCTCCCTGTTACCGATCGCGCTCCCCTTCTCCGAGACATCGTTTTCCAGCTTCCAAACGCAGTTCTACCGACATGGCCCCAGGGGGATCTCCCAGCCCACGCCGGGGAACTGAAGGCCGCGCCCTCAGGGGGGAAGGCTGCGACACGTCGAAGTGCCGAAAATCGCCCATTGCCGTCGAACGCGAAGCCGATACAGCCGGATGGTTGAACGACAGACTAGATTGTTAGCGCCGATGTTGCTGTATCAATTGACGGCCACGACGTGACCGCGCTAGTAGACACTGGCGCGGACGTTTTAATCGAAAGTGAAAAACTGGCTGACAGACTTCGCAAATTGAAAATGGAATGGTCAGGACCGCACGTTGGAGGTGCTGGAGGCCAGCTACTGACACCGACTGGAAAGTGCGCTGCAAGAGTCTACTTAGGGGATCCGTCCTTCGTCGCAAATTTTCTTATTCTCCCGACTGCTGCAAAGATGTAATCTGAGGTATAGACTTCGTACGCGAGTACGGCGCCGTCATCAACACACCAAAATGTATACAAACGTTTTGTGGGGACGAAAGTGCACAACTTCAGCACAAGTCTTTGCGCATCATAGACGACGTGACCGTACCACCGTTATCTTACCGTCTTGCTTCCCTCAGGTGCGACGCAGAGTACGATGGGCAAGGTATTACCGAGCAGATAATTACGCTTTCGCTCCCTCAAGGTATTGCCACGCCCAGAAGTCGCGTCAAAAGTAATGCATAGGCAAACAGAACTACTGCTGACAAACTTCAGCAAGCAACGACGACACATTGCAAAAGGCGCAGCAGTTGCTTACCTAGACGAGCTTGTGGAATTTGGCGAATGATTTGCATTACAACAAGGCGACCAAGACGCTTTGGCACCGCTACCTGTTCTTGACTTGAGCGCGACCTTATCACCAGCGGAAAGGCAGCGCCTTGTGGACCTGCTTCACCAGTTTCGCGATTGCTTCTATTCGACATCCAGAGTTAGACGCTACTGACGAAGCACCGGATTATCACGGAGGAGACAGCGAGACCAAGTCGACAAAACCCGTACCATGTAGCACCAAAAGAATGCGAAGCGATCCGAGAGCAAGTGAAGAAAATGCTCGACAACGACGTTATCCAACCGTCAAAAACGCCTTGAGCATCACCGGTAGTAATAATCGAAAAGAAAGACGGCAGACTACGTTTTCGTGTCGACTACCATAAGCTGAACCGGGTGACAAAGAAAGGTATATACCCATCACCGCTTAACGACGATTCTCTCGACAGGCTGAGGCATGCCCAGTACTGCTCGTCGATAGACCTCAAAAGTGGCTATTGGTAAATCGAGGTAACACCTGATGGGCTTTACGAGTTCAAGATCCTGCCTTTCGGTTTATGCTCATCTCCAGCAACTTTTCAGCGACTCATGGACACAGTTCTGTCAGGCCTGAAGTGGCAGACATGCCTGGTATACCTGGACGACGTCATGGGTTTTTCGGAAACGTTCGAGGAACACCTGAGACGGCGGCTGGCGGTTCTACAAGGGATCCAGTCCGCCGGCTTAACGATGAAAGCAGAAAAGTGTCACTTTGGTTTCGAGGAGCACCAGTTCTTAGGTCATGTTGTGAGTCATCGATGCGCCGGCCCTGACCTCGACAAGTCACGGCCGTCGCAATGTTTCCAACTCCAACGCATAAGAAGGCAGTGAGGCGGTTCCTAGGTCTCTGCTCGTATTACGGAATATTTATAGCCAATTTTTCACATATAGCTTCACCGTTAACGCGCCTTACAAGAAAAGACGTTGCCGATCGTATGAGGCGAAGAACAACAAGCAGCGTTTAATGATCTCCGACAGTGCCTACAAACACCTCCTGTACTGGGTCATTTTGACGAGGACGCTTCTACCATGATTTATAAGGACGCTACTTCCTGGGTCTAGGCGCTGTGCTTGTGCAGTGGCAAGTCTCTGCCGAGAGAGTCGTTGCATACGCAAGCAGGACGCTCTCACGTGCTGGGTCTAATTACTCAACGAAAGAAAAGGAATGCCTCGCGGTGGTATGGGCAGTTATGAAGTTTCGCCCGTATCTGTATGGACGCTCCTTCAGTGTTGTTAGCGATCACCACTCACTTTGCTGGCTGACGCTCTTGAAGGATCCGTGCGGTCGACTAGCACATTGGAGCGTAAGGCTTCAAGATTTTGGCATGACAGTGGTGAACAAGTCCGGACGAAAGCACTCCGACGTCGATTATCTTTCGAGATCTCAGATTGAACAGGAAGTCACAAAAGATGACGAAGACATGGCTTTTATAGGTGTTCTAGGCACGGCCCCGATTGCTCGCCAGCAGCGGGAATACAGCGAACTGTCTTACAAGCGCGCCCGAAACAAGCTCGTTCATTACAAGCGCGCCCAAAACATTTGCAAGAAGCTTGCCATGATTCTGCTTACGTAATTATGTTCTTTACAAGAAGAGCTTCTTTACAAGTGGAAGCAGCCGCCTACTTGTCGTCCCAACGTGCCTCCGTCATGAGGTTTTGCAAGCCTGCCACGATGATCCAACATCTGGCCACCTCGGCTACAGGCGCACACTCGCCCGGGTCGAAGTGAAATATTACACGCCAAGGATTGCCACCTTTGTGAAACATTGCGTGCGCACGTGCCTCGATTTTCAGGGAAGCAAACCACCATATATGAAACCATCTGGGCTACTACAACCAGTCCAATTGCACACGACCCCATTTGCCCAAACCGGGATGGACCTTCTGGGACCATTCTCGACTTGCAAAACTGGCAATAAGTGGGTAATGGTTGCCACCGATTACCTGACACGCTATGCAGAAACCAAGGCCCTTCCAAGTGGCACTGCAGTCGGAGCAGCGCGATGCTTTATAGAAAACGTGGTTCTGAGGCACGGTGCACCAGCGGTAATAATAGCGGATATAGGGACTGCCTTTTGGCTACACTACTAAAGACAGTGCTTAGCCTCAGCGGCACGGCTCACCGAAAGGCCACAGCCTACCACTCGCAAATGAACGGCCTAACAGAACCCTTGAAGAAGACTGTCGCGGATATGATGAGTATGTACGTAGACGTGGAGCACAAAAATTGGGATGACATTCTACCGCACATCACATTTACTTGCAACACTGCTCAACAAAAAACAACGCGAGAGACACCATTTAGTCTTTTTCATGGCCGTGAGGTGACGGCGATGCTCGATGCGATGTGGCCACATGACTGTGAGGATACAGTCACGGACGCTGAAGCTTTCGCTCAACGTGCTGAAGAAGTGAGACAACTCGCCCGCGTCAGCATCGCCCGACAACAGGACTACGACGCTCGACGCTACAATGTACGGTGTCGCTACATCACATATCAGCCAGGCGACAAAGTGTTGGTTTGTAGTCATATCCGTCGGCGAGGGCTTTCAGAAAGGCAACTCAGGCGGTACTTTGGTCCGTACAATGTTTTACGGTGCCTCAGCGACCTGAACTATAAGGTTATCCCTGACGGTCCTGCTACCTCCAGGGCAAGGCAGCGTCCACCAGAAGTTGTAAACATTGTGTGCATGAAGCCCTATTGCTCGGAATGAAGTGTCCACACCTCGTCTTACGCATATTCCTGCCACTAGGCGAGAATCGGGACGATGCTCACTGGAGGTAGGCAAATGCCACATCCATTACGCGGCACGTATATGAAGACGAAGATCTCGCGCATTGCGGAATAGAAGAAGAGGTCCCTGCGCGATCGTTTTTCAGTTCGCCTGCAATTAAAGTGTCCTGCCCTTTTTTATCAGTTCCTGCTGCTTGAGGATCGTGACAATATTAGCCGTTCCATCAACTTTGTTAGGCATGAAAGGATGCTGGCCGATAAGAGGCAAGGTTCTCAGGATCCTTTCCAGACTTGAGCAGTGCCATCACCCATGCTGTCTTCGGCGTTACGGGGATCTCTCCTCTATTCCAGGCGCGATTAAATATGTCCAGAAGAGTTCGCCTTCGCTCATATGGCAGATTGGTCAGCATTTGATTGCTGATCAAATCGGGAGCCACAGCGCAGCATCTTGCTAAGCTAATCTGCCAAGCGGCAAATCGAACTCGCGAAAGGTGAATGGCGTATCTATTGCATGCAATGATTGAGATGAGAGAGGAGTCGCTATTTCCGTTGATCTGCCACATTTGTATACATCTGCAAAATCGTCTGCAAGGGTTGGTAAATCTCTTCCATGCTTTAAAGCAAGTGCTTCGAATGGCCTGAGTGAGTAAATCTTTCTGAATCGGCCATTGATTACTCCCCATATCCGTGTCATGGGAGTAAATGCCGACAGTGTCTCACAGAAAGCAGCCCATTGAACTGGTCTTAACCTTTTCGTATGAAGACGGATGAAAGCATTTATCCTAATATATTCAGTTGTCGCAGAGAGATTTCCCTTTTTTTCATTAGTTACGGCTCCGCTGTCCTACGCACCGCACAGAGATTCTTTAGTTTCAAGTCAGGAGTAGAGAAATGGCCTGGTAGTTTCAGCACTGAAGTAGCCACTCTCTTGCTCCGCAGCATATCGGTGAATAGCTCACCAGAGGATTCATCCAACGCTTCTCTGTATGTATCCCAGCGTGTCACAGAACAAAATTGTCGACCAGCAGTCTGGAGTCCGATGATGTTTGTGAAAATTGGGAAATGGTCGCTGCCTATCCTGGCTGGGGCCGTTGTAGATGATATCAAAAGGGCAGTAGAGTGTAGCACGAGGTCTGTTACACTCTATGGATCAGGTGGCCTTAAGAAAGCCGGCTTGCCACCCTTCGCCACACGTAAGTCAGTAGCATCCGCGGCATTGACAAGTTCTTTGCCGCGCAAATCTACAGCCTCATCTCGCCAAAGCGAATGATGTGCCTTTAACTCCCAACAGTTTATTCTAGGCGAGGGACAACGAATAAAAAGGTCCTTTAAGAACGCCTCCATGGAGACCTTCCTTCGGGGACTTACATAACCGACACCACACTTAGTGTTCGGTTTCCTAGGCACAATTGCACAGATGCGACTTTCATGGAGGTAGAACAATGGACCTGCACACGTAAGGGGACGTGAGGTATTTCGCGCCTGATGTATATCATTGTACTGCCATTTGCAAATCAAGGTACACTCGATTTGCCGCTGTGTGATGTACCCAGGGATCGTCCTTGCATTTGGGAGACCAGCCCCCTAGAATGCTACTATTGTATAGGCACGTCTCGAAGGAAAAGGCTAAATTCGGACAAACGCTGTAAAATAGCAGCGCAGTTCCGTTGTATTATTAGGGAACTTTTGAACGGCGGACAGGATCAGATGGACAAAAAAGTGCCATTGTGGTACTGAGGGTATGCGGAAGAAGAGCAGAGTATTACTGACTCGAGAGTGGTCACTGTTTTTAGCATATCCTTCGTTGAACTCGCAGGCATCTTATCGACGTGTGATCGTAGTGCCGTGAACAAGGCGCGTATCACATGTTGGCCGTTTTCTGCTGAGTGGTTACAAGTGGTGCTTGAGGTCGGTTGACTGCAGTTGCATAGGTTCGCTTCTAGGTCTCTTTTAAAGACTGTTCTCCCGCGACGATAACCAGTTGCGTTGGCTCAATAACATCTTTTGATGGTGTGAGACATGGGAAATTAAATGCGTAATCTGTTTCCAAACCACTAAGTTGTGGCCCACGGGGCCTCTTCTTCATGTTCGATTGTGCGCTTGCATGCTTTGGACCCAGGACAAACATCTTACTCCTTCGCTGAGCGGCGGTGCTTGCAGGGCATCGGCCGTAGCTTGCTGGATGATCGCCGCTGCAGTTTTCAAACATAAAATTGTCTTTACTTGCACACGTCTTAAAGTCATGATGTCCCCCACAGCGCTTGCAACTCTGCTCCCCATTATAGTACTTAGCTACATGCCTGAAGCGCTGGCCCTTAAAACGGCGTGGTAGTGTCACCACGTAGTCAACAAGCTCTTGTCTCGTAAAACCGTGGTTAATCTTCTCCGGGCGCTCAGAATTTGGAGCAAGAGTAAAAACGACAGAGTCAGTGTGCCTTGACTCCTATTTAGATGAAGAGCTTTGCACCCGACACATGATTTTTCTGGCACGAAATACTCTCTGGGGTCTCAGGTAGGTGAGCAGCTATTCATCCGAATACCATTTTGGGACTCCCCTAACTTGTACGTGTTTTTCATGTAACTGGGTGGAACACGGGCAGATACGGCTATGTCACGGATATTCTTGGTCTCTAGAAAGACATTCGCTTGTCCTTCTGCCTCTACATCCAAGAGCAATGCTCCCTGCGCTGTGAAATGGCTCTTGACAGGGGCTCCACTGAGAATCGTTTCAATCTCAGAATGTAGGACAGTAAGGTTCACTCGGCTCAAATCACATCTTTCTGACGCTGCAGTGATTACCACAGGAATGGCCACCTTCCTGTCTTTACGATGGCGCCCGATTCGGTAACCAGCCTCGTCCATATTTAGGTCTGAAAGGCTCGCCTTGTCGTGGTCCCTGATGATTGTTGATTCGTCCTGAGATTCCACACTGTCTTGTCGCTTGCAGTCAGGCAGGCTTGTATAAACCAGCTGGCGTTTCTGACCCAGTGTTACCCTTGAGAGGTCATGGTGGAGTGCTAGTCGGTGCCAGCTTGGGCCCTTCTAGCACCTTGTGAGGCGACGGGTGGTGCAGCCCCCCTCGGTCTCCGGTACGGAAGGCATCTTTTGGAGTCATCCGACGTCTTGAACAGTAGGGACCAGTAAGATACCTAGAACATAAAAAATGCAGGCAGAGCTACTAGACAGACAGCAGCAGTTTTGTCGTCTTCTTTCTTCGATTCCGCCCCAGAGTTCTAGGCTAAATGCCTATTTTTTCATACGTGTATATAGGGTCTATTTTACCTACAATAACAATAAGTGGTTGTCAAAAATATTTTAGACGTACATTTATTCTGCCTATACATGTCTATTTGGTTGGTGCATATGTTGAATTTTCAGACTAAAATGCATTTGTCCAGGTTTCGTCCGACTTTATTTTGTTTATATTGTTGTCATCCGCAGGGGAACATGACCGAACGTTGCAGAATATGGCCACCAATATTTTGCCGGTGTAATAGTGCCGGTAGGATGACGATGACATGACGACAATGACGACAATGCGATGATGTTACTGAAGTGGTAAAAATGATAAAATAACACCGTCACAGCCACTGTGTGACGACGATAGCGTGACGACAACGGCTTGATGAGAGTCGGGTCACAAAGCTGGAATGACAGAAATGCAGCGACTACGACGGCTTCATGACTCTGATTGCATAGCTAGTAACCAAAGCTACTTGAAAAACGCGGTTTGAGTAGAAAGCATGACGACGACAGCATTACCCGAGTCAGCTCACGAAGCTGCAATGACGACGGCTGAATGACCACCATGGCATAACTATTGCGGTGCGACAACAAATGCATGAAGACTGTATGACAACGATGGTGTGGCGACAACAGTATGACGAGTGTCGGACCTCAAGCTCGGATGACGGAAATGCAATGACCACGGCGTCATCGCGACCACCAGTCCATAGATTCTGGCCCTAGCTATTCGACAACTTGGGCGACTGTATTTGTGTAAAAGAAGTGATGACAATGGCATGACTAGAGTAAGACCACGAGGCTGGACTAAAGAAAACGCAACGACCTTGATGTCATCACTATCAGAAGCACGTACGTAGCGGCCGAAGCGGTTAGACAACTTGGGTTACTGGGTTGGCGTAAGAGGCATGATAGATAGATCAGAGAAGAATGAAAACCACCGGGCTCGAGTTTTCTTAATGATCGTTCCCTGGCTTCATTGTATTTTGGTTGTGTATGATCATTAACTAAAGTCGAGCTTCTCGGTTTCTTTTGCTCTATCGTACATTTATTGCAAGGGTCTCGAATCTCGCAACCTTGAAATTATTCGACGGCGCATGAGGGCTCTTTAGCCACGTGCGTGCTCATCTAAGTTCACGTGTTACGTAATGCCATCGTGAAAAAGAAAAAAAGAGGATTCTCCACATCCGCCCACCATGGGTTTGAGTGGCGCTGGTTGACACTCGCATGGCTAGATCGAGTAAACATAAAATACATAAATTAGTTGACGAATTGATGGCGATCACCGCAGTACAATTGCTAGTAGAACACACGCGTAATGCGGAGGTGATCGTTCCCCTCCCACCGGCGACAAGTTATGTTTTCGGCCACTTTCATCTCCCTTTTCTTAGTTATTTTCTATACTTTCATTTCAACCACAGCTGACTTCCCCGAAGCTTTCCTCCCCTTCATTGTTTCTTGGCTGCATATAATAGATAGATAGATAGATAGATAGATAGATAGATAGATAGATAGATAGATAGATAGATAGATAGATAGATAGATAGATAGATAGATAGATAGATAGATAGATAGATAGATAGATAGATAGATAGATAGATAGATAGATAGATAGATAGTTTCAAAGCGACTGAAGTAGGCAAGAAATGACGTTTGGATTTAAAAAATAGGTTCATCCAGACAGCTAGTTGGAAGAATTATTTCATACAAGACAATAGAGAAGGACTGAAAAAGGACAAGAGACACGCGCTGCATACGTCGTTTCTATAGTTTCGTCCTTGTCTCCTAAGGGCATTTGCTCCCCTGCAAAAAAAATGCTATGCTGTCGTATGAAATTATTTGCATTTAAAATGTACAAACAAAAATATTGCAACGAAAGTAGCTAAATTCGTGCGTGTAGTCCACACAGCAACATCTCGAAGGACTCCCTCCTGGGTAGTTCTCTGTCCACAATGGCTTGGTCCTTTGCAATAATGGCGGCCACAGACAGACGTGTGTGGTATCGTTCCAAACTGCTCTTTTGTGTGAAAGTAACTGATAAGTCAACGTTGAACATGCTTGTAACAGTGCGCTAGAACTGCCATAAACGCCCTGGAGTTCTAATTAACAAGACGGCGGCATTTATTAACGTCAGGAAGAACACCATGCGCAAGTGAATGTTATAAGAGGGATCAAGAATTGTGGGCCCGAATTCTTCAGAATCCTCCGCTTCCGACGTTCTGCGACCCTCTTTCTCCTTTACGGCTTTACATATGTAGACGTAAGCGTTTTCGGTGTAAAAGCCAGTATGGAGCGAATTTTCTACCGCTTCTATCGCAACAGCTGATCTCGCAGCGCAGTTGCAAACTATTAGTAGATGCTGCCGTGGCCTGCACTGTTGCGCTTGTTGCTACCAGACGACAGCACGTGGGAGGGCACCTTTTATATGTATTCGCTCTCCTGATTGGTGGGAAAAGTCTGTAGCCTCCACACTGCTGCAAGAAAGTACTGAAGCAGAGCACAACTTTGAGATGATAGGCGCTTGTTGATGCCGACAATGATTTCCTACTATGGCGCATCGGCCAAAATGCGTGTCAGCGTGGTAATAATCACGATGATAATTTCCACACAATACCACATGTACACAACCGGAGATTGGCCAAGAAGTGGGAGGTACATATTGTGACAACGCCAACTGTGTCTTCGAGATGATCATCGCGTATTGATGATTTTGATTTCCACAGTGTTTCACATGCCCACAACAGGGGATCGGTTTTCGAGCGTATGCGCGTTTTGCAATAATGGTGACAATTTCCACAAAATGTCGCACACACACAACGGGTGATCGGCAAAGAAGCCAGGCATATGTCAATATCAGGTTTGAGCAAAACGAGAACAAGGTGAAAGCAGGAGCCAACGTTTCGACAAGTGGACCTGTCTTCTTCAAGGCGACATATGCTTTCCTCGCCACAGTATATATAGGTGGGGCTGATGGGGCTAAAGGGCTGATGGCGCATGGAGGGTGGGTGCGGCAACGAGCGAAGGTGTGTTAGCAGCGAAGGTGTCGAAATGAGAATAAAGAAGTCCTGTGCACAAGGCCAGGGACACGGCCTTCTGTCAATCACGTGTCAACGCCCCTGTGTGAGCCGCCGTGTCAACGACCCGCACAGCAGCCCTCTATTACCTGTTTCTCTCGTGGTCGTAGACTATCGTGTCTATCTTCTTCTCCCCTTTAGAAGAGCCCCACCTATATATACTGTGAAGAGGAAGGCATATGTCGACTTGAAGAAGACAAGTCCCCTTGTCGAAACGTTGGCTCCTGCTTTCACCTTGTTCTCGTTTTGCTCATCGTCTGGAATTTCCATCTCCCGCCTTCCCCGTGCTTTCCCTGAATATCAGGTTTGTCACCTTGCAATGCACGGCTGAGCGACAGTACATGCGCATGCCAGTTTCCTTTAGAAAAAAGACGAAGGAACGAAATCAGCAAATTTATAGCATTCGATTGACCGCATCATGAAAGCGTCGCTTCACGTTGATTCGAACATTTACATAGGATGTTCATGTTTTGTTTTTTTCGACCTCAAAGCCTCCTTTCTGAAGAACTCACGTGTATTTCGTTTGCATCTTCGCGCTACGCTCGGTTGGAGTGAGTGAGTGAGTGAGTGAGTGAGTGAGTGAGTGAAACAAGTTTATTTGGTCCATAATAGGCACGAGTGAACTCAACGTCACCTGCCTAGGCCCTCTTACGATCGGCCTGCACGGGTACTGACCTGCGAACCTTTCCCAGCCCGCTGCAGCTGTTTCGATTGCCCTGCTTGGGTAGCGACCGTCGAATACTTCCCGGCCCGCTGCGACGAGTCGCTTTGGACAGCGAACAATGCGCCTCCTTTGGAGAACCGGCGACGCCAGCAATATTGACCGACCATGCACCTCCTTCGGAGAACCGGCGACGCCAACAAGGAAAGCCACGCTTGGCATACCGAGTATTGTTAGTTGGTGTGCTGTCGCCTTCAAGGTCTACTTGGAGCAAAAGGACTCCTGCAAAAGGGTGTTATATGGTGCGTTTTCAGGGGCCCCAGAATTCGTCACAATCTGCTGACAGTCGCGGCGACTACCTGATCAGTCAGCTCTGGAATCAAGAGGCGCCAGCTGGGGTCAAGCGTGACAATACATGGCTACGAAGACCCTCTCCGCTCGGTGTGTTCTGTGAATCCAAAGTGCGGATGTGAATGTGTGAACCCTCACCCTCAAAGCGGGTCGATTACGCCTCCAATGACTGTGGACGCTCCGATTGGACGGCAGTTTTGCCTCACGTAGGGATCTAGAGGGCACAGAGGGATTTTAAGCAGTCGTTTTTTGTCTGCTCGTGATGCTGTGTGCTCGGTGTGCTTCGTGCTTGATGCTTCGTCTTTCGTGCTCCATTTGGGAGTCATGCTAGACTGTTGAAATATATCTCCGGTCGTAATGTAAATGTTTTAAATAAATCCCGTACTCCTAGTTATTGATAAGAGCAAGTTCCTCCCTACAACCACGTCCCAAGCGTGGGTGAGTTGGACGACGGCATGGGCCAGCTGCCATTTATTTCATGCCCGACCCCAAATCTTACAGCCAACCCGGGGACCATCAGGTCAAATCTGACGGCCCTCTCGCGGGCCCTCTGGACCGCCAAAACTTTAGAAGTCTGGCTCTGGGCCTTAATAAGCTTCATCATTTCCTCTTTGGTGAAAGGGAGACCAGCAAAGACGCAGCCCCACAGAACATGCTCGAAGTCCGCATAACCATCACACAGGGGGCAGTCTAGGCTTGGGAACTGTTCAGGGTACATTCTGTGCAGTGTCGCCGGGATCGGTTAAGTGCTTGTATGTAGAAGTCTGAGCCGTGCACAGCCTGGGCCCTGCACAGCGAGCAGTGCAGCAAAGGCAGGAGTCTTCTTGAGAGATAATTCTTCAGTACTATGTTCTAAGTCATTTCTTTGAATGCAACGTCAAGCTCTTCTAATTTTTTTTATTTTTTTTCAAGGCATTGGTCTAATTGACACGCCCAAGTCTATTTAGATCAATGCCATCACCATTATCTCACCTGTAAGTAGTACCGTGGTCGTATATCTTTTTTTTTTCCCGCCTTCCTCTCCCATGGTCTTTCTGTCCTCAGTCCCCTTGCTTATGCATAAAAAAATGCAAGCGCTTATCCTATATACGCAAGAAGAATTCCCTTACTTGTTAGCAGAACATTTACTGTATCAGGTTCCGACTTGTTGGTAAATTTAGCGAAAAGGTAACGGAGTGGCACAAAGCTTATAATTCATTTATTTATTTCAATTGAGTCATAACAAGGAAGCAGTTTTATGGCATTTGGAAGCATTTTCCTGGCCCATCCTGTCTTGAATTTCCATCGCTCTGACATATGCAATCTGGAGGGCAGCCAGTAGAGCCCCCATTTACTTTAAACTGGCACTGTAACAAAGAAAAAGGTTGTATTTAGCGAATAATGAAGCGGGTAGCAAATCGTATGTGATGCCGTCATAAACCAGCGAGAAACATTTGCCAATAAATAATAGGCGGAACGAAAAAAAATCCGTGGTGGTACACATAATAAGTACGCTTGTTAACGATCATTTCTGGTAATACATCCACCTCAATCTTGCTGTTTGCACCAGTATTTTCTGCCTCCAAATGGCAACCAGAATTATCTTCATTGCGTCGCAATAAAAGGGGTTTGAGGGGGGCGGACGCGATTACAGAAAGCAGTTATAGCAAAAAAAAAAGAGTAGTGGCTATTCTGCACATTCATTCAGTGTCGCACAGGCTTAAAAAGGTTGCAAGTAGATATGATGCTAATGTTGCTTTCATTGCTCCCCATAAGCTAGGTAAGATCTGCGCTGCCGCACAGAGGAAAAAGGAGCAAGTAAAAGGCAAAAAAAAATAAACAAATATTTGTCCAGTGAAGCCCAATAAGAACAACAGTTTTACAGACTGTCGTATGGGTGTGGTTTATAAAATTTCCTCTAGGTGTGACTCGTTCTACATAGGGCAAATGGGACAGTGTATCAATCAGAGGCTAATGGAATAGAAAAGTTCGTTAACCGGTGGATCGCCTGCTAATATTTCCCTACATTGTCAAGATTGCAACTGCACGCCAGACTTACATGAATAAGCCATATTGTACAGGCATAAGAATGAAGATACGCGTCTTATGGTAGAGGTATGGCATATCTATAATGGTGGAAGTGCGCGCGTGAGTCAGCCTTCGATTACTTTACATAAGGAAGATATTTCGTGCCTTAGCAGCTATCTCTCACGCAGACCGGCACATGTACGCGACTGACACGTGGCATACCTGAGCTTGCGCAGATGAGTTTTGTGTGTTCTTCCTTTTTCGCCTCATTGCTCCCTTCAGTTGATAGTCGGCGTTCGTGTTGTCCACTTCTCTACTCTTGTGTCCTGTCCGCACGCCTCACCTCTTTTTTGCTTGATGAATCCTTACCAACTAGCTCCAGCTTTCTGTCGTTCGACGCTCCCCTTCCGCTTTCCTCTGGATTGTATTGGCTCGCTACGGGCTTGGCACGGCTCACTACGTGCTTGCGCTCGCATTTCCGAGGACAGATTGGTGTGCGCCTGGTTTCCGCTTTTCGCTTTCAACAGATCTCGCATTGCTGGTACGAAAGTAAGGCTGCGAGATGAAGTGATCGTCAGAGAGCGCCGCGTGCTACCGTGTCTCAACACAGGAATGACAGGAAACACTCATACAAGCAAAGAACCAGAAATTTACGCTTTAGTTTTTTTTTTACTTGATGATGCACCTTCATACTGGGTAGCGCCGAGCGATGGCTTCTAAAAAACACAAGAAAGGGTATTTGCAGCGAACGGGACCGTTATTTGAGTGCCACCATCGATGTCAAGCAGAACCCCAGTATGGGCGCAGTTACTCTGTCCCCGCCGCTAATGAAGTGGCGCTTCACTTTTCGACAATAACTTTCTGTTTTTTGCTTATGAGCACCCGTGATGGGGTGCGCAAGGTTCACGCTGTGGTTGACTGTCTCCCAATGTAGATTGAGGTTTGCCCCATTAACATCCACTGCATTTGATATACAATGGTATGCGGCCCGTTCATCACTGTGAATAACGGTCCGCCGTTGAACATTGGCTGCGATAATGGGGCCGAGCGTCGCCATGACTCGTCGGTCGACCTTCCAAAGTCGCAGTTCCCCTGTGGTCACGAAGACCATCCCGAAGACCGATGGTCCACGATCTGCAACACTGCCGTAATTTTGCCGGCTCTACGAAACGTTCTGGCCCCTCATCAGGCGGTCCCGATTGTACCATCGATTGCCGCGAAGAACGCCCTCTTAAGTGTGCTTTATCTTCCCTGGACCATAGAGTACACTTCGTGCCAGCAGCTCGTCCCTCACGACCACAAGCTTGTAATTCCTCCAGTAGGCGATGACGTCCTCCGACAGCGGAAACAAGTCACCGGTCATTTCCTCCAACAGCCACACGCCTGCGCTTTTGCTCACGCAGTATGTCAGCCAAATCAGTTGCTGCCTTGAGAGGTGGACGTGCCGATGGCTGAGGGGGTATGGGTTCGAAGTAACTTTCTTCGTCTCTCTGCGCGTGCAATGCAGCGGTGCCATGCAACAGCGACAACTGCTTTTGGCACCTGTTGCACCAGAAGGCAGCCCGGGTTCCATTATGAGCCTTCTAATATAATGTGACAATTTCGCCCAAGCAGGTTGGTTGGTCCGGGTTTAACCCTAGGTCCTTGCAGCTGCCCGAGTACTGCGATGACGCCGCCGGACGTGGTCTGGCACTGGGGCATGGTGGACGGGCAGCGCTTAAATTCGGAGTGAGCGGAAGCGATCGCACTAGCTCGTCCTCCACCGCCCAGTCACGCCAATATGTGCTCGGAAAACTTAATTTGCCCCCCCCCCCCCTGCTCTCTCTGCAGACGAGGGTCTTTGCCTAATTCGGCACACATTCAGCGTCCTGATATATTGAGAAAACGAGAATGACGCTGAAATTCTGCGTCCGTCAAGTAGCTGAACAGGTACAGACAGTGATATTGACGCTTGCTGCTGCTGAATACGACGACGCAGGCTGCTGCTGCCACCGCCACGTTCCCAAGTTCAAATATGTGGCGGGGGGGGTTCAAAATATACGAGTTTGGCACGAGTGCGCCTGTTAATCAAACTTAGGTCACACCCTGCAGGAGGTTTGTAACACTTGTGCCCGCACCACCAGGTTTCGGCAATGCTCAGCATATTGCCACGCGCTAAGGCAAGAGTAAGCAGCAGTATCAGCAGCCAGGCACGAAAATGTCAGACACAAAAGGGACGGTTCTCCAGCTGACGCGTGGTCTTTCACTTCGTCGTCTTCATTGCCGTTTTTGCTGGGCACGCAACGCTGGCTCAAAACACCAGGTGGCATTATTCCCCCTCCCAAAGGAGCATCGACTCGATGCCCAAACACAAAACGTACACGGAAAGTACACAAATTAGGTAAGACAAAAAAAAGGAAATGCGCTAGCGCACATACAGATATGCACAGGGAAAAATGTGGTCTGTGGTCGGGAACAAAAAAAAAAACGCTTCGCAGTTCTTTGGAGGATGACGCGACGACAGCAGAAGAAAGGGTTGTTTCAATAATACACTTCACATCAACGTGTAAAATACAGCTTGAAGCGGACGACATGTACAGTCTCTGCGCGTGGTAAACGGCGCTTGGGCGATGGCAGGTCTCCCTCTGGAATCACTTCATAGTTCCAGTCGCTTACACGCCTTAGTACTGTGTATGGTCCAAAGTACTTGCTCAGGAGTTTCTCGCTGAGGCCTCGCGGACTAATGGGTGTCCAAACCCAACTTGGTCACCAGGCGCGTAGATAACTTGTCGATGGTGGATATTGTACCTTATTGCATCTGTACACTGCTGCTGTCTTATGTGCGCACGGGCCGGTTGACGTGCTTCCTCGGCGTGCTGAATGTACTCCTCGACGTCAGGAGCTAACTGGTCGAGCTGGTCGGTATCTTCATACGGAATCATGGCGTCTAGCATAGTTTGGACATCTCGACCATAAACGAGGCCAAATGGCGTGAAGTGTGTAGTTTGCTGCGTGGCAGTCTTCTACGCAAACGTTAGGTACGGCAGGATTTCGTCCCACGTTTTGTGCTGGACATCCACGTACATAGAGATCATGTCTGCCAGTGTTTTGTTTAGTCTTTCTGTCAAACCGTTAGTCTGAGGGTAGTATGCAGTGGCCTTTCGATGACTAGTGTAACTCAGCTTGAAAATGCCGTCCAGAAGCTTCGCCGTAAATGCCGTCCCTCGGTCAGTGATGATGAATGACGGTGCGTCATGCCGAAGCCCAATGCAATGCATAAAAATCTGGGCAATTTCATATGCTGTCCCCCGTGGTAGTGCCTTCGTGCCAGCGTAACGCGTCAAGTAATGAATTGCGACAATGATCCACTTATTGCCGGAGGAAGACAAAGGGAATGGCCCAAGAAGGTCCATTCCAACTTGATCAAACGGCGTACGGGGAAGGTCGATGGGTTGTAGAAGGCCTGCAGGCTGGAAGAGTGGTGACTTGCGGCGCTGGCATTCACGGCATCCTTTCACGTAGCGTTTGACGCAAGCAGTCAGTCTAGGCCAGTAGTACAGTTGCCGTACCCTGTCCAGAGTCCTTGAGTAGCCCAAGTTACTGTAGACGGCCGAGCAGCAGGAAACGAAAGAACGCTTTATTGCGAGAAGCATGTGTGTTTATACACAGGCAGACCAGGCTTACGCATGCGTATCAAAATATTCTTGATGACGTAGCCACTGGTCATATCTTCTTTCCTTTCAGGAAAAAAAATGAAAGAAAACAAGATTGTACGAAAGATTGCACAACCAACTAATAAGTCAATTTGCAAAGCTTCCACGGAACTGTCTATGTGTGACGTACTGGGAGAGGATACCGTTGCGGCTCTCTACGCTGTCGTGTGCTTCTACGGAGCGCCTCTTGAGGTGCTTGTTGCTCGGTGTTGCTCGGCTGAGGGGAGCACTGAAGGATCGTTGTCGTACACTCGCTCTGCGGGGGGAAAGCTTGTCCTTCTATTGATCTCAGGTGCTCCCTGGTGCGTCGTAGATGCTGCCCATTCTCTGTTGCAACGACATAAGAGCGCGGTGTACTTGCCGGGCCTATGACAACTGCTGGTGCCCATGTCCTGTGTGTCGTATCATAAACAGTCACCGTGGAGCCCCTGTGAATATCTCGTAGACTTCGCCTTGTTCTGTTGTAGAATACGCGTTGTTTGCGCCTTATTTCGTCGAGTCGCTTTCGGACAATTTCGGTTGGCACGGTTTGCGGTTCGAAGTGGCAGTCAAGTACTGGCAGTTTAGTCCTCGTCTGACGTCCCATGAGTCGTTGTGCGGGCGACTTCAGGCGGTCGTCCCTTGGCATGTTTCTCCATTCTAGCAAGGCGCTATAGAACTCCAGCGTTCCATACCGGCACTTCTTGAGCAGTTTCCTTGCTTCTTGGACCGCCCTTTCAGCCATGCCGTTGCCGCGAGGGTAATGCGGACTGGAAGTCTTGTGAACGATGCCCAACTGTGTGGAAAAAACGTGGAAGCACGCACTATTGAAGGGGGGGGGGGGGGGCATTATCACTGCATATTTTTGCTGGGATGCAATGAGTGACAAAAATCTGCATGCACACGTTTGTCACTGTTTCTGCTGTTGTTCGACGCATCTGCTTGATCTCAGAAAAAAAAGAATAGAAATCTACCATAACAAGGTACTCATCGCTCTTGTGGTAGAAAAGGTCGACTCCGACTACTTGCCACGGCAGAGTAGTTATGTCGTGACTAAGCATGGGTAACCTGGCGTTCCTGTTCTTGTACCTTTGACAAAGTAGGCACGTCTTCGCGAGAGCTGCAATATCCGCCGACATGCCAGGCCAGTATATTACTTCTTTGGCTCTTGCCTTCATTTTTTCTTGACCTCCGTGTGCCGCGTGGAGTAGACGAAGTACCTCTTGTCGTTTTGTGGGGGGAATGACGAGTTTGTTGCTTCTTAGGAGGAGACCGTCTTCGACATGTAGTTCGTCGCGGTAATTCCAGCTCGCGCGTACGGCCTCAGATACCTGTTGCTTGCTCTCGGGCCATTCGTTGCTTGCGTAGCTACACAATTCAGTCATTGTTGCATCTTTCAGTAGATCTTCACGGATTCCCTGCAGTTGCCGATCGGAGACTGGAAGCGAAGAAAGAGCATGTACTTGAAAATCCAGCGATTCTTCCTTCAGCCCCGTCTTGTTGGGAAAGCGTGACAGCGCATCCGCTAGGAACAGTTCTTTTCCTGGCTTGTAGGTCACTCTTATGGGGAACCTCTGAAGAGCGAGTCTCATACGCTGCAAGCGTAACGGGCACTCGCACAGCTGTTTCTTAAATATTGACGCTAGGGGGCGATGATGAGATTCGATGATGACCTCTGGCTGCCCTAGCAAGTAGTCTTCAAACCTTGCGCACCCGTGAACAATGGCTAACATTTCTTTCTCGATTGGCGCATATTTCTTTTGCGCTTCGGTAAGCGACCCTGATGAGTAGGCGATTGGGTATCCGTTTTGCAAAAGAACTGCCCTCACCCCTTTCTGGCTTGCATCTACTGACAACGTCAGCGGTATTCCTTTCTCGAAATATACGAGAACAGGCGCCTTTGTTAGACAGGCACGAAGGCCTTGGAAGCTTTGATCAGTCTCTTCTGTCCAGAGCCATGCCGTGTATTTTTTCAATAGTTCCCGGAGAGGCGCGGACAGGGAAGACATGTTGGGGATGAAGCGCGCCACGAAGTTAATCATCCGAAGAAAAACTTGCAGCTCCTTACAATTTTTCGGTGGCGGTACTTGCAAAATGTCTTCCACTCTTCCGGGATCCAGGGAAAGTCCTTCTTGTGTGAGGATATGTCCCATGTAGCGAACTTGCGGCTGCAACAAATGGCACTTTTTTTATTTAGCTTTAGATTGTGCTCCCTGCAGCGCACAAGTAAAGCTGCTAGGATATTGTCATGCTCTTCTCGAGACGTTCCCCAGACTAGAATGTCATCCATTACAGCGGCGACGCCACTTAAGCCTTCTACTGCTTGGTGCATTGCCCGTTGAAAAACTTCCAGGGCAGAGGCAATCCCAAAGGGCATGCGCAGAAATTTGTAGCGGCCGTAGGGAGTGCTCATAGTGCATATTAATGAACTTTCTTCGTCAAGCCTAATTTGCCAAAACCCTGATGATTCATCTAAAGTTGAAAAGTATTTTGCCCCATGCAGGCGCGGAACAACATCTTCTAATGTTGGCATATGATAGTGCTCTCTCAGCAAGGCGTTGTTCAAATCCGAAGGATCTAAACAAATGCGTACTTTGCCGTTTCTAACCAGTACGACCATGTGACTTGACCAGACAGTAGGCTCAGTTACCTTTGCAATGACGAGGTCGCGCTCCATTTTATCGAGTTCCTGGTTTACGCGTTCTTGAAGAGCAACCGCCACCCTTCCGTCTGGCTTGACGCTGCCTCGTGCTCCTGGCTTGAGCTGAATGTGGTACGTAACACCCTTCAGTTCTCCGAGGCCTTGGAATACATCACCAAATCTGGCGCTTGGGTCCTGCATTGGACGCGCGTCGACTGAGCGTACGCGGATTATCAGTCCCAAGCGTTCTGCAATATTGTCGCTGATTGTTACTGGAACGGCCTGGGGTACGATAAAAAATTCCGCTAGACAACTGTGAGCTTTGTAAGATGTAGTCAAGGTGATTTTCTGAAAAGCTGTTTGCTTGTGGCCGAAGAAGGCGCGCAATGTGGTCGAGCATGGCTGTGCCGACTGTGTAGATAGTTTTCGGAGCATCGTCTCAGGCATGATGCAGCAGTTGGCTCCCGTGTCGATTTTGCAGTCAACCGCCGCTGCTTCGATAATAATTTCCGCCGACCAACGGTCCTCACTGGCGATAGCATATGCTTCTAGCGTGTGCAGGAAGTATTCTTCTTCAGTTCCTAAAACAACCTGTTTAACTTCGCATGCCGCTAACCTTGACCTTTTTTGTGTCCGACGGCACATTCGAGCGAAATGATTGCTTCTACCGCAGTTGTTGCAGCGTTTGCCCTGAGCCGCACATTTCCCATTTGTGTGCCTTTCAAGGCCACAGCTGGAGCAAGGCGTTGCTCTCGCTTTTATTGCGGCGACTGTCGCGTCGGCCGTTCTGGCTCGGATTTCTTGAAGTTGTACTCGTGCTTGTTCTCGTGCGCGGCACATTTCTACTGCTTTTGAAAATGAGGGGTTCTCCGAGAGGGGCTTCTGCTGGAAGTCTTTATCTCTGATGCCGAGAATTATTCTGCTTCGTATCAGCCGTTCCTCGAGCTCACCGAATTCGCATCTGCTCGCGAGAATTCGCAGTACCGTGAGCCAGTCATTAAAGGACTCTTCGTCTTGTTGGCCCCTTGAGCTAAATCGGAATTCGTTAAAGGTTAGGTTCTCAGATGGCTTGTAATGGGCCTCGAACTTTGCTAAAAGGATTTTGAGGTCTTTCTTCTCGTCTTCGGTGTCGAACTTAAAGTATAGTACGTTCGTCTCACGTCTTCGCCTATCGTCATCACAAAAGTTGCGGCTTGAACTTCCTTAGGCTGCTGGGTCTGTCCCGTCGCCGTAGCAAAAAGGTCAAACTCACTTTTCCATACGGTCCAGTTGTGAAACGTGTCTCCAGTCGTATCGAGTGGCCTTGGTGGCTGTAGCAGAGTCGACGCCATTCTTGCAATGGGCGTTTGTAGTCGGTCCGTGGAATCATTCATTGCTGACTGGCGGCGGTAGCAAAACGAACCGCCGATCCCACTTGTGACACCATGTAGATGGCCGAGCAGCAGGAAACGAAAGAACGATTTATTGCGAGAAGCATGTGTGTTTATACACAGGCAGACCAGGCTTGCGCATGCGTATCAAAATATTCTTGATGACGTAGCCACTGGTCACAGTGACCAGATGTCAGCTCGTCGTG
Organism: Dermacentor andersoni; assembly: GCF_023375885.2. NCBI lineage: Eukaryota > Metazoa > Arthropoda > Arachnida > Ixodida > Ixodidae > Dermacentor > Dermacentor andersoni. Next base: position 83,258,776 of record NC_092816.1, read on the forward strand.
GCAGGCTAATAGGATGTCGTCGCAAGGGGCTTGAGGTACTACTAGAAGATGTGGTTTGTCACCGGCACGTGTGTCTTTTTTGTATAAGATGTCCCCTCGTAGGCAAAATGAAGACAACTGTCGCGAAATAAGCCGAGGAATGGACGCGATGCCGCCTTCTAAGTGATCGATGATGGGTCCGATCGCTGTTTAGCGAGGAGATCCGGTCGCTGAGGGCTCTCAGAAAGGCGCTGTCGTCTTCCTCGTCAGAATTCTGAGATTCGACAGGTGCTCGTGATAACGTGTCAGCATCTTCATGTTTTCTGCCTGACTTGTATACGATGGTGATGTTAATTCCTGGAGTCGCAGACTCCAACGTGCCAATCGTCCAGAAGAGTCTCAGAGATTGGTCAACGAGCACAAAGCGTGATGGTCGGTCACAACTTTAAAAGGCAGCCCGTAGAGATACGGCATAAACTTTGATGTAGCCCAAATAACCGCCAGTCACTCCTTCTCTGTGGTGGAATAATTGGATAGGACGCGTGAAAGAGTGTGGCTCGCGTAGGTGATAACTCGCTCAGTCCCATCTCGCCGTCGCACTAGGATAGCTCCGAGACCAATATTGCTGGCGTCGGTGCATACTTCTGTGTCAGCATCCTCATCAATATGACCGAGCACGGCAGGAGAAGACAATCGACGATGTAGCTCCGCAAAGGCGGTCTGTTCTTCATCAGTCCAGAGGAATGGCGTGTCGTCACGCTTAAGCCGAAAATGCGGCTCAGGGATCTTCGAAAAATTTTCAATGAAGCATCGATAATGCGCACACAAGCCCAAAAATCGTCGGACACTTTCCTTGTCGGTTGGAGCGGGAAAAGCTGCTACGGTAGCAGTCTTCTCGCAATCGGGTCGAACACCTGCCGCGCTTACGACGTGACCAAGGAACTTCAGTTCCTCGTAACCGAATTGGCACTTCTCTGGCTTGAGTGTAAGGTCAGCCGAGCGAATGGCTTCGAGTACATTCCGAAGGCGTCGAAGCTTCTCGCCAAAAGTTTCCGAAAAGACAACGACATCTTCGAGATAGACGAGGAAGCTTTTCCATTTGAGGTCAGCGAGAACGGTATCCATCATTCGCTGGAATGTGGCTGGAGCGGAACAGAGGCGGAAAGGGAGTACTCTAATTTCGTAAAGGCCGTCCGGAGTCACGAAAGCAGTTTTCTCGCGGCCACGCTTACCTACTTCAATTTGCTAGCAGCCACTTTTCAGACCGATAGAGGAGAAATACTACACGCGCCTCAGCCTGTCCAAAGAATCCTCGACACGAGGCAACGGGAACACGTCTTTCTTGGTGATGTTGTTTAGCTTCAGGTAGTCAACGCTAAATTGAAGCGTGCCATCTTTATTTTTAACAAGCACAAATGGCGATGACCAGGGACTGCATGAAGGCTGGATTACGCCGTCTTGAAGCATTTCCTTAACCTGTGTTTGAATCGCATGTCGTTCGGTCGGGGAAACACGATAGGCCTGTTGCGGTATGGGGGGTACGTCGTCATAGGTGATGATACAGTGTTTCGTAATCGATGTTTGACGTACCTTCGACGGCCGTGCAAAACAAGAGTGCAGCTCACGCAACAGCTCGCGCAGGGGTTGTCTGTTCTCTTGAGGAAGCGTTGGACTAATGTCCACGTTCTGCAGAGGTGCTTCAGCACTCCCGATTGCCTCGGAAACGAAACACTCAGTGACATCGGGGATCGAGTCGACATAGGCGATGACAGTACCCGTGAAAAGGTGCCGGTGGTAATAGCTGAAGTTCGTGACAAGAACCTCACAGTGGCCATCATGGAGATCGACAAGGCTTCTTGCTGCGCAAACACCATGAGAGAGCAGGAGAGAGCAATTGCTTTCTGCGTCTGCTTCACCATGTACGAGCCTGTCACGTGCCACTTGAACCACGACACTTGCACGCGGTGGTAACGTGACAGCGTCATCGATGACACGAAGAGATGCTCGAGGGTGGATGGTGTTCGTCGACGCTGTGGCGCTCTTTGTGGAGAAAGTGATGAGGCGTTGTCGAATGTTGATGATAGCTCCGTGTTCCCTGAGAAAGTCCATGCCGATTATTAGGTATCGAGAACCCTGAGGGAGAATGCTCAAACTAGTAGCAAACGTAGAGCCGCGAACCTGTATTCGTGCCGTGCACTTGCCGAGTGGTGTGACGATGTGCCCGCCAGCTGTACGAATTGGCGTTTGATTCCAAAGCGTGGTCACTTTCTTGAGAAGTGTGGCCAGCTTTTCGCTGATTATAGAATAATCCGCTCTATTGTCCACTAAAGCAGTCAATTCAAGACCGCCCAGCAATACAGTAATGTCCAAAGAAATTCGTCTTTCGTAATCAGCAGGTACTGTCGTCGTCGATGTATCGTCGGCCCGCGGACACGTCAGTACGGGTCCATGAGCACGTCCAGACTGAGCGGCCTCGCCCCCGAAGGTCGTTGTGGTTAGTTTTCCCGGCGTGGGCTGGGCGGCCAACCCTGCACCACGCTCGAATAAATTCGGCGAGTCGGAGAAAACCGCCGCGGTGAAGGGGAACGTGACTGGTGTCGAGCTGATGGAGATCCGCGCTGCTGGGCAACGTATTCTTCAATTTCAGGAGGACGCTGGCCTAACCTAGGTCGTGGTGAGTTCGCTGAGAATCCGCGTAGTCCGAGCTCTCGATAGGAGCACTGTCGGTAGACGTGCTCAGCTTCGCCACAGTGAAAGCAAATGGGACGGCGATCAGGTGCCCGCCACACGTCTGATTTCCTTGGGGCCTGTCGGGGGTCCTGGTAATACGAGGCAGCTAGGACGGGCTCTAGCATGGCCGTGTACGCCACGCGAAGCGGGGAGGGAGGCGGGGCAGGTTGCTTCAAAGGTTGGGATTATCACATACGGGGGCTGTCATTTCATAGCGGTCGAGCTTCTGTGTTGAATAGTGGTCATCTTAGCGCATGCTGGACTTCGTCAAGGATAACGCTGGACAAGCAGATGAGCGTCGGCTGTGAGGGTACCGGCCGTTTCTAGAGTTCTTTGCGGATTACGGAACGAATGAGCTCTCGAAAGAAATCGACGTGGCCCCTGAGAGCTCCAAAGGAGCCCGTAGGTGAGACTGTGTTCACTTGGCGTTCGTATGATGATGCCCGCTGCCGAGGAGTCTGTTCCATGGTGATGGCCTTGGAAAGAAATTGTGACACAGTCTTGGGAGGTCTGCGCACGCGACCGCCGAACAGCTGCTCTTTCACTCCGCGCATCAGGTACCGCACCTTCTTTTCTTCCGACATGCTGGGGCCAGCTCGTCGAAAGAGACGCTTGAAGTCCTCGACATACATTGCGACACCCTCGTTCGGCATTTGTATACGGGACTAGAGATCACGCTCAGCTCGCTCTCGGCAATCAAGGCTCGCATACGTGTCAAGAATCCGGCGTTTGAATTCTGCACATGAAGTTAGGTCATCTGCACGGTTCTCCCACCAAGCACCTATGCCATCGTTAAGGCTGAAACATGTTTTTTTTAGCTTGTCTGCGTCATCCCACTTGTTCAACGCGGCAACACGTTCATAGTGCACCAGCCAATCTTCATTATTCGTATGTATGGCGCCGTGGAAGGGATTTGGCGTTCGCGCATTGAGTAGCCTGCAATGAATCGGCGTTGTGCCTTCCATACCGGTTGGGGTGGTCGGAGCTGCCATTTTCCCTGGGAGGAGTCCAAACTCAAGGGCTTGTCCACGGATCCTTCTGGTGGCGCGGTGTCCAGGCGTAGCCACCGGTACGGGGCTGGAGCTCTTCCTGCTCGGAGGGGCTAGGTGCATAGATTAGATTACCCCCCACCTCCACCAGTTTGTCACGCGCTATGGCAAGAGTAAGTAAGTAAAAACTTTTCTCAATATAAATAAAATGATGCACTATGGTTGGAGCCCCTATTCCAGGGCCCCACTGGCACGAGCGGCTCGCTGGGCTTGGTCCAGAAGAGCCAACTGGCTCTCCCGACCCTCATCGGCAAGCCATGCCTCCCACTGCCTATTCCTCATTAATGGATGTTGGTGTAATATGGGGCTGTCTATGTGCGGAGGCTTCCTGGGGCACTTCGATGTGATGTGTTTTATTGTGGGCGTGTCTGTGCACCACGGGCACTCATCAGTGAACCTCGTGGGGTGTATTCTGTGTAGGTGGTGCAGGTTGGGTATGTATTCGTCTGAATACGACGCTAGTCTCTCTCCTGTTGACTGTTTAAATCGGAGTGAGGATGTCCAAAACGTCTCCGCTCCTGCCTTTGCTGTAGGAGGATGTCACGAGAATTCGGTGGAAGAGCGTCGCTAGGCCATGCCGTTGCTCGGACGTTTAATCCTTGAGCAATACGGTCTGCCCTCGCGTTTCCTTCCAGTCGCTCATGTGCAGGACACCATACGATAGCGTTGTGCCCCTCTAGTTGAGTGCCTAAAATTTTGATTATTGATTTGGGTGCCGTTCCATGTAGAAACAGGCGGCAAACCGCTTGTGAGTCGGATAATATGACAGCCGTATTGGTTTGGCGCTCGGCGTCCTGAATGGCCAAGGCGATGGCTACAGCCTCTGCCACTTATGCCGAGGAGGTATTGAAAGATGCCGTTGTTATGTTGTTGTTGCATGTAGAGACTATGGAGAAAGTGTTTGAGCTGGCTCGACTGGCATCCGTATAATACACCCCCGGTCCCATGCCAAAACGTTTGTAAAGAGTTGAGGCTACTGGATTGAGTCAGCGTCTGTGATCCGGACTGAGTGACCGAACGATATACCCAGTAGACTTTCTCTTCTTCTTTTAATCTTTCCGTCCCCTTTTCCCTTTCCCCAGTGTAGGGTAGCCAACCGGGCTCAGTCCTGGTTAACCTCCCTACCTTTCCTTTATCATTTGCTCTCTCTCTCTTCACCCTTGCTCTGCGTCATCCGGGATGGTACTTGGGGTGCATGTTTTTGGGAATTGGGGCCACGGCAATGTGCGATCGAACGTTGCGCTCTATCTGTGCCGTTTCCTGTCCGCAATACTGGGGTCTCAGGGGAAAGCCTAACCTCGCCAATACTTCCCAGCCCTGAGTTGAAGAACAAAGTCGTTCTTTCTGAGCGTATAACGTCGCGACTGCGTACTCGTCAAAAGTATTGTGCAGACCCAGTTCCTCGAATCTCTCTGTGCTAGCGCATTCGGGAAGACCAAGGGCAGCTTTGAAGGCTTTTCTTATTATTGTGTTTGCCTGTATATTTTCTTGGTTTGTCAAGGCCTGATACGGAAGGGCGTATGTGATTCGGCTAATTACGTATGCGTGAGCCAGGCTGCTGGTCTCTCCCTCAGTTAGGCTGTCTCTGTTTCTTGCCACTCTCCGTATCATTCTGGCCACGTTTCCTGTGACCGCCTTTAGTTGTTGAAGGGTGTGGGATGTTCCAGCGTTCTGCTGTATCCACATTCCCAATATTCTGATTGTCTCCACTTCACGAATTGGCGCCCCGCCGAGAGTCAGAGTGCGTGGCACCCAGTCCTTCTTTCTTGCGTATTTCGCACGCACCCGAATGGATTCCCATTTTTCGGGTGCGCATGCCATGTCCGCCGCCCTCATATATTCCACGACTGCGTCTATGGCCTTTTGAAGAGTTTCTTGCTTGTCCCCGTAGGCCCCTTGGTGAGCCCGGAACGTGAGGTCATCGGCATATATCGCACAGCCGAGATCCTGGTGTTTATCTAGCTCCAGGGCTAGCTTTCTCATGCCTACATTAAATAGCAGTGGAGAGAGTATAGCTCCCTGAGGGGTACCTCTGTCGGGACAGTTGAAGGTGTCGGACCTAGTGGAGCCTAATCCGATTGTGGCCGTGCGGTCGCTGAGGAACGAGCGCATGTAGTTATAAATTCGCGTTCCGCAGTTCACCGCTTCCAGTCCCTCCAGAATAGTGTGGTGGGAGATGCTGTCGAAGGCCTTTTTGATGTCCAATGCCATAACAAGTTTATCGTCCGACCCTCTGTTGTGGTGCAGGATTTCGTGCTTTAGTAGTAGAAAAACGTCCTGCGCCGACACGTGGGGTCGGAAACCGAACATGTTGGAGGGGAACATGTTGTTTAGCTCTATGTGGTTCGAGAGCCGGACCTGCACAACCTTTTCAAAGAGTTTCCCCACGCACAACGTTAGGGAGATGGGTCGAAGGTTGTTGATGTTACGAGGCTTACCTGGTTTAGGAATGAGAATAATTTTTGCTTCCTTCCATTCTTTTGGAAGGACGCCGTCCTCTGTCCAGGCCGTGTCGTTAAAGAATTTGGTCAAGCTCTTTAGCGTGTCGTCACTTAGATTGCGAATCATTGCGTTCGTGACCTGATCTACCCTTGGGGTCGTGTTTTTCCTGAAGGAGTGTGCCGCTGCATACACCTCTTCAAAGGTTATGGGGGCATCTAGTTCCGGTTGATCCCGACCTTCGTAAACGGGTTTGGTGGATTGCCCAGTGGCAACAGTTCCTACGCATATCTGTTTAATTTTATCTATCATGTCAGCTTCCCGACCTTCAAACTCGTTTTCAAGCAGCTTCAGTGTGCGATTCGCGACTATTTTTGTTCCTGTCGGGTCAATCATACTTCGAAGAATGCGTTATGTTTTTTTTTCTTTTCTTTTGTAGTCAACGTGCCCTGAAGCGAGTCGCTGAACTGACGCCAATTGCTGTCGCTTAACTTTTGTGCGTATTCGTTAGCTTCCTGCGCTAGCTGAGCTATCCGTATTCTGAGTTTGCGTTTAAGCTTCTGCCTTTTCCATCTTTTTGTGAGGCCTCTCCGGGCTTCCCAGAGATGCAAGAGGTGACGATCCATGGCTGGAGCCTCCGTTGTCCTTTCAATTGTTTTTGTGACCCCAGAGTGAATAACTCTGATCCGCTCGGCCCATTCTCCTACGTCTGGTATGCTGCCGATTGTTTTCTGTTTTTTTACGAAATTTGGTCCAGTCGGATAGCCTTGCCTTGCCAATAGCTCTTCGAATCCTGGCTGCAATAACCGATATGCTTAAGATATAGTGGTCGCTTGCTTGGCTTTCACCTAGGTTCGTCGATCGCGTCTCACTTTCGTTGTTGGTGAACGTGATGTCGGGGGAAGTGTCCTTGGACACGCTGTTCCCGATTCGCGTAGCGCTCTACAACGTCTGCTACCAAGATGCCCTTGGGATTGTCTCTACTGTAGCCCCAGTTTGAGTGTTGTGCGTTAAAGTCGCCTAACCATATTAATTTGTCCGTACCTCGAGCGAGTCGCACCGCGTTGGCAACCACGTTTTTGAAATCCGCATGGTTTTCTCTGGGATAACTATAAACGTTGACACTATTTGTTTTAGGTTTGCCCCTTTTCTGCGGCCAAATCGTGATTATCTGGTGCTAAATAGGTTCCCCAAAAAAATAAGTTACGCTAATCGCGACATCCTTCTTGGCAAAGGCTGCTACTTGAGGGCAATCTGGGTGAGCATAAAGCTCGTATCCTTTGAGTTTTTGATTTTGTTTCCATATTTCCTGGATACAGATAACATCGGGAGAGATTGGCGCCGATTCTATATAGTGCATGACATTAGCCGATTTAGTGCGTAGCGTGCAACAATTCCATTGCTAGATTTCAATGTGTCCGTTCTTTGTGCTGTTTGCCATATTATCCATGGATATTACTGTCACTATCAGTGTGCTCTATAGCTTCGGTGTCCTGGTAGGAGCTCCCGGACTTTGACTGACCCTCTTTCGGGGGACGGCTGCGGCTTTTGTTTGCACATCCTCTACCATTCGCTTGAGTTTGTGTAGCTCTGCGAACATTAGTTGCATGTTTTGTGCTAACTGTTCCGGCGTTAGCGTTGAGCGCTGGAGGCGGTACTTTGTTGCAGTGATGTTTGCGGTGGTGATTTGGATGTGTGGTCCGCAATTTGTATGGGTTGCTGTGATGTGCTGTTGTTTTCCATGCGCTTAAAAGCTTAAAACTCGGCTTGTGGCTCGGCTAAATTGTTTCGAAGTATTTTGTTTTTTTCTACTATTGTCTGGTACTCTGGATCTTGTGTAAATGGTGTAGGTGCATTCTTAGCATTGGCAGTGGAAGATGCGACTTGCGTCCAGCTCACCTGATTATTTTGAGGGTGCTCTGAGGGATCTCTGGTGACTTGCTTCTTGGGGCCTACTTCTCTTTTGGCTCATGTTGCTGCTGAGGCACCTTGAGTCGGGATGCCGACTGTCTTCTCTGGCCCGGCTGCCCGGAACAAGATCGGCTCCGCGACGGCGAGCGGGTTCTGGAGCGGCTGCGACGATCCATCGCCGGAAGGAACTCCAGCTCGGAGTCCTCGTCTTCGGTGGCAAACCACCGTAGCTGGGTCTTCGTTGGTTTCTTTGGCCGCGGTTTTGATATCTGTCTGACTGGCTTTAGTCTTTTGGGACATCTGCGGTCACCCGTTGGATGATCACTCCCATAAATGGCGCATTTGGGGGTGTACGTGTGTCCATCGGCAGGCTCCCGCACTCCGCACGAGTGGCACACCTCTACGTCGGGCTGTGGACATACGTCGGTGCAGTGTCCCACGGTGCCACAGATACAGCAGAATTGTACCGCATTTCGGTAGGGTGTGCAGTTTCTCCCCCCGAAGTAATAAGCACACCTTGGCACTCGGCTGCCGTAGAAGGTGAGCAAAGCACTTTGTGAGTCGCCCATCATTCTTGCGTCAATCAACTCCAGTCTCTGCGTTCGGATACGTAGGTTCAATCGCAGCACGTCAGAAGGGGTGTGTGCTTCTATCCCGTGGATTACTCTCCGCGTCGTGTCTTCTCCTGCCGTAACGTACGCATTGACCAGGTGTTGTCGTCCGTTGATGTTCAAAGATTTAATGTCTTGCATGACTTTGGCAGTATCCTGATTCGGGGTGGATATCACTGCAGTGTTGGAACCTGACTTGATTCTTAGAACAAAATTGTTGTCGGTGGTTCTGTCCTGACACGCCTCCATGACGGCTCTTGCCAGGGCCTGACTGGTAACATTCTTGAGTGGTAGCCCTTGGTGTGGTCTGATGACCACCTTCAGGTCGCTCTTCGGTAGCGGCGGAAGGCGCTTGAGTCGTGGGCGCCCGCTATGCGCCATGCGTTTGGATGAGTTGGTAATCGGACCTGATGGCAGTGCGCTTCCTTGCGCGGAGCGTCGCTCCTGAGCAAGAATTTTCTTTTCCTTCAGAGAAAGAACGCGCCACCCATCCGGCTTCTGCTGTCGTTTCGTCGACCACGGTAGCGGTTTGCATGTTGTTGTTTATCGTAGCTGCCTTATTGCATTCGTGGTGTGGTGTTGCATCACCCATCTTAGATGCAGTGAAATCCATCTGTTCTTCAAGTCGCGACATTGTAGTAAGTCGCGGGTTCGATGTCGCAGCCGGAGTTCTTAAGGCCGCCATGCTCGAGTGCGCGCTCGCCCGCCGGCGCTGACGCTGCTCCCCTAACTGAAGTTAGGGTTAGCAGCTCGCCAGGTTGTGAAGGTGGAAAATCGGCCGTAAAACCCCGAAATATGGTCCGACTGACCTGCAGTTGATCTCCACAGGCGCCGGACCACTTCTTGGAGATGGTGGGGATCGTTTCGGGCCGGTCCCAGAAGGTGGTCCACCCGAAAAACCAAACATGCGTAGCCCGATGTGAGCGCAGCTGTTTCTAAAATGTCAGAGCCAAAAGGGACGGTTCTCCAGCCGGCACGTGATCTTTGACTTCGTGGTCTTCTTCGCCGTTTTTGCTGGGCACGCAACGCTGGCTCAAAACACCAGGTGGCAATATATTTCGTCAACAGCGACACTGTGTTGAGCTGAGAGGCGTACCGTGACCAACGAAATAGCGTACAACGCACAGTCATCTGTGATGTAATTAGGACAACTATCAAAAACAAAGCGTGTGCTGACGCTGGTATGCATATATTTCCTCGCGCTGTGATAGCCGCAGAACACATTTTCATTGCCTGCAACAAAGTTTCATTGACCATTTCGTAGCCTGTAGCTGCTCGTAAGGCGTCGATGCGCCGTGGTGGACGACGTTGCTGAGGAGTAGGTAATGTTCTCCAAGGACTACGTGTCGCAGTTGTCATTTGCGATTGCTGCTCTGCCATCGGTGATGTGTGAGAGCTGCAATGTCGCAAACACTGTCAGCGTCAAGACTCGCTCGCTTTTCTAGACCCAGTGTGATGGTACTTCTTCGTCCCAAGCTCTGCGCACCAAACGGTTGCAACACCTTCCTCCAATCGAGGTCTCATTTAAAAACTGCACACAAGGGCCTTCCTCTGCCAAAACACAATTGCTGCGGTGTCGTTACGATATCCATCTGCGATGGCTGCTAGCTCGAGCAGAGGCAATCGGCAAGCACCTTGGAGTGCACAACAAACTCAAATACTGCCTACATGTGCAGACAAACGCCTTAACAGCGCGAGTGATGACAAGAGAATAATTGCGACGCAGGGCAACACGTTCGTCATCGGAATGCATCGCGGAAGCTTCGCGCACACAGATAAACCGGTACATTTCCACTGTGCGCTTCACTAGCGACCATAGAATACCTCACTACCATTTGGAGCTCGTGATTGTCGTTTTACAGCGAAGCTGTATGCGGCAAGCCGATTCGTCTGTCGGTCTCTCTGTCACCTGCACGCCGAAAGCTCCTGCGGCACAACCCGCGTGCATGAGCGAAAAATGAAGAGAAAGAGAGGCGCGCGATTGGCTGCGCCAGTAGTGACGTCGTTGCTCACCGTCGCAGCCAAGCGCGGGCGCAGAAGTTTCTCTCCGGCTCCGAAATGAGTAGGCCACGCGTCATACGTGCTCCTGAGGAGCAGGCAGCTTTCGACCAGCAACGACGTAGGCAGAACAGGGAACCAGCTCGGCTGGTTCCCTGTTCAAAACAAGCTGGTGCGAAAACAGGCTGGTGCAGCCGAGCACAAGCAGCAACTGCGTACCGAGGATGCGGCAGCCTACGAAGCTGTCGTTTAATGAACCGTTGGGATTAACCCAGTGATACACTGGGGCCGCACGTTTGAGCTTCGCTGGTTAACCCTCTGTACGCAGTCATTTGGCGATGATATTTTAGTTGATAAAGCGGCTCCAATAATAGCCGCTGCGTAGCTCCTACGCTTGAACATCCACACCGCGGCGCTGCGTTGCCACTCCTCTCATGTACTGGGAATGATCAGGTCATGGTCCTGACTGACTTTATCGAGAGTAACACTACAGTGCCCCTGGGGACTCCTCACCGTATGAACTCCCTCGTTGGTGCAACCCTATAGAATGTATCCGCTTGTAAGCTTTCGCATCACTGTCGCCAATTGCGGCAAAATGTGCAACATTTAATGATTCGCCCGATATCCAGTTGTCATTAGAAATTTATAGGATTCAAAACAAAAAGCAAATACTTTATTAAAGAAAATGATTGTTATTTTATTTCTTCTATTTGAACGTCTTCGATTGAGGGAAAGTGTGGGTGCAAGAACGCGCTGCATGTGCCCCATTTGCAGTCGACGGGGTATAGAACGATTGCGCCCGAATATGGAGGCAAGCTCGCGACGAGCCCCAGAAAGGCGCGGCAAGCAACTGAGGCCAAGTGTGCAGATAGACATCCGGATAGTCACAGCATTCATAAATTGTGATGATAGGTAGATAATTATATGCGGCGCTGGCGCATTTCTTTGCGTAGCCTTCAGTGCTTGAAATGCGGAAGCAGTTTGCGGCGCAGGGTGCGGTCATTTTGTCATACACGGTTTTTTCTGACCATTATTTTGTTGTTTGTTGCCTGTTGGTTTTTCGCGTACCTTGCTATCCTCATTCACTGACTTCACTCAAGCGAATCCGGGTAAAACTAGCGCAAACTGGGAACTCGGCGCAACTAGAAGCACATATGGACGGATAATTGTCCGATTAAGGCTACAAAGACAAATGAGAGCCGTGTTTGTCGCATTGCTGATGAGTCTGACCTTTCTGTTTTCAACTGACTGCATATGTTCTGACCCTTAAATGTCATTACCATCCGCCATGGATCCTTACCTGTCAACATCGGCATTTAATAAGTGCATGTTGCGCGACTGCCATTCAATCATTCACTTCAATGCTCGAAGTCTCCGCAAGTATTTTGATAATTTTCAGCACCAGTTTCATATACTTAACACTACCTCTTAAACAACACGTGTGTCGTAAACCTGGCTTAGTAATAATAAAAAAGACCTATTCTGCCTCAAATCCCACATTTCTGAATATACTCACAGAGAGGCGAATAATCACGGTGCTGCAGCTGTATTTGCCTCATCTAACATTCCATACAGACAGCAGCATGACATGCAGTTGAATATTACTAACTGTAAATTTCAATTTGTTGAATTTGATTCGCCCGTCTTCTTTATTAAAAACAAGAACTTAAATGTTGGCCTGCCTTTATCGCTCACTTTCTTGTTTAGTTACTGACTTCTGCAGTGCCCTTGATCAAGCCAAAGAAAAAAATATCTTGCGCTAATTTTAACGTAGTAATCATAAGTGAAATCAACATTAACCTTTTGGATATCCCTTCATCTAATTCTTCCAGTTATTCAAGCACCTTCCATAGTTTTGGGCATGAATGTTTAATTACTCTCCTTCTCGCTGTCCTAACGTCGCCGATCGCACCTTGACTGGTCGCGAATTATTGAGCTTAACAGACCCACCGAATGCTGGCATTCTTATCACCGACTTTACTGATCACTACCCTGTCGTTCTACGACTGCGCAATCACTGAACCTTAGCAAACACTTGGATCTACAGGGATGTACTATAAAGTCAATCTACAGTTTACAATTCGTACAATCTACAATCGACAGAGATATACAATATTAAGAAACAACCTTTCAATATTAAACTACTTGCCCGTTACCAAAAATTCCCTACCTCACTTTCTGCTCAGCTGAGACGTGCGAAGAGGAATTTTAACGGACAAAAAAATTGGAGAACGTGGTAATAACATTAGGAAATCTAGCAAATAGTTAACCCTTTTTTAACCATAGCTGTCAGAACGTCATTTAGAGAATCATTCACTATGGCAGATTATACATTATTCCGCTTGATATCGTAAATGCCTTTTGTGATGCTTTCTTCAGTGACTCTTTTGATTCCGCTTCATGCTGTAACATGTCCTTTAACCACCTATCTCATTCATATTTCTTTTTTCAAACAACGCCTTATGAAGTTTTTGAATAATTAGGGCCACGCGGGCCTCGAGAATATTACCGCTTACCATACTACATGATCGTACAACGTATTGCTAACGTTCTCTCAGCTATCCTTAACCTGATTTTTGAAACCGATGTTTTCCTATGTAAGCGCAAACGCGGTCTACTCACTCATGTTTTCAAAAAAGGTGATCGCATGCTTACGTAGAAATATAGACCTATGTGCGTTCTCCCATTTTTCAATAAAGTGATTGAGCAACTTATCGAAAAGCGTCCAACAAAATGTTTAGATAAATTTATTATTCTTTCCCTCTATCAGTTTGGCTTTCATTCTGGCTTTTCAGCTAATCTAAAACTTATCTCTTACTAAATATCCTTAAAAAAGTGATTCACGAAGGTAAATTTGCAGCATCGATACTTGTTGACTTATGCAAGGCCTCCGACACAATTAATCACACAATTCCTTGCGCAAAACTTGAAGCCATTGGAATAACTGGTCCGCCACTACTACTAATCCGCACTTACTTTTAAGAGGGAAAACAAGTTAGGACTTCTTGGCACTACTCTAAAGAAGGTACTCCTAACATAGGTGTATTGCAGGCATTCATATTAGGTTCCTGTTTTTCCTAATTTATGTTAGTGATCTGCCAAGTTGCCTCTCCTCACCGAAGTGCATTCCGTACGCTGACGACACTACTATATTTAATTCTAAGAATTGTGTAACAACGATAACAAGGAAGCTAAACGAAGCTCTTATGAAAATTTCCACATGGTGTGAACTTGCTAAGCTGCAGATGAACCATAATAATTCTAATTTTTTCGTCTTTGCCTCGCATGCGCAATCGCCTGAGGTGTTTCAATCCATTTACATCTAGAATCGCCTAATCACTGTAGTTGATCATAGCACCTATTCAGGTGTTGAATTTGATCGCGAGGTTAAATTTCACCTTCACATAGCTAACGTAAAAAGAAAATGGCCTATGAAATACGCGTTCTAGTCAAAGCAGGCCCATGGGTGCTATAAATTAATGCTATTCCAAACTTTTATATTCCCATTCTGCAATTGCAGCTGATTCCCCTCTTGTTCACGCAGGTTGGTTTGCATTACCCTAGTCGAGTCTCACGGCTATTGTGTGTGTTGCCGGCTCCTCCCACTATGGTGTTTGCTGATGCTTATTGTCGTAAACGAGCGCGTGCGCTTCGAAGTAGGTCTTTTCTATTTGTCAACAGATTTTTGTACGTGTTCCTGCTTTTGTTGATCTCCGGCGATATCGAAATTGATCCGGGTCCCGTCGAGATGGAAATATTGCAAAGACTGCAAAAAGGGCAGAGTCCAATTCTGAATAAGCTAGATGCTATTGAATCCAGGATCGCCACACATGAAGGAATGATAGCGGACATAAAAGGCAGCCTTGAAGCAACTAAGGAACAAGTTCAGGACCTTAGAGCAGTTGCAGAACATAAGGATGAACTTGAGACTCTTCAGAAAGTATTTAGGGATTTGCAGGTCAAGAATATTGACCTAGAGAGAGAACAGAGGTCGGAGACAAAACCTTTTGTTTTACGGAGTAGATGACAACAGGGTGAAAACAAGGGACCAATCAGAGGAATTGATTAAAAAGATCGTTGGCGACAAGTTGGGAATTGAAGTTACATCATTACAAAGAGCCCATTGGATTGGTGTATACCGAGAACAAAAAAGAGGCCGATTATCGTAAACCTCTCTTCGTATAAAGAAAAACAAGAAATTTTGTCCAACGCAAGAAAATTTAAGGGGTCAGAGATCAGAGTTTATCAGGATTATGCGCCAGCTTCTCGGGAAGTACGGAAGCGATTATGGTATTACGGTAAGGCGCACAAAGGCGAGCAAAGAAAATTTAAACTGAATTTTGATAGGCTTACTCTTGGTGAAAAAACTAACGTATGGGATGACGAAAAGGACGTAGTTGCTCCAGTAAAAAAAAAAAGAATGATGCTTGCCTGAAAAAAAAAAATAACGTGGCACAACCTGGTTGCCGTTTTAATAAACTGTAGAAGTGTAACGAATAAGACGGAAGAATTGGCAGGACTAATTCAGACGGTGAAAGCTGACGTAGTTGTTGGCACAGAATCGTGGCTGAACCGCGATATCGGCGATCGTGAAGACTTTCCGAGCGAATTTGTCGTGTATCGTAGAGATAGGCCGCGCCATGGGGGCGGTGCATTTTTACTTGTGCGAAATTCTGCGAAATCGGCCGCCTTAGACACCCTTGTCATGTCGAATCTGTTCGGTGCACAGTTACCCTAGATGATAATTCTTCGTTCGCCGTAGGTACATTTTACCGCCCACCAAACTCTGATTACAATACACTTCGATCGCTTAATCAAATTATCTCGGAAGTTTCAAGCAGACCTTTCATTCTTGCTGGTGATTTTAACTTGCCAGACTTAGAATGGCGTGATGGAATATGTGTAGGCAGCACTGGGTGCCGTGTAAACATAGAAACGAAAAATATTGTTGATAATTTTGGTCTTATTCAATTTGTTACTTGCCCAGCTAGAAATAATAACGTTCTAGACCTCGTGTTCTCGAATTCCCCCAGTCAGGTAAATATTGTCCCCCGCCGTGGTTGCTCAGTGACTATGGTGTTAGGCTGCTGAGCACGAGGTCGCGGGATCGAATCCCGGCCACGGCGGCCGCATTTCGATGGGGGCGAAATGCGAAAACACCCGTGTACTTATATTTAGGTGCACGTTAAAGAACCCCAGGTGGTCGAAATTTCCGGAGTCCTCCACTACGGCGTGCCTCATAATCAGAAAGTGGTTTTGGCACGTAAAACCCCATAAATTAAATTGATTATTTAAACAATGTCAGTCTTATTCCAGGTATCAGTGACCACATGGCAGTTGTTGCAGACATTAAAAAAGAGAGCAGAAGAACCTTAAGTTGTGCAACAAGAAAGGTTTTTCTATTCAACAAGGGTGACTACTGAAGCATAGCTCAAAAGCTAGAAGATTATTTGCCCGTGTTAGAGTGTCTTGCTGAAACCGATAGTGGAAACGATTTATGGTTTAAGTTTAGGGATAAGGTGTTAGCCCTTGTAGATAAGTATATAGCTGCGATCCAAGCAGGCAAGATTAATGAATGCAAAAAGCCATGGATGACGTCAGGTATTTTGAGAGAAATCAGGAGAAGGCGACGAGTTTTCCGTAAATGAAAGAAAGTCAGAAGCAGTGAGCGCGCGAAAGAATTACAAGCATTAACGGAGCAGCATAAAGCGAGTGTGGAAAAAGCAAAAGAGAGATATTTCGAGGGGCTCAATAATAAAATGATAACTAATCCCAAGTCGTTCTGGCATTATATCAAGGAGTACGGATCTGATAATGTTGGAGCCAGCAAACTGAATTTTAATAATACGGTGATAGTCGATGAGGAAGCTAAAGCCACATGCTTAAACACGTATTTCCAATCCGTGTTTTTACCTAAGCATGACGCTTCTTCAAAACCGCACCCAAGCACGTTTCCACTGACGCCGCCGGTGGAACTAGTGGTCGCGGTATACGTTCTCTTCTTGAAGGCCAAGACGAATCCAAAGCAGTTGGTCCTGATGCTATCTCTCCTGATGTACTGAAGCGATGTGCTGCGCCCATTTCGCTTTACTTTTACATAATTTAAGTCCGTTTCAACAGGCACTTTACACGATGATTGGAAAATTTCCCATGTTGTTCCGGTTCACATGGGTGGCTCAAAAAATGATGTAACAAATTACCGGCCCATTTCATTAAGATCGTTATCATGTTAACTTTATGAACATATCCTATTTAAGCACATATTGACCCATCTTACAGATAATAATGTTCTGATAAGTGAGCAGCATGGTTTTCGCAAAGGATTTTCTTGTACCATGCAACTTGTAGAGTTCATTCGTGAGTTGGCTTCCAACGTTGACGAGGGTGGGCAAACAAATTGTGTCTTTTTAGATTTTCGGAAGGCCTTCGACACCGTGTCGCACTCCCTTCTCCTCGTCAAACTGCAGATTCTAAATTTTGACCAGAATGTACCAACTTGGATAACCAATTACTAGTTCGACAGGCGTCAATGCGTGCTTTGAAATGGGAGATTTTCATGCTATGTTGGTGTATCGTCAGGCGTGCCACAAGGCTCCGTCCTTGTACCGCTCTTATCCTTTCTTTTTGTTAATGATATTTCTGTTGGTATTGCATCGCGCATGCGTTTATTTGCCAACGATTGTGTTTTATATCGGCAGATTAGGAACGCAAGTGACGGCGTTTCTTTGCAAGACGATTAGGATCGTATTACAAGGTGGTGCCAGAAGTGGCAAATGACGTTGAATCCAAAGAAGTGTGTGCACATGCGAGTTTCCAAAAAAAAGAAACAAATTGAAACAGCTAACAGCCTAAATATGTATGTTATTACTACTGAACCAACATGCAAATATCTTGGTATTGTTTCATCGCATGGTTGCTCATGGAATGCCATATTGATTACGTTGTTGGTAAAGCAGCAAGGGCTCTTAACTTTATCCAACGGAACCTAAAATGGGCACCCCAGAATTTAAAGAACACAGCCTACCTCACCTGTATTAGGCCGATTTTGGAGTACGCATGCCCTGTATGGGACCCGATGCAAGCCAGGTCTATGGATAAACATGAAAAAATTCAGAATAGAGCTACGCGGTTTGTTTTAGGGCGGTACAAGCGGACAGACAGCTGTACCGCTATGAAAAGGAATTTGGGTTGGGAATCGCTTTCTTTGCGCAGAAAAGAAAACTGCGGTTGAAGTTTTTCTTTTGTATTTTTCATGGTAACACTGGAATTGCTTGTAATAACTACTTTTATCAGCCCAATTACATATCCAGTAGAAATGATCACAGACACAAAGTAAAAGAGTACCGTGCTGGGACAACTATGTTTTCAATTCCTTCTTTGTGATGACTATCAGAGATTAGAACCGGCTGCAAGAGACGCAAGTTTGCTGTATAGATGAAGAAGTGCTTTATTTAAGTCTGTAACCCCCCGGCTGTAACGCATTTCTGGCAAAGCAAAGCAAGAATAAAGAATAAAGAATCAGCCTTCCACCATTGGTCAAAAAATTTTGGAGCCACCGCCCATGCGGCTATCTGTCACGCGACGTGACGAAAACCTAGAAAATGCCCCGTCTGATATATGTGCACGTTGATTATGCATGATTAGACCGAACGAAAGAAAAACAATAATAACATATTGGAATAGTTTTACATCATAGGGCCCCATATTTATCATTTTCCACACTCATGTCGTTGAATAGGGTTTTTGTTCATTCTCATCATAAATATAACATTGAATCATGTGGAAACTATTATAATAGTCACCTTAATTCATAGCAAGTCATTCGCGATCGAGATATTCGCCTAATAACATTTGCACGTCGTAGCATTAGCGCAAATCAGTTATTACATGCGGATAATATTTTGAACGTGACTGATCTTTTTAAGTATAACCTGCCATATTTATTTTTAGGCCATTAAACAATAATCTTCCAGTAACCATCATACCAAAGACATCCGCTATTATTATAAACAATGCTAGATTTGCAAGCAATATGAACTTCACTTTACCTTGCGTTCGCACCGACTACAGCAGGCAGTCGTTGCACTTTGTACCTTTGTCTCTCTTGGACTCATCACCATTTCCTTCAAGATTACTCAACCTCAGAGATTTTATGCAGAACTTAGACACTTTTTTTTAGCTTCCTCCAACTTTCCTTTTTGAGTGTATGTGTGTGAAAACCTTTATTGTAATGAGATCCGGGCGCTTGACTTTTTGAGTCAAGGCGCGCCACTCCCACGTTGGCACTGCCAGGTCAAGCCCTTCAGGGACATTATGGGCCCTCTGGACGGCCCTTAGTTGGTCTTGAAACAGTGGGCTTTGAATTAGCACATGTCTAATTCCAATGATGCCATTACAATTGCTGCAATCCATATTAATGTCCCTCTCTGGATATATTTCATTAATGTGGTATGGCGTGATATATGTACCTGTTTGCAATGAGCGCAGTGAGACTGCCTGACCACTGTTTAGTTTTGAATGCGGCAATGGGAATTGCCGGCGTCCAAAATAGTAATGTTTGGTAATGCCATTGTAAGTTATTAAGTGATCTCTAGATTCCCTCGCTTGATGGTGAATGGCTTGGTTCTGACAGTCATGGTTAGCCTCTCGTGCCAAGTCATGAGCAACCTCATTGCGGTTACCCAAGTCTCGTCCACTTTCCCGATATTCGCAGAAAACCATCGGATTTCAGTTCTCATAATTCCATTGCTTTCAAAAAGTTTAGCTGCAGTAAGTCTTATTTTTAAATTTAACTATTTCTATATTTGTCTCCAGCATATTTCTTACCTTCTTTTAAAGCACCCTTTGAAGTTCTCCCTATTATTGACTAATCTGAAGCCTTGTCATTGTTTCATACATTGAACTGTTGCTTTTCTCTTTATTTATGCGTTGTCTCCTAAATATTTTTGTTATCGTAAATTTTAAATGTTGCCATTGCTGTTTGTTATTAATTCTTGTCATCATGCACAGGAGGTCCCATTTCAGTTTCTAACAACTAGGCCTCCGTCTGTGTATACTTATCGAGTAATTGTCCCCATTTTGTCATGGATAAATTTATTTTGATTTTGAAAACTGATTCTGATTCTGGTATAACCCCAGGAAAGGAACTCTAATGCTCTAACCTAAGCAGTCTTAAGCGTCCCTGCCGAATTTTTCCGCCAAGCCCAAGATGTCGTTCAGGAACCCTTTACCTCGCTACTGGTGCTTTTACACGTTAGTCCCTCTACTTTGTACATCTTGAAGGGGCAGCGCAATAAGACGAAGACAGAAGGCAGGAACACACAGGACAGCGCTGTTCTATGTGTTGGAGTTCATGTCAGTTGTGAGCGGCTCGCTCAGCTGTGTGCAGTGCCTAACCTTAACGAAACAATCAGCTGGAGAGAACTGCTTCGCCAATATATCTGTGTCTCAGATAGCCATCCACATAACACATTTCAGGGAGTGCAGTACTATCGCAACACACAACGACCTCTTCTATCTCACCAAAGAAGCAGACGGTGCTATTCTCTCGGAGAGGTACAAGTGTTGCCGCAGGCGACTCCGATTGAACTCGTGGCAAACACAGAATAATGCCTGAATTAATAAGTGCTCCTCGGAACTCTTGAAAAGTTCTATTCATTAGATCTTCGAAAGGCAGCCGCATTTATGTTGAGCCGTCAGGAGCTAGAGGAAACCATCTAAAGGTACCACATAAAAAAAAGCACTACACGTCTTGTCAAGACGGGTAGTGGTGCCAGTAGAGATTTGAAAACTAAAATTGAAACTTAACTGAATGTAAACTTAAAACTAAAACAACGTAAAACACAACAAACTTAACAAAAAATTATAAAACATCTCACCGGTTGTTTGAGGCACTGTGTAGGAGAGAGCCCTCCACTGTCTATGGGTGTGCCATTATTAGGAGGATGGTGAGCGTCATTACCGTATGGCCGTTCGTTTCCATGGGCATGACGTGCGTCTTCGCCGTAGGCTTCAGCCATATGCTGAATTCTGTAACCGTTTCCACATATAGGCAGTATAGTCATATAATGAAGAATTATCAGTCATATCTGCAGAGCAAGATAACCAAGGATAGGAATCATACCACCCGCCCCAGCAGGGGCAAGCCGCAATTTCGTGTCACGCATATCGCAAGGGGCAAACCTTTTCCAGCAACATGTGACAGATGGCACGAAAGTAATGGCGGTCCGCGCTAGCGGTGCAGCGCATCAGGTGGTCCGCGTCTACGAAGCAAGATAACAAATGCGCTGCCTAATGACGTCGCCTGACCCTGTCAGTTTCTCAGGCACAGTTATTAATTCAAACCACGCAGCTAATCTTTTATGCCATTTTCGTGACTGCAGTGCTTTCCCACCAGCTTCAGCTCGCGGCTAAAGAAACTGACGCGCGAGAGCAATGCCCCAGTCTGCTAGATCGTGCCGGCTCACCGTGTAATGTGAGCGGCCTGCTTGAAGTTGTTATTGTTCATTAACTGCCTGCGACCGATGGTTGGTTGGGCTCGCCAGCTTGCGGAGCGCATCGCGTGTCCTAATCGTGACATTATGTGGCTGCGTGAGAAGCGAAGTTTCCCCTTCTTAGATATCTTGCTTCATGGTCACATGACTGTGTAGTTCAATGCATCGCTTGTAGTACAGCCCATGTGTTCACTCATCGCAGTGCCTCTATACCTTTCTGGCTATCTATGAAAAATAACATGAATTTCTGTACAGCGCAAGCATGCTGGCGGTGTATATGCATTGGCGGTGTAAGTACGCTTGCCAACATCCACATGAGTTAACCACGGAAATGAATCATTCGGTGGCTCAGAAGCCTAGTGGAACACATTTTGACAACATCGAGAAGTTCATTCCAAATAGGGCTTTGTTTATTGTATAGGGGACCGCCACTATGTTCACTTACTATTTACATCCCAAAGGCAATACATATTTGGCAAAGCCTAGGACTGATGAGGTATTATAAACTGCATTGCAGTTATTATTATTGATGATAAATAAGTACTTTGTCATTGAAACAGTGATTTAATGAAAAGTTATAAGATAAAAACAACGAAACAAGCTTCTGAGAGCTACAACAGATAAACAATACAAGCATAATGTTCAAAGCAAAATATCTATATAAGTTTTCGGCTTTACAAATTTTCGCTTTTTATGCTATGATTGCGATTTACTTGTTTGAGCCGTTCACGTACCTTTCGTTGGATACATAGTGCGCCCTTACGTATTCTATTTCTCTCAGACAGGGTGTGCCACCACCCGCGTGGCCAAGCTGCCATTATAAAACACTATGTACTGTGACGGCCTAGCGACGTAACTCTATCATACTGCCGTGAACCGAGAGGTTTCAACGGAGCGCCAGGACCAGAGAGCCAGCGTAGTAGGCTTTTAGAACGAGGTAGTGTTCCTGTATATGCTCCCGCAGGGAGCAGAGTTGCGCATAACATTCCAGCGCCGCTCAGACCGCTATTCGCCGAGAGCTATCAGGTGTGCGCAAAATGACGTCAAATGTTCAAATGCGCCACTGTGAAGACAACTTTATGGGCGCGATGCCGACTTGTCATTCCCGTCAGTTCTATCGACATCGCAATCAGCGGACCGTCGAGCCAGCGTTGCATTCATCGGCGCCAGGCTGTAGGTACGTTGTTCGATGATATTAAGTCCTGGACTTTGGTGAAGAGATAAGAAACAAATTATATCGACACTTGTATTCCATTATCACGGGGTGCAGTGCACCAAAATGCTCAAACCGCATGGAAAGTGGCAAAGCTTTTTACGCGGTGTCGCGCGGACGGGCAGACGTGCGCCGGCAACTATTATGGCTACTGTATCAGCCGTGACCGGCCGGCTCGGAAAGGGTCCAGGATATGCGAGATACGTTCGCCTTGTTTATAGAGGTGAGTTTTGCCTTCTTTACATTAGAACAACATTTATCCCGAGTAACAAGCCTGTTAACGCTCAGATGCGTACGGGTGGCGTGAAAGGTTGTTCCCTTGTTCGATTTTTCGCATATATGTGAAGCGTTTCACAGATGCGGGACAAGCAATGAACGACACATGTGTTGCGCTGCACGTATACGCCAAGAATGTTAACTTACCAGCTAGCCTAATTTGCTGTCTTGCTTGTACGATTGTTTTGACTATGCGGCTCTAGAACAGTGTATTCAAAACAGAGTAAACATTAACGGATACACTTTGCCTGCTGCACCCTCATTTCTTCCTCCTGTCTTTTGAAAAATTTTTTGTTGCCCTTCTGAATTTTCATGTAACCTTGATTGATGCGCTAATGTTCATTGTTTTGTAGTAAGCGAGAACCTCGCGCGCTCCCGCTTACGAGACAGTTGTGATAGCTTCAGCATTTACCGCCCGCCATATGTTACTTGTTGGATAGGCCTTAGTAGACGCGAGCAACGTAAACTTATGCCTGTACGTTTAATAAGTGCTGCGTAATAGCAAATTGACCCGAATAGTATGAAACGATCAAGGTGTCATACTAGACTATGCAATGTGTGATTAATTACTTTGCAAGTTTGCTGTATTGCAATCTTGACGTGATTATTGCAATAAAATAACCTGTTGTAACTCGTAATAGCTTTATGCATTTCCAGCTACATTGAATTCTGACCCCCCCCCCCCCCCCCCCCAAGGCTTCAAAACCAGCACTCTAGCCCTTTTGCCATCATGCATCCATCTGGTCATCCATTCCATCGCAGGAATTAAATTTGAACTAGCCGCTCGTCCATCTTTACTATTTTTACACTTGAAGATTTGCTTCTACGACGAGGATGGCAAGTCTGCGGTATGAATGAATCGTACAAATAAACTTTTCATACAATGTGCGCATGTGAACGCTTGAAATGCGTTTTAATCTATGTGTCGGCGCCGCATATATCGAAAACGTGTAGCTGCTGTGAATGACGGTTAGTGATAAATCCCGCTGTGTTAACAAACCCTGACATAACTGCTGGCACTATAGTTCTCTTGGCAACGATCATTAATTGGCTCTTTCTGGCAGCCAAAATGCGCTCACGTAATTGTCCACTTTACACGTATGAAGCTTTCTTTAAACACCCTTTAGAACATTTATTGCCTTCCGGCCTCGGTGACAAAACTTCACATGGATGCTGGAAAACATTGTTTCGCTTTTTGTTGCAAAATACAGCGCTTTTGCAGGCGAACCTTTGAGCTGTTAGAACCGCCGGCGTAGTCAGGATTTTATTTCGGGGGATCGACAGGGGTCCTACCATCAATATGTACGTTCGTGTGTGTGTCTGTATATATGCGTATATACGTACTTAACAACAAAATTTCGGGACGTTGTAACCCTGCCCCTTTCCGGCTACGTCAATTAAGCCTATATTAAAAAGTGCCACCTTGATCAGCGCTTCCGAACAATTGGCGCATGTAGTTAGCGACCAGCCAGCCAGCAAAAAAAAAAAAAATGGAACACCGCGTGGCATTTGCCTCCTGTGTGCGCGTGGAGTGGCTTCACTCCATCTCTGGAACATACTAGCAGACCTATGCGCAAGTCTTCTCCCTGCGGGAGCACATACAGGGGCACTAGAACGAACTAGCGCGTGCCATGCATGCGCCGCGAGCACGCGCCACGCATCTGTATTTTCGTTATCTTTTGTAATGCCGACCGAAGGCGCCGACTTTAGCGTCCGCGCGTAGCGGCGTCAGTGGGCGCTACAGGGCCCTCTGCGCAGATGGCACGGCGAAATATGCTCGTGGATGGAGTGAAGATGGTGTTCGTTACATGCAGATCCGCGGATACGCCGGCGATATCCGCAGGGAGCTCCGTGAGAGGCGTCTCGGGGTAGTCTCATGAGGCGGTCTCATGAGACTACCTCTTCGCGACCACTCAATAGGATGGTGGCTCACTTCGGCGTTTTTCCAAGGATATAGTACGGCACATCGTACGAGGGTGTAAGAGATGCCTTTACGACATCTCGTCTGAGAAAGGCGCCGGTCGAAGACAAAAGGTCCAGACGCACAAAGGTGCTGTGGTCCGAAGATCGAGGCGTGACGCGGAGCAGTTGCTGAATGCAGTCTTGTAGGCATTGAAGGTAGCGCTGCGGCTGGGGCGAGGGGTCCGAAGGAAGAAACAAGTCTCCAGAAAGCCACAGGGGCGCACCATGGACTAGTTCAGCCGTAGAACACCTAAGTTCGCGATGAAGGACAGCGCGTAGGCCGAGAAGGTGGTTGATCCAGGGGTCCCGATCCAGGTGCGCAGTGAGGTCAACCTTGAGCTGGCGGTGTAGTCGTTGAACCATGCCGTTGGCACAGGAATATGCAGTGGTAAGGCAGTGTTTAGTTCCAAGTAGGCTGTTGAGGAAAGCGAATAGGGTACAGTGAAATGGCCGGCCGCGATCAGTGGTCACGATGCTGGGGCAGCCGAAGCGGCAAACGAACGCTGAAACGAAGGCTTTGGCGACCATTCCCGCAGTGATGTCTGGAATCGGCACAGCTTCGGGCCAACGAGTGAAGCAGTCCATGAATGTGATATTGTTAGTGGACGCCACTCAGAGTCGATTTGCTGCTGTTGAACAGCGCCGATGGCGACACTGGAAGCATTCACCATGATGCGAGTAGGCAAAGTGTTTCTCGGGTTGATGAGAAGCACCGAATCAGCCACGGCTTGTTTAGCAGCCCAGAAAACAGCGTGAGCTTCGGGAGACCAGGAAATGGCGGATGAGGAGCCCTTGGTCTTGAGATAAAGGTCACTCAATGGTACAGAACCTCAGCGCAGTGCCGAATAAAGCGTCGGGAAAAAAATCACTAAGCCCAAAAACTCACGCAGATGTCGCAGGGTAGTGGGCGCTGGGAAGCCCCACGCGGCCTGTTCGTGGTAGGGCAACGGACGAATTTCCATCACCCAGATGTGGTGACCCAGCAACTCGAGCTCGGAACACCCAAACACGCAATTATTGGGGTTGGCGACCAGGCCAAATTGTTGAAAGCATTGAAAGAGTTCTTGGAAGTGACGCTCGTGGTCTTGTGGATTGGGACTCGGTACGAGAATGTAGTCTGGAGGCAGATACAGCCGGGATTCCACGCGTTACCTCGGCAATGAATCTTTGGAATGTTTTAGCTTCGTTGCGTAGCCCGAATGGCATGCTTGTGCACATGCACAAACAGGCCAAAAGGGGTACTAATGGCCATCTTTAGAATATCGGAAGGCTGAACGGTGATTTGGTGATAGCCCTTGACAAGGTAACATACTTCCAGGTGGCTTGTCAAATCTTGAATGTGTAGAAGGAGATAGCTATCGTAAACCGCGTGAGCATTGAGCGCGTGGTAGCAGCCTACGAGAATTGCTTGCGGGCAAGTTAGTTTTAACGCGACAGCGTTAAGGAGCTCGTGTTGCAGAAAAGCCGCTGTCATCGGCGTCGGTGTCGGCGGGGTTGGTCGTGAGCGATAAATCCCGGGAGGCACTTCATGAATAAAAAACCACTTGCAAGATGGGCTGGGTGGGAATCGAACCAGGGTCTCCGGAGTGTGAGACGGAGGCGCTACCACTCAGCCACGAGTTCGCTGCTTCAAAGCGGTACAAAAGCGTCTCTAGTGAATGCGGTGTTGCCTTAGAAACCAGCCGTAGAAAGTTATACTGCGTGTATATCGGTAATTATGAACATGTAGCTTACAGAAGTCGCAGTTACACGAGTAGTGAAGTGCGTTTCTGCTACATTCCTTCTGCGCTTTCCGCACACGCAAAGCAATCTTGCGGCAAAGACAGAAGACCCCCTCCTCTCAATGTACGGCGCTGCCCCGACAGGTGGCGCGCCACGCGCGCATTGGGGCTGTGCGGGGACCGCTGCGAGGCGCGTCGCGGCCCGGACTCCCTCTCCCCTGACGACGCTTCGCCATGCTCCCTCACGGGTTCCAGAATCAAGCCTCCTTCCTTTCTTTAGATCGCTATCTCTCTATCTCTCTGCCCGTGCCGATCACGACGTTTGGCTGGCGTACATCGTTTTCCCCTCCGAGACACCGAGTTCTTTGGTTCTGCTTGCTCAGGCGCACGTTTCGTTGCCGCGCTGAACGCTGCGTTGCTCGACGCTCACCGCGTGATTGGTGGGTGCAAAGTCCGATGCGGGGCGCCTCGTAAGTGATCACTGCGCTGTAGCGCATTCTCTTACACCCCTTGGCGGGTCGACGGGAACGCTGTCGCGTTCCACTCTTGAAGGCAAAGCTTAAGCGTCCTCCAATTTTTGATTCATAATACTAAATTTTAAGGCGCCAAAAACTACACACAGCACACAAGAGAGAACAACGGGACAGATCACCACTCACAACTACTTTATTTTCGCAGAAGACACATACATATATGCCATCAGTAAGCGTCTGCGCAACAAGCACACTCAAGCATCAGGTACGGTAAGATAAGGCTCTTTCGAGAAACTGCTTCTCTGAATTACACAACGATAAAGATTTTTAACACACAAGCTACCTATCTTACTGGTATAAAAGGCTTTTTTTATGTCTCTAGCTTTCGTACTTCTCTTTCTGGCTAGAATCCGCGCTTCAGAAACGTATGCCTCACAACACGACGGGAAGTTTGTGATTGCTTTGCTAATTAGGGCCCTCTTTATTTTTCTCAATGTTTTGTTCGTGTTTCTTCATCCACATATACACAGCGCCCAGTCTGTCGTATGTAGGAAAAACCACAGGAGAGGAGAATTTCGTACACAACTCCTGCGGCACATTTGATGAACTGTCACCCGTGCTTCGTTCTGTAGCCTCTTCTTTTTTCTTTTTCTTTTCCTTTTTCTACCGGAGAGCAAAGGCCTCCGAGCTTCTTTGGAGGTGTAAAAGCAAGTGACACGATGTCTGGTAGCTACGTTATTCAAACTGTGAGACAACTTCTGCACATACGGCACGGCCACCGGTCTCACCTCTTCTTGAGAGACCTCAGCCTCAATTCTCACAACCCTTCTCTTCATCTTTTGCAAGAGGTTTTTCGCCACCCCCGTTATAAGCTAAATCGGTA
Organism: Dermacentor andersoni; assembly: GCF_023375885.2. NCBI lineage: Eukaryota > Metazoa > Arthropoda > Arachnida > Ixodida > Ixodidae > Dermacentor > Dermacentor andersoni. The sequence goes on from NC_092816.1 coordinate 83,286,514, forward strand.
TGCCAACTGAAGCCAGCCTGGCCGATTGGTTTTTTAGAACTCGAGTGCATCTTGTGAATAAAACATTTAGTGAGAGCGGATTCAAGCCAGAGTGAAGCAATTCCTCATTTTACTAGGTTCGAATGGAAGGAGCGATTGGCAGATCTGAACAGAACTCGATTTTCAGATCAAGAAACTGTAAATAATTACCCTTAGTTCACCGGTGAAATCCAAGCATTTTCCATGTCCGGATAGAGACAAGATATGATAAATAGCGATAATATAGGGATAAAAAGGAATAGGGAGTGGTTAAGTGATTTCGGGGTATATTCGTCTGCCAGAGAAGGTGAAGTCCGTTCTTCAGAAAGGACCCATGTTTGGTTTAGAACCAAAGGTGCCCCCGCATGAATTGATCGCTGCCAATCGTCGAATTGCTAGGAAGGTCGACGTAGAAGAGCAAGAAAAGTGCCTTCTTGAGGAAGTTGCCTGCTTCCTCAGATCTGGTTACCCAAAACATACATGGCGTGTGAAAATATCAGCCTCCGGCTGATATTTTCACACGCCATGAATGTTAAGGTGATAAGGTTAAACTGATAAGGTGGGTGGGTTCGTTTTTATGTCTGATGATAACTTCTCGGAAAGAGCAGCTCAAGCGGTTGCAAAGAATTTCTCACCCGTCCCAATAAAGTCTACAAAAGTAAAAGCTAGAGCTGTAGTGCTGTATGAGCGTCTGGATTTGACAAACCTTGCTAAAGAGCTAAAGAAAAGCAAAATTACCGCGGGGAATGTATGCGGTGAAAATACACAAAGGCTTGTCTATCACAACGATTGTTACTGAAAAGGGGTCGTGGCAGATACAGCATAGCCTTTACATGTTGAAACACTTGAGTAACCTTGATACAGAAGGTCCCTTTTTAACAAAAAGGCCCGATGAAGTTTGTGAATTTTCGGAAACTAACGGTAACTTTCGTCGTGCCTTTTCTGTAGATCTTGTTGATTGATTTTATTCCATTCCTCATGAGGCCTCATTTGCTGTAGTCAGGAAGTGCATTGAAACATCTGGTCCGCTTCTTTTCAGAAATCTGCAGGTATTTTTATTGATGACTTTAAAGCTATTTTAAAATTTTGCTTTGAGTCCAGTTTTATAACTTTTGACCAGCGGTTCTTTCTGCAGAACACTTGCATGTGCACTGGATCGTGCGTCGCATCAGTGCTTTGTAATATATTCCTTTCGCAAATGGGCCAAATTTTGCACAAGGTTTTACTCGCTAACAAGATTTTTAGAGGCTTAAGATACGTGGACGATTTTTTTCATCATTTTAACCAACGACGGAAGCTTGAACGTCACAGAAGCTGTGGACAATATTTTATCCCTATTCAGACAACATAGAAAAGGGTTGGATTTTACGAGTGAACTGCCTGAGAGTAATTATTTACAGTTTTCGGATGTGAAAATCGAGTTTTGTTCAGATCGACGTTGTTGGAGCTATGCTGCGCGTGAAAACAAAGGGCTTCTGCCAATCGACTTCTGCAATTCGAAACTAGTAAAACGAGGAATTGCTTCACTCTGTCTTGAATCCGCACTCACGAAATCTTGTTTTTACTATATGCATTCGAGTTAAAAAAAACCGATCGGCCCGGCTGGCTTCCGCTTGGTTCCCGAGTTTGACTATAACGGGGGTTGCGGAAAGCCTCTTGCAATATATGAAGAGAAGGGCTATTTGAGCTGGGCCTGAGGTTCTTCAAGAAGCGGTGAGTCCGGAGGCCATGCCGTATGTGCACAAGTTGTCCCACAGTCTGAAGAAGGTAGCGAGCAGGCATGGTATTCCACTCGTATTTACGGCTCCTCAGAATTTCATAGGTTTTTGCTCTGGGATAGAAAAAGAAAAAGCGGCCGTGGCTTAGCTTGGTTAAGCCTGGTGATTGCGAAGCAATAGTGTGTTATTCTCGGATCAGCTGGTAGTATGGCTGGTGGTAGTCTTGGGTTATGCTAGTGTTACGGCTTACAGTGAATCATCTAAGAGGAAGTCATCCGTCGAATTCGTGTATGCCGACAAACATTTCCCTCACCAGCGTGCCCATTACAAAATCTTCCAGTATCGATTGGCCGACGGTGCGGTAACACTCCATTTCTCCGCGTCGTAAGATATGCCCACTCGGTGCTTGCAGTAGCGTTCGTTAAAGTACGGTAGCGTTACGCCGTAATAAATGTTGGGGTTATTGTCCCCGTCCAAAATGCGATACAGTTTGTTGTACGTCTCCTTGTCGTCTTCACGATGCATTAGCGGTAGCTTGTATGTTTCGGCCACGTTGTAGATGGCCAAGTTGTCTGCATAACACCCCCATCGTTCGTCGGTCATCTTAAGTTTGCCCCACTTGTGCATCTGCGTGTCCGGCGTGTAGCTGGTGGCCCCGGGGTCCGGCGGTAGACCCATCTTGCGTCTTACAATGTCGTTCTTGTAACGCGGTACGCGCTCGTACGCGTCGCCTATAGAGACCTCGTCCAGGTAGCAAAACGCGTTCTTATTGTTTTTGTTGAACACGGTTCGAGTAGACCGCTTTATGGGGTTGGGCGGCGTCTTTGACGGACCGTAGCGCCCCTGGTGAGAGGAGCGGGAGTTAGGCCGCCGTTGGTGGCTACCGCCTCGCCTCGCGACGGCGTGAGATGGGGCCCCGTTTTTATACAGCTGGTGTGACGTCACTCTAAGTCACGTGGTGTGACGTCACGCAGCGAGGTCACGCTAAAGGTCAATGGTGCCTACCACCGCCTCGCCACGGATGGGCTGAAGTGCGACCTAAAGTAGTATTGCTTCGCAATAAAAAAGAAAGAGGCTGCGGAACCAAGCATGTGGGACCGCTCATAAAATATGCTGTAGGGGTCGTACATGAGATTCCCCTCTCCAGTGGTTGTTCCTATATATTACGGACTTTGTAAATGAGCGGATCAGGGAACATGAACGAATCGCTGAGCAAAATAAAGACGGCCGTAATATACCAAACCATATTAGAAACTGCCCCTCGCATTCTTTGAGGCACACATTTCTGACCGTAGGATTCTGACCAGAAGCAGAAGAATGAAAGCGAGGGAATTAATGGAAACATTTTATATGGATACGAAAGCTAGCTTGTGTGTTACTGAAACGTCGTTATAGGTTCTGTAAGTCAGAAAAAGTTCGTTGAAAGAGCTTTATCCTACTGTACCTGATGCTTGAGTATGGTTTTTGCTCGGGGGCTGACTTAGGGTATATATGTACACGTCTTGTGGGAAAATAAAATAGTTATGAGTGGCGCTCTGTCCCGTTCGTCTCTCTTGTGTGCTGTGTGTGGTTTTTGGCGCCATTAAAATTTAGCAGTAGTCGCTGTACGGACGTTAGTTACCAGGTTCTTTCTTTGGCACCAAGGTAAGTGGAGAGGTCCAATTGCAGCACGCAGGGAAAATTATGCCCAGCTGCTGCATATGCCTGAATTCCTCTTTAGCAAGGCCAGATGTTCACCGAAGAGGCGGTGCGGACTAGTTTGATGGGGGGACCACGCATGACAATGTGATGGGTTACGCTGTGCTTAGGCGGCTGATTTAAATAACAAGGCCTCTTCACCTCACGAAAGTCTTCGAGGATGCGAGCGTACTGGCGTGGTGTAATCAGCGTGCGGATGCCAGTAGGCGTGACAGCTGACATAACTTCAGGGATAGAGAGTTGCGTCTTGCTCTCAGGTGACGGCAGCGCATGTTGAAATCGAGGACGAAATGGGTCAGGAAGTCAAAGCTGAGGACGGGCTGATTGACGTCGGCTCCGATGAAGACCCACTAGGATGTGCGCCGCAGACCAAGGTAGAGAGTGAGGGACCGTAGGCCATACGTGGCGATGGAAGCAGAGTTCGCCGCGCGGAGCATAGGACCAGATGACTTAGAAGCGTGGTAACGCTTGGGAGACGGCAGTGCGCTGACTTGGGAACGAGTGTCTAGAAGGAAGGGCAGGCCCGAAATCCCATCCATGAGGTTGATAAGGCAGCCGGGTGAGATCGCAGGTGAGATCGCATGCTTCCATCAGTGATCTCTGAGTGCATACCCCGACCACTGTCATGAGGACTTCCACTGGCGTTCGCAGTGCGATGGTACAGTGCGATGGTACAGCAAATAGGCGACCTTAGAGGACTGAGCGATAGAGGATGGCTCGGGCAAGTGGGAAGGTGGCTGGGGCGTGAGGAGGAGTCGCACTGGTCATGAGAGAATGTCCGAATGGCATCGATGAAGACAAGGAGCTGGTCGAACCAGGATTCTAAAATGGCCATGATATAGGGCTCTGGTGTTGAAGAGAAAGCGACTACAGAAGAAGACACATCATGCAGTCGATCAGCGATTTGGGCGAGGTGATCGAGTATCAAGTCTCCTGCAGCGGCGAAGACAACGCGGCTGGACGGCGGCAAACGTTTCATGAAAAGCTGCGTCAACAGCGCACCGTTCACTCCAACATTGCTTGAGTGAAGGACCCGTCGTATGCTGTAGAGCAGCTGCGAAGGGCTGTGATCTCTCAGCTATTCGGAGGTGAGCAGGTACTAGAGGCGCGCGCCCTCAGACGCCATGGTGAGGTCCAAAATACTATGCTTCAGGTGCTGGTACGAGGCATCCCGCAAAGGGATTGCGATGACGTCTGCAACCTCATAAGTGACCTCAGGAGAAAGGTTGGCAAGTAAGTAGCGATACCGAGAAGTATCTGAACTGATGTGGTGTCGATCGAAGGATGCTTCGACCTGGGCGAACCAAACCTATGGGTCCTTGTGCCATAACGTGGGCAGGAGAAGCTGTAGAGCTGCCACTTTCTGTGGGCGTGAGGTAGCGCCAGGCGGAACGTTACTTCAGGGCGGTGAGTTACTGAGGTCGGTCGCCTCACAGTCTGGAGTCAGCAATGTCACGAACCGAGATGTTCCAGCGCAGCGCCAGGACCAGAGGACAAGCGTAGAAGGCTATTATAACGTACTAGAGCATGCCGTGCTTACGCCACGAGCCCAAACCGCCCAACTTTACTTTCATCATGTCTTGCCTGCCTACCGAAGGCGCCGACCTATATCGTCCATGCGTAGTGGCGTCGGTGGGCGCTACAATATGATATCCTCTCTACCCTCTCCTCACCTGTAACATAAAGAGGTCTAACACTGTGGATGCCTGAAAGCAAGACCCTTGAGTTTCTGCTCAAACTATACCCTAGAATGGCATTATGCCTTTTCTCGAATGCCTGTTTTACGGAACACTTTGCTGGTGTAAGTTTACAGAAAAACTTTCAGTTTCTCCCATAACGAGGGAGGGTGATGCGATAGCTGCCGAATATTAGTCGCAGTACGTTTTGCAATGTGTCGTGCCATGTCGGTTGAAATTAACACTCGGAAGAAGGAAACATGGGCCATTAAAGCCTTTGTGGCAGAGAAGCGGAGGGAAATGATTCTTTCTTCTTCTTACCCTGGTTTCCCTTTTGCTACAGTCTTCGTGCACATTGTAATATTTCAGTGACGGAGAAGAATAACAATTGCTATAAACGCGAGTTAAGAATTTACCTTTAAATTTCAAGGGCAATAAACTGTAGGCGTGATGATAATATTTCGTCTCGAAGCTAGTTTGCAGGTGTGCCACAGAGCGCGACCCCTACCAACTATTTTTTCCATGCTGAGAAGGCCAGGTGCTGTAATGTCCAGGCGTAGTATTTGTTACTGCAGCATTGATGGAGTGGAAGAAGGAGTCGTTTAGAACGGCTGTTAACGGCTTTACCTGGAAAAACGTATGAATTGTACGCCGAGGGTGTTATGCACTCTCAACTTATGACACCACTGCCTAATATATTATAACTCCTATCCTCGTGTGCTAGCTGGTAACACTGCCCTGAATTAAATCTTTCTTTATAGTGAACTCAGTGGCAACCCGCATCGCACCGAGAACTTCCAAGATGGCTTGCCCTCATAACTTGACACCAAGGAAATTCATTGGGCTGAGAAATATCAAATAATCATTTCGGGCTCGCTATTTTTGTCAGCATATCGGCGAAATAGAAGCTCGTCAATGAAAGAATTGAAATGAAGTCGAAACTCCAAGATGAAACTCCTCTGGCTTCCGTCTGACCCTTGAGCCGGGACAAATTCTGCAAGCTTCTGGGACATGCGGCACAATAAAATCTATGACGCTGCAAAAGTAGTGCAGCGATGGCATGAAACGACGGGAAATGACAAATTGGGGCACTGCATTCACGTTGAAAGAACGAGTCTCTGCCAATTACATTCCGTCTTGATTTTTGGGCTACCACTGCTGTGTCTTCGCTGAAACAGTGCAGGGCATATAGAACTACAATGCAGGTTGTCAGTGTGAACGAAGCGTTACCATTATGGCCAATATCCCGGGACATGTGCTGGAACATATTTCGATAAATTCCGTGCTAACCCTCCACTTCTGGAAGACACCAAGGGTGACTATCTTCTGTATATTATTAGCGTCAGGATGCCCCAGGTAAGTCCCTGACTCTGGACTAAAAGAACGAAGGGAGAAGCAGCGGTCATAGTGACGTGCCTGAAGAGCACCGTCCTGAACAGCGTCCTTATTTCACTGTGGCCGAAGGTGAACTGTCCCCGAAATGGGCCGAGTCACCCCCATACCGTGATCGTCCTCCAACAGATAAAGATGTAATGTCAATCGACCCATCTAAAAGCCTCTTGACGATGTCAGGCCTACCCTTCTTAGGCTTGTTGCGCAGCTCAGAACGAGAAAAAAGGAAGGTGGAAGGGGTAATGAAAGGGAACGGAGAAGAGGGCGAGCGCTAACTTCCAACTGATGGTTTATTTCGTGACTCAGAAGGATACTTATGCACTCAGCGAACCATGTGACATGAAGAGACAACACAAAACCAAGCAACAAAAGCAAAAGTAACTATATGAAAAGACATGCAGACAGCCTGAGGCGGCAGTCTGAGATACGCGAATTCATTGCTTGACAACGATAATGAAGGTGAGCTTACACGAGCATGGTCAAGACCTCTTATAGCTTATGCTTGAATGATTTCTCTTGTAAGCTGATTATGAGTACGACCTAGAATGACGCATTCTTCTAAAACAGATTCGCAACCACACGTTTTGCAGTGCTGCGCAAGGAACTCCCCAGCTGTAATACAATCCTTAGCATTCTAACAATGTTCACGCAGGCTATCATTCAGACGTAGGCCAGTTTGACCGAAGTTACGTTTTCAGCAGTTGAGCGGAAAACAATAAAGAGAATGTGTGCAATTCAAGAGCTTTTTTTTATGATTCTTATCACAGCTAGGAGGAGCCTCTTTATTCGAATTAGTGAGATTGCAATTCCTCATAAGCTTGCTAGGGGCGGAAAACACCACACAAGTATTCGCTCGATCGGCGGTTTACTTAAGATTATGTGAGACAGTGTTGATATACGGGATAATGCTTGTCCTACCCCGAGTAGTTGTAGGATTATCTTCGTTCCGGTTGTCTTTTCTAAACTCTCATAGAATCTGTTCTGCTACCGACACCTGTAAGGACACGGAACAACCAGCCTGCGAAAGCCGTTCGCACTGAGAAGCAAAGGTAGATAAAACGGTATGGTGGCACGATTTTTGCAAAGAATTATTTACGCAAAGGTTTGCAATGCCTCTATTGATCGACTTAGAATAATCAGAATGAAACGGAAGAAGTGGTTTGTTTGTACGAGGTTCATAGTACCAACACGTTTGAATATCGGAACAAGCTAAGCGCAAATCCAAAAACCGGATCGTATCATTCTGTGGGAGCTCGTGGGTAACATATTTCTTTTGTCGTTATAACGACTGACACCTTGTTCGCTTGTTCTGCTATGTCAGCGCCAAATACATCTGTCGTTCTCTGAGAATATTGTTATGTATTTCGAAACGGTTAAGGCTCGTCCCTTTGGTATGGGTATCAGGTATGAGGGGCATGACATTATATGAATCAACAGACGCTTTAGTGGGGCATCCAGTTCATACAATTTACACGCACTGGTGACGGCATACAGTTCTCAGAAGCAGGTCTTTAAATGGCCCGGCCCTGAGAATTGTTCGTCATTGTGCGTGTGTCACTAATGCAAGGATTCAAAAGTTATCTTTTTGAGGAACATGCTCTGTGATTCGTCCTGAATAATACGGATATTCGGCATCTTTGATGGCATGATGATGACCGCATCAAAACTACGAAGGGATCACAATGAAATAAAGGCGAACAATTCCAATGACGCCCTGTCAAGAACGGTGTGCTTATGTTGCATCTGACCTCTGCGCGTACATCAACTACCGCTACGGACCGCCCCAGTTTACGCAATACCCCATGCTGTTTAAAACTATATCCGAGTCCTGGCTGTATTGCGCAAGAAACCAGCAGCTATCTACCGCAAAGTATGGAGAAGTGGCAAATATAGCTCCATTATGAGAAGTACCGCATCCTTCGCATTCTTTTATTCCACAGCAACGTTAAGATATTCGAACAACAAAATTTCACCATATCAATGGCTATTGGACAAAGTTTCCTACTGGATGTGAAACAGTAGGACGCAAACGTGTCCAACGCCAAACATTACAGCTCTACGTATGGCTTATGAATGTTTGGAAAAGCCTCCACCTTTCATATTATCGCGATGTTGCTTGAAAATCGCTAGCTTCCAGTGACTGATTCTTTTAGTATGCGTTCCTGACTATTCGATAGGTTTAGAGACGTAAGCGTTCTTGAGGAAAGCTGGAGCAAGGTCGATAAAAAACATTTTGCAAAACTCCTGTCCAATAAAAATTTCAGCAATATGCAGTGCCAGTCAAAGAACATCTGTAAAAAGCACCAATATGCTAAAAGAATTCTACGTAAACGAGAGCAAGTAAGCAAGTTTCTAGCAAAACATATGTGCCCTGTCTAAAGCTTCGTTTATGTGAAAGCAGAACATCTAAAAATGAACTGGTTAGCTAGCCCTTCGCGAGATGCCCCTGCTGAGTTCGTGTTTATAGTGGTGTATGTACTTGTTGCGCAGTTGCTTCGCGAACCCGGAAATTTCGGACACAGAATTTACAGCACTGTTTGCGTTTACCACTGAGGGAATAACTTGATGGCGGAAAACAACCTTTTATCTTGTACTGTGGCATACTCAACAGACCACTACTTCCCTGGACAACCTATTCTTACACGGGTGGTGTAACCTGTGCGAATTAAAGGTTACACTGAAACCTGCAGTGCGAATTAGCAACCTACCTTTTCCATCACCTCACATGAGAAGGTAAACTTAAAGGTGGAAGCTACAGGCTAGCTGAGCCCCAAAAGTCAGGTCAATTTTTTAGTAATGGAGCGAAGGTCAATACCAACGCGCGTAACGAGGCACACCTAATACGCTTTCACTCACATCAGTTGGCCAAGTAGCGTCCTTTGTGAAATTTTGTCTGCTGACAACATCAATATCTATTGAGCATCTATCGCCGTCTGCGATGGATTTGTGATGATGGACGTCAAAGAACACGTGAATCAAGATCTCTTATCCTTTGAAAACTTTTATGTGAATAACGTCCTTACTTTCAAATAAATTGGTACTGAAAGGTGAGACAGTCAGCAAATCTTATATTACCTTGTAATTGTCATGTGGGCGATCAATACAGTCTAAAGAAAACTCTAACTTCTGCGAAACCCGGGCAAGCGTCTAGTGTATCACAACGCTACCACCTGTTGGGAACGCTGAATCAGCAGTTTCTCACAAAATGGGATGACAAGGCTAGCTTGTTTCACAGTGTAAACTGGCATTCTAAGCATTCGGTCATGACAGCTTTGCACAGGCAAATAGATAATACTTGCAATGGGCGCTGAAAAACAGTTTGCCGTCGGCTTCACTTCAATGCCTGCATCATAGTCACTGAGTGGACAGTCAGCACCAGTTTCGTGTTCGCGATTGCTTGCAAGCTTGCATTGTGCATCTCCCTAAGCGTAGCTATTTGCATCGTACATAAATATAACGGATAGTGGAGCCTAACTTTGGTGAATCCACAAGATAACTTACTGCTTTCTCTTTTTGTGCTCTCATCGGCCCCTTCTGACCACTTCAGTTCCCGCGCCAGCTCTCGCGTCACATGAGCAATTAATGGATTTCACATTTATCGTTACCCCACGAAATGCCATGTGCTTTAGTTCGTTTATATATATGTATGCAATTTTTCTGCGTGAAGAAGCTGCATAAGTGACATTTAAAACTCATTTTTCACAATTAAATGTCTATTTTTTGGGGTTGGCGTGTCAGTGTCCCGACACCTTTTAGAACATTTTATATTTTGGTCTTTGCCCTTAGAAACCGCCAGAGCAGATGGCAAGGACCCACTTCATACAAACGGGCAGGTCACTTCATTTCTGATTGCACAGCCTCATCAGGCTTATGGTAGGCGTAGCGGCCGCCCCTGCTCAAAGTTTTGTTACAGAGACTTCTACCATCCCAGTGAGATAACGGTGAAATGTGCCAACACGCGGAGGATTTTGGCACACGTGTCCAATCATATAAGGGATTTCTTTAGCTACAGAAATGTAGCACAGTTTGAAGGTAATAGGAGCAGGCATAATGTGCGGTAATTTTGTCTTCTATAATATGTTAGTGGTAGTTGCGATGACCCTGCGCAGCCTGGTTTGATGGTGAAATGCAAATGGTCTTTGTTCCTTTATTCAGTTGCTTCGCAGCGCTGATCGAGTCCGAATAAATTGAAATGACGCTCGTCTTGGTCAATATAAGAACAGATGTGATCGTATCGCGTATGACCTATTGCGCAAGTACCAACGAACATGATATTTCCGGCACGTAGTTGTGAGCTACTTGCACACTGGCATATTAAGGCCGTATGAGGGCAAACTGTATTTTATTCCTCTGAATTGACGTGTCTGTAAAGGTGGCACATTGTCTTTTCATGCGTATTGTCTGCTTTCATACGGGCATCTCTGGTGCACGCCTGCTTTGTATCGATGTTTCTTGAGAGCGGCCACAGCCGTGACTTCACAATCAAGGCGAAAATGCGACTGGCAGAGCTCAAGACAACCAAAGTGCCTGCTGTATGGATGTCTGGTGAGCAACAAGGATGACAGCCACCAGGGCATTTTCTGCTTCTCATCGGATGAAGGCTAAATAAAATTCGAGTTCTTTTTTTTTTTTTTGCAAGGGTAAGTAGTGGTAAAATGAACTTCCCCCTCCATAAAGTAACATGAAAATGTGTGGAGTGGTACTCGTATCTGAGCAACCTTCTCGATACTATAGTCAAACATACAAGTAAACGCCACAGTGCATTTCAATATTTTTGAAATAGTTGTCTAATATTTTGCTAGCGCGATCAAAGCTTCCACGTTTACGTCAGCGCTTTTACGTCTGCATAATTAAATTTACAGCAGTCAGTTTTATATATATATATATATATATATATATATATATATATATATATATATATATATATATATATATATATATATATATATATATATATATATATATATATATATATATATATATATATATATACATAAAACTGACTGCTGTAAATTTAATTATGCAGACGTAAAAGCGCTGACGTAAACGTGGAAGCTTTGATCGCGCTAGCAAAATATTAGACAACTATTTCAAAAATATTGAAATGCACTGTGGCGTTTTCATCTGTTATTCTTTCTAAAATTTTTGCTCAGTCGTTGCAGTATTCTTCGCTCTCGCGTGACTGGAAGAAACGAAAGGTGGTTCCAGTCCCAAAGTCAGGCAATGCGCATGCTCCCGAGAACTACCGTCCCATTTCATTGACAAGCATCTCATGCAAAGTTTTGGAATACATCATTTATTCTCACCTTGTTGAATTTTTGGAAACCAATTCATTCTTTCATTCCTGTCAACATGGCTTCAGAAAAATGTACTCGTGCGAAATCAAACTAGCTTGCTTTACTAGTGATCTTTTTGCTGCATCTGACAATAACTTTGACGTTGACTGTATTTTCTTGGACTATGCTAAGGCCTTTGATACCGTAACACACGATCTACTAAACCTTAAACTCGATCAGCTTAACATTGATCCTTTAGCATTATCCTGGATTAAGGACTTCCTTCCCAACCGAACTCAGTACGTAACTGCCAATAACGCTTCCTCTACTTTTTCATCAGTTACATCAGGGGTCCCGCAGGGATCCGTCCTCGGGCCTCTGCTCTTTCTAATTTATATTAACCATCTCCCCGATTGCGTGAAATCGTCTTCAATTAACCTATCTGCTGATGACTGCGTAATATATGATAAGATTAGTGACCCCGCCGTTTCCACTAAACTACAAGAAGACCTTAGCAATTTATCTAAATGGTGCAATGCGTGGAACATGAAACTAAACGTAAATAAATGTAAATATATGCGCATATCACGCCGTTCTAACAATACGGACACACACATGTATTTTCTGAATAGCGTTCCTCTCTGTCAAGTTAATTTTTACAAGTAACTCGGCCTTTACATCACTCACGATCTATCATGGCACAAGCATGTTGAATTTATAACTGCTAACGCTAATCGCACGCTAGGCTATCTACGCAAAAACGTTTACGCCATTCCTGCATCTTTAAAACTGACGCTCTACAAAACACTTGTTCGATCAAAATTAGAATATGCCTCGGCCATCTGGGATCACCCTCCAGTATCACTAACCCTCTCCCTCGAAGCCATTCAGAACCGCGCGTCCCGCTTCATTCTATCTAATTTCTCTCGTCATGCTAGCGTAACACACATGAAGCAAACCCTTAACATACCGGAACTTTCAGTACGTCGTGCATACAGTCGCCTTTGCCTTTTCCACAAGATTTACCACAACCCGTTATTAAAAGAAAAACTTCTTACTCCACCTTCCTACTTTTCATCCCGCAGCGATCACCTGCATAAAGTTTTCGTGCCATCTTGTAGCACGAACGCGTACTATTACTTTTTTTTACCTCGCACCTGCAATGACTGGAACCACCTCCCCGCATCGGTCGCTACTATTATAGACCCATCGAGGTTCAAGACTGCTGTTTTCCATGCCATCTAACAAATATTTTATTCATTAATCTGCATTCTTTTCCTGTGTATATGTACCACTCCTTTCTGTAGCGCCTACGGGCCTTGAAAGTATTTAAAGTAAATAAATAAATAAATAAATAAATAAGCTACAAGAAGCATTGTTAATAGATTTATTGTTAGCATAAATGGCAGATGAAATTCGCTTACTAAGCAAATTAACAAGGAACTAGCATGGTATCACGCGCGTAGAGGAAACGTGAACATATCTCACTAGCTAAATGCGAACATTCGCTTTCACAACGGTGGCGTCATAAAGAGCGCCAGTGCCAGTGGGCGAGCTCCTCGTGCTGCTGTTCGCTTCCAAGCGTCTCGAAAACTTGAAATTACGCGACATCTAACACTATTCACGCCAGAAAACAAAGCTCATGAAGCCACCAGCCATCGTGGCTAGCCGCATCTATGCACCCGCTGCCGATTACCTCGGAAATAAGGCACGCGGTACGCGTACTAGCTGCACCAGGTGTATGTCCACGTGTATCTGCGTGTACCTACGCCCAGGCTAAGGGACTGTAAGAGCTCTTCCCTGAAGCAAGGCTATGCAAATTTCCCCTACTCGCATAGTGCACCCTACAATACCTCAGATATAATCAATCGCTAAAATCAGAAAGGTCATGCATGTAATTCGGCATTTACTGAAGCAAGAACTTGTCTTTGAAAACTCACATAGAACACATGAAATTCTTAGTCGACCAGAATGCATGGCACAGCAACTTTTACTGCGATAGCAATTATATAGACCCTCCAGGCGAATGTTGCCATCGCCACTGTCGTTGCTGTGATGTTCCGCATTGTATCCAAGGGCGATTACACCGTAGCCGCGTGTCGTATGCTGTACGCAAGTGAAATCGTGCGAGCGGAGCCCACGATCCTGGCTCCATCTCGCGAACGCAAAGGCAGAAAGCAGGCAGGAAGCGCACCCTCCTCGGTCGCGCGCGAGGCAATGGCAAGGCGCCGGGGGGGGGGGGGGGGGGGGCGCAGTACTATGGCAGCAACTGCGTATTGTGCGGCCGCGCGTGGGTCGAGCGGGCCGTATCTTCAAAGTGATTAGCGTTGCAGGCAGAGTCTAGGTGCGCCGACGGCTCATGCCTTTATGCGTGCTTCGTTCTCACCGCTCAGTTTGAATTGGAGCGAAAGACAAAACGAAGGTAACTTGGCGCGCTATAACGTAAAACTATTCCAAACTTTTCTATTCCAATTCTGCTATCAGCCCTCCACGATTGGTCAAAAACTTTTTTCGACCACCCCCACTTCACCTGTCTGTCACGCGACGTCACGAAAACCGCGATAGCTCCGCATCTGATATGATGTGTACACACTGATTATGCATGATTTGACACAAAAAAGAAAAACAATTATTTCTGATTCGACCCCTTTTCGTCATTAGCCCTCGGCTATTGGTAAAAAGCTTTCGGGCTGCACCCACTTCACCTGTTTGTCCCGCGACGTCACAAAACCGCACAAACTCACCGCATCAAAGTGACGTGTACGCGATAAAGATGCATTAATATGCCGAAGAAAACTGAATTTTCGTCGGAATAGCCACAGCCTGCCCCGTTGCGAAAGGAATAAAAGATGGCTGCCGCCGATTGCTGAGACGCTGGCTACTCGCACCTGCCGGAGAGCATGGGTGTATTTGCGTATAATAAAACTTCTTGCGTGACCGTGTAACGTTTTCGAGCACTTTCGGCACGTTTACCACCTCATTCTGCCAACTCTTCTTTGCTGAGGGTCAGTTAGAGCGTCATTTTTAATCTTCCGTTGCATGCCGCCGCAATTTTCGACCAGCCACCACAAGCTAAAAGGGAAAGCCGACCACTCGCAGACGCCGGCACCACCCTCTTCATCCGGTTATCGATTTTCAGTGCACTGGCTCTGCCCCAGAGGATCCCTCTCCACTTGAGCGTTCTCCTCGCCTCTTGTCAGCCAATTAGATACGACAAGCCGCTCAGTGCAGGCAATGTTATTCGTTTTTCAAGCAAACAAAAGTGACCTCCTATGGACGAGGAGAGTGTTTTATTGGTCTGTACAGACAACCCTGTGGGTGACCGCCCGGGGCTTGCGTCGGTGGTAACGCAAATTTGACGTCAGGAGGTTGGAAAAGAAACATATTGGAATAGCTTTACGTTATAGGGTCCTTGGTTCACTTCAGGTGCTGCGCTTCTTCACGCCAGCATTTGCACAGCGAGTGTCCGCAGTGAACGAGTGTGATGTGTTCATGTTTGTCTGTGCGTGCTGACACAGTATTTGTTAAGTTAGTTATAAGCGAATGCTACAAGTTCATACGGAATATAATACTGCAATATTTTTTTTGTATAGCTGTCTATTAATTTGCTGTCGCAATCGATGCTACGCCTTGCGGGTGAAACTGCCACCATTTTTCAGACTGCCACCCTCCGCGAAACTACTACTTTACAATATGTACACCCACCCGCACGTTGAAAATGCCTTGTCGTTGTTCGATTGCAGCTCGATATCACAAGGACTGAGGCGGAGGCCCAGTTTTTATCGCAGAATGTCTGTGCAATAGACGTTTTTATGGTTTTACTTCCTTTGGTGCACCCGCGACTCTTGGCCAGTACCAATTCGTTTGAGACAGCCTAACTGCTGTTTTTAACACTGTTTTCTAAAAGTAACACGCAATGTTTGCCACAGAAGCCCCCTATCTGCAACATAGGAAGCTACGGAAGAAAATTTTATTGATATAGTGTCATTAGGCGCGCACTTCTTGTTGGTGGAATATTTATCAGCGACAATGATCAAAGAACACAATCTGATAGTGAACTAAAACAGGTTTATTATCTGCGTGGCGCGCAGAGATGCCGACGACTAATGAACTTCTGGGTAAATCTAAGGGTAGATAAACGTATATATCTACAATAAATATGTAATAAAAATTATCAAATATTCTAAATACACTAATTAAAAATGTGAGAACTGCCTGTCAGAATTAAGGTGTTTCTTTTATAAGCTGCGCCAGCCCCATTTAAGGTGAACCAGTCGACTTTCCGATAAAAGGAATCAAGGCAATTATTGGACGTTAATATAAACGACAGTGTTAGGGTAAATAGGTTGCCTATGTAGTCAGACTGAATCGGGGAGACCGGGAAGTCCTTATTAATGCGATTTCCTTGGCTTGTCCTGCGATCTCCTTCAACATGCTAGCAGGAAAAATGAAGTAGACACATATGTATTGGTATTTGCTATTCAGATCGCATTAAAATTTAGTACTCAATATTAACAATTATCGAATAGTCGTTTCTGTTCGAATGCAAGACATAACAGCACTTTTGAAGTCTCGAATATGAGGGGCCGATGCAAGTGAGGACTCTTATTCCCTATGATTGTGCTGCTGGACAGCATTGGCTGTGGAGCGGAGGGGCACCAGTTCCTGAGAGAATAAATAACTGCACGGCTGCTAATCGGTTCTGCTGAACAAGTTCCCAGTTGTAATTCAATATAAACACCCCGTTTTGGGGCAACCTGTAAATCTGCTAACTTGATTCAGGCAAGGGAAACATTTTTTCGACAGCCTCCCATGTCTGCAACCCTTTAAAGCTGGATGCCCAATGTGGTACCATACTTATGTTCTTGAACAAACACAGCAGACCTACAAATATGTCTAGGTGTATGTGAGGCATACCATTCCTTTAATTACTTCAATATTGTCCTTATGACAGTGCACCAGATAACTGAAAGGAGTCTTATATAATAAAAAAGCTGCTTAGTTCCGCGGACGTACAGTTGGAATTGCCATTACATTTCGGTATGAAATATAAGATAAGCGTAGCATGTTTTTCTCAGAAATAAGACTATGAGAAGAATTTGTTTCATTTGCAACCCTAGAACAAAGCCGAAGGACGCAGCTACCTTCTTTTTCTCGTTTTTTCTTAATTAAACAGATACTGGCGTTTTACGTTTGATGATATGATTATGAGGCACACTGTTCCGTTCTCACCACCTGGGGTCCTCTGACATGCACATGAACAGAAACATACGAGTGCTCTTCCATTTCGTTCCCGTCAAATTCTGCGACATGCTCTGAACCCATGAGCTCGACTTTATCAGCGCAACGCCGCACCCACAATGTAGCAAAAATGGCTTCCTAAAACTTTTCAGCGCTCGAGGTCCGGCCGCAATAAAAGAACGGGCACGAATTACTTCGCAATCTGTTGCGCAAGAAAGCCGAAAACACGAATTAAATGTTGCAGTGCGTTTTTGCGGTTACTATAAGAATACTTGCCGGAAATCTGAGCACAGGGCTACGGATGGCGCAGATATGTTTTGTTCACTTGAAGAGGCAAGCAGGTAATTTTGATATGTTGTCAGTCTGCGTTTCGCAATACATACTAATGAAAAACTATAAGCGCAAAAATACAAATGAGAGATAGATGCTGCTTGAAGACCAAAAACAAATGTTTTGTTTTTCAGAGGGAACTGTGCAATAACATTGTGGCGTACAATAACATAGTTGGATGAAAGCCGACACTGCGGCCGCAATACACGCGCGCGCCAAGCAGCATAAAAAATTAAATGAAACAAAGAAAAGAAAGAAAGGAATCTATTCCTAAGGCATAAATACATGTAATATGCAATTATGAACACCATTTAAGTGGTCTGAACGCATATCCCAACGCGGGAAGCAGTACGAATGACTCTTCTGAGAAGTACCGCCACCAGTTTCGAACGGCGCGACCTTGGTGTGGCCCAAGCCACTTTCATCGCGCGCAACCACAGTATTTTTTGTCGTCGCACACCTCGTTGCAAAGCATGCGCCGCCCCAGGCGCTGGTTCCATTCAACCATATTCTAGTGTACTCTAATGGAAACAAAGCGCTGGGTGAGCGGAGATCTGTGTGCGGCGGCTGCTGTGGATAACACCCACCTTTCACCCACGCGCTGCCTCTCGCGATCTCCACATCAGCGAGGCAGTCGCGCCCAACTTCGCTCCGTTCACGCCGTTCCGTACGAGACAAATTGTTCGCGCCAGCCATCCCAAATGAAAACACGTATACAGCTGGCCGGAAATTTCGCATTAGGAATTATCGTAATCGTCGGTAATTTTTTTTAATAAAGCGCTTTTTTATACGTTGAATCGCAAAAGCAACTGGAAAGACCATGTATTTTGACACCCACTTGGGGAAATATCTCGAAACTGGTGTCATCCTGTAGATTCATTTGAAGGGGAAAGCTCTCGTAAGCTAACCGGCTACACTTCGTAAGTTGCAACATATGTCCTATAGTTATTAAATAAGTAGTTAGGAAATTTTCGGTCATTCGTTGAATATGTATTTCGATTTGTCGTGCTGCTAATGTCCGCTTCTTTGAATAATGCCGCTCAAGGACAATAATTGTGAAATCGACCACATGCAGCATTACCAAATTCCGAAAAATTTTAAATTCACCACCCCGTATATATAGAAGGGTTTTCCACATCCGCTCACCATAGTTGTGAGTCACTCTGGCCAACTCTTCCAGGGCTAGATCTAGTACACACAAATATCCAAATTTGTGGATGGGTTCATGGCGGTCACTATAGCGCAAGTGGTGGTATATCACACGCGTAAGGCGAAGGCTCTCGGTTTGACTCACACCGGCGCCAAGTTATCTTTTCATCCCCTGTCATTTCCCTTTCCTGCATTATTATTTAAATTTCAATATCAACCACGGCTAACTTCCCCGATACTTCAATACTTTCCTTGCCATTATTGTCTGTGGACGTTGTCTGTGGTCCGGGAGGCATGGTCAGAAGCTTGATGTGCCGACCACTTCGGAGTTTCGTGGCAAGGACGGGGATTGCTAACCTTCGCCAGAATGTTACGTGTGGAAAGACAAAATCGAAAGAGGCTATTTTCAGGCTATTAACACTGGAGCCAGACAGCGAGGCCGACACTCGCTCGCGCCAAGTACAGCGACCAACTTCATCGTCGTTCTCGCGGCGGCTCGTCTCTTGAGCATCGCTTGATGATATCGTAATACTATGGTCATGTTTTACGAAAATTGAGCCCCTCGGTTTCAATTCTCATCTCTTTCGTTCACAGCGAGATTCTCAAAACTGGCAGCCTTTCTGCCATTCAAGGTCATATACAAGAGTTCTTTAGCGACGTGCTTGCTCTAGTAAGTCGACGCGTTAGGTCCCGTGAGGTTTTTTCACATCCGCCAATCATGACTTTAGGTGGCGCTGGCTCACACGCACAGGGCTACATTTAGTAAACAAAAATGCCCAACTTAGTGGACGGAATGATAGCCCTCACCGTAGCACATTGTTAGTGCAATGAAAGCTTAATGTGAATGTTGTGGTTCGGCTCCCACTTGAGGCAAGTTATAGTTTCTTCCACTTTCATTTTCTGTTTTCTTCATTCAATTTCTATTCATTCCGAAGTAAAACACAACTAATTTCCCCAATGCTTTCCATGGCTACAATGAGAGTTAGCTGTATCTACATGCTCGGGATTTATACAGATTAGAGTTCCTTTCTGGCATGTATATATATATATATATATATATATATATATATATATATATATATATATATATATATATTGTTGCAGGGAGAAAGCAGGCCCAGGAGTGTAAAATAATGTATATTTACAACTGAGGTCAATGGCGTTCAGGCAGCTGCCAGACTTCGTCTTCCTCTCGTCCAATCCAACTTCTTCCTTCCCTTCACCGTAACATCACCCTCCCGGCGGAGTAGCTCCGTCCCGGTGCAAGTTATAGAGCCTCACTTAATGGAGGGACATAGGGCTTCAGCCTGGCGACGTGAACAACATCGCTAGTGACGTTGGAAGGCACTGAAGGCTGACCAACTGGGGCGATCTCGTATGTCACATCGGACAGTTGGCGTAAGATCTGGTACGGTCCAGAATAACGGGAAAGTAGTTTTTCCGACAAGCCGACGCGACGTGAAGGCGTCCAGAGAAGGACAAGGGAACCAGGTGAAAAATGGGAGTCTCGGTGCCGAAGGTCGTAGCGTCGCTTTTGAGAAGCTTGCGAGACTGTGAGGCGATGACGGGTGACTTCTCGGGCCTAGGCGGCTAAGTCAATAACATCGCGAGCGTAATTAGTGCTGGGTGATTGTACTGCGAAAGGTAGCAACGTGTCAAAAGGCAAGGTGGGGTCGCGGCCATACAACAGATAAAATGGTGAAAATCCGGCAGTATCGTGTCGGGACGAGTTCTATGCGAAAGTGATGTATGGTAAAGCGACATCCCAGTCGCGGTGATCGTCGGAAACGTACATGGCCAGCATTTCAGTTAGCGTGCGGTTGAGTCGCTCGGTGAGGCCGTTCGTTTGAGGGTGGTACGCGGTAGCAATCTGGTGTTCTGTAGAACAGGAGCGGAGCAGATCATCAACGACCTTCGATAGAAAGTAGCGGCCGCGATCCGTCAGCAACTGGTGAGGGGCGCCGTGGTGCAGGATGACATCGTATAGTAAGAAGTCGGCGACATCTGTAGCGCAGCTGGTTGGTAGCGCTCGTGCAATGGCATATCTCGCGGCATAATCGGTTGCTACAGTAATCCATTTGTTTCCTTTGATGGAAATTGGAAAGGGGCTAAGGAGGTCTAGGCCCACACGGAAGAAGGGCTCTGTAGGGATGTCAATTGCTTGCAGCAAACCAGTGGGAGGCATAGCAGGCGTCTTCCGGCGCTGACACAGGTCGCAATAAGCGACATAACGGCGCACAGAGCGATAAATGCCGGGCCAGAAGAAGCGTCGCCGCAGGGGGTCGTATGTTCGAGTGATGCCCAGATGTCCAGCAGTAGGAGCGTCGTGAAGTTGCTGGAGCACGGCTAGTCGAAGGTGCTTGGGAACGACTAGGAGGAGCTCCGGGCCGTCAGGACGAACGCTACGACGGTATAAAGTTCCATCGCGCAAGGTGAACATCCGGAGGAACGGGTCATTGGGCGAGGAGCTTAGGCGTTCCATGAGCGTTCGAAGAACAGGATCTTTGCGCTGCTCGTCGCCAATATGGAGGAAGCCGGAGAGGGATAGAACACTGATGTCCGAGTCTGGATCGGTATCGTCCGGTTGATCCACTGGATTGCGAGACAGGCAGTCAGCGTCTTTATGCAGGCGCCCTGACTTATACATAATAGAAAATGTATATTCTTGTAGACGCAAGGCCCAACGTCCAAGTCGTCCAGTTGGGTCATTCAAAGAGGAGAGCCAGCAGAGGGCATGATGATCGGTTACGACGCAGAAGCTCCGACCGAAAAGGTACGGCCGAAATTTCGCGACCGCCCATACGAGCGCGAGACATTCTCTCTCAGTGATGGAGTAATTTCGCTCGGGCGTGGGAAGAAGGCGGCTAGCGTAAGCGATGACACGGTCTTGGCCCTGTTGACGCTGAGCGAGGACAGCGCCGATGCCATGACCACTCGGGTCAGTTCGTACTTCAGTGGGCGCAGATAGGTCAAAGTGTGACAGAATTGGGGAAGTTGTAAGCCGCTCAATCAGGGTGGAGAACACTTTCTCCTGCAGTGGTCCCCAAGAGAAAGAGACGTCTTTCTTAAGAAGGTCAGTGAGAGGGTGAGCTATGTCGGCAAAATTTGTCACAAAACGCCGGAAATAAGAGCATAAGCCCAGAAAACTACGGACATCGTTTGTTGAACAAGGTACAGGAAAATTTCGCACGGCGTGAACTTGCTGTGGTACAGGTTGGATTCCGGCGGCGTTTACGAGATGGCCGAGCATGTTAATTTCACGGCGACCGAAATGGCAATTGGAGGAGTTTAGCTGAAGGCCAGCCCTGCGAAACACGGAGAGTATGGTTGTGAGACGCCGCAGATGGCTCTCAAAGTTCGGCGAAAACACAATCACATCGTCGAGGTAACACAGGCATGTAGACCACTTCAAGCCGCGCAAGAGAGAGTCCATCATGCGCTCGAATGTAGCTGGCGCATTGCATAATCCAAAGGGCATGACTTTAAATTGGTACAGACCATGCGGTGTGACGAAGGCGGTTTTCTCGCGGTCCATCTCATCGACGCTAATCTGCCAATAGCCGGAGCGGACGTCAATTGATGAAAAATATTGGGATCCGTGAAGGCAGTCAAGAGCGTCATCAATGCGAGGCAGGGGACAAACATCCTTCTTTGTTATTCTGTTGAGGGGATGGTAGTCAACGCAGAAGCGCCATGAGTTGTCTTTCTTCTTTACTAAGACAACTGGTGATGCCCACGGGCTACTTGAAGGTTCAATCATGTCCTTGTCCATCATCCTGTCTGCCTCTTTTTGTATGATGGCCCTTTCTGTTGCGGAGACGCGATATGGCCGCCTATGAATGGGGCTGGCGTCACCGGTGTTGATGCGATGCGTGACAACAGATGTCTGGCCAAGTGGACGGTCGTCCAAATAAAAGATGTCCCGGTAAGATGACAGGACGTGAAGAAGAGCTGCTGTTTGCTCGGAAGGAAGGTCTGGGCGATCATCTTAGAAACATCGTCCGTAGGCGTCCAGGACGGAGCAGTGGGTGACAAAGGTCCGTTGGTACTGAGGAAGGATTGAGAGGTCAAAGAAGAAACCTCAAATTCTTCCAAAGGAGTGATATGCGCTATGGAGATACCGTGTGGCAGCACATGCGACGAAAATCTGAAATTGAGGATGGGCATACGAGTGCAGTTTTCGCGGTGCTCGGCACCGCGCTAAGGTGCTCGGCAGGGCAATATTGCGCGACAAAACCACGTCAGTAAGCGGCGACACGACGTACTCGCCATCAGGTACGGTAGGACAGGGCGTCAGGAGGACATTTGTAGCCGCTTGTGGAGACAGCCTTGCAAACTCAGCTGAACATAAGCGGTGTGAAGCGCAAGTTGTTGCGTCGGCAGGAAGCGGCAGATCCAACTGTACAACACCTGCGGAGCAGCCAATTTGGGCAGTGTTTGGAAAGGAAGTCGAGGCCGAGAATTAGGTCGTGCGGACAGTGTTCAAGGATGATAAATAGAATAACGGTATAATGGCCCCCAATGGTCACACGTGCTGTGCACATTCCAAGGACAGGTGAAGTACTCCCATCGGCGACTCGCACAGTGCCCAGTACAGCGGGTGTCAGAACCTTCTTAGGCCTTCGGCGGAGAGCAGCGCTCATAACTGAAAGCTGCGCTCCTGTATCAACGAGAGATCTAACAGGAACGCCATCAACTTCAATGTCCAGTAGGTTTCCACACGTAGGCAGGGTCAACAGAGGATTTGTGGGCCGGGTCGTAGTTGCAGCTTCACCTCCGGGAGCTGCATCGCCTAGTTTCCCGAAGCAAAGGACCGGTCGCAGAAGGGGACGAAGAGCGGTGAACGAGAGGCGAACGGGACCTACGACCTTGCGGAGACGGGGAGCGGCTAGATCTTGGTGGAGCACTGTCGGCGTTGATGTTCCTAGACGGCATATAGGGCGAGAAAGTACGATTCTCTGGTACTTGTCGGTAGTGACTCGGAGACGACCACCGAGGGGGCGACGACCAATGGTTACGGCAATGACGGGCGATGTGTCCAATACCGGAACAATTAAAGCAGATGGGTTTATCATCCGTTGTGCGCCAGTCAGCTGGGTTGCGACGGCGTGGCGGAAAGCTTTGCGTCTGGGAGCGAGCGGCCGGAGAAATCTGGTAGGTGTTTGTATGGCGGACCGAGCAGAGAGATGGAATGCCCAAACTTGCTATTTCCTCCCGAACGACCGCTTGTATGAGGGAGATAGCGGGCACGCTTTCCCGACAGTCGGGACGAACTGGAGCCGGAGCCATGGCCTCAAGCTCACGGCGAACGATGCGTGTGATATTTTCCGGTCCTGCGGGCTGAACGAACCGCGGCGGGTCTTCGCAAGAAGATGTCGCGGCGGTATTAGGCAGCCGGTCGAAAGTTTGAGCGACGCGGCGGCCCTTCGCTTGTTCGACGCCGGCACTCCTTTACAATTGCATCCACAGTGGCACAATCCTTGCACATTAGGAGATTGAAGGCATCGTCTGCAATACCTTTCAGTATGTGACCAATCTTGTCTGCCTCGGTCCTGTTGTCATCAGCCTTGCGACAGAGGGCCAGCACATCCTGTATGTACATGACATAGGATTCTGTGGACTTCTGAGCGCGGCACGCAAGTTCTTTTTTCGCTGCCAGCTGACGACCGACAGGTCTGCCAAACAGGTCTCGCATTTTTTCTTTGCAGACATCCCAGCTCGTTAGGTCAGCTTCGTGTGTGTCGTACCATTGCTTCGCAGTTCCTCTTAGATAAAATATCACGTTTGCAAGCATCATTGTTGGATCCCACCTGTTGTTGTCGCACACTCGCTCGTACATCGCAAGCCAGTCCTCGACGTCGGCGTTGTCCGTGCCACAAAATGTCCCTGGGTCCCGCGGGTGAGTGAGGATGACCGTTGGCACGGGCTGCTGAGGCATTGTCGCTTGTGTCGGTTGATTTGCCATTGTGGCGGCAGGTAGATGACGTCCGCTGCGAAGTTCCGTGATTGTACCCCGCACCTTCCACCAAAATGTTGCAGTAAGAAAGCAGGCCCACGAGTGTAAAATAATGTATATTTACAACTGAGGTTAATGGCGTTCAGGCAACTGCCAGACTTCGTCTTCCTCTCGTCTAATCCAACTTCTTCCTTCCCTTCACCGTAACAATATATATATATATATATATATATATATATATATATATATATATATATATATATATATATATATATATATATATATATATATATATATGCACGAGGGAACTCGATTTTTTTGTAAATCATGTCCTGATAAAGCCAAGTGGCATTGAAGCCAATGAAATCATTGGGGACATTTGGTGTGGTTGAAGTTGACATGTAGAAAATAATGAAAAGGCGCGCGAAACAGAAATGGATGTGGACGAAAGGATAAATATAGAAAGACAGAAAGAGCTAAAACTCTATCTGTCGAGAGGCTGACCATCCGAAAAGCTCCCCAGCAGCCACGCCTAACACAGTAGTGTAGGTAATGAAAGCTTCAGTTGAAAAAATCGGTGAGCAGAGCTCATAAAGTGGGGGTGGGGGAGGGGGCACTGGTTCTGCACTACGTAAGTGTTTCTGCCAAAAGATACAGACAAGTTCCCCTTACATGCCATAGAATTTATGAATTATTTGTTGCGGTCAACCAGCGCAAGACCTCAGTAGCGGTGACCGTAGGTCAAATTATAAAACTGCGCATTTCACCAGCTGCAATACAAAAGCGTTTGGCGAATCGGGCTAGGACTGCCATCCATTGGCTACACAGACTATTCCGGTCTATAAAAGAGGGTCTTTAAAAGTAAACATGATTTACTGCGATTTAGGCGATTATGAGAGTGAAACGTTCTTTGAAGCAAAAGTGAAATATTTAGGGTGCTCTCCGGAATCACTTTTATCTTTCAAGTATCCCGCAACTTCGCTATTTTTTTAGACAAAGCTTCAAAGTGTATTTGTATATCACATTAGGCAAGGAGGTTAGCAGATACATTAACATTCGCGGCATACTTACCGCTATATAGCAGTCACAAGAAGGAACAAGAGTCCTATAGACATGGAAGCGGACATTGTAAGCTTGAACCAAACAGGCAAAAAAAATTTGCGGGTAGAAGTCGCCGCTTGCTGTTAAGCTTCGTCGTGTAATTAACTTCCACGAATGGTCGTGTGTGCATTTCGCCCTAAAGCTTTGAACGCTAAGTTAGCATTACCTTCATAAAATTTGAATTTGGATAAGTAACGAAACAAAGACGGAATACAATGAAAAAAGTCGCGCCAAAAAGACCTATTGCATGAACCAATCGATGATAGATGCAAGCACTGTACTGCCACACCGGTATTTCAGTTGATGGTATATGGGGTATATTGGTGCAAGGGCCATTCATGGCCACACCACGTCATTGTATTTAGTTGTTTATATTATAATCCTTTTCTTTTGGGTTTTTAAGCTTCCCCGTGTCTTAGGTTTGTGTGTCTTAAGGCTTGCGTCATGTGCGTCTTAAGGGGTGCGACATGAAGAAAGGCGGATAAATTGAACTACAGAACGGGGCATTAATTAGGCTTTTGCTACGGACGCTAATACACTTGAACAAAATGTTGCACTCTTAAGGGTGGTTGCGTGTCACATGGGTAACACCCCAACCGTAAGAGCTACAAACAATGCATTGCACACCACAGTGAGCTCTAGCTATACGTGCGGTATAAATTAACACAGGTTTACTTGCCACAATTTACTAGCAATAAATTTTACTTCGAAAAAAAGTCGGTAGACAAAATTTCATTTTCCTTCATCAAAAATTCGATCTTAACATTGACATGTGAACATGTTGGCCATAGGGTAGCCAAGCACCATCTATACATCCACAATGGTACAATTTCTTCAAACTAAGATTGCCGAGGCGCAAGAGAGAGCTCAATGCATCATACTCTCCACAACTCAGTCCGGAAGACAAATCTTGAAGATGGTAGGCATCGCGCCCCACCACGTTTGAAGATAAGTATTGTGAGAGGCAGAGAAAGCTGAGAGACTGCATCGCGGTCATGCCCGTTCCGACGTACCTACACCCAGTACACAACGTGGGCAGGAGGCGAGCTAGAGCCAAAGCCTTACTCGAGAAAGCCAGGGAACGAGTAGACGAAAGCGCTTTCGCCGATGTGGCGTTCGCACCCAACAGGCGAGCCTTCCCCGTGGTATGCCTGGATGTTAGAGGAAACGTCACGAATGCCGCGTCTCTACAACGGATCCAGAGACGGTCGAACAGGTAGTCATCGCCCTGACACTGCTGGATGGCAAGGCAACCACAATACACAGTGACTCGAGAGCGGCAGTGAGAGCCTCTGCCAAGGGCACCGTTTCCAGACAGGCCCTGGCGATCCTCCGCGGCAACAACGTTAACCCGCAGACATTGTAGAAATTGGCGGAGCCCGACTAATCTAAACGAGTCGGGTCACGACGCTGCGCGAGGGCTTACAGAGTGCGTGCCGCCAAGGTAGCCAGTCTTGGAGGTTACAAACTGCCGGGACCATCCTCTCTTACACCGAACTCACGAAACACTTTTACTTAGCGCGCAGGTGCTATCCGCCTCCGCACATAAAGCTAAACTGACCCCAACCTTTCACCCTGAGGCACTTGCAGACGAGAACCTATCCCAGCCACCTATTAAGCAAGATATTTCCCGAAGCCTTGGCTTCATACGCTTGCCCTCAACGCGGTAGCGGAACAGACTTAGTGCATATGCTCTGGCGGTGCTCCTCGTTACGCAGCCGCAAGGACAACACCAAAGAGCATTGGGACGTGGCTCTATGTAGCCTCGAACTAGAAGAACAGACATGGGCACCCCATCGGGCCCAGGATGCGGCCAAGAGGCTAGGCCTTTCGGTCGCGACGCGGGAGCGGATCGATTCAGGCTAGGAATCTAGCGTGACCTGAAGGACGTGAATAAAGTTTTTCATACCGTATAAGGCTAAGTAAGTTTTTAGGATAAGTAGGTGAAAAAACAAAAAAATATTCATGAGCAACAGCTGCTACACAACGTATTCGCGCTATGCTGTACGACGTCCCTAAGAGTTTGAAAGGGCAAATTACCTGTTCGGTTTTGGGTGGCGAGAGGAGGCGTGGGGGAGGAGTAGGAGCGAAGGCAATCACGCTACGTGTTGGATGTGTCCTCCCTGCTTTGAAAATTTACAAGGAAGCAGTCTTCGTGGCTAGAACCACTCAAAAACGTTACATGCATGTTTAGCTGATTTTCTGGAAGAACTAGATCATTCTACCAGTTCATATTTAATGAGAAATGACGTTGCGCTAAGGAGGCGGTAAAAAGTTGAAGTTTGTGTGATTTTTGGGGGCTAAATAAAGATTGTTAAACACTGGTTCCTGATGGTTTTAAAGGAAATATATGAAATGAAATGCTTTTCCATTTCCCTGGGAGAACTAAACGTCACATCATTTCATTGTCAGAGACAATAGGAGCCACTTTATAAGTAACATACACCAACAGCTTTATATCGGTAGACTAATAGGAAGTTTTCGGAGTAAGTACCAAATTTTCGTTTTAAGTTAGCTTTTTATTCCTCATGAGTGTGATATCTGTTACGTATTCCGTTCGCCCGGTATCCGAGCAAACTAAATGCTTCACCTAGATTGCATTTGGGTCAAAATGAGGGCATGTTGATGGCAATGTGCAATCAAATTTTCAATTTTCATGTCAATTAAAACAGTTGTAGTGAATAACCCACTCCATGCACTTTATAGGAATATCACACTTTTTACTAGCAGCGCACAATGTTTCTAGGGAGTCCAAAGTGAAACAGAGCATGCCACAGTGTCCAACAGTGCCGTGAAGAAAACAGGGGGCATCGTCTGAGAGCTGCGCAGGCAGCGTTTCAAGAATCTTACGTAAATTCAGGCTTTGCAAAAATTCATTGAGCATATGTTCAGAAGCGTTACATGGCCACAATTGGCCACGCTTTCCGGTTGCATCAATGAATTGTACGGGACAATATTTTCGCATTTGGTGAATTGGCGACACTTAAAGGCTGTCATTCTTGCCGTGCGACTGCGTGACTGCGACACCGTGATTCATGCACTGGTGTGAGCGGATCGGACAGCAAACACCAAGGTAAATCTATGCAACTATGCAATCCTCTCTTTGGGCGTCGATAGACGCCAACGGTGTTTCTTCTGTATCATCTCATCATCATCATCATCATCAGCCTGATTACGGCCACTGCAGGGCAAAGGCCTCTCCCATACTTCTCCAACTACCCCGGTCATGTACTAATCGTGGCCATGTTGACCCTCCAAACTTCCTAATCTCATCTGCCCACCTAACTTTCTGTCGCCCCCTGCTACGCTTCCCTTCCCTCGGAATCCAGTCCGTAACCCTTAATGACCATCGGTTATCTTCCCTCCTCATTACATGTCCTGCCCATGCCCATTTCTTTTTCTTGATTTCAACTAAGATGTCATTAACGCGCGTTTGTTCCCTCACCCAATCTGCTCTTTTCTTATCCCTTAACGTTACACCTATCATTTTTCTTTCCATAGCTCGTTGCGTCGTCCTCAATTTAAGTAGAACCCTTTTCGTAAGCCTCCAGGTTTCTGCCCCGTACGTGAGTACTGGTAAGACACAGCTGTTATACACTTTTCTCTTGAGGGATAATGGCAACCTGCTGTTCATGATCTGCGAATGCCTGCCAAACGCACCCCAGCCCATTCTTATTCTTCTGATTATTTCACTCTCATGATCTGGATCAGCAGTCACTACCTGTCCTAAGTAGATGTATTCTCTTACCACTTCCAGTGCCTCGCTACCTATCGTAAACTGCTGTTCCCTTCCGAGACTGTTAAACATTACTTTAGTTTTCTGCAGATTCATTTTTAGTCCCACCCTTCTGCTCTGCCTCTCCAGATCAGTGAGCATGCATTGCAGTTGGTCCCCGGAGTTACTAAGCAAGGCAATATCATCAGCGAAGCGCAAGTTACTAAGGTATTCTCCATTTACTCTTATCCCCAATTCTTCCCAATCCAGGTCTCTGAATACCTCCTGTAAACACGCTGTGAATAGCATAGGAGAGATCGTATCTCCCTGCCTGACGCCTTTCTTTATTGGGATTTTGTTGCTTTCTTTATGGAGGAGTACAGTGGCTGTGGGGCCGCTATAGATATCTTTCAGTATTTTTACATACGGCTCGTCTACACCCTGATTCCGCAATGCCTCCATGACTGCTGAGGTTTCGACTGAATCAAACGCTTTCTCGTAATCAATGAAAGCTATATATAATGGTTGGTTATATTCCGCACATTTCTCTATCACCTGATTGATAGTGTGAATATGATCTATTGTTGAGTAGCCTTTACGGAATCCTGCCTGGTCCTTTGGTTGACGGAAGTCTAAGGTGTTCTGGATTCTATTTGCGATTACCTTAGTAAATACTTTGTAGGCAACGGACAGTAAGCTGATCGGTCTATAATTTTTCAAGTCTTTGGCGTCGCCTTTCTTATGGATTAGGATTATGTTAGCGTTCTTCCAAGATTCCGGTACGCTCGAGGTCGTGAGGCATTGCGTATAGAGGCTGGCCAGTTTTTCTAGAACAATCTGCCCACCATCCTTCAGCAAATCTGCTGTTACCTGATCCTCACCAGCTGCCTTCCCCCTTTGTATAGCTCCCAAGGCTTTCTTTACTTCTTCCGGCGTTACTTCTGGGATATCGAATTCCTCTAGATTATTCTCTCTTCCATTATCATCGTGGGTGCCACTCGTACTGTATAAATCTCTATAGAACTCCTCAGCCACTTGAACTATCTCATCCATATTAGTAATGATATTGCCGGCTTTGTCTCTTAGCGCATACATCTGATTCTTGCCAATTCCTAGTTTCTTCTTCACTGCTTTTAGGCTTCCTCCGTTCCTGAGAGCTTGTTCAATTCTATCCATGTTATACTTCCTTATGTCAGCTGTCTTACGCTTGTTGATTAACTTCGAAAGTTCTGCCAGTTCTATTCTAGCTGTAGGGTTAGAGGCTTTCATACATTGGCGTTTCTTGATCAGATCTTTCGTCTCCTGCGATAGCTTACTGGTATCCTGTCTAACGGAGTTACCACCGACTTCTATTGCACACTCCTTAATGATGCCCACAAGATTGTCGTTCATTGCTTCAACACTAAGATCCTCTTCGTGACTTAAAGCCGAGTACCTGTTCTGTAGCTTGATCTGGAATTCCTCTATTTTCCCTCTTAGCGCTAACTCATTGATCGGCTTCTTATGTACCAGTTTCCTCCGTTCCCTCCTCAGATCTAGGCTAATTCGAGTTCTTACCATCCTGTGGTCACTGCAGCGCACCTTACCGAGCACGTCCACATCTTGTATGATGCCAGGGTTAGCGCAGAGTATGAAATCTATTTCATTTCTAGTCTTGTCGTTCGGGCTCCTCCATGTCCACTTTCGGTTATTCCGCTTGCGGAAGAAGGTATTCATTATCCTCATATTATTCTGTTCTGCAAACTCTACTAATACCTCCCCCCTGCTATTCCTAGTGCCTATGCCATATTCCCCCACTGCCTTGTCTCCAGCATGCTTCTTGCCTACCTTGGCATTGAAATCGCCCATCAGTATAGTGTATTTTGTTTTCACTCTACCCATCGCCGATTCCACGTCTTCGTAGAAGCTTTCGACTTCCTGGTCATCATGACTGGATGTAGGGGCGTAGACCTGTACAACCTTCATTTTGTACCTCTTATTAAGTTTCACAACAAGACATGCCACCCTCTCGTTAATGCTATAGAATTCCTGTATGTTACCAGCTATATTCTTATTAATCAGGAATCCGACTCCTAGTTCTCGTCTCTCCGCTAAGCCCCGGTAGCACAGGACGTGCCCGCTCCTTAACACTGTATATGCTTCTTTTGGCCTCCTAACTTCACTGAGCCCTATTATATCCCATTTACTGCCCTCTAATTCTTCCAATAGCACTGCTAGACTCGCCTCACTAGATAATGTTCTTGCGTTAAACGTTGCCAGGTTCATCATATTCCAATGGCGGCCTGTCCGGATCATCTCGTGCACGATCAAGGTTCGACGCCTCGAGCGCCACTGGCGGTGACGCCGGTGTTCTGACACTACTTTAACGTATGCATAAAGCTTGCTGCCGCTTTCAACCCTTCTTATTCGCATGAAACTGACAATTTTTTGTTTTCATATCGATGCAGATTCATTCGCCTTTAGCGCTTTCGACAGCCTAAAGCTCTACGAATTCGCGATTTCAACTTTATACGTGCCTTCGTACCTGCAGATGCCAGGTTTATTTATGACAAAACACGACTATATGTTTACAAATAGTTCCTGCCAATATGACGCGAAGTCTTCTATTGCAATAATATTTGGGGAGAGGTCATGCAAGATAGACAACGGTTTTGGCATATTGCGACAACACGAGGAGGAAGCTTAATTAAATGTGTTCAGTATATATGGTATGTTGCACTTATGTACAGAATAAGGCGAAAATAAGTAAATTCAGCCACCAAAAGCCAGAAATCGGCGAAATACTCCGCTGCAATAATTTTCATCTAACATCGGCCACTATTCTATCAGCCTAAGAATTGATGCTTAGAAACATACTTACACAAGCATTAAGCAAAATGCAAGCAAAATGACCGCCCCGGGAATCTTGTTTGCCAGCATGGTGAGCCTAACTGAGCTACCCCTTTCCCGCAGTCCAAACTGTACCTTTGTGCAATATCTCAGCCGCTTTATATACGAATAACCGGGACAAATATATTTCAGCCAATGTAAAACAGCTTTCTGAATATAAAATATATATTGTTGGCAGGACAACGGCAACATGGGTTATTGCGGGCGCTAACGCAATAGTATTCTGCTAGGAAGTCTAGAAAAACTTTATTGCATTCTATAGAGCAACAACGGCTCCTGTTCCTCAAGCAGCGGCTAACAATAACAAGCTATCCGAACAAACCTATGAGGCAGTGCCGAATTTTTATTCGAATTCCCTGACAGCCGACACAATTCCCACTGGAAAGGATTGGCTCACAGCGCGCTCTTTTGGCATTCTTTTGTTTTACCATGTATGGAAGTCACATGATGTCTTCTGCGCTACTTTGTGCATGTGTACGGTAGCTCGTGCTCCTAAATAATTATTTCATGCCTTTACAGTCTTCAACATGCGAGTCTCTACAGTTTGTAGTTGTATTGAAAGAAACAGTAAAGTATATCACTTAATGACGAATCAGGACCCGGATGTGTTAGCCATCAAAGAGACAATAATTACAGGGGGAAACAATGAACGAGGGCATGGTGCTGAGCGTTTCACGTCGAGGTATTACGTCGTAGTCAGCCAAGAAAATGGTGCGTTAGCTAAATGTGCACTTTTTTTTTTAATGTATGGTCGGGGCTTTTTCTGCAGAAAACTGTCGTCTCCAGGGGAAAGACTGGTTTTAGGTGATTTTTTGTTGCGCTACAAGGAACGGCAGGTCTTCTTTGTTTACGGGCGAAAGAAGTTGATGAGAGAAAAAATTTATTCGCGAATTTTTTAACCAGAACGTTAGTTCACACAAGCGCATTGGTTTCACGGGCTATTTTAACAGCATGTTGAATGGGCATGAGAAAACGAGCAGGAGGGCTTTCATAGATAAAAGCAATGCTTTGTTAACCGCTGTAATCAGGGAATATGAGTTCGATGATGCGGCTGAATATTTCCAGGTGGCTCATGGCGTGCAGTATAGGCACCAGCTATGCTTGCATTACCCAAATTTACATTTATTGGACATGGTTTCGGATTGTAGTAATTACGACGCGGTACCAACGTAAATTTTGGTCACTGCCTTTTAAATTGCCTAATAGTGTTAGGATCGGCCTGCAGGGGTACTGCTCTGCAAAGCTATTTCAGCCCGCTGCACGTGCTTCGGTCGACTTGCGGTTCTGGCGTCCTTCAGAGAACCGGCGAGGTCGACAGCGCTAACTGACCATGAACTTCTTTCGGCTAACTGGAGACTACGGCAGCAGGGCTGGCCCTGTATGGCGCCCCGTGTATTGTTGGTTGATTTGCCGGGTCTTCATGGTCTCTCTGCGTCAAGAAGAGCTTCCCTAACAAAAGGGTGCTTGTCAGTGTGCTCGTCACTGTACTCGTCATCGTGCTCGTGAGCTGTGTGCTCGTCAATGTACTCGTCATAGTGCTCGTAAGCTGTGTGCTGTATGCTCGCCTTGCGTGCTCCATTTGGGAGCCACGCTATACTGTCGAATGTATCTCTTGTTTAAAATGTAAATACTGTAAATAAATCCTGCTCGCCTAGTCCTGTCCCCCCCCCAAGTTCCTCTCTACGACCGACAACCCGTTCAACTAGTGGCAGCGGCGAGATCGTCCGACAACTCTAATATCTGAATGGCAACGGTGTGACCGGCCTACGGCTCGTACATGTGCCTACGACTTGTAGACAGCAACAGCAGCTCACGGACTTTGGCACATGGTGACCGACCGGCATCCTGATCAAGTTGGAGGTGACTTGGGATCGACCACCTCTTGCAACTGACTGGATACGGCGGAGAAGGACTGGTGATATGGCGCTGCTTCAGTGGGTAAGCGTTTGGTTTTGGCTGTAAGATTTATAAGGTTTCAATTTCTCTGTGTATGTATATTTGATTCGCTGGGGATATATTACTTGCATTCTGATTTGCGTGGGTATCGCACCAAGTATTGTGTGACAGCAGAGCCAAAGCTTGAATTAGCGACCATGGTCCTATTGTGTTTGACGAGAGCTGACCTGTTGTGGTTGTGTGAAGAGCTCGATGTAGACGTAGAGGAGGACTTGACGGAAGGAGAGATTCGTAAGACCATTTTGCAAATTGGCAATGATTTGAAATTCATAGAACAAATGGGCAAACGAATTCTAAGTAAAAAAACGGGAACAGGAAGCAATTAGGCAAGAACAGGAAGAATTTAGGCAAGAACAGGAAAAAGCTAGGCAGGAACTGAAAAGCATTTCGCAGGAGAAAGACCTAACACAAATAACGAGGTAGTACGTTGCTGCATTGAATGAAGAGAATCAAGGTTTGGAGCAGGAAATCGAGCAAAGTCAACAGCGGCTTGAGAAATCTGTAGGCTGGACGCAGCGAAAGTGGGAGGAAGTAGACAGTAGATTTTGGTCGAAAGCTGAGAGAAGGAGTAGCACCTGCGAGATCAGCACCACGTTCATAAGTGAACTCAAAGTGCTAGCAGCTAACGATGCCATAGTGGCAACAGAGGACGTTAAAGGCCGTAGTGCGAGCGACGAGGTGCTGTGCCAACAGAGCACTGTAGAGACAGCTAGGCCAGCTCTGAGTGAATGGGCACAGTCACCACGCGTGTGCGCTGCTTGTAATGTTAGTGAGGTAGCTAACGAGATACAGAGTACTGCTGATGCAATAGACGCGAGCACCCATGTCGGGTCAGATCTGCTTGCCGAAGCGCAGTGCCAGCTGGACGATGCAGTTGAGGGCAGTTCGAAGGATTGCGAGCTGCGTAGCTCAAGGGAAGACAACTGCATTGTTCAGGGATTGGTGCAGCTCTCCGCGTATCTAGGTAGCCACGAGAGCGATGATTTAGTTATTAATCGTTCGGACTGTGCGGGTGAGACAGCGATAGAGACCGACGAGCTGTGTGCCGACGCACAGCGTGAGCTGGTCAGTGCAAAAGAGGGCAGTTCGCAAGAGCGCGCGTTGCACAGCTCGAATAAAGACTGCTCCATTGTTCAAGAGTCGGTTGAGCTGTCCACCAGTCGAGGCAAAGAGAGAGTTGATTTAACTGATAATCACTCAGACTGTGTGGGTAGGAGAGCGATCCGGGCTGATGAGATGTGTACCGACCAGAACGAGGCGCGAGAAGGCGGCATGAGAAAGACTTCAAAGAGAAAGCGCCGTAAGAAGAAGCGCGGTAAAGGCCGAAAGACGGTGACTAATGTAGCGCAGCCAAAGACGGCGACAGACCCAAAAAGCCAGGGCGTGAGGAAAAGAAAAGTGGGGCCGTTGTTGACGACGGTGGCGCATCAAGGACGTTCGAGCCACCGATCAAAAAGAGACAGAGAAGCATGTTCTGCACGGACGCGGACAAAGGGCACGGGGCAGTTACGTTCCTCGTCATTCCGTCGTTCTTTTTGGCGTGCAGCATGTAGTGCGAAGAAGCGCAAGGTGGCAAGACGAGACGCGGTGGTAGGGAGTCGCGACGCGGTCAATCGAGTTCGTGATCAAAGCGAGGCGCCGGGTCACAAACTGGCAGATGACTGTAACGTCTTGAAGTAGCTGATAGTGTGTCAGCCCTTTTGTTGTTCCTGGGTAGCCAGAGTAGCTTTCGAACCGCGACCACCTCGAGTACTGCTCAAAAGTATGAGTCAGTCGAAAACGTTTGAAACTGGAGGCCAAGAGAGCTTCAGTAGAATTGAAAGGTGTTGTTTTCTTTTATTTTTGAGCCTTTTCAAAATTTTCGCGATTTGAGGCTATTGTTTCTTTAAATAAGTAAGGTATGAGCTTTTTGTGTTCTCGTTTGAGAAGCTCGAAAATTTTAAGGAGGCGTTTTAGGTAAACCTTTAATTTCGCGAGGAGTTATTTAATGAGTAGATAGGCTTTCTTTTCTTGTGAGTAACCTAGTAACCTGAGTGTCAAGGTTATCGGTGAGAGGCCTATGGTGACGCGCATGTGTATTAGTTAACCTTCTTTTTTATAAGTGTTTTTGAATTTTCTAAGGATAAGCGCGTAGATTGTCAGTTAGTGCATCCATTGCACTGAGAAGAGCTCTTACTTCCATAGCGCGTGTCCTGTGCGGACGGAAGGAAGCAGAATGTTTATGACTGGGTTGCTCGTGTGTGTTTAGAGCGGCCGTGTGCTCACATCTTTAGTGAGCGTGCGTAGAACTAGTTGTTAGAAAAAGCATCTTTTTTAAGGTTCTGCGGAGTGCGTAAGTTACGCAAGTTTAGCAGTTCGTTTATGTTACGTGTCCTGTATGGACTAGAGTAAGACACGTGTAAGCGTGATGGAACGTTTGCGTGCGACGCAAGTACGTGTTCAGAATACGGACCAGAAAGCTAGCGCGATTGCAATTACGTACCTGCGGAGTTCACCAGACTGTTTCGTGGCACCAGTACGTGCGATAAGTACGCCACTGCGATAGGGTAAGAACAGGCTGTTCGTGAACTTAGGCTGCTTAAGTTATGTTCGGGTATTGGTGGTTGAGAGCCTTCGGTTTAGTTCTGCGTAAACCTTTACTCTTATGCAGCGCGACGGTCAGGTTTGTTCGAACTCAAGGGGCACGTGAACGCTCGCTTGGGCGGCACGAAATTTTGGGGCAAGATGTGGGGTTCCCAGTTGTGTGGCTTGCGTTGAAATTTTGATAGGAAGCCCGGTGGGTTGACAGCTGATTCCGGGCGTTTGCACGCTGAGTGGTATTGTGTTGCCGGGATCGACTCTTCTGTGCCGGTTGTTGTGAGATGGCTTAAGGCATTCCAATTGCGCAGGGGTTGCAGAGAGCAAAGCCGTATTCTTGCTCGCCAG
Organism: Dermacentor andersoni; assembly: GCF_023375885.2. Lineage (NCBI taxonomy): Eukaryota > Metazoa > Arthropoda > Arachnida > Ixodida > Ixodidae > Dermacentor > Dermacentor andersoni. The sequence continues at coordinate 83,323,554 of NC_092816.1, forward strand.
CCATTCTCTTCCTGCCCAGCGGTTGTCAGCACTGGCCAGGCGAAATTTTCCGGGCCATGCAGGAGCTGTTAGGATCGGCCTGCAGGGGTACTGCTCTGCAAAGCTATTTCAGCCCGCTGCACGTGCTTCGATTGACCCGCGGTGGTGGCGCCCTTCAGAGAACCGGCGAGGACGACAGCGCTAACCGACCATGAACTTCCTTCGGAGAAGTGGAGACCACGGCAGCAGGGCTGGCCACGTTTGGCGCCCCGTGTATTGTTGGTTGATGTGCCGGGTCTTCATGGTCTCTCTGCAGCAATAAGAACTTCCCTAACAAAAGGGTGCTTGTCAGTGTGCTCGTCAATGTGCTCGTCATCGTGCTCTTGAGCTGCGTGCTCGTCAATGTACTCGCCATCGTGCTCGTAAGCTGTGTGCTGTATGCTCGTCTGACGTGCTCCATTTGGGAGCCACGCTAGACTGTCGTATGTATCTCTTGTTTAAAATGTAAATACTGTAAAGAAATCCTGCTCGCCTAGTACTGTCCCCCCCAAGTTCCTCTCTACGACCGACAAACCCTTCAACTGGTGGCAGCGGTGAGATCGTCCGACAAATCTAATAATAGAAACAAAAAACTAAGTAATAGCTTTAATTGGGCTTGGTGGGAAATAATGTGTAGCTGTCAAAATTTACTGACAAAGTTTTAATTTGTACAGTAAAAAAAACGAATAACTGAAATAAACGCTGAACGTGGAAGCAATACTGGAGAACAGTTGGAATGGTGCAAATAACACATTAAAATGAACGCTATTGAAAGGTTGTATTGAGTTGTATTTTATTATAGGTTGAATTATATTGAGTTTAACGCGGCACGTCTCGGGTATTGAAACAAGATGAGAAACAAAAAATAAAAGAGAAGATCCAAGTAATAGAAGAGGAGACGTACGCTGGTGCAATCGCGAGGGCGAAGGTGGAAGCACTGATCGCAGGAGAAGCGCCAACGAAAAGGGCGATAGTGTTAGAAAAGGCATACCTCAGTCGAAACCCTATTGATCAGATTTAGTCGAACGGTAATTTCGTAACTGACCATTTCAACACAGCACAGATGTTTTTTTCATTATCACCGAAAGCTCTTTTGGTTCACAAACGGTAACAAAGATAAGTTTAAGAATGCTTTTTGGATATCATGCCATGGCTGGAGAATGAAACAAAGAGAAAGATTGGAGAGGCCGATATCAGAAGTCTCTTAAGCTTTAGATTTAATAAATGTGACTAAATTACCAGGACTGGATGCGTTGAGTTCATCATTTTACAAAGCTAGTAAGAAAAAAATTAGCCCAGTTCTCGACGCAGTTCTGTATTATGCGTGTGAGCCTAAATGCTGCCGCCATGGTGCAGCACTACTCATAGTATCCACATCCAGAAGCACACCAAAACGGAAAAACTGAGACAGCCGCCGTCATAGAAACCCATCGCATTGACAAACGTTGACCATAAGAGTTTAACGAAGAGCTCAGCAGCAAGGCTTCATGTTGTAACGCCAGAATTGTTGGCGACCATCAAACTTGCATTATAAAGAGTCGTCCAATTTCAAACCGCATTTAAGTCTAGATGCGTTCTTCGATGCCGTGACGCTGTGCAGCTTTGTGCCGCGGTTCTCAGATAGATTTCGAAAAAGCGTTAAGCTGTGTTTCGCGTAATATTTGGTTAGCTATGTTATCAAAATACGTCCATTTCCGCACTGCTATTAAAGAAGGTGCAGCCATAGCGCACCAGAACTGCTCCAAACCGTTAATTGTTAACAAGGCGGTAGAAAATTCAATTAGCGTGCAATGGTCGGTACGCCACTGTTGCCCCCACAGCCTTTTTTTTGCCTGCACATTGAAACGCCGTGTTTAACAATATTGCTGAACAGTGCCATTCGATGTTTCCTCCTCCATGCACCCGCTAGTAAATTCTTGGCTTATGCAGAAGGCGTAGCTATTTTTTTTTTTGGGGGGGGGGGGGGGGGAACAAAGAAAGCGTCATTCAAGCACATAGAGTGGTTGAACAATTTAGTGATTCCTCTTTAAGTCCTGTGAATTGGGGAAAGTGCCTGAGTTTATAGCGCGGAGAATGGCCTTAGACACAAATTGCTTTCGAACATAATAGTTAAGAAGCTACTCTGGTAAAATAGCTTGGTAAGCCGCTTGAATTATATAAAGATTGATCATCATCTTTGTGTAACTTAACTTGCACTGGCAACAAGGAAAAGTGACCATCTTTGCCAGCGCAACAGTGCGCAATTTGTGCATTGCCAACAATATCTGATATGCAATGCAGGCGTTATAATGCTTCTGTTAAACATTCTGTAAATTCACCGCATATTTCCCATATCTGTGTGGGCCTCGAGTTGGGGTAGGTGTAGTACGACGAACCTTTATGAGGATTCAAAGATGGGGGAGCAAGACAGGAACACGTCTTTGTGTGTGAGCTTGTGAACAGGTTTATATATTTTATGTTTTCTCTTGCACAGATTAGATTGTGAAAAGCGGTGACAGATTTTATTGTTGAAACAAACAGCATTCTCGGTATCATTACGGGATTTTCAAGGAGCTGGTGTCCAGTTTGCGGGTCCTAGGCATAGGTTACTCAAGCGAATATCTAAGTTCTGTACAAACGAAACGGCTGCATTGGCATGTGGGTGGTTCTGAGTTTTGTGTCTTATGTAGATCCCTTTATAGTGGCTGCCAACACCAGAATGTACTAAAAAGAGAAAAGCATCTGCAAATCACACGAGGGGTAAAAACTTGTTTTAATGGTTCATAGAGGAACGCTTTCAATAAAGACAGCTTCGAATGAAGCTGGTGTAGTTGTGCCTTGCATAACCTATTTATTGTGTTAGCAACCCAAGACAATCAATCATGTTTTTTTCTGCATTGTTGGGAAAGAGCGTATTTTCGGGATATCTCAAAAAGAAAAGTTAAAAAAAATGTGCTAGGTCCCCATCTATTAGAACTATACAATTACATCCCCACGGCATCGGGAATCGAGCGATAGAATATGAAGGTGGGCTAATAATGTAGTAACTGGAAGCATACGAAAGCCAGGTTGGCAAATCCAGTATGGTGAACTCTCCTAACCTAACTCGAGTTGCTTGGTGAAAAGCTTCTCCCTTTTCGCCTTGGCAAAGTCCCAATGAAAGACCTGGCGAAGTCACACAATGACAGCTATGGGATTTGCGTAAATCAACGTAGCTTTGCCGCAAAGCTTTCTATCACTCATCTCTCCGTTTCAGGTGCTGGCTGCCGCTGCCTTGACGATAGCGCAACAAACTGTGCTGCGGGTTATGCTCCACTGGGCCTGTGTCGCGTGTTGCTGATCGGTTCTGCCTTTCTCTCTCACCAATACCATTCCGGGTATTGTGCCCACAAGCATCAGATATAGTACAAAGTGAGACGGCGGGGGCGGAAGATGATAAACGCAAGCACCGACTTCATCTCCAACACAAACCCACTTTAATCCTCCCGGTATTTCCTTTGTCGTGCGGCTATAGTGAATACTAGATGCCTGATACAGTATGTCGTCATTCCTCCACCGTCATGATACCAAAGTCCTCACTTTGTCGTCTTTCACTCTTCACCCCGTCGTAATCATGCAGCCCTTGGCATGCGGTCAACGTCATACGGCTGTCCTCGTTCCGTGGTGGTCGAGCCGTGGTCCTGAAGCCTTCGTGCTTGCATCGTCATTGTTTTAGCGTCGTCACTTTGACGCCACTCCATCGTAGTGCCTCCTGTCCTGGTTCCATGTCGTGACTGTCATCGTCATTCCATTGCCGCCATTAGGGTGTGCTCAAACCGCCGTCCTCAGGTCTTCGTGGTTACCTCATCAGCGTTCCCTCGTCGTCACTCTGTGGTAGTTACTTTGACGTATTCATTCGTATTGAGTTACTTTGACATATTCAGGCCCTGGTAATCATGCAGTTGTCAGCCCACCGTCACCGTCATGTAGCAGTGGTCCGTCTGTAGTCCTCATGCCGCGGTGTCACACCGTCGTGGTACCATCGTGATAGTTTCTTCGCCATTTTAGCGTTGCCAACTTATTACCGTCAATTTCTACTATTAAATACGAGAGGCAAGAAGAGGTCTGTAACCTAGAGGTACGTAATAAGTCTGCAACAAAAATAATTCCTGTACGGGGTGTCTCTTTTGATAGTGTCTTCCTGTCGCCTTCAATAGAGGCCGCGCCTGCATTTTGCTACGTGCTGCTGTGCTTTCACGTAACAATTAAACATTTGCGTTGTTACACTTGCCTAACCGTGTTACGTTTGGTTAAACACTCTATTGCCCTTTCGAAATTAACATTTTATATGAAGTAAAATATCATTTCATTTATATCACTTTATGCAAGTATTTCGTTTATTAGCCTACGTTTCCATTAGTCACCTTCCTATTTACGCTAACATCACCAAATGCTTTGCTTCACACTAACTTCTACAAAATTGTGGGATACACCAATCTTACCTCTACATTTGGAGCACTGATATCTAGTGTGCTAGGTTGTCGTTATTTCGTTTGAACTACTTTGTAGAAGAAATTGGGACATCCTTGTTCTAACGGCGTTGTTAGCAGTGATGTCATCGATGGTTCTAGCGTTTCTTTTTGCAGTCACCTTGCTCTTTGCTCTTCCTCTATACCCGATTCTGGTAATGTGCTATGCTTGAAGCTCATCATCTTCTTTTTCATGTACGCCTGATTCCTGCCGTCGTCGCTGTTTTCACAGCCACAACGACGAATAATAGGGCATCAACACACCGCCATCTTATCAAGGCTATGCTGTAAATATAACCCATTTCCATTCCGACACAGCATTGTCTGTTGTGACTTCAGAAATAGATGCACAGACGCCACAACTTTCACGTTTTCTTTGGAGTGCGATGCATTTCATCGATGTCTAGGCGGTATTTATGCGAAATAGCGCAATCGTAAGCGCCTGCCACAGCAAAGTCCAATTTGCTACAGTTAAACGAGTTGAAATGCCTGTGGTGGTACTAGTTCTGGCTAGCTTGCTCGTATTTTGCCCACATTTTATGCTTGATATAATGTGTTGCAACCACTTAGGCGTCCCATCTTTATTATGAAACTGTCGAATATACTGCGCTCCTGTATTAGCAGATCTGTGTGCAATAACTGGGTCGATGAGCAGACTATGTGTTACGCCGATTTTATCTAAAGGCTTGTATTTTGGGTACGTAGAACAGACATAGCCTGACTGACACAAGTGAGCGGTTAAAAATTACGGTTTGCTGGGTCTTAGATTCTCTGCGGCATAAGGAATGTAGTAACGTTGGTTTAGGAAGCTTTTTTTCACTTTACGGTAATACCGAAGCAGGAGAGGACTCAGTGTTCCTCTCGTCACTTGTTCAATAAGCTTTTCCTAAACACACAGCAGAGGACAAGGTGCCCTGACGACTACACAATAAGAACAATGGCGTCAGTGGTCATCGTCAGCGCAATGAAATGGACCAACGGACAATGTGAACCCAGTTTTCGTACATAACTGATGTTGCCTACGGTCACAGTAACGTATGTTTTTAGTCGCTCTCTAGAACAGTTGCATAGCCAGACCATATATCGTAAACAACTTCCAAAGTCTGATCTATTGTCCATGAATGATAAAAATAGTAGATTGTTCTAGGAGCCGGTATAGCCAGCAACACTAGAGATTTTTGCGGAATCCAATGAAATACTAGGTGTTCTAAAGAAAGCGAATGCTCTGTAAAAGGAAAAAAAACTACTATCATGACCACCAGTTGGAGTACAACGATGGCAGTGCTCTAACGCATGCCGCGCGTGAGCGAACAGCGCTTTTATTGTTTCCTCCCAAATTCGTTATTCATATCATTACCATTGTGAGCATAAGATATCCTATTGCAGCAATGACAGCATTGCCGAGGAACACTCATCAAATACGAAGAACAATCGGTGTGTCTAGCATTCCATCTGTCCAGGCGGAACGATAACAAATGCTATGCTTCACTGGGCATGTGTCGCGTGTTGCTAATGGGTGCTGCCTTTCTCTCCTACCATTACCATTCCGGGTATTCTGCCCACGAACATCAGAAAGTGTACGAAGTAAGACGACGGGGGCGGCAGATGATAAACGCAAGCACCGACTTGATCTCCAACACAAACCCGCTTTCATCACCCCCGTATTTCCTTTGTCGTGCGGCTATAGTGAATACTACATACCTGATACACTGTGTCGTCATTCCTCCGCCGATATCATTCCATAGCCTTCACTTTGTCGTCTTTCAGTCGGTACCCCGTCGTAATCACGCAGCCCTTGGCATGCGGTCAATGTCATACGGCTGTCGTTGTTCCGTGGTGGTCGAACCATGGTCCTGAAGCTTTCGTGCTCACATCGTCATCGTTGTACTGTCGTCAATTTGTCGTCACTCGGTCCTCGTACTTCCCTTCATCGTTCCTGTCGTGACTGTCGTCGTCATTCTATCGCCGCCATTAGGGCGTGCTCATGCCGCGGTCCTCAGGTCTTCGCGGTTATGTAATCATCGTTCCCCCAGTGCCTGTGTCGTCGTTATTTTGTAGTATTCATTCCATCTTGGTCATTCAATTGCCGTCATTGCATTGTTGTTACTCCATCGTCATCATAACTTCTTTGACATCCTGTTGCGGCACCTTCGTAATGACACATCGTTAATGTGCCATCATTGTCGTGCAACTGGAGTTATTCCGTAGTCATGGTTCCATCGTCACCATTCTTCCGTTGTCAGTTTGTCATTGGAACTCGATCTACCATCACCACTCAATCACTCTGATTCAAATAACGCCATTTTATTGTGTCGTCAATCTTCCACATGCATTCGTCAAGCCATGGTAATCATGCAGTTGTCAGCCCACCGTCACTGTCATGTAGCTGTCTTCCGTCTATAGTCCTCATGCCGCGATGTCATGTCGTCATAGTTCCATCGGGATCATTCCTGCCCCATATTACGGTTTCCAACTTATTGCCGTCAATGTATACTATTATTTACTAGAGGCAAGAAGAAGTCTGTAACACAGAGGTACATAAGGTCTCTGCAACGTAAATAATTTATGTACAGGGTGTGTGTGCGTTTATAGTGCCTTTCTGTTGCGGTAAATAGAGGCGCCGCACCTGCATTTTCCTACGTGCTGATGTGCTTTCACGTAACAATATAAACATTTGCGTTGTTACACTTGCCTAACCGTATTACGTTTGGTTAAACATTGTATTTCCCTTTCAAAATTACCATTTTATATACGTAAAATAACATTTCATTTACATAATTTTATGCAAGTATTTCGTTCATTAGCCTAGGTTTTCATAATATTTGCCTTCATATTTACGCTAACATCAACAAAAGCTTTGCTTAACCCTAATTCCTACACAATTGCGGGATGCACCGATTTTTCCTCTACATTTGGAGTGTTCATGTCTAGCGCGATTTGTTGTTGTTATTTCGTGGGAACTACATTGGGAAAGAAATCGACACATTCTCGTTCTAATGTCGTTGTTCGCAGTGACGCCATCGATGGTTCAGCGTTTCTTTTTTTCTTTCGCCTTGTTCTTTGCTCTTCCTCTATACCCAATTCTAGGAATGTGCCATGCTTGAGGCTCATCATCTCCTTTTTCCTCTACTCGTGATTCGTGCCGTCGACAGTTTTCACAGCCATAACAACGAATAACTGCGCACCAACAAACCGCCATCTTATCAAGGCTATGCTGTATATATAAGGCATTTTCATTTTGATAGAGCATTGCCTGTTGTGACTTCAGAAATAGATGCACAGACGCCACAACTTTCACGTTTTCGTAGGAGTGCAATTCATTTCATTGATGGCTAGGCGGTATTTTTCGAAGTAGCACAGTCGTTAGCGCATGCAACAGCAAAGTCCAATTTAATGCAGTTAAACGAGTTGAAATCCCAGTGGTAGTACTAGTTCTGGCTAGCTTCCACGTATTTCTCTCGCATGTTATGTACGATAGCATGTGTTGCAGCCACTTAGGTGTGCCATTTTATTACTAAATTGTTGAATATACTACCCTCCTCTATTAGGAGATCTGTGTGCCGTAATTGGGTGCATAGACAGACTATGTGTTACGCAAATTTTATGTAAAGACATATTTTGAATATGAAGAACAGACATGTGCTTATTGGCACGACTGCGTCGTTCAAAATTACGCTTTGCAGGATCTTGGTTTCTCTGAAGCATACGTATTGTAGTAATGGTGGTATAGGCAGTTTTTTTTTTTCATTTTATCGCAATACAGAAGCAGGAGTGGACAAGGTGCCCTGACGGCTATACAATAACGTCAATGACGTCAGTGGTCTTCGTCAGCGCAATGAAATAGACCAACGGACAATGTGAGCCCAGATTTCATGCATAACTGATATTGCCTACGGTCACAGTTAGGTATGTCTTTAGCAGCTCTCTAGAACAATTGCATAGCGAAACCATATTTCTTAAACAACTTCGAAAGTCTGATCTATTGTCCATGAATTAAAAAAAGTAGTAGATTGTTCTGGGAACCGCTATGCACAGCAGCACTAGAGATTTCTGCGGAACCCAATCAATTACTAGGGGTTCTAAAGAAAGCGAACGCTCTATGAAAGGGAAAAATAACTGTCGTGACTACCAGTTGGAGTGCAACAATGGCAGTGCTCTAACGCATGCCGCGGGTGAACGAACATTGTTTTTAATGTTAGCTCCCAATTTTACTATTCATATGATTTTGCTAATGCGCGCGCTGTTGCTTTGCCTCTGCGTGTAGTAGTTAAGAGAGCCAGTTTAAGGGCGGAGAAGAAGGAAGGAAAGGAAAGTCTCGGAAGCAAAATTGCAGCACCGTAATATTAAAGCCCAACCGTGGTAGAGAAACGGAAGGCGATATAAGCGTGCGTGGCCATGATACGCACACGACAAACTGCCTTAAAATATTTAGACTTGAGGGAAAGCTTCGTTAACAAACGATAGCGTGGCAATCCGCACTCGAATATAATTATAACCCTAATAATAATTGTAAATATTCATCTCATCTATGGGATCTAATCCGCGCGCTGTTGCTTTGTCTCTGCGTGTAGTAGTTAAGAGAGTCAGTTTAAGGGAGGAGAAGAAGGAAAGAAAGGAAAGTCTCTGAAGCAAAATTGCAGTGCCGTGGTTTTAAAGCGCACCCGTGGTAGAGAAACGGAAGGCGATATAATCGTGCGTGGCGATGATACGCACACGACAAACTGCCTTAAAATAGTTAGATTTAAAGGGAAAGCTTCGTTAACAAACTACAACACGCGGGTTAGATTCCGTCCAGCACGGAATAAATAATTAATACCTTTGTCGTCGAACAGTCGCGACACTCTCGTACCCTGTGACCGCAATCGGCGTTATTAGGTTTATTGAAGAGTGGCACCGACCTGGTGGCACATACGAAGCGACTCAATTTGACGTAAAAAAAAAAAGGTAATTGAAGAGCGGCACATTATATATGATATAAGTAATCACCGAAATTGGTCTAACGGTCGGTATAGAACTCTCTTCCCTCATCAGAACAGTCCGATGTTATACCCAATAGACTACGGACTACCTAATCACGAAAGCTGGCGGCAAAACAATTAGATAGAAATACACATGGTTCCTCTAAACCGCATGAAGCTCACAGTGTAGCTAATGGTGGTGTTAATGATAAATTAAACGGTGAATTATCAATTACGCCAGCTTGTGCGCTCTCACAGAGAAACCTTTAGGCCAGCGACGCAGTTTGTTGGGAAATTGAAGCCAGCAGTCAAATTTCGCATGCGCTGAAGAAAGCAATACATCTTAAGCAATACATCTGAAGAAAGCAATGTTACATCTGCCGTCGCCTTTGGTGTAGCCTTCTGATGAACGCACTGTGGAAATGGTTAACTTCAAGGAACGTTGCATGCACTTTCCTACAGGTGAATTTTAAGGATGTTCAAGGAGAAATCAAAGCCATTATAGAATATATTATTTTTATGCAGCTAATAATAGTTTATCACTCTTCAACCCTCGAATGCCCTCTTTTGCACAATGTGCATTCTGTCGCTTGCGCACTTTAAACAACATGGAAGAATGTACTAGGCACTAACTGCACAAGCAGTTGATTGTGAAACAAACAGAAAAATGTGGGCTTCTATTCAGAACTATCGCTAGCACAAACAAAGACATTTAAATGTTACATCTTCCTAAAATTCGAAAACACAAACCTCTTGCATTGTACTTCTCAAGGCAGAAGTCCTTAACAACTCAGCAGGCCAACTAATGTGGATATCCTGAGTGAAGGCTGTAGCGCTTGCGCATCTTTTATTTCCCCATTTAAAGGGAAGGCGTTTCTTCCTTGAAAAATTTCATAATGTTCGAAGAGAAGATACTAGACAGCGAAATTCCGCGCTAAAAAATTCTGCGGATCTCACGCACTGTGGCTGTCGCGCTAACCGAAGTTTCCTATCCTGTTTGCTTTGATTGAGGATAACTAGCGGAGATGCTGCCCGTGAATATGTAATTTCTTCGGTGTTTAGTTCAATATGAGAGTAGGGAGTTGATGTTAAGCCTTACGTTGCTGGTGCCACTGCTGTTCGTTTGTGTAGTCCACAGAACAAGCAGGGAAACGTGTTTTCTTGAGGTGATGTTGTACGTCATTGATCATAATCTCCGAGAAGGTTGAGCAATATCATTGTTTCACATGTCACATCGCATTGTGGCGGAAGTGTTAAACCTTAGTTGAATTATGGGGATCTACGTAATTCAATTAATGATTGTAAAATTGTTTGCAGGCATTGTACACATACATTCGCGGTCTGCATCACATTTCGCTGCGTAGCGAAAACTGTTCCGCGCAACGCTTCTTTCGGGCCTGGGTGCCCTCGACACTGAGTGCACGCTTTGGAGCTATTTTGCAGGCGCGTGCTCCTTCTGCATACGTGGGCAGCAAGCTGTTGAAACGCCAGTTCCAAGCGCTCTCTCCAGGTTATAGACGATTATAATGTTTACACTATCGAAGCCCAGCACGCGGCATCCACGGTCCAGCACCAGCATATTTGTAGCATAGGAAAGCAAGCATAGCCCGTGCTTACGAACAAACTGACTGTGAAACGTTGCCGCTGAGGCGCCGGCGGGGATGCGCGCAGGCGAGCACAATCTGGTGGTGCAGCAAAAAGCAGAGTGGCGCGCGTGAGCAAGAGCACAACAGCAGCAACGCCTGAAAAGTACGGAGAACAGGCAAAGAAAGCTTCCCTTTCAAAGGCAAAAGTAGTCATCGATAGCGCGCGTAGAAGCTAAAACAAATGTCCACGTCTATTTTGATTTAGTAGGCGTGAGCACGTCTGGCCTTTCCAACAGGAATCCCAGTAGCACTGCAGAGGTGAACTGACTCCAGAAGTCGAGAGCCGTGTATCATTCAGTCGTGGTTGAAGGTCATGTGGTGGAACCTTTGATACTACGGGCGTTGGACGTTCATGTCCGCTATGGTACGCTATGCCCTGACAACCAAGTGCCTCCGTGACTGCCGGCATCTCTGCCTAATCACATTTTGGTATTTTGTCTGGGCCTTATCAAAGGGTTGCTTATATTCCGCTGCACTCTGTAATATTCTTCCGATAACATAGCTATGTTCAATTGTTGAATACCACTTTCTGAAAACTAGTGTAATTCTGCTTTTGATAAATGTAAGGAATTACGTTCTTGGCGGTCGTGTAGTACGGACACTTGTATAAATGCTCTGGCGATACTTACAGGCTCGTGACTGCGAGTTTTATCCCAGAAGATTGCAAGTTTTCTTCCATATTTTCAACCTCATCAGATCCGGACATAGCCCCTAGTTCTCCGCTTTTGCACCATGTGGCGGATGAACCTTCCAGATTTGAAATTCGCGTGATGACGCACAAGTGTGCTTGACGAAAAGAGAATAAAAAAATTGTAGGCGACCCCAATATTTGACTTAGGTGTCTCTTGTGGCACTCGTACCTCGGCGTTGGTGTTCTTTAGGTTAACCTTAGGCGAACGCAACGCGCGAACCAAACTCGAAGGCAAGTGTTTTTCTATAATTAGCCGGTTGAATATCATGTCACCTTCTTGTGTTTGACATGATTAGTGACGTCATTACTGCCGCTTTCTACTTTTGGGTTTCCAGCAATTTCGCCAGAGACGTGCTCACGAGGCCCGTCTCTAATGTCTACGTATATGTGCTTTGGTGTGCGGTGATCAGTGATTTCCAATTATTTGTAGTTGTTCTAGACACTACCGTAACTCAACTAACTTAACTTACGCTGTTATTTCATAACTATAGTGAAACCCTACCTTTTGCTAGTTTTCTTACTTATTTTGATGTTCGTTCCCAGTCGTCTCAGTGATTGCTAGGTAATTCTAATTATTCAAGACACTTCCGTAACTCAACTTATAGCTAAACGTATGCTTAGTTATCATATGTATAACTAAACCCATACTGCACTATTTTTGCCTATATTTTCTCACTTAATTGAAATGTCATCCCTGGTCGTCTCAGTTATCTCTAATTAATTATCATTATGCCAGACACTTCAGCAACTCAAATGCTAACTAAACTTATGCTCTGATATCGTAGCTCTAATGAACCCGTAAACATTTTAGTGTACTATATTGTTGTATTTTTTCTGATTTATTTTCAATTTCTTCCCCTGTCGTCCCAGGAGGTGAACCGGAAGTGCTGCGCAAAATACTAGTCACTCGATGCTCGTGCCGCTAAAAAAAGCAAGACCATGGCATGAGCTTTCGCCGCCGAGCGCTAATCGAGGATCTGTGATCTGATAACCCCCTTGCGTATAAGACTAGTGGCCGTTTGTTCGAATGTGATTCAGCAGTTGTGCTGCAGCTGATAGGCGTACAAAAGGTTCGGTGGCGCTTTGAGAAGGCGGGTGCAGAATGAATTCCAATAACACTGCTGGCTCTCTCGCAATCTTGAGTAGATGTAAGCATGAAGCGGCAACGGGCAAAGGCGATTGGCTGGAGATGATACTAGCCATAATATTAAAATGGGTGTAGTGCATGTTGACAATGGAACACCCCACCGCACAGCACCATGCTATACTGTGCACTGGTCCATATAGACGCTGCTCAACTAGAAGGAAACCAGCTTAATACCGCACGACAGGCAGCGAAAGATTCCAGAGAGATTAAGCGCACTGCCTTGCTAGAAGAATTATTTCCTGGATTTTACGCTCCAGAACCCCGATTTTATTATGAGGTGTGCCATACTGGGGGACTCCGGATTAATTTTGACTACCAGGGGCTCTTTAACATCTCCACAAAGCAGATCAAACGGGCGTTTGTACATTTCGCCTCCACCGAAATGCGGCCGCCGCGGCCGGGATTTCATCTCACAACCTCGTGCTTGGCAACGTTACACCATAACCGCTACGTCACCGTGGCGGGCAGAAGCGCCTGAAGGAGGCGCCATGCAGCGTGGCGCCTCCTCTCGAGACGAAGCAATACCCGCGCCACGGAACTCGGGGACCACTGGCATTCGGCGCTCAGCGCAAAAAGATATGAGATTGAAGTGTATGGCGCCTTGTATCTGCTTTTTGAAATTCGCTAGTGGAAATGACAAAGCCTCAGCGTACCAGAAATTGCAGCTTGAGGGATATTATGGACAAACATTAGAACGAACTGGGAAGCAATATTTCCCTAGGTTGTGTGAACAGTAACTGGCGTATATAAAAAGGTCCTGTACAAGGGGTTGGGGGCCAGAGACTGCATTTTCTTCAGTTTTCACTGATTGCCTTGATGTTCTCGTTTCGTTCTCGCCCCATTTTCTTCTCACTCTCATCTTGAGTGCCCCGGTAACGGCTCTGGATTTTGGCTCAAATTCACTTGAAGGTCGTTGACAACGGGGGATAAAAGCATTTGGTGCATAAAAGCGACTTACGTCCTCACCTCCGCCTGCTCTTTATTCCTTACCTCTTCCAAATTTACTGTCTGATTGGATTGTCATGCGGCTTAGCCGGGCGCCTTATAAATCGAAACCGTACTTTAGTCGTTGGAGTTGTAACCTGGAATGATGATTTTCAAAGGACAATGCAGGCTTGTTAAATAGTGGTGATGGATATGTAGGGTCAGCCTTGACGCCCTTTAATATTGTGCTAACTTGGGCTGGTTGGTGCATACCTGAAGAAACGAGTAACAGCGCTGAACAACAGGACGTGACTGAAACATACGAAGCGCTGTCTGTCTCCGTCACGTCGCATTGTTCAACGCTGTTACTCGTTTTCTTTTCACGGTCTTAGTCTCAGTCGGCCTCAACTTAAGAGTCCACTTCCGCGGTTGCGTGCAGATGCCTGGTTGCGTTGTGTTTACTGCCACAAACGTTAATTTACTTTTTTGTTCGCATAGGTGACGTGTACAAACCGAGCAGATTTTCTGACGGTAAGCGATGGCAGTAAAGGCAGAAATCTATCTTTAATTGGCCAATGTTCAAGGACCTACTTCACTGAAGGGCTTCAAGTAAGGCGCATTATTTTTACCAACCTGAAATAGTTCACACCTTTCCGCAAGCTCGCATTAAAGGAAGGCGTCCGAAGTCATATATTTCCTTACGCAAACGGTACACTATGCCGCGCCGTTGCCACTTCACTGAGGAATGGTGAAACTTTAATGAAACCAAATATAGACGGATGTATACGACCAATTCAACACTCCCGAAACCTACCGCGACGCTCCAGTGGCTATGCTGGTGGGCTACTTTGGATAAAGCCGTGGGTTGAAACCAGGCAATTACGGTCGTTTATTTGGAGAAAGTACAGGCACGTGTATTTTTAGGTTGTAATTAACGTTAAGGCACTATACATCAAGATCATTGCGCGCCTGCGACCATAGCAATCCCTCCAGCTATTGCCTCCTCTACAGCTTCGGCTGGATATTATATGCGAGGAATTACATATGCCGCACAGATTGAGACATGAAGTAATCACAAAGTATGGGAAACCTATTTTCCGTGCACTTCATTTTAAGAACGCCATAAAAACCAAGAAATTACGACGCCTTCATGTCACGTGGAGCACGTCCCCATTGCACCACGAGTGTCCTCTGGAAATTCCGATTATACCCGGACGCGCAAGTATTGGATAGGACGTGCAGTGGTTAACATGAGGACATTAATTTTGGGATGCCCTATTTAGGACATCCTTCGGACATCCACACGACTGAACTTCTGTAATCTAAACAAATCCAAAACCATCATCCCGTGGATGTCCGAAGGATGTCTTCAACAGAATGTCCCATACTGGACATATATGGACCCACCACACACAATCCAACACGTAGTACGTGATCATATCGCGGAATATCAAGTCTCTTCCATGGCTGCCTTCAGCGTACGTTCTTCCGAAAAGACAACGTGCCAGCCAGCGACATGAAGCTGCTGCAATCGGGATCAAACTTCCATTGCAGACGATAAATGGAGAAGTTGCAATGAACGACCAAAGCTGCACGAGCATATCGGGAGGAAACGTCACAAAGTGGTAGGCACAGCGCTGCAACAGCTGCGCGTTACCACGCTTTACCAACTACCGCAAGGTGTAATTGAATTACTCGTGTCCTACGCTTCAACGCTCTTCGAACATGTCGAGAAAGCAGAGTAATGCAACCTCTGCAATGACGGCAATTGCTGCCGTAGAACAGAGCAGTGAATACCTTTATCCAGTCGAATCGCCACTGTCTTTTGTAAGCACGCTTTGCGCTGATTTGCGCGTAGTCAGTCACATGACTTAACGCCGCCGTTTTATTGAATCTCTTCGCCCTTCTCTGTAGGCTCTGAATGTCTGGAAGCAGTGTTGCCAGGTTTGGCTATATATAGCCAAATTGGGCTAGAGGAAATAAAAAAAATTGGCGTTGACTTGGGCGAGTTGTCTATGTGGCTAAATTGGGGTACTGAAAACCTGCGACTTGGAGCGCGTTAGAATTAGTACTCTTATTCCAAAGGCAATTTTTTGAGACCATGTCAGCATGTAAGTTAAACTTAAGTTGGGGGTCAAGTTTGACGCCAAGGAAGACAACTTCATGTGCAGGTGAGAGAACATGAGTTTGGAAGACAAGTGGTGGCGCGGGCGCAATGACGCGTTTATGTGTCTGAAAAAGAATAAACTGAGTTTTCGAAGGGTTGATGTGAAGTTTGTTAATTGTGCACCACGCAGATAAGTTGCTTAGGTCAGAATTTAGTCGTATTATTACAGTATTTATGCATTTGCTATTAGTAAATATAGTCGTGTCATCAGCATATAGTGTAGATAAAGTACTGCTTAAACAGTGAGGAAGATCATTAATGTACACCAGCAAAAGTAAAGGGCCTAAAAGTGAGCCTTGTGGGATACCTTTAGTGACTGATTTGGTACGTGAGAGTGAACCTCCGAAATTTACAACTTGTGTTCTGTTAGTCAAATAACTGCGGATGAGGGTAAGAGCTGGGCCACGAATGCCCAGAGCTTCTAACTTGTAAGAAAGGATGTTATGACAGATGGTGTCAAATGCTTTACTGAAGTCAACGAAAACTGCACCAACAATATGGGAGTTGTCAAGGGCATGTTTTATTTTGCCAGTGAATGATGCTATAGCTATTTCAGTCGAATAACCTTTACGAAACCCGTGTTGTTCAGGCGAGAGAAGAGTAAATTTGTGAGAGTAATTTGTTAAGCGATTTACAAGTAGTTTCTCAATGTCTTTGCTAAAAAAAGATAGCATGCAGATAGGGCGATAGTTTGAATGTTTTTTTTAATATAGGAGTTATTTTACCGTGTTTTAATTCGTCGAGGAAAACACCTGTTGTGAACATGCAGTTAATAATGTGCGTGACTACATCGGCGATATACTATGATACAAAATTGATTTTAGAAGGTTTTAAATCATCAAGGCCGGGACCTGTAGTTCGTAAACAAGCGATTGAATCGGATACTTCCTTGGGTGATGTAGGGAACAAGCGAAATGAATAAGGGGTTTGCCTGAGTACTGGCTGTGGTATACTGCCTAGTAAATGATCATGTGTAGGACAGAAAAAACTATTGAATTCACTTGCGATATCAGTGGCCTCCGTTACTACCCTTGTTCCTGTATTAAGTTGGCTCAGTGCGTGGTTTGGCGAAGACAGATGAAGAAAGGACCTAATGCTATCCCACGTTTCGCGGGTGTTATTTTTGTGTCGAACAATCGTTTTCTCAAAGTAGGAACGCTTGGCTTCTTTCAAAAGTCTGGTAAGTGTATTAGAATAAGTTATGTACCGCTACTTTGAAGTTACATTAAAAGGTTGGCGTTTGAATTTTTTATGGAGGCTAACACGTTTCTTAACACTATTTAAGAGGGATCCTGTTATCCATGGGTTTCTAGGGGCGGAGAACCAGAGAGTATTTTGTCTTAGACTCGTACACTCCGAGTACACGCTTTTAACTTTGTTGTTAAATTGTTCGAATGCCAGGATTGGGTATGTTATAGTAAGAATCGGGCTCCAGTCGATTTCAGCAACTTGACTAATGAACTTAGTGGTGTGAAAGTTCGCTGTTTTTATGCTAACCATGCTACGTCTTAGCTTTCGCTACGTGTATCCTCGCATAGCCGAGCTATGCCACTGCTAATTTTATAACAGCCAGGAACTAATGCAGCTTACGGTCGCAGCGCATTCGAGCGCTGCACCAACTTAGCCAGGACGCGCTTTTTTTGTTTTGCTCTGGCGTGCTACAGTAAATGGAGACAAAACGGACATGATCAGCCACATCAGTGCTGTGCAGCCGCGTCTCAGGCATTGCTGCTATTTAAGACGGAAAATTGCATCAAAATTCAGGGGCACTTAGTTATCCCGGCGTGGTTGAATGTGAAAGAATTGCGGCCGCGTCACCTGAAGCGCCGTGCCCTCACATGGCCAACGGGGTTCATCACAAGGTGCGCACAATGCAAGGTCGTGGGTTCGACTCCCAACAAAGGTCCAGGGTTCCAATCCAAAGAAAAGGCGTGGGTTCCAGTGTCTTAATTACCTGTACATTATTTACTGCGCCTTGCTTAACTTGACAGTTATTGACATCGAAGTTTGTGGGTTTGACTCCCACCAAAGGGTTTGTAGCCTTTTTCTACCATCGTGTGGTCACGAGTTTTATATTTTTACGTGTAGCTGAAGCTGAATGCTATTTACAATTTATTTCCAAGGAAGCTAACGGAGGCCAAAACGGCGACGCTATATCAAGCCGGCACACACGTCGTCTTCTTTCTCCTCAATGTAGCCACACTGTGGCGGCTGTTTCGTAGCATCACCCCCGGCTGTAGAAGCACCGTCCAGGTGCTTAATCTACACATCTGCGGTGAAAGGTATGTGGTATTGTTTTAGTCTCGCCACGTGAACGATGTCACTTGCAGCTGATGATGACGCTGAGAGGTCGGCGGGGATGATTTCATACGTGACATCTGTCACTTGTCCCACCACACGGTAAGGGCCAGTGTAGCGCGACAGCATCTTTTCGAAAAGGCCCACACGTCGAATGGGTGATCAGAGAAGCACCAGAGAACCCGGAGTAAAGTGCACGTCGTGATGGTGGCAATCATAGAGGCGTCTCTGATGCTCCTGTGGGGCCTCGAGACGGGTGCGGGCGAATTGGCACGCGTGGTCGGCGTGTGCGATCGCGTCACGGGCGTATTCAGTGGTTGAACGTGTGGCCGAGGGCAGCAAAGTGTGTAAGGCAACGCGGGATCAAGTCGCATCCCACCTGTGACTGGTGCTGACACGTTCGTATAAGCGGAGCCAGTCGTTAAACTCAGGACTGCCGACTCCGTTGAAAACACCAGGATCCCGAGGTGGTGAAACGGCGACGTAGGTCGGGGCTGCAGGCGGAGACGCTTGCGTAGATGAAGTGCCGCCAGCAGGAGCCGAATTTGCATTGTCGCCGTTGCGACCGCTGCGAAGCTCCATGACGGGTACGGGGAACGTCCACCTCCACCAAATTAATGTTACGTGTAGCCGAAGCTGAATGCTATTTACAATTTATTTACAAGAAAGCTAATGGAGGCCAAAATGGCGACGCTATATCAAGCCGGCACACACGTCGTCTTCTTTCTCCTCAGTGCAGCCACACTGTGGCGGCTGTTCCGTAGCAATATATCAGCCATTTATAGCTTTCACATAATTAAATTGCCAGCCTCAGGTCTTAATATTCACATTGTAGTAATAGGAAAAGGCGTGATATCTAATGTAACATGAAAATTATGGGGTTTTACGTGCCAAAACCACTTTCTGATTATGAGGCACGCCGTAGTGGGGGACTCCGGAAATTTCGACCACCTGGCGCTCTTTAACGTGCACCTAAATCTAAGTACACGGGTCTTTTCGCATTTCGCCCCCATCGAAATGCGGCTGCCGTGGCCGGGATTCGATCCCGCGACCTCGTGCTCAGCAGCCCAACACCATAGCCACTGAGCAACCACGGCGGGTCTAATGTAACATCGATATACGCTGTCGCATTCGGAAATTTCTCTTTGTGATTGCACAGTGAAAAGTACATGAACGGAAAAAAAAATTGCATGCGAAGCATTCCGAGCTTGACACACTTTTCTGTGCCGACGCTCTGGACAGCATCCAGCCTCTGGCCACTTTCTTGACCCGATCACGAGGGCAGTACAGTCGAAAAAAATTCATAAGACATTCCACTCTGCGAAAGTGGATGACTTGCAGAGCTTTTTTAGCACACAACACAGAGGTGACCCAGAATATTGAACAAATGTAGGAACTTATTTATTCTCCAAATCTATGGTCATCGTGGAGATATCGGTACAGACACAGATTCGCGTATCGCCCATGTTATTTAATGAGTCCGGTATATAAGCCAAAAAGAACTCATGCCCCCTTAAGCAATGGCTCATAGCGGTTCATAATGTGGAGTTCAGTGGCTCATAACGGGGAGGACCCGTAAACGGGGCCTCCCCATTAAGAGAAGTTAAATTCTACGCCGGAATGGTATCGCTATTCGAAGAAGCACTTTCACGCCGACTTGGAGTACTTCGTATGTGATACTCAGTCTACGCTGATTTGAAATGCACGTCTATGATGCCAGCTTGAGTCAAATGTTATTTGCTAGTAGACAGGCGTCGCCAATCAAGGGATCATTCCCCCTTAAGCAATGACTCATACTCCCGTAAACGCGGCCTCCTTTTTACGACAAGAGAAGGTAAGTTATATTCTAGGGTGGAATGGCATTGCTGCTCGAAGAAGCGCTTTAACGCCGACTTGGAATACCGGGTATGTGCCGCTGAAATGCTGAAATGCTGAAATGCTGAAATCCAATGTACCTCTATGATGACAACATGAGTCAATTGCTATGTGCAAGCAGGCATGCGCCGCCCTTGAATACACACCTTTGACGCCAACTTGGATGACAAGGCATGTGCCATTGGGAATCTGCCGCTATACAATGAAGGAAAAGTTCCCTTAAATTTATGCGAAGCTGACCTTGAGCGAACCCACGTCACAAGCATTCTTCAACGGCAGCAACCAGAGTGGAATGGCAGTCTGAGCCAGACGAGGGATCCAACGGCAAAACTCTGCATATGATGATCGTTGTCGACGCGATCTTTCTGGAGGGCTTGGCTGTCGGACGTGAACAAGCGGGCCAGCTGATGACACTCTTCTGCATGCAGTGAGACGTCAGAAATTGGACTGAATTCAGAGGTGTCCGGGCAGTGCGGTAAAATTGTGTTAAGTGTCGAGGGCGGTTCACGGCCATATAGAAGAAAAAATGACAAAAAACCGGTCGTTGGCTGTGTCGCGGTGTTCCACGCGCAAGTCACGAAGGGGAGAACGAGGTCCCAATTGGAATGGTCAGAAACAATATACATCGAGAGCATATTACCAGCGTGTGGTTGAAACGTTCCGTGAGGCTATTGTATTCAGAGTGGTAGGCAGTAGATGTGCGTTGAACGATACGGCTCCAGTAGAGGAGTTCTTGTTTGATGCAGGACAAAAACACTCGGCCTCTGTCAATCAGCAGTTCCCGTGGTGCACCATGACGGAGTATGAAACGACGCAATATCAAGGAAGCGACGTCAAAAGCACCAGCCACTGGGAACGGAGCTGTTTCTGTGTATCGCGTGAAATGGTCAACCGCAACAAATATCTAGTGATCGCCAGCAACAAAACACGGAAGCACTCCATAAAAGTCGATGCCAATGCGTTCAAAAGGGCGGGCTCGACATGGTAGAGGCTGCAGCCTGCCGGGTGTATGGTGAAACGTCTTCCGTTGTTGACATGCGGAAAAGGACCGAATATATTTACGCACAAATGTGTACATCCCACGCCAGTAGTAGCGTTGGCAGAGCTGCTGATACGTTTTCAGCCCCCCAGCGGGGGCATGTTTGGATCAACATGGAAAAAGGCACACATATCGGCCGGCAAGCGCTTGCGTATGATTAGTAGCCATTTACGTCCTTCGTCCTGGTAGTTGCGGCGGTATAAAAATGCATCGCGTATTGCGAAATGCATGGCTTGGCGACGAAGGGCACGGGGTTGGCTTGCAGGTGAAG
Source organism: Dermacentor andersoni (assembly GCF_023375885.2). Lineage (NCBI taxonomy): Eukaryota > Metazoa > Arthropoda > Arachnida > Ixodida > Ixodidae > Dermacentor > Dermacentor andersoni. The sequence goes on from NC_092816.1 coordinate 83,345,075, forward strand.
AGGCGCTGAGAACTTTCAAGAAGGATGCAACCCACAGGTCTTTTCGCTGTTCCGAAGGCATGTCTTTGATGATGACAGCATTCAAGGAAAAGTCTACTGCTGAAGGTGGGCCTTCGTCTGATTTCACGGGCGATCGAGAGAGCGCATCCGCATGAGGATGCTTGCGCCCCGATCGATAAACAACGCGAATGTTGAGTCTTTGTATACAAAGAGCCCAACGAGAGAAGCGACCAGAGGGACCTTTTAGAGAAGCCAACCGGCAGAGTGCATAATTGTCTGATACAATGTGGAAATGCCGCCGTACAAATAGGGACTAACTTTTAATAGGGTCCGTAAAATTGTGCGGCATTCTTTTTCGGTGACCAAATAATTTGCTTCCGCCTTGGTGAGAGCGCGGCTTGCATATGCCACAACATACTCAGGGAAGCCAGGCTTGCGTTGCGCGAGAACGGCACTAACGCCGATACCACCGGCTTCTGTATCTATTAGGTTGGCACAGCAGGGTCATAATGGCGTAGAAATAGTGGCGAAGTAAGTAGGCGGTGCAGTGTCGCAAAGGCGTCGTCCAGTGAGAAAGGTCCCTGGGGCTTGCGAGGAGCTTCGTAGGCGGAGCTATGATAGAGGCGAAGTTTCGGACGAAGCGATGAAAATAGGAGGCCAAGCCAACAAAGCTTATAAGAAATTTGATTGTAGAAGACTTCTCCCTCACTCGGACAAACTCGGCAACAGCACATAGTTTGTCCGAGTGAGGGAGAATTCGATCGTGGGAGACGACGTGGCCGGGGATGGTGAGGCGGCGAGCCCCGAAGGGACTTTTCTTCAGGTTGAGTTGAAGGCGTGGGTTCATAGGTCAGCGGAAAATTGTGCGTAAACGAGCGATATGTGAGGCGAAGTCGGGGGAAACACAATGACGTCATCGAGATAGCAAAGACATAACTTCCATTTAAGACCGTGTACAATGTTATCCATCATCCGGTCGAATATTGTGGGCGCACTGCAAAGCTCGAAAGGCATTGCTGTACATTCATACAGGCCATCCGGTGTAACGAACGCCGTCTTCAGACCAGCACACTCGACCATAGGTACCTACCGGTATGCCGATGGCAAGTCGACGCAAGAAAAAAAATTCGGCACCTTGAAGGCAATTGAGGGCGTCGTCTATTCGAGGATGAGGATAAACATCTTTGCGGGTAATCTTGTTGAGGCGCCGATAGTCCACACGGAACCTAATAGAGCCATCTTTCTTTTGGACCACCCGCCGTGGTTGCTCAGTGGCTATGGTGTCGGGCTGCTGAACACAAGGTCGCGGGATCGAATCCCGGCCACGGCGGCCGCATTTCGATAGGGGCGAAATGCGAAAGCACCCGTGTACTTAGATTAAGGTGCACGTTAAAGAACCACAGGTGGTCAAATTTTCCGGAGTCCCTCACTACGGCGTGCCTCATAATCAGAAAGGGGTTTTGGCACGTAAAAGCCCATAATTTAATTTTTTTTTCTTTTTGACCAGTACAACGGGAGAGGACAAGGAGCTGCAAGGATGCGTGATGACTCCGCGCTGAAACATGTCGTCAACTTGTTCTGTAATTACATGACGCTCCGCTGGTGACACACGAGGGGTTGCTGTCGTAAAGGAGCGCTAGTGGCAGTTCCAATCATGGGAACAACCACATTAGTTTGGCCTAGTGACACTTGCGGTAACTAAAAAAAAGTGCGGAACTGGTGACGAAGGGCAAGAAGCTGCGTCCGTTCAGCCGGAGCGAGGCCACTATCGACGGACCGGTGAAAAGACTCTGAGGGCTCGGCATCGGACGCAAGGCGAGGTGTCAGGGCGTTCAGCTGACCTTTTGTCTCAGGCTCAGAGGGATCAAGAGGCACGATAACATCAACGTGTATAGGCTGCATATGGCCAAGTGGTTCATTGCGGTACAAAGTCAGAGGGCCTGAGTTGGGTTGCAAACAAGTAGTCTGGAAATATCCTGATCAGCCGCGAAAATGGAAAATGGCATTAACGTATTGTGGCGGCGACGAAATATTTGAGATGGCGTGAACAGAATGGCGGCATCGGGAAGCGTGGCACTAGAAACGGGAACAATGACGGCACTGTGACATGGCAGGTCAGTATCGACGGCGACGACAAGCTTGCTATCACCAGGAGCGGCCACATAGGCGGAAGGCGTCTCGCAAAATACAAAGGGCTCTACCTGAGCAAGAGCGCAGTCGATAACCGCGTGATTTCGTGATGAGAAATCCCACCCAAGGATCAGTTCATAAGAACACGAAGTCAGAACAAGAAACCTAACGCTGTAGATCACGTCTTGTAGGAGCACCGTGGTCGTACATGCTGCAAGGGGTTGAATATGTTGTGCGCTTGCAGTACGGAGAGGAAACTCTGAAGGTGGCGTCGTCACTTTATGGATGGAGCGGGAAAACCTATGGCTCATTACAGAAATAGCGGCACCAGTGGTACAAGAAGCGCGAGAGTTCGTACACCTTCAACAAACACTTCAATAAGATTGCCGGGAGACAAGGGAGGACTTAGACGGGTGGACGACGGCGCAGCTCCTATCTCAGAGGCTGCGACAGTCAGTTTTCCATGTGAAGATGGCTTGACCGGCGACGCATAGGTGAAAGAGAACGACGGTGTGATGAAGGTAACCGACGAGAAGCGAAAGACTGGGCACCGGAAGTCAGCTGACGATCGCGGGAGTATGTCTCAGGTCCTTGTTCTGGCTGTGTGCTATAACGAGGTCGGATATCTCGGTGCACTGGAGGTCTCCGCGAAACGCCGGCGACAGAAGCGGACAACATGATCCGGAATTCTGCAAGCATAGCAGGTTGGCTGGTTGTCTGCAGTGCGCCAAGGATTTGCGTACTGCGGCTGTGCCCCGACAAGCGGCGTCACTAGTGGTTGAATTGGTGGTAGATGGGTCAACACCAGCAGAGAACGTGGCTTCATGACGGCAATCGCATACGTCAGTGGCGCGGCGACAGGAGTCGGCGCAGAGGCAGGCGGCACCGCGAATGATAGCGGCGCAGCGACAGGAGTCGGCTGGCAGACAGACGGCAAAGCCTCGGTGACCTGCTCCTGTATCACCTGGCGGACGGCCGGAGACATAGTGCGTAGGCGCATGTGTGGCTAGGAAGAAAGAACGCTGTCGAGTAACTTCCTCACACACAATCTCCTTGATCTGTGCCAGAAGCACTGTGTGGTCGCCACCGATGGTCAGCGCGGCGAGGGAATCGGCTGTTGACGTCTGCCGCCGAGCTAAGACGCGTTGTTTACGTAGATCGTCGAAGCTCTAGGCCAGCCTCACGAGTTCAGACATGGTGCGTGTGTCCTTAGCCACCAACATATCAAAGGCATCGTCGTCTATGCCTTTCATGATGTACTTGATCCTGTATTGCTCGATCATGGAAGGCTTCACACGCTTGCACAAGTCAATGACGTTTTCAATATAGCTCGTGAAGTTCTCACCCTGCTGCTGCGCTCGCCCGCGTAGACGATATTCAGCACGAAGCTTGCCCACCGCGGGGCGACCGAACGCTTCCGCGAAGCTCTTCTTGAACATACTCCAACTGGCGAAGTCAGACTCAGGGTTATAGAACTAGAGGTTTGCGACGTGTGTTAGGTAGAACAGGGCGTTGCGCAGTTTCGTAGCGTCCTCCCACATGTTGGGCGCGCTTACCCTCTCAAACGACGACAGCCAATCTTTTACGTCATGGTCATGGGTGCCGCTAAAGAAAGGAGGATTGCGCTGGCGCAGCACGCATTACACGATGACCGACGGAGATTGGGCCGCGCCTTGCTGGGTGGCGTCATCAGGCATTGTCGGAGCGGTGGTGGGCAACGTCCGGCTTCGGAACTCCAGTTTTGAAAAGGTTACCCAACAACCTTCACCAATAAAGAGATTTAGTGACGGCATGCGACGCACTAAACACCAAAGAAGTCCCAAGGGAGCCATGGTCTCGGCGCCAACAGCTCGTGATCTGCTGTCGCGTCCTAAAACCATGAAGCGCCCCTCCACTGCTTGATTCCTGTTTTTCCTGATTGCACACGTAATATTCAGTGAGTGTTTCCCCAAATGTACCAGCTCCTACGGTGAGCATGGAATTTGATAATACATCTAAAACTTCTGAGCTTCATCCTTTTCGATACGGCTTTTTAGCTGACCACCTTCACTACCTCCAAATAAATAGGTTGACAGCCACAAGTACTTCTGTGACTGAAGAGAATGCAGCAGTGGGTATTTTTTGACTAACAGGCGATTGATCAGATTTTTTATTGCGAAAGCAATACTGCTCGCACTTTCGGCCCATCTGTGGTCGTGGCGCCTCCTTACACAGCTGCGCGTCACGTGACCGTGTGACGTCACGCCAGACCGAGAGACGGGGCCCCAGCTCGCAGCATCGATGGTGGAGGCGAAGCCTTGCGCGCCCCTGCTGCGGCGCTACCGAGAGAGGGCGCTCGCTGGGCGCTCGCGTGACGTCAGTCACGCCAGATGGAGAGACGGGGCCCCAGCTCGCGGTATCGATGGGCCTCTTTCATTTTCGGAGTTCTGGCAGCCCGCTGGCAGCCAGATGCAAGCCAGCTAGTTCCGGTTCTGACAGGAAGTCACGTGGGCTGGGATCCCAAGACAACCCGAACCTGCCCGAAGTTGGCAAAATCGAACGCCGGTACAGCTGGCCGAATGTAAAGATGCTACCAGCATGGCAGCGCCCGGCGAGGCCGGCGCGCGCTCGGCGTAGTCGGCCCATTTATGCGTTACCAGCTTGAAAATATATAGTTGCATTCAGGAATACGATAACTTTTGCGCGACTTCGCGCGACTCGGCGCAGGGCGCGTACTGGGCCAACCTCGCCTTGCGCAGCGCAACAGATGGCCTCCGACGCGACGGATGGCAAGACGCGAAATCGTGATTGTATACTCGAAAGCGATAGCTGGAGGAACCCTGTTCGCAGCGATCACATCGACCACCGGCGACCTTGATGAGTTGGCGCTGTGTCATCACTAGACATAAAAAAGCAGGTTATCGGGTACATCTCATGCGCATAAAATTTCGCGCCGACCTGCTTGGGCTTCGATTTCAGAAAGTTTGTTGTGGCTGATGGTGCTTCCCATTTTGACCCTAAGGAGCTGGGGACGCGGCTGGCGCATGAAAATGCACGTCGCCTGTAACCAGCGAAACGTTTCACACGAAAAACATTGGTCGCAATCATGAGAGCAATAAGCCAATGTGCGTGTGTCTAATGTACCGAGTGCAATCAGTGTATTCTTATATCAACGGCCTGCAGTCCGAACACATATCGGTTTCGAACTGCCACCTAAGCATACGACGGAGAGACGGAGCGAACACGGGCTAGCTGCAAAGCCTTCGCTAACTGCAGAGAAAGGAGAGATATACATACGCGAGATATGTGAAAAGGAACGCCACCAGTGAAAGACGAATCCAAAATGTACCTCAATGTGTGAATGAGCGTCTACAACTTGCGTGGAACACGATGCAGCTAACGTGCACGCATGAAAGCGCGGCGCTCTGTTCACCGCCGCGAAGAAGCAATCAGGGGACAAACACACATATACACACACACAAAAGCTTCAAATGGTTCACCATGGCTCATATCACACCGCTTCGCGATGCGGAACGGAGCGTTAGCACCTAAAAAGATAACACTAGACGTAAGCAAATCTGAAGATGACCGTAGACAGTTGGCTGAGCGAGGTAAATGTAAGTCCTCAAGCGCCCGCGTTGCAATCCGTGAAGTCCTAGCAAAGATGGCGGCGAGCGCCCATCGCATCTTTTAGTCATCTGTTAGCCAGAGAACTTCCAGAGAGCAGCCAGACCAAAATCGTCCTGGCAGGTTCTGGCAGCCCGCGGGTAGCCAGAACCGTCCAGCCCGAGCAAAACGAACGCCCGGCGGAAGTGCGTCGCGCGGTGGGCGGAGCAACCCGAGAAAAACGAAGGCGCTCTGGCTGGCTCTGGCAGCCCGCGGGTAGCCAGAAGTGGAAAACCGAAGAAGCCCGATGGTGGAGGCGAAGCCTTGCGCGCCGCTGCTGCGGCGCCATAGAGAGAGGGCGCTCGCTGTTGTGACGTCACGCTAGGAGGATAAATGGGGCGACAGCTCGGCTCCTCGCAGTGGTCGGCGCAATGCCTTGCGCTATGTCGGATGGTGCATAGCCACAAGTTTAAGAAATGGCAACCATGTCCACACCATCAGCCGAACCAAGGCGCAGCCAAGGGTATTGCTTTCGCAATCTTCCAGGCTTAACCAAGCTAAGCCTTCAGCCAATTTTTTTCTACTGCCTCACTTCACACCAACATTCTATGCAGATATATTGGCTAATATTCTAGCACTGCCCACGTCTGTTTCCTCAGCCGTTATAACGACCGACTCCCTGTCCGTTTGTTCTGCTTAGTGAGTTCCAAATATACCTGCCGTTCTCTGAGAATGTTATCATTTATTTCGAAACCGTTAAGCTTCTTCCCTTTGGCATGGGTACCAGGCCACTGCAGCAGTCACACTGGTGGCGGCCTCCCTTAAAGGTTTGGCCCTGAGAATTGTACGGCATTGTGCATATATGAATAATACATTTTTATCAATCAGAGGCTAGTGGAACATAAAACGTCGTTAACCGGTTGATCGCCTTCGAATCTTTCCCTACATTGCCAAGATTGTAACTGCACGCCAGAGTTAGATGAATGCGCGATATTGTACAGGCATAAGAATGAAGATACACGTCTTATGGTAGAGGCATCGCATATCTATAATGGTGGAAGTGTTTACGAGAGTCAGCCTTCGATAACATTACATGAGGAAGAGATTGAGCGCCTTAACAGTTATCTCTCACGTAGACACGGCACATGTCAGCACGTGTCAGTGTGCCAGACCGGCACACTGACACGTCGCATTTTTGGGCTTGCGCAGATGAGTTTTGTGCCTTCTTTCTTTTTGGCCTCAGTGCTCTCTTCAGTTGATAGTCAGCGTTCGTGTTGTCCACTTCTCTACTCTTGTGTCTTGTCTGCACGCCTCACCTCTGTTTTGCATATTCAATGATACAGTTGAAACTCGATTTAGCGAAGTAATGATCATGCTCGAATTATTTCGTTAAATCGGGAAGTTCGGAAAATTAAGAAAGGAATTGTTTGGTCTTTTGACACCTAAAATTGTAATGTAGCGACACCCAAAAGGTACCGCTGCATTGTATATCCGCTAACCCACGCTCGCAAGTGCAAAAGGTCCGCGAGGGCGGCCGAACTACCGCCACCGATAGCTCCATCTGGTACATCAGAACGCTAGCGACTGCTGAACCCGTTGTTCCGTGCATGGGCGTGGCATGCAGCCTCGTCAAAATAAAACAAGGGCCGTGGCAAGGATAACTAGACGTTTCAACGCGATAGCCTTAGAGCCCACGTTCGAAGAAAAATCCGTCTGCGTCAAAATTAGAAAGAAGTCACAGCTTTCTCTACTCATTTATTTCTTGAAAAGCTTGTTCAAATGGGGTTTAATGCAAGTTAATTTCGTTAATTCGGATTGATGACAACATTGAACCTTATCGGCACTTGACGTGGAATAGAAATTTCTTCGTTAGATCGAAAACTTCGTAAAATCTGGTTTTGTTTCATCAAGTTTTAACTGTACAATCACTGAAACATTTCTGTTCTTGAGGAAATTGCCAAATCATTCGCCTTGAACAATAGGGATATTCAGTCTCTTCGATGGTATGATGAGGACCCCATGAAAACGGCGACCCGATGACGCCTTGTCAAAAACGGTGTTTATGTTGCAGCTGACCTCTGCGCTTAATCACCTGCCGCTACGAACCACAGGTTTGCGCAGTACCCAGTGTTGGTTCGAACTATATCTGACCCCGTCCGCATTGTGCAGGGTACCAGCAGCTAGCTTCCACCATGGAGGAAGGAAAATGTAAGGAGGGACCCTGACGTCACTCTTTGTGAAGCAAAGTGACACTGGAAGTCGGCATTACTCCGGCATCGTGTCAGGCTAGATTCTCCTGTCTTGTTTATATTTTTCGCCTTCGGCACGCAACCACAGTCGCAAACACGTGGGGCTGCGTGCCGCTGCGGTCTGACCAAGGGTCTAATCGCAGTGTATCCCATCGCGATACAACCTATGGCAAACACATCTCCAAGTTATGGGAACTAACACGTATGCCGGTCGTGGCTTCATCGGAATCATTTTGCTTTATTGGCCACGTTTACGACGGCCACTAGCAGTGGAGCTGTGACGAGCCACAGCGCACCGACGAATAGTCCGGCAGAGGAGAACGTCGTTACCGGTTTAAATACACCGACTGAGGCCGGAGTTATACTGTGCTCACGGTAAATGAAGTTTCACGCAAACAATGTTCTGCGGCGCCGAACAGTAAGCCCGTATGCGTGCCACTAGCGCGTTGACCGTACGTGCAGGCGTACGTTCTTCCGTCAAGCCTTGTTCACTCTTGCACCGCATCCGCCATCATTCCCTTCCCTGCGCCTCTCGAGCACACAGATAAGAGTACTGCAGTAAAGCGGGTTCGTCCCTTCATTACTCCCATCAGCCGCGCAATTCCCATCCTTAAATATGGCTATTTTACGTGTCATAAATGCATCGTCCGTTGTCAAAAGCAGCAACATTGCACAGCTGTCACTAACCCGCAAGGTGTGTATCGAATGAAATCTGAAGCGCAGAGGTTTCAGTCTTTGATGACACGTTAGCACGAATCCACAGAAGACGGGGAAAATATCACCACGTCATTCTTCCTCCGTGGCGTAGTGTATGGCGTTCCATGCGCGCTCATTTTACGCGTTTTACTTCTTCCAGTCCCACCCGACCCCAACAACGGCTAGGAGAGCGCAATCTAGATAACACAGCGGTACAAAACACAGAGAATAACGCAATTCAGCATGCACAACGCCTTTGCCACCGAAAAAAAACCAGGGAGTGACACGTGTGGGCATATACAACCATAACAAAACCGCCATTGTGGTCTGGGAACATGGTCGCTGCAGTGAAAAAAAAAAAAAAGAACAGAATAAAAGGAGAAAATATAGGTGACTTCCTCCGCACTTTTCTCCTAGGGCGCGGAGGGGGCAGGGCCTCTCCTCAGCTTTTTCCTTCCTCCATGGCTGCCACAAAGTGGCGAGAAGTGGCAAATAAAGCTTCAGTATAAGAAGTACTACATCCTTCGCATTCTTTTGCGCCATAGCAGCGTTCTGAATGTTTAACAAAAGAAAAATTGCGCCATATGAAAACAAATATTTCTAGTGAATGTTCAGCAGTATGACGCCGACCTGCCCAATGCCGAACTAACGAGCACGACTTATCGCTTATGAATGTGTGGAAAGTCCTCTACCCTTCATATCATCGCAATGTAATTTGTAAATCTCTAGGTTCCAGTCACTAATTCACCTAGTATACCTAACGACTACTCGTTAGGTATAGAGATATGTAAACTTTCTTGAATACTGCTGGAGCAAGGTTGAAAAAATAATTTAGAAAACTAGTGTGCAATAAAAATTTGAATAAACTCCTGTGTCAATCAACAAACGCCTGTAAAAACCTGTACAGTGCTAAGGAATTCCACCAAAACCAGAGCAAGCAAGCACGTCGCTAGGAAAAGCATATGCGCCCTGTCTAAAGCTTCGTTTATTTGAAAGCAGAACGTCCAACTAGGAGCGGGTTAGTGAGCCCTTCGCGAGATGCCCATGCTGAGTTCGTGTTTTTTTGTTGTGTATTTAGTTGTTGCGCAATTGCTTCGCGCACCAACAAATGCAGAATACAAAATTCCAGCACTGTCTGTTGTTTTACGCTGAGCAAATGATGTGCCGCCGGAAAACAACAATTTATTCTGTGCTCTACAATACTCAGCAAATCCCTACTTCGCTCGAAAACATGCGCTGACAGCGGTGGTACTTATTGCCTGCCGGAGAACCAGCGTTGCTAAATAGCACTCTACCTTGTGCTGAATCTCACGCTAGGAGGTAGCCTTCAGAGTGGCTACTACATGCGATATGAACCCCAATATTAACGAAAAGTTTTGGTAATAGGGAAATAAATCTAATACCGGCGCGTGTAACGAGACACGCATATTACGTTTCCATCAACATTGGTTGGCCAAGTAGCGTCCTCTGTGAAAGTACGTCCGCTAACAGCATTTATTTCTTCTATTTGCCACATGCCTAGCAAGCACACTGTATTCCCAATGCAAATAAAAGAAAAACTATCGTTGCGAAAGTGTGAAGGCACCAAATTAGCCTCCTCTCCCAAATACAGCGAAAGAGGAGCTTTCGTAGAACTTGGATGAGAATCGCCAAAGCTGCCAACGATTGGCGTGGGCTTAAACACTATGTTATGCTTACAGAATTTAAACGTTTTGCCCCAAATTATTGAATCAGGCTTGGTCGGACGCTCGCATGTGTTTTTCTACTTCGCATATATATATATATATATATATATATATATATATATATATATATATATCGCGGTTCCGCATTGCGTAAGCGTTCTCACCAAAATAATAAGACAAGTGCTGCTTAGCTGACATAACATCTATAAATTGTTCGCTACGTTCCACCAAGGCCAGACGTCGTGGGTAGCGCTGACTCTAGGTCAAATGATCAAAATAGGGCAATTCAGCAGCATCACTCCGAGAGCACTTGGCGAACCGGGCTTGGACTGCCATCCATTCACCGCACAGAAAATTCCGCACCATAAACATCCATTCACTTAGAGTAAAACAAGTTTTTTGGATTTAGGCAATTATGAAAGTTAAACATTCTATCAAGCAAAGGTGAAACATTTAAGGTGCTCTGCAGAATATTTTTATCCTTCGATGTATCGACCCACTTCACTATTTTCAAATGCGAAACCTGGAAAGTTCACTGATATATTACATGGGGCCAAGTGGTTGTGCCATTATCACTCGCGGCGTACACACAGCATTATATTAGTCGCAGCAAGGATGAAGAGTTTGAACCGAGTAGACGAAGATGTATGCGAGCCAATGTCGATGCTTCCTGTTAAGCTTCGCCGCGTTTTATACACCCACGCTGACGCCCGTGTGCATTCCACCCTAAAACTTTGTATAAGAAATTAGCTGATCTTCATAAAATTGGAATTCTGGTGAGGTGGCCAAATACAAAAAGAAAACATGATAAAAGGCCACACCAAAACACCTATTCAAGAAGCCATGGATGGGCTTTCAATTGCCACACCATTTTCGAGTTGATGACAGATGGGGTATACTGGCGCAAATGCTATTGAAAGTAAAAAGCGCGCAATTGTCTTTCAGTTGGTATTATTCTAACCTTTTCCTTTGTAGATTGTCAAGCATCAACGTGTTTTCGCTCTGATGAAGTAAGTGCACTGCGTGCATATGGTCACAGGGTCGTAATTGTTGCATCATAAAAAGCAACTGTCGAACTGCACCATATAAAGAGGCATTGATGATACGTTGATTTCGGTGGGGGCAGGCTAGAGACACGCTCTCCAGGCCGATCTCTCCTCTTTTGTCTTCATTAAAATCTACTCCTCCTTCTCGGTGGGGGCGAAACGTAAAAACGCCTGTGTCCCGTGCATTTGGGTCATGCGATAGCGCGACCTGTAGCGTGATCACCAGGTGATCTGTATACAGATCCCCTGGTGATCAAAATTATTCCGGAGTCTCCCGCTTCGGCGTTCCTCATATTCCTCATAAGCAAATCGTGTTTCTCACTCGCAAAACCACAGAATTCAATTATCTGTCTGTCTAGCCTCCTACGGTGACGCAGTAGCCAAGTTACCTAGCAGCTTGGACAAAATAAGCTCGTTATCGTGTTGCCGTCGTGGTCATTGCATCGTCGTCATTTCAGCTTTGTATACCGGCTCTCATCCTGCCTTCGTCGTCACGCCATCGTAGTCATGTAGTCGTACTGCATTCCTTGTCACACCGCCATCATGATGCTGTCGTGTCCCCTCCGCCGTCGTCATTCTAGCTTCGTGATCCTACTTTTGTCATGCCGTCGCCATCACGGCTTCCACCCTGACCCAGTGGTTCATGTTGTTCAACAGCTTGGGCCACTATGTATGGGCTCGTGGTGTGAAGCCCTCATAATCGCGGCATCGTCGTCATTTCACCTTTTTCATCTGACTTTTGTCATTTCCTTGTCGTCACCGCAACGTCGTCATACGGTCGTTTTGCGTTCCTGGTCACACAGCCATTGTGGTGCCGTCGTGGTCGTTCCACCGTCGTCATACCACCTTCGTGTTCTTACTGTCGTCAAGCCGTCATCATCTCACCATCCACGTCTTTGTCATGTCGTTGTTGTCGCCCTATCGCTTTATAGTATTCATCACTGCAGTTACGTCACCCCATTGTCGTCATACCAACATCGACGTTTCATAGACGTCAATCTTTCTGCATTCATTCAAGCGGGATTATGCAGGCCTTGTCATGCAGTCAGCGTCAGGCATTCGGTATCAAGCATCCTTTGTCAGACGAGCTTTATTGCCCGACTCTCGTTATGCCGTCGTCGCCACGCCAACTTCGTCATAAAGTTTCATGATGCTGCCATCGTTACGCCATTGTCATCGTACACTCGTCGTCATCCCATTGTCCTTACGCCGCTGTCACGCCATTGTCGCCATGGTGTCGTCGCAATGAAGTCATCATACACTCGTCATTCCAGCGATGCGATGCAGTCGCGGTCGTTACATCATCACCATAACTTCGACATCTGATTTCTGTCATACCGCCGTCTTGGACCACGGTCATCATAAAGCCATCGTTATACCGGTGTCATCATCCTATCTTCGCCATCGCGTCGTTTCACCATCTTCATTGCTTTTATAACCTCATTCCATTGTATTCATCTCAACGGCGTAATACCGCCTTCGTCGTTCCAGGGATGACCTTTTCCGCTCGTAAGTATATCATCATCTTGCTTTCATCATTAAATCATGATTATGCCGCCGTCGTTATCATTGCATACTTGTCAGACAGACGCTATTATGTATTTGTTGCCATACGTCGTCGTCATGCCGCCCTGGTAGGCCCATCGTCATCATTCCAGCTTCTTTATCCCGTTGTCGTCATGTCTTCTTCGTTACCCCATCGTCTTCTTACTGTTATTATTTATGGAGCGGGATCTCATTTCAGAAGGCCGTCTTCGTCATACAACTTTGGCCATTACCAGAATTTCCCTACTTCGTTATTTGATCGTCGTTGCTGCATTGGCAAAATACATTTGTCGTTGTACCGCCGTGCTAATGCACGTCTTTAGCAAGCGAGTGCCATAGCAAAGCGGAACGATAGCGAAGTATGTCGCATATAGCTGAAGCAACGGAAGTTCCAGAAGGACTACTAAATATGTTAAATAAGTGAGACTTCAGAAATAGGTTTTTTCGTAACATTGCACAAATACTAATCCAATTACCATCGATCGTCATCATGAGATAAGTTCTTCTCTTGATAATGTCAGCTAGAAAGACTGCTATGCCCGTTTGCTCTCTGATCCACAGCGCTCTTTTCTGTCTCCTATGGTTACACCTAACAGTTTTCATTCCATCACTCTTTGCGCGGTCCCTAACTTATACTGAAGCTTGTGTTTTAACCTCTAAGTGTCTGCCCCACATGTTAGTACTGGTAGAATGCAATGATTTTATATTTATCTTTTCAACGATAGACGTAAGCTCCCGCTAATGATTTGGTAGTACCTGCCGTTTGCTATACAGCCCATCTTTATTCTTCTGCAAATTATTTATTATTGCTTCTGCAAGTGTGGGTGGCGGTAAGCATGCATAAATGCCACCGTCAATAGTGTCAATCGTCAGCAGTATTGGCGCGTGCAATCATGTTAAAATCATTTCTGTTTTCGAACGCTATCATGGAGGGGATAAAAGCATCAATGATGAACTGGGCGCAGATGAAAGGTCACCGACCCCACTGTGACGCTGAGTGCTATTTTGGACGTGATTAGTGTGAGGACAAACAGAATGCTATCGTTGCCAAAAGGTAACGAATCCCTAGGCGAATGTATTGACGTCGTAAATCTGGCTATGCGTGGAATTAATGGAAAGTTAGGGAATGGAAGATGCGTGTTGCCTTTATACGAGTTGCGATGCCCTACAAAACAATCTGTTGATCTGGAAAAAGTGCTTTGATTTGGAGCATAGCATGAAACACGTTAATGCCGTTGAATGCCAGGTTAGCATTTATATACTTTCATGGTATTTCTGAAATTGAACCAACACCCAACTTGCAATTAAAAAAAAAAACATATGGAGAGATATAATGCAGCTGTTCAAAACAGTTACATGCATTGTTAATCTGCAGGCGATAAACCAACAAAAGTCCATTTTAAGGCCCGTAATGTGCACATAATGCACTTCTGATGCTCGCGCTGTTGCGATTTCGACAACTGCGATGTATTTTTTTCCCTACGGCGTTAAAGATAATCGAACTTCCAGCGTCCACTTTTTAAAACCTACAATTTTTTGCAACTTCCTGTAAAAATGAATTGATGTTCTAAGCAAAAACGGTGCTAAAAATTTTGCTACAACTTAAACTTCCCAAAACCAACGAAATTTATTGAAATTGGTGAAGCTGCTGCCTTAGAAAACCATTTCTTTCATTTTTTGTATACATGAACAAGAAAATTGTAGCTGGCCCCGAGCTAAAACTTTATCTTGAGCTCCCTCAAAAAGCATTGCTCTGAGCACGTGTCATGCTCCGTGTCTCAGCATATGCTGCATACATAACGAAAGAGAATTTTTGAAAATGCTACCATAACTACGTTGCTTCCAACTCCCATTGTCTCTGTCTGTACTTGGACGTTCCAGCGTTCAAATTCAAATTTCTACTTCGTTGTAATGCCTTTTAAATGATACAGTATCCTTGCCCTAGCACACCAGGTGTTGCGCGCCTAAATTTTGTGGGAAATCAGGGGCGCTATAACATAAAGCTATTCCTAACTTTTCTATTCCAATTCTGCAATCAGCCCTGCGTGATTGGTCAAAAACGTTTTTGGACAACTCCCACTTTGCCTCTCTATCACGCGACGTCAAGAAAACCGTGACAGCTACCCATCTGATATGACGTGAACACACTGATTATGCATGATTAGAAAGAACTAAATAAGCATAGCTATTTGTGATTTCACGCCTCTTTGCCATTAGCCCTCGGCTATTGGTCTAATGTTTTTGTGCGAGGCCCACTTCATAACGTGGCGTCACAAAACCACGAGAACTCACCACGCCAAAGTGTAGCGTACGCGTTAAAGATGCATTAATATGCCGAACAAATTGAATTTTATTCTGAATAGCTGCAGGCTGCCCCGTTCCCAAAGGAATAAAATATGGCTGCCGCCGATAACTCCGGCACTAGCTACTCGCACATGCCAGAAAGCATGGGTTTATTTGCCTACAATAAAGCTTTTTGCATGGCCGTGTAACGTTTGCGAGCACTTTCGGCACGTTCACGACCTCGTTCGACCAACGCTTTTTTGCTGAGGATTAGGTTTAGCGGCATTCTTAACATTCCGTTGCATGCCATCGCGATTTTCGACCAGCAACCACAAGCTAACTAAGGGAAAGCGGACCAATCACAGACACCGGCACCATCCTCTTCATCCGGTTATCGATTCTCAGTGCACCGGCTCGGCCCCATCGAATGCATCTCCACTTCAGCGTGCTCCTCGCCTCTGGCCCGTCAATTAGATAAGACAAGCCGCTCAGTGTAGGCAATCCTATTCGCTTTTAATTGAAAGAAAAGTGAGCTCCTATAAAGGAGGAGAGCGTTTGATTGGTCTTTTCACACAACCCTGTGGGTCACCACGCGACGCTTGCGTCAGCGGTTACACAAATTTTACGTCAGGGGGTTGGAATAAAAGGATATTGAAATAGCTTTACGATATAGGGCCCCAGATGTGTATCATCAGAAGAATAAGCGAAAAATGTTTTTTAGCAATGATTCCGGTAGTGCGAATTTAGCGTATCACCTGATTGCCTCCATACATATATGTTTTATTGGAAAGAACCAAAGAAACATAGGTGAACAATCGTTCTGGAATAAGCTTCTGTACTTTACATTTGCACAAAACGCGTGCGGCACAGGCTCATGAACAATGTTCTCTTCCCCGAAGCACAAGTGTTTGTCGAACCAGCTTGCCTGAACAGACAATAGACGGCGTTGAGACAGTCCTACAAAGTCTTCAATGAGGAAGAAGTGCTTGCGGCAGCTATATTGTTCTGGGTTTAAAGTTAGCAAATGCACTGTACTCTCAGCTGATTTAAACGTCATCGCTTGAAGGACCACTTGAACATGATATGCATGCCACCCTGAAGGCACATTGTTGTTGCTATGCTCAGAGAGTCGAGGCGAAAAGCATAGCCGAGCTTTGTTAGGAGCGATGCCGTTAGCGTACGCAAGGACGGGTGGTGCCAGCAAAAAGTTATCAAGCCAACCATTCAAACCGAAGGTACCCACAGGAAGCGTGCTTACAAGACCATTCAGAATCCAGCCACAAGTAGAAACAAAGCACTAACTACTTGTAGTAGGGCGCAGATCATAGCGCTGGAAATTGAGAGCAGAAACAATCGGCTATTAGCACTAACCTCGCCTATTTTGCTGCCTTGCTTTTCACAATTCTTTTTCTAACTACACTGTCGACAGTATATACATACATTTAAATAACAAGTCGCATTAGTGGTTCACAAAGTCTATTCTGCTTGACTGTGGTACGGCCATCCCAAATTATTCACGTCCAATTAGAGCCATTCTTACATGAACATAAATACTCTTATCTAGGGCACATGTGTCACGCTACGTGAGGCGATGTTTTAGTGAAGCGACAATAAAGTTTCAACCAACTAAATGCGGTCCGTAGAATTAGGTTCATGTTCATCCTGTGCACCGCGTAACCTCTTGCAATGCTTCTGTTCGCGCCCTAAACAAGTCAAAAGAAAGGGTAAAAATTAAAAAAAAAACAATATATGCAGATCCAATGCACATACTGGAATTTATGTCAAGCTTTCGTGAAGCAGTTAACATCACGCAACCCCTACACGGTGTTGGAATGGAGCATTTTGCAGGTTTATCGGGCACCCGGTGTCATCAGGCGTTCTTCAAGGCATTATGAGGTGGGTCAAAGTGCGAGCAATGCCAGCACTTGTCTGGTTTGTTGTTTGGCGCAAACATGTGTGTACAACTGCAGCAAGATGGCGATGGCGTACGACGACTACATTTTGCACTAAAACGAAAAAACCTTACAAGCGGTTCTGTG
Source organism: Dermacentor andersoni (assembly GCF_023375885.2). NCBI lineage: Eukaryota > Metazoa > Arthropoda > Arachnida > Ixodida > Ixodidae > Dermacentor > Dermacentor andersoni. The sequence continues at coordinate 83,362,333 of NC_092816.1, forward strand.
GCGGCCTCAACCAATTCTGAATGCAGTACACCGTCGAATAAGGCGTGTGGAGTGGTCGCTGCTATGAAAGAAGGGCTGGGAAATGTGGGTCGACCTTGAAGACACCCCCCTGTCCTTACAGCGCAGTGTACAACTCTTCTTCTAGGGGCTAATTTATTGTCACTTTGAGCTAGTGTACTTCTTTCGTAAAGTCACTCACAGGCTGTCACATGGAAACGTTTAGGGGCCCTCGCTGTGGAACCCAGCAGCCTCGATACAGGGCCTGGAAAATAAATTACACTCAGTGCAGCTTGGCACTCACTTTTAAACCTCCTTTCCGTGACTTCGAGTGTTATATCCTACCCTTGTTTGTGGAGCGTGACGATATTCATCCGGCTACGAGAACCAACTTGTTTTATAGGCGCTGATTTTTCGACATGCTATGCCCTTTCAAATGAGCACTACGTCGCGCGCGTGCTTGTCTTCGCCAGTACTGAACAATCATGTAATATAGAATAAAACGACAAATATTGGCTAAAACGACAAGCAATTCGCTGGCTCATTTGGCGATAGATGCTTCCACAAATTCTAAATAGCACTTTCTTGTGCTATCTAGTTACGCCACAAAAGGAAAACTCGCACACGGAATAGAAGATAGAACAGAAGCGAACAGAAACTCATACATTAGTGATAGTGAAGCTGTATAATCGAGCTCCGACTGCCTTTGGTTGTACTATGAATCTGTTTTACCACAGCCCAATATCTTCCCATTATATTGCAAACACCTTCCTTTATTCGCTGCAGTTCATTCGCCAAACTAGATCCTTTGCAAATGCTAAGCTCTATATGAGCATACTATACTCTCTGTATAATATTCAATACAATTTCTTGTATTCAGCGCTGGCTCTACCGACGCTGTCTACGGGCAGCGTACTTGCACGCCGTCGGAAGGCCGCCGTACTGGCTTTGTAATGATTCATCACCTTCGTGGGCTGCGCGGTCTCACTGATGCCGTCACTTCAGGACTCCCGCGCAGGCTTCATTGCTGGCTTCTCTTTGTTTGACATTTCTGCCCTTAGAAATGTAGCGGTCTTTAAGCAGTAAGTTCGTTTTGTAAATAAATAATCACAGGCGGCAACAAGTGCATCTATGACTTGTTTAGAAGCAATGCGTATACTAGAACTTTTGCAAGCCAGCTTGTCTATTGTGAGGTCTCGCTGGGAAATTTTTATATAAAAACACCTGGCAGCGACAAGAAGCACAATATCAACTTGGACGCTTGCCCATATCGCCTACATTTCAGGCCCGAATGCTCAACGACAAGACTTGCTCACTGTTCACGTGTTTCCACAGTGGCAGAAATTCTCTTTTAAGCTCCTGCTTCTTTTTTGGAGTCTGTTTCAGCGAATATATAATAACCGACTAGCAGGTGCTATCTATGTGCCTTCGCAATGCTGCCCCTGTACTTTTCCGCCCAAATCCATCAGGCCCATTGTGTTAGGCAAGCGAAAGCTACTTTCGACGAGCGTCGACTGGATGAGAACTTCTTGTAGGACAGAACAATGTGTATTTCCTGTATCTCTGATAAGGCGGCTCCTCGTTTGAAAATAAGCGCCGTTGAATGCCGTGTAAGGCTAGCGTCAGGAAGCCCTCAATAGAACAAGATTGTAAAGGAACCCAGTGTGAACATCAAGAAAGAACGGCAACTGGCAGGTCGATCCTATCTTGCGATGTCTGAACTGAACGCATCCGTGTTACTGGCACTCTTTATATTTTCGGTGTAAGTATCGCACAGTACACATATGTTTGATTCGTTCATTGACATTATTGAGTTTCATATTGCTATCCTTCTCATTTCTTTTTACTGCTTCAGCGGCATATCCGCAACTTTCATCCATGCTTGGAAATATTGCCCGTAGTATCTGTTTTGTTTCGATAGCTGTTAACGGTGTGCTTTGTGAAACTTGGATCGTTGTCTTTTGCTTACGTAGCTTTCGGGTAAGCAAATAATTCGATTGCGATGGGGCGTGCGAAGCCCTTATTCTGCTTATCTCTTAATATTCATCTCATCAATCCCTGTGCTGCTGCTCTTAACTTGAGAGTGACCAGACATAAGCGCTTCAGCCTACCGTTATTGTGTTATAGTGCATCTATTAGGTGCCCGTTCCTTCGGCGAGCGTCGGCATCGTCCCTCTCTCGGCGTCCTCTTAACCGAGCATACGAAAAGCGTAGTGCCGCGCACGACTGGCTTTGCGACGACAGTAGCTAACGAGATGGCGCCAACGTAGCGCACGTCCTCTCTATGAAAACAAAGCGCTGCATAAGCGTAGGTCCCTCTTCGGCAGCTGCGGTGAGTGGCACCCACGCGTCACGATTAGTGAGGCAGTCACGTCACACTTCGCTCCGTTTGCAATGGGCCGCACCCAACAGATTGTCCGCGTTTTCATTGCGAAATGAAAACACGTATACAGCTGCGCTCAAATTTCGCATTAGGAAGTATTGTACCTGTCGGGAAAATTGTTATATCCTAAACATTCGTCGGCTAAAAAAGTCATTCTTCGTCAATGCCACCGAAGATTTAACCCGTGCCATTGTGTCCAGGAGTAGCTAAAAGACAGACGCGCTAAGTGACGGCGTGCTGGAAAGCCACGAAGCGTGCTTGAAATAATCTTTCAAGTTGCTCACTCGAAATATTCGCAGGAAACCAGAAATGCAGGCCTATATTGTTATTATATACAGAAGGTATGACATATAAGGGAAAAAAAGCCATCACACTGTATGCCTTTCCTTCTAGGCCTACCTGGGCGCCACTGTGACCAACATTGGACTGTTGCTAGAGCACGCGAGCACGTGCTCAATATCATGAGCTATGTTAGAAACCCGGCGTGCTGCGCCTTTTCAACAGTGTACAACGCAAGTTGTGTGTTCAGAACATACACCAGTACTGTCTAAAACCCGACTCAAACAGGTGGACAGTCGGAGCCTTCAGAAATGCATACTGCACTAAACAATCATATTTTTGAATACGTTATGGGTTAATTCTGTTGGTCAATTATTCATCGAGCCTTTCATTGCTAATTTTGCTAAGTTAAACGTTCCAGTTCTCTACGGCCTGTTGTACACCGCATTTTCTTCTGTTATTCACACCGATAATCTTCAACCGTCTTAGCGGAGCACGCACTCTTCTTTACTGAGCCTTAGTATTGGCCTTAAAAAAGCTTTTTTTTTTTGCCTTTCTTCCTTCCTTCCTCCCTTTCGTATATCTTGTCGCGCTCTTCCGAAAACTCCTGCCCACATTTGAATAACCCAGCCTGTATGTGGCAGGTGGCAATCAGGAACGCTGTCGCTGGCGCTTGAGGCACTAATGTAATGAATATAGATCAAAATTTAACTGTTCCAATAACACGCGGTGAAATATTATATCGAGGGCTGAAATTGATGCATCGAAGGATGTGGTAACGTATATCAGCGTCTGTTATCATGTGACGTTAAAGACCAACTGCAACGAAATTTTCGACCGCATAAAAAAGCACAGTTTCAGATAATTCAGAAATGCAGTAGCCTCTGGGCGAAACTTTAAGCTTGAAATAGCGGTAAATTTATCACAAAGAACCCGCAAAAATCGCCATTTTTCAAGCCAAAAGTGGGTTGCGTTCAAAGTCGATTTATTGCCCATAAATTCAGTGTCATTATGGTTGTCATTTCCCTTCGGGACATGCCTCCGCATTTTCGCAATACTATTGATGCTTTCATTAGAGAATGCTTGAAATTTCAAATTCTTTTCCAGCAGATGATTGCAGCACCATTATGATGTTTACCTTGGCTTGGTGAAATAATTCCTGTGCGTGTTTCCGGTTCACTACCGATGTGTTCTTTGTTTGTTTTGTTTTGCTACAATATAAATATATCAGGCTGTGGCACAGGATGTGCCATGGTTCCCAGCTCGGGGTTGTTGGGAAGCTAGTTGCTGTTTCGCGTTCCTTCTAGTTTGTTAAAATATGCACAATCGCGCTCTCCCTGCAGTCCAGTAAATGAAAGCAAGAGTTCCACACCATCTGTCATGCACCGCTCATTAGCTCTCCTTGACAGCTTACTTGTTATTTTAGCCTTTTCTTTCTTTCATTCATTTTGCGTACCCTCCACTGAGGCCAGCTATCAGGCGCCCTACGGAAAACCCGGTTAAGTGTAGCAGCGCATCGCAAAAACTAATTTTGCATAAAATCATGTGTTGATCAAGAGAAGCAAATAAAGTATGTTGCGGAATCAGTGAAATGTGCTTTTGTACGTTGAGCGCCAGGTCAAAGAGGCGCCTTTCCGTTACGTACACACAGATCGTAATGAATTGTTATGTGCCTGGGGTTTCGCTGGTGTGGATTTCTTATATGATTAAATAACCAGCGCACTATACCCTTTCAGAACACAGATTTCCTATTCACACAGTTCTTGCGCTGTGGACTACATTGGAATGGTAAGAGGTTTCCTACTTCAAATATAAGTAGCTAAAACATGTTTTTCGTTTCGTTCAAATTCCACAACGCAGTATTCTTCCATTTATTCCTTTTTAGCGCTCAATATTCTTGAAAGCAGGACATAATTGCTTCCGACTTAGCTGCGTGACATGCGAAGAATTGCTCGGTAAAAATGTCCGTTCATATTTTGTAGAAAGGTCGACACCCCGGCTAGGTGATTATGACTCATACTCGTTAGTGCACACACCGAAGAAAACGAAAACATAGGGTAATTAATTGAAAAACGCTGACTAAGATGGAAAGCTCTAAGGAAAAAGAGGAAATACTAAAAGGTCAACCTTCATCTGAGACAGAATCACATTTGAAAAAAAAAAATACTAGCCAACACCCGATAGTTGCAATTCAATATGTAATCACATAGACTCTTCGAATACCTTCGTCGTTCATAGGATGCCTCCTTTTTTGTGGAAGAGCTTATATTAGGCAAACTGACTGTTGCATGGGTGAACAGTTGCGGCAGCCTATGAGCAAAACAAAAGGTCCGCCTTGCTCATATCCGCCCATTCTATCTCGTGTCGCTTTCTACTAACGTGTGTTAAACCCCGAAAAGTATGTTAATGAATTATTGGGATACGAAAACCCGTGTACGTGTCCCAGTACTGTATTTTCAAAAAGTACTGCGTATTATTAATTTTCTTACAAATGCCGTCTTGTGGTTGTGTGCTCAAAGTTCGCTCTAGTTTTTATTTATTCTAACATCAAGAACACTTACTGTTAGTATTCATCAACTGTCCTGGGGCTGTATAACGTAAAAATATTCCAATATGTTTTTATTCCCTTCTCCCGACGTCAACTTCGCGTAACAGCCGACGCAAACATAGGGTAGTCACCCGCAGGGTTGTTTGAACAGACCAATCAAACGCTCTCCTCGTTCATAGGAGGTCACTTTTGTTTGCTTGAAAAACGAATAAAATTGTCTATACTGAGTGCCTTGTCTTATCTAATTGGTTGACAAGAGGCGAGGAGCAAGCTGAAGTGGAAAGGGATTCGACGGGGCCGAGCCAGTGCACTGAAAATCGATAACTGGATGAAGAGGGTGGTGCCGGCATCTGCGATTGGTCCGCTGTCCCTTACTTAGCTGGCGGTGGCTGGTGGAAAATCGCGGCGGCATGCAACGGAAGCTTAAGAATAACGCTAAAACAGATTATCAGGAAAGGAGAGTTAGCAGAACGAGGTCGTAAACGTGTCGAAAGTGCTGGAAAACGTTACACAGCCACGCAAAGACATTTATTATCTCAAAATAAATCCATGCTCTCTCGCAGGTGCGAGTAGCCAGTGTCTGAATGATCGAGGGCAGCTACCTTTTATTCATTTCAGACCAGGGCAGCCTGCGGCTATTCAGAAAAAAAATTCAGTTTTGTTCGGCATATTAATGCATATTTAACGCGTACACGTCACTTTGACGGGGTAAGTTTTTGCGGTTTGGTGACGTCGCGTGATAGGCAGGTGAAGTGGGTGCAGCCCGAAAACTTTTGACCAATAGCCGAGAGCTAATGGCAAAAAGGCGTCGAATCACAAATAACTATTTTAACGCTACAACGTTAAAGAGATCGTGTCGCAGAAAAGCCGGTGTCGTCGGTGTCGGCATCGGCCGTGAGCGAAAAATTCCGGAAGGCAATTCATAAATAAAAACAACTTGCAAGATGGGCTGGGTGGGAATCGAATCAGGGTCCCTGGAGAGTGAGACGGAGACGCTACCACTCTGCCATGAGTTTGATTCGTCAAAGCGAGAGAAAAGCGCTTCTAGTGAATCCAGTGTTGCCTTAGAAACTTGCCATAGAAAGTTATACTGCGGTGTATATCGCTAATTATAAGCATGTAAATTACAGAAGTCACAGTTAAACCGCGTAGCGAAGTACGTTTCCGCTACATTTCTTCTGCGCTTCCTGCATACGCAGAGCCATCTTGCGGCAAATACAGAAGACTCCCTCCTCGCAATATACGGCGCTGCCCCGACAGGTGGCACGCCACTCGCCCGCTTATCGCCTTCGTCTCGTTTGAGCGCATTGGGGCCGTGCGGGGGACCGGTTCAAGGCGCGTCGCGGTCTGGCTGTCCGTGCCGATCACGACGTTTGGCTCGCGTAGATCGTTTCCCCCTCCGAGACACCGAGTTCTTTGGTTCGTTCCGCTTGCTCAGGCGCACGTTTCGTTGCCGCGCCGAACGCTGCGTTGCTCGGCGCTCACCGCGTGATTGACGGGTGCAAAGTCTAATGCGGGGCGCACCGTAAGTGATCGCTGCGGCGTAGCGCATTGTCTTACACCCCTTGGCGAATCGACGGGAACGCTATCGCGTTCCACCCTTGAAGGCGAAGCTTAAACTTCCTCGAATTTTTTTTTGTTCAGTCCAATCATGCATAATCAGTATGTGCATGCCATATCAGATGAGGAGCTATCGCAGTTTTCGTGATGTCGTGTGACAGACAAGGGAAGTGGGGGTGGTCCAAAAGAGTTTTTGACCAATCGCGAAGGGCTTATTGCAGAATTGGAATAGCAAAGTTTGCAATAGTTTTACGTTATAGCGCCCCTGATCGGTTCTCTGCGTGTATTTCTGTTGCGGTTTCATGTTCATGTTAATAAACATTACTGTTCAACTGTCGACCTCAGATCAATGTTACCAGCAACGAGATAAATAAAAGGGCCCTATACCAGCTTTTTTTGAAGCTTCGAAAAATCCTTAGAACTAGTATGGTGCCTTGTAGGAATATAACACAAGAAGAAATGTTTCAAACCGCTTGCATGAGCGTGGATAGCCCAGACGTTCAATATATACATTTCTCGTTACCCCTCAACGTCCTCCGTTCCGAAAAAGTGGAGCAGCGCTGCTTGGCGGTGCCCCACCTACCACGCCTGGCTGCTTTTCTTCAAAGTTGCATTTCTTATTTTTGCGAAAATTGACGAGTGTGGTTACCAACATATACTTCCAGTCGCTGACACTATAGGTATACTGGTCTCATCGCTTTGTAATGCTACAACGTATTAGATAGCAGCCCGAGGCTGTTTTTTGCCGTGCCGAGTGGTGCCACTATTTTCTTGTTGTGCTTATCTCTATCGCAATTGCAGAATTGCCGCGGCCCGCAGGATACGCCGTCTACACAGGGTGCCCCAACTATCATGCATGAAGATTGAAAAATATGAAAATAACGCGTATTTAGGCACAACCAAGTTAATGTTGTTTGCCGTCGCTTGGACATAGATTACTTTTTCTGCGCTCCGCTTAATTCCATAATTGATCCTAGTAAATTAATCAACTTCTCAGGTATTGCAATTAGATTTGAAGTGCCAATTAGAAAATTGTAGAGCAGCATGAAAAACTCCCGATACAGCTTTCTGTTGCTCTATACATGCTACATAATTCTGTTTTTCCAAGCATGAAAGCAGCCCGCGAATACACGGAAAATTGCCGTGCGACAGGCCGGTCGAGACACTTAATACAAGGAGATGTCTGCCAAGACGTCTAGCAAGCAGCAGCTAAGAGTAAGAGCGCGCTAGAGCACGCCCCTTGCACATTCTAGCCGCCGATTCTCGCGACGCACTGCAGGTACAGCGTACGCGTGATACCGTCTTAAGTTTCGCGTTGTTTGACGACTGCTCAATGTTCAAATGTTTCGAAATTAGTGAGACCTGGCGTCTACGGCATTAATAAAGAGGGTGGCCAAACTTTCATTCTGATGAAGGCGGGCGCGCCAGAGCGCAAGAAGACGATCGTCTACATCGTCTGAAAGCGCATAATTCTTATCGCAATTAAAAACGCAGAATTTCGCTTACTTGAGCCTGTTTAGTTACCTGAGACAATACACCGTTAATAGTAGGAAGAGTTGCGCTGATCCAAACATCCTGTAGCTTCAGCGTGCATCGTATGCGAAACTTTTGGAGCGAGCCTTTGTCCACGCTCCGACGCCTTTCGCTCCGACGCCTCCGACGCATACGTCTAACTCCCATCAGTGCAACCGATCAAACTTGTGGTCGGTTTAAGGTCGGCGTCTGCTCCAGAGGAAATCTGATGTCTGACGTATCCCGAACAGATGTTCAGCTATGCTATTACTAATGTGGCGAAGCCGGTCATGCATGCCGCGAGTCCGCAGACCACCACCTTGGCCTGCAAGGTTTGCCACAGATTCATGAAGCCCCTGATATGACTAAAGGCCTAGAGCGATTCAGAAATACTTCAACCAACAGAGTATGTCAACATCGTCGCAGTTCCCGTTGCGACAGTCGCGCTCACCGTCTCCCAGGCAATCTTTCCCTGCTCCTCGAAGCCCTCCAAGCGCAGCGCAAGGATGGTCGCGAAGTCCTCTCCGGTAAATTTGAGAACAGCGACCTTTGGGGGCGAGGCCGCTGAAAATCGCCCTTCCGAAGAACCCCCACAGACGCGAGTACGTTCTGTTCGAAGCGATTCAACGACGACAGCAGCTGAACAGAGTGACAGACTCTCGTTAGACAAACCTGTTCTGCTCGATGGTCGCCCCGTTAGTGCGTTATTATACACAGCTGCCGACTACTCAATCTCCTGCGGGAAACTAGCGGCCTAACTTAGAAAAGTCTTCACGTCTTGGTCTAGAACGCAGAAAGTTGAATAACGTAAGGAAAAAGACGTCTAACCCTTCCGCGGATCGATGACTCATTAGATCGACCCTGGCGAGCCAGGTATTTTTCATTCATGCATCTGAAGAGTGGATAGTGGAAAATCGAATTTCACGGATGAGATCATGAAAAAATGGCCATTGTTACCCCGTGTCGAGTGTACGAGTTTATTTTGTGCTCCCATTCACTCGGTGTTTTGCACCGTCCACGTTCAAGAGAATGATGCACACTGTCCTGACCAGTGTAAAGTGGCATAATTGTTTAGTGTACCTAGATCACGTCGTCGTGATCGCAGTGACCTTCCAAGAACACCTGGAGCGTTCAGAGGCGGTAATTGAGGCACTCCGCTCCGCTAATCTCACGCTAAAGCCAGTAAAGTGTCACTTCGGTTACGAACAGCTAAAGTTTCTCGGGTATGTCGTGAGCACCGATGGCGTTAACGCCGACAAAATATCCGCTGTTGCTGCTTTTCCTCTTTGTCGTACAAAGAAAGCGGCATGCTGCTTTCTCAATGTGTGTGCGTGCTATCGCCGCTTCATCGCCAATTTCTCCCGGATCACTGAAGCGCTCATTCGCCTCGCGCGAGATGACACACCCTTGGTTTGGACTGATGAGCAAGAGCCAGCTTTGACCGAGTTGCGGCAGTGCCTACAGAAGCCACCCGTCCTTGCTCAATATGAAGAGGACGCTGACATCGAGGTGCATACCGACGCAAGTAACATCGGTCTTGGTGCTGTACTCGTTCAACACCAGGAAGGCGTTGCGCGAGTGATCCCTTACGCCATCCCTACTCTTTCATGCGCCGAAATCAGCGACCCAGCACCACCACCAGTTTTGTAAAATTACGGCGTTTTTACGTGCCAAAACCACATTCTGATTAAGACGCACGCCGTAGTGGAGGACTCCAGAAATTTCGACCAACTGGGGTTCTTTAACGAGCACCTAAACCTAAGCACACGGCTGTTTTCGCATTTCGCCCCCACCGAAATGCGGCCGCCGTGGCCGGGATTCGATCCCGCTATCTCGGGCTCAGCAGCCCAACGCCATAAGCACAGAGCAACCAGGCCAGATGCTGTGCACAGCTGATTTTCTTGATTCACTGGAGCAAGCGCGAGCTTCTTCCAAATAAATGTTTTCTTTGTTTGAGCTTTTTCTTGTGCTGTCTGGTGTCGTCGAATGAAACACGTGTTCGAAGAGCAAAGCGGAGGCCAATTATCCTGCCACTACATGGGAAGCAATCCGTCGTCGAGAAGAAGCACAAACCGATAAAATAAATATATACGCAAGTTTACGGAAGGGCAGGCTACTAAGCTCGCGGAACGAAATCGAGTCAATCATTATAGTGCAGCTTCTTCGGAGTGGGTGTGTGAAATGAAACAAGGGAACACGACTTTAAATGCCGATCGACAGTTAGGCAACATCAATAGTCAACAGCTTGCTGCAGAACAGTGTTATTTCATGCGAATGTTCCTGAAATACCGCAAAATTCTGTACTATAAACGGCACAGCAGATTCGAACATGGCATCTAATATGTTATGCATTTTTTCTGAGCAGAAAAAAAAATTGTTTCTAGATGTGACGTGCTAACATGCCGTTCTCAAGAATAAGTTCTGAGTAAGTCTGGGCTGCGTCAGAGAAGTGAATAAATTATTTTTGTTGTGAAAAACTTAGTATTGCTGAAAGGGGCGCACCATCTGACAGAAAGATTTGGGATGCTTTTCCGTTATGGGCTTAAAATCTTCGCGTGCAAAAATCATGACACGAATATAAGGTACGCATTGACGACCCGGTGTTGTATGCCATTTACATCTATTCAAAGAACACAATTAGTAGTGTACTTAGTACTGCAGCTGTCTAGCTTTTTCTCATGACCCATTATTGCAGCCAAACTCCTTAGAAGCTTACTGGTTGGTCGTTGCACTGCTGAGGTCGAGGTTATGGGCAACTCCTGCAAAGCGACTTCTAGTTTTGTTTTCAAAAACAGCAATGCCTCCCTGGCGTGGGCAGCAGCGTAAACAAAACATAATTCGACTAAACTAAATTGCACGTGTGAAATGTGTTTGCTGCTGCAGTGATTTCTTAACTAATACAATAATAAAATAAACATTTTATTGCCTCAAATAAGCGAAAGCGCTCGCCCTTTCCTTCACAGCAGTTTGAAAGTCTACCGATTTCGTCTGAGACGGCTGACGCTGGCTCAGCTTAGCTGGCTTGGCCGCCCAAGCGTATTGTGGGTATTGTTGAACATAGGGCGCGTTGTCCTTGCCCTATGCGGCAATTTCCGCTTTTATTGAATTACCGGCCATGAGGAACTTCGGAGCCTTTGGAATTTGCGGGGTGTCAAGGAACTACTAATGCAGACGAGCTCAGATCTGAAGACGAGATGGGCATAAGTGTGCTTTTTCTGTGATCGTTTAATTGCGCAGTTAAAAAAAATGCTTACGAGTATGCACCAACTCGCCCAACAACAAATTGTTCTAAACTACATAAGGAGATAACCTTCATGAAAAATTATGGCGCATAACAGACCGGGAAAAGGAGGGCGGAAGGATAAAACCAAAGAGTATATTGACGTCACCAACATGTTTGTTCTGTTTGTGACAGACTTTTACGCCGTCTACCGCCCGGGGGCTGATTGTAGGCCGGATGCAATTGTGACGGATTTTACTCAGCAAATGGGAGCCATACGGAGCTTCCATTCCCTGACGAGGGCTTGACCCTGGCTGCGGCAGCAACGTTCCCATGGGGCGAAATGCAAGAAACGCTCGTGTCCACTGGTTATTGCAGGCGTTAAATAACCCCAGCTAGTCAAAATAAATGCGGAGTGCCCCCTATAGCGTGTCTCATAGACATCATAAATATTTCACTTCAAGATGTGGAATAAGAATGTCATTCTTGGAAAGTTTTTTTTTTTTACTTCTTGGTGACATACAAGGTTCAGAAAAAGATTTATTTTAATTGTTTTTGTACAAATATATATGAACTCCACAAACCATTTCCTTGGGATTCTACTGCACCAGATTCGATAAAGATAACCTTTTTAAAAGAATCGGTGAATATCTGGCAGTCGCTTGGACAAGATCTGTTAGTTAGGCCATCATCTATTTATTTTTTCAATAGCATAAACCTACTGCGGCATTTATTGCTCTGACCAGAACACACCTTAAAAAAAGTTTGAAATAAAAACATAAAATACCGTGGGTTAGATTAAACAGTGCCATATCTCGCCAGGTTGCAAAATTGTAACTCTGCGTGTCTATCTGGGCACGGCTAGTCGCCATACGCTGGCGCCTCATTTTTTTCAGCGTCTGTGACAGATCCTTGTACAACACATGTAAACTATTTCGAATATGTTACAATATAGCGGCTAGAAAAGTAGCAATAGTATCTGTCAAAAAATGAATATTCACGATGTTATGATTGTGAATATTAACATTCGACAACATGATTAACAGCATGTATAAAACTGGAATTTTTCCGCGCACCTTTAAGAAGCCAAAATCATACCCATTTTTAAGAAAGGTAATAGGCCTATTAGTACTGATCACCGACCTAGTTCTATCTTACCCTCTATTAGCAACATAATTGAGAAGCTATTTATTAGTCGCATGAATAATTATTTGAAAAAGTTTAATCTCCTGAATAACTCCGAATTTGGTTTTCGTTCACGTAGCTGAACTGACTTGGCGGTAATCTCATTAACAGGCTGCACTAAGCATTCTATTGACAAAGCACTTATCGTTGGTTCTATATTTTTAGACTTCTCAAAAGTTTTGACCCAATTAATCACGGCATGTTACTAAAAAATGAAATGCGTATGGCATAACAGGTCCAGCGTTAATCTTTTTTGGGAAACTACTGGTGTAACAGAAAACTAGCGCATTATTTATCGCGCAAGTTTTCAGACATCAAAACAATTAATCAAGGGGTCCACAGGGCTCCAGTCTGGGACAATTATTATTCATTCTCTACATAAATGACCTTCCGCAACATGCTTCACCTTCACAATGCATGTTATATGCGGATGACACAACTACCTCAGACTCATATAGTTTTAACCGCATTTACTCACAAATTAAACAGTGCGTTAGCTAACATTTTTACTTGGTGTTGCAGTAATCACTTGATTTTCAATCCGAACAAAACTAAATTCATGGTTTCTCGCTCCGCTCAACGAAAACTACCATTTTCACGCCCGATTTCCCTTGACTCATACTTTATTTCTACTACTGACTGCGTATCATTTCTTGGTACCTACCTCGATCAACAACTAAAATGTCACAAATATATCGTAGAAGGTAGGAAAATAACTTCTTTCGGTATACGAGCACTCATAAAAGCTAGAACTTGCCTCTCTACTCCTGCTCTCTTTTCACTTCATTATGCATTCATTCATAGTCATATTAATTACGCGATTCCTGCTTATGACAACACGTATCAGTGCCACATAACATCTGTTCAGCACATACAAAACCAAGCTCTGCGCATTATTTGTAACTTTAGTCAAGATGATAATAATGTCATACGCATGGAGTATAAGTTGCTGACAACTACTGATCTATTCGCACTCAACCTTAATTGCTCTGCTTTTTAGATTGTATAATAAAGATCTCACACACAATTTCATTTCCTTAAGTTCCTTGAAGAATACCAACCCTACTTCATTTGCTCAGAAAAATAATTTCTTGCTGCCGAAAGCTTCTACTAATTACGGTAAAATGACAGCATCATCCTGTGCTATTAAAACGTCTAATTCACTTCCCTACCCCATGAAAACATCATCTCTGACTGCATTTAAGAAAACGCTTAAAACTCTTCTTTTAAATAAAAAATGCTGTTATGATTCATTTTGTTTACCCTGTTCTCTTGTTTGTTTGTTGCTTTTCTTTCTTCTTTCTAGTTTATCATTTTGATTTTTTGTACGTGATAACAATGCACTGTTACATTTCATGTTAACTTTACATGCATATTTTCAGTATTAGTGTGCATTTAAATTTTTCTATCAAATATTTATGCCATCACGAAACAGATCTATATATATATATATATATATATATATACATATATATTTGCACCAGTTTTCTCTGTTGGCTGGGTAATTCTATATGTCTCTGCTAATTTCGTGATTTGAATCCAATAATGATATAGAGAGGGTCCCGGTACGGTCTTGTGACCTTGGTACCCTCTTCTGCATATCCTTCCGCTTGTAAACATGCTTTGAAAAAACAAATACCTGTTTGATTTCGTTTGATTTGAACGTAATAAATAAAACCTGAGTGATGATTAGGTCGAACACAGTTTTGATGCGTTGTTCTATTCCTCTGCCATACCTTACATTTTTATTTTCGTGCATCTTTCTAGGATTGCAGTTCTGGCAATCACACCTGCCCACCAGGTTGCAAATGCAGCCTTTACACACCCGTCGAAACGAATGTCGAAAAATGGTTGTGTGGTCCACACAAGGTTAACAGGATGATATAGACTGCCATGTATCCCTCATAGCACGCGATGAAAACGACATTCAGGTGTCCTTTTCGAACTACGAATAATTATAAAAAACAACGGTTCTGATCCAGTCAGTGTACGTGCTGTAGTCCACGGGAAGCGAACTTTGAGGAAAGGGGAGAAATAAATGCTTTACCACTCAGGGTGATGCGTACAATTCGTTTTACTTCCATCACGTGCAATAGTTCTGCCTATACTCAGTGAAGGTCACTGCTAACATATACCTTTTGTCCCATCGGCATATGCATGTGGCTATATTTAGGACTTCTATGCATCTTGTGTCACAGTTGCATTTACCCATTCCGGAGTGGTACACGTCCATTCTGCAGGATTAGCACAGAATGAGCACACGCCTAGTGGTACACAGCGAATTGTTAATTCATCAAATGCAAAGTAAGGAATAGAAGTCACTGAGTGTAATGAGCTATTCGTTTATAAGGTCGGTGTGCATTATAGAAGCCGATGGGCCGATGGGCCGATGGGCCGATGGTATCGGGTCATATGTATAGCAAAAATTCAATTTTAATGCGAACAATTCTCCGAGTAAAGTCACTTTTTTTGCGAACGAGCCTATCTCGCGATTTTCGTGCGCCGATCCCAGTGATAGTGGGGGCTACATCGCTTGTTTCATCGGCCGGTCACGGTGGTAGTGAGGTCTAAAATTAGGTGGCACAGGGCCAACCGTGTATGTGCCGTTGAGTGACATGGTCAGTGCACTGGGTTCCGAATCAAGAAATTTGTCATTACTGGGTAAGCTAGGTTGGCATTACATGACTGAGTCCATAGAAGTGAGCTGCATTCTCGGGCTTGGAACGCTTCCTCCCGTTCCTATTTTTCGACAAAATACAGAGGGCCTCATCCATAAGACGGCCTCGTTGAAAGCGGATCCTGGTAGCTGAAATCACAAGAATAGGTGCCATCACGTCGGAAGCTACGAAGAAATAGCTAATTCTAGGCGCCCTCCCTAGTGATCGTACCTATTTTGTTAGTACAAGATTAATTTCTGTGGTTTAGCGTGCCAAAACGATGATATCATATAAGGCCCACCACATTGTTGGACTCCGGAATCATTTTGACCACCTGGTACTCTTTAACGTGCCCCCAATGCACGTTGCACGGGTGTTTTGGCTCCCCATCGAAATGCGGCTGCTGTAGCCGGGATTTCATCCCGCGACCTTGTCCTAAGCAGCGCAACGCCAAAGTAATTCAGAAACCACGACGGGCATGTCTATTTTGATGCGATTTTCTATTGCAATTCTGTCTAACACAATAGACAATGAAAAAATTTTACAGGAAAAAGGGGATCAGATAAAAGAGCTTTTTGTGCATACACTTGCAGTCCTCTCCGCTGTTCCTGCGCGTCCCCGTCAGCTTATGCATGTGGCTGTACGAAAAGTTACTGTTTTATTTGTTCGAAGGAAGAAATCGAGCGGACAGCTGAAACTTAATTCGGAACCTGGACCAGCAGAGCAAATGGGCACAGAGTGGACGGCATTGAGAAATTATAGTGACCGAAATAGTAGCGGCAAGACGAAAAGTATCGACAGCAGCTACTATTATTATATTATGCCTTTAGCGCACGAGACATCAGTTCATGCCAGCTAGAGGACACAAGGTGGCTGAGCACACAACCAGCGATACTATTTCAATAGCCACAAGCTAATTGACCATTGTGGATTGAATAGTTTGGACTGCAGGAAGTTTGGCGTACGACATCTTTGTTCGCAGGCCCATCTCAAGGAGTTATAAAAATTGACATGCAAATGTCTCACCGGAAGCGCATACACTGATGCTTACCATGTACATACATCCGCGAATTCTGCGTGTCTCACCACGCCAGACTAGTATGACAGGCGCTTGTCGGATGCGAGAAGAGTGATAGCGTAACATTTTATTGAATGAAGTGTTTCGTTTCTTGGACGCAGTTAGTTTACAGCATTGAATTCTGGCAGGCAACGAGACACTCTCTATGGGCGCAAGTCGACCCCGTCCCTATGCAGGAAAATCCACCGTGGTGAGTGGCCATGCCTCTCGGATGCAGCACTGAAAGTGCTTTTCGTTTTTGTAGGTTGTGTCAAGGTGGAGCACAGCTTTTCCCAAATGCGAATGATAAGGAGAAAAGAGCGGTTCCAGCTCTCCGACCAGAACCATTTATGCATTGGACACCTGTTTTAGGAACTTCAAATATATTGTGACAATGCCATTGTGACAAAACAGCTTTCTTGTTCTATTGGTTCTGCGTCGAAATAAATGCACGCGAAACGCTTTGCAAAGCGTAGCGTTGAAAATGCCGTCACAGCGGCAATGTACTATATATATATTTATACAGGCTGTCCCAACTATCATGTACCAAGACTTAAAACTACAAAAGTGACACCTAGCTGGACAGAACCAAAGTAATGTAAAAGGACTTCTTTGGCAAGTTGGTGCTTAGATTTCTTAGGTATACTTTGTGGCGCAAAATACATTCTTGAAAAGGGACAGAACAAAGAAAGAAAGTGAAGCGCCAAACTACCAACTGTTTAATGACAGTCTGAAGAAACGTACAGATGAAAAGACTTCTTCAGGCAAGGTAATGTAGTCTGCCGTCGCTTGGAGATTCTCAGATTATTTTTTTGCCTTAAACTTAATCACATAAATAATCTTAATTGTTTAATAAACTTCTCAAATATTATCATTTGTTCACAAGTATCAATAAGAAAATTATAGAGCAGCATGAAAAACTCTCGGTACAGCTTTCCGTTGTTCAGTGCGTGCTACATAAAATTGTTTTTCTGAGCGTGAAACATGCCCGCGTATACATGCAAAACTGCCGCGCGACTGGCCGCTCCTGACACTTTGCGTGTATTTGCGGGCTCATTCACACTGGGAAAAACACTTTTATGTAGCACGTACTGAGCAACAGAAAGCTGTACCGAGAGTTTTTCATCGTGCTCTACAATTTTCTCATTTATACCATTTCATCTAAGTATAATATTTGAGAAGCTGATTTATTAATTAAGAACAGCTATGAAATTAGGCGGTATGCACTGAAAATACGCGCGCGCACACACACACACACACACACACACACACACACACACACACACAAAGATACTCATATATATCAGTATCTGTGAGTGTGTGTGTGTGGGGGGGGGGTGTATCACGACCATAAAAAGCCAGCAGGCAATCACGAAGCAAAGCATAGGGGCGATTAGCTGTGGTTGACACTGAAATGCAGAAACTAATTAAGAAAATTACAAATGAGACTGGATCAAAAGATAATTGTCGCCAGTGCTGACGAAGCCACAACCTTCGCATTAGGCGTGCGTTGCGCAACCAGTTTCGTTCAAGCGATAGCCATCAGTGCGTCCACTAACTTGGGTACTTATGTGTACTAGATCTAGTCACAGAAGTGCAATCGAGCGCCACTCAGAGCCATGGCGGGCGGATGTGGAACACCATTTTCTTGCCCAATGGCGTTATATCATGCGTGCACTTAGAAGCGCTGGCACGCGGCTGATAAGCACTCGTGTGCTGCCCTATGCACACATAGGCTACTTGAATAAAGATCGAGCACACCTGTTTTCCTTCTCTCTCGTTCACGTATATAGCTATATATATCCACGTGAGTCGTCTCCTAAGTTCACATGTTACGTGACACCTCGGGCAGAAAAAGGTGTTCTACATCCCCCCACCATAGCTCTCACTGGCGCTTGCTAACATTAGTGGGGCTAGATCTTGTAAACATAATTAACCTAGTTAGTTGGATTAATAGCCCTTGCCGTAGCACAATTGGTAGCACAGCACACGCGTAATGCGAAGGTTGTGTGTGCGGCTCGCACCGGCAACATGTCAGCTTTTCGTCCACTTTCTTTTCAGTTTTCTTTAATATTTTCTACATTTCAATTTCAGCCACAGCTGATTTCCCCTATGATTCCCTTGCCTTGATTGTCGGTTGGCTTCCTGATGCGTGATCTGCGTGACTCGGGAACGCTCAGCAGCACCAAATGGCGTGGATGTTGAAGATTTGCTGGCAATGCACGATCGTGTCAGCGACATGAAGGGTGGGATGCCAAGTTTATGCTTGTCAATGTCATCTTTTATTTTGGAGGCAGAGTACGCATGTGATTTGAGACGTAGAAGGAGGACGTGACCATTTGGGACGTTTGTAAGCTGCAGCTCCGCGATCTGTTCATGAAACCTGTTTCAGGGCGGCTTGGCGCGCAAAAAAAAAAAAAAAAAAATGGCGTCACGCGCCCAAGCATCGACAAAAGCGCACGTCTCGCACATTGTCATTGTGCTTTGACGTCCTGTCAAACTCGTCTTTGCGTTGCACTGTGCTGATGGTCACCTTGCTCTTGGCTGCCTGGCTTTGCCATCTTGCCACTCTGCGTTACTAAATATAACCTCCCTGCAACATTGTATGGTTCCGAAACCTTAGTGATTGTTAATATGATTTTGCTCTCTCAAAGTACTTTACGCGCGAGATAAATTCTATAAGAAGGATCTAAAACCGGGAGAGTTGGTACGAATTCATGTTGTTACTCTGCCAAGAAAAATACCAACATGGAAGGAAGGAAACAAGTGCTGACTTTTAGTTGGTATGCTGTGAAAGCACAGGCATCCTCAAAAGAGGGCGGGAATAGATGAACTGCGCTGTAGCGGAAGCGTTCTATGTTGTAAAAGAAGGAAGGAAGGAAGTATTTTAATGATTGGAAAATGTAGAGAGGTCGGCCGGATAATGGAGCATCTGGCCTGCTACTCTACGTAAGGGAAGGGGAAGAGGGGAAGAAAAAGGGTCACAATGGGGGATGATAATGGGAGGAACGAGGTGAAGGACATATTACACAACTGGTATCACAGGCGTGAGTCCAGGCCCGTGTCACCTAGGAAACGTGAAAGTGCACGCATTGTCTCTGTCATCTGCCAACTCTGTGGCCATGCGCCTAGCAATTGTAAAAGAAAACTGAAAGAGAAAGCTGCACCAACCGTCAATAACGCTGAAAGATCAGAAGTTTTCATATCTGTTTAGCATAGTGCGTTGAATGTCGACACGTGGAACATACTACTTTGCAGAGCATATTATTTTTTACTATTCGTTCCGCCTTAGATATGACACGGGTGCCTCGGTGAACTATCCATTTGTAGTACCTTTCAGATTAAACAAGCTGCGAGTCTGCGCTTGTGTTGCGTGCTTTCTACTTTGTACCGTTTTTCTTCTTGCAATGAGCACATGGGTAAGTTCCAATTGAAAATAATGCAGTGGAGGTTCAGAAACACGTGGTATTGTTCATTCCGCGGAGTCGAGGTTAACATGCTGCTTCTTTCTGACGACAACGACGATCGACAACGACGATCACCATGTTCGTGCAACTGTATCGCTGTATTTTCAAGTGTATTCAAAGAATAATGTCCACAAGGTATACGAAAAACAAGTGCGCAGCTGCGTGTGCCTAGACTATTGGTGCAGAATTGTTGCATAGCCGTCGCGAACATAGCAGCTTTTTTTTTTATTCTGAACAAAATTGGAACGCATCTTTCTTGCGCAAAATACCGCGGTCAACTGAATTTTTGCGGTGCGCTTTATTATTTTCCTTTGGCCTGCGGTTGGCTCCATTGTTTAAAAAGAGCCCTTGAGAACGTCACACTGCCGGCGCGCGGAACGGCGGGTAACACCTGATTATACGGTATTTTGCAGGCGTTCCTAATCAAGGTCAGGAAGGACAACATTACACAGTTTCTTGGTGATAGCTGTAAAACAAGTGCCAGGTTTTCGTGAATACACTTTCGGAATTTACTAACGTTGGCTAGCCAGCGAAACTAGTGTTTCTAAATTTCTACTTCGGAAGCAACCGTCTACAATATCACTAAAAATGGGAATTCCTCAAGGTCACATCGAAAAGTTCTTTACTGTTTTCATGCATATGATAATTGTTTTACCGCTTGCTTCTACACGCGTGGTTGCTAAGTGGCTTTGGCACGAATTCATGCTGCTAAGCATGAGGTCGCGGGATCAACTCCCTCCAGCGGTGGCCTCATTTTGATGAAGCCGAAATGCAGAAAGGCCCGTGTATTGTGCACTGGGGGCACGTGAAAGAACCCCAGGTGGTCGAAATGAATCCGGAGTCCCCCACTACGTCGTGCCGCGTAATGAGATGATGGTTTTTGCATGCAAAACTCAAGAAATGAGTCATTTAACCACTTGCTTCTAATTTCGGGAAATACCCCTCAAATGTTTTCATTGTGGAGTCGTATATCAGTGAACGCGAATATATGTTTTAATCGATGATTTAATAATAATTTGCCCGTTAGGCTCTAAACAAAAGTATTACACATTTATAATAAACATTCATCAGTGAACTTCCTGGCGTCACCATTATTCCATCCTTGTATTTATCCATGGTTACACTGTAAAAACGTTGCGTCACTATACGGATGATTTCCGTCATTATACAGAGGAATGCTTGCAAATATACGCAAAGTATGTCGCATTTCAGAAATACTGCAAAAGCTGCCGTTAATATACGGAAATGCTGCCCGTTTTAATTTTTACTGACATTTCACGGAAATAATACAGTGGCTACACTGTGTTCCACTGTCGACGCGGTGCAGGAGCATCTGTGCGACACAGGCCTCAAATGCTCCGCGGCCAAATCGGAGCTCCTGTTCTACAAATCCACGCGCAGGGGCCGCAAACCAAAGAACGCCGATTCCACAGCCGAGCGAGCAGACAGAGAAATTAGAGTACTCACATCGGACGGCACCGTCATCCCGCATTTTCACAAGAATAGGGAACTAGGTTTGCACCTGTCGGCCAACGGCCACAACGGCGAAACCATACGCAGACTAGAGCGTGCAGTCGATGAAATGATCCGGTTTTTGAAACGTATCAGAAACAGACATAGCGGAATAAAAGAAAGCAATACGATCCCCCTGGTAAGGCATTCGCAACCAGTCATATAAAGTACGCTGCCTGCTACCACAAGTGGCAGGTGGCCGAACGAACGAAACTTGACCGCCTCATCCGCAAGGCGTACAAACGTGCCATAGGATTGTCGATTAATACCAGCACGGATAAATTTCTCGAAGTGGGTTTACACCATACCCTAGACGAGATAACAGAAGCGCACAACATTGCGCAGTACGAGTGTTTGGCAAAAAATAGAACCGGACGACACATCATCGAGACGCTGGGCATCAGCTACCACACACAGCAGGGCGAAAAGGTCGCAGTACCCACACCTATTCGCGAGCGCATCGTCGTTTCGCCGTTGCCCAGGAACATGCACCCGACGCATCACGTCGGCCGGCGGAACAGGTGCGCGCGAGACTTGCAAAAGAAAAACGGCAGCAGCAAAGAAACCGTTTACGTAGATACAGCCCGTTACGAGCGGCAACGTAGTTTCGCTGTCGTAATCACGGACCACAGCGGAACTTGCGTCGCGAGCATGACGATACGCATGGAAGACACGGAGGCGGCCGAGGAAGCAGCGATAGCCCTCGCGGTAGCCAGCACAGACGCCGAGGTGATAATAAGCTACTCGCAGGCAGCGATACGCAACTACGCTAGCGGCCGGATCTCCCGGGAAGCGGCCCGAGGTCTCCAAATTCAACATGGCAATATTTGCCGCAAAAACGACAGTTGTTTCTTATGGACCCCCGCCAACACGGACCCTCCGCTCCGGGGAAACGAGATGGCCCATGCCGCGGCTCGACGACTTGCATGCCGAGCCGCGGCGCCCGCCGGCAATCCCGACGTCTCGCCCACCACGAGAGCGATGCGGGAGTGGACGTGGAGCGATCGCATGACCACTTTCAGAGACATCACGCAACGCTACACATTGCACAGATGTAAATACCCACCACCGCATTCCAAACTAAACAAGAAACAGGCGGTTGCCTGGAGGAAATTGCAGACACACACATATCCGAACCCCGCGATCCTTCACCTCTGCTACCCCGATATTTATTCGTCCGAATATTGTAATGCGTGTGGAGCCAGAGCTACGCTGCAGTACATGCTGTGGGCAAGCACCGGTAGCGAGCAGCAGGAGTCCCCGACGAACGGGGTAGACATGCTAGTCTTGAACCGAGGGGCGCGTTGGGAGGTGACCCTGCTGAGCCACGACCTCGCTTATCAACTGTGGGCCGTCCGGCACGCCGAGGAAGCCGCCCGAGTCCAAGGACTCGAGGCCGTCGCCTAGGCTGGGGTGCTTGTGTTCCCAGCCCGTCCAAATCACCGGACGTTTACAATACAGTTTTCACTCTCTCACTCAAGAAAAACATATTCGGCGGAAGCTTCACGGGAGCCGTTATCTCGGCCAGTCATCTCTCCGTAATGACGACCAGCTGTTTGGCGAGGTGTCTAGCAATACCGTCGAATAGAGTAGAGTAAGTAGTCGGCCGTCGTCGAGATAACGCTGATACATAAGCGCACTCGTTTCCATCTACCAAGGGGAAGCGACCGTCACAGCGTGTGCTTCTTCTTATATTGTTTTCTTTATTAGTTGGTCATGGCATGCGTCATGGTGTGATCTTCCAAATCTTTAAGGTCGATACGCCACGTGGTGGCGAAAAAAAGGAAACTGAAACAAATTTCCCTGATCCCTGGCTACGAATCTCGAAGGCTACCGTGGGAACAGCGTCGATCTCTTATGCCCAGATTGTTACGGGCTTGTGCCATTTGCGAGGGCGAAGGTGCAACATAGGTGGCGGAATGGTGCTACAAAATAGCATGGATGTTGCGGCTGATTGGACGATCGTAATTGGCGGCGATACAATCATCAGCTGCCTTAGTCGAGTCTCCTAGAGAAGATCACGGCATGAAATTTCGAGCATTTTGGCGCAGAAAGAGAGTGGTGCTGACGTGTCTTTATGTGAACTCAGACGTTTAATATGCTCCTCTATGAAGTGGGCTTTCGTATGTGGAGCCAGAGTACATGATGTAAAATAAACGCATTTTCCTTCATTCCTACTAGCGGACGTACTCATCAATGGTATTGGTGGATTCATAGCCCAAATGCCACCTCAGTGTGAAAACTATATTCATATCACGTGTGCTGTGAAATGCAATCCCAGGCGGACGTAATTATCGAGAGCCTTCAACTATGCCGTCCCTCATACCCTGAGTTGTTTTAGGACGTTAAGCTCCATTAAATCAAACCAAATCATGGCTCAGAAAAAAGGGACGCCCCAAAATGCAATACGGCTCCACAAATAACAAATATGCATCCACAAACCTTGCAGATAGCTTCACCTCAAGTTATTCTTAACCCTTGTACCAATAGAAATGTCATTAGGAAAGACATGATTTGTAAAAGATAATCTTAGGTATAAAGCTCATTGAAAATTAAAAAAAAAAAAATATGGGACCACTCAAATTCCTTCCCCACCATTTGCCCTCTCACTGGTCTTTCTTTTCAGTTCCAGCTGTAGTTTGACGATCTCGAGCTTATGCCGCCATGTTTCTAGCTGAAGTAGTTCCAGCTCTAACTCAGCTTTGCGCGCCTCTGTCTTTGTTCGTGCTTGTGTTGCTGCTAAAACTGTATAAGCAATAGCTTGATATTTGTTAAAGGGAAGCTGAAACGGTTTTCAATTTCCATGAATTGCTGGGATTGGGAAGAGCAGACCTAATAATTTACGGTTCCGTAATTTTTTTTCTTCGTTTTATTAATATAAGGGGCGGAAATCGTTTTCTAAGTCACCCCCGCGGACACGCCCCCATCGTTTCCCGGAGCGCCGGGTGAGGTGGTTGCCAGAGGAGAGAACCGGCGAGAGTGACGTCACTGGCGGGGACCGAGCTGCCGGACCGGCGTGCTGGCATGTGCTGGCATGCCTCTTTCTGTCCTGCGCTTTACTGAACGACGCTATGAGAGATCTGCCGCCGCCGCCGCTCACGTTTGTTTTATTTTGCGATTTTCGTAAACTGTTCTTTCCTTCTGTGCTGCGTGAGTGCCTACAGCCAAGGGCGCCCAACATGCCCTCGTTCTGTGCAGCATTCGGCTGCGCGAGCACAGGCGGGCGAGACGATGTGGTGTTTCACAGGTTCCCGAAGGACAAGAGGCTTGCAGCGCAGTGGGTCCGTGCGGTGAGGAGAGATAAATTCGTGCCGATGAAATCAAATGTGCTGTGCTCTTCATCTTCCATCAATACGCAGCACATGCAGGTGCACCTAGTTTAATGAAAGCCTGATTAGGCCCACATTGATGCACTCGAGAAATGCGAACATTCGCAGCCATTAACGTCTGGTAACACAGTTTTAGCGTAGCCGGATAGCCTTACGACAAATGCGGAAACGCGTTGTTGCTAGCGTTGCTATACTCCGTTTCATACAATAGGTGCAACGCTGTGGAGGCTTGAGATACGAGGTGTGACACAAAAATAACGAGACTGGTCCAATAAGTTATTGTACTTACAGAATCAGTTCTCTGTGACATTATCACCTTCAAAGTAGTCCCCTTCAGCATTCACACACTTCTGGATTCGGTGCTGCCATTGCTGGTAATAGTTCTGGAACGAGGTTTTTGGAAGGCCCTTCAGGAGATTCTCCGCTTTTGCCTGAATCTCTTCAACTGAGGTAAAATGGGTTCCCTTTAAGCAAGATTTCACTTTAGGAAATAAAAATGAAGTCGCATGGAGCCAAATCAGGTGAATAAGGACGATGCCCCATCACAGTAATGTTTTTGCTGGTCAGAAACTGCTTGACAGATAGGGCCGTGTGAGCGGGTGCATCGTCCGGGTGCAACAGCCATCCATCACTCCACAACTGTGACCTCCTTTTCCTAATTTTTTCACGAAGTCTTTTTAGTACTTCAATGTAGTTGTGTTGATTAACAGTCTGACCACTGAGAACCCACTCAATCATTACAATTCCATTAATGTCGAAGAAGACAATTAAATTGCCTTGAATTTATATTTTGACATGCGTGATTTTTTGGGTCTTTGGGATCCTGGAAACTTCCACTGCATTGAGTGGCGCTTACTTTCTGGGTCATAGATAAAAATCTATGTCTCACCGCATGTTGACAGATTCCAACAAATTTGGCTCGTTTGCAATGCGTTCTAACACGTCCACACACAAGTCTTTACGGCACTGTTTTTGGTCATCGGACAGGACTTTTGGAACAACCTTCGCACAAATCTTCGTCATGTGTAATTCATCAGTTAAAATGCGTCGAACAGCCTCCCTATCCGAATTAACCAACTCCGCCAGTGCACGAACACTTAATCTTTGGTCACCACGGATCACATCACGAACTTTGGCAATGTTTTGGTTTGTAATCGCTCACGTTGGGCGCCCAGCACTTTCATCATCTTCCACACTGTCCTTTCACCCTAAAAACCGCTTATGCCATTCAAACACACGTGCACGAGACAAAGTTTCATCTTCATGCGCCTCGGTTAACATTTGAAATGTTTCCGTGGCTGATTTCTTAAATTTGACATAAACTTGATGTTGATTTGCTGTTCGGTTTTTACATCAGACATTCTTCCGGCAGAATGCAGTTGCACGTGTTCACTCAATGACGCAGCACTCCCACATGGCGTGATAGGTTCCGCCGAAACTGGCCGCATGAATAGAGGTGGTGTGTGGGATGACGTCAGCAAAACAGTTATTGCCAACTCCACTCTCTTTTCAAGCTACACACTTAGTCTCGTTTCTTTTGTGTCACACCTCGTACTTCTTGCAGTGGCTGCGTTCGCACTTAGAAAAAGTTCGGTGTTGCTTGACCCGATTTTTTTAGAAAATTTTCCATATATAAGCTCAGTTCTGAATGAAAAAAAGAAGGAATTTACCCATAGAAACAATCCGTGTACTTATACGGCTGCTAACACGTTCTTTTAAATCAATTTTCTTTTCGGTATTTTTTAATTGCAGCCCGTCGCGGCAGCTTCACGTGCATGCTCGCGCGAGCAAACGCCGCTGACACGCTGCGAAGCATAGACGGAAACGCGCGCAGTAATAAATTTTGGTGATCGGACTTCGTGCGTAGCTTCCACAGCGTTGCACCTGAGGTATGAAATGGAGTATAGGCTTGCCTAGTGACATTCGACGTACGGTTGCAGTTATCGTGTTTACCACACGGCGGTGCTAAAACTGCCTAATATCTTTATGTCAACACAAGCATGGAGCACGCATACCGATTCTTGATCGAGCCACAATCGCATAGTCGTCGAACCATAGTATGAATATTGCACATATAATACCTCTGGCCATCTCTGGATTTGTATGATAAGCAAGTTCCATGAGTGTACCCCGCAGCACTGCATGTGCGCGCTTTGAAACGCGGCACTTAAGTTCGCGATCGTGTATCAACACTCAAAAAACCACGGGACTACTTTAGACAAGCAGCGGCAGGGTGCTTGACATCGCGTAATTGCACCCGTGTTTACAATCTAATGAGAAGTTAGTGCTTCGGCATTCTTCCTGCAGCAAGTTCCCAGTGACACTTTAGCGCATTTTTTTCTCCCGGTATTGGAACCTGCAGCTTCATGAAAAAAAAATAAGTACCAGCTAAGATTTCCAAGGCTCGAGAAGGTGCACACATCGCTCACGCTGTTGGCACACTCAACATCGTCGTTGCCGCCGCTGCCGCCGTTGCCGCCATCGTTTTCCGTATCGGCTGTCGGTTCGAACATGTACGGCGAAAATACAAGTTGTCCGAGACAGCGAGAACGCTCCATAATGCTTACAACTCAGCTATGAAGCCAGAACAGAACAGCGTGCTACGCTCCGAAACGGCGGCGCCGACCGGAGACTGCCGCGAAAGACGTCACAGCGGCCCCGACCAATCACGGGCAACAACAGCGTTCGCGCGATGCCCTGAGGCGCTGGTGCGCGTTTTCTTGGAAAAACAGCCGCTCGCGTTTGTTTCCGCCCTTCTTGAACCAGATATTCGTGCTCAGGGGACTCAAAACTGTAGAATGCCGCAGAGAACTCATTTTTTTCGAAAAGTGTTTCAGCTTCCCTTTAATGACGGCAACAGTAGCATTGCTGACTGCCTTCCAGCCTTCAGCTGCTTCTGCAGCAGCTCCTGCTGCACTCAGTTCAATATGGACAGCTCTTTCTTTGCCTTCTAGGACAGCATATTCCAACTCAACATTTCTTCTATTCAGCTGGATGGCCTCCTGGAGGCCATGATTCTGCTGGGCTGGCCATGAGGAGCGTGGAGCCTGAGGCGCCACTGTTGCTGCTGCTGCTTGTTGCCCTCTTGTGTTCAGGGCTGCTTGACCTCCTGCTACTGCCGATGGCGCTAGAGTGGTGGCTACTGCTGCTCCCGCCACAACTGGTTCCAGGAGAGTGTGATCGTGCAAAGACAATGCGTCATCTTGTTGTGGTGGGCTCCCTCGATTGCCGACTTCTGAGCCAGCAGTGTCCCCTTCAGCTTCTGTGTGATCCGATGAGTAGGACATCGCCTCAACGACTGAATCCAGAGGGGCTTCATAGTCCGTGTACACCTCTGTCAGATCGCTGTTATTTAGCTCGTGTTGCCTTGGGTCATCAGCAGGGCTTGACAAAGGCCGGTAATCGCCATCATCATGGAGCCTGTGGGAATGATTTGCACCGTTAGTGATCCTTAATATCGTGAAAATAATAATAATAATATGTATATTATTAATAATATGTAAATAATATTATGTATAAAGAGGGGAGTGATCAGAATGACAAACACTCACGGAAATGCATTTATGCTTGTTTCAATGTGGCAGCTATGTACAGAGCCTTTATTTCAATCTCGTGACGTTACCTATTTGTACAGGAAGTGCTAAACATTATGGGCTTGCATTGTATTACCTGTGTTTTGGTCTTTACTAAATGATGAAAGTGTGAAAATTCTATTTTGAGGGATTTCTCATAAGCAAATTAGGGCCATTATGCACGATACTAACCTATGAGTCATGTTTTGCAATGTACACACAGCATTCTAGAGATTTAATCATGTCGTGTGCATGTGTAATGTGTATGTGCAGGGTTGTCAATATCTTGTAGTCTGTGTTGAGCAGCGTTATAGGCCTGCAGTATGAAGGTTCTACAAAGTTGGAGTCTGGCTTTGGCAAGTGTATTGCGCGGCTTTTACTTAACGATTTAGGAATACCTTCCCGTGCAAGAATTCTGTTAAGGAGTGATACTAAGGCAGTGCTTACTTGTTCCCAGCAAGACCGGTAAACGTCGACTGGTAAGCCATCTGGACCAGGTGTTGATACGCTATTCATAGGTCGTATACCATCAAAAACTTCTTGCAGCTTTGTTTGAGACAATAAATTCTTGCCTTCTGTATCTTCCACTTGAGGTAGGTTATCGCAAAAATCCAAAATTTTTT
Organism: Dermacentor andersoni; assembly: GCF_023375885.2. Taxonomy (NCBI): domain Eukaryota; kingdom Metazoa; phylum Arthropoda; class Arachnida; order Ixodida; family Ixodidae; genus Dermacentor; species Dermacentor andersoni. Next base: position 83,391,234 of record NC_092816.1, read on the forward strand.
GCCTAGGAGTTGTACATTTGTAAATCGTTTCCGTTGAGACAGCATTAGTGAACCAGTGCCAAAAATTATTTCGATATCTCGCTTCGCACCGCTCTGGATGCCATCTTCTATTATAACGTTTTCAACAAAAGCGCTGCCATTTTGCCTCTCGCTGTACGTACGAGCCAGCCACACAACCTCAGGATGAGAAATTGGCCTGTTCGTCATCCACGCTTTTGAAGAGGTGCGAGAGTACCATCTCATAAGTCTGTGGTATCGTTCACGCTGGTGGTCTAGGCATACTCGCGCATTAACTGTGTTTAGGAGCCACCATCTCGTAACATTCTTATCCTTCTCAGGCACTCACAAAGCTGCTCAGTCTCTTTTCTTTTCCGTTTTCTGCTAGCTGTTATGCATGCTGATCTCTACCTTTCATTTAAAGTATCCCACTCTTTGATATTGCATCCATAATAACAAACAGATGTAGTTACTGACGCTTTCAGTTCGGTTAGGGTGACCTGGTCCCGCAAAGTAGCAATGTATAGTTTCCACATGTCGGTGCGTTCACCTGACCTTCTTTAAGTTTCAACACGACAGCGAAAGCTCGATGATCTTAAATCTGTCAGGCGTCTGCGGGAAGATCGAGGATGCTGCACTGGACAATCTGCGTTATTAATTCAGGGGGGAAATACATTCGATCTAGACGACATTGTGATTCCCTTTGCTGCCATGTAGCACCAAAACTTCCCCCATAGATATGTACACAGGCATCTGATAAATCGTACTCTTTCACTATACGATATAATTCAGCTGCATGCGCATTGGAAGCGTTTTGACTTGGCCCTCGTGAGTCCCGCATGGGGTGGAGTACACAGTTAAAACCACCAACAATAAAAAATTGGCGGATGTCCAACAAAAATGGGGAGAGTCTCACAAAGAAGTCATTGCGGTCTGAACGTACGGCGGGTCTATAGACGTTCAATGTCCGAACTTCCCTCTCGCCCCAGAAAATATCACAAGCTATTATATGACCTTCTAAATAATTTAGGGAGTGACTTCCATGTAGAAGCACCCTATCATAAAACACCATTTCTACACCGTGACATTGCCCGGGACTTTATGAAAAATATGCTTTTACAGAAAATTCATTACAAAACCTTTTAATTTCCTGCTTGTTTCTCAAGTTACACTCCTGATAGAAGAGGAGGTCCACTTTTTCCTCGCGGGCGAAATGAATTACTTCTCTCTGCATTATATTTGCCAGGAAATCTTTGTGCTTTAAGTGTGATTGTGTGCAAGTACATGGTGAGTTCGTTGCGTACAGAAATAGACTAAGGCAAATGTCTGACCACAGATAAGTTGCGCACTGAATCGGCGTCCTACATCAATGCAACAGCCAGAACACGGCAAAGTAAAAAATGGCATAAGGGTATCATGGCACTTAACGCGCAACGGGCACTGCTCATGTTTTTCACACATGTTAGCCGGGAAAAAGCTTATTCATAAAATACCACGGTTGCAGAGGCTCTCACAAGGACGCAAGCGCGATTTCTGCGCCAAACATCGTTCCATCAAAGCTGCCTCACCTTCGCAGCGGGGAGCAGAGAAAAAGCAGCCCTTAACGGCAGCCGAAGCGGTGTAAGGCGCCATCGCTTATCCGTCTCTGAATTGGAGACAACGTCCATCCATGGTAGTGGTGTCTCGTGGCATTTTCTGGCATTTCTTGGAGGGTGTCGCGGTTGGTTCTGATGATGTAGAACACTCTCAATACAGCATTCTCCTGGCATCTTCAGATGCCGTTTGTGAGCGTGTGCATCTCTCATGCACCGCTCGACTGGTACCACTCACAAGTCTTGTCGTCGTCTTGACAACCGCCGTGATGCTCGATGGACCGGTCGAGACTTCGGGGATATCGAGATGGCATTCATCTGCGTCCTCGCCAGCGTTCGATGATGTAGCACATGCAAGAAGCCATTCCCGCTTTGATAGTGTAAATAAACTTGGCGTCCAACGCACGCTCCTCATCGTCGTTCGTGGCAGGCGACGCGATATTGGCAGGTAGCGTCTCATTGCTTTCTTGACCAGCATAGGGCGGAGACGCAGGGTAGCTGGCATCGGGGGACGCTGATGTCGGCGCATCTGGCGCACTTTCTTCTCCTGGTTGATTGGTGGCTTGCGTCTGTGCTGCCTCTTCAGGTGTAATGTCTTCCTGAGGTGGTTCGGCAGTCGTTCATGGTGTCACGGCATGAGCATACGAACGTGATAGGACAGAGTCAGCAGTGGCGTGCTCGTCATCACAACGTCCGCATGACGCATTGCATGTTGCAATCATATGGCCGGAAATGGCACATCGGGCGCGTCGAGATGATGTGCAGGAGGCCCAAAAATGACCTTCTGCTCCCCATTTGGAGCACACTCTTCATTTCTTTGTATTCCAGCATTACTCAAAATCAGTCACTATGATGAAATTCTGCGGAGGTTTTACCATCTCGAGCATGACCAAATGGCTGCCATTGCCAATGTCCGTCCTGTCCTTAAAAACAACGTCGGATAAGCCTCGGCACATCCCGTCGGAGCAGGCGGAGGAGTCTCGGCATCGTTACTGACACAGGGTGGAAGACGATACACCGCCACAAAAACAATTGGAGGGCCCATGCGTTCCAGCGATACTACCTTGTCGACGAGCAGCAGAGAGCCTTTTGCCGCCATCTTGGCTGCCTGAGCCGCGGAGCGGGCAGCTGCCAAGAACTTGTTGCCACCGTGATGTTGCAGATGCCGCAATCATCCGGGACCTACGACTTCTTCGATGGAGTCGATGATAGCGTCAACTGGCGTCGAAACCAGTACATTGAAGAGAAAGCACTGGGATTTAGTTGGGCGTTGAACGGGCGCTGGTTTGTCTATAGCTTATTCATCTAAGCAACCACGACGCAAGGCGTGGTGCCCACGCTGATGATACTATGACAAAAGCACCAGACAAGTTTTGAGAACAAAATCAGTTCATCCGGCCAACCTAGAGGTGTATTCTGTAAGAGTCCACGTTGTGGCCTGTCCATTTCGACCGCTGCAATAGGATGCAGCTGTACGAGCGAGGAGTATACGAGCGGCCCTCGCCAATCACGAACAGGCGAAATGGACAGTCCATCAGGTGGACTCTTACGGGATACCTACCCAGCCAAGATAATAATGTGGTCTCTTGCCCCTAGCCCTTTGAACAGAACCGCATCATATACCCTAGTCATTGCCCAAACAAGTTACAAAATATATCACTTCCGAGTTCTTCCGAATGTTTGTTCACAATATCACTGAAGCTGTAAATTCTAGTACGCCGAAGTACTGTGTTATTTCCAATAGCAACGTTCAAAAGGCGGTTACAGGGCACCATACACTTCATTGTCATATTTTGGCGCTCAGCGCTGAACGGCAACTGTTCATGAGTTTGGCGACGCGGGTTTTGATTCACCTCGAGAGATGGCGCCGCGGTGCGTGGCACCTCCTTCAGTCACTTCTACCCGTCGCGGTGGCTTAGAAGTACGAAGTCGCGAGATCTAATGCCGGACGCGGAGGCCACATTTCAATAGCGGCTATATGCAAAAGCACCTGTGCCCCGTGCATCGGGGGGACGTTAAACATCCCCTGGTAGTGAAAACTAGTCCGGAGTCCCCCACTAGGCGCGACTCATAATTAACCGCTATATTGGCACATAAAACCCACGGAATTCAATTCACTCTTCGGCTAGCTAGGCATTGCGCTCTATCTCACTGGCATGTTTCGCTGCCTGTCGTGTGGCCTTCACCTGGTTTCGTTCTTCTAGATGGGCAGCGTCCATATGCACCAGCACACAGGATCGCGTGGTGCGGTGTGGTGCAGTGTGATGGGGTGGAGTGTGCTAATGCGAACATGCACTGCACCTATTTTAAGATTGTGGCTAGTACCATCTCCATCCAATTTGCTTTGCCGGTGGCCCTTTCATGCTTACATCTGCTCTTGATTATGGGAGAGGCAGCAATATTTTCCCCTGAGGTTTCTTTCAAATTGTAACTAAGAATGTTTTCTTTATTCAGTTGTGATTCTTTTTGTATGGAGGAGCAACACTCAAGTATCATTCTTATGTAAAATTTCTAGGGAGTAAGGCACTAGAAATATTTTTTGCTCTCCACGTTGTGTTGCATCAACAAACGAGGTCATGTGCGCGTAAGGAATGTGGGGTTGCGGAACTCCACGCGTGGCATTGTGAGGCTGCCTTTTTTGTCGGTCTGTATCAAATAATCGTTGCCATTTCACTCTATCTCTCTCTCTCTCTTTCTCTGTCTCTCTCTCTCTCTCTCTCTCTCTCTCTCTCTATATATATATATATATATATATATATATATATATATATATATATATATATATATATATATATATATAGTTCTGGCGTTTAACTTGCCAAAACAACGATTTCATTTTGCCCTCATTCTAAGTGCACGCGAATTTTTGCCATTTCACCCCCATCAAAACGCGGCCGCCATGACTGGTATATAGCGGTGAAGCAAAGAATCACTGGATACGGCACATAAACTAGTTCAAAGAATAGAAGCAAGTAGGAAAAATAATGCCAGTAAAGTCCAGTTTTGCGCATAGAATACTTTTTGTAGAAAGTCGATAGACAGTCTATAGACATGTGTCTATGAAGTCTATAGACCGTTTATATGCTTTTCTTTAGACTAGTCTATAGAAAACCTATAGACTTATGGCCTTCCACTTTTGATAGGGTAATAAGACTGAAGTCTATAAAATGTCTAGAAGCAACTGTCTGTAGACTATCCATAGACATTTGTCTATAGCCATTCCATTGATTTCAGTCTACAAAAATAGAACTATATAACCCTATACACTTTTGTTGATACAAATTCTGGAGATATTTGTGTACAAACAGAATTTTCGTTTATTTATAGACAGTCTACAGAGCGTCTATATTATCTCTGTACTCTTTCTAAACCCATCTCCCATCCCCAGTGTAGGGTAGCAAACCAGAAACTGATATCTGGTAAACCTCCCTGCCTTTCCTCTTTATCTATCTTTCTATAGGGTCGCAAACATTTTATAGGCCATATACTGTCTATAGACAATTCCTATTGACCAGTCTATATGTAATCTATAGACATCAGCCTTACACTATTTGTCAACTCTTGTCGATACAGGGTGTCCCAGTTGACATACATTTAGTGAAGCTGTTCAATGACGAATAATCTAAAAGAAGGCGGTGGAGTAAGATTCGAATTTACGACCTATGTTGTTCAGCCGTCAGTGATCTGACCTATAGGTCGTTTTATAATAGTAGATCTTGCCGCGTGTTTGTTTTTATGTCTTATTTTCATTGACCAACTTGGCTAAAACAGCCGTGATCGATACCCTATATACCAGCTATATAAACCACATTTTGCCAACTATGTTGCGATTATATATACATACTTGCTGCTATGGTTGTTAATATGAAGTCATTAGAAAATTATAAAGATATACTGCATCCAGCCAACATATGTGAATATACCTAGGGAACTGTACACAGTAAACCGTGCATGCGTATGGAAGCAGTAGCAAAAATCTCAAATACATGAAGCCGTGAGTCTTTATGTGAGACGGCATCTGCATTTGTGCGCAAGCACATTTAGGAAATATGACAGTTGCATGCACTGCATCAGCTTGAATGAAATCTGCTACCTATCTGCTATCTGAAAGTTAGTTTACATTTTTGTTTATACATGGCGGCAAAGAAATTGACCGCATATGATGCATTGCCCCTATTGCTTCTCATCTGCGCTTATGCATTAATGGGAATAGCTTAATAATGCTCCTGAATCAGCTGCGCTCTCATATGTTGCAAAAACAGAAAAAAAATTGAAGCAATTCCACTAGTGCTGCATCATGCAGTGCAAAAAAAAAAAGTGCGCCGATATTCAATTAACTCTTTCTATATTGCGACATATTTATTTTCTTAAAATGCAGGTCTGATGCTTTGCTCGAACGAGGCTATTTACTAATTTACTGGCTACTTCCCATCAGAAGCAAGGTCGCCAGCGCGGTCTTGACCTTCGTTTGAATTGTTCCAAAGGTGATGCTAGCGTATGCTGCAAATTAGTACGTGCAACAATGTGAGGCAAAAATAACAATTAGGTTATTCTTTGTATGTTCATTAAGCAGCTTAACATATTCACTCAAACCACTTAAGTCAATACTCAATGCAGTTTAACTATGACTAATGGCTGCTAGTAAATAAAATCGCTACTATTATGCAATGTTTCACTTTTCGACATGATGAACAATTAATCAGTCACAACTGCTGCTGGTGCTGCAGCAGCAGCGTGTTGGTTTTATGACAAGTTCATTTATTACAAGTTATTGTAATTACACCTAATAATCTCAATATCAATTGCTGAAACAAGGTTATCCATTTGGACTGTATGTACACTTTTTGGCTGGTAATTAAGTATGCGCGCGCAGAATGATGTCCTGAGAAGAGTGAGTGGAGTATTGACAGTCACATGCCGAAAATCGTAATATATTTTCCTAAACACTTTCTCATTTCTCATAATTGTCTGTCAAGTGGAGTATTTCCAGCACAGCTACAGTGCGCAAAGGTTTGTGTTCCACACAAGAAAGGTGACAAACATAATTGAGCAAATTACAGACCCATTTTTACATTACCAATGTTTTTCTACAGTACTTGAAAATGCCGTCCATTCACGTCTGCGTTTATTTACAGATACACATAGCATCCTCGCTGACTGTCAATACGGTTTTAGGAAACATTGTTCCACCGAACTTCTCCTGCTTCATCAAAAAGAGTTCATTCTAAAAAAACTTGAAGAAAAACGATACGTACTGGGAGTTTTTATAGACTTTACAAAGGCATTTGATTCTCTTAAACGGGGTATTTTGATGACAAAATTTGAATTCTACGGAACTCGTGGTGTTGCCTTGAAGTTATTGGAATCATACCTTAGTACTCGCATGCAGTCTGTTTCAGTAAACAACAGCACCTCTACAGTTAAAACTACTTTGTTTGGTGTTCCTCAGGGCAGTATTTTGGGACCGTATTTATTTATTGTTTACATAAATTACATTGTTAACATTGATAATGATACAAAATTCCTGATCTACGCAGATGACACCAGCCTATTTTTCGAGGGTGACGATTACGAAAAACTTGTTAATCGCGCAAACAGCACTTTAAGTAAACTTCAAGATTGGTGTTCCTGTAACGGCTTGGTTATTAATACCCAAAAAACTAAAACAGTCGTTTTCCGAGCGAAGGGCAGAGACATTGTTCCAAATAATCTTCTTCAAATGCAGTGTCAGCCGATAGAAATTGTGAGAGAATTTCAAACTCTAGGCGTAATTTTTTCAGAGCACATGCTCTGGTACTCGCACACTAATCATGTTATCACGACTCTAGCTCACACTATAGGATTAATCTACAGACATCGAGACCTATTTCCTGTAAGCACAAGTCTGCTCATTTATCATTCACTGTTTTTATCGTGCATAAATTACTGCTTTTTTTAGTGCGGGACAAGACAACGCCAACAAATCTCAGGAAAGTTACGGTAACGCAAAATAAAGTAACCCGGATTTTTGCAAATTCTCCACCAGACTACTCAGCAGACAGCTTGCTTAGAAAGTTTAGACTAATTAACATAGAGAACTTGTATAACTATCACTTTTGTAAAAAGTTAAGAGATGAAAAGAAACAAGGCATTAATCTGATAACTAATCTGGCAAACTTGCGAACGAATACCCATTATTATACAACTAGACATCCTGAGCAATGGGAAGTCCATCGTAACCGCACTAATTACGGTGAACAAATGTTACGACACACAGTACCAAGTGTAATAAATTATCTTTTTTTCGCATTTTTCGCATATGATAAGCATTTCGAAAACAGAATTCAGAGATTGATTCCTTTAGCTGTTTAGAAATAGCGTTGAGAAAAAGTAATTCGTTCTTCTTTCTTTCTCAAATGCTACAAATGCACTACCTATGCACTACCTTTTATGGAAAGTTCTTCTCATGTTGGATCTGTACGCTCTGTGTACCTGTTAATTCTTCTGTTTGATTTTATAACTGCTGTTCATTCAAATCTAAGAAGTATTCTCAATCATGCATACTTGCACTACGTTTCGTACTTGTATATAGTTTACGGAAATTGTCTTTCACCATTTCTTAGTGATGTATAAAATATTCATGAAAACGTGTGTATGTATGTGTGTTCGTGTATGCTGATTTGTATATGTATATTGTATGAGCTGAGTATATTTTATTGTATGCTGATTTGTATATGTGTATTGTATGAGCTGCTGTTGCCTATGTAAACAAGGGGTGTGGGAGCTTGTCAAGCTGCTGTTCAGAATCTTTTCCTTCCATCTCCTCATGTGTCGAACAAACATGATATTGTATTCGTAAATGAATGCGTCATTGACCATAACTTCAACAGAAGGCAGATGAATTGATTGTATTGATATGGTCTCTTAGTTTCTTGCAGTTAATAAGGCCCCTTGAGCATGCTGACAAGGTTGCCAGTTAGGTATGCCAAATGAGCACCAGAAATTCTACGCGAGCACATTCTGTGTCATGGCACGACAGATATGCACCTACTGGGAAACAAAACTAAACCCATAATTTGAATGAATGCAATCACACTAAATTATTTAAGATTCTCTCAAACATGAGTACTCTTTCTATGGTTTCGAGGTTCAAGACTTTTAGTTAACGCAAAAAAAATCAGTAAGAAATGCGATGTCAGTATGCTTGACTTTCATTTTTTTTTCAGTAAACGGTACCAATTATACAAACTTTTTGTGAGGTGAAACGTTTTAAAAGTACTTTTATTATAGATATTCTCTGGAAACCTTGCATGGCATATAAGAAGACAGCACGCCTATGTTGACGCTTACAAATTCCCCGATCTTTTCCAAGTCTTCCCTGCCTGCTTTCACGAAAATTGCCTGGCAGCCTACGACACCCGCAGCTCAAGTGCAATTAAAAAAATATTGTGGTTTGATGCGTGCCAAGTTACTACCAGTCCATAATTTTTAGATAAAACGAATCACACGTCAGTCATTTGACATGCTGTCTTAGATTAAACTTAATTGAATCCTTTATTTAGTAATGCTGACTAGGGCTTGTGCAAGTACGTAATTCATGGCAATACGAGCACAGCCTGGAAGACAAGGTCCCAAAAAAACACAAACGTAAAGCAGATGCAACAATGCGAGGGAAAACTATTCATTACGCAATTTTTACGGTTCATTAGAAGCTTTATATGCAATGTGCTCTCATCACTTAGGTATCTCGTTATCTTGGTTTACATCCGACAGAAGACTATATGCCAATACAAATCAGTACCATTATAACGTTTAATCATGTCAAAGTATGATGCGCAGTTTGACAACCGTAATGTTCGCTGAGGCCAGAAACGCTACGTTTCGTTTCAAGACAGGTTGATATGACACACCGTGTACTTATCAAAATAGGAAGCAAATGCAAGAATTTTAAACCATTCCTATAATAATATTGCTGAAACAGCGGTACCCGGCTGGACTGTGCACATTTTTGGGGGTGTTAATGCAATATGCCCGTGTCGAACGAACGTGCTCCAAATGGTGACTGCAGTATTGAACAATCACGCATCTATCTATCTATCTATCTATCTATCTATCTATCTATCTATCTATCTATCTATCTATCTATCTATCTATCTATCTATCTATCTATCTATCTGTCTGTCTGTCTGTCTGTCTGTCTGTCTGTCTGTCTGTCTGTCTGTCTGTCTGTCTGTCTGTCTGTCTGTCTATCTGTCTATCTATCTATCTATCTATCTATCTATCTATCTATCTATCTATCTATCTATCTATCTATCTATCTATCTATCTATCTATCTGTACCGTCAAGCGGTTAGCTAAATCATAACATGTGAAGAGTAAAATATTTTTTTAATGCCTGAAATGTGTGACGGCATGAATTTTACGCTACGCTAAAAGCGAAAATTAAGTGTCCGCGAAACCCTTAGTTTTTACAGCATATTCGCCATGGCTGCATAACTCTGTGCGAATTTACACTTCCTAACTTGCTGAAATTATTTCTGCAAATAAGTTCACACTGTAGTTTACATATTCAGTAACTTCCTATCGTGTATTTTCAACCTAAGGATGCGTACATATTTCTTGGCTTCACATTTCTTCAGAACTCGCATATCTAGGCGGCTCTGGCCCTGGGCAAATAATCCGCTTGCATAAATCAGCGTCCATACTAACGAAGTAGTTAGTGCAATATAGTTGTTTTAAATAGCGCATATAGCATATTATAGTAATAGTTTAGTAGCCTATGTACAGGGTGTCCCACCTAATTTTAGCCAGAGTTTAAAAATATCCGAATGCCCCGTAGCTGAACAGAACCGAAGTAATATTGTTTGGTGTCGCTTGCAGATACTCAGATTATTTTCTTCAATCCGCCTATAGAAATATTTACTCTTCATTCATTAATAAACTTATTAAATATCATATTTAGATTAAGAGCACAAATGAGAATATTGGGGAGCGACATGAAAAACACCTGATACAGCTTTCTGTTGCTCAATATGTGCTGTATAAAAGTTCTTTTCTTAGCGTGACAGAAGGCAGTAAATGCACGCAAGATTATCGCGCACTTTGAGTGTATTCGCGGGTTAAAAATTTATAAATTAACCCGAAGGGGCAAGTACTTAAATCGACAAGATTATGTAAAGTTGCGCTTTAGCTCCTCGATGTTCTTATTATACACAGAGGCGACTTGTTGGCAGGACACAGCTCAAAAGACAACTTCTGATGCGCAGCATTAACAACCCCCTGGCTACTATTAGACGCCTCACAAGGCTGGTTAGGCTCGTTTTCATACCCACGCATGCTCAAGTGCAGTATTATTGTGGGGATATTTCCAAATCGTTTGCTGCTATTCGCGACTGAACTTGAAAGATCAAGGTTTATATTCTCAGTTCAGTTTACAGGTGTGCGTTATTCTTACCTGTTTTATTAAACAATAACATGAGCCGATAATGGAGTGCGCTCATTCAAAATTATTTAATTTTGCTATGTTGCAATGCACGCAGGGAACCTGCATACCCCTCACATATGCATGTTGCCTTTTTTTTTTTCATTTAAGCACGTGAAATTTGTTTCCTTCCATTTGCATGTGACACGAAGCAGGAAAGCGAGTAGATGTGCACAATGCTGCCACGCACTTTCCCATCAACCTCCATCATAAGCGTGAAGTGCAAAATGGGTATTTTTGTTTGCTCTCGCACTTGGACATAAAGTATTTGTGTTTCCATCGTACTCAATAATGAGAAATAGCCTATTAGCACCTTTAACTATATGATGCCATAGGTGGAGATCACATCTGAGACGCCAATTTTCACCATCGCTATTGCCGTAGAGATTCGCATAAAATCCAAGTGCGATAAGAAAGAGCGGCCAGTGTGAGGGTGAGCTGAACAGTATGGTGGTTCGACGCGCGCTGCCGAAACCACTCCCCTTTATACGAAAAAACTACCCAATATTGCAAGTCTGGTGAACGAGTACACGCTAGTGTAGGCGAGCACACGCCTCCTCCTCTATCCCGGTCATCGCTGCGCATGTTCCTGGCGTCCGCGTGGCTGCGCACACATGCGGCCTGCGCGCATCATGTTTCAGGTAACCCGCGAAGGTTGATTAAAGATGGCTGGTGGTTTCATACGCGCCTGGAGTATGCCTCTATGCGTGTGATCTCATCGCGCGGGTTCTGTGTTGAAGCTCGCGTTATCTGAGATTATGAGACGCAGTACAGTTGAAATGGTGAAGCATGGGGCAGCACGAAACGTTCGTTCAGCCGTGGTCTCCGCGATCAGCTCCGGCAGCGCTCCTTATCCCGCTAGGACAGTGACGACGAATGCTCGCGGTCATCAAATGAGGTCTGTTCATGATTATCCTTATAAAGTCGCAGTTTCGCCCGAAATGTCAAGCATCGATTGCGATAGCGAATTAGTGGACAGCTAAACGATGGAAGGATAGTAGTTTTATCGGCCGCATAAACTTGTAAACATAGACGTGCTGATTAAATTAACAAGCATGGTGTCCCGCGCGCGCAAGCAAACATGAACACATCTCCCTCGATGATCGTGGAAACTCGCTGTCAAAACGCTGGAGTGAGGACGCCTGGCAGCAGCAGTGAACGAATTGGCCATCGTGCTGAAACGCGCATCAACGCAAACTAAAGCCTGTTTCACCTGATGCAACTGTCATCACACCGCAAGTGCTATTTCCGTCGCACATGACGAAAATCGCAGTCGCAGTGCCGACCCCCAATTTTCGGCTGTGACCAACCGCTTGGTCGCAGCATCGCAACGTCGCATCAATTTTTCGTAGAAATTGCGCCAAGATCTATTTCGTCGTTTGTTTTGGGAATTAGCATCTCGCAAAAAAATTTAATTATGGGGTTTTACGTGCCAAAACCACTTTGTGATTATAGGGCACGCCGTAGAGGGGTGTGGCCATATCACGCTGTTATTCTGATAGCGCCCAGACTGTTAACACGTGACGTCTACGTCACCCCTTTCCAAGTGTACATATATCGCTCCCTCCCATGAATAAAGCACTTTCGTTACCGGACCGCCGGCCGGCCTACATGGTGGCAGCGGAGCCCAGTTGAGATGTCGACGACACCGCCCCCGCCTACGACGCTGCCAGTTCCATCGACTCTACTACCGACGCCGAAACCCCTGGATACGTCAGACGACGCCTGGCTTGGCTGGAGAACATGGAAGAGTGAGTTCGAACTGTTTGCCACTGCTACTCAATTGACTAAGTAGCCAACCGACGTGCAGGCAGCAACATTTCAGGTGAACATAGGCGAAGAAGGCAGGAAAGCATTCAGCACTTTCAAGTTTGACGCGGACGAGGACAGAAATGACGTCAAAGTTTTGATTAAGAAATTTGAGGACTACTATAAGCCAGCAAACAACTTAACCCTCCACGAATTTCGCTTTGGCCCAAGGGACCAGAAAGAAGGCGCACCATTTAATGACTGGTTGATCTAATTGAAAATTTTAGCCAAGAGCTGTCAATTTGGACTTCTAGAAGACCGCATGCTACGCAGCCGTATCGTCCTAGGCGTCCGAGACAAGCGCTTGCAGCAGAAACTGTTAGCGGAAAACCCTTCTTACCAAAAAATGGTAGAAATTTGACGCATTGAAGAGCAAGGAAAGCAGCACTTCCAAGAGATAAGCGCAGCAACTGGCGGAGAGCACACTACGATAGTTAACTCGGTTGCGACAGAAAGGAAGCTGTGCAGTAGGTGTGGCTACCAGATGCACCGTGGTGGAAATTGTCCAGCGAGAGGAAAGAATTGCAGCAAGTGCGGCGCACAGAACCACTTTGCCCAGGTTTGCAAATCAGTCGGTGCCACGCATAACGCCAGCCGTCAAGGAAAAGAGCTGCGGGAGGTACGGACCGAGACAGACTATTTTTTTCTTGCGGGGCTAGCGATAAACCCGCTTGAATTTGATAAATGGACAGCAGCAGTTTACATCGAAGGCCAACCTTTCACGTGCAAACTGGACACAGGAGCAAACTGTTGCGTTATCTCTAAAAACGAGCTGGAAAGATTACCTGCTAAGCCAAAGGAAGCCTGCAAGGTGACTCTAACAGCGTTCTTTGGTCACGGGACTACGGCACAAGCAAAAATCGAGCTTCTGCTTTGCGCTAACAACAAAAAATTCGAAGAACAATTTTTCGTCGTCGAGCACGATGTTCCCAGTCACGCTCAGCGGGGCAGTCGCAGAACGCCTGGGGTTTATATACCGCATACAGAAAGTCTCCAGTGAAGAACTATATCGCCCAGCCCAACCTTTCGCAGATGTTTTCAGCGGGCTAGGACAACTGAAAGGCGTGGAGTACTCGATGAAGCTGAAACCCGGCAGCGCGGGAACCGTCGTGCCTGCTAGGAGGGTCCCCGTCGCCCTGCAAGACAAAGTTCTGGCAGAACTGCAGCGCATGGAGCAGCAGGGTGTCATTACTAAGGTAAATGAGCCAACCGAATGGTCTAGCCATATGGTTACCGTGGTGAAAAAAAGTGCGTATTTGCCTCGATCCAACCGCCCTGAACAAACAGTTCCTTTGAGAAAATCACCCCATGCCAACTTTAGAAGACATAGTTCCGCGGCTGTCCGGGGCAAGATTTTTTTTTTCTACGCTTGATGCAGCATTGGGATTTTGACAGATTAAGCTAACGGAAGTTCAAAAATCTGCACTATGAGTACGGCATACGGGCGCTATCGATTCCTCCGAATGCCCTTTGGAATATCGTCAGCCCCGGAAATTTTTCAAGCTGCAATGCATCGTTTGTTAGACGGTTTACCCGGTGTCGCAGTTGTAATGGATGGTATACTAGTCTGGGGCAAGTCAAAAGATGAGCATGGCTGCAACCTGACACTCGTACTGACGCGCTGCCGTCAGCACAATCTGCGACTTAACCTCAAAAAATGCATCTTCCTGCAGGCGGAGGTTCGCTACTTGGGACACATCCTCACTACGGAAGGCCTGCGCATCGACCCGGAGCGTGTTCAGGACATTCTGGAAATACCCGAGCCTAAGACCAGTAAGCAACTGCAAATTTTTCTCTGCACAATGACCTATGTACAGCGTTTCATTCCCTACATGTGTCTTCACGGAACCGCTAAGAGAACTACTGCGAAAAGATAAACGCATAGGTCTGGACAGAAAAAACAGGCCAGTTTTGAAGCACTGCGCCAGGCACTGATAACGGCACCGATTCTTTCCTACTTCGACACGAAGAAGGCAGTCACGCTTTCTGTCGATGCTAGCCAATCGGGCGTAGGGGCTGTTTTGATGCAAGACGGCCATCCCGTAGCCTTCTCGTCCAGATCTCTAACTGAAGCACAGCAGCGTTATGCGCAGATTGAAAAAGAAACGCTTGCGATAGTACATGGGTGCACGAAGTTCCATGATTATATTTTCGGCCAAGCAGACGTGATCGTCGAAACGGATCACCGGCCTTTGATACCGATCTTCACCAAGCCCCTGCATCAGTGCCCGCTTCGTTTGCAGCGAATGCGCCTCAGCTTGCAGCGCTACGCAATAACTTTGCAATACAAACCGGGTAAAGAGCTATTCTTAGCGGACGTGTTACCGCGGTTTCCTAATAAGATGGCACTGCAAGAAGAAACCGAGCAGTTTCAAGTGAATGTGCTTGACTATGTTTCAGCGTCGGAACATCGCTTGAAAACATTGCGGGATGCTATAAACGAGGATCCGGCACTTATCATCATCCGTGAATACGCAGAGACGGCGTGGCCGAACCACAAGCATGGCTTCCGAGAGCCCGGAAGGCCATACTGGACCTACAGAGAAGTTCACGCACAAGATGGGCTAGTCTTCCGAAGCAACAAGGTAATTATACCGCAATCGAAACGGGCAGCGATCATGCAGCTCCTTCACACAGCGCATGCTGGAGCAGATGAAAGCGAGGGCCAGCAGTGTAATGTTTTGGCCAAATATGTCCGCAGATATTAAGCAGTTTTGCAAGACCTGCAAGGTATGCCAAATGCACCAGCCACGAAACCACAAAATGCCCCTTTTGAGCCATGATGTTCCGACCCTGCCATGGGAGTCCGTAGGCGTGGATCTGTTTCACTATGGCGGTCGGGAGTTCGCCGTCATGGTTGACTTCTATTCCTTTTTCTTCGCAGTCCGAGAACTTCGCCACACCACGTCTAATGCGCTCAAGACTTGATGTGCACAAGTTTTTTCGGTGCATGGGCTGCCACAGAAGCTGTATAGTGACAATGGGGCCCCCTTCAGTAGCTCAGATTTCAGATTTTTCTGAGAAAACTAGACGTTGTGCATGTCACGTCGTCCACATCACCCGCGTTCTAATGGCATGGCGGGAAGAGCTGTTCAGGAGGCCAAGAAGCTGCTCAAAAAGTGCTCTTTTCGCACACCAGATTTTGAAATTGCTCTGCTTGAGTGGCGTAATACCCCCAGGGACCCAGTTCTTAAGTCTCCTGTGCAGAGGCTCATGGGGCGGCAGACCCGGACCCTCCTGCCGGTACCAACAATTCACCTGGAGCCAGAGGCCATACCCAGCAAGGAGGTCCACGACCGTCTCCAGGCGATCCGGCGCCGGCAAAAGATCCACTACGACTGCAGCGCCAGGAACCTTTCCCCGCTGACGCCGGGACAACGCGTGACGACGTACGACACTCTCCAGAGAACCTGGTCTCCAGCTATTGTTCTAAGGCCAGCCGCAACGCCAAGATCTACGATTGTGAAGACCGAAAGGTCGAAAATTTCTACCAGGTGGGGATCTTTGGCGTGCACCTAAATCTAGGTACACGGCTGTTTTCGCATTTCGCCCCTATTAAAATGTGGCCGCCGTGGCCATAATTAGATCCCGCGAGGCGTCTCGCAAAACAAGCACAATGCGCCCAGACGTGGATTGTCGAATTCGGTACGTACGCGAAGGAAGAATAAAGAACTTGTACCGCAGATTCCATCCTTCCCTTTCTATGCGTTCGTCCACAGGCTACGTGACAAATGAAGCGCATCTTCACGTTTGTTTCGTACACCTTTGCGAGTTGTCTATACTACAAGGTGTTCCATCCCTACGAGACAAGATGGCCTTTTTGGGGTCGTCACAATTTTATTTTTTTGAGTAGCATTCAAAAATTGCGCCTACGCAGTAGTTTGAATAATTGCAACCTGGGACACGGCAAATGGCAAGCCAACAAAGTACCCGAAGTTTCAACGTTGTTCTGAGCGCGGGACCCTTTAGTTGCATTTTTGTCAGTTTTCATGCGTAAATTTCCTCATGCGCCTTGAAATGTTATCTTGCCTAAATTATTCAATTTGACATGCTAATTGTGCAGGCTATAGTAATGAATTTTTCACAATAGCCTTAACTCCGTGGCTTGAGAAAACAGCATCGTCAATTTGTTTCGAATATTTTATGCACGCAAGGTTGCATCTCTTCTCTGATGCTGAATTTTTTTTCCTTGGCCAGAAACCACTAAACCTTGAATATCTTGCTGACTTTGTATGGTAACTACCCCTGTAATAACCCTTGCTTTTACCTGTAATTAACTGTGCAGTTAGTGAATTATTTCCTTCCTATAGTGGAACAGTGACAACGCACCCTCCTGCAATGTCATGTAAAGCTCGTACAGAGATGCGAAAACCAGGCAAAGAGGCTGTTCCTACGTAGATGAAACAGTAGAAGACGGCACGTGAAAGAAAAGTTAATCAAAACTGCAGTGAAGTCAGCCAGTTGCATGGCTTCCTGTGAATCTCCGCATCCTTTAAGTTTAAACGATGCTTGCCAGTCCACAGCTAATCTAGTGAGCAGAAGCATTGATCACCCACAGTTTTCTGATAAGAGTTTCTACTAAGTGTGTGTCACATTTATTAGTGTGCAACCCCATATAAGGATATCTATCCCCTGTGATTACTATCTTTATAAGTAATGAAGTACCATGCTACTTGCAACATTTCACCCTGGGATTTGAAAAAGAACTTTCTGCATTTCAACTATACACAATATGCAGTTTATTCAATAAAAGACCGCAACCTGCCTTTTTTTTTAATGAAACACTTATTGCAATCTTTACATACATACAGGCAAAACAATATAAATCTGTCCAGAGTGAAATTTTTCTTCAGTTTATTCACCTGCTACTGTGGCTAGGGCATTCTGCTGCTTACACAAGCCGAGGGGTTGAATTGCCGGCCATGGCAGTCGCATTTCGATAGCAGTCATATGTTAAAAAAAGCTGTTGCAACTAGATTTTGTTTATCATCATTTATTGAACCCTTAAAATTCCAAAGCCTTTTGCATAATGGGAACATGGATATGCAAAATCGAACAAGATATACTAACACCAAGACAACGGCAGTGAGCGTGCGGTGCACGAACGCCACAGACGCTGAGGAGGTTGCCATCGCTCTGGCAATCACCGAGGCGGAGTGTCGCACCGTGCTCAGCGACCCGAGGAATGCCGTGCGCAACTTTGCCAAGGGGCGACTATGCGCGCCGGGGGCCGCCATCATCGACAAGCTCCAACTTCAAGACCGCGGCAGCACCGTCCGTATCAAGTGGTTCCCGGCGCACGCCGGCGAGTGTGCATCCTCACCGAACCACAACGAGACGGCCCATTCGGCGGCGCGAGCGCTTACTTTCCGCGCCCCCGAGAGTGACCGTTCCGTGTGGTGGTTCGAAACCAAGGACAGATTGACTATTTATGCCGAAGTAACCAAGTGTTACCACTTAGCTCGACGGACAATGCCGCCTCCCCACCCGGCACTCAGTCGGGAGGAGGCGATAATCCTAAGGCAAATACAGACCGCGACACTCCTCGCCCCCGCAAAGCTGCACGTACTTCACCCAGAACTCTATCAGAGTGGGCTGTGCGGTGTTTGTGCAGCGGGTCCGGCGGACCAATGGCACATCATGTGGGGCTGTGCCAGGTTGCCGACGGCAGCTACTTCCAGGACTTACCCGCCCGAACTTCAAAGTGCACTGCAATCTGCAGACAAGTATTCGCAACTGTGGGCCGTCCAGCAGGCCCGGGGTGCGCACGAAAAGCACAAGCCTCATGACCCACTACAAACGGGCCCAACTGGGCTACTGCAGAGTAGGGCATAACCCCGGGTCGACGCTTGGCCAGCGTCACGACGCGTTAAACCGTCCTTTGCCGGCACTTTATTAAAGTTATCCCTATCCTATCCTACTCACACCAACCGAAAGCAAACGGCACAATTGTAAAACAAGCATCTTTCCTACTACTTAGAATGTGTAAACATTCATTGCATCAATATGTACTGTTTAACAGCACCATACAAATAAGCATGATCAGGCATAGTAAGTACTCTAACGGGTAGCAAGTTCTGCATATCTATGAATGTCAAAAGACATGAATGCTCATGCTACATCATGCACCTAGCAGAAAGAAAATCTTTTTCAAGAGTTGACCCATCTGCAAGAGATGAGTGGGCCATAAGCAGCAGCAACTTTATTAGAGGACATTGTGTTATAATGCATATGAAGAATGATGAGAATGAAAATGCTTTTAACACAGTACCTCATGCTTCTCTAATAAAAGGAATGACGAGCAAGAAAATTTGTGTTGGCACACTTAAGATCAATCATAACTTTTTGAAAGGCATAAAATTCCAGGTGAGAGTGGGAAGTATATTTGGCATATTCTCACCAATAATAAAGGTATACTACAAGCATTATTACTGTGTAAGGAGTACTATAGTCTATGGGAAAGCTATATAATGCACAAATCAAGAATCATGCAACAAGCTCTCGACAACATTAAAGACTTTCTTAGCCAGCTTGGCCTCTCGATTTCTGATAAGCAAGCTTACATCGACGCCGGAAGTGAGACTAGAATCAAGAACTACCCCAGAGAGCACGTTGTGCTTCACACAGCTAGACTAATACACCCGCAAGTCAACATGTCCAGATCACCACCTAGTGTAAGACCAAGATGGCAGAGCCAGCACGTGGGTGAAACAATTATGCCATGCCTGGACAAAAATTCTACACCAGATGAAAAGAATAATCTCTGAATCATGGTGTATGGGTGAATGAGCGAATACTATGTAAACTCGCAGATGCTGTACTTGTGCCTAAGGGGTTGTACGGTATGAATTACCAGCAGCGCAGAAAAAAGAGAACTCTTCGAACACAGACATACGGAACTGACAGGTCTTTCAATCTTTACCAAGCTTGAAGACCTCTACGAGAAAGAGGAATCACACAAGCACATAGCCAAAGGAGAGTTGCAGCCTGTAGTAAAAAATTTTTGCCTCAAGAGTTCGGAATCTGGTCCCCAATATACTATGCCAGTTAGCATAAGAGCGGCAACGATGATTTGCCCTCCCTTCAGAAAGAGAAACTCAGGAGCACCTGAACTCGACACACAACAGGCCCATACCGTGAAATATGGGGTAGACCATTAGGCCAGAAGAATCTATGCAGCTGCCGAACACATAGATGAAATTGCTAATCATGCTAAGACACAAGCAGACATCAAGCGCATATAGCAATAACAATGTAACAGTAGTATGGCATTATATAAAATTACATACCATTCAAGTTGGGGCTATTGCAAGACATCCTACATCAAGAGAAACTTTACAGAAAGCGCACTGGCCGTGCAAATTCGAAGAATACAGCATCCTGCATGCCTGCATGGTTTCACCAGAAATTGTCAGGGCCGGCACATCACACAATATAGTCGGTAAAAGTGGGAAACTGACACACACCTCGCAAGGAAATGGCCAAAAGAATAAATTACGAGACACGGAGCCATATATATATTTCAGCGCAAAAGCGAGCTCATCAGCCCGACATAAGAGCTGAAAACTGGACGAGTTGGTGTGTCATCATCATCATCATCATCATCAGCCTGGCTACGCCCACTGCAGGGCAAAGGCCTCTCCAATACTTCTCCAACTACCCCGGTCATGTACTAATTGTGGCAATGTTGATCCTGCAAACTTCCTAATCTCATCCGCCCACCTAACTTTCCGCCGCCCCCTGCTACGCTTCCCTTCCCTTGGAATCCAGTCCGTAACTCTTAATGACCATCGGTTATCTTCCCTCCTCATTACATGTCCTGCCCATGCCCATTTCTTTTTCTTGATTTCAACTAATATGTCATTAACTCGCGTTTGTTCCCTCACCCAATCTGCTCTTTTCTTATCCCTTAACGTTACACCCACCTTTCTTCTTTCCATAGCCTCCAGGTTTCTGCCCCGTAGGTGAGTACTGGTAAACTGCAGCGCAACAGATAGACAACGGACTAGAATTAAGTGTTCTCTGTGTTCCCTTCGTTCTTGTCTATTCTCTTTCTGTTGCGATATACTTAATGAATTCATGAGGCTGCACAGGAGAAGAGCGATGCCCCTTCCCAAGGCCCCGAATTCACTTCCAAATCTATGCAGACACAAACACATGAATATAGCAATGGCGCATAGCATGAAGCAGTTTCAACATGATGACGCCGGACAAGAATAAGGGCTCATATCCCAATAAGGTTTATTGAAAAAATGAGGCGATTTATGCAGGTTACTAGAAAAAAATACAGCAAGACGGCCGTAAGAAACTTGGTGCTTGATCTAACCAAACAGAAATAAAAACGTCACAGAAAGAAAAGACAGGTGCAAAATGCTAGTGAAAGAAAAAAACAATCATTACAATTGCCAATTATGCATGCGAGCAGCTTTCAAGAAATGCGGTTCTTTTAAAGCAAAGCTGTTATGGGCTCCCAGGATCGTGTCCGTGTGTCGACACAAAACTCGAGCCTTTTCCACCGGCGTCCGCGTCAGACGCCACTGTGTTTTTGTCTCCATTTTCTCGCGAATGCTCTGTAGCTCTCAATCTAATGTAGGTATCGTACAAAAAAAAATCATACTGAAATTTGCCGCTAAGACTACTCTATCACTTCACCGAGTTTAGTTTACTTGTCATGATGAGTTCACAGTGAAGTTGTAAACGTTACAGAATGCCCGTTTGCTATCAGTATATGGCCGTCTTTGGAGGGAGTATCTTTACAGAAAAGGGCTGTAACTTTTGATTTATAAATACTATACCCAAAAAGTTATACGACTATGAAGCGCTCAGACGACTCACATTACGCTGAGTTTGATATACTTTTCACAATTACGTAGTTCACAGCAAAGTTGTAAACATTGGGGAATTCCAATATGCCATGCAGCGGTACTTGCGCACGTCACTACTTAATAAAAGAATAAGAATAAATCACTACACAGTCAAAAGATGTATTCGTTGTCTGTGTCGTTCAGTAATAATAATAATAATAATAATAATAATAATAATAATAATAATAATTATTATTATTATTATTATTATTATTATTATTATTATTATTATTATTATTCCTATATATATATATAGATGCGTCAATTCAGGTAACATACACCACAGCTTCGCTCCTCGTCCTTCTTCACAGAGTGGAAGGGCTGATGAATTTCTTCCTTTAGACAAACGGGCCGCTTGCTCATACAAGCGCGCTCTTCCAGTTCCGTAAATTGGAAAAAAAACTGCTGGCACTCTCGTATTCGAGAGTACGCGGAAGCATGACATGGCTACCAGCAAAGCAGAGTGGTTGGAAAGGGTACTAGCCACAATCTTAAAATGTGTGTAGTGCATGATCGCAACTGCACACCCCACCACACTTCACCGTATCACGTTATACTGTGTACTGGTCCATATGGAAGCTGCCCAGCTGGAAGAAGAAAACCGGCTTAAGGAGGCACGACAGTCAGCGTAAGATGCCAGGGAGACAGAACGTACTGCAGAGCTAGAAGAAGAAAAGCGCCTGAAGGAGGCGCGACCAAACGTATCAGCGAATCTCTATTCTTACTTCGTGATCTTGACGCATGAGCTCACGTATTGGTCCGCCACTGAGCAAAGGCATGGCTTCATGGGGCGTTCGCTTGCCAAGACTTGCTGCGTGACGTAATGTTCGCTCTTTACCTGTAAAGGGAAAACTTTACTAACCGCGTCGAGCCGTGTTTCAGCGTCGGCAGCAATTTGACCTTCATTTGACCGCATCTGCGCCGCAGTCTTGGCAACCCATCAGGTGAGTCGCCGCGCGGAGCTCTGCAGCCGCCGCTGGCTTGGCGCATGCGTTCTCCGCAGTTGGGTCGCGGCCTGGCCACGTGAAGCTCCGCGCGCCTGGCTAAAAGCAGCGCCAAGCTCGCTTAGTCAGTGCGAGCTTGGTGATAGATGAGAGCGAGGCCAGACCGTCTTCTCTGAGCGCTGCGCGGGAGCGAGGCTTTGAGCCGTCGTGGGCAGGCGGCATCTGACCACCCGCGGGTATCACCCAGCCAGCTTCACTGGAGAGGGTGCAGAATGCAACAGGCGTTGCACTGTCGAGATCAATGTTGCCAGCCCATTCGCGCCCTGTCCATTTGTGCTTCGACGCTGCGCATGTTCACGGCGTCTTTTTGCGTGCCTAGCACTTGTGCTTTTCCTATGGCAGAACAGCCGTCGCGCCGTCGAACGATGCGGGTCTACCAAAGCCTAACCACAGTCATGTATAGCCACAGACCTAGGCACAGCCGTCATAACTGGCTTAGCGATGATTGTATGCCTAAGTATAATAATTACAGCTAAATCAAAGGTTAATGAAGTGAAACTAAGATTTAACCGGGCTAAACCAAGTATTCGCCTTGCATATCCAGGGTTAGCTGAGCTAAGCCGCAGCCAATTTTTTTTGCTTTCTCCATGAAGGGCAAGCCGCGAATGAGACACTTGCGTTGCCACGCCATGCCGCAGCTCGGCGAGCGTCGCACATCCAAGGCAAAGCAACGCTTCCACATGCGTCCGGCGCCACACAGCAGCTCGGCAAACGCTGTAGATCCGCAGCGTTTTCAATTTCCCAGAATTGAAATGCATGGTGTCCTGTATGTCCCTTTTGAACATCACTATCGGAAATGACAAATAAAACTTTAGCGCACTAGAAGAGACAGCTTGAGTGATATTGTGAACGAACATTAGGAAAAACTCGGGAGCAATAATTTTGTAACTAGCGTATATAATGCGGTCCACTTGCTCGGAAATTCTCGTTTGAGTGCCTGGATAACGGCTGTGACTTTTGGCTCAAAGTTATTTGAAAGTCGCCGACAACGGGAGTTAAAAGCATTTCATGCTTAAAAAGCTGGGTTTCTTGGAAGGTAGTCGTATGCGCTGTTAATGATTCCAATTTTATTCTCTGGACTTGTATATCTATTTAGATTTTCTCTATTTCCTGTTTTTGATCCTTTGCTTTCCTCAACCACTGGTTTATATGACGCTTTCTTGCTGTAGTACTTTCTGACAACTTTTATAAATCACTAAAATTTTGCAATAAACCTTTTACTTCATTAAAAGTTAGCGCACCTTGTTCTAAACTGCTTTGCACTACACATAACACGTTTGCGCTAACTTTGCCGGACGGGCGCATTATCTTGCAAATGATACCTAAGCAAGAACGGCGCTCTTCACAAGACGAAAGCTTCACTTCAACGGATTCACTAAGCGCGTTGTTTTTATTACTAGGGGCTTAGATAACGGTGTCAGTTATCGTATAAATATGTTGTACACTAAAAAGCACTAGTGTTGCCCATTGGTGACTTTCTTGATTGATGACACACTTTCGCACTGCTCTTCATTGTCACATCACGACGCAATATACTTATAATTAAAAAAGTAAGAAAAATCCTGTCCTCACGTTTGCGCTAATTATGGCTAAACATACTTCTTTTTTATGTTTATCTGTTTTAATAAACTCCACTTACATAAAAGGCGTTGCATTCTCTAGAGAAGTTAACATATTTTGGACTTTCCCAGCTCGCTTAGGCATGCTTAGTATGTCGTTTTAGGTGACCAGCCATAGCAAATTTCTAATTCTTTTATTTAGATTACAGTGCTAAAATTTCACTCCCTGAACAGTTTTATTTAAGAAAGGTTTCCCTTCCCGATCGACAACGGCATGCTTGGCTCCGCGTACTGCAGTCCACACACTCCAAGTGTGCAATATTTTCGTACAATATTGTCATACAGCTATCAAAACAAGTGCAGTTTCAAAAATGGCCAAGTGTTTCCATGAACATAACAAAAAAGATAACGAATACATAGGTATGTCGATGTTTCTTTTTACAGTTTATCGCAAAGAATGTTGTTGGAAGTGGAAATTTTTCGAGCCCACATGTGTCCGTGATATATCGTGCTTTTTGGTTGAGAACAACTGTTCTTTTTCCGCGCGCCAGTCATTGCCTGTGAACCTTCACTTTTCTCCTCGGCATGACCACGTGCTTACCCTTCATAAAAGCTTGGAGCTTCTCTTTATCTATGTTTTCTTTTTTCTGAAATATACGGTAAGGCCGTTCGAGCCCCAATGTTCCTACAGCTGTTATTTATACCCTCTGACAAGAGTCAGAATTCCTATTTACCACCAAGGCCATAGCTGAGGACGCCACGGGATACAGGCTTGCTCGCTCTCCGACATCGTCGCGCTCTTAAGCAGCTGCGGCAATGCCTCTCCGCCTTCACAACAACAGGCATTATGTATATTTGGAACCAGTGTCGGAGCATGCCTTTTAACCTTGAGGCAGAACTGTGCTTTCTATGTCAGCTCTAAAACATGTGGCATAAAATTTAGGGGACGTTCGGTATGCTCCACGATGCAAACGGACAATAAAAAAAGATGCTTTTTAGGTCAACCTCCATATGGGAGAACTTAGGTTCCTTACTTGGGTTTCTAAGCTCAACAACCTGTCAGCTAATTTTCTTTGGTGTTTATCAGGTGTGTGGTAAAGTTATGTATGCTACGCCATTAACAGCGCAAGCGAACTATTACTATGCATCACATGGATCAAACATGAAATACTTTTGTTCCAACATGGCAAATTCGCCCCCCTTTATATATTTTTTTTTTGCGCAGTGTCCACGTATAACGCTCACCTACATTTTTAAGCCAAATAAAATAAAAGAATCTTCCTTGAGAAACCATGAATACTCCTTGACGGCCCTTTTCCCAGCAATGTACGATGTGTCCCGCGTAATGTTCTGCAGTAAACAACCGTTATTGCTAGTTCGGTCACTTACAACTTGTGCTTAATCGCTTGAATTACAAGAGCTTCTCCGATCAGCACCACTGCTTGTTTAGGTAAAACTAGTGACACGGCTCAGAATAACTGAGCTTTGTACGTGCTCACTGTTTTTCTTGAGGGTTCCATAAAGAAGTAGTAATGCGTCCGAGCGTATAATTTCTTGAGGTTTGTAAGTCTCGGTTTGCGAATCGCAAGTGATATGAAAGAAAAGTTTAAAAATAAACTCGGGAGAAGTTCAGTATTCGGTATGGTTTGACTATATCTACAGATAGGGTGCGATTCCATCGTCGTTTTCAAATATGGCCTACATAATATACTCTGAAGAAGTGCATCTTGCATTTCCTAAGCAAATGTTCATCATGGGGAAGTCGCTCAGGCCATCGGACACAGCCGTGATGAGTTGTTCACGGGGAACCAGTTCGCTTTGAAAGTATTGGACAGATACTATTTTGGGAAAGTGTTTAAAGATCTTGACATAAATGCTAGGCATTTGTGCCGCGTAAACGAAGAATCGTATCATTGCGCTCGCGCCAACTAAGCAAAATTTGTTTATATTTATGTTAGGTTACATTATATAAAATTCAAACAAATGGAGGCGTGACTTCATTGAAAGAAAACATCCAAATGTTTTGGAGGTCATGTCATTCTGAGCTCGCTAAGTTAACCGTTTATTAGTCGCTTTATGTGGCTTACTGCAATGACATATTTCAATTCGAATTGTCAATTTCTATAACTTTTATCTTATGTTGTAAGGCCAGGACTTAACTCCGCGAAGACCTTTTTTACATTTTTTGCTTTCCCGATCAGTAGAGAGTATGCTTAGTTCCATGAGTTGT
The DNA here is from genome assembly GCF_023375885.2 of Dermacentor andersoni. Lineage (NCBI taxonomy): Eukaryota > Metazoa > Arthropoda > Arachnida > Ixodida > Ixodidae > Dermacentor > Dermacentor andersoni. The sequence goes on from NC_092816.1 coordinate 83,417,749, forward strand.
AGCGCACAACTAAAAATAATCAATATATTTGTAGAAGAATATCACGCATCTATTCAATTTCATTCGCCAAGATAGGCAAACGTTTCCGTAGGTCACAGACGAAAATGCAGCCGGTGTATAGGTACGCCGATCTTTATTTTCACAGTAAATTCCAAATGAGAACATTTTCGAAAGTTATGACTGTTCAGAAGTGTCCCTCATCCAGTGAGCATTTTTCTTAACAACTACTATTTCTTTTCAAATTTAGCGCGCCTCATATAGGCTGTAAAACTGGTACTCTTCTCCTCCACATCACCCTCAAAATATTCTTCATAAAGCTTTCGCTTTCATCTCGAAATATCTATAATCGGACATCTAGCACGGCCGTTGGCACCGCTGAGTTCCTTGACCTCTTATTTATGCAGCCTGACAAGAGCCAGGATTTTTATTTACAACCAAGTGCAGCGCCACGGAGTCGGCGTGACGGAAGTGTTCCAGCTTCCCGACATCATGGCACTCTTCGGCGACTTGAGCAACGAAACTACGCACTCACACCGGCACCCAGCATGAATACGTGAAAACGGCTGCGCAGCATTACTTGCACACTTGCGGTAGAGCTAGTTTCTAGATTTTGGGCATCTTGAAGAACACCAGGTTGTCAAAGTTATTTTTGAGTCTTCCACTACAGCGCACCTTATAATCATGTGGTGGTTTTGACACGTGAAGTTAAATAAGTGAACCTTTTAAATCTGTCTCCCTGCTTGTGTATTACGCGTCATTTAGAGTGCAAGTCAAGGATTAGAGAACTTCATGTAAACAGCAGATGACATGGGTTTATTGAAACATGGCGGTAACAATTCTTCTAAAACTGTTGTTTTCTTTTACTTTGCCACAGTGTTAGCGTAAAATGCTCACCTATTGCGTGCTCAGCCAAAGAGTTTGCGGAAATTTTGTATTACAGAAACAAACATTTCAGTGGTGATTTAATGCTAAATGTGGCAGAAATGTGTTAGCATTACGTCGTGCCTCTTTGAGGTCCCTGATGCGATTTAAACGGTGTGTATGACATTGCAACGCGTTGTTCAGGAGTTCACGCGACACGCGCCTTGCCTCTTCGATAAAGAAAGCGCAACTGACAGTAGTGGTCCGGAGCATAGCATTGCCAGTTGCACTGCATATATATATATATATATATATATATACATATACATATACATATATATATATATATATACATGTCTCCTACTCAAGGCCAGACCCCGGCCAAAACGTCAGTAAAGTCCTGTAATTTTTCCTGCGTGCTTGTATTCTTTCAACTATATCTGGGCCACGTTCTGTGATTCCGCGCTGCACTGACATATATATATATATGTGTGTGTGTGTGTGTGTGTCATTGCATAAGAAGCCAACCAACAATGGCACCAAGGACAACACAGCGGTCACTTCTTGTACTTACTAATTAAATTAAAGAAATAATAAATTAAAGAAAATGAATGTCCACGAAAAAACAACTTGCCTCAATTGGTGAACGATCCTACGTTTTCGCGTTAGGCGTGCGATGCTCTACCAATTGAGCTATCACGGTGCCGTTATCCCATTCACTTTCCGGGGTATTTATGTGTTACTGCAAGGCACGTACCCAGGGAGGTGGGGGGGCGCTCTTCCCCCCGAAATTGTGCGGCATACTCCTCCCCGCCCGTACCACTACTCCTCACCCACATTCCTAAGGCGCCGCCAAATCAATCTTGAGACTTGACAGCTGTTCGGCGGTCAACCTTGGGCTGCTGTTATAGTATTATTATGACCGAGACGTGGAAGCAATCGCTGATCGGGTCAAAGGAAAGGACACTGAACTGAGGGCGTCCAACAAATTTGTATTCTCCCAGCTAAGAAATGGCGGAATGTTATCGCCGATCTCAATATTTCGATGTTTGCTTCGAACTTTAAAGGTGCTGCCGCTGGAAAGGCCCCACTGATATCTTTTAAGCTATCTAAGTGTCACAGCCACCCCAAATAATTTCAAAATTTCAATCAAGGCCGTCAACAACCGCTGAACGCATAAGCAATGTGAACGACACCCGTTACCTCGTCTGGTTTTTTTTTTCATAATTGTACAGCACTTTTTGTTCAAAATTGGCAGTGGTAGACAAGGGTCACAAGAAGTTAAAAAAGTAAGTGATCTACTGAGGGAGAAAGCCGAGGAAAGAGTAAAACAGGAAGGAAAAGGAAGAATGAACAAATTTAGCTGTTGTTTTTGAAAATATTTACGCGTGATAATCTTTTTATTTAGAAAGTAAGTAGACAAAAGACACCGGAAGTGGAGAATGACTCACTTTGTTTTGAATGGCGGTTCTACAGTTATTCTACAGAGGGCACGGCGAAAGCTCTACAGACAACATTCCTAAACCGGCAAAACTGTTTTTGCAGATCTTGACATGGATTTTGGCAGCGTCCACACCGATAAGCAGTACCAATGGTTTGCTTCCCTTCGTGGATCAGGGCATATCTGCCGTGCGTACAACATGGGCGAACAGCCTTTCAAATGGAATGACGTCATCGGTGGATCAGCTACAAAAGGACGAACGAAACAGAGGCATCTTCAGAGGGCTCAGCGGCAGGCATACCGACCACATTCCTAAACCGGCATTACTGTTTGTGCAGGTTCGTTATTATTACAAAACTGCATGCTTGTGAATGCATGCAGCTGGTGTATGCTGCACTTGTATTGCTTGTGTGATTGATTTTTGGCGTGTGGCCTTGATGCTTTTAGCGTAAGGTGATGTCGAGAAAAATGCCGGACCAACTGCTGCGCAGATGGTAGAGACAATCTTAGAAAACTAGACCACATCAGATGCTAAGATAGATGCTATGAGACAGGAGATTTCAGACCTAACCTTTCAAAACCACAAACTTGCAGGATACGTAGAGGTTATTGAAGGAATGAACAAACGTGTCAGAAGTCTGGAATCTCTTGTTCATCGGCAGGCACATAAATTGACTGAGTACGAGAAAAAGAGCAGGCGCAATAATTTACAGGTTTTTGGCCTTCCAGGAGTGCCCGGCGAATCTGTATCGGACTTAGAGAAGGTCGTTTTTGATAAACTGTTTCACGATACTGTGGCTATCAAGGTAAAGTCGGTTAATCGAATACACCGATTGGGTAGACGAAATGCAAGTAGCACGAGACCTGTAATAAGGAACTGTTTTCATTGTCGCGATAAGGAAAGTGAATTAAAGAACGCTAGGAAACTGAAGGGTACTACTTTTAGAATTAGGCATGACTGCGCTAAAAACAGTCATGCGCAGAAAGATGTGGAAAAGTAGCGAAACCAAAAGGAGCAGACGGAGCGAAATTGAAGCTGATATATGATAAGCTTAAGATAAATGCTGATTTATACGAATGGGATGACGAAAGGAACATCCGCTGTCCATGCAAAAGAAGTCAAGATAAGGCAAAGCGCCATGATGATTCCGACAGTTCTGCCTTACGCAGTTCATCGTCAGGTGATGCGCCAGTCGGAATGGTTGGGAAGCGACGTGAACTGTCGCAATCGTAGTTAAGACTTATTGCACTAATCGCAAGGAGGTATAGTTAACAAAGTAATAGATCTTGAATATTTATTGCTTTCATATGGCGCGCATGTTGTGGCGTTAGCAGAGATATGGTTAAACAATACTGTTGAAGTCAGTTGCATTGTTTTTATGGGCTACAAGATCTTCAGATGGGATCTGGATTGCCGAGATATTGGTGTCACACTGGTAATCAATAGCGCAATAATGGAAACGAAAATAAAATGTACCTTACCTGAAACATTCTGTGTAAGGCAAATTATTCTAATACTGTGTACCTTATTGCAGCCGCGTACAGACGCCTTATACTCCACATGAATGTTTTGAAGACTTGAACATGTTTTTGTGTTCCCATGTAAATGAAGATACAAGACTAATAATGACCGGCGACTTCAATTACCTCATAGCAACTGGGAAAAGTTTTTCAGCCGGCATGTAGAAACTACAAGTGCCGACATGTTACATCAAGTCATGCTTTCTCATAACCTGTGACAATTTGTAAAAGATCATACAAGAGTTAATCTTACGTCGCAGTCAATTTTGGACTTAGTTCTTATCTCTAGTGAAGTGCATGAATGTGATACATCAGCAGAATATGGTATATCTGATCACAAACTGATCTCTTTTAATGTGTTCTGTAGCAGCTGTGTCAGAACAAAATCATACACGGATACTTATGTTAAACATTATTGACATGCAGATGACACATCAATTCTTGATTATTTAGAAATGTCACTTGATGATTCTCAAAGTGCGTCAGAAACGGAATCTCTTGTAGAGCTGTGGAGGCGTTTTAAGGAAATAGTACAGCGGTGTATAGATCATTTTATACCCACACTGGCGAAAAGTACAAAACGACGCATTCTGAGGATCAATAGAAATATTATTCATATGAAACGCAAGATAAAAGACTGCGCAAAGGGAAAGCTGCTATAGCGGAAGTTTCAGCTGCTAGAACGAACCTACGAACAGGACTGAGGCAGTGTAAAAAAGTTTTTTTGACCAAATAATTGCTAACTTTCTAAAAGGTTCCCCGGGAAAAGTTTGCCTTTTTTTCAAAGATAATTGTGATAGTATTGCGCAGATATCAGAAGGAACGGAAAATATAGAAGAGAGTGAAATTAGTGACAAGTTTAATCGTTATTTCCAGTCAGTGTTTGTCAAAAGTCAAGATGACGCTGAAGAATATCAGTTGCCTTTTTCGTTTCCATACGTAATGGAATAGCTCTGCATTCGCCAAGAAGGGATACTTAACCACTTATTGACGTTAGACACAAAAAAATCTGCCGGGCCTGATGGCAACAAACTCTATTTTCACGACGATGCGCAGAGTGGTTATCTTATTACCTTACTATTATGTTTCAAAAATTCCTGAAGCGTGGCTTGTTACCCCAAGACTGGCGCATTGCAACAGTCGTCCCAATATTTAAGAGTGGTAATCTATTGTTAGTAAATAACTAAACACCTGTATCTCCGACAGCTGTGTGCTGTAAACTGACTGAACACGTAGTAGTAAAACAAATCCGGCAGTTTCTAGAAAAAACTTATTTTATTGCCCTTTCCAGCATGGTTTCAGGTTCGGTCTTTCTACCGTTACGCAACTCACTGAAAGAATGCATGATTTTTGTATTTCTCTGGATGCAGGTCAGTAAACTGATGTTATATGCATCAATTTCTCAAACCGCTATTCAAGCTTCACAGTGTAGGAAGCGATACGAAATTACTTGATTGAATTGGTGCATATGTTTAAATTGTCAACAACCAGTTCAAGTAAAAAACAGTGTGTCGAGTAAATTAGACGTTTATTCAGGAGTACCGCAGGGCCCTGTATTAGGGCTTCTCTTGTTCCTGTTATATATTAATTACATTGCGTCAGTGGCCAAATCAACAGTCAAAATTAAGCTTTTTGCCGACGATTGTTTAATTTACTGTCCTCTTGCATGCAGAGATGACCAGCTTAAAATTAACCACTGTCTTCAATCATTACGTACGCGGTGTAGAAAATGGGGGATAGAAATCAATTATCAGAAATCCACTTCCTCACAGGTAAGAAAAAAGAAATATCCGCTTTTGTTCAAATGTAACACTGACGAAAGAATTTTGAGCAACATCACCAGCTTCAAGTACTTGGACGCAACAATTACCGATAAACTATATTGGACTCATCTTGTAGATAATGTCTGTTTATCAGCATATCAAAAATTATGCTTCCTGCGGAAAAAATGCCCAAATTGACGGGAGACATGAAATTATGGGCATATAAAACTTATATCCCTCCGATCTTAGAATTTGCTGGTACAGTTTGGAGTCCACATCGAGAGGTTCTTAAGGATAAATTGGAGGGTATTCAGCGTCTCTCTGTACGTTTTATACGCTCGAAATATAGGCGAACAGAGTCGGTTACGGACATGGTAAGAGTATGTGATTTGGAATCATTAGAATTAACAAAGCAGAAGTGTCGACTAAAACTTTTTTTTCGGATAACGCATGAGAAAGAAAAAAATAAAGAAGGAAACATACATAAAGTCCCCGTCTAATAAAGGATTCCTACGAACAAACTACTCCCTCCTGATGAAACCAATAAGAACCCGTAATGATTTGTTTCGTTATTCTTTTTTTCCCTGACGCCATAAGCTTCTAGAACAATTTAGCAGAGGAAGCTGTGCAAAAAATGATATACACGTTTTTCATGCTTTCAATAATAGTCATTTCGCTTAATAAGCTGTTATTTGTTAGTTGACCATTGTATAATGTGTGCTTGTGTTGAGAACCTCATTTATATGCCTTCCCCGTAACGATCCTCAAAAGAAGGCGAACAGTATGACTAAATAAATTAATGGAGCCACCTGATGTGCCACTTCTCTGCTGTGCTTATATGGGTATTTTTCTAACCTTCCGCGGCGGATGCAGTACTTCTAGAACCGCAGGGTCCTGCGCTTTACGCGGTCGTATAGGACTGGCGGCCACGCTTCTTCACACAACTTCTCAATTCACAATACGAGTCAGTTTTGGCACCGAACTTGGTAGAGCGGTAAACCACAGATACAAAAGAATTGTGATTGTTTCGCAAATATACCTATTTCAATAATTCTTCCTGAGCTAATAAGAAAAACACTACTAGCAATCTTCCATATAAGCTTTAGTATATTCACTTCTTCGTGGCTGGGTCCTTCCTGCATTTATTTCCTACGTGACTCAATTCGATGTGGTTCCTGCTTTGCCAAGTAAACGATAAGTGCATTTCACAGGCGTACTGGGAAAGTACACCTTATTTCATTTGCCTTTTGTGGGTTTACTCGTCTTTATATCGAACAGTTAAAGTTTGTAACGTTTGTACCTGTAACCGTACACCATTTTCATAAAAAAGTTGATTTAGGGGTTGCCCCCCCCCCCGAAAATAAAATTCCTGGGTACGTGTCTCGTTACTACGAGATACAATGCTTTGCTTTCGCCAATACACTTTTTTAGAAATGTATGGTACAACTATGAAAGCGACAGACGGGGCTAGTTTGTGCACGCTCATGATTATATTGCGCTGAGTTTAAGAACTGAACGCAAGACAATTATGTCTGTCTTTGATTGTTTCAGTCTAAATACTCAGCGCAACGAAATCATGTATATGTCAAGCCTTTTAGTTAATGGAGCAAAATATAGTTACTTGTCTCGATCCACACAGCGTTATCTGCGGATTATGTAATTGTTTGTCGGATGATGCAAATGCGTGTCGTTAAGAAGTTATTAATAATTTGTGCCATTGCGCGCTAACAAAACAGAGTAATGATTCTAGGAGAGATCATACGCGTTTTTCGTGGCTGGAGGCCCAGCACAGCTTTCCTAATCTTTTATATCAAATATGGCTGTTGTGTACGAAAAGCGAAACCAGATGTCTACAAAATAAGTGATTATACCAGCTACCCCACTTCTCTCCCCTCTCTCCCCTGATTTCCCCCTTTCACCACAGCGAACTTCATATTGTGAATACATATCAGATGTTCATGTTCTAAACACACCGCTGCATAAAAGAAAAGCTTTTGCGACAATTGCAATTCTTGCATGCATTTTTGACCGATCTGTGTTGCACTGCCTTCATCTGCCTCCAGTTGTAGTACAGAAGGCACATGTGGTCGTTGAGTATAAAATAGCTCTTCCTAGATGTGGCACGGCAAGAAAGCATTAGCCTCATCTAAGAGTAAGATGTTCAATTTCAAGGCTCTTCCGTTTGTGTGTATCACACTCGCAATCATGCTCATGGTCGTGTAAGTATAGTTGCAAATATCGACACACTTTACTATACTGCGCAACAAAATTTCTGTTTAGACTTCAAAATATTGTTTGGATGCCTTTCGTGTCTTTAGAAAAGTTATTGAAGGACAATTAAAATTTTTAGCACCAAAGTGTTTATGCTGCAGGCTCCACCAAAACTTTGTCACTGTGCATACGTTACTCAATTATCATCGCGCTAATTGCCCGGCATGCGCGTGAGATTGCGTTAATTTGGCGTTTGTTCGCAGATAGTGGGACACAACATTTCACGCCCAATGTGGTTGCTCCGTTACGCAGCCCACATCTAAACAGACAACACGCGTAGGAAGAGCACATAACAACCTACGCCATCTTTTGATTGGCTATAGACGCTTAGTCTCAATCGCGGGCTGATATGAGGCATAATGAGAATGACCTTACTCTCATCTTTCAGTCTGTCAAGCCAAAATTATTTTTATAACTGTATAATATCATTTATTAAGGCATTTATAGGCGTTTGAAGATACTGTGCAAGCAAGCTTTAAGGTTGCGGAGAATGGTACGGTGCTTCCGGGTTGTTCCACCGCACACAAGTGAACATGACGGGGACAGTTGGCCACGGTTCCTTGCCTGGAATCAAAGATAATACCAACCTTTGAAAATTTTTTCATTCGTCCCATTGAGAAACATAGAAGATGCTGCACGTATTTGATGTGTCATGTCACCAAAATGTAAGCATTTGTTTGGCTTGACATGCTCTTTTACGACAGCGCAAAGTTACGTCACTTCGTACAACGGGTTTGGAACAAACTCTACACTTATGAGTATTTAGCTGAGCAAAGGCAGGTCGTATGACATGTACTAAACAAATTATACACGGAGGCCATGGTTGCGGCAGTTTTCTGAAGGCTACTTTCTGGTTCCTGTTCGAAAGTTCGATGTTCCATTTTGTTGAACGGACACATTTACTTTCAGCCACAAGGCAAGTTTCTAGACTCGTAGTTGCGGTTCCGTGGTAATAGTGCAGCCCGGCTTCAATATTTTAATGCAAATTTGTGGACATTAACGACATGAGAAAATCGCGAATAGTTCGTACGTGTTATCAGAGTGGTTTCTGCCTTCTCGCTTTCAAGACACGGCCACCGTCAAAGAAGTGGTGTGAAAACATGAAAATCCCCCCTCCTCCCGTTCTACACAGCGCACAAAATTTCGGCGTGAGGAAAAGCTAGAAAAATGAAGGTTGAAAATGTCATTCATTGCGATAGCAATTATGCAAACGTCACTTTCGCTATTCCAGGCAGATGTTCAGTCTAAACCAGGCAATTGGTTTTCTTTGAATAGCCGGTTAAATATCGTGCCAACTTCTGGTGCTTGACGCCATTAGTGATGTGAGTACTTTCGGTTTCTACTTCTGGGTTTCCAGGAATTTCGCCAGAGTCGTGCTCACGAGGCGGGTCTCTCAAGTATACGACTCGATCTGTGCTTTGGTGTGCGGTAATCAGTGATGTATAATTAATTCTAATTATTCTAGGCGCTTCAGTAACTAAACTTGTAACTAAACTTATGCTGTAATATTATATCTATAATGAAACCCATGAATATTGTACTGTACTATTTTGGCTATTTCTTTTAATTTATTTTGAATTTTGACCCCGGTCCTCTAAGGAGGTGAACCGGAAGCGCTGCGCAAGAAACAAGAGTGTCATTCGAAGCTCGTGCCACTAGGTATTATGAGGCTACGGTTATTATCGAATAATATATTAGCATGCATTTTAAGGTGGCTTTTTGGTTGCAGAATGCTGCCTTATCAGTTACGGGTGACGCGTATCTTATCGGCGTTCCTTCCCGTACGCGAGAGCCAACCAGCACTTCGAACTCTGCTTCTTCAAAAAGCAGTTCAGAACTTGGCGCAACGTTTGTGACCGCCTCCGATCGACTTGTTTCAAACAACCGCGTGTGCGTCTTCGAGCAGCAATGCAGTGTCTCGATAAGCTAGATATCTCGAAGAAATGAGGGGAGAGCGGTTCCCTTTTAATACGCCGCATGATTCCTGCGGTATATCCATTACTACCGCACCGTGGTACCACACCAGCAGCTGGTTTACCACTTTTCTAGACTGCATTATTTCCGGGATCGGCCCATGACAACTTCTGGACAAAACATTTGCTGGTTGTTACCAAAAAAAAAACTAAATAAAAAGTGGCCCGAAGGAAACAGACTCTATCCACTGCAAGCGCTGACGGTTTTCTTTCGGTCTCATCTGCTGCGCCCCTCCCCAACTAACCTATGTGTTGTGGGAGGCAATCCTCCATCGCTTTGGGTCGCATATCAGGCTGGCTCTGTTTGATGAACACGAGCGGTGGTGGGGGCCATCGGGGCACTGGAATAAAGGCACCGAGCACCTCTTTCACTTAAGATTCTTCTTCTTCATTATCTTGTGATCCACTGAGGTAGAATCTAATTGACGTACGACGCCAGGCATGGCAGTGACAGTCCTACTCGTCAGGCCAACGTTCTGAGACGCCCAAATGATGCTGTTTCTGCTGCGCAAAAACAGTGGCCTCGCATGCTGTCTCGCGCCTGCACGTCACCCCCACGTACTTTTAAAATTCCGTCTGAGTTTTAAGGGCAAAGCTAAACGTTGTTCTCACTTTCAATGCCTCACGCTTCCATTGAAGCCACCGAGTCTTTGTGCACCTTTAGTTACAGTTGAAATATGATTTAGTACCTTGCTGCTGCCGTGTGTATTGCACGAAGAAGCCCACATGAGAGAGCTTGAAGGGAAGGACGGGTGGTAGAATTTCGCAGATAATGAATAATAAAATATTGAGGCTGTAATACAGGCCTCTCTCTATTTGCCGCAAGAGATGGCCGTTTTCCAGCACTTAGTAGTAAAAAAAAATGTTTAATTGTCCATACATTGGTCCTTTTGTACTTTATTAAAGTAACCACACTGCCCATAGACATCCTATACAGTAGAAGTTAGGTGTTACGCTGATTCGATAGCTCTCGCTTGGAATCGACTGCCAGGCGGCTGGCTGAGAGGCTGGAGAGGCTTCGCGCGCTGGCTCCAAGACGACCGGAAGTAGACGACACGACGTCAAATCATGACAGAGAGCCAGTGAAGGCAAAAGATCTCACGGCGAACGAGTTGAGGAAAGGCATGACTATGGAGGAAGGCAATTTGTAATCGTCTTGAGCAGTATTAATATGAGACACTTTACAAAAATTGCTATACGAATGCTTTACTGTAGCTGTACCCTACGCGTCAACAAAATTTGTCCGAACCGTTTCAGGGACCCTTTAACAACACCCCACCCCCCCAAATAATATATAGAAGCTGAAATACTCAAGAAATTCATTTCCATGGCAATCTATTCAAGCGTGAAAAATTTTTTACAACGCACAGCTTGCTCACTGAGAGCCAATTGCAAGCCATGGCTCGCGCCAGAATTTACATTTCCTGTATTGTCATTTTAGTGCCAAAACAATATATACCTCATTAGTCGAAAATTTGTCAGCGTTGGCCTGACCGAAAAATGGTACCAAAAACGGCTTATGGCGCAAGGAGCAAGAACACATGCAAAATGCTCCGATCGATATCAAATTCCACAGGGAGGTTCCTGTAAACAAATTAATGACTTTGAAGGGAAATTATGGTACACTGCGGTCTGGCCAGAAACCGAACCTGGGCCACCTGGGTGCAAGACGAGCACGCTTCCCTGACCCTATGGCGATTGGCTGATCTGGCTGACTGCAGGTCTGCCTAAGTGTGCGTCATTGCATACATCACGTCGTAGCCATCTGGCTGACTAACGGTGTGGCCTAGTGCGTTCGTTATTGGGCACGTGAAGACGCAGCCAATAGGGAGGAGGTGGGGCCATGTCATGAGTGTATGAAATGAACGCATTCATGACATTCCGAGGTCTACAAACGGTATAATGCTTCCGCATTCCCACATTTAAGCAGTCTTATGTGTCTGTCGAATTTTTAGTGGCACCAGCTGTGAGTGACACTGTTGTTTCTTGCATAGCTCTTCCATTTCAGCTCCTGGGACGATCACCAACGAAATTCAATATATATCGGAAAACTATAGCAACAATAGCACAGTACGAAATTCATGGGTTTCATCATAAATATATTAGAGCATGAGTAAATTTAGTTACACGTTTAGTAACAGAAGTGTCTGCCATAATTAGAATGAATTAGAAATCGCTGATTACCGCACACCAGAGCACAGAACCGTAGACTTTAGAGACCCTCTACGTGAGCACGACTTGGGCGAAATTCATGCAAACCCGGCAGTAGAAAGCGGAAATAACGACGTCGCTAATGGCTTCACACACAAAAAGTGTCGGGATATTTTGCGGCTAATTAAAGAAAAACAGTTGCCTGGCACAGACTGAACATCTGCGTAGCAGAGCGGAAGTGACGTCCCTCCCTCCTCTCTCGTTTCTGCTCTCGCTGTGCTCACCTGCTCGTTCACTCGCTTGCTCGCAACAGCTGCGCGCACGCTCGTTACATGCTCTGACGTTAGCACCAGAGAGTGCGCTTAAGGTGTGCTTCGTGCGCCGCTCACTAGGGGGCTACGGCCCGCCAGGTGGTGTGCGCTGTGATCCCTCCTCGCCCTCCCTGGCTCCTCGCCCGCATGTTGCTCCACGGGAGGGATGTTCGCTCTCTTAACCTAAAGAACAATAACGGCAAGGGTCGAGGGCTACTAAGAGACACTTAAGTCAAAGATTACGGTCGCCTACTGTTTTTTTTTCTTGCTTATCATGTAACAGCACTGTTTCCGTTTTACGAAGCGGCTTGGTGCTGCACTAGCATTTGCAGAGGCACTCGGACGCATTTTGCTTCATGCTTGCCATTTACCATTCATGAACAGTGTTGGTGTTACGTCTGATTGCCCATGTCAAATACCAAACCACTTTCTCCCATTTGCAGTGCTGCCGCTCGCTTTGCAAAAGTTTTACGTTTGGAGGATATGCCTTTCACTGTCATGACCATCACAGAAAAATTGCAACTTCAGCGCATAAGATGTTAATTTTACGTAAGGGAGAAGCTCGGATGGTAATGTTTGAAAAAAAAATGCTTATGCACATGGGTTACTGTTAGACGCCAAAATAAAGACAGTAACTGGCATAGTTTTCTCACGGAGCACCACACATTTATCTGCTGGCCAACTGATTTGGGCATTACCAACCCTTCCGTGCGTCCAGCGTTGTCCACAACTACATCCTTGAGCATAGCACACCTCTGTACGAATACTTTAGCGCATATCATGGCTTGCCCAGATGGAGAAACCGGTGACACGTGCACTGAATTTTGATTGTTAGATGGCACGTTTTATTATTAATTCCGGAATTCTAACCATTTAGTGCGCCAACAACACCTCTGTTTTATCATAGCACGCCATTGTTCTTCGGACTAGGTGAGTATTGTAAGTACTAAAGTTACGCAGTAAATAACATTCTGGTAGCATAGCGGCTCAAGCCTCAGTGTACAAATGTACATTGCCAGAGAACCAGGACTTCGCAAATTATCACAACATAATTTATTCTTGCACATAAAATTACATATTTCCTTGTTGATGAGCTTCAATATTTAAACTTTCATGTAAAACGTTTTGTATGCTTATGAAAGTTGAGCACATATGTTCCATTTCTATTTTAGGACCGTTGCCTTGAGTTGCGATAACACCCAGGTAAGATACTACTGTTAAATATCACCATTTCTCAATCATAAATTTCAGGTTTCTGTTTGTCAAAAATGGAAGCATTTTCTTCAAAACTCTTTTCTTGTTTCTTGGAAGACTTCGGTGAATAGTTATACTTTGATTCGAAGATAATTTGAAGGGACTACTCCTCGGGGTCAAATAATTGGAGCCAATTGGAATAGTTGTCAGGTGTCCAAATAACCAAACTGAACGGCTTCAAATTGTTCAATGAAAAAATCGTCTATTTGGTAGTATACAGCATACAAAGGCATCACACAGAATGATTTGGTAGCCTACCGTAATCGGTAAAAAAAAATCATGTATGTAGACTAGCTGCTCATGCACAGTAAAAGTGCTACTCCCTTGTACGCAGGTAACAAACTACAACACACACATGCATAAGACATCACACCCGCCGTGGTTGCTCAGTGGCTATGGTGTTGGGCTGCTGAGAACGAGGTCGTGGGATCGAATCCCGGCTACGGCGGCCGCACTTCGATGGTAGCGAAATGCGAAAACGCCCGTGTACTTAGATTTAGGTGCACGTTAGAGAAACCCAGGTGGTCGAAATTTCCGATGTCCTACACTGCGGCGTGCCTCACAATCAGAAAGTGGTTTTGGCACATAATACCCCATAATTTTTAATAAGGCATCACCGAAAATTATTTGGTAACGTATTTCAAGCTAAAAAATCGTGACATATAAACACTAGAAGCTACACGTCTAGTGAAGATCCTTCCTTCTTCTAGTTACAAGCCAAAAATCACACACATATAAAAAAATCACAGAGAAAACTTTGATAATCAGAGTCAACTGAAAAGATATCACAGATAGCGTCTATATGCTGTTCGTGCAGTAAAAGATGCTCTTCTCAGCAATTCATAAAACATTTTTGAAAGCCCAAAATTTGCATGCTGAGAAACTAATTGCTTCACATGCTGGAGATGAAGATGCTGCATTCTACAGGCTAAAATTACACTGGCTGTCGAGCACAGCCTGTCATTCGTTGTTTGGACCATTGGCACTCAAAGTACCTGCGGGCTACTCTTTGAAGGGCCGGGCGAAGGTAGTTTGCTTTGCTCTTCCACCGTTTAAGTGGGTTCTCGTAGCGAGGAAGGAGGGGAGCTTTCTGGTAGCTTTGACATTCTGCGATTATAGATTTTGAGGAACATCTGCAGCAAAGCTTGCAAACGCCCTTCTCGCTCCCCCCTCCTCCGACATAAGCATCCCTGGAGGTATCGAAACCTGCACTACTCTCACTTGATGATTCACAGCATGTGGTGATAGAAGGGACGGGTGAAGATGGCTGCCTTTGCTCTTCCCCCGTTCAGGTGGGTTGTTATACGAAGAAGGAGGGGAACTCTCAGGTAGCTCAACGTCCTTTTGACGGAAGGGTGACATTCTGAGTAACATCTCATGCAAACCTTGCAAAGGCCTCAACAGAAGCATCTCGGGAGGCATCGAAACTTGAACTACTCTCGCCTGATGATTCACAGCATAAAACTTGCAGTGTTCCCTATGCTGCTTTGCTAAAAAACACCACAGGCTCACTTCTTCGCTGCACGTTCCGTGTAACAGGGATCCTTAAATCTTGGGTCCAGCAACATCGCTAGAACTGTATTCTCAGTCGTGTTGACACCAGGAAAGCTTGCCTTGATGCGGGGTGCCGCATTTGAAGCAATTGCAAATGACTCATATGATTTAGCAGCGTATCGAGCAGGTACCATGTCAGCGCACTCCAGCAAAGGAATTACTTGGGACAACGTGGAATATTTATATCCAGAGAGCCCTGTTGTGGCTTGAGAGAGTGACTCCAATGCTTTCACTGCAGCCGCCATACCAGGAAGGAATTGAAGGAATTCCTTCGAAGGAGTTGCGGGCAAGGTTATCAACTCCATCACACTACGAAATCTCCACGTAAATCGGTTTTCGAAGCTTGAGCAGCCTAGTCATCATCTGATGCTTACTGATCCCCTCCCCCCCCAACACGTCAGAACAGCTTCCACCACTAGCGGTGCATTAGGCTGCATTTCCCTCTGCATTTATGATGTCGCATCGGAGCATCTCAGTTTTTCTTGTAGTGGCCACCGATATCCCTGGTATTCGTGCGCAACTAGGAAAGAACAGTTGCGTCACACTTAACATCAATCACGCACAACTGCAACGTGTGTCCTAAACAATATATACCTATCCAAATGAACTAATTAATTCCCGCAGTGAAATTCTTCCCATTATCAGTAATAATGTAAATTGACGCTGTACTTGGATTGCACAGTGCCCAACCCTTCAACCTGCTTTCGAGAACAGCAACCAAGTTTACGGCACTGTGAACGTCAGCCATTTTCATACACTCCAGTGCGTGCACATGCTGCTAAAACGGGCTGACCATGACGTGCCATGTTACCGGTACTTAGCATTCATTAGTACATGATGTCCAAATATTTGTCGCTATTCAGATTGCCTCTGTTCCGATTGCGATGACCTCCTGAAGGTTGCTCAAGTTTTCCTTCCTCGAACGGAATAATTCCTCTAAATAAAGTTGTCCGCGACGGCACTACGTACTCCGACAAAGCAACGTTCAGAACGGCCATAAAGCCCGGCTCCTCAACAACAAGCTGTAAAATGCAACCCGCCCACTCTGAATCCATATATAGACTTTGTCACTTGCTATGCTTTTGGTTTGTAAGTTTCACTTCTGGTTGTAACCGTAAACTACTGAAGGCTGTTGCGCTTCCGGCTTAGTAACAGCAACAGGCTTCTTCATGCTTTTACGCCCATGACGTTCCTTTTCGTAAACCACGAAGCAGTCCGGCTGCCTTTTCAAGTGCGTCGACAAAGTTGTCGTAGTTGGCGTCCTCATAACAGCGTAGTATTTGCGGCACTGAGCTTCTTGGCCTGGCATGACCTTTACAATATTATCGCCGACAATTACGGCAATACCCGATGCGAAATTTGAGTGCAGCTCTTTATGTGTTTTCATTTCGTGACATATTGGCTTATATTGACATATATTTCCGAGAGAAGCCAAGTGTGGCGCATCTGCCTTGCTAATCGTAAGGCTACATGACCTCACACCCGCACTTATGATACAGGTGGGAGTTCGCGGCGTATTTCTCATTTTTCGTGGAGTTTCTTTATCACTCAGAAAAAATTTGTACGCAATTAGTACGTTGTTCAAAATTACGCAACTAGATGCCCGTTGGCTGGGCCTACAAATGCCTTATCTAAACTTTGATAATTAGGATAGTTCTTCTCTCAGTAATGAAAACAAAATACTGGCAGCTACTCCACTGTGCAGGAAACAATATTCTCTAGGTTTTCTTCTAATAACGCACATGGGTGCACGTAGTTAATTTGGATACCCTGTATGTATTGGTGACATCTCCGTGAAAGTGACAGTGTTTCCATCCCTAATAAAGGTTGTAAATTATCAGAAGAGTATTTTTTCGTGTGTCGTTAGCATTGCTAACGGAGGGGGCTAGAGAATCGGAGGCTCCTTCGCAACCGGAGATTGGTTAATATATAGATATAGAATAAAATGTATATAAAGATCCCTCAGAAACTACGTGAGGTACCTTAAAATGCCAACGCAATAAAATGTACGCCGCTTCCGTGGCTATTCGCAATCTGTAAATTTTAGCCAATCCCTTAGTAGTGCTGTCCAAACATGTGGGCTTGTCCGGAATATTGTGCAATCCAAAAATTAAGGTTGTCAGACGCTTCGCTTATTTTTGTCGCGCAAGGGTTGATGCGATAAAGTGCTCTGTGCAGAGACTCCACCCCATTCTATCCGGCAACTCACATTTACTGCCATTAGCATTCTTTGGAAACTTCGTGCACTTTAAGGCAACTATCCGCCTTTATATCTAGCTGTTTCCATGGCAACTTGAGTTAATGGGCATTCCTTGGCCTATTAGGTACAGCATCGTGTTGCTGTGCTGAAGGAACAGGGTTCGAAACCAGCCATAGACCAACTTGCATCACTGAGCATGCGCAAAGGACGAGAATATTTCATCATTATCACCATTTATAAACTCGTAAGGACCTCTTGGGTTGTGTAAGATGAGGGAGGAGCCATAGCTCTAGTGAAGCACTATGGCCACTGTTTCACAGAAAGGAAAAAAGAACAACTTAAGAACAGAAAAATAAAAAAAAACAAGTTTGCACTTCGTATATGAGTATTTGAAAGATATACCAATATTGACGAAAGCCAAATTTACGCAAATAGGGTAATACGACAAGCTAACTCAGAACGATAATCTGCTAAAATGTATTGTGAACAATATTCGAGTAAACCAGTTAACATTTTGAACGTCCCAAAATGTTATATTGCGCAACTAAAAAGAACTAGTCTACAACTATTTGACATAAAAATAATGACAATGCTACGATGGGTATTTACGCTTTGAAATAGCAGTACAGTAAGTACTTGAATTTAGCGGCTCACTACCCTGAACGACAACCTCTGGCAGCGTGTTTCATTGGACAAAAGCAGTGGTTAAAAAGCATTGCTTGAATCCATCGGTCGTACTGCAAACGTTGCAAATGGTGCAAACGTTGACAACTACAGCTGCTGAAAAGGTGGCTAAATGGTCGGTTGCCTGCAAATAAAATAGTGTTCCTGAAGTGTTGGAACTTGTAGTATATTTCATAGAAGTGTTTAAAAAAGAGAAAGTTGTAAAATCTTGCGATGAATGGCCGAACTCACACAATTTTATCGGAGCGTGTTTGTGAACTCAGCCGAATTCTTTTCTCTTCCTTTTGCTACGTAATCTGCAGTTTACTGCACCATATAGTGAACGCGGTTTAAGTTATGCGGGGAATGAGACGTGTTTTCGTTAGCGAAAAGCCGGTGTCAAAGCGATGAAATTCTTCTGGCGGCGTATGCAAGACTCTCGGCGTCAAAACATTTTACGCCCGCCGCTTTTCTGGTCTGCACAGATAGTTTCATCGGGCGGAGTTTCGGCTGCGGACTCGGCCGAATCAGCTCGTAGCCCCGTCTGCTTGTAATGGCGGGTGGCTTGTGGGCCCTTACTAGACGCTGCCAACATCAAGCACATTATGTCAGCAAATACGCCCGCTTGTGCTCTGTCACCGCGGCAACAAATAGGCTTCTCATTGAACCACTGCATCCAGCTTTATATTAAAGTTCTCCTACATATATTCCAAATATTCGCTGATATCCAGCAAGTTTCAGGGTATTTCACGTAACTTGAACAAAACAATAAAATTAAAGTGTAACACCTTACACAAGTTAGGCCATCGTTTGCACTCATTTCAAATTCCTACGCATATTTTTGAAGTGTGGTTAATTGTGTAATGAAAAAAATATTATGGGGTTTTACGGACCAAAACCATTTTCTGATTATGAGGCACGCCGTAGTATAGGACTTCGGAAATTTCGACCACCTGGGGTTCTTTAACGTGCACCTAAATCTAAGTACGCGGATGTTTTCACATAGCCACTGAGCAAGCACGGCGGGTAATTGTGTAATTAGATGCTTTAAATGTATGAAATTTGAAAACCTTAATGTTAAGGCAAAAGACAGAATTCAAATGTACATCGTAGTCCGAATCATCTGATCATGTGGTAATTACGTTGTTACAATTTACATTATTTTTTTCGAACTCCTAAACAGCCCCCCCCCCCAAAAGAAAGAATTACGTCACTGTACGGCCATATATATAAACACACACTCACATATATATATATATATATATATATATATATATATTCTCATCAATACATGGATTGATGTATTCGTATTTCTAGAAGACGAAGCCCCTGTCCATCGAATGCCGACACATGGTATTCCATTCGTACTCAGTACCGCAAAAATATTTACAATTGACCATCATGAACCAAAACACTCGCCCATGAATTCACTAGCACAAACTAAGACCAACCCGCGGTCTCAGCGTAATTACAATTACATTAGTAAATTTCCACAACACAACAATTACACCACACATTGATCTTGACCTACAATTGCAACACTCCTTTTATCTTTTGAAATATACGCTCCATCAGTTGCACTGTAAAAAAAAATTGAAGGACTCAAGTGTAATTGAAATCGAAATAATTCGAAGCCTTGCGCGAATAGTTGCAGGATGAGACGCCGATGCCGGTCGAGCGGGCTGTGCTGTGGCTTCCCCATGCGCACCCTATTTTTGTCCTATTGTCTAGCGTTTCAAAGGCCAACTGCAACGAAATTCCACTGAGGCTGAATGCGTTATTAATGAGTAGTACAATACCACCAAAACGATATTGGCAACATCACAGGACTGCAAATTGCATAGTTTATTCGCTAGCAGCCTTTGAACAGCACCTATTCGAACGACGCATGTCCAAGTGGTCGTCGCTATGACCTAAGTCCTAGAACGCCACCTCACAGATTCTTCAGCACGCCCGGCTCCTTTATCTCGGAGGTAATGACAGGATACGTGCCCTCCAGATTACCCGTCACTTCGAGTGAGTGGTACTAACGTCGTTTTTTCAGCTTTAGTATCAAATAAAGGCTATTTTTGTTAGCCTTTTGGGACGTTTCCGCCTGAATTTTATACGCCAAATGTTTAACGCAGGCTCCTCTTTATCTATATTACTTGAAAGTAGGTATTCCATGTGGTCCAATGTTTTTTACAGTGAGCCCTAAGGTGTTATACGATTGAGTGAGTTAGCGAACGAAAGCACGAATGAGCAAGCGAGCGTGAAGTGGCCTCGCAGAGAGGCTTGAAGAAGCCACACGATTTAATCGCCCAGGCCTCTACATCGAACTGCGCTTCTTTTTCCTCATGAAGCTACAGCACACAACACCACTGCTTCCTCTCCTTCTTTGAGACTCTGCATATCCCCGTACGTAGCTTCTGCCTTCCTCGATGTATACGGAAAGCCGTTACAGGCCATTTCGCGGCATGTAACCTATGCACACTAGCCGACAAGCAAGATACAGTCTGCTCGGTTAAAACTGCTCTCCCAGTGAAACGCGCACAGCAAGGATTGCCAGGCCGCTAAGACAAGCAAAGAACAGCTACATCAAGGCTGTGCAGAGTTGTGTACGGCAGTAGCTGGCGCATGCTAAACACGGCAAGCATACAAGCCAGCAAAGATACAGAAATAGCAAAGACTGGCACATGGCAAAGACTACAGGTTGCGCTAGACACACGGTGGATCATTAAGTACCCCCCGTCCAGTTTCCACTGGTGTTCCCCAAGGCAGCGTACTCAGCCCCTTTCTTTTTAATTTAGCAATCACTCGGACCAGGGACTTCGTTCCCCGTGTTCTACCTCACGAAGTCCGCATTGGTGTTTATGCTGACGATCTAGCCCTTTTCGCCATCGGACCTACTTCCCGCGGCCAGCAAGTCCGTCGAAGTATTCAATGCGCTATCAATGCGGTCGATAGCTTCATTTCTGGCATAGGCCTCAGCTTATCACCTACCAAAACCGAGGCCCTACTCATACACCCTAACTTTAAAGGGGGCTTTGCTATTCCTGGTCTCAGTCTACGTGGTGTTCCGCCCCTGTGGGCCCGCCAAGTTCGTTACCTTGGCGTCCTTATATACCACTGTTTTAGCTTGAAAGCGGCTGTAGCCGCTCTCCGCAAGGTCGCCATCAAAGTTGCCAGTGCCTCGCGCTCCCTTCTAGCTCGATGCCGCGGGTGCTCTCCGCAACTTGCTCTCAGAGTTTACAATGCGGTTGCCTCGCTCTCCTTCTGGCCACCCTCAAACCTGCCCAGTGAGAGTCACCCGACATACAACACAGAGCAGCCATCTGCCAGATTTATGGCCTCCCGCGTTGCTCTCAAGTAGGGCTAACTTTAGCGGAAGTTAAAAACTTCCCGCTCTCACTTAGAGCTGAATGGCACGCCGTAAACCACATCGAGCGTCTCCAACGCACCCCACAGGGGCAGAAACTTGTCACGCGCTTTCCTTCTGCGCACAAACATCTCCGCACGAAGAGCACGGACATGAAACAGCGTTCGAAGACACGGAAACGGCAGAGCGCAGATGTTTCGCTCTTGCGTTGTTCAATTGCGATTTTTTTACATGAAATAGACCGAAATTCAATGTAGTATGAGAATTGCAAGAATAACTTTTTTTAAAGCTAGAAATTCGTTGTTGACGCCTTGGAAAACATGCTTGAAGCCTGCAGTGAGATCAGTCATCTGAAGCTATCCCATAGAGAGCCACTTGGAATGATTTAAACCTTTAAATGTTCAATTCCTGCCACGTTTCGCCTTTGCGCCTTCGTGGTAAAAGCTATCTCGAAGGAGTCGTATGAGTATCGACTGTTTTCTATTTTTCTTAGGAAATTTCGAAGAGCATTTCGTGAATGTCTTGCACCGATCCTTTTCGTAAGTAAATCCAAGTAACCTACAGAAGCCTTGTAAACTTCCCCCAGACCTAGGGCATTTCATTCGGCGAAGGCTTATCGAAATTAGGTTGGACAAATAAATTCACGGTTTCTATATACTCCGATGTCTGTAACCCTGCAAACATTCAAAGATTTTTTCCGCAAGTAAAACCAGTACCGCAATTTTCTGTCTTCTTGCATTTTTTATGCGCGTCTAATTCCTTGAAGTCAACCGTCCATAACTTGTATTGAGGCTATTGTAGTACAATGGAGCACGGACGATGAAGAGGAAAGGACAACTCGGGCGCTAACTCACAACTGGTTTACAGGCTCGAGCCCAGAGAAATAGAGAGAGAAGGGAAGACGGAAAGGCAGGGAGGTTAACCAGACTGAGTCCAGTTTGCTACCCTACACGTGGGGAGGGGAATGGGGAGTGAAAGAGGGAGAGAGAGAACTTAGATGTAGGATGTCTATAGTCGGGCACTCAAGTCTGTTGCCCTCAGGTAGCGAAAAAGCGCTCGAACTGCTTTCTGGGCCAATGAACTGTGAGGCCAGGCTATATAAATAGATATACTAAGTATAGGGTAAGCGTACACTTTCTGCGTGGCAAAGGAAAAGACCATTCAAAAAGGGGTGTCTCGCTACTATATAAACAGATCGACGTGTTGCTAACGCAGTCTCTGCCTCTTTTCCAATGTGATTGGCCTCCAAAAGTTCACGAGCAGTAGTATCCTTACTTCAGCCTAGACTCTTAAGCTTACGATACTATGGTTTATACCTGCAGGCCAGGCTATGCACAGGCATATACGCGTTGCCTTGATTTATAATTGACAGTTCGTGATCTCGTGCTCGGTCGTTAACGTACCTCTCGGTTTGGCCTATATAGGCCTTCCCATACGACAGCGGTTCGTATAGACGACACTGCTGGTGCGTTCAACATAAGGCCAGGTGGGCTTCTTCCGGCAACCAAACCTTCTTTCTTTTCATAGAATGCGTCAGCACAGGCCTGCTACGTTACTCTGCGCCGAAAAAAAAACACTGGTAAACCATACCTACTGCGACCTTCTTCGTGTTGTGGGACATTCCATGCAAATAAGGTGAGAATAAGTTTAACAGTGGCTCCTTATGCAAAGGCCATAGCGACCGGGAACGCCGAGGCAGCCCAGAGCACCGTCCAAAAAGACGCCATCAACCAGAAGCGCGAGCAGAGCCGATTGACACGTTGGCGATGTGGCTGTACAGCGAGACGCGCCTTCTCTTTCACAACCTCCCCCCGGACAAAAAGTGCCATCCTGGTGACATAAGAATCGGGAGGCAGAGGGTTGTGGTAGGGCTTGAGAGTCGAGACGTCGACAATGTCACGTCCATGCCGGCGCAAGTCATCAGGTGGTGACAGTGGCTCAATGAGAAAATTCCTTTGGGATGTTCGCTACAAGACTCGGTAAGACCCTTCGTGTTTTCGGATGAGTTTCGAGGAAAGTACCGGCGTTTGAAAAGGGACAGACAGCCACACAAGAGAGCCTGAAGCGTAGGTGGTGTTTGGAAGCGAATCGGTGAGGCATTCGTTCTGGTCCTGGTGTTGCTTGTCGGGTGATGTCAGACATAGGTAGACACTCGGAGGCGTCAGGACGGCATGGTAGGTGCGTGTCGGTGGTATGAGTAGGGTCGCGACCATACAGGAGGAAGAAAGGTGAAAATCCTGTAGTGGCATTGATCGTGGTGTTGTACGTGAACGTGATGAATGGGAGAATGCGGTCCCAGTTACCATGATCAGATGCCACGCACATCAAGAGCATATCACAAATTGTGCAGTTAAATTGCTCTGTTGAGCCCGTTTGTCTGGGGATGGTGTGCCATGGTTGTCCGATCAATAATATAGAATACTATTTGCGAAATATTGTCATTAGATAACAGATGGATGTATTAGTTTCTGTAAATTTCAGTGAATGTACATACATTCACGTGTTTGCACAATGTGACATTCCTAAAGCCAGCGACTCGGAGAGGAAGGCGGAACCTTTATCGCTGAGGAGTCCTCGAGGTGCCCCGTGTCGAAGGAGGAAGCGATGTACGACGAAGGAGGCTACATCCCGCGCCATAGCACTTAGTAAAGCAGCAGTTTCGGAGTACCATGTGAAATGGTGAACAGCAACTACGATCCACCGATTTCCATCTGGTGTCATATGAACCGGGCATTAAAGGTTGATACCTACGGGATCGAAGGGTCTGGCGGGGCACGTGAGCGGCTGGAAGGTACCAGACGGGCGTAAAAGCGCTGATTTGCGGCGTTCACAGTGAAGACAGCACTGAACAAACTTTGTACAAAATGGTACATGCCGCGACGGTAGTAGCTATGACGAATTCGTTCGTACGTCTTGGAAACTCCAGCGTTGCCACACTGTGGATCGTTGTAGAAAGAGGCACATATTTGTGATCTTAAGGTGCGGGGAATCACCAGAAGCCACCTGCAGCCTTCAGGAGCGTGATTGCACCGGTAGAGCAGCTGGTAACAAATGGCGAAATGAACTGCTTGGCGTCGGAGGGTTCGGGATACATGGATGCTCCATAACCCATACAGTCGAAAAGAGAAGCGGTCCGGCAAAGGAGGAGTCCATGTCCAAAGGCAAAGGAGTTCATGTCGAAAGATGTCAAGTAGTGTGCGCAAGTTGTTCCGCAGGCCGAGTCTAGCGGTAAAGTTGAACGGGTTAGACCTTTGCATCTTAGCGTATGCGCCCACTCCGGTATACGACCCGAATATCGTACTGTTGGATGCGTAGTGGCCAACAGGCAAGGAGGCCAGCCGGATCTTTCAAGTTGGCGAGCCACCAAAGCGTGTGGTGATCCATGACCAAGTCGAATGGGCGCATGTATAGGTATGGTCGGAACTTCCCAAGTGACCATACTAAATCTCAGCATTCTTTTTCGGTCGCGCTGTTATTGGCCTCAGGCTTCGTCAGCGTGCGACTGCCATAGGCGACTACGTATTCGCAGTAGCCGGGCTTTCGTTGGGCGAGGACGACGCCGAGACCGACCCCGCTGGCATCTGTATGTACCCCATTGGCAGCTGACGGGTCGAAATGGCGAAGAATAGGTGGGGAGGTGAGAAGACGACGCAGCGTAGCAAACGCGGAGTCACATGCAGGGTACCAGGACGAGCGGTCGGCATGACCGCGTAGAAGTTGAGTCATTTGCGCCATGATCGACGCGAAATTCCGAATTAATCGCCGGAAATATGAACGTAGGCTCACAAAGCTTCGGAGTTCTTTGATAGTCTTAGGCTTCAGAAACTCAGCGACTGCTCGAAGTTTTGCAGGATCGGGTTGAACGCCGTGCTTGAACACAACGTGGCCTTAGATGGTGAGATCCCGCGCGGCGAAGCGGCACTTCTTGAGGTTCAGTTAGAGGCCAGCGTTCGATAGAGAGGCCAAAACATGTATGACATAGAGCAGGTGAGTCGGAAAATCAGGCGAGAAAACCCCAACTTTGTCGAGGTAACGCAGCCACATAGACCACTTGAGGCCACGTAGCGTGTGGTCCATGAGTCATTCAAACGTGGCACGGGCGTTAAAAGTCTGAAAGGCATCACGTTAAATTCATATAAGCCGCCAGGCCTAATAAATGCGGTTTTCTGGCGATGGGACCTGCCAGTATCCTGAACGCAAGTCTAGGAACGTGAAAAATTCTGCTCCCTGAAGACTATTGAAGATGTTATCGATGCGGGGCAATGGATAGACGTCTTTGCGCATTACTTTATTTAACTCACGGTAATCGACGAAAAAGCGAATAGACCCGTCCTTCTTGCGAATGAGAACAGTAGGAGATGCGCAGGAACTGTGGGAAGGTTGAATAACGATACGACGCAGCATATATACGACTTGGCCGGTAATGACACGACACTCTTCGGCAGAGACGCGGTATGGTCATTGACGTAACGGCTGATGCGAACCGATGTCAATCTAGTGCTGCACTTCCGACGCGCGGCCCAGTTGAGGTTGTGAAACGTCGAATGAACTTCTAATATGCGGCAGGAGATGAAGAAGGTCGGCGCGTTCGGCAGGTGTGAGGGTATCGGCGATGACACACGAGAACGTATCCCTGAACTTCTCTTCAAGCGCCACAAATTTAGATGGTTGGCCGGTGTCGATATCAAAAGAGTTTCCAGGGACGTCAACCAAAGACGAAGAGTCGAAGTGTTCCCTGATGCCAAGGCACGTAGCAATGAGCAACGTAATATGCGCACAGAGGGCATTGTATAAGTGTATATTGCTGCTGCGGCCGGCGATGTCAAACGTTGCAATGGGTAGTGGTAGAGCTTTACGGCTTATAAAGACGGTGGACGACGTGAAGAGGACCGTTGCATAAGGGATGACATCGCAGGATACGGGTACGAATGCGCTAACTCCAGGGCGCCAGGTGGAATATTTATTTGTTTATTTGTTTGTTTATTTATTTACTTATTATTCAGCACCAACAGGCGCCAAGAGGCATTAAAGTGGGGGGAAAGGTTGTACAAAATAGTTAGAAACGTTCACAAAATATTTTTTACACGAAGTGTGAGGAGAAAAAACAACAACAAAAGTTCAACAAAAGTTAGAGAAGCTTCAAAATACGGTAAGTTATACATGGGCAATTCAACGAAAAGATAAAAGAAACGGGGTAGTTGAGTAACTTCAGCAGGGCAAAAAATACATCGTTTGACACCAGGTTGACGACACCAGCAGGTAACCTATTCCATTCTTGTATAGCTTTTGGAAAAATGAATTCTTATGTAGTTCTGTCCTGCACGGAACTTCTCGTACCTTCAGCGTATGGTCCACGCTTTGTGACCGGTAATGAGGCGGCATTATATATTTGTCCCTTTCTATACCAATTGTACCGTATTATATGGAATGAAAAAAGCTTCAGTCGCAGCCTTGTGCGTCGTACCTCCAGGGTATCGTATTTAAACTCTTCCTTCACACTCGTAACGCTGAAACTAACTTTGTATCGACCTGACACGTACCGCACACCTATATTCTGTACCCCCTCTTGTTTATCAATGTCATGTGCCGTCGGAGGGTCCCACACTACACAGGCGTACTCAAGGACAGACCTTACGCACGTTTTACATAGCAGCTCTCCTGTCGACGTGCTGAATGCTCTGGAGTTCCTACGAAGAAAACCTAACATGTTCCCTGCTATGCGGTCGCATAGTTAACCTGTTTCTGCCACGACAATTCTGGGGTGTACCAAACACCCAGGTATTTAAGATATGTTACTTTAGCTATTAAATTGTTATTGAAGGTGTAAGATAAATTTATAGAGCTTTACTTTCGATTGAATGTAATGTTGACTGTTTTGGTTAGGTTTATCTGCATTCGCCACTTAGTGCACCATTCGCTAATTAGATCGAGGTCTTTCTGAATCAGACTGGCATCGATATCAGACCTTAGCTGCGATGTCAGAGCTTCGCCCATATCATTTATATACACTAAAGAAAGCAAAGGCCCGAGGACGGAGCCCTGGGGTACACCGGACGTAACTTCTTGCGGGCGCGACTGAACCCCGTTTACAAGCACGAACTGCCGGCGCAGGTTAAGATATTCTTTAACCCATGAGACAACCTGCGGGTGAATTTTATATTTATGCATTTTTCCTATGAGCAATGAATGGGGTACCGTGTCGAAAGCCTTTCTGAATTCGAAGAGGATACATTTAACTGAAAGCCGCTTATCCAAAGCAGAAGCTATATCATTTGTGAATTCTAACAACTGTGTAATACAAGAAAAGCCCTTACGAAATCCGTGTTGGGTGGACGTGATCACAGAATTAGTATTCAAATGAGCTACAATGCTCGTGAATAGTATATGCTGTAGTATTTTACATGTGGTGGATGTCAGTGATATTGGACGATAGTTTGAAACGTCGGTTCTAGGGCCACACTTAAGAACAGGGACGACAATACCTGTTTTTCAGTCATCAGGCAGAGGGGCTTCGAGCAGCGACTTGTCAAAATTAATTTTAAGTACTTGGAAAGCAGTTCAGCGCATGATTTGAACAGAAAGTTGTATAAGTCATCGTACACCACAGGCTTTAGAATTGTCGAGCCCTCAAAGCAATGATTCGATGCCGCGCATGCTGATTACAACATCATTGATGTCATTTGTCGTTTCGAGCAGTGTTCGCTCGTCCGCAGAAGGAATTGTTGCAGGTGTGAAAATGGAACAGAGGTAGGCATTGAAGCATTCTGCTTTGTCAGTGTCGTCATGAACTGTGACATCACCGGAACACGAGAGGGGGAATATTTGCTACTTCCTTTCCATTCTTTTTCACATGTCTCCAAAATTCTTTTGGTTTATCTTTTAATTGTGATTGAATAGTTTTCGAATAAATGAAATATCGAATTCGAAGAAGTTGAATATCTGTGTCCTCGCGTACGGCTAGTTTAGAATGGCGATCACAATTTTTGTGCAATGGTGCGTCACTCACAAATGAAAATTCAACTTCGGCGAGTACGCAGACGATTACTGCTTTATGGCGGAAAAAGAAGCCCCCTCTGAGGATGACGTCATGCGAGCAAGCAGGAAGAACAATACACTTGACGATATAAACAATGCAGTGAATAAGCACACGTACATTACATGCTGCGTGAGGAGTGACGGAGTGACGCGCTGCGCGCTTGCCGTACGAAGCAGAAGTCCAGAAAGCGGCATGGTCACCTTGCGCAATGAAGGGCACAGTTTTGTGGCTATCACAGAAACGGCTGGGCCGGTGTCCACAAGAGTGAATGTAGGAACACCTTCTACATAAATTTAGACCACGTTAGCAGGACACGTGCGAGGACTTAGATAGTTCGGCGCAGTTCTTGCCACTTGAACTGCGACGTCAAGTTTCCTTGGTGGAATGGTGTGGGTCGCAGACGTATTGGGGAGAGCGATCATCCGCAAGATGGCGAGCGAAGTGACGGAAATTGTGGGAGGTGAGCACGAGCAGACGGCTGGGGGAAGGAGCGGCGTATTGGCGGAAGGGCTGGCGGCCGTGCTGGAACGGCCGAGAGGCGTCGCCGAATGCTTGAGGGCGAAGGCGGCAATATCGGGTTACGTGTCCGGGAGTGCAGCAAGAATAACAGATGGGACTATTATCAGGCATCCTCCAAGAATTACCTCTCGGTGAAGTCGAAGATGCAGCATGGACGTCCGGTGGCACCGGTCGGGAATGGCTCGAGAAAGGCGCCAATGGAGGCTACCGTACTGCCTGAAAATACGTAAGAGGCGCGGGCACAGGAAGGACTGGCTGTGCATAGGTGAAAGACGTGGCGACAGGCTACACTGTCAGCGCAGAGTGGATATTCGCGGCTGCAGGTGGCTGGTGGAGTGCAGAAGGGACAACTTGAGCGGCCTCTTTGGAAATGAGGAAACGGAGCATGTTTGGTACACGGGAGGTAGGCTTCTGAGTGAAGGGAAGTAAAGGAAATTGGCGGGCAGCTTCCTCACTGACGAAGTCCTTGGCCCTCATAAAGATTGAGGATTGGTCGTACATGGTGTCAAGGCTCGCTAACGAGTCGTCGCTTCGCGCTGGACGGCGAGTCGAAGCACGTTTATTCTTTAACTCATGATAGCTGCCTTGTGGTGGTCTCGTACGGACGATGCCCTCTCGGTGAGCGCAAATTTCACCTCATCTTTTAAGAGGTTCAATACTTACAAGCATTTGTCTCGCAAACCATATTTATTTCAAGGAAATTTTCCACGTCTCAATAATTTCTCTCGTCGTATTCGAGTTCTGATTGCCGTGTTATAGTTTGTTAACGAAGCTTTCCCTCAAGTCTAAATATTTTAAGGCAGTTTGTCGTGTGCGTATCATGGCCACGCACGCTTATATCGCCTTCCGTTTCTCTACCACGGGTGCGCTTTAAAACCACGGCGCTGCAATTTTGCTTCATAGACTTTCCTTTCCTTCCTTCTTCTCGGCCCTTAAACTGGCTCTCTTAACTACTACACGCAGAGACAAAGCAACAGCGCGCGCATTAGATCCCATAGATGATATGAATATTTACAATTATTATTAGGGTTATAATTATATTCGAGTGCTGATTGCCGTGTTATCGTTTGTTACCGAAGCTTTCCCTCA
The DNA here is from genome assembly GCF_023375885.2 of Dermacentor andersoni. Lineage (NCBI taxonomy): Eukaryota > Metazoa > Arthropoda > Arachnida > Ixodida > Ixodidae > Dermacentor > Dermacentor andersoni. Next base: position 83,447,714 of record NC_092816.1, read on the forward strand.
AGTCTAAATATTTTAAGGCGGTTTGTCGTGTGCGTATCATGGCTACGCACGCTTATATCGCCTTCCGTTTCTCTACCACGGGTGCGCTTTAAAACCACGGCGCTGCAGTTTTTGCTTTCCTTTCCTTCCTTCTTCTCCGCCCTTAAACTGGCTCTCTTAACTACTACACGCAGAGACAAAGCAACAGCGTGCGCATACAATCCCATAGATGAGATGAATATATATATATATATATATATATATATATATATATATATATATATATATATATATATATATATATATATATATATATAGAGAGAGAGAGAGAGAGAGAGAGAGAGAGAGAGAACTATCAGCCATAGCTCTCGTAGTATAGCCCTCTGGGCCGTTTCCTTTTTTTCTTCTTTTTTTTTTCTTTTTTCTTTCGAAAGTAGTCCTATTAGGGTTATTATAATTACACGAAGGTATTTCGCCCTCGTCAGCAGCAGTCCTTGAGATTGTTACTCTGGCGGCTAGCTTCCCACGCTATGCGAGCCGCCATCGCACCTGGTTAAGCTTCTCCTAGACGCTAGAGTTACACTATGACCGCGCAACCTTGAGCGATCGGAAAGCGCGTTTCCCCCTCTTGGCCAGCGGGGACGGGGGGCTTCGTTCCGGCCGCGAAGTTCCCCACGTCTCAGTAAGGTGCCGTGTGGTGGTCTCGTACGGACGATGCCCTCTCGGTGAGCGCAAATTTCCCCTCATCTTTTAAGAGGTTCAATACTTACAAGCATTTGTCTCGCAATCCATATTTATTTCAAGGAAATTTTCCACGTCTCAATAATTTCTCTCGTCGTATTCGAGTTCTGATTGCCGTGTTATATTTTCTTAACGAAGCTTTCCCTCAAGTCTAAATATTTTAAGGCAGTTTTCCTTTTCTCTAAAGCTGCTCGAGTTCGCTCTTCTCCTCGGGCAGCCATTTTTCCAACAAAGTATGCCTTCCAACCTCCAGTCCCTTTTCCAGTCCCTTTTCACGTAAGTGTGAGGCTCGGAGCAGGAGCTGTGGCGCTTGAAAGTAGCCTGGGGCTTGACGAACCAACCGACTGAGCTATCTTTTCGGGCAACATCGAAGGGTCACGAGTTCAAATCGCCTGTTATGTTCCTTTTTTTTTCGCCCCTTTTTCTTTCTTTCTTTTTCTTTCTTTTAATGTCTTTTCCTTTATTTTATCACTGTACGGGAACCCTCCTAAAATAAAAAAAAAGAAAGATATATATCTTCAAATATGTATGGCCTCACATGTGCAGGTCATAAATACCAGGTTGTCTAGCCGAGTGCCATCCGTGCGGTATATCCGAGCTCAGATTGGTACACCTTGACTGATCAAATAGGGCACCACTGTATATTAAATGAGGCGTACAACTCCTGCGGGACCCGCCGTGGTTACTCAGTGGCTATGGTGTTAGACTGCTGAGCACGAGGTCGCGGGATCGGATCCCGGCCACGGCGGCCGCATTTCGATGGGGGCGAAATGCGAAAACACCCGTGTACTTAGATTTAGGTGCACGTAAAAGAACCCCAGGTGGACGAAAGTTCCGGAGTCCACCACTACGGCGTGCCTCATAATCAGAAAGTGGTTTTGTCACGTAAAAGCCCACAATTTATTTTAAATTTAACTCCTGCGCGGACGGTACAGTATCCGCCTCCCGTGCAAGAGGACCGTGATTCAAATCCCGGACCGCAGAATTCTCCACCGGAAAATACCAGAAAAAAAAAACCGTGTGTTGAGAAAATTGCACAAACAGGCCTGGAGTGCGGCCTGATCCCGGGGACCGGAACCGGTAACGCACTCTCTCACCAGAGCAGGATTGGCCACCCTGGTGCAGTACTTGGCCACAACCTCCTATATGAACACAACAATCAAACCCCGGCCCTCAGTCCCCAGCAGCTGCGAAGCAATTGACCACGGCGGCGGTCAGACCTGCGACGCTGCAGAGGGTGCTAAGAATGCCTGGCTCCGGACAGGCCGCCATTGGAATATGAACCAGGCAACGTTTAACGCTAGAACGTTATCTAGTGAGGCGAGTCTAGCAGTGCTATTGGAGGAATTAGAGGGCAGTAAATGGGATATAATAGGGCTCAGTGAAGTTAGGAGGCCAAAAGAAGCATATACAGTACTAAAAAGCGGGCACGTCTTGTGCTACCGGGGCTTAGCAGAGAGACGAGAACTAGGAGTCGGATTCCTGATTAATAAGAACATAGCTGGTAACATACAGGAATTCTATAGCATTACCGAGAGGGTGGCATGTCTTGTGAAACTTAATAAGAGGTACAAAATGAAGGTTATACAGATCTACGCCCCTACATCTAGTCATGATGACCAGGAAGTCGAAAGCTTCTATGAAGACGTGGAATCGGCGATGGGTAAAGTCAAAACAAAATACAGTATACTGATGGGCGATTTCAATGCCAGGGTAGGCAAGAAGCAGGCCGGAGACAAGTCAGTGGGGGAATATGGCATAGGCTCTAGGAATAGCAGAGGAGAGTTATTGGTAGAGTTTGCAGAACAGAATAATATGCGGATAATGAATACCTTTTTCCGCAAGCGGGTTAGCCGAAAGTGGACATGGAGGAGCCCGAATGGTGAGAGTAGAAATGAAATCGACTTTATACTCTGCGCGATCCCTGGCATCATAGAAGATGTAGACGTGCTCGGCAAGGTGCGCTGCAGTGACCATAGGATGGTAAGAACTCGAATTAGCCTTGAGTTGAGGAGGGAACGGAAGAAACTGGTACATAAGAAACCAGTCAATGAGTTAGCGGTAAGAGGGAAACTAGAGGAATTCCGGATCAAGCTACAGAACAGGTATTCGGCTTTAACCCAGGAAGAGGACCATAGTGTTGAAGCAATGAACGACAATCTTACGGGCATCATTAAGGAGTGCGCAATAGAAGTCGGTGGTAACGCCGTTAAACAGGAAACCAGTAAGCTATCGCAGGAGACGAAAGATCTGATCAAGAAACGCCAATGTATGAAAGCCTCTAACCCTACAGCTAGAATAGAACTGGCAGAACTTTCTAAGTTAATCAACAAGCGTAAGACAGCGGACATAAGGAAGTATAATATGGATAGAATTGAACAGGCTCTCAGGAACGGAGGAAGCCTAAAAGCAGTACAGAAGAAACTAGGAATAGGCAAGAATCAGATGTGTGCGTTAAGAGACAAAGCCGGCAATATCGTTACTAATATGGATGAGATTGTTCAAGTGACTGAAGAGTTTTATAGAGATTTATACAGTACCAGTAACACCCACGACGATAAGGTGAGAGAGAATAGTCTAGAGGAACTTGAAATCCCGCAAGTAACACCGGAAGAGGTAAAGAACGCCTTGGGAGCTATGCAAAGGGGGAAGGCAGCTGGGGAGGATCAGGTAAAAGCAGATTTGTTGAAGGATGGTGGGAACACTGTCCTAGAAAGGTTGGCCGTCCTATATACACAATGCCTCATGACCTCGAACGTTCCGGTATCTTGGAAGAACGCTAACATAATCCTAATCCATAAGAAAGGGGACGCCAAAGACTTGAAAAATTATAGACCGATCAGCTTACTGTCCGTTGCCTACAAAGTATTTACTAAGGTAATCGCAAATAGAATCAGGAATACCTTAGACTTCTGTCAACCAAAGGACCAGGCAGGATTCCTTAAAGGATACTCAACAATAGACCATATTCACACTATCAATCAGGTGATAGAGAAATGTGCGGAATATAACCAACCCTTATATATAGCCTTCATTGATTACGAAAAAGCATTTGATTCAGTCGAAACCTCAGCAGTCATGGAGGCACTACGGAATCAGGGTGTAGATAAACCATATGTAAAGCCTAGTTATGCCCACTGCAGGGCAAAGGCCTCTCCCATACTTCTCCAACTACCCCGGTCATGTGCTAATTGTGGCCATGTTGTCCCTGCAAACTTCTTAATTTCATCCGCCCACCTAACTTTCTGCCGCCCTCTGCTACGCTTTCCTTCCCTTGGAATCCATTCCGTAACTCTTAATGACCATCGGTTATCTTCCCTCCTCATTACGTGTCCTGCCCATGTCCATTTCTTTTTCTTGATTTCAACTAAGATATCATTAACTTGCGTTTGTTCCCTCACCCAATCTGCTCTTTTCTTATCCCTTAACGTTACACCTATCATTCTTCTTTCCATAGCTCGTTGCGTCGTCCTCAATTTGAGTAGAACCCTTTTCGTAAGCCTCCAGGTTTCTGCCCCGTAGGTGAGTACTGGTAAGACACAGCTATCATACACTTTTCTCTTGAGAGATAATGGCAACCTGCTGTTCATGATCTGAGAATGCCTGCCAAACGCACCCCAGCCCATTCTTATTCTTTTGATTATTTCAGTCTCATGATCCGGATCCGCAGTCACTACCTATCCTAAGTAGATGTATTCCCTTAACACTTCCAGTGCCTCACTACCTATTGAAAACTGCTGTTCCCTTCCGAAACTGTTAAACATTACTTTAGTTTTCTGCAGAATAACTTTTAGACCCGCCCTTCGGGTTTGCCTTTGTAGGTCAGTGAGCATGCATTGCAGTTGGTCCCCTGAGTTACTAAGCAAGGCAATATCATCAGCGAATCGCAAGTTACTAAGGTTACTAAGGTATTTTTCATTAACTCTTATCCCCAATTCTTCCCAATCCAGGTCTCTGAATACCTCCTGCAAACACGCTGTGATTAGCATCGGAGATATCGTATCTCCCTGCCTGACGCCTTTCTTTATTGGGATTTTGTTGCTTTCTTTATGGAGGACTACGGTGGCTGTGGAGCCGCTATATATGTCTTTCAGTATTTTTACATACGGCTCGTCTACACCCTGATTCCGCAATGCCTCCATGACTGCTGAGGTGTCGACTGAATCAAACGCTTTCTCGTAGTCAATGAAAGCTATATATAAAGGTAGGTAATATTCCGCACATTTTTCTATCACCTGATTGATAGTGTGAATATGGTCTATTGTTGAGTAGCCTTTACGGAATCCTGCCTGGTCCTTTGGTTAACGGAAGTCTAAGGTGTTCCTGATTCTATTTGCAATTACCTTAGTAAATACTTTGTAGGCAACGGACAGTAAACTGATCGGTCTATAATTTTTCAGGTCTTTGGCGTCCCCTTTCATATGGATTAGGATTATGTTAGCGTTTTTCGAAGATTCCGGTACGCTCGAAGTCATGAGGCATTTCGTATACAGGGTGGCCAGTTTCTCTAGAACTATCTGCCCACCATCCTTCAACAAATCTGCTGTTAGCTGATGCTCCCCAGCTGCCTTCCCCCTTTGCATAGCTCCCAAGGCTTTCTGTACTTCTTCCGGTGTTACCTGTAGGATTTCGAATTCCTCTAGACTATTCTCTCTCATTATCGTCGTGGGTGCCACTGGTACTGTATAAAACTCTATAGAACTCCTCAGCCACTTGAACTATCTCATGCATATTAGTAATGATATTGCCTGCTTTGTCGCTTAACGCATACATCTGTTTCTTGCCAATTCCTAGTTTCTTCTTCACTGCTTTTAGGCTTCCTCCGTTCCTCAGAGCATGTTCAATTCTATCCATACGATACTTCCTTATGTCAGCTGTCTTACGCTTGTTGATTAACTTCGAAAGTTCTGCCAGTTTTATTCTAGCTGTAGGGTTAGAGGCTTTCATGCATTGGCGTTTCTTGATCAGATCTTTCGTCTCCTGCGATAGCTTACTGGTATCCTGTCGAACGGAGTTACCACCGACTTCTATGGCACACTCCTTAATGATGCCCACAAGATTGTCGTTCATTGCTTCAACACTAAGGTCCTCTTCCTGAATCAAAGCCGAATACCTGTTCTGTAGTTTGATCCGGAATTCCTCTAGTTTCCCTCTTACCGCTAACTCATTGATTGGCTTCTTGTGTACCAGTTTCTTCCGTTCCCTCCTCAGGTCTAGGCTAATTCGAGTTCTTACCATCCTATGGTAACTGCAGCGCACCTTGCTGAGCGCGTCCACATCTTGTATGATGCCAGGGTTAGCGCAGAGTATGAGGTCTATATCATTTCTAGTCTCGTCGTTCGGGCTCCTCCACGTCCACTTTCGGCTATCTCGCTTGCGGAAGAACGTATTCATTATCCGCATATTATTCTGTTCCGCAAGCTCTACTAATAACTCTCCCCTGCTATTCCTAGAGCCTATGCCATATTCCCCCACTGACTTGTCTCCGGCCTGCTTCTTGCCTACCCTGGCATTGAAATCGCCCATCAGTATAGTGTATTTTGATTTGACTTTACCCATCGCCGATTCCACGTCTTCATAGAAGCTTTCGACTTCCTGGTCATCATGACTGGATGTAGGCGCGTACACCTGCACAACCTTCATTTTGTACCTCTTATTAAGTTTTATCACAAGACCTGCCACCCTCTCGTTAATGCTACAGAGTTCCTGTATGTTCCCAGCTATGTTCCTATTAATCAGGAATCCGACTCCTAGTTCTCGTCTCTCCGCTAAGCCCCGGTAGCACAGGAGGTGCCCACTTTTTAGCACTGTATATGCTTCTTTTCGCCTCCTAACTTGACTGAGCCCTATTATATCCCATTTACTGCCCTCTAATTCCTCCTATAGCACTGCTAGACTCGCCTCACTAGATGACGTTCTAGCGTTAAACGTTGCCAGGTTCATATTCCAATGGCGGCCTGTCCGGAGCCAGGGATTCTTAGCACCTTCTGCAGCGTCGCAGGTCTGACCGCCACCGTGGTCAGTAGCTTCGCAGCTGCTGGGGACTGAGGGGCCGGGGTTTGATTGTCGTGTTCATATAGGAGGTTGTGGCCAAGTACTGCACCAGGGTGGCCAATCCTGCTCTGGTGAGGGAGTGCGTTACCGGTTCTGATCACCGGGATCAGGCCACACTCCAGGCCTGTTTATGCAATTTTATCAACACGCGGATTTTCTTTTTTTTTTAATCCGGTGGAAAATTGCGCAGCACCGGGATTCGAACCACGGACCTCTTGCACGCGAGGCGGGTGTTCTACCTCTACGCCACCGCTGCACCTTTTTCGGGGAATTCTTACCCGTTCGTATTACGTAAGCCAGTCTTCCACGTCTTCGTCGTCTCCACCGCTGAAGTTCTCGGGGTCTCATTTTCGTGGAACACCCGTGCAGGTGACGGACTGTGGCGTCGGCGCCGTTTGGGATGAGGTGTTGGTCATGGCGGTTGGTAGTGTTTTTGATCGCTGCTGCAGGGTTTCATGCCACGGGGTTTGAAGCCCTGTACCTCCACCAATTGAGAAGAGATTTATTAGCGGCTCTTTATGCAAAGCGCACAGCGATCCGGAACAGGAAGGCAGCCCAAAGTATCGTCCAAAAAGACGCCAGCAACCGGCAGCGCGAGCAGAGCCGAGCCGCACGTTGGCGATACGGCTGTGCCGTAAGACACATCTTCTTTTTCACAAAGGAATTACTTCGGCCCTTATCTCTTTCCGGGCTGTGGTGCTAGGAGTACGGATTGGGCGCTCTACCTTTTTTAGGAATGTCTCCGAGAAAACTTCCAAGATCGAGCACGGATTGCCTGCAGCAATGACCTTTGCCATTCGTTTCTCAAAACTGGCCTGCGTCACATGTGGGCAGGATTTCATAAGCGCGGATTCTAGGCATAGGGTGGCAATTCCTCTCTTAACGAACTTTTTGAGGGGCAGAATCTTATGCCATGAAAGATTTGCGCATCCTTGGGCTATATGAACAAGAAAGGTGGTCTTGCTTAAAAGATATTAAAGTGTCTAAAAACTCGGTTGAACCATGGGATGGGGTTGCATGCGTAAATAGCATGCCCTACCCATGCTGCGGCTAAAAAGCGGCTAAAATGTGTTGAATAGAACGGTTAAAACCAAAAGTACACAGTCCTTCCTCAAAAAAATAAAAAATAATTAACATATCTATAACCTTTCAGAAAAATTTGTTCGTCAAGGACAGATAATAAATAGCGGTCAAAAGAACCCAGGCAAATGTTGCAGACCACAGGGCCAACGCATAATTCGATGCAAATGCCTTTGCTTTGCAAAGACAGCTCATTGTCAAAATAGATGAAGATAGATTGAAGATAAAACGAAATTACCTATAGACATACCCACTGAATTCTGGAATGCCACTGCACCAGTATACTCTATACACTCCTCAGCGGAAGCGCACATTTATTTCTGTCTCAGAGACTCTCCTGAAAGAAGTAAAGGGCCCCAGACGCGCCCTAAGCACCTCAGCCCGGAAAAAGATAAGGGCCGAAGTAGTCCCTTATGTGCGTTGGGTGTCCCACAACACGAAGGAGGTCGCCAGTAGGTACGGCGTGCCAGTGCTTTTTCCGGCGCCGAACAAACTAGCAGGCCTGTGCCCACACATTCTTTGTGAACAAAAAAGGCTTGATTGCCAGAAGAAGCATACCTATCTTTATGTTGAACGCGCGAGTGGTGTCGTCTATATCATACTTCTGTCGTGTGGGAACGCCTATATAGGCCAAACTGGGAGGTGCTTTTACGACCAAGCACGAGATCACGAACTGTCAATTATTAATAAAGGCCATGCGCATCTGCCTGAGCATTACCTGGCCTGCAAGTGTAAACCATGGTTTCATGGGCTTAATATTCTAGGGAGAAGTAAGGACACTGATACTCGTGAATTTTTGGAAGTGTATCACATTAGAAAAAGAGGCACAGAGTGCGTTAGCTACACGTCGATCTGCTTATTTGGTAGCGAGACACGCCTTTCTTCATTTTCTTTTTCTTTGCCATGAAGAACGTATACACATGCGCTGTACTGAGTGTATCTACGATTACCTATTTTTCTGGGGTCGACCCAATAAACAAGTTGTGACTTAGCGCCCGTGGTGTCTTCTCTTCGTATTCCTTTGTGCTACAATGGCTTCAGTGCATATTAACCAACTCGCCGAAGAAGCTTTATTGCTTCAGTATCTTATTCTTACTTTTCTCACACATACAATATCACTAGCGAAAAAAAACTCCGTTGCCGTTACTTAATCGATTTTTACGCGATAGCGTGAAGGATCCCGTGTCGCAGAAAATGCGCTGTCGGCGTTCCGCGTCGACCGTCTTTTCGACAGAAAGGGTCGTGATCAGTGCAAGCCCAACCACGTGCACTCAACCATGCAAACCCTCCGTGTAGATCAAAGAATTCCCTCAACTGATTGAAATTCTCAAACCGATATACGTAAAAATTATCGTAAATAAGTACGACTTATACACTGCCTACAGACATAATACAATTGGCTTGTAATTTGAATATACGAGAAAACATAATTCTGTGGAACGTGAACTCAAACAAGCCCCTTTTTAGGCGTTTCTAAGATTTATAAAACGGCCAAGGCATTCGCGGTTGGCGCACGCCAACTCTTCGAGGACACGGAGCGGCGTACCAGACCCCTTGCCACAAATACATCCAGATGGCGCTAGCCTCCGCCTCATCACCGCCCACGCAAGAGGCCGCGTTTCTACCAGAAAGCTCACCTAGAAGCATAGCGGCCGGCCGGCGCCAGGCTTTTCGGTAAACAATACGGTTACATAAGCTGCAGTATCCGAGATGCGTGAGAAGCCCACTCGGGGATCTTGGAATACTTTCGCGTTCCACTCTTTTAGGCGAAGCTGAAGCAACCTCCAATGTTTTTTCTCCCTCCCATGTTATTCTCCTCGAATTACATAAGATTTTGACTTCGCTGCTTCAACGTGGACAGTGTGGAAGTGGATGCCCTAGCTATTACCTACTTGACCGAAAAAAGCTAATGTAACTTATCTTCATGTATTTCCAGTCTTGCGAGCCTTCCTTAAGAGGGACGGATTGCTCTCCTGGCTGCCAATGTGTGCTGCTTACTGGAACATCAGCGGGCAACGGCAATGCATACAGGTGCTCGAATTGAAAGGAATCAAGATCCATAATATTCCTTTTGCTGCGAATCTGCAACAAAGCAATAAATTACGTTTTCCTACAATGTGGATTCATCAAGCATCGTGATTTATTTTAAATGTACCGGTTCACAATTATGTTTTGTACAGGTGCTACAAAACATTTACACCTAAGAACAACATTTGCAGAATAAAGTGTCAATTATGTGAAATATCTCTCAAATTCTCTTAACCACAATCATCGCAGCACCGCACCTTCGTTGAAAATATTTATTCATACTTAGTACAACTATAGCTTTGAGTACCTATAACGTGCAAATACAGGGGCCTGAGTAAAAGATTGCAAAAGTAAGTTTTAGAGAATGACGATAGTACTATACAACAAGGTAATAACACATAAAATTATTATATTAACTATAGCCCCATTTTACATATTGATACATATAATAATAATCACAAGAGTACGTAAAACACGAAGTGCATTTCATTTGAGCAAATCATGGGGCGCTATAACATAAAGCTGCTCCAAACTTCTGTATTCCATTTCTTCAAAAAACCGTTCACAACTGGTTCATTTTTTTTTCGAACCACCCCCAGTTCGCTTCCCTGTCACAGTACGTAAGGAACTACGCAAGCAACCCTCACCTCACATGACGTGTGCATACGCATTAATAATGGTTAGACGAAACAAAATAAAATAATTATTTCCGTTTCTCCGTCCTTTTCATCACCAGTCTCCCACTGTCGATCAAAAGTTTTCTGGCTGCGTCAGAAGACAAATACGTTTGCAACCACTTGTTTGATAAATGGTTTGCTACCCGTGATAAGTTTTCTATGTGTTGCCGTGAATAAATCAGTTTAAAGTTAGTGTCCGCCTCGTCGTTTTGTGCTCTCTTCTCCTGCCTTCGTCTTTATTAGCGGTCAATATCATATGCAGTTAACACCAGCTAGACCAATCTCCATTTCTTCCAGAAGAATAGTACTGTACAAAATATTGCTCAAGCTAGCTGCTTCATATATGACTTTCACATGTGTGTTGTTAATAGAAAAATTGAATTCTATACAGGCAATTTTAGCTAAGTTTTGCCGAGCCCTAGAAAATCGACGTTTCTCCACCAATGCAATATTGTTTGATCTTCTATCGAGAAAGCCAAATTATTTTTATTTTAAGCTGAGATCAAGAACAATAATAAGGAATCTACATTTGATGTAGTGCGTTAAACGCAGAATTTTCTACTGCCTATAAAGAAAGAAATATTCAATTCTGTGAAGACAGCTGCTGTGGTTTCAAATTTCGCACGCTGCAAAGAAGCCGCCCGACGGGCTAAGAACGCCCACATGATTAATTTGCTTGCACATAGCAACAATAGTGCCCTCCAATATGCTACGTTCGCGCAATCGTTGCTGCATGCTGACCCCACGCATGAACAGATCTTAGGCAACGACGATTGATCAAATACAACTACCTTGTCTTCCCTATTTGCCGAGTTATCTTGCTTGTTGAAGTAAAAATGTAAAAGATGTTCAATATAACATAAATACCGCAGGTCATAGTTTGAAGGCTTGCGAGCTATAGATCTTTTGGAACATCGTCCCTATGGGTGTCGCTATATTTGGTCACGTGAAAACGCCCACTATCGAATGCTTTCTAATCGGCATTCACTAGCTTGTTTATAATGGTCACGGCGGACGAAGGGAAAGGTCAGACAAGCGCTATTTTGGATACCTCCTTGAGCAGTTAGCGGCTAGATGACACAAGACGTTAGCCATAGCTTCGGAGCAAGTGTAAGTATAAGTTTTCTTTATACAGTATGTCTGCGCTGCAGTGCTATTTTGTGCAAGCTTACCTCCTGAAGGCTGAAAATGTAGCAGTCTAATGTTTGCTTTTACTCTTTATATTGTAGTCTTTACAGTGGTAGGTTGCGAAGCTGATTTGGACGTGGACCTGTTGTCGAAAACTGTATCGCAACAACTTCGCCCGGGTTTAGGTATGTGTGCATGCGCAGAAAGTGGCTGTTTCTCACCTGCCCCGATCATGATGCTTAGCTCCAACCATTGGAAAAAAACTAGGATGGAGCGTTACGTGACAATTTTGAAGCCTAGTTATAAAAAAAATGAGAGGAATGAAATATCGAGAAGTAGGTGCTCACGTGATAGGCAAGCTGCAGATTTACTCGGCTTGCTTAGGCTCTGCGGGGGTTTCGGAATATCTGTACATAGTAGGCGTGGCAAACGCAAGCAGAAGTTAGTGAAGGAATTCAAGCGTGTGAAGGAGTCGAGCCTGTGTTATGTCAGTCAGGTAACGTACCGAATCACCACGCGGCTCGCCACTTAAGCATCAGACAGGCGCCAAGGCTGTAGTGATCGGTGGTGTCGGGTAACCGGCATTGCGCCGAACAACCCGGTACGACCACCTTAAGGACGCCTGTGTTTCAGGTGGTTTCGGGGAACCGAGGAACCCTTTCGCTGTGCAAGCGCGTGACGGCAATCAAGCCGCCCTTCCAACGGTGATTCCTTGCGTTTAAGGACGTCTTTGGGAAGCAACGATGCCCCTCACCCCCACAAAAACATGTGCAGGCGCTTAAGTGAGCGTACAGGCTCTGAAGCGGCTGTTTTCCCACGGGAAACGTTTTCATCCCGTCTTGTGCCTAAAGATGGCCAAGCGATTCGGGGACATATTTAGGGCCATGTTGGCGCAAAATTAAAGTACAAGATCCCAGTCGCCGCTGTCGTTCTGCTCAACGTCTTCTGCCTCTCAACAGAGCAGCGACAACTCCCACCAGCAATACGAGCGTCTGCGTGATGGAGCGTTGAGTTTCAGGATGGCCTAAACAAAGAGAAAATCGGCGTGATCGTCTGTCCTTCCAAAGGTAAGTGCAATGACCGTTTTTTTTTTATTTATGGTGCTGTAACTGCAATATACGCTAGTGACTACATGCTGGTGTGAATTAATTGACGAAATAGTGAGATCTTTTCCTAAAAACAAGCACATTACGGTATAAAACTCAAGAAAATATAAATTTGCCCTCTATAGATGACAGCATCAAAAAGATAAATAAAAGCGTTCGTTCTGCACTATATATTGGTGCCATCAATGGAGCCACGCTGCTCTTTATATCTGCTTCACTGAAATGTTCGTGCAGGGCACTCACTATTGACACCGAAATTGTGCACTAGGTTTCGAAGGCAGCGTGACCTCAGAGAAGCGTGGGCTCTAGCAGTGTGTCACTCACCTGCGTGGGCACCGTCACAATGGTGCGCTGATTGCTCGGAGCACTCGGCGACGGTGATATTGCGAGCGCTACCAGAAGCCAGGGTCACTTGATCGCGAATGCAGTACCATCGGTCGACGGCACCAAGGTTTGTGTAGGGACAGTACATGTCTGCTTGCAGTACTAATTTTCTGTGTTTCTGTTCTGTTCAGTAAAACTTTATCCATTGAATTTTAAGGAGTGCACTAGAGGCCAAGAGCCCGTAGACACCGGCGAACTCCTCAGCCCGCTGGATAGGTCTCATGCAAGAAGTTTGCAATTTGTTTTATTTGCAACATTGTTGCAAATAAAATAACAAGAAATGGAAACTCCTTTATATGATGATGGGATTCAAGTGATGCACTTACAATCGATTTTATGACTACATCGATTAGAAATTTGATAATTCTATTTTTCATATTTACTTATTACTGGGGCTGGAGTCATTTCAAAATATAAGCCTCAATGGTAAAATATAATAACAAGGATGTCACTGATTGATTCATCTTCATGTTTAAGGAACTGCGCAAACTTTTTCCAGAACTATCCCTGTATTCCAAATTTCATGCTAGGCTGTTTCAAACTCTCAATTAAAAAAAGTGCTGCCTTAGAACTTTCTAAATATGTTGCAACAAAGCATATCATAGAATGCTCTACATTCCGTGTTTTTACTTGAACTTCCACAGTGTGTAATCAATGATTCAATGCAAGTCAGTCGGTTTTTCCACATTCGTGATAATTAACAGAACGTGTTAAATATTTCTTTCTCTTCAAAGTACTTTTATCAACTAGTATGCAGTGCAAAGAGCCCACGAGGTGAAACTATTTATTGCCCAACAATTACTTTTCCTGTTATCTTCTTATAAATATTATTGTTGACTAAATTGTGCATATACTTCTTGTGGCAAAAAACAATTGAAATTGCAATAAGATTAACTGAAGAAACCATGAAATATTAGCCTTCACGTAACGTACTATGCATTGCAATAGTCAATAAGAACAATTATATTGCAAATAGTATTCTGTACGTAGTAGTTCTGCTTTTGTGGGCAAAGTTCAAACATGTAGTGCATTTTTTTTTTTTTTTTGCATAAAGGAATCTCTCAAATTTGTACTTCCCATGTTGAAGTGAAGTACCATATAGATATATATATTTTTTAATTTACAGATACTGCAGGCCCTTCTCGGGCCCATGCAAGAGTGGATGCTAAGAATACAAACAAGCGAACTAAATTTAAACTAATTACTTGACATAATTGCAAAGATATAATACATACAAAAGTGAAAAAAATGGCAATACACTGGACATAGATGACATAAATGAATTCTTGAACATGGTAATATTATCAACTCAGAGTGTACACCACTTGGACTCGAATTTCAACAAAAGTTGATATTACTAATACATTGAAAAATGATTCCAATGAGACGGAGTTCATTGCCTCCTTCGATAAAGTATTCCAAGAATAAATTGCGCGAGGAAATAAAGAGAACTTGTGAACATTGATGTGGCTGACTGGCTGTCTAATAGTTTTACTGTGTTGTGTTTTCTCTGATCGTTTCAAAGGATTCTGAAGATATTGTTCATTAAATTATGCAGTTTTACGTGCCAAAACCACTTTCTGATTATGAGGCACGCCGTAGTAGAGGACTCCGGAAATTTCGACCACCTGGGCTTCTTTAACGTGCGCCTTAGTCTAAGCACACGGGTGTTCTCGCGTTTCGCCCCCATCGAAATGCGGCCGCCGTGACCGGGATTCGATCCCGCGACCTCGTGCTTAGCAGCCCAACACCATAGCCACTGAGCAACCATGGCGGGTGAGATATTGTTCCTCTGATAGGTTAAAGTTTTCGTGATAAAGTATGTAAATAAATGCTAATCTAGATATTATCCTACGCTGCTCAAATTTTTGTGGGTTAGCCTTATTACGTAAGTTGCTGATACTGGAGTGACGGGAGTAAACACAACAAATAAAACGCAAAGCTAAATTCTATACTCTTTCAATTTGTTAATCAAGTATTGTTGGTAAGGGGCTCCAAATAACCGATGCATACTCCAATTTTGGTCGTATTAACGCTTTGTACGCATTTAGTTTTACTGCATGAAGGGTATTACGCAGTTTCCTTTTCAAGAACGACAATATCTGTAGTGTACCCCGACAGACATTTTCAACATGCGGTTCCCAATTGAAATTACTGGTAAGCGTGATGCCTAAATATATAACTTTGTCAGTTCTTGTGATGGTAACGTTACCTAAAGTGTAAGTAAAGCCAAGGGGCTTCTTTTTGTTGCTAAACATAATGGAAGCTATTTTGGAAGTGTTTATTCTTAAGCCCCACCTTGCGCACCATGCATCAATGGAGTGTAAAGAATTGTTCAATTCAAATTGGTCACCTCGGTTATTTAAGGCTGTGTATACGACACAGTCGTCTGCAAATAGTTTAATCTGGATTGGTGGTTCGACGCAAAGATGAATATCATTATTATATACCAAGAAAAGGAGAGGTCCGAGGACCAAGCCCTGCGGAACACCCGAGTAAACAAACATTTAAATCTTCGGAGGCACTCCCATTTATGGCAACACGCTGCTTTCTATCTCTTAAGTAAGATTCAATACATGCCACTACTTTCTGTTCAATGCCAATTACCTTTAGTTTTGTCAATAAATCTTTATGGCGAACAACATCAAACGCTTTAAAAAAATCCAAAAAGATAGCAACTGTTTGGTCTTTTATATTGAGTGTACCAATAATTCATCGGTTATTTCAGCAAGTTGGGTTACAGTAGATAAACGAGATCTAAGACCATGCTGTTGCCGAATAAAGCAAATTATTATTTTCTAGGTGTGTAATAATGGCCCTAAAGATAATGTGTTTGAACATTTCACAACAGGTGCTGTTAAAGACACGGGCCTGTAGTTGTTAATTTCAAGAGGAGAGCCAGATTTATGCAGCGGAATGATTTTTGCCGAGCGCCAATCATCAGGAATTACTGCAGTGCTTAAAGATATAACAAAATATGATGTAAATATTTGGCCACCCACACAGCATGTCTACTCAAAAATGTATTGGATAGTTGGTTAAGACCATGCGATTTCTTCACATCTAGCCTATGCAAGAGGCCAAGAACACCATCCTCTGTTATCTCTACCTCGGGCATAGGGCTATCAATGCCATATGATGGTAACAGTGCATGCGAAACTGTACGCGTGAACACGGATTAGAAAAATGCAACAAATTTGTTACAAATCACAGTCGAGTCAACAATACTTTCCCCCGAAACTTTTATCTCTGATATACACCATTTATCCTTTGATAGATAGCGCCAGAACTTCTGGGGTTCTTTGTTCATAAATGACTGCAAAGTGACTGAAAAAAAAAACGTTCTTTTGCCAATCTTGTTCGCTCCCGCAGGTTAAAAATAAGGCTTGAATTAAATTATGGGGTTTTACGTGCGAAAACCACTTTCTGATTATGAGGCACGCCGTAGTGGAGGACTCCTGAAATTTCGACCACCTGGGCTTCTTTAACGTGCACCTAAATCTAAGTACACGGCTGTTTTCGCATTTCACCCCCATCGAAATGCGGCCGCCGTAGCCGGGATTCGATCCAGCGATCTCGTGCTCAGCAGCCTAACACCATGGCCACTGAGCAACCGCGGCGGGTAAAAATACCGCTTGAAAGGTCATTTGTATTACCGCGTTTACGTCGTCGCTTATTTTTACGTTTTAAATGACTCATTTCTCGCGTCAACCACGGGTATTCCCTATTGGTGCGTGTCTTTTTTAGCGGGACATATTCTTGCTCGCAAAAGAGAAGAGTTTCTCTAAAGTATGACCACATTTTATTAACATCACTGATTTTCTTGAAGTTAGCAAAGCGTGATTCCAAATAGTTTAAAACAGGGATATCGTCGGCGTGTGTGTAATCTATGACGAAAGTATCTGAAGGATTAGTAAAAGAACTTTTCCCTGCAACCGGACATGACAGAGCAAGCAACTTATGGTCAGATATGCCGTCTTTGACACTAACCGTACAGCGTTGAAGTGAGCTGCTAACAAGTGCCAAATCAAGGAGTGAAGATGATGAATTATTGACCCTGGCATCGTCGGAAACTAGTTGGTGTATACAAAAGTCGAATGTAGTCGTGAGCAATGCATGAGCACTTTTAGAATCTTTGCCATCGTGAGAAAAATTAGACCAGTCTATCCCCGGCAGATTAAAGTCTCCCGTTATTATAATGTTCGACCGGGAATTCGTATTATCTGCAAGGTAGTCGTGCATTGCTTCCAAATATTCCGGTGAAGCATTTGGGGGTCGGTACACACCCCCTAGAAGTATACGTTTGCCCCGGAATTCAGATTTGCACCATGCTTTCATGGTTATTAATGCCATCCATTAGTGTGAATACAACATTATTTTCAATGCCGATAGCTACTCCACCACCTCGTGACTCTTTGTCTTTACAGATAAGCTGATAAGTAGAAGGCACGACTTCCGAATCCTGTACATGAACATGTAACCATGTTTCAGTAATTACTAAGACATATGGATGATAACAGGAGATTGCATCTTCGAGGGAACCGGTTTTATTTACAACGCTGCGCGCATTGAGCGAAACAACTCGGAGAACTTTGCTTGAAGATTGTCATTTTTATCGCGACTTCGTGTGGTCACACTGGCAGAAGCAGGATGATCGGGATCACGTTGCATCTGCGCATCACATCGTATGATTTCCATTTGGCAGTTTAGAAGCTGGTCCCAGATATAGACTTTGTCATCTATATCAATTTATCAAAAACAAGTGAAACCTTTGCTCCATTGGCCTTTTCCACAGTTCCAGAACGCCACAATCTACCGCGCAAGTCACGAATCTTTTTACAAAAGTCCTCTGATATTGAAATCTGCGTTTCTTTTAGCTTATAGCATGATGACATTATTCTAGCTTTCTCGGAAAAATCAAACAGCCTCAGCACAACTGGTCGGTATTTCCCAGCATCTTTATAACCAACCCTGTGAATGCGCTCAGTGGAATTCACTTCGATGTCAAGCGACTCCTTAAATATATCTTGTTTGTATTTCTTCGACTACGGTTTTCAAGATCGCCAACCTTATTCGATAACTCATTCACTAGCTGCCTCGTCTCTTTGTAGTTTACTTCGTACTCAGCCAGCTTCTTCTCACATTTTTTTAATCGTCCAAGCTCTTTTTCCATTGAAGATAGCCTTTCTTGAACGTTGCCTACCATTAATTCCAGTTGCTTGATGTTGGCGGAGAGTATGTTGAGCGTCTTATTGGTCTTTGTTTGCTCGTTTAGTCTTTGCCTGAGAAGCTGGCTATTTGGAGTCGCCTCGGATACTGAATCTGAGGTCGGTCCAGGGTTAAGCTCTGCATCCCCTGATGTTAACCAGTCTAATAACATGCAAACAATCGCACACAGAAACAAGCAGGAACTGGGGGCTTGGCAGCACGGTCAAAGTTAGTTAATCGTCCCGAATAGACTAGACTTAATATTTGCCGCCAACGTGGACCAAAAAGCAGAAATGCATGAGCATCCGTCCGACCACGGTGCAGCCAAACCCACTGAAAGGCTGCTGGAGCACAGCTCTTTTATGTTTGTGGTTCTAAATAGTACGCTGTCCATTTCGCCATTTGGTAAATGTAGGGCGGGGAGGGAGCGCAACATAATATATTATTGCCCAGTTTATAAAAATGAGTTCAGACTAATTCCCGAGTAGGTTGTCCAAAATATTTCAGCAGCCAGGTTCTTTCGGGGAAGCGAGCTGGTGCAATTTCAGCAGGCACGAACAATATCTAACTATGCCTTCAGGTCTGCCACAATAGTAATAATAATATTATTAATAATAATAATATTAATAATAACAATAATAATAATAATAATAAAAATAGTAATGTTTATTTCCCATCAAGCAAGATGGAGGAGGCTGCAGGTAAAAGCTGCACGAACAAAGGGCAGCTTGACAGGAGCCCGCAGCCCCCTCTACAAGGCGGCAGTAATAGGGTTACAGAAAAGAACATCGAAAACATACATAGGCACCGAAATGGACACTGGGAATGAACACAAAAATTATTCAATGAGAATCGCTCTTCAATGAGAAAGTGCTATTCCTTGCTATGCAGCATATACGTTGCTTTTTTCACCAGCTGGCTATTACAAGGCCCATATCCTGCACTAGAATGCCAAAATATTTATGCACGGAGGCCGCACCTTTTTTCTTTTCTTCTTCGCTTTACTTTTCCAATAAACGCCGAACGTGTAGTAGTGGGTCTATGACTTCTGTCACTGGTAAAAGTATGGTGCCGAAAACCTGACTTCCAACGATAACGACCTGACCGAAAAAGACCTCTGGAGAAACTGCCCTCGTGAATATTGACGTAGCTACATCCACTGACTTCAAGACCCGGCACCTTCTACCGCTACTATCTGCCTTGGAGCGGCAACTAGGCCTAAGGTCCGCACGCACTGCCAATACCGCCGCGAGCTTATGCAAGAATTGATCGCCATAGGAGGAATTGGAGTATCCTGTGAGCCGGCGTGACCAGAGTCACCAACGACCTTACCTCACTGATCTCATCTGCGCCAACGGCTGTTGCTGAGCTGCAACACAACTTAAACGCGCTACTAATGAAAGAAGTAGCTTTATGAGAATTGGATAGCACAATTGAACAATTGGTAGAGGACGAGCAAACTGAATTGGAACTCAGGAGCGTGAACAGCTACGAAATATCCAGATCTTTCGCGAAGTCTAAACGTATCAGACGCGTAGAAGAAATGCAAAAGTGAATAAGCGATACTGAAACAGAGGATTCCAGGCTACTATCAAGCTTCTGAAACTGTAGATCAACAAATACAATGGAAGTTTTCAAAGCTTGTGCTCTTTTTGGGGATGGGTACAAGTGCTCTATGTGCACAAAAATGGGCACCTGTATAAGGTTTATAAATTTAGGTATTTGGCAAGGCAGAAGACAGCATAGCTGGCTTATCACTGAGAGATAGCAATTACGAAATTGCTGTACACTAGCTCAAAGAACGTTTTAGCGCAGGGAAGTTGCTGTGAACGATCACATGAGTCGAATGCTTCAGTTAAAGACAGTGGTTTCAGCTGATGACGTGATTTCTTTGCGACTTCTTTATGATGAAATGCTCAAGCATATTGGAGGTCTCGAGGCCCTCGGTGTAAGCCAGGAAGAGCGCAGCATCTTTTTGAAAGATCATGTATAAAAGTGTCTACCACCGGTGGTTGAGCCTCGCTCTTTCTAAAACAAGTCCAGCAACGTAAACGAAAGTAACAGCATTTCTGAGCTTATCGTATTTTTGAAGAGGAAAGTGACTAGCAGAGAAGGCCTTTTCATATTCCTCAGAGTTTTCAGGCAGTAAGGAATGTAACACAAACAAGTCTCAATTTGCTCAACGCCTTGTCGCCTCAGCTGCTGTGTTGACGACAACCTTTGAACACCATAAGGATGCTTGCCCTTTCTGTCGTTCAGATCAACCTTCCTTTACCAACTGTGGTATAAAGGTTATAAACAGGGATAAGGTGCCTCGGAAAGCCTGGCCAACGTTTCGATAGGAGAGCCTATCTTTGTGAAAGGCGGCCTCGTCGTCATCTTCAGCACGTAAGTTTTAACGGGTTGGTCGAGTGACGTCACGAGCGGTTGTTGTTGGTGGCTGCTGGTTTTAAACGGGGAGCCTGCAAAGAAAATGAGCGGTGTCACCTGACGTCCGCAAGCGTCGTTTCTAGGACGAGGAGACGAGAGAGGGAGAGTGGGAAGGCAGGAAGAAAAAAGAAAGAACGGAAAACGGAAGAAAAGTCCAAGAGGTAAAAAATTAAAAAATAATAAAAGAAAAAGAAGGGCACAGGAGGTTGTTGGGGGAACGAGAAGTTATAGTTGTCGTTGGTGGCATGCTTTTCTAGCTTTAGAAGAGTCTGTCAGCCGGTTAGGGCTTGAGTAACAAAAAAGACCAAAAAAGTCGTCACTTCAAAGAAGGACTTGAGTAGCGTAGCAGCAATGCGCGGGCAATCTTGAAGGAGTTAAGATGGTGACAAGAACACTGGGATTCAATGCGTGGGGTAGCGGAAAGGCAGCGACTTGGGCTTCCGAAGGACGTTAGCCTCCGTTGCTCTATGTAGGCGTCGTGACGGCGGCATAAAGAAGTGGCGACATCCTCCGTGGCTGACGCACCAAAAAAGGTATCCTGCTGCCTGGGATTTTGGAAAGTGTTGTTGAGGCGTTTCAAACAAATAAAATAACATAAAATAAAAAGCAGACAACAAAAGGTAGGGACCATAACCGCAACAACAAACATGAGGGTGACATGAGTAAAAGTGGGAAGGGACAGGTGTATATTCTAAAAGGGGTCGTACAGTTGATATATACGTAAAAAAGTCGCAGACTATATTGAATTGAGTAGAAGGCAGGGAAAAATTGGAATTGAAGGAATAGGTGAGGTTAAGAATTAAGGTTAGCTGGTGAAATCATGTGTTTCGTTCCTTTGATGATTTTAGAATTTCATATTTAAGTTACAGTTATTAGCGATTATAAGTTACCACGTAGGAGTTTAATTCCCATTGTGCGTAGGCATTTACACTTGTGTATGAGGTATGATTCCTTATACTTCTACTCCCGAGGTGAATGGATTTTTTTTGGTAGTATATAGAACCTTGCGTTGCCGAATATATGACCATGTTTCTTAAAGTGGCTGTTTACTGCTTTAGGTAAATTCTATTTTGTGTCTGTGCGACGACCCTTGAGTCTTGTATGAATTTGTTGTCCAGTCTCACCTATGTATTGTTTGCTACAAGTGGCACAATCTAGAAAGTAGAGTACGATGCTTGATGTGCAGGTTAAACTCGAAGTTACCTTGTGTGAGGAATTCGACGCTTTGCTTTTGCCTGTGGTAGTAAATTGAATATGTTTGCATGTAGAGCTCCGGGGGAGGCCACAGGGACCGGATGCTCACTTTATCTTTCTGCTTAGTTTGGTATCTACAAGAATATCCTTAATGTTAGTGCCGCATCTGTAGGCTACTCTGGGCAGGGCGGGAAAAATCGGTGAGAATTGGGTAGGTTTTACGGAGGATGTTGACGTTTGAGAGTGCGTTTGAGAATTTAGTAGTAAGAATAGGCGTGGTGGTTCTTCTGATCCTAAGGCGGGGCTTGAGGACATCGGCTCGACCAAGTTTGGTGTAATCGATTTAGGCTTTTTGAAGGGTACACTTTGGGTAATTCCTGTTTGATAGAGTTTCTTTAAGGTGATCGAGTCTAGCTATGCAGTCTTCGTTTTCAACGTAAATGCGACGTAGTCGTGTGGCTTGGCTATTAAACACGCCTTGTTTGCAATGTCAGGGATGGTCGCTCGTACGTTGTAGGTACTGTTGTTTATCAACATGTTTCCTATACAGCGTTGTCTTTAGTGTCGCCTTGTCAATGTATATTGTTATTTCCAGGAAGTTTATGCGCTCTATTGTAGATACTGATGTGAATTTTGTTCTTGGCTGAAAACTAAATGTAGAAATGCTGCCTAATTGTGTATACCGTCTTTGCCATGTCCCCATAACATGAATTTGTCGTCTAGGTATCGTATGTATGTGTGGGGCTTGTCTGCAGTGCGATAGGAAATCTGTTACTAGAATCCCCATAAATATTTTCGCGTAGGTTGGTGCAAAAGACGTACCATACTTGTCCCGTCTGTTTGTCGGTAGTAATTCTCAAATTCGAAGTAGTTATGTGTTAGTACTAATTGAAGAAGAGACAAGTAGACTTGAATAGAGCGTTTCTTTAGACAGCGTTTCTCTAATCGAAAATAAACCATTGGGGATTGGAATGTTGGTGTACAGGGCTGTGACGTCTAGCGTTGCGAGAATTATATTTTGAGATAGTGTGCCTTTAGTATTAATGTCCTCCATAATTCTCAGTAGGTGGGGCGTATCTTGTACAAATGACAGAAGTGTTTGCGAAAGTCACCAAGGAAGTGGTTAAGGAATGTAGAGATGCTCTCAGTCGGGGTGTTGTTGTTTGGCAAGTTTGACATAGAGATATCCATACAAGAGAAGAAAGAAAAGCTTAAAAGGATCGGACGTGGCTTTCGGTACTAGAAGAAGTATCACCTCGCAAAAGAGGGCAGAAGCCCAAGGCTCTTACACTCTGACTTCTGTCAAGGAAGACATTTCAAGTTTCTTTCTGAGTATTACTCCAAAAAGTCTAAGAGCTACTCGGAGCAGAAAGCCGTGAAAAGCGTGAAATACGCAGGCATGCTTGCTAACACTGATAAGCCAATGTTGCTGCAAAGTGCTGAATTCGTGGCTCAGAGCTCACATAATCAGTGCCAGGCACCTTGCTTAGCGACCGAGGAAGCCACAGTCCATTCGTCACCGAGAACATAGCGAGAAACGCTAAATGTCAAATTTTGGGGAAGAGAACATTACCTTCTATTCCTTTGGCGTAGTTTCCTTCTTTCAAAAATTAATGCGACCCGTGGATCTTTTCCTAAAGAGCTGATATGACGGGAATATTATTCGAGTGAAGGCGCTAGAAGTCCCTACTACTTGTAACCCACATCATTTTAAGTCCACGACTCAACGATTCATGAAATAGAAATCAGTCTTCAACTTGCAGATGATGCCCACATGAACAACAGCAGCTACCATATAAATGAACTTATTGGATGTTCCTACTATCGACAGGTTGCTACTGAAAAAATCAGAACCCTAAATAATAGACTGACTGCCATAGAAACACTGTTGAAGATTGCAAGGTTCTGTCGAAAGTTTTCAGGGTGTCAGAAAAACGTACACCACCACTGTGACGAACGCCGTTGTGCGAACCTGCATTCTTAATGAAGACATCTCGAAACACCTTGAACCGTTTTGCGATGTGGGACATATGGAGAATACTACCTGAAAAGGATACTACAACATCACATGTAGTTATCTAAGAATTTAAAAGATCTGTGAAGAAAATTTACGGGAGTTATGAAGTATGGTTTGCTTAGAAGGATAACGCTGATGAACTAAACATCAATATAAAGAAAGCGGAGGACTGGTTTATTAAGCTGACAATAATACTTCTCAAGAACGAAGAGCTGTTGGCATGTTATGAAAAAAATGACAAGACAATATCAAGAAAATTAGTTTGCCGAGCAATGACCCATTAGCGAAAGTACCGGACCTATTTACTACTTACCAAAAAGGTCCGTTATCAATACCAAAAGGGAAACAACAAAGGCAGCCTGGCGGTGATGAGGCAGTGCGACTCCCAGCGGCCGCCTTTCGTGGAAATACCGGCGTTTCGTGGCTTTCAAGACGACGCCATTCTTTGCGTTCGCAATATCAATGCCTTGGGAGATAGTCATGTTTGGCCAAACCACAAAAGACTACTGGTTGCACCAAAACGATTTTGTAGTGCCCCCAAAGCGTGCAACAACTACGAGGGCGTCAAGCAGTGGTCCTCGCTTGAATGAAGTGCCGCTCTGATCGCTGCTTTCGGCCAGCTTTTTACGCCTGTGCGGCTCCTACATTGCCGAGCATGAGCTGCGGCTCGTCGTCGTCGAAGAACGCGGCCGATAGCCAATGGTTCAGCAACACCGGCTGCAAGATGAACCCTCAACCGCATCAGTCACTGGCCTGTGGTTCGAGCAAAGCGTTGGCGTACTCCGCCACCTATAGCAAATGCGGCAGCATGGCCTCCAAGACGGTAGATGATGCTGCATCAGTGGCGGCGTCGCCAGCAGAGGCATGCAGTGACGACGGGGGCAATGTGCAATACTGCGACCCTTGGGACACGAACCCAGCCGCCGTAGCTCTGCGGGTACTCAGGGGTGAAGAGCAGCGCAGCAAGAACCCCACTCCGGCACACGCCACCGCTGCCGCAGGTGAGGGGTGGCGCTGTCCATCGACGAGATGGCCCGCCAGCGGCGATCTGCCAGACGGCGTTAGACTCGCACGTCAAGCAGCAAGACCTGGACCAGGACCTGGACCAAATGGCCCGGACCCCTGTACTCCGCACCGGGCTGAAGCAGCAGCCGCGTGCATGCCCCGTCTACCTGGTGCCATCGTCGTCCTTGCCTTCGGGAGTGTCAGTTACACCAGGCCGCGAAAGAGACATTACAAGGCAACCTACACTGCAGGATGCCAGCTGCCTGAAGCAATCACCCCACCAGGGGAGCAGCAGGAGCACTTCAGCTGAAATTGACAACGCCGGGTGGCGGCTCTCTGACAAAAGCAAGTGGTAGCCTGCTTCACGACCACTGCTTACATATAATCAGAGCCCCGGCTCAGACCCGAAACCGCAGAGCGACTACGAACAGCCCTAGGACTTGCCAAGGATCAAACGCTACAATAGTGACTCGCTTCCGGAAGTCCCCGGCCATAGATCCCGGCCGGCAGTGCAGTCGCCCACGCAGCACACCCCAAGAGCTCCGCCCTCGCTGCCAAGGAGCACGCGATGGCTCAGCAGAGCGGCTACTCATTGGGCAGGTTATCATTCCATGCGTACGCAATTGCGACGGGGTAATCATCGGCGAGACCTGCGGCACGCGCGCAACAGCCAGTGCCGCCCGCCAGAGGAGCTGGCTGCGTGCTGGACGGCTTACAAATGACGACTTTATTTCCTGGACAAGCTGCTTGCATGCTAAGTTGTGTATTTAAAAGCCACGCCAAAAACCTGCAGCCTGGCCGAGGGTGAAGAGGAAGTGCACTTGGCCTAGGGCGCTCGCCCAACGAGGGCGAGGAGTCGGCGAGGCCGAAAAAAGAACAGCCGCCCCAGTAGCGCGTGTTGTCTTTGTTCTGTCCTTTACAACGCACTGTATTTGACACCTCTTTGAGCAGCCCTAGCAGACTGTCTTTGAATTATGTTTTGTATGTAGGACCAAATTTGAATTATTCGGTCATCGAACTTCTGTTAATGTTCCGTACCTACAACAGTACAGTTAAAGCTGACCTTGAGAGGGTTTTTTTGCTCATTCATGTTGCTGAAGTCGACCGCAATTCACTTCGGCTCTTTTGGTACGAAAGTCGCCTAAAACGAGGAGAAGAACTGCCCAGGCAAGTCATATCAAGGATGAATTGTTTAGCATTCAGAGCGGCATCACCCCTCTTTCTTCTTAGTGCCACACTTCATCACCACTTTGAGAATACGAAGCGAGAAGATCAAGAGATGACGAGCCGAGTAAAGTACAGATTTATGTCGAGGACATTGTGGCAGGAGGAGACACGAAGGAGACAGCTTTGTTGGTCTTCAACATAGCAGCTAAAGTCGTCAATGAAACGGGAATGCATCTGCGTAAATCGACAAACAATTCCACAATTATGCAACGTCTCAGTGATGAAAAAGGAACAGACATTAACGACGATATTCGTTTAACACTTACTAGTGCCAAGAAAATAGCAGTAATTTGGTTCCCTAAACATGGTATGTACGGCTTCGACACCTCTGAAATTAAGCAAGTCTTGGCGTTTACGGCATCAACAACGAATGTATTAAAGACAGCATATCACTATTATTACCCATACGGCTTTCTTTCTCTGCCCCCAGTGAAAGCTAAATTTTCCAACAGTTGTCGAAGGAACAGCTGCTTTGGGACAAACATCTTCCAGTTGAAATGTCTGACTCCTGTTGGTGCCAAAATCTTCCTATTTTTAACGTGATACGTAGTTCCACGTCTAATCACTGCTCCAGAGCCGTCTTGCAAGCCAGCCTACCATGTTCTTATTTTTTTTTTTCAGATGCCAGCACATTGGCATATGGAGCTGCAATTTATGCGCGAACGGAGGCAGAGAATTCAGCAGTAATGTGAGTGGCACCGCTGAAGGAGTTATTGCTTCCGCGGTTAGAACTGCTGGAAGCCCTGACGACTCCTGCAGTCTCTACATCGACATATTACGAAACTCCCTTCTTGTTCCATAAAGTTCTTATGGCTTCATTTGCAAGCACACGAATTTTCATTGCAGCGTCTATTCTTGAGAATGAAATGGAGTCTTGCAAGCCCTCCTCATGTGCACATCGTGCTGCTACGTCGGCATGTTCATTGTCCATTTTATCACAGTGGCTTGGAATTCACTGTAACGTGATGTCGGGTCCTTGCGCGACGAGGTTCGTGAAGCAGCAGTCTGATTTCTACAACTAGTTGTTCGTGGGGTCGGCGAAGTAAGGCAGAAACCAAACAATGAGGAGCAGCGTTCAAGTCACTGAACACGCTCCATTTCATGGGTAGTTCATCAGAAATTACACGAAGTGCACAACGAATAGCAGCAAGCTCCGCGGCAATCGATGCAGTCTGGTGAGATAGTCGAATCTTTATGGTGAAGTTTTTTTGCAGAAAAGATAACCAATCCTGCAGACCCATTCGCCGTGGTTGAAGCGTCAGTATATAGATGATGCTACTCGTTGTATGTCTCGTACAGCAAGAGCATTGCAAGCTGCTTGAGTGCTGGAGACGAGAGTTGGGCTTTTGTTCGTATTCCTGGTATCATTAGTCGAACTTTTGCTTGAGCCAAGCACCATGGGGGAAACGGAACGCAGTGATGGCAGATGATAGGCAGGAGCTCGAGCAAGGTGTCTTGCGTGTGCTCTGAGCGCTTCCATGACTATATGGGGTCTTGGCTGGGAAATCGTGTGCAATTGCAAATGTTTCAGCTGTTGACGAGCACCGCGGCAATCCAAGACACACTCTAAGTGCCTGGGCCTGGACGCTTTCGAGTGTACGGATATTACTTCTGCAGGTGTTGGTCAGAAGAGGCAAGGTGTATCGCAAAAACTCAAAAATGAGCGTCCTGTATAGTTGCAGACGTACTCCAGGCTTTTTCTCCAAGAAACTTAAACACATTAGAAACATCCGTCAGGCGCTTCTTTAGGTGGGCCACATGAGGACTCCAGCAGAAGCCACGAGCAATGATTACGCCTAAGAATCGGTGCGTCCTGATATAAGGCATGCCTTGTCCGTCGATAAAGACATCGTATGATCTCATTGGTTTTCGGCTACACGCGACCAATACGCATTTTTCTGGCGAGATCTTGAGGCCTTGTTAATTTACGTACGTCGATGTTGACGGCACAGCTTTCTAAAGCCTTGCGCGTAATTGCGGTCGTGTCATATAGATGCCCAGACACAGATGTCCTCGGCATACATCGATATTTTAATTGTATTCGGAAATCGTTCCATGAGACCATTGAGTACAAGGTTGAAAAGCGTGGGGACTCTAGACACCGCCTTGTGGAACTCCATGATGCGTATAATATTGCAAGGTTGGGCCAGCTTCAGTATTAACAAATAGAGTCCGCCTATGTAGATAACTGTGTGTCCAACAATATAATGAACCGCCTAGGCCAACTGATACCAATGCTTCATGTATGGCGTCATGAAGAACGTCGTCATAGGCTCCCTTTATATATAAGAACATTGCGACAGATAATCTCTTACGCGTCTTTTGGTGTTGAGCATAGGTTACCAGATCGATAGCGTTGTCGATAGAATATCGGTGACGTCGAAAGCGGGACATGGCGTCTCGTGGTAGATTACGTAATGTTCAAGGTACCGTTCAAGTCTGGCGATGAACATTCGCTCCAATACCTTCCCAACGCAACTTGCCAGCTCAATTGGTTGGTATGAAGTAATCTCTTGCCAAGCATAAGAAGCGGTACCAGGCGGCTGATCTTCCAATCTTGAGGAACTTTGCCGTCATTCCAGGACTCGTCATAGATACTAAAGAGCGCACATCGGGCCCGTTCGCCAAGGTGACATAGCCTACGGTAAGATATCTCATCCGGACCAGGCGACGACAACCGATTACATAAGGCGAGCGCCGCGTCAAGCTCTTGTGTCGTGAAAGGCAGATCCATGCGTGAATCTAGTGAAGCTGGAATACGGTTCAATGTAAACGAACCTGTGCGAGTTGGCTGGCCCACAATCATACCACAGAAGTCTTCCGCCACATCAATGTCTTGTCGCCGCTGGAATAGTCATCATCATCAGCATTAGCCTGGTTACGCCCACTGCAGGGCAAAGGCCTCTCCCATACTTCTCCAACTACCCCGGTCATGTACTAATTGGGGCCATGTTGTCCCTGCAAACTTCTTAATCTCATCCGTCCACCTAACTTTCTGCCGCCCTCTGCTACGCTTCCCTTCCCTTGGAATCCATTCCGTAACTCTTAATGACCATCGGTTATCTTTCCTCCTCATTACGTGTCCTGCCCATGCCCTTCTCTTTCTTGATTTCAACTAAGATGCCATTAACTCGCGTTTGTTCCCTCACCCAATCTGCTCTTTTCTTATCCCTTAACGTTACACCTATCATCCTTCTTTCCATAGCTCGTTGCGTCGTCCTCAATTTACGTAGAACCCTTTTCGTAAGCCTCCAGGTTTTTCTGCCCCGTACGGGAGTACTGGTAAGACACAACTGTTGTACACTGTTCTCTTGAGGGATAATGGCAACCTTCTGCTTGAGATCTGAGAATGCCTGCCAAATGCACCCCAGCCAACTCTTATTCTTCTAAATATTTCAGTCTCACGATCCGAATTCGTGTTTACTACCTGCCCTAAGTAGAAGCATTCCCTTACCACTTCCAGTGCCTCGCTACCTATCGTAAGCTGCTGTTCTCTTCCGAGACTGTTAAACATTACTTTAGTTTCCTGCAGATTAATTTTTAGACCCATCCTTCGGCTTTGCCTCTCGAGGTCAGTGAGCATGCATTGCAGTTGGTCCCCTGAGTTACTAAGCAAGGCAATATCATCAGCGAATCGCAAGTTAATAAGGTATTCTCCATTACCTCTTATCCCCAATTCTTCCCAATCCAGGTCTCTGAATACCTCCTGTAAACACGCTGTGAATAGCATTGGAGAGATCGTGTCTCCCAGCCTGACGCCTTTCTTTATTGGGATTTTGTTGCTTTCTTTATGGAGGACTACGGTGGCTGTGGAGCCGCTATAGATATCTTTCAGTATTTTTACATACGGCTCGTTTACACCCTGATTCCGCAATGCCTCCATGACTGCTGAGGATTCGACTGAATCAAACGTTTTCTCGTAATCAACGAAAGCTATATATAAGGGTTGGTTATATTCCGCACATTTCTCTATCACCTGATTGATAGTGTGAATATGGTCTATTGTTGAGTAGCCTTTACGGAATCCTGCCTGGTTTTTTGGCTGACAGAAGTCTAAGGTGTTCCTGATTCTATTTGCGATTACCTTAGTAAATACTTTGTACGCAGCGGACAGTAAGCTGATCGGTCTATGTTTTTTCAAGTCTATGGCGTCCCCTTTTTTATGGATAAGGATTAGGTTATCGTTTTTCCAAGATTCCGGTACGCTCGAAGTCATGAGACATTGCGTATACAGGGTGGCTAGTTTCTCTAGAACAATCTGCCCACCATCCTTCAACAAATCTGCTGTTACCCGATCCTCCCCAGCTGCCTTCCCCCTTCGCATAGCTCCAAAGGCTTTCTTTGCTTCTTTCGGCGTTACCTGTGGGATTTCGAATTCCTCTAGACTGTTATCTCTTCCATTATCGTCGTGGGTGCCACTGGTACTGTACAAATCTCTATAAAACTCCTCAGCCACTTGAACTATCTCATACATATTAGTAATGATATTGCCGGTTTTGTCTCTTAACGCATACATCTGATTCTTTCCAATTCCTAGTTTATTCTTCACTGCTTTTAGGCTTCCTCCGTTCCTGAGAGCACGTTCAATTCTATCCATATTATACTTTGTTATGTCAGCTGTCTTACGCTTGTTGATTAACTTCGAAAGTTCTGCCAGTTCTATTCTAGCTGTAGGGTTAGAGGCTTTCATACATTGGCGTTTCTTGATCAGATCTTTCGTCTCCTGTGATAGCTTACTGGTATCCTGTCTAACGGAGTTACCACCGACTTCTATTGCACACTCCTTAATGATGCCGACAAGATTGTCCTTCATTGCTTCAACACTAAGGTCCCCTTCCTGAGTTAACGCCGAATACCTGTTGTGTAGCTTCATCTGGAATCCCTCTATTTTCCCTCTTACCGCTAACTCATTGATCGGCTTCTTATGTACCAGTTTCTTTAATTCCCTCCTCAGGTCAAGGCTAATTCGAGTTCTTACCATCCTAAGGTCACTGCAGTGCACCTTGCTGAGCACGTCCACATCTTGTATGATGCCAGGGTTAGCGCAGAGTATGAAGTCTATTTCATTTCTAGTCTCGCCGTTCGGGCTCCTCCACGTCCACTTTCGGCTATCCCGCTTGCGGAAGAAGGTATTCATTATCCGCATATTATTCTGTTCCGCAAACTCTACTAATACCTCTCCCCTGCTATTCCTAGTGCCTATGCCATATTCCCCCCCTGCCTTGTCTCCAGCTTGTTTGTAGCCTACCTTGGCATTGAAGTCGCCCATCAGTATAGTGTATTTCGTTTTGACTTTACCCATCGCCGATTCCACGTCTTCATAGAAGCTTTCGACTTCCTGGTGATCATTACTGGATGTAGGGGCGTAGAGCTGTACAACCTTCACTTTGTACCTGTTATTAAGTTTCACAACAAGACCTGCCACCCTCTCGTTAATGCTATAGAATTCCTGTATGTTACCAGCTACGTTCTTATTAATCAGGAAGCCGACTCCTAGTTCTCGTCTCTCCGCTAAGCCCCGGTAGCACAGGACGTGCCCGCTTCTTAGCACTGCATATGCTTATTTTGGCCTCTTAACTTCACTGAGCCCTATTATATCCCATTTACTGCCCTCTAATTCTTCCAATAGCACTGCTAGACTCGCCTCACTAGATAACGTTCTAGCGTAGACCTCGCACTGTTCCCCATATTTGAGCTAGTGGTTTACGGGGATCTAGCACCGCACAAAATTTGGACCAGCACTGAGCCTCTAGTTTATCCATGCGGCGTTGGATCTTGTTTCCCATTCGCCGAACTGTCCTTAGATCCTGATTTGAGTTAGTGCGTCAATATCTTCTTTCAGCACAACGGCGAAACGTATGAAGCCGCTCCAATTCCAGGTCGAATTCAATATACCTTGGAGAACACGTAGTGTGCGCGTGGCTGTCTGTGCCGTTTTCTTGATAGCTTGATGAAGTCCACAAAAGAAGCCTTTGTGACAAGCGTCATCAATCTGGGATTTAAAGACAGTCCAATCTATCCCTCGTATCATGGTGGACGTATACGTGTTAGACATCCCCTTGATCTTGAGGTAAGTGGGGATGTTGTCGCTCCCGTGCGTTTCAATGTCCAAAATCCACTTCACATGTGCGGCGAGGCGGTGGGAGGCGAAAATCAAATCGAGGCACCTGCTGTACGTTATTCCCCGCAGAAATGTTGGGCTCGCGTCATTCATCAGGTAGAGACCATTGTTGGAAACTAATGAAGCTAGTCATTGTCGCTTCGCGTTAACCTTTGAGCTTCCCCAAATGGTATGGTGCGCGTTGAAATCGCTGATGATAATCAATGGACCAGGTTGTGTTTATAAGACGTGATGTATTCTAATCTTTTGGTGTCAAATCGAATTGATAGAGACAGGTACTATTATGAGCAATATGAAAGTGAACACAGGAACGCGTAGAAAACACCCTCAGACCCAGCTATGTGGGTGATACGCAGCGGCCGCCGTCGGAAACAAAGTAGAAAGGGGGACGCTGCTCTAACAACTGTTCGCACTCCAACTGTCGCACTCCAACCGTGCGTCTGCAAAGTGCGGAACTTCGCATCGCCGGCAGGCGGCGATAACACTCAGATAGTGCGTCACTGATAACTTTTTACGCCGGATCGTTAGAAAAGGTAGCACTGTTCCTGACTTCGATATTGATTTATGGTATATCTTGTATATCAGGAAAAAAATGGTCTTTAAGGGTGAGTTCAAAATAAGTTTATTGGCGCTTGCCAAATATTCAGATGATATTGAACCAAATGAAATCGTTGTTCGTTGGTGCATGTTAAGAAACATGCACCCAAAACACAACGAGGAACGCAGGAAAAGCCGAGTCCAAAGACTCCAAAGCCCCCTTCTCAAAAACAATGGGTAGTGTACACCGATGCGACAGAGTACCCAGAAGGGCACTACGCTGAAGTAGTAGTGAGCCACAAAGGCGAGTTAATCTCGAGCTGTAGCGTGAGACACTCTTCACCAGAGGGGGCAGAGATGACGGCGATAGCCCTGGCAATCACAAACCCATCAACCAGAATAATTATCACCTATTCTAAAACAGCAATCAAAGCCTATGACACCGGCATGGTGTCCAAATAGACCAGCAAAATTCTGCAGGCAGGCAAGAAGAACGTACCCAACGACCTAATTAGAATAATATGGGCACCAACCCATAGTAGACTCGCAGGGAACAAGATCGCCAATGAGGTCGCCCGTGGACCCACACACCGGGCCCCACACTCACACACCGGGCAGGCAGACTACTCCCCGTCGAAAAAGCGAGACCTAACCACATACAGAAAAATTCTAGAACACTATAGAATGGGCGAGAGAACCATCCCCCCCCCCCCCCCGATAGATCTCTCACAAAGAAGGAAGAAGTGATCTGGGGAAAACTGCAGTCGTGTACCTTCCCAAACCCCTATGTCCTACACAAATATCATCCTGAGGTGCACTCTCCCAAATGCAACAACTGTGAAGGCATAGCGACCCAAAATCGCATGCTCTGGGCTTGTCTAGAGCTAAACGGTCTACATGGAAACAAAGAGTCATGGGGATCCTCCTTCCGTAGCCAGGAAGAAGAAGCCCAAAAACAAGTCCTCGGTCGAGCCCAGGCCGCCGCCGGACGCCAACTAATTCCGGCCTACGTCTAGCGGGGAAGTAGACGGTGAAAGGGCGAACTGCGTCTCACCCCGATCACCGATACTCTCTAACGGGTGCAAATAAAGTGCTTTCTCTCTCTCCCTCTTTTCTCCATGAAGGCAAAGCAGCGCTTCCAGACGCGACCGGCACCAGGCCACACAGCAGCTCACGGAACGCTGTAGATCTGAAGAATGTTCCATTCCCGAGTATTGAAATGTATGGGGTCAAATAAATATTGTAGTGATATTGTGAACAAAGATGAGGAATAACTCGGAGCCAATATTTTGGTAACTTATTTGCGAGTAACTAGCGTATGTAGTATGCTCCTGTACAAAGGGTGAGGGGATATCGTTTTGTTCTTGCCATTTGCCCAAATGTGCTCGTTTGAGTGCCCGGATAACGGCTCTGAATTTTGGATCGAGTTTACTTGAAGGTCATCGACGACGGTAGGTAAAAGCATCTGATGTTTAAAAAAGTGGGTTTTTTGGAAGGAAGTCGTACGCGCTTTTGTTGATCAAGATGTTTTCTCCGTGGATTCATTTATTCTTGCTTCCTGGTAATCTTTATGAATCACTGAAATTTTGCAATAAACCGCTTAATTATTTAGAAGTTAGCGCACCCTGTTCTAAACTGCTTTGCACTTTAAGCATTTGCAACGTTGCCTAACTAAAGAAATTTACAACGCACACCGCGCACTTCTACAGTGACAGGTTACAGTCTAAAAAATCATGAATAACCTGGCTGCAAACAGCACCACAGAACACATATGACGAAGAAGAAACCGAGATGACCTAACAACCGAAGATTTAATGAACATGCCTAGTAAATGCGGGCGGACAAGCAATAAACCGGACTTACAAAAACAGGAGACGCAAACCCCAGTCTGTGTTTCCCGACAGGAAACGCATTAATCTCTAACGAAGGAGACGCTGACACAAGATTCTCTCAGCGTTTTTAGATTTAGAGCGTCCATAATTTCAAGCTTCTTCTGCTGCTAGCTTCTTCCTCTACGAGGATAGCCATAGGGGCTTGTTGGTACGGCATATCTTATATTGTTGTCGCGCAAGCTGAACAAAATAAAATAAATCTGTTGTTGAAAATTAGCGCTGTGTTTATCAGATGTGCCGTTTGGTTGTCCTTGTTCAGCTTGCGCTACAACAAAATGATATCTTCCTCTACAACAGCACGAGAGACAGGACAACAAAGTGGACAGCAGGCGTGTCTTTCGGAATGCAATGAGACCATGAAGAGATTTCTACACAAATGACGGTAGCTGCTCGAAAATTTGATGTGTCGGCTTTGTAATATGTCGATATACATACGTAATCACAGCACACCCGCCGCAATGGGTGAACCAGGCTAGCAGTAAGGTTGAATTTCACAATTTGCATTCCACGTTCAGTAGTCACACACGGATCATTTGCGACTTCCTTCAGGGGCAGACATGCGCTTTCGGGTTGGTGCTTGTCGCTGCGTTTGGTGCAAGAATATGGCAAGGAGCAGGCACCGGTTATGCGCAGTCATGAGCAATATACAAACATAATTTTTCCAGAAGCTGAAGCTTATCACAGGCAGCAGGAGAATCTCGTTGGGCTTACATGGTGACTTCCCTGCAGCTGATTTCCGTATACTGCTTATTCGGTGAGGGTAGCTATATGAACGTATTGATAGATCATGTTGTAAGTTGTTGTAGCGCAGGCAGAACGAGACGGGCATAGAAGCTACGTGAGACAACACGCAGAGCTGAACAACAATCCGCGAACAGCTGTTCTTTACGTACGCCATGTCTCTACGCACTGAACTTCAGAGACCGCCGTGGCGCCAAACAAATTTAAACTTCAAGACACCCTTACATTACAAAAGGCGCGTAGGATTTGCTCCTAATAAAGGCAAGTCAATACTATTATAATGTACACGTTTCCTTCATTACCTTAAAACAATTATGTGGCGTGTGCCACGAAATTGTCCACCAGTCACAAATGTTGAAATCGCAATCATGTGAAATGGTCACTCTAAAAATTTCATCGGGACGCGTGTGACAAGACCAATTTTTGTCTCTCCAGCCGCCGCATGAGAAGCAGGCTTAAGCCGTCGAAGCACAGTGCGCGGAGGACTATATCCCCATCCCAGATAGTTTTCAAGACACAGCAGCCCGGCTTGGGCGCGCAGCCGCCCGGGCCGCCGGGAATAGAACGCGCTCGGCCTCCCTGGCCTGCCCCCGGAACCACGCGCGACGGGAGACGGCGGGCTTCCTCCCCGCTATCCTCCATTGCGTGTGCGAGACCGAGCCGCGATCGCCAGCTCACTCTCGCACGCTTTCACTCGCATAAACAGCATACGGCGCACGGCGACGAGCACTCGCACTTCATACGAAACCTCACGGCGACGCCAACGGCAGAACTGCGTCTAGTGTCCATATAATTGCTATCGCAATGAAACACTACGCTTAGTAATGCGATTGACATTCTTCTGACACTGCACGCACTTTGTGGTATAGGACGGATATGCGACACGTGCATTATCTTGCTAATGGTAGCTAAACAAGAACGGCATTCTTCGCCAAATGAAATGCATCAACGGATTCTCTAAGCATGCTTCTTTATTACAATGGACTTAACGGTGTCACTTATAGTATAAATGTGCTGTACACTAAAGGACACGAGTATTGCACATTGGTGACATCCTGATTGATGACTCACGCTTTTTACGCTGTTTTTTATCGTCACATCAGCGACGCAATACATTTATAATCAAAAAGCAATGCTATCCTCACATTTGCGCTAACTATTGCAAAACAAACTTCTTTTTATGTTAACTTGATTTAATAAAGTTCACGCACATACAAGGCATTCCTTTCTCTAGAGAAATTAACATATTTTTCATTTTCCGATCTCGCTTAGACACCCTTTTACGCAACCAACGGCACCCCTTTTACGACACCCCTTTTACGCAACCAACGGTAAAAAATTATTAAAATTTTTATTTAGATTGTAGGGCTAAAATTTCACACCCTGAACAGTTTTATTTCAAAAGTGTTTGCCTTCCAGATCGACAAAGGTATGCTTTGCTCCGTGTCCTGCAGCCTACGCAGAAAAGATTTGCAATGTTTTCGTACAGTATTATCACACAGCTATCAAAATAAGTGGAATTGCAAAAAACGGGGAAGTGTTTCCATAAATGTACCGGAAAGAAGATAACGGATGCAAAGGTATGTGATTGTTTCCGTTTACAGTTTTTGCAAACACAGTTGCTGAAAGTCGAAAGTTGTTGGAGCGCACAAGTGGCCGTGATATATCGTGCGTTTTGGTTGCGAACAACTGTTCTTATTTGAGCACGCCAGATATCGCCTGCGAACCTGCACTTTCCTCCTCGGCATGACCGCGGGCTTACCCTTCATAAAACCTACTATTCAGTCTCAGAATGCCTTTTCTGAAAAATATGGTAATGTTGTTCGAGCCCCAATGTTTTTAGAGATATTATTTATAGCCTCTGACAAGAGTAAGAATTCAATGTTTACCACCAAGGGCATAGCTGAAAACGCCACGGGATATCGGCTTGCTCGCTCTCCGACATCGTGGCTTTCTTAAGCAGCGGCGGCAATGCCTACCGCCTTCACAACAGGCATTATGTATATATGGAACCAGCATCGAAGAATGCCCTTTCACCTTGAGGCAGAACTGCGTTTTCTACATCAGCTCTAAAACATGTAGCATAAAATTTACGGGGCGTTCGGTATGGTCAATGATGCAAATGGACTATAAATGAACATGTTTTTTAGGTCAACTTCTATATGGGAGAATGGAGGTTCCGTACTTGGGCTACTAAGCTTAACGCCGTGTCAGCTATTCTTCTTTCGTGTTTGTCAGGTGTGTGGTGCAACTGTGTATGCTACGCCATTAACAGCGCAAGCGAACTATCGCTATGCATCACAGGGATGGACAAGAAATACTTTATTTCCAACATGACCAATTCACCCCTCTTTATGTATCTTTTCGCGCAGCGTTCACGCATAGTTAACATTTGTTAGGCCAAATATTATTAAAAAATCTTCCTTGAAGAACCGTGAATACTCCTTGATGGCCCTTCTCCCACCTGTGTACGATGCGTCCCTTATAATGTCCTGCAGTAAACAATGGGTATTGCTAGCTCAGTTATTTTCAACTTGTGCTTAATCGCGCCAATCAAAAGAGCTTCTTGTATAAGTGCCACTGCTTTTGAGGTAAAGCTACTGACACGCCAGAATAACTGTGCTTTGTACGTGCTCAGTGTTTTTCTCGAGAGTTCCATGAAGAAATGTTAACGCTTCCGAGTACATAATTTTGTTTGCTTTGCAAGTCTCTATTTGCGGATCACAAGTCACATGTTCGAAAAATAAAAATAAAACTCTGGAGAAGCCCAGTATTCGGTATGGTTTGACTACATCTACGGTAGGGTGGGATGTCATGTCGTTTTCAAATATACCTAAATAATGTACTCAGAACAAATGCGTCTTGCATTTCCTAAGCAATTTTATTCGCCAAAATAGGCAAACGTTTCCGTAGGTCACAGATGAAATGCAGCCGGTTTATAGGTACCCGTATGTTTCATTTCACAGTTTATCGTAAAGGAAAACATGTTCATCATGGGGAAGTCCCTCAGACCATCCAGCGCAGCCATGATAAGTTCTTCGCTAGGTACCAGTTTGCTTTCTATGTATTCAACAGATACTATTTTGGGAAAATTTTTAAAGAACTTGACATAAATGCTAGGCATTTGAGCCGCGTAAACGAACAATACTATCCTTTCGTTCATGCCAACTGCTAAGATTTCTTTTTATTTTTATGTTCAGTTACCTTATATGTATTTCAAACAAATAGAGACGTGGCTTCCATGAAAAAAAAAAGATCCAAATGTTTTGGAGTTCATGTCATTCTCAGCTCGATTAGTGATCCATTGATTAGTAGCTTTATTGGGCTTACTGCAATGACATATTTGAATGCGAATGGTCAATGTATATACCTTCTATTTTATGCTATAATGCCAGGACTTAACTCAGCGAAGACCTTCATTTCAATAGTTTTGCCTTCCCGATCAGTAGAGGTAAGCTTAGTTCCATGAGTTGCAACGCACAACTAAACATGAGCAATATATTTTTAGAAGAATATCACACATCCATTCCATTTTATTCGCCAAAATAGGCAAACGTTTCCGTAGGTCACAGATGAAAATGCAGCCGGTTTATAGGTACCCCTATGTTTCATTTCACAGTTTATCGTAAAGGAAAACATATTCGAAAGTTATGACTGTTCAGAAGTGTCCCTCATACAATAAGCATTTCTCTTCTCAACAGCTCTTTTTTTTTAAACTTAGCGCGCCTCATACAGGCTGCCAAATCGGGACTCTTCTTCTCCGCATTACCCTCAGGATATCCATCATAAAACTTTCGCTTTCTTCTCGAAATATCTATAATCGAACGTCTACCACGGCCATTGGCACCACGTCGTTCCTTGACCTATTGTTTATGCGGCATCACAAGAGCCTTTACATTTATTTATAAGCAAGTGCAGCGCCAAGGAGACGACGTGACGCAAGTTTTCCAGCTTCCCGACATCATGGCACTCTTCGGCGACTTGAGCAACGCATCTACGCCCTCACACCGGCAGCCATCATCTATACGTAAAATCAGCTGCGCAGCATGACTTGCACACTTGCGACAGGACTAGGTTTTAGATTTTGGGCACTCTGAAGAAAGCCAGGTGGTCAAAGTTATTTTTCAGTCTTCCACTACGGCGCGCCTTATAATCATGTGGTCGCTTTGGCACGTAGAGAAAAAATAACAATCTTTTAAATGTGTATCTCTGCGTGTGTATTCCGCAACATTAACAGCTCAAGTCAACGATTAGTGGACTTCGTTTAAACCGCGGATGACATGCTATTATTGAAACCTGGCTGTTACAATTCTTCTAAAACTGTGTTTGTTTTAAGTTGGCACAGCGTTAGCGTAAGCGTTAGCGTTACAGGCACAGCGTTAGCGTTAGTCAAATATTTTGCGAAAATTTTGTTTAAGGAAATGAATATTTCCGTGGCGTTTTAAGGGTAAATGTGGGAGAAGTGTATTAGCATTACGTCGTGCCTCTTTGAAGTCCCTGTTACGATTCAAACGGCGTGCACCATTGCAACACGTTGTTCAGGAGATCACGCGGCGCACGCCCTGCCTCTTCGATAAACTGACAGTGGTCCGGAGCATAACATTGTAAATTGCAATTGTAATTATAATTGCAATTGTAATTATATATATATATCTGACGCGTGGCGTATATTCTTTGACCTATTTCTGGGCCAGATCCTGTGATTCTGTGCTCCAGAAATGTTTTCGCTTTTCTGAATATTTCGAACTTTGTTTCGAAATCTCAAAGTGCTCTTGCTGAAAAGGCCACACTGATATCTTTTCAGCAATCTACGTTTCACAGCCATCCCAAATAACTTCAAAATATTAATCAAGGCCTGCAATAACCGCTGAACTCTTAAGCAATATGAACGACACCCGTTACCTCGTCTGGTTTTTTCACTAATTGTACAGCACTTTTCGAGCAAAATTGGCAACGGTAGACAAGAATCGCAAGAAGTAGAAAAATTAAGTGATCTACTAAGGGAGAGAGCCGAGGCAGCAGTCAAAGAGGAAGGAAAAGCAAAAATGAACAAATTTAACTGTTGTTTGAGAAACTATTTACGCGTGAAAATTCTTTTATTTAGAAAGGAAGCAGAGAAAACGACACCGGAAGGGGAGAACGGCTCCCTGTGTTTTGAATGACTCTTCTATAGTTATTAGTCGAAGCGCCTTATGTAGCCACTTCTGTGCTGTGCTTATGTGGATAATTTTCTAACCTTCCGCGGCAGGCACAGTACGTCTAGAACCGCAACGTCCTGCACTCTACGCGGTTGTATAGGACTGGCGGCCACGCTTCATTGCGCAACTACCCAAATAACAATACGATCGAGTCTGTTTTGGCACCTAACTTGGTAGTGCGGCAAACCATGGATACAAAAGAACTCTGATTATTTCGCAAGTATATTGTTGTCAATAATTCTTCCAGAGCGAATTAGAAAAACACTACTAGGAATCTTCATTTTACGTTTAGCTTGTTTACTTCTTCTTGGCTGTGTCCTTCCTGCGTTTATTTTCTGCACGATTCAATTTGAGATGGTTCCAGCTTTGCCAAGTAAAGGATAAGTGTATATCACAGGCGTACTTGCAAGATATAACTTATTTCATTTGTCTTTTGGGGGTTTACGCGCCTTTATATTTAACGTTGAAAATTATTGACGTTTATACTAGTGAAACTACACACCCCCCGCCGTCAATTTCATAGAAACGTTGCCTTGATAGTTGGGCGCCTCCCCCCCACCACCCGAAAAAAAATACAGGATACCTGCCTCGTTACTACTAGGTCATATTGTTACGGTGGAAAAAGAGGACAAGGTCGTAGACCGTGGAGAGGACGAAGTGGCATGAGCCTCTCGGGATCGGCAGCTGTATATATACGCTTTGTAAATACATCTGAATAGTTTTATACTCGTGACATTTTGGTGGAGGTGCTGGGTACGCGTCTTCGCCACGGAGCTCCGCAGCGGACGTCTCACCCAGCCTGGGACGATGCTTCCAGTGCAAGGCACCGCATCTGCAACTGAAATGCCCACTACGCATACCCAGTACGTTGCTCTTCCTCAGCCGCAAGACCTCGGCAAGTTCCCCGGCCTCGATGGTGTTGACGTGGAAGAATGGTTGAAGATGTATGAGCGCATCAGCAAGAGAGAGAGAGAGAATCAACTTTTGTACTGAGCCCTTAGTGACGGTTGGTGCGCGCTGGCACCAGATGGGGTAGAACCTTCTTCTCAGGTCCCATATGCGTCCAGCAGTTCCTGGCTCCTAGCAGCCAGCGCGAGCTGGGTCGGTAGGTCGGGGCTGGACAACAAGGTCTCCCATCACTCGGGGGTGTTGGAGCTGGAGAGGGTGGGGGTAGGGATGATGGGGGGTTCTTGAGCTTAGTGCACTCTGCAAGGATGTGTGCTAGAGTGCTTTTTGACCGTCTGCAAAAAGGGCATGAAGTGTCATGCTCTGTTGGGAACATCTTGTGCAAGAGCACGGGGTGCGCTAGCGACCCC
This sequence comes from Dermacentor andersoni, assembly GCF_023375885.2. Classification (NCBI taxonomy): domain Eukaryota; kingdom Metazoa; phylum Arthropoda; class Arachnida; order Ixodida; family Ixodidae; genus Dermacentor; species Dermacentor andersoni. Next base: position 83,489,777 of record NC_092816.1, read on the forward strand.
GCTTGCGGGCGTCGCGCGATCGTTTGCTGCATTCGGCTGAGTTGCGGATGCGGACGGGGAAGCCTACATCTGCCGCCTCTGTACATTTGCGTGATTTCTTTGTAACTTGTCACGGGGTGCGGTAGCTCTGGCTCGTCCTCGGCCCGGATTGACAGTTCTCGGGCATAGTGGTCGGCGAGTGCGTTGCATTCCACTTGCGAGTGAGCCGGGACCCGCACGAGCTCAAAGGCCTGTCCCGGTGATTTGCATTTGGTGAGGATCGCTAGTGCCGCGGGAGAGATGTTCCCCTTACGGTAGCTTGCGTAGGCCATCTGGGAGTCTGTGACCACGGTCCTCACTCCCGGTTGTGCGAGTCCCAGGGCCACGACCACTTCTTCTGCTTCGGCTGTATGCGTCGTCCGTATCGACACGCCTGTGACCAGTTTATCGATGGTGGTGACGACCGCCGTTGCTCTGGTTCCATGCTTGGGAAGCGAGGAGTCTGCGTATAGGACCTCGGGGTCCTCTTCCAGCTGTCGAGCCAGTGCCTTGGCCCACGCAGAGCGTCTCTCGTTGTTCCTCGCCGGCTGCATGTTCCGGGGAAGGGCGTGGTCTTAATAATGTCTCTCCACGCTGTGGGGAGCGGCTCCGTTGTCGGTTGATGTTCAATTTGCCATCCTATCTTGCGTAGGACGGCCCGACCGTGCTGTGTCCGGCTCAGCCTTACTCTCTGGTGGGATAGGTGTGCTTCGACCAGTTCTTCCACCGTGTTGTGGGCACCCATTACCAGCAGCTTCTGCGTTGACGAGTAGACTGGGATGCCCATGGCGAGTTTGACTGCTTTCCTTATCGTCGTGTGCAGCGTCTCGCGGTTCACCTTCGCAAGCTGGAGGTACGGGGCGGAGTACGTTACGGGTTACACGACGAATGCCTGCATCAGGCGCAGTGCGTCCTCTTCTTTGATTCCTCTGTTCCGGTTGGTGACTCTCCGGATCATGCTCAGGACTTGCTCTGATGTGGTCTTGATTTTGTTGACGGCTGCGTGCACCTTGCCGTCGCTGCGCAACAGCAGGCCCAGTATTCGGATCTGCTGCGTTGGTTTGATCTCTGTGCCTTCGATGGTGATGATTCTGTTCGGCGGCGGCTCTTTCTTTGGTCTTCTGGGCTGTACCATGAGCAGCTCCGATTTCTGTGGAGTGCAGCCCAGGCCGCAGGTCGTGGCATACTTGTGGATGGTCGTTGCCGCTCTCTGCAGGGCTTCCTCCGCCCAGGCATCGGACCCCGCGCGGTTCGTCCACACCGTTATATCGTCGGCATAGAACGCATGGTCCATGCCCTCGATCTGATTAAGTAGTTCGGGCAGGGGCAGGTGTGCTAGGTTGAAAAGCAGAGGCGACAGGACAGACCCCTGTGGGGTACCCCTGTCTCCGAGCTCCACAGGCTCTGACCGTTCATTTCCTATCCGGATAGTTGCTGTTCTATTGGTTAGGAAATCTTTAATATAGCCGTCGGTCTTGCGGCCACACCCCGTCTTGCACAGGTTCTCGAGCACGCTGGCATGGTACACGTTGTCGAAGGCCCCTTTGAGGTCCAAAGCCAGTTAACCCCGGGGCGCATGCCTCGTTGCTCTTTTAATCACTAGTTCGTGTAATTGGATCAGGACGTCTTGGGTGCTCAGGTGCTGGCGGAATCCATACATGGTCGCCGGCATCTGATTTGACTCGTCCAGGTGTGCTTGAAGTCTTCTCAGAACCATGCGTTCCATGACCTTACCCACACAGGACGTGAGCGAGATAGGGCGCATGTTCTCGATCGTCAGAGGTTTGCCGGGTTTAGGTATGAACCGTACCTCGGCCTCTTTCCATTCTGCGGGCAACTTCGAGCTTTCCAAGGTTCTGTTGATGTGACCCAGGAGCCCGCGTGCCGCCGCATCACTCATGTTATTGAGCAGCTTGTATGTAATGGCGTCCGTTCCGGGTGCGCTCGTCTTATTACTCTCGTCTATGGCTGTTCATAACTCCGTGATGGTGAACGGTTCATCCAATGCCGGATTTTCCGGTCCCCCGTACTCCTCCGGTATCGGAAATCGCCCTCTCTCCGTCTTGAGGTAGATCGCCTTGAGGTCTTCAATGAGCCTTTGGCCTTTGCCATCGTAAGCGTTAAGAACTTTGGTGAGGTTGCGGTTGGTTGCGGTCTTGCTGCTCAACGGGTCGATCAGGTGTCTGAGCAGGCACCAGGTCTTGCGCACCGACAGCGTTCCCTGCAGCCCGTCGCACGTACTTATCCAGTTCTCTCGGCACAGCTTGGTTGCGTATTCAGCGATGTGTTTGTTGAGGAGCGCGATGCGTTTGACGAGCGTCTTGTTTCGTCGTTGACGCTTCCATCTTCGCGTGAGCGAGTGCCGCGCCTCCCACATGTGTGCTAGTTTGGCGTCGACGAAGGGCGTCTGCATCGTTGTCACTTCTTGAGTAAATCTATCGAGCGCGATCTTTTCTTCTCGCGCCCATTCTGCATACGTTTGATGTCTGCCCTCCTCCGCGTTTTCTCCGCAGGTCTCGTTTTCTTTGTCCGTGTGCTTGCGCATTCGGTCCCAGTCGGTGATCCGCGCTTTGCCGAGGGTTGCCCGGTACCTTGGTCCCTTGATCGTTACACTTATGATGCTGTGGTCGGAGCCCAGGTCTACGTCTTTGTTTCGCCAGGCCACTTCTAGGGAGCCCGCCATCTACGACAGGTCCGGGGTGGTGTCCCTGTTGACGCTGTTTCCCTTTCGGGTGACGACGCCCGGTTCAGTAAGGAGCGCCATTTCTTGGTCCTCCATTGCCTTTGCAAGAGCCTTGCCTCGTTTAGATTGGTATTTGTAACCCCATGTAGCTTTAGGGGCGTTGAAGTCGCCTAGGACCAGGAGCAGCCTGTTCCCCGCCAACCTCTTCGTCTGGCTCACTGTTGTTTCAAAGTCGTACTGTCTTTGTTACGGCCTGCAGTATGCGCTCATCACAAACAGGTTTCCGGCACTGCCAATAGCCCTTGTGTGAACCTCGACCAGCGTGTGTTCGCAGCCCTTTTGCGCCGTGAGGTGCTGGGTGGCTGCTATGTTGGTGCGCACCAGTAACGCCGTCCCGCCTTCCGTCGGATCCGTGTAGGTCACGTAAGCCGGGAGTCTGGCTCTGCCGTGTGTCTCTTGTAACGCGGTCATATCCGGTTTCTGGTCGAGCCCATCTATGTGAAGTGGTAATTCAGCTTCCTTGGTGCGCATGCCGCTGCAATTCCACTGGTAAATTATCGTTGTTTCCCCCCCACGGATTTGCTTTTTACTGTTCGGCGTCTGCGCAATTTTCCTTTGACGTTTTGATGCGACCGCGCATGTACACGATCGATTCCTTGACTTTATTGGCGCGGTCTTTCCTTAGCGCTGCGAACTTGTTCTTCACGGTTATCGTCGCTGTCTTCGCCGCCAGTCGTTCGTGCTTGACTGACAGGATCTTTATTCGACCCTCGAAGACCTCTAACCTGGCATTCATATTGCCGAGATTCTCGTTGATTTGATTGATGGCTGCGAGTATCGCTGCCAATTTGCCCTCTTGTGGCGGTTGCTGTTGTTGATGTGATGTCTGCGGTGCCGCTGCTGCCGTCTTGCAGGCAGCGGTGGTTTCAGCATCCATCGCTTCTTGAACATTCAGTGCTTGTTGCTTGGGCTGCGCCTCTCCTCTCTGCTCTTGGCGGGGCGAGAGGGTGGCCCTCCGCGGCACCTTGCGTTTCTCGTTGGCGTCCTCGGGCTCCGTGCTCGTTTTGGTTATTTTAGTCGCTGAGCTGTCGCTAGCTAGCGCATCTATTTTACTCATGAGTGCTCTGATCTTGACCTTCTGTTCCTGAATCTGGGCGTTTTGCCTTTCGATTAGTCTTTTAAGTTCTGTACATTCGCCGCACTCTTGGCGTATTGCGGCGTTTTGGTTAGAGGGGGAGGTGGGGTAGGGTTGAGGGGTGGGAACTCTCGGTCGTTCCCTAGAGCGACGGAAGACCTCTTGGTCCAGCCCACCTTTCTCTCGGCGAGTATCCATCGTTGGTTGGACTCGACCCGGGTTCTCGATCTGGTCCGGGACCTCGAACGGGATCCGCGGCGTCTTCCGCTTAAGCTACGGCTGCCTCCTTTCCCCATCGTCTCCCAGCGGCGGCCGTCCTTGGAGCCAGCCGATGGCGCCTGGTCGGCCCCGTTCGGGCCATCCCGGGAACGGCATCTCGATCGTTGGTGGCTTTGGTGGCTGCCCTTGCAGGCCGGCGTTCTCGAACGGCTCCGCGAAGAGCTGCTGCATTGGGGTCGGCCTGCAGGACCTCTTTCTTCTTGGCTGCTGTCGTCGATTGCCCGGCGCCGCTCCCAGCGCCGGCGCCGCACCACGTACGACGTCTTAAATTTTGCCTTACAGGCCCTGTCGGCGGTGAGATGCTTGCCGCCGCACTTGGGCCCGCACGCATGCTCTTTGTCCGGGTTGGTGATGCAGCACCCCCGGCAGATGCAATTTTGGGGATTGGGGCACACGTCTATTCGGTGTCCGACGCGGCCGCACTGGTAGCAGACGTCGATCTGCTTGCGGTGCAGTGAACATTTAATGAGCAGGTTCCCGTAACGCACGTAATTGGGAACCTTGGGTCCCTCGAAGGCGATCACCACGGACCTGGTCTTGCCAATCGGTTTCACCTGCAACGCCGTCGGGTTGTGCCTGTGCACCACTAGGTCTTGAATTTCTTGGGCGATGTCATCTAGCGGGATGCCCCGTATCACTCCTTTAACTGTTTCGTGAGGCGCGGATTCGTAAGTGCTCACCTCGTGGGCCGTTCCTCGAATGTCGATGCGTTTCACCATGGCGTACTTCTCGGCGACAAGACTTGTAGACAAGATGCTAGCGAAATACATCATTGAGCCATCGTCAAGTCCCTGGGTGTCCCCTGTCGTGCTGGTCAAAAAGAAGGACGGCTCATGGAGATTCTTCGTTTGGAGATTCTCATGGAGATTCTCATGGAGATTCCTCAACCGCATCACGAGGAAGGACGTCTACACACTACCTCGTATTGATGACGCCCTTGATTGCCTATACGGGACACAGAATTTTTCGTCTATCAACCTGCAGTCCGGATATTGGCAAATCGCTGTTGATGATCTGGATCGTGAAAAGACCGCCTTTATAACGCCTGATGGTCTTTACCACTTCATGGTTGTGGCTTTTTGACTATACAACGCTCCGGCTACCTTAGAGCGTATGATGGACTCATTACTCCAAGGATTCGAGTGGTCGACTTGTCTGTGCTACCTAGATGATGTTATTGTGTTCTCGCCCTCATTCAGCACACACATTGAGCGCCTTTCAGCTGTACTTGCGGTTTTTCGCAAGGCCGGCCTACAGCTGAACGCCAAGAAATGTAACTTCAGCCACCGTGAGGTTACATTTCTTGGACATGTCGTAAATGCGACTGGCATCCGACCGGACCCAGAGAAAATTCGCGCCGTGATAGAGTTCCCTATTCCACGGTCCGCAACAGATGTCCGAAGTTTCGTAGGCCTTTTCGCTTACTTCTGCCGCTTTGTTAAAGATTTTGCCACCAAAGCACGCCCTCTCACAGATCTCCTGAAGAAAAGTGTGCCATTTTTATGGGGACCCTCTCAGGCCACCGCCTTTTCTCGCCTTACCACCATGCTCACCACCCCACCGATTTTAGGACACTTCACTACCTCAGCCCCTACAGAGGTGCGCACCGATGATACGGAATCGGTGCCGTCTTGGCACAAGTTCAACACGGCCATGAACGTGTAATCGCGAATGCTAGCTGTGTTTTGTCACCTGCGGAGCGGAACTACTCTATTATCGATCGCGAATGCTTGGCCGTTGTGTGGGCAGTGCCGAAATTCCGCCCCTATTAATACGGCTGGCGCTTTTCTATTGTAACGGAGCACCACACCCTCTGTGGGCTTTCGTCCTGAAAAGATCGCACAGGGAGGCTTGGACGATGGGCTCTGCGGTTGCAGGAGTATTCCTATTCGGTGGTATATAGGTCTCGTCGCCAACACAAGGACGCTGACTGCTTGTCCCGCTAACCTGTAGACACGCCCGCCAACACCAACATGGACGCTTCCGCAAGTGTTCTTTCCGTTTCCCAGCTTTTCGACATGGCCAACGAGCACCGCCATGACGCTACCTTGAGGACCCTCATTGATCGAATGAAATCTGTTCCTACTGATCCATCATTACGGTGCTTCGTCTTTAACGACGGGATATTGTACCGACGCAGTTTTTATCCTGATGGTCCTCCCGTTCACTTTGTCGTTCCTCAACACCTCCGCTCCACCGTGATTCAGGAGCTTCATGACGCCCCAACTGCCGGACAGCTTGGGTTTGCGCGCACTTACGACTGCGTGTGCCGCCGCTTCTACTGGCCCGGCCTCGCTCGCTCCGTACGGCGCTATGTATCTGCTTGCAAGCCCTGTCAACATCGCAAACAGCCAGCAACGCTTCCTGCCGGGTATTTACAGCCGATCGACATTCCACCTGAGCCTTTCTTTCGCGTGGGTTTGGATTTCCTTGGCCATTTCCCCGAGTGCAGCTCTGGCAACATGTGGATCGCTGTCGCTACTGATTACGCGATGCGCTATGCCATCGCTCGAGCACTTCCCACAAGCTGCGCAACTGACGTCGCAGATTTGCTCCTCCGCGATATCATTTTAGTACATGGCACCCCACGACAGCTCCTTACTGGCCGCGGCCGCACTTTCCTCGCCGAAGTCATCGCCGATATACTACGCTCATGTTCTACGAAGCACAAACTGGCTACCTCCTGTCATCCCCAGACCAACGGCCTTACTGAGCGACTTAATCGGACCATTACAGACATGCTCTCGAAATACTTTTCACCCGACCACAAGGACTGGGATGGGGCTCTCCCTTATGTCAGGTTTGCCTATAATTCATCACGCCACGATACTGCTGGGTATTCGCCCTTTTACTTACACTTCGGTCGTGACCCTGTCTTACCATTCGACACTTCACTCCCCTCGATAGACGATTCGAGGACAGAGTATGCCCGCGACGCCATTCCACGCTGACCATGTGCGCCAGCTTGCCTGTACTCGTCTGTTGGCATCGCAAGAATCTCAACGGCACGCTTACAATCGCCGCCATCGTGGCACATATTTTTCATCAGGCTTTCTCGTGCTACTTTGGTCCCCTTGCCGCCGAGTGGGGCTCTCCGAGAAACTTCTTCCGTGCTACAAAGACCCTTACCGTGTTCTACGTCAAGTGACCAATGTCACTTACGAGATAATCCCCGTGACCTCCGACATGCCACCCGGTCCCACATCATCTGTCTTCGTACACGTCTCTCGGCTTAAACGTTACTATGCCCGTACCGACGGCCCCGTCTGAAGCACCGGAATGGTCCTTTTTCTGCCGGGGGTCGTGTTACGGTGGAAAAGGAGGACAAGGTTGTCGACGGTGAAGACGACGAAGTAGCAAGAGCCTCTCGGGATTCTCGGCAGCTGTATATATACGCTTGGTAAATACAACGTGCGTATAGTTTTACACTCATGATAATTTATATATATATATATATATATATATATATATGTGTGTGTGTGTGTGTGTGTGTGTGTGTGTGTGTGTGTGCGTGTGTGTGTGTGTGCGCGTGCGTGCGTGCGTGTGTGTGTAATTTTATTACTACCACATTGAGTTTACATGTGTGCAGCAGCAGATTCTTGTTATAGAGATTGCTTTGCTTTTGCCAATACACATTTGTGAAAGGTATGGTACAGCTATGAAAGTGACCAACGGGGATAGTTGGTGCACACTCATGATTGTATTGCGCTGAGTGTAAGAAGTGAATGAAACATAATTATATATGACTTTCATTATTTCACTGTAAAGACTTAGCGCAACCTAAACGTGTATATGTCAAACTTTTTAGTTGTTGGAGCAAAATATATTTACTTGTCTCTCTCCACACAGCATCATCCGCGGATGATGCAATTGCGTGTCGTTAAGAATTTATTAAGAATTAGTGCCATCACGCGCAAACAAAACAGAGTAATGGTTCTAGAAGAGATCACACGTGTTTTTCGTAGCTGCAGCCCCAGCACAGCTTTCCTATTCTTTCATATAAAATATGGCTGTTGTGTACGAAAAGAGAAACGAGACGTCCGCAAAATAAGGGATGATACCAGCTACCTCACTTCTTTTTCCTCCATCCCCTGATTTCCCCCTTTCAACACAGCGAACTTCATATTGTGAATACATATCAGATGTTCATGTTTTAAACGCATCGTTGCATAATAAAAGCTTTTGTGACAACTGCAATTCTTGCATGGGCTGTTGACTCATCTCTGTTGCTGCACCTTCATCTGCCTCCAGTTGTGGTACTGAAGGATCATGTGTTCGTTCAGTACAAAAAAGTCTTCCTGGATGTGGTACGGCAAGAAAGCATTTGCATCATCTAAGAGTAAGATGTTCAATTTCAAGGCTCTTCCCTTTTTGTTTATCACACTCGCAATCTTGCTCATGGTCGTGTAAGTATTCTAGCAAATGTCGATACACTTCACTATATTGCGCAACAAAATTTCTGACTTTTCAGTTTAGATTTTTAAAATTTTGTTTGGCTCCCTTTCGTGTCTTTAGGAATGTTATTGAAAGATAATTACAATTTCTAACACCAAAGTGTTTATGTCGCAGGCTCCACCGAAATTCGTCGCTGTGCATACCTTACACAATTATCATCGGACTAAGTGCCTGGCATCCGAGCGAGATGGCGTTATTTAGGCGCTTGTTCGCAGATAGTGGGACACAACATTTCGCGTGCAATCTGAGTTCTCCGTTACGCAGCCCACATCTAAACAGACAACAGGCGTAGGAAGATCATATGACAGCCGACGCCAATTTTCGATTGGCTATAGACGCTTAGTCTCAATTACTGGCTGATATGAGGCATAATGAGAATGACCTTAATCTCGTCTTTCAGTCTGTCAAGCCGAAATTATTTTTATAACGTTCTAATATCATTTATGAAGGAATTCATAGGCGTGTGAACATACTCTGCAAGAAATAGCTAAGGTTGTGGAGAATGGTACGGTGCTTCCGGGTTTTTCCGCCGCACACAAGTGAACATGACAGGGACAGTCGGCCACGGTTCCTTGCCGAGAATCGAAGATAATACCAACCTTTTAAGATATTTTTTTAATTCGTCCCGTTGAGAAAAATAGGAGATGCTGCACATATTTAATGTGTCACGTCACCAAAATGTAAGCATTTGTTTGGCTTGACATGCTCTTTTACGACAGCGCAAGGTTACGTCACTTCGTACAACAGGTTTGGAACAAACTCGACACTTATAAGTATTTAGCTGAGCAAAGGCAGGTCATGGCATGTACTAAACGAATTGTTCACAGAGGACATGGTGGGTGCAGCGTTCTGAGTGCTACTTTCTTGTTCCTGTTCGATGTTTCGATGTTCCATTTTCTTGAGCGGACATATTTACTTTAAGCCACAAGACAAGATTGCAGGCTCGTATTTGAGGTTCTTTGGTAATAGTGCAGCGTGGCTTCAATGTCTTATTGGGAATTTGCGGACAGTAATGACATGAGAAAATCGCGAATTGTTCGTACGTGTAATCAGAGTGGTTTCTGCCTGCTTGCTTTCAAGACACTGCCGCCGTCAAAGAAAATGGTGTGAAAACAAGAAAGCCTGTTTAACGCAGCGCACAAAACTTCAGCGTGGAAAAAAGCTAGAAAAACGAAGTTTGAAAATGTAAAGAAAATAAATTTTAATGCGACAGCAATTATACAAACGCTACATTCACTCTGCCAGCCAGATGTTCAGTCTAAGCCACACTCTAAAAACTAGGGAGGGTATCGCAGGAGTGAAGAGGCCGATTTACTCTTCAAAGCGTTGTTTTACTCTCGCAAAATGTCGAGTGGAGGGAAACGCATTGTTCACTCCGTCACAAAGGAGAGAGTGAAATGGGCTTTTCACTCTTCCCTTCTGAGAGAGCGTAGAATGCCCGTCCTACTCTTGCGGCAATAGAGAACAAAACGTAGCGTAATTTCCTTCAACTGCACGTGGCTGGCCCCGGACATGGCGATGTATCACTGACGCACGCTGAGCAAAGAGGACACAGTTTTGCTTCTTTTGAGATCAGGCAGCCACAGTTCAAAGAAACGCGGACCGAGCGCTCCACTTTTTCACTCGGAGTTGCTCCACCACGCGTGCGCTCAACATCGCGGATCAGCACAGCACCGGAGAAAGGTGATCCGTCCAGCGAACTGCGACGAATGCTATCCAAGGGAGATCTTGTGTCAGCCATCTCGCGTCGCCACGAAAACACCACAGTCGTTCATCATTCATTGGATATAACAACAAATCATCCACGGTAAGTGAATTATAACTTAGGTACACATTCAGCGTATATTACATGCTATCGCCAGGAAGTCGTCGGGGCGCTTAGCCGATGCGATTGTCAACGTACTAGGCAAGCGCGCGGTGTCTCAAGATGTCAATCGAAAAAGCCAGTCGTCGCGATAACTGCGTGTGATTTTATCACTTGCTGCTATCCGCAAGAGCTTTGAAAATCGAAAACTCTACCAGAACTATGATATATTAAATAAGACGTGAGGCGAGAGGACGCTTAAAATGGTTTGTTCACCAGCTTGTGATTCCGAGCCTCTGCGGAGCATGCTTGGCAGTTTGGCAGTCGACTGTGTACGGAACGCTGTTGAAATAACGAGGTCCATAACAGAAGCGGTCATTTTGCTGGCGCCTTGCTTTTGTTATAAATAAGGCACTCGCTTGACTTTGTCTCGCCCATGGGTAATCTGCTACCACTGAACTAACGTGCAGCGCCAGTGCTAGTTAGAAATTTTGCCGCAGGCATTCAGCTGCATGCAGCAAGAGGTCAATCGGGCACGTAATCTTGAACTTGCTGAAAACGCATGAGGAATTCATGTTTTATGCCGAATAAAGTATAAACTCCATATAAGTGATTTTAATACGCCACACGATTTCTGCCTTATATCCACTACTACCACACGGTGGTACCATACCAGCATGCTGGTTTACCACTTTTCTAGACTGCATTATTTCTGGGATCAGCCCATGACAACCGTCAGAGAATAAATTTGCTGGATGTTACTAAACTAAATAAATAGTAGTCCGGGTGAAACAGACTGTATGCACTTCAAGCGCTCACGGTTTCCCTTCGGTCTCATCTCCTGTGCCCCTCCCGTACCAACCTATATGTTGTGGGAGGCAATCTTCCGTCGCTCTGAGTCTCATATCAGGCTGGCCCTGATTGATCAGCACTAGCGGTGGTGGTGTCCATTGGGGCCCTGGAATAGAGACACCGCGCACCTCTTTCAGTTAAGAAAGTTTCTTCTTCTTCATCATATTGTGCTCTACTGAGGTTGAATGTAAATGACGCAAGAAGCCTGCCATGGCAGTTACAGTCCTACTCGTCCCGCCAACGTTCTGAGGCGCCCATGTTATGCTTCTTCTGCTCCGCAACAACAGCTGCCTCGCATGCTCTCTCGCGCCTGCACATTACCCCTCCGTACATTTAAAACTCCGCCTGAGTTTTAACCGCAAAGCTAAACGTTGTTCGTACTTTCAATGCCTCAAGCTTGCGGTTAAGTCACCGAGTCTTTGTACTCATTTAGTTACATTTGAAATATGATTTAGTACCTTGCTTCCACCGTGTATATTGCTCGAAGAAGCGCACATGACAAAATTTGAAGGGGAAGACGGGTGGTAGATTTTCGCAGATAATGAATGATGAAATCTTGACGCGGTAATACAGGCCTTTCTCTACCTGCCGCAAGAGATGGCCGTTTTCCAGCACTTAGTAGTTAAACAAATTTTTAATTGTCGGTTCACTTGTGATATACTTTAAGTAAACACACTGCACATAGACATTCTATACAGGAGAACTTTGCGGCCGTCTTTTTATTATTCAACGTCAACAAGACGACTGTTTCACAAAGCATAGGCTATCTACACCTAGTATATCTACGAAAGGCTAGAACAAGCTACTAATGTACGCTAAAATGGGGTATTCAATGTGATGAGCACCAACGTCAGTATACACGGCCCACAATCTATGCGACACCATCAGCTGTAACATATATTCCATGAGCATTGCGCGAGGCATGTTCTACAATAAAGCTGTACTCTCGAGTTGTGTTCTCAGACGGATTGAAATGAGCGGTAAAAGGTGCGTTTTCTTGCAACTGATAGAACCAATCAATTAAATTCCAAGTACGAGGGTTGACCCAGAAGTAAGGTTCCCATAAACTTTAGAAATAAAGAACATTGTGTATTCTCATAGAAATTTACATCAGTCGAAAGATAAAGCTTTGCTCTATTTTTTAATATAATCGCCATCTTTTTTTACGCATTTTTGTAGACGGGGCTTGAATTTCTGTATCCTAATATCGTAGAACTCCGCCGGCAACCCTTTGAGGGAGCTTTTCAACTTTTCTTTGACTTCATCCTCGCTCCAGAAGCGTTGGCCGCTCAAATATTCCTTTAACTAGGGGAACAAGTGATGATCACTAGGCGCGAGGTGTTGACTGTACGGTAGGTGGGGCATGACAGTCCAGCCCAAGTTTGCCAAAAGTTCGTGGCCTTCAAGGGAGACCTGAGGTATGGCGTTGCCGTGAAGCACCATTACAACGACTGGAGCTCTTTAGGAACCTTATTTCTGGATCAACCCTAGTACATAGCACGGCCTACGCCTCAAAAAGACGTTATAAACCTGAGCAGCAAGCGAAATGATTCTCAGTATTCATTTGGCAAATTGGCGTGTGTCCGTATCTACAGTTTATGCCTGCAATCTGTTGTCGAACAACTATGCAGATTTTGATATGACAGTAGACAGCGAAGTGCTTATTCACTTAGAAAAACGCGCATAAGAAGGCCGTGTTTGGCATAGGGACCGGCTCTTTTGTTATGCGTTATTTTCTGACACATGTTTTTTCACTCAACACAAAGATTGCTCTTGCCACACATTTCTTGAGCTGGCTATAAAAATATTTAGATGGTAGCGAAGCGTAGAAACATTCCCAAGGACGTGGAAGGCCACAGGACAGGTGCTTCCTCGTCCATGTAGTTTTGTGTTTTCCCACTGTCTAAATGTGTACAGACTCGCCCAACAACCCACATTGCTAAGATATGAACCATCGTAATGAGAGCAGCATTCCGGGCAAGTTGGTAATCCTTTACTCAAATATTATTGCGCAAAAAAAAGACACGGACGTGCTTAGTGTGTGTTCTTCTGTTACATACATGCCTTGTTTGTTGCGTAATTCTACTCGAGTAATGAACGATCGCCTTACGTGGCCATCTTGGGTCAGCAATCATATGGATTTTAGTGAACGGGAAGTTCCTTAATTGACGTCCGCACAGTAATTTATTCAAGTTTTCCAGCATAATCCAAGTTTTTGTTTGCTTTACGCCCTCACAGCATGCTGCAAGCTAAATTCCCCACCACTGCGGTAGCACTCAGTAAGAACTTTTCGGCTCACAAATTGCATACGAAGCGCGCAGCTTAGTGAATTCCGCCCCTGAATCTCATATTCAACGACGGAAAGAAGCAAACCCATCCTACAGAAAGCCTACGAAAGCGTTTGCATCTCTATTCGGCTTACAAAAACTGCCTTTGTTTTGTCATTTAAGACTGTGGCGGATTCCAGACTTCACGTGCGCATTCGTATGTTCACGTTCATGTATTTAGACAGCTGACATAAGGAAGTATAATATGGATAGAATTGAACATGCGCTCAGGAACGGAGGAAGCCTAAAAGCAGTGAAGAAGAATCTAGGAATAGCCAAGAATCAGATGTACACTCTAATAAGAAAGAGAGTTCCTGGCACTCTCTTTGAGGGTGTATCTGCTTGTCCCATATTTCACTCTCTTTTCAAGAGTAGATCGACCCTCTTTGAGAGAAAGTAGGTCAACTCTTCCCGACGGAGTTTTCTTACTCCACCGCAAGGGAGTGCTTGTACTCTTCCGCAGAGCGCTAATCCTCTCCCCACAGGGAGTGCTAGTACTCTTCCGCAGAGTGCTAATACTTTCCCCACAGGGGTAATAGTACTCCCCCAGACCGAGTGATTCTACTACTCCAAACCGAATACTTTTACTCCTCCAAGTCGAGTGCGTCTACTCCCCGAAACAGAGTGATTGTACTCCTTCAGAACAGAGTGCTAGTACTCTTCCCAATAGTGTGAAAGCACGATGTAGATCCATGGTCACGTTTCAAGGGATTCGCAATACCTACATGTTGAGAATATTTGATTCCTTCATAAGCAGCTCCTGCACTTACGCTTGGTGAATGGGATGTAATCTGTAGTCGCCGGGTTACTCAAATGAAACATTTTTTCGTATAACAGGTCGAAATCTTTATTGATCAATCACAAAACAAAGTGAATAGTAATTTGAGAAACATACTGACAAATAAAATCAGAGTATAAAGATGCCCATGACTTTAGAACACATCTTATGATAAAACGTAATTATATTCTCTAAAGTTTCATCAGTATTACAGTGTAGAAATATCCTTTAATTTCCATTGGCTCTTTCTTTTCAACAATGAAGTAGACAATGGAAAGTTAAACATAACACGAACGTGTGCAAACTCACAAAGTATTGACACTATGATTGAAGAGAAATATGCGCCACATTACTGGCCAGGAAACGTATTTCTGGCACAAAAGGCGTGCACTTATATGGCAGAGGTTACCAGTTAAGCTGCTAAACATGAGGCTGGTAATGTAGATAAATTGTGCAAGAAACTTTTTTGCTTGCCATATTCTAAGACAGCAGCTCATTTGATAACGTCCTTTACAGCGTATGGATGTTCCTGACCAAGTACAGTGCATTTAGAAATGTGTTGTGTATTCCCATGTGAGGCTGCAGGTCTAGCTAGCTTTGCTAATATTTCACATAAAGTTATTCATGTATGGGCTGCACACCATTGTTTCTAAGTGCGTATTGCCGTGGTTCTGCAGCAATATCCTGCCCGGTCTCAAACTGGTACAAAGGCATATGATATTTCTTATTTGGTTGGCCTCCTCACGAAAGCAGTTTCCTGGTGCTGTTGGGAGGCATCCGTTACACTTTCTCACAAATAAATAAAATTAAATTTACAATATTACATAGTGTGTAGCAAATGAGTATAAAACTGCAAGGAGCATCGACACTAAAATCTTGCGCATCGAATTTCTTGTCGTATATGGTAGCTTTTCATTCCCATTACGTTAAGAATGTTATACTTCTGAGGAGCAGCTTTCATACTTACATGATCAATTATTGTGACTCATTGAATATTCAATCTAACTAAAGTATAGCATGGCTTCAGATGTGAACCCAAATCGGATGTGATGAATATGATGCACCAAAGGCGACATAAGCTTAAGTACAGGCAGGGAAGTGCACGAAAAAGACAAACAAAGAAGGAAAACATAATTTGAGAATGGCACCATCCTGTTTGACATATCCCTTCCGTGCACGTGCATTTAGCATGCGACAATGCATATACTTGCACAATGAACTAACTACCTGAAACCAAAGCTTTTCTTCCTGCTGATGCGGTCAAGGCGCGCTAAAGTAAGGAAAAGTATTGCACTTCACAGAATCTCCGTCTCAAAACAAGAACTTGTGTGTCTAGAAGACTAATACATCGCCTCACTGTGCACTCTATCTTAAGTCCAGAAGAATGATGTGTACAGAAGCCATGAATCTAAGGGGCTTTTGCTTAACACTATATGTTCACATCCGCCAATTGATGAACAAGTCTACTTAGATGCTCTCAGTTCTTTGCACTGAATGCAGCTCTACCTCCACTGGCATACTAGGTTGGCAAGTAGAATGGAGAAACCACGATTTTACATTTTAAAACTAATTTTCAATTCCAAGTGACTTTCCAGCTTCTAAGACATAAGGTTTGCACCACAGTGTACTCAGTTAAAGGCCCTAATTGCTCCTTGCTTTTGCT
Source organism: Dermacentor andersoni (assembly GCF_023375885.2). Classification (NCBI taxonomy): domain Eukaryota; kingdom Metazoa; phylum Arthropoda; class Arachnida; order Ixodida; family Ixodidae; genus Dermacentor; species Dermacentor andersoni. Next base: position 83,505,771 of record NC_092816.1, read on the forward strand.
TCGGGAGGCACGAGCAGTTCTAATGAACTGGTTTCGTGAGCACGCACGTAAACGTTAATGACTTCTTATAAATGAGATTCTCTTCCCCGACTACTTCCCATTTCTGGAATGTAAAAGGAAGCCATAATTCTAAAATTAGGTGTCAAAAATAGATAAAAAGGGAGACATGAAAATCTCCCTGCTTCATGCCAGCATTTAAAGTACATAATCAGTGGTTTGTATTTGCACCCTTGAACTAACGTGCTGTTAAATGTAAGCTAGTAAAGCTGTTAAATGTATGTAAGCACCTAACCAAGCCTAAGCTGTTGCTTCTTATAGTGAACACAGGCACCGGGCTCATTGCAAGTATGTATCATGTCATTAAGCAATTATGCAATTTCATTGTACCACTATTTTTTATCACATGGATATATGTGTTGAGAGGCAAGACAAAAAGCAGTCACTTCTAACAACCAACCAGGTTTTTTTAAACACATTTCTAACTTTTCAATGACACTTGCTCCTATGTATTTGTCTCCAGAGAGCATACTTGATTTTGACTTTCTTTTCGGATAATTACATAAGTATACGTAGTTAAGATGGCTGCCTAGAGCACATGAGAATTTTCATCTTGGTGTGACATACAGTATTTTAATTTTGTTGACATTTAGTCAAGTGGTGTACCCAATATATCCACATTCTAGTTTTCTTGTTCGAATTGCATGGCAATATATTTTGATTTTAGGGCGTGCGCTCCTCTGCACTACGTGGAGTCGCGCTGGGCTGGCTCTTTGTCATCCTTGTGTCCTTGCAGCCACCTTCTTGCGGTATATAAAGTGGGTGCCTGAAAAATATGGTGTGCAAAAGTCAACACAAGGACATGGTGTAAAACAACATCAAGACAGTTAAGGTCATGGCACGAGAAAGAGACTCTTAGTTCTTAGTCTTCCTACTAAAACGCACGCGAAACATCTAAATGACTGCAACAGTCAACTGCTAAACTAACTTCAATTTTTTGATTTAAACAAAAAAACAACCGTCAGTTCATCCTCGTTCGGCACCGACGTCAAAATATTCCTCCTAATAAATAGAATATTGGTCATTCTCAGATGTCATAGGTCTGTCATTAGTCTGGTGTGTCGCAAACACCACTTGTGACGCATCCTACGCACGTGTCCAGTGTGCCCTCCTCCCAATCTCTAGTTCTGCTACTGCTCAAAACATAATTTGAGGATCATATCTGCAAACATGATGTTCAGTAGGGATGAAAATATGGTCCTCCAGTTCAATGGATATGACTGGATGTGCCTATAAGATAGGGCAACAAGGCTTGTTATAGCAAGCTTACCAACATTTCAATAATAACAAGAAAGTTCACTTCGGCCTGGATCTAAGCTTACTAAAAGGGATGAACTCATTTTCATTTATGAGGTGCTCATTTATAACGTGCACAGACTCGACTACTGCGGGAGCTTGAAATCTAGCATTTTATATTCTTTAAGGCATGTAAACGTTGCAGTTAGACCGCAGCTACTAGTTTATTAGACCAATCCTTTGTTTTGTGCACGACAGAAGACTGGTAACACGGAATTACACTTTACTTCTCTACTAACAATATTAAAGCGATAATCACAGTTTAATCTGCCATGCAGTAGCAAGATGCACACATAACGCTTGTAACCCCAAGAGGAAGGGTGCTTTAGCTGTTCATACGACATAACTATGAAACGCCAACTTATAATAGCAAATGCAGAGGCATGTCCAGCAAAATACACGTATGCAAAGCGCCCCTGCCATTGTAATTCTACACAGCATCCGTTATATTCGATGCCGATGCGTAACTCGCTGCTTGACAATTCACCTAGTTCATAGACATAAGCACCCTTTCAGGTTCGCACCGGACTCAAAAACCAAAACGGGAGACATAAAATCAGACATATAATCACACCATTTCAATACATCAGCAGAAACAGTTCTGTCTAAGGGCTAAACACCATGAGATCGATTTACGGCTACGAGCGACGGCTTCGAGCCACAAAACGGGCCGTCGCTTGAACAGATCGCCCGGTTATGGGAATCTAGGAATCGTCGCTCGCTTCCCCGAAGTGCTATGAGCGACTAGCCAATAGCGCGACGCCGGAACTGGATGTATGTACATCGCTCACATACTACCGATTGTCGCACAGAACAAGCAAACGATCGAGTTTTTATATGTGCAAGGATAAGAACCTACTGGAAGACCTTCAAAAATATTTTATGCTACTTTTTACCACAAAATGCTTCAACTTGAATTACTAAAGCACGCGTCATGCTAGTTTTGACGCGTATTTGCAGCCCACATTCCGGCAATACTGGGGAGGCGTCACTCAATATCTTCGCTCGCACGGAGTACGACTTGTAGACGACGAGCGAACGCGACAGCCATCGCCATCACATCGCTTCTAGCTGTCACGCGGAAGATCGCTTATATGGGGTTTATGCTTTATTCAGCATAAAACATGGATTCCTCATGCGTTTTCAGTAAGTTCAAGATAACGCGTTCATTTGACATCTTGCAGCATGCAGCTGGATGTCTGCGGCAAAGTGTCTAACTAGCAATGGCGCTGCACTTAACTTCAGTGGTCGCAGCTTACCCGTAGCCGAGACACCGCCAAGCACGCGGCTTATTTATAAATAAAGCATACCCCAGCAATATGACGCCTACTATTATGTGACTTCTTATTTCAACAGCGTTCCGTACACATTAGACTCTCGAACTGAATAAATTCAAACACACAAACGTACGCTAGGCACGTTCCGCATAGGTTCGGAATGATCGGCTGGTGAACAAACCATTTTATGCTTCCTTTCTCCTCACGTCTTATTCAACATACCAAGGTTCTGGCAGCGTTTGCGATTTTCAAAGCTCTTACGGATAGTGGCAAGTGGTAAAATCACATGCACTTATGGCGACGACTGGCTCTTTCGATTGATATCGAGACACAGAACGCTTGCCTAGTCCGTTGTCAATCGCGTCGGCTAAGCGCCGCGACGACTTCCTGGCAATAGCATGTCATATACACAGAATGTGCACCTAAGTCAGAATTCACTTACCGTGGAGCATTTGTTGTTATATCCAACGAATGACGAACGACTGTCGTGTTTTCGCGGCGACGCGAGATGGCTCACACACGATATCCCTTCGATGGGCTCCGTTGCTGCTCGCTGTTATTATTCGAGTTTATCAACAAGCGTAAGACAGCTGACATAAGGAAGTGTAATATTGTTGCTTGTGGAAAGACACAGACAGTATAGGCTATTTACAGGCTATTAACACTGGAGTCAGGCAGCCAGGCCGACACTCGCTCGCGCCAAGCGTATCGACCAACTTCATCGTCGTTCTCGCGGCGGCTCGTTTCTTGAGCACCGCTCGATGATATCGTAAACTACCCCCCCCCCCCCCCCCCCACCCGGCACAAAAGCACCGTCACGGTGCTGCTAAATATCCAAGGCGCTTGGAGAGTTGTAGGGCTTGAGTCGGGCGAAGTGGACAATGTCACTGGTTGTCACAGCGGAGGACGTAGTGGGCGTGGCTAGAACGATTTCATAGGTGACATCGGTCACTTTGCGGAGCACGCGATATGGACCTGTGTATCAAAAAAGGAGTTTTTCACACAGGCCAACTTTACGCGAAGGTGACCAAAGCAACACGAGGCTGCCGGGCACAAAATGGACATCACGGTGACGGAGGTCGTAGCATTGCTTCTGCTTGTCTTGAGACACTTGTAGACGAGTGCGCGCAAGTTGACGAGCGTGGTCAGCATGGGCGATTGCATCACGGGCATAATCGCTAGTTGAAGCTGTGGCGGACGGAAGCACAGTGTCCAGTGGTAGCGTTGGCTCGCGGCCATACAAGAGGTAAAACAGGGAAAAGCCAGCAGTTTCGAGACGGGAAGAGTTGTATGCAAAGGTAATGTAAGGTAGAGTCAGGTCCCAGTCAGGGTGGTCGTCGGAAACGTATTTGGATAGCATGTCTGTAAGGGTGCGTTTCAAGCGCACAGTGACGCCGTTCGTTTGCGGATGGTAGGAGGTGGTAACTTTATGCCGTATTGAGCAGGCGCGCTTGATGCCGTCGATGACTTTTGGCCAAAAACGTGCGACCATGGTCTGTTAGCAATTGACGCGGAGCACTATGCATCAAAATAATATCATCTAGGAGGAAGTCCGCAACATCAGTTGCGCAACTGGTCGGAAGAGCACGGGTTACGGCGTAGCGGGCCGCGCAGTCCACCGCGACTGCAACCCACTTGTTCCCTGATGTAGATTCCGGAAATGGGCAGAGAAGGTCTAAGCCGACACGATGAAAGGGCTCGGCAGGAATGTCGAGCGGCTGCAGGTAACCAGCGGGGAGCTGGGAAAGCTTCTTGCGTCGTTGGCAAACTTCACAAGCGGCGACGTAACGTAGTACGGAACGGGCAAGACCCGGCCAGAAAAAACGGCGACGTACACGGTCGTAGGTTCGAGATACGCCGAGATGTCCTGCCGTTGGTGCGTCGTGGAGCTCTCCTATAACGGTGGAGCGGAGGTGTTTAGGTATTACAAGTAGGAACTCAGAGCTGCCCGGATAAAGGTTAGGACGTTACAGAATACCGTCGCGGAGGACGAAGAGGCGTAGAGTATTATCGGCCGGAGAGTGCTCAAAACGGTCGATGAGTGCTCTGATGTAGGCGTCATAGCGTTGCTCGTCGGCGAAATGAAGCAGCTGTGATACAGAGAATACGCAAGAAGCACTGATAATATTTGAGGAGTCAGTGTCGTCAACGGTGTAACGCGACAAGCTGTCAGCGTCTAGGTGCAGGCGGCCAGACTTGTACACCACGGTATATGAAAATTCTTGTAGCCTCAAAGCCCATCGACCAAGCCGGCCTGTAAGGATCTTTTAGCGAAGAGAGCCAGCAGAGAGCATGATGGTCAGGGACTACGGAAAAAGGGCGACCGTAAAGGTAAGGACGGAACTTCGCAACCGCCCATACTACAGCAAGGCATTCTCGTTCCGTAATGGAAAAGTTGCGCTCCGATGGTGTGAGGAGGCGGCTCGCATAAGCAATAAGGCGATCCTGACCACCCTGACGCTGCGCTAAGACGGCACCTACGCCATGACCGCTGGCATCTGTACGCAATTCTGTAGGGGCATCAGGGTCGAGTGGGCGAGAATGGGTGGTGAGGAGAGAAGAGTACGAGACGAGAGAAAGCGGTGGCTTCTGCAGTACCCCACGAGAATTGTACGCCTTTCTTGAAAAGATTAGTGAGGGGTCTAGCAATCGCCGCAAAATCTTGAATAAAACGACGAAAGTACGAGCGTAGTCCCACAAAACTTCGAACGTCTGCGGCTGTCTTCGGAACCGGAAACTCTCTGACAGCGCGAGATTTGTCGGGATCAGGCTGTACTCCGGAAGCGTCAACGAGATGGCCCAGAAGAGTAATTTGCCGGTGGCCAAAACGACATTTGGACGAGTTAAGTTGCAGCTTCGCCTTTCGAAATACATCAAGTATAGTTGTGAGACGTTGAAGGTGAGTGTCGAACGTTGGCGAGAAGACGATGGCGTCGTCGAGGTAGCACAGGCATGTGGACCATTTGAAACCTTGGAGCAAGGAGTCCATCATACGCCCGAAGGTGGCAGGGGCGTTGCATAATCCAAACGGCATTACTTTAAATTGGTACAGGGCATCAGGTGTGATGAACGCGGTTTCGTCTCGGTCCATATCGTCAACAGTAATCTGCTAGTGTCCCGAACGAAGATCAATAGACGAGAAATAATTGGAACCGTGCAGGCAGTCAAGGGCGTCGTCTATACGTGGGAGCGGGTAGACGTCCTTCTTAGTAATGTTGTTCAGATGGCGGTTCAGTGACGAGCGACGTGGCCGATGCGACAGCAGTGGAAGCAGATCGGCCGGTCATCAGGGGTACGCCAATCGGACGGGTTGCGGCGAGATGTAGCGGAAAAGGACTGCCGCGGACGAAGAGGGCCGGTAGAAAACTGGGGAACACTGGGTTGAGACGTGGAACACACGGAGTTCAGACCCATGTTCTGAAATTCCTTTCGGACGACGGCCTGGATCATCGCAATGGTGGTTGCTGGCGGATCGTGAGGCGTCGTGGAGAAAGCTGGCGAACAGGTGGCCTCGAGTTCGCGGCGAACAATACGGGTGACGTCGTCACAGGTGGTGGTCTGACGTGGTCGACCCTCACATGTCGACGTAGCAGCAGTGTTGAGTTGCCGCGTGATGTGGTGTGTGATACGGTGGCTCTTAGCTTGTTCAAGGCGACGGCATTCTTTGGTGATGGCGTCGATAGTCGAGACGTTGCCGAAAACAAGCAAATAAAAAGCGTCGTCGGCGATGCCTTTTAGAATATGTGACACTTTATCGGCTTCGGACATAGCATCGTCAGCTTTGCGGCATAGAGCTAAGACATCGAGGATGTAGGAAACGTACGGCTCCCTAGTTGACTGAACACGAGACGCAAGAGCCTTTCTCGCGGCAGCCTTGCGACCAATGGGGTCGCCGAATAGTTCCCGTAGCTTCTCTTTGAAATTGTCCCAACTGGTTATCTCGTCGTCATGCGTTTGGTGCCACACGCGTGGAGTGCCACCGAGATAAAAGATGACATTGGCGAGCATAATCATTGGGTCCCACCTGTTATCAGCACTGGCGTGTTCAAAGAGTTTGATCCAGTCTTCAACATACTGGCCCTCGAGGCCGGAGAGCACACCTGGGTCGCGATGTGGGGCGACCGTAATGATTGCAGCAGTGGGACAAGCCGAAGCCGTTGCAGAGGTGGGCGCGTCACCGGGAGGCATGGTGACAAGCTCGGTGTGCCGACCACTTCTGAGTTCCGTGGTGAGGAAGGGGATCACTGACCTCTACCAGAATGTTGCGTGTGGAAAGACACAGACAGAAGAGGCTATTTACAGGCTATTTACACTGGAGCCAGGCAGCCAGGCCGACACTCGCTCGCACCAAGCGTACCGACCAACTTCATCGTCGTTCTCGTGGCGGCTCGTTTCTTGAGCACCGGTCGATGACGTCGTAATAATATGTATAGAATTGAACATGCTCTCAGGAACGGTGGAAGCCTAAAAGCAGTGGAAAAGAAACTAGGAATAGGCAAGAATCAGATGTATGCGTTAAGAGACAAATCCGGCAATATCATTACCAATATGGATGAGGTAGTTCAAGTGGCTGAGAAGTTCTATACAGACTTTAACCGTACCCGTGGCACCCACGACGATAATGGAAGGGAGAACAGTCTAGAGGAATTTGAAATCCCACTACTATCACCGGAAGAAGTAAAGATAGCCTGCAAAGGGGGAAGGCAGCTGGGGAGGATCAGGTAACAGCAGATTTGTTGAAGGATGTTGGGCTGATTGTTCTAGAAAAACTGGCAGTCCTGTATACGCAATGCCTCATGATCTCGAACGCACCGGAGTCTTGGAAGAACGCTAACATAATCCTAATCCATAAGAAAGGGGACGCCAAAGACTTCAAAAATTATAGACCGATCAGCTTACTGTCCGTTGCCTACAAAGTATTTGCTAAGTTAATCGCAAATAGAATCAGGAACACCTTAGACTTCTGTCAACCAAATGACCAGGCAGGATTCTGTACAGGCTACTCAACAATGGACCATATTCACACTATCAATCAGGTGATAGAGAAATGTGCGGAATATAACCAATCCTTATATATAGCTTTCATTGATTACGAGAAAGCGTTTGATTCAGTTGAAACCTACGCAGTCATGATGGGATTACGGAATGAGGGTGTAGACAATCCGTTTGTAAAAATACTGAAAGATATCTTAAGCGGCTCTACAGCCACCGTAGTCATTCATAAAGAAGGCAATGAAATCCCAATAAAGAAAGGTGCCAGGCAGGGTGATACGATCTCTCCAATGCTATTCACAGCCTGTTTACAGGAGGTATTCAGAGACCTGCATCGGGAAGAATTCGGGATAAGTGTTAATGGAGACTACCTTACTAACTTGCGATTCACTCATGATATTGCCTTGCTTAGTAACTCAGGGGACCAATTGCAATGCATGCTCACTAACCTGCAGATGCAAAGCAGAATGGTGGGTTTAAAATTTATTCTGCAAGAAACTAAAGTAATGTTTAACAGTCTCGGAAGAGAACAGCAGTTTACGATAGGTAGTGAGGCACTGGAAGTGGTAAGGGAATGCTTCTACTTAGGGCAGGTAGCAAACACGAATCCGGATCGTGAGACTGAAATATTTAGAAGAATAAGAATTGGCTGGGGTGCGTTTTGCAGGCATTCTCAGATCTCAAGCATAAGGTTGCCATTATCCCTCAAGAGAACAGTGTACAACAGTTGTGTCTTACCAGTACTCCCGTACGGGGCAGAAAAACCCGGAGGCTTACGAAAACGCTTCTCGTTAAATTGAGGACGACGCAATGAGCTATAGAAAGAAGAATAATGGGTGTAACGTTAAGGGGTAAGGAAAGAGCAGATTGGATGAGGGAACAAACGCGAGGTAATGACATCTTAGTTGAAATCGAGAAAAAGAAATGAGCATGGGCAGGGCATGTAATGAGGAGTGAAGATAAGCGATGGTCATTAAGGGTAACGGAATAGATTCCAAGGGAAGGGAAGTGTAGCAGGGGGCGGCGGAAGTTAGGTGGGCGGATGAGGTTAAGTTTGCACAGACAACATGGTCACAATTATTTCGTAACCGGGGTAGTTGGAGAAATATGGGAGAGGCCCTTGCGCTGCAGTGAGCGTAACCAGGCTGCTGCTGGTGCTGCTGCTGCTGCTGCTGCTGCTGCTGCTGATGATGATGATGATGATTCTGGACACAGTGGCTGATTGCATTTTTTTATTTCGATAAGCATGCAGCCTTCATTATTTCAAAATTTGAGAGTGCTGCTATCAAGACGGACGTGACCGCAGTTTTTCGTGTTAATACTTCATGGGCTGTCTTCAAAGCCCAGAAGAGAGGACCACGGTGCAGAGAACTTAAGAAAAGCATCTTAATTTGGGTGTTTCTTAGTACTTTGTACAACGCTTCAATTAAAATTGATACTCTGGAAGAACTATACCAATTTTGCCTATCTAAAGCTATATATATAGGAAACTAATCGCACTCTCAAGTCTACTACGAGCAATATACCATTGGTCCCGTCCATCTATTGTGCACCAGTCTAATTGCAATCGCTGATTCTTGTCATGGAAAGCGCCTGCCCCTGTAGCCCTTCATCTCACAGCTGAAAAAGGACGCAGATATAAAAATATCTTTACTGCTGTCTTCTTGAGTGGGCACTATCTTTGTTACAGAATCAACTACCATGTGGATGTCTGAACCAACCCCAAGTCATTGTAACATTGTGATCACGACACCACGAACCCAAACCTGTTACTGCGAGGCCAGAGCTATGACGTCAATCTTGTACAGCTAGCACTGAAACTTTTAAGGTTACCTGCCCCCACCCCTCCGACAGGCTGTGTGATTCCGACAATAAATATTCTAGAGCGGAAGGTTCTAGCTTTAAAGAACTCAACCTCTGGACACAAGTCACTACACCACAAAACGAAGATGGAGCACTGACGCGTCACGACACAGCCAGATACCAGTTTTCAGCAAGTGTTAACGTTCGGCACGTACTCGTCAGTTTGTTTTCCTGTCCAACAGGTGGCTGGGCATTAGTGCTTTGATCTGACGAATTTGATCTCGCAGAAGAAAGTACTATCCATATTTTATCATCATGCTTCATCTACCATCTGCACCAGAGGTCTGTCTAGCCAGCGAGAGTCAAATACTGCTAAAGAGCTGCCAACGCAAAACGCAACCTTGTAAAAATTGAAGATGACTTGCTTCATTCTCTCGCGCTAAGTGCTTTCTGATTATTGATAACTTGCAATTATATCTTTGTTATATTCAAGACAATTTTAATTAGGTGGAATTAAGGAGATAACCAATGGCAGGTTACGCATAAGCACGGGCCGAGCATTCAAGCAATGTTCGGCATACCTGTTGTACGAAAACACACCCCTTTGAACTTAGCACAATCCATAGCATTCCTAAAACGCTAAATTTATAGTAAACACCAGTACCTCACCACCTTATCCACTCTAAAAGAGAATCGAATTGTGGTGCACCCACGCTGCCTAGAAGGTCTTCAAAACACCCAATTAGGACGAAGAACAATTTTCCTTCAATTAGGGTCTTTCAAATTGTGACGTTCCCAGATAGAGCACTTATCATCCCCAGGCGAGCTTCCACAGGTTGAACGTGCCTGTTTAGAGTATGCAGCCCGAGCCACTTTATGAAATCAGCAGAACGGTAAAGCTGCTTTTTTGACTGAATAGTTACTTCAAATACCTCCAACCAACAAAAGTCACTTTACCTTCTACAGAGAGCGCGATGTAGGTTACCTTCTGAAGAATTTTTTTTTTGCTAGCATGCCCTGTCAGGCAGATTTGACCACAACTATAATAACGTACTATCTTAACTACAGACCACTCCACACAAGTAATCATTTACACTTCAAGCCTCCCGCCAGACAGAGCTGAAGTACCTGATGCGCCGCAGCTGGAAATTCGAGCCATGACAACGGGAAAAAAACACAGAACACCACAGCTACTCAGCCGCTGCAATCGGTTATTGCAATATGTGCGTGGTGCATGTAGCGCATTGACTCTCACGTTGGGCGCTGATTTAAGCAGAAGATTAGAAAGACAAGAGAAAAGCATAAATATTACCAATATGTGAGTATTTACTGTCTTCTCTTCGCCAGAAGGAAAGGAAAATTTAAGTCCCTTAAGAAAGCCAAAGTAACGAACTAATTGAACATCCCAGCGCAGGCCCCAATTCATAGCAACGCCATACCATACACCTGGTAGCTGACGAATAGTCTTAGATATAGTTGAACTATGTATACCTAGTGTGAAAAAGGGGAATATTTTGAGCCAGCAAAACCTCCAGGTAAATTTTTTTGTTACAGTGGCCCCGAAATGATTTTGATGTTTTTGTATAAGTGTACTGAGTCGATAGGATAGGTTATCGTGATCATTAATTGGCGCATCCATGCGCTCCGCGTTAAACGTGTAACTTAAAGATTTAAAAATGTACATCGCTACCGATCGCAGCCCGCCACTCGCCAGAGCGACGGGAGTTGACCATATGAGGCCGGTAGGGCCAGCTATCCGATTGGCTGCCCAAGTCGGCTTAGCGTTAATTTTTCCAACTTTATGGTGAACAAGGTTTGTTCGAAATAGTTGTAATGTTAGTTCATTTGTTTCTATAAAAAGAAATTATGAGAAAGAAAATTCATAAGGATAGTTTATCGCTACTTGAAAGCACTGCTGGTACGCAGAAATTCTCTACTGTTTGCGTTACAACCTGCGCTGTGTTGACGTCCGCTACTTGGTCTGTGTAGGTCCTGATCTTCATTACGCGAGCAGAATGGTTCGCACTGGCGTTGTGGTCTGCAAACGTAGCAATCGGCGATATTTCAAGCTCCGACGTCGTCTTCATTTGGAAAGACAAACATGGGAATGGAGTAGCTGCAGTTTCGGTATCCGATCGGTGCCACCATCTACGCATTAGCAATCGTCACTTCACGCCGAAGGGTTGCTATAGCAACAGTGTTACGCGTGTCCGGTATTCAGGTAGACGCAGACGCAAGCATAAGCGGACTGGGCGTCTTACGGTATGAGCGGAGGCGCAATCGTGAGCAGCTGGCACGGTGCAGCCACCTGGTGGCAGAGAGCTCAACCAAACACAGAACTAATATAGCAGTAGCGAAATGTATTCTAATTTGCTGCTGATGTAAATTTTTGGCAGGAGCGTAACCGTGCACACGTTGTTCTTCCAAATGTTTAAAATGTTTTACACCTTGTTACAGCAATATTAGCTCTTTGTTTGGCTGGTTAATCTCTGCGCTACCAGGTGCCTGGGCTGTGCAGACCAATCAGGCCGCTCACGTACGTCTACGCTAAAGCTATTTCATGAGCGCTATGGTTGTATTGAGAGGCTTTAGTTTACGTCTCCACGCATCCGTCAAAACGCTCAGCTCGCCTATTGCTGCCGGAATACCGGACATGCTTGCCGCTGCGACGAAATGCTCCCAACGCACGCTGATTTGATATCTTTTGCTTGGGATCGACTGCCAGGCGGCTCGCAGAGAGGTTGGAGAGGCTTCGTGCGCTGACTACAAGATGACCGGAAGTACATGACATGACGTCCCATGATGACAGAGGGCCAGTAAAGGCAAAGGATCTCTCATCGAACGAGTTGAAGAAGAAAGGCATGGCTATTGAGGAGGGTACCTTCTAATCGCCTGAAGATCTATTTCTATGAGACGCTTTACACCAATTGTAATACGAATGTTTTGCTGTAGCTATACCTAACGCGTCCACAATATTTGTCCGAACTGTTCCAGGGACCCCTTACCAACCTTCCCTCCCCAAAAGAAAATATAGAAACTGAAATACTCAAGAAATTCATTTGCACGGCAATCTATTGAAGCGTAAAATATTTTTTTTTTTACAACGCACAGCTAGCTCACTAAGAGCCGATCGCAAGCTGATATTCCCAGTATTGTCATTTTAGTGCAAAAGCATTATATACCCCATTACTCAAAAATTCGTCGGCGTCGGCCTGACCGAAAAATCGTAACAAAATGGCCTATGTCGCAAGGAGAAAGAACACATAAAATGCTCCGATCGATATCAAATTTCACGGGGAAATTCCCGTAAGCAAATTTACGGCCTTGAAGAAAAAACATGGTACATTTCATTATGGGCAGGAATCGAACCCTACCCGCCGTGGTTGCTCAGTGGCTATGATGTTAGGCTACTGAGCACGGAGTCGTGGGATCGAATCCCGGCCACGGCAGCCGCATTTCGATGGGGGCGAAATGCGAAAACACCCGTGTACATAGATTTAGGTGCACGTTAAAAAACCCCAGGTGGTCGAAATTTTCGGAGTCCTCCACTACGGCGTGCCTCATAATCAGAAAGTGGTTTCGGCACGTAAAGCCCCATAATTTAATTTTAATTTAGGAATCGAGCCCGAGCCTCCGAGGGGCAAGACGAGAGGCTTTCCTGACCCCATGGCGATTCCACAGATCTAGCTGACTTAAGGTCTGCCTATGCGTGCGTCATTGCATACACCACGTCGGAGCGATCTGGCTGACTAAAGGTGCGGCCTAGTGCGTGTGTGATTAAGTACGTGACGACGCAGCCAATGGGTAGGAGGTGGCGCCATGTCATGAGAGTATAAAATGAGCGCATGCATGATCTTACGAGGTCTGCAAACGGTATAATGCTTTCGCATTCCCACACGAAAGCATTGTTGTGTCTGTAAAATTTTTAGTCGCACGAACTTCCAGTGATACTTTTCTTTCATGCGAAGCCCTTCCTGCTCACCTCCTGAGACAATCGGGGACGAAATTTAAAATAAATCGAAAAAAAGTAGAAACAATACCACAGTACAAGATTCATGGGTTTCATTATAAATATGATAATAAAGCGTAACTAAATTTAGCTACAAGTTTTGTTACAGAAGTGTCTGCAATAATCAGAATTAATTAGAAGTCGCTTATTGCCGCATACCAAAGCACAGAACCGTAGACTTTAGAGGCCTTCCACGTGAGCATGCCTTGGGCGAAATTCCTGGAAATCAGGAAGTAGAAAGTGGATTTAACGACGTCGCTAATAACTCCATACACAAGAAGGTGGCAGTATATTTTGTGGCTAATTATTGAAAAAAAGTTGCCTGGCATAGACTGAACATCTGCGTAGCAGAGCGGATGTGACGTCCCTACCTCCCCTCTGGCTTCTCCTCTAGCGGTGCTCACCTGCTCGCTCGCTCGCTTGCTCGCAACAGCTGCGCGCGCGCCCTCGTTACATGCTCTCACGTCAGCACCGGAGAAGGTGCGTAATGTGCGCCTCGTACGCCGCATGCTAGGGCAATACGGCCCGCCAAGTGGCGTGCGCTGTGCTTCCTCCATGGCTCCTCGCCCGAATATTGTGCCAAGGGAAAGATGTTCGCTCGCGTAACCTAATGAACATTAACGCCGAGGTGCGAGTGCTACTAAGAGACACTGGTCGCCTACTGTTTATTTCTTCCTTATCATTTAATAGCACTGTTTGTGTTTATCGAAGCGGCTTGTTACTGCATTACCATCTTCAGGGGCACTCGGACGTATTTTTCTTCTTCCTTGCCATTTACCATTCATGAACAGCCTTGGTGTTACGTCTGATTACCCATGTTAAATACCAAAGCACTTTCTCCCGTTTGCAGCGTGGTCGGTTGCTTTGAAAAAGTTTTCAGTGTTGACGGTATGCCTTTCACTGTTATGGTCATCACAGAAAAATTCTGCGCATAAGATCTGCATCTTATGTAAGGGAGATCCTCGGATAGTAATGTATGTAAAAATTCTTAACCGAATATGTTAATGTTACATACCAAAAATAAAACAATAACGGGATTAGCTTTCTCACGGAGCACCGCACGTTTTTCTGTTGGCCAAGTGATTTGTTCGTTACCAACATTGCGGTGCGTCCAGCGTTGTCCAAAACTACATCCTTGCGCATAGCACGCTTCTTTACAAATACTTCAGCGCGTGTCGCGTCTTGTCCCCATAGAGAAAGTGGTGACATGTGTACTGGTTGTTGATTTTTCGATGGAAGTTTTTATTGTTAATTCAGGAATTCTAACCAGTTAGTCAGCGAACAGCGAGTCATGTTTTATCATAGCACGTCATTGTTCTTCGGACGAAGTGAGTATTCTCTGTAATAAACTTACGCAGTAAACAACAGTACAGTAGCATAGCGACTAGTGCCTCAGGTTCCCAAATGTACATTGCAAGAGAACGAGGAGTTCACGAATTTTCACAATATAATTCATTCTTGCAAAACAAATTGCACATTTTCTTATTTTTGCTCTTCAATATCAAAACTTTCTTGTAAAACGTTTGTTATGATGATAAAAGCTGAGCGCATATCCTCCATTTATATTTCAGAACTGTTGCACTGAGTTGCGATATCAGCAAGGTGAGATACTATTGTTAAACATCCGCATGTCTCAATCATATATCTCGGGTTTCTGTTCGTGACAAATAGAATTATTTTCTTCAAAATTCTTTTCTTGTTTTTTGGAAGGCTTATGTAAATAGTAATATTTTGATTCGATGTTAATACCAGGGTGTCTAATACCTGAAGCAAATTCGAATAGTTGTCAGGTGTCCCAATAACCGAACCTAACACTTAACCGAACTTTTATTTCTGAGGATACTGCTTACAAATGCATCGCAGAGAATAGTTTGATAAACTACCCTATTCAGTAAAAAAAAATTCATTTATGGAGACTAGCTGCTCGCGCACGGTAAAAGGAGTACTCCTACTTACACAGCTAGGTAGCGAGTTATAACACACACATGCATAAGACATCACAGAAAATCATTTGGCAACGCATTTCCAGGTCAAAGATCAAGACATAGACTAGCAGCTCCGCATCTATTAAACAAGACCCTTCATTCTCATAGTTACGCGCCTAAAAACACAGACATAGAGAAAAATATCACAGAAAAAACTTTCATATTCAGAGTCAAGCGAGAAGATATCACAGACAGCGCCTATCTGCTCTACATGCAGTAAAAGGTGCTCCTTTCTGCGATTCATGAAATGTTTTTCAAAGCCCAAAATTTTCATGCCAGAACACTAATTGTTTCACATGCTGCAGAAAAAGGTGCTCCATTCTGCAGGTTACATTTTCACTGGCTGTCGAGCACAGCCTTTCACTTGTTGTTTTGATCGTCGCCACTGAAAATACCTGCGGACTGCTCTTTTAAGGGCCGGGCAAAAGTGACTACATTTGCTGCTCCACCAAAGAGTGGGTTTTCATAGCCCGGAAGGAGGGGAGCTTTCTGGCAGCCTTGATATTCTGTCATTACAGATTCTGAGAGACATTTCAAGCAAAGCTTGCAAATTAATATTGTTCATCAAGTTTTCCTTCCTCCAAGCGTAGAGCTCCGGAATAATTGCTCTCGAAAAGGTTGTCCACGACGGCATTACGTACTACGACAAAGCAACGTTCATAACGGCCACAGAGCCTGGCTCCTCAACAACAAGCTGTAAAACGAGTCTCGCGCACTATGAATCCAGAGATAGCATTTGCCTTTTCTGTGCTTTTGGCTTAGTATGTGTTTGTTTTGGCTTGAAATGGTAAACTACTGAAGCCCGTCGTCCCTCTGGCTTAGGGACAGCAGCAGGCTTCTTCACACATTTACGACCACAACGCTTCTTCTCGTCAGCCATGAATACTTCCGGCTGCCTTTCCAAGTGCGTCTACAGAGTTGTCGTAGTCCCAGTTGGAGTCCTCAGAACAGCGTAGTATTTGAGGCACTGAGCTTCTTCGCTTGGCATGACCTTTACAATATATTCACCAACGATTACGACACCACCTGATGAAAAACATTAGCGCAGCTCTTTATGTACTTTCATTTCGTGGCGCGTACAATATGTTTCGTGCGGCACTTTCCGAGAAGAGCGAAGTGTGGCACGTCTGCCCCGCTAATCGAAAGGCTATGTGACCTCCTACCCGCATTTATGTTGCTGGTGGCAGGTCACGTGATATTTTTAATTTTTAGTGGAGTTTCTTTATCAGTCAGAAAAAATTAGTACACACTTAGTACGTCGCTGAAAATACCGAAATTAGATGTCCCTTGGCTGTGCCTACAAATGCCTTATTTAAATTTTAATGATTTGGATAGTACTTCTCGAGTTACATAGTTACAATTGCCTAATTAAATCTCAGTAACTAAAAAATTACTGGCAGCTACTCCACTGTACCGGAAACAATATGTTCTAGGTTTTGTTCAAGTAACGCAATCGCTCATTTCTTAAATATGGGGGCATAGTGGTTAATTTGGAGACCCTGTATATATTGATGACATCTGCGTTCAAGTGACAATGTTTCCATCCCTGATAAATTTTGTACATTATTAGACGAGCTTTTTTTTTCATGAGCCCTTAGCTTTGCTTGCTGCAAGGAGAAGCAATACTGAGATTCACATGCATTTGAGACGCCGTTGATAAAAGCTCTGCCCCCTCCGGAAAACTCCGGTAGGGGTAGAGGGCTCTCTAAACATCTAGGCTGATCCCGAATATTGTGCCATTCAAAAATTTAGGTTGTCAGACGCTTCGCTTACTCTCATCACGCCAGAGTTGATGCGATGGAGTGCCGTGTGCAGCGACTCCACCTCACTCTATCCTGCAACTCTTATTTGCTGCGATTAGCATTATTTAAAAACTTCGTGCACTTTCAGACAACTATCTGCCTTTATATCTAACCGTTTCCACACCAGCTTTGCCTTTGTGTAATCCGTGATCTAATAGATACTGCATTCAGGTGCGGTGCTCAAGGAATTGAGTTCGAAGCCCACCATCGACCAACTTGCATCACTGAGCATTTTCAAAGGAAGAGAATATTTCACCAGTACCATAATTTATAAACGCTTAAAGACCCTCGCGCAGTGTAAGATGAGGGAGAAGCCATAACTCTAGCGAAACATGATGGCCACTGTTTCACAGGAACGGAAAAAGAACAACGTACGAACGTAAAAACAAAAACAAGGTTGGACTTCGTATACAAGTATTTCAATGTTACACTAATTAAAAAAAAACAAAATTACACAAATACAGTAATGCAACGAGCCACCACAACATAGTTATCTGCTATAATATATTGTGAATGATATGCGAGAAAACGAGTTAACATCTTGAACACTCCAAAAATTTTTTAATGCGCAACTAAAAAGACCTAGTCTACAACTGGTTGACTTACAAAGAACGACAATGCTACGATGATTATTTTCGCTTTGAAATACCAGTAAAGTAAACACTTTAATTTAGTGGCTCACTATTCTCAACGGCAACCTCTGGCAACGTGTTTCATTTGAGAATAGAATTGGAGTGTTTAATATACATTGCTTGAAGCCATTGGTCGTACCATGCAAACCTTGAACACTAAGACTGCTAAAAAGATGGCGAAATTTTCGGTTGAGTCCAAATAAAGTATTGTTCCTGAAGTGCTGGAAGCTGTAGTGGATTTTATAGAAGTGTTTAAACAACAGAAAGTTTAGAAATAAAAAAAGGGAATAGTTCATTATCATCATCATTTATTAACGTTTAAAGACCATTTGCACAGTGTTAAATGAGGCATAACTCCAATCAAACACGATGGCCACTGTTTCACAGGAGGAAAAGAAACAACGTACGAATAGAAAAATACAAAAGAAGGTTGGATTCCCCATACGAATATTTCAAAGTTACACCAATGTTTACAAAACCCAAAACTAAATAAAAGGAGTAATGCAACGAGCTCCCTAAAGCAAATTATCTGCGAGAATACATCGTGAACAATACGCGAGAAAACGAGTCAACATTTTGAACACCCCAAAATTTTTATATTCTGCAACTAGTCTACAAATTTATATTCTGGACTAGTCTACAAATAATTGACATAAAAAGTATGACAATGCTACGATGGTTATTCACGCTTTGAAATAGCCGTACAGTAACAACTTGAATTTAGCGGCTAACTATCCTTAACGACACACTCTGGCAGCGTGTTTCAAGGACAATAGGAGTGTTTAAAAAGCATTCTTAAAGCCATTGGTCGCACCACGCAAACGTTGACACTAAAGCTGCTAAAAAGATAATGTAATGTTCCTGAAGTGCTGGAAGTTGTAGTACATTTTATGGAAGTGTTTAAACAAGAGAAAATTGTGAAATGTTGCAATGAATGGGCGAACTCAAACAATTTCCTCGGAGCGTGACAGAAGCTGGCAAATTCGTGAACCCAGCCGAGTTTTTCTCTCTTCCTTTTGCTACGTACTCTGCAGTTTACTGCGCCATATAGTGAGTGCGGATAAAACTGATGCGAGAAATGACGCATGTTCTTATGGAGAGAAAAGCCGGTGTCAAAGTGACGAAATTCATCTTGCGGTATAAGCAAGGCTTTCGGTGTCAAAATATTTTACCCCCACCGCTGATCTGGTCTGGCCAGATAGTTTCATCGGGTGGAGTTTCGGCTGCGCATACGGCTGAATCAGCCCGCAGCTCCATCTGAATAAAATGGCGGGTGGCTTATGGGCTCCTATTTCACACTACCAAGCACCAAATGTCCACGTACGCCCATTTTGTTAGCAAATGCACCCGTTTGTGCTCTGGTTAGCGGCGTCGCAGATACGTTCCTCATCGAACCATTGCAGAATGCTCTACTTTGAAATTTTCCTACCCATATTCCATAATACTCCCTGATTTCTACCGATCGTCACAGTGTTTCATGTAACTTGAATCAAATAATCAACATGAAGTTTAACACCTTTACAAGTCAGGCAATTTTTCGTAGTCGTTCTGAGTACCTACACATATGTATTCTCGAAGTGTATTACTCTAGCAAGTTAAAATATTATATTAGCTAGTTCAAGATATATAAAATCTTAAATCCTTCATTTGAAGGCAAAACACAAAATTAAGATGTAGATCCTACTCCCAATTATCCAATCAAGTGGTTGTTACATCGTTATAATTTACCTGGTTCGTTTTTCCGAACTCCTAAAACAGCCCCAGTGAATTAAAAAAGTTACGTCACTGCACGTTTGCGCATTTTATTAGTATTTCTAAAAGACAAAGCCACTACTCACCAAACGCCGACACATGGGATTCATTTCGTGCCCAGTATGAACAAAATATATACCATTTAAGACCATGGGCCCAGAAACGCGCTCATGAATTGACTCACTCAGACTGAAAATATCACGTGGTCTAAGCGCCATTAGAAGTATTTTTTTTTTTCACTTCCCCAACTCGATATTTACCCTGACATTGCAGATGGGCTACAAATCCAACACTCCGTTTATCTTTCCATATACAAGCTCAACGGTTGCACTGTAAAAAAAAATTGCCTAACTCCAATGTAGTTGAAATCTACGTAATGCGAAGGCTGGCACGAATCGTTGAAGCACAGGATGCCGAAGCCCATCGAGCTGGTGAGGTTATAGCGGCCCGATGTGAACTCTGTCTTTGTCCTATTGCCTCCGGTTTTTAAGGCCAAACGCTACGACGTTCTACTTTGGTTAAATTGTTTGTAAATGAGCAGTATAATACCACTAAAGCAATCTTGGCATCACCGCAGGTCAAGTAATTGCATGGTTTATTCGATAGCAGCCTTCAAATAGCACGTAATCGAACGATGCGTGCACAGGTGGCTGTCACTGTGACCTAAGTCGTAGCACGCTACCTCAGAGATATATCAGTGCTCCACTGGGGCTCCCTTATCTCGGACGTAATGACAGGAGGCGTGCCCTCCAGGTAATGGGCGTCCCTTCTTGTGAGTGGCATTAACGCCGTTTTTTCAGCTTCGGTATAAAAAAAAGCTATTTTGGCGAATCTTTTCGGACGCCGCCGCTTGCATTTTAAACGCCAACTTTTTCACGCAGGCTCCTCTTTATCTATAATGTATTAAATTAGGCATTCTATGCTGCCCAAATTTTTTGGGCTGCATTGTGAGTGAGCGAACGAAAGTACGAATGAACAAGCAAACGAATGAGCATCGTGCGGGGGACCTTTTCTAGCGTGAGGTAGCCTCGCACTGAGGCTTGAAACAACCGCACGACTTAATGGTTCAGGGCTCTACCTCACAATGTGCTTTTTCTTCCTCAAGCATACGACATGACTGCTGCCTCTCGCCGTTTAAGACTCCACGCATCTGCGTACGTAGCTTCTAAATTCCTCTATGTATACAAAAAACAGTTATGGGGCATTCCGCCACGTGGTTTTGTGTAACTAATTCACACTGACAGACATGCAAGTTACAGACAGTATGCTCGGTTAAAACTGCTTTCCCAGTGAAACGCGACCCCCAAGGGTCGCAACGCGGCGAAGACAAACGAAGAGCAACTACAATCAAGGCTGCACGAAGCTATCCACAGCAGCAAATGGCGCATGCTAACCATGGCAAGCATACAAGCGAGCAGAAACACACAAATACCAAAGCCTGACATATAGTAAGGACAAAGGTTGCGGCAGACAAACGGCAAATATCTGCGCACGACGAGTACTGGCATGCAACACCAGCCAAACGACACGGAGACGGGAAAGCACAACTCTTGCTGGCTTCCGTTGTTCAGTTCAGATTTTTTACATCAAATGGACGGAACTTCAACGTGGTACAAAAAGTACAACAATAAGCTTTTTGTTAAGCAAGTGGTCCCTTCTGGCCGCCTCGGAAAAGAAGCTTGAAATCCTGCAATGAGATCAGCTATCTGCTGTTTTCCAATAAAAAGGTATTTGGAATATGAATATGAATAATTCCTACCTCGTGATCTACTTAACCTACGGCTGCGTTGTAAAAGCCATCCCGAAGCAGTCGCCCAATCATCACATCTTTCCTATTTTTACTAAATTTCAAGAACATTTTGTGCGAATGTGTTGCATCGATTCTTTCCTTAAGTAAACCTAGGTAAACTACGCAATCCTCATAAGCCCCTAGGGCAGTTCCTTCAAAGGAGGCTCATTCCAAATATCTTATCTATGCAAACCTTGGACATCTAACTTCCCCCGTTTCAATATACTGAAATGGCGGAAGCCCTGCGAACATTCAAAAAGTACTTTCTGCTTTCAAAAAGAGTACTGCAATTTTCGGTCTTTTGGTATTTTTGATGCTCGTATAATTCTTCGAGTCAAGCATCCATAAGTTAGTCTTACTTTCCTCACGCATACAATGACTCTTTAAACAAAACTTTCCTTTGCCGCTGTTAACGCGATTTTTTTTTCACTGCCGTGTCATTATCCTCGAATTACATTTCAGCAGTGATATCATGAGAAGCCAACAAACATTATGACTTATCACATTGCTAATGAACATAGGCGGCATCGTCATCTTCGGGATGTTAGATTTAAATGGTTAGTAGAGTGACGTCACGTCCGGTTGTTGTCGGTCGCGACTTGTTGTAAAGGGAGAGATTTGAAAGAGAATGAGCGCTGTCGCCTGACGTCTGTAAGCGTGGTACCTAAGACGAGGGGACAAGAGCAGGAAAATGAGAAGGCGGGGAGAAAAGAAAAGAAAGTAAAAGAGAAAAAAAACCTCACCTCTCGTTTTTATTTTTTCCACTCGTTGCCTTTTGTTGTGTTTCCTTTTCTTTCTTTTCTTTTCTCCCCGCCTTCTCACTCTCCCGCTCTTGTCGACTCGTCTTAGGGACCATGCTTACAGACGTCAGGCGACAGCGCTGATTCTCTTGGAAATCTCTCCCTTTACAACCAATCGCCACCGACAACAACCGCACGTGACATCACTACTAACTCTTAAAACTTACATGCCGAGGAGGACGAGATCGCCTTTGACGAAAATAGGTCCTCCTGTCGAAACGGCGGCCATCCTTTTTGAAGTACCTTATCCATTTTTATAACTTTTATATTACAGTGCGACGTTCCCTCTGTCAGCGCCTTTCTTGATTTAAGACTTGAAAAGTGACATTGTTCTGACTTCACAGCTTCAACGGGGACAGCGTGGTGTAGAGGCACTAGGCATCACATGATCTATAAAACTGAATGTAACTTCATGCATTTTCAGGATTGCGACCCTCAGCTAGCGAATAAGGATTGCGGAGGCCACTGCAAATGTCAAGTCAAGTATGCACAAGGGCGCTCCGGCGATGCATACAAGTGCTCGGGTTGAAAGAAATTAAGATCCATAATACTTTTTTCACTGAGAACCTACAACAAAGAAATAAAGTGTGTTTTCCTACTAATACATCCATGGTGAGAATGTGATTTAGTTAAAAAGCACCAGTTCTCAAATACTTTTTGTACAGGTACTACGAAACATTTACACCTAAGAAAAATCTATGCATATTGCGAGTCACTAATGTAATAAAACTGAGATACGTAACTATGACAAGGTAGCCATCCTTGTTGACTCTCACTTCTTCCTCCTCTTCTTCTTGTCCCTTACACTCCCCCTCTTTTAAGCCTCACCCCTCCTGGGGTGATACGGAAGGACGTTGTTTACAGCTGCAACCACTAATTGTCCGCTGTTCATATACCCAACAGTCTTGAGTACGCATTGCTGCACACATGTTTTCACCACCTGGAAGGGATCAAGATTTTTTCGTGGGTTCCTGGTAGTCCCTTTCAGACAAGAACAATGTCGTTTAACTTGATTTCATGCATATGTCCCCGTAGCCTCTTGTCGAACTGGCGTTTCATCGGCTGCGCGATACCTGCTGCGCTCCTCGGTGGTTTTGATTCGTTCAGTTAGCTGAAGTTTGTCGGAAATTCCAAGCTCCTGGTCGGCGGACAGTTTCGGCACTTCGCCATACGCTGCTAAATGGCGGTTACATCCAAGGCTTGTGGTATGTGTCCGGTTATGGTGCGCAGCCGGCTGCTTCTAGGCAGCACTTCCATCCTCCTCGGAAATTTGGGTACATGGACATAAACTGCTTTATATCTGCATTATAAGTGTTTTATATAAACTGCTTTATATCATTATAACTCTCTCCGCCAATCCATTGGCGTGGGTGCGATACGGAAAGCAGCGCCACAGCACAACCCCGCGACTATCTGAACACTGCTGAAACTTCTTGGTCATGAATGCGCGTCCTTTGTTAGAAACTATGACTTTGAAATTCGAAAACATCTCTCTCTGAAGAAGCGCAATAACATTATCTGTATCTTCTTTTCTAGGGCGTGCAGCTACCATTCGCGTGCATTGGTCGATTGCCACAAGAAATAACTGCGTTTGGCGCACACCTTCGCTCTTCTTTTTCAACTCGGCAACGTCCACATGCCGAGGTGCGTCTGAGCGACGTGGTAATACGAGCGCGTCCGGCCGTGGCCGGTACTTTGCCTTATTGACCTGGCACAAGTGAAATGACCGAACATATTTGTCTATGTCTCACCTCTTATTCTTCCACGTGAACCTTCGCAGAAGGTTATTATAACTTCGCCAGAAACCATGATGACCACCATAGTCAGGAGTGTCATGGTACATGTGGAGCACTTTTGGAACGAAAGTCTCCGGCATCACGAACCTTCCATTGGCAAGTGTAGACTTTCGGATCCTTCCCATAGTTTTGTCATGTTTAACATTTCATGTGTAACTTCAACCGCCAGTCTAGATAACGCATCTGCATCCGTCAACCCGCTGCCTGCCCGGTGGAAGACCTCAGAATTATACTGCTGGAGTTCGTTTATCCAGTGCACCAGCTTTCCTCTTGGCTCCGACAGACTGTGGAGATAGGTCAGAGCCTGATGGTCCGCATGCAGTTTGAATTTTCTGCCGTCTATGTACGATCTAAAGTGTCGTTCTGCCATGAGAACGGCAAGGGCCTCCTTCTCCGTCGTACCCTACGACGAATAGTACCCTACGACACGGAGTTGTCGATTTAGTGGAGAACTGCAGTCCCTCTGATACAACACTGCCCCTGTACCATAATGTGATGCGTCTGTGTTAATTTCGAACGGCAGGCTGAAGTCAGGTAGAGTTAGTACTGGGTCAGACGAGATGCGAGGCACTATTTCTTGATAGGCTGCTTCACTATTACCGGCCCAAATAAAAGGAACATCCTTTTTTGCCAACTCGGTCAGGCACTTTGTCATGTTTGCAAAATCCTTTAAGAAAGCCCTGAAGTGGCCTGCTAGTCCAAGGAAAACTCGCAGCGAATGAAGGTCGTGCGGCTTCTCAAGTGTGGAAATCCGATGTACAGACTCTTGCTTGGTACTTTTGGTAGCACCGTCGAACACTGTAGCGAGAAAAAGGACCTTCGGCTGAAAGAAATCTCTTTTTTTCGTTTATCTTCTGATCGGCATTGCTGAATGCTTGTAAGATATTCGCCAGGCTTTCGGTGTACTCCTGCTCAGACCTAGAATACGCTATGATGTCATCAATTTTTTTTAATATTGTTCATCGTCTTCTGGAACCATGCGGGGGAGTTCCTCCCGCCAAAAGATAGCCTGTTATATACGTATATATCGAATAGTGCCCCGAAGGTGGAAAGCTTTTTAGTTTCCTCTGACTGTGGCACTTGCCAGAAGCCTTTGCACAGGTCCAAGCGAGAAAAGATCTTACAGCCCCCGGTATCATTGATAATTTCTTCGATAAGTGGTATTGGAAAGTGAAATAAGTCAGTCTGTTGACCTGCTTATAATAACTACAGACACGAGATCTGCCATCTCCTTTAGCAGCAATAGTGATCGGAGAAGCGAAGGCAGAGGCTGATGGATTACCTCGCGTCGAGCATCTTCTGTAGTTCTTCCTTCAACCAATGCTTCTTCTCTCGCGACCAATTGTAAGCCTTGCGTTTCACTACAGTCTTGCCGCGAAGTTCAAATGGTACTTCGAACTTTGATTTGGCCTTCAGATAGCCCCCGACGCATATTAGCTCTGGATACAGCTTGATAACGTCCGCCGGTGTAGTGGGCTTCCGTTGATGTTCTGCAAGTGAAACCGAAGGCATTTGGCGGTCATCTCGAGTAGTGACTTCCCCATCCCAGTAGAGGTTAAGTCGTAGCTGTTGCATGACTTGGCGAGACAAGAACAGCTGATATTTTACTCCATTGAGTACGAGAGCCTCAGTTAAGGTGATTTTTCCTTTATACGTGACCAACACTTCCACCCACTCATTATACGTCTGTTTCTTGCCGTCGTAACCATACACTTTCACAGGATAATCTTCCACGATGCTTAGGTCCGGAATTTCGCTCGCGTTTACAACTGTTATCGAAGCTCCACTATCTACTAAAGTTTTGACGTCCCTCTCATTTGCTTGCCCATAAATGTACACAAGCTTGGCACGATGAGTAAGAAAGATGGTCTCTTTAAATGGGAGAGAGTGACCTCCCTATATAAACGTGTTCCCGTTCTTACACAGCAGTGGTTCAGCTTCATTGGATGAAGTACTGTAGCCTTTAGAAGCACTCTCTTGATGCTGCAAAGTGCATATATGTTTCATATTTTTAAGCAATGTATCAACACTATGTGGAGTACGTAATTGTACCTCGCGCTGCATGCTCTTCGGTAATCCTAGTATAATCAGAAGTACGAATGACGAGTCTGATAACATAGTCAGATATATGTAGCAGCCTTCTGTTCTCAAAAAAGTGTTCTACCAGAGTGCCGGAATTATTTTTGAACGTTATAGCGTTGTCCCAGCTCTGGAGCTTATTGTCCGAGAAAGACGTGAAAAAACTTTCTCTCCACTCAACGCACGGCCGGGCGCTCATTGGGTGACTCGGAAGTCATGCCAGGTTTTTGCTATGCCTCCTAGGTACAAGCACATATTCATAAGCTTGTCAAGGTCATGCCGCCAACCATTTTGGTCGCACGCACACTCATAAAAACTCAGCCAAGCTTGTGCGTTTGCAGGTGACGAACCGTCGTAGATATCCGGTTTTACTGGTTCCAACGACGGGCTCCGAGAATGCTGGAGAACGATTTTCGTCACGAGCTCTAGTATTTGTTGCTGATGTTCACTGTTTCTCCGCTCGAGTTCCATTATATGATGAAAAATGTTTTGCGCTCTCTCATATATTCGGCCTTGTTCCCTCATGCTGGTCGTACACGGTTACGTTGTATCGCAGATAGCAAAAGGTCGCTCGTGAGCCTTTTGAACAAAGGATCAGTGCTCACCCGCAACAGTGAACCATCCTCCTCGGAAAAGGGTTGCCACGCTCGTGTGTCTGTCAACGTCCGCGCAGATTTCCATACCGTCCAAGCACATGGTCCTCGGGGAAACGAAGCGGATGAGGTGCTCAACACAGGTTCAAATCCTGTCCTTGACTGCGCCAAATTTCTAATAAAACTGGGATACGTCAATATGACAAGGTAGCCGTCCTTGTTTAATCTCATTTCTTCCTTCACTTCTTCTTCTCCCTTAGAACTTTCGGAAACTTTATCTCCACCTCTCTTAACTACAATCATCGCCGCGTCCGACCTTGGCTGAAAATAAATATTTATTCGGACCTAATACACATGCACAAAAGAGTACCTATAACGGGGAGAAATAGTGGCCCGAGTAAAAGACTGCAGTATTGCTTCTTCATGCAAATTTTAGAGAATAACAATATTCTTAAACAGCAAGACGACAACACATAAAAATTTTTATAGTAACAATACCAGCATTTTACGTATTGATACAAAATAATATTCCTGCGCGTACTTAAACACGAATATTTTTTCATTGAAGCAAATCACGGCGCACTATAAGGTAAGACTCTCTGAAACTGTTCTATTCCGTGTCTGCAATAAGCCGTCTACGACTGGTCAAAATTTTTCGGGCCGCCCACATTTCCATTGTCTGTCACGGGACGCCAAGAAAATAAGAAAATCGCCAGAACGGCTGAAACGATATGACGTGTACAGACTCATTATGCATAATTAGACCAAACAAACAAAATATTACTTCCATTTCCACATAAAAGCTTTCGTGCTGCGCCCTCTTCTCCTTCCTGTCAAGCGACACCGCAAGACCACAAAAAGTCACCACGTCAAGGGGATGTGTACACGTTACAGATGCATTAATACGCTGCACAAAACTGAACTTTCTTTTTCGGAATAGCCGGAGACTTCCCCTTTTTCAAATTAATATGAAATGGAATCCCGCCGAATGCTCTGGCACTGGCTACTCGGAGGTGCTCAGAGAAACTGGTTTATTTCTGCATAGTAGATATTTTTGCGTTGCAGTATAACATTGTCCAACCCTTTCTCAGCCAACTTTTCTTAGCTGAGGGTCCGTTTCGAGGGGCATTTTTACCATTCCATTGCATGCCGCCTTGATTTTATACCAGACACCAAAAGTTACGCAAGGAAAAGAGGACCAGTCGCCGACGCCAACACATCCCTCCTCATCGGAATACCTATATTCATTGCGCTAACCAGACCTCACTAAAATCTTCTCCACTCCTGCTTGCTCCTCGCCTCTGGTCATCCAACTAGAAAAGAAATACCTGTCATGATAGGTAGTGCTATTCGGTTAGAAAGCAAAGTCACCTCCCATAAACGAGGAGAGGATTTCATTGGCATGCTGAAACAACGCTGCGGGTCATCTCCCGATGCTTGCGTCGGCGATTACGTAAGTCTGACGTCAAGAGATTGCTATCAAGACAGATTAGAATATTTGTACGGTATAAGGCACATGGTATATGGCTCAAGGTATCTCCAAGTAGATACACTATTTAAGCAGGATTTCAGAAGTTATATATGTAATACATATTACAATATTACACATTATAAAATGAGTCACATTGGAAATCATGTAGGGCGCGTTTCATTGATGACACAATAAATGAAAATATATTATTATAATGAAGTGTATTATTAATATAAATAACACAATTGAATAAAACAAAGCCTAATTTTGTGGCTAGGAGGTTTACTTTCTGCGTTAGGAATTTAAAAAAATATATTTAAGAAAAAAGGACCTGTAGCATTTCAAAAAAAAAAAGTTCTTGCATGCAAATGGGTTGTACAAGTTTACTTATTTTATGCGTTCCAAAGCAAATACGTAACCATTCAATTTCACTAGATGAGTAATACAGAGTATGATAAGCTGACAGTAAAAATCAGTATCTTCTAGTTATAATGCAAATGATTAGATTCTTGGCGTGGTAAATTGGAGGAAGATGAAAGTAATAGGTTGTGCTCAAGGGCTCCAGGAAGGCATACACGAAGTTAGGTGGCTATTCATCTGCGTGTAATATATGGTTATTATAGAGTAGTTAAAGTCTAGATTAGCGCCTAATTCAGTAAGAAGTTTATCTTTTGACTTGCTCTTTGATTTGCACGTTATATATTAAGCGGTATCGATCTCTACCTCAAGGAACTAGCAAAGCTTGCATAAATAAATAGCATGCGTAATAATAAAGAGATCTAGTCAGGCAGTGGTAGTGACGATGCAGTGACGATGATGAAGCTACAACGCTATCCAAAAAATTGCTAATAAATAAAATTTATGTGCGCGAAAACTTGCGCCCAAACATGTGTAACGTTGTAGTGGCACGATAGCTACGCGCAGCGTCGGTGATTAAGGTATCACAGATTAATTGGCTGCTGGCCGTCCACGCTTTAGGACGTAGACAGTTTTCGAACAAACGTGTAATGAATTGCGAATATTTGAAAATGAACAGAAAATTGTGCTTTGAAGATATAGTCAGATTGGACGACATCATCATCCGCTCGAGAACACGCTAGGCGCAACAATTTGCGCCCACAACTCAGGATAGGAAACATGCACGATAAGGCTAAACTGCAGCGACGAGGAAAGCCAGAAAAAGACACACCTCCCACCACATAACCTTTTCTTTATTTGCCAACCCGAAGCCTAGACCATGACTGTCTTAGACTCAAAAATCAATGAAAATAAAATAGTTGTCGTATATTTATGTTCATATAGATGCAGTCTGTAGGCGCAGTGATGGCACGACATATCAAACAGAATAGCATTGTACAATATATTGTTAAAACTAGCTGCTTCGTATTTGACTCAGGGATGTACGTCACTTATAGAACATTGAATCCCATACAGGCCGTTTCAGCTAGCTCACGCCAAGCCGTAGAAAATGCACATGTGTCCACCAATTCAATATTATTTGCTCCCCTATTGCTAAAGCCTAATTATTTTTTATTTTGAGTGGAAATCAACAACTAACAATAATAAGTAAACAGCATTTACACTACTGCGGTAAATCTAAAATCCTGTAGAGCCTATTAAAAATGTTCAAGTACTTCTATGAATGCGGCTGCTGTGGTTTTTATTTTTCAACGCTGCAAAGGAACATCCCGATATTGCACACAGCAACAATAGTGCCCTCCAACATGCCACGATCCCGTGATCATTACTGCGCGCCAACCGAACACATGAATAGACTTTGGGTAACGACGATCTATCAAGGACAACTGTCTTGCTTTCGATGTTTGCCTAGTTATCTTGCCTGTATATAAAGGAAATGAAGAGCAATATAAAATAAATGACATATGTCAATGTTTGAAGGCTTGCGAGCTATAGACTTTCTACAAAAACGTACCCGTAGACGCCGCCATATTTGGCCCCGTGACAGTGCCCACTGAGTGCCATCAGATCGGCGGTTGCTGGCTTGTTTACAATGGTCATGGCAGCCTCAGGCACAGCTTCGACCAGCGCTATTTTACCAATTAAAGTGAACAGTCAGTAGATAGATGACAGAAGACTTTGTCCATAGGTTCGAACGAAATGTAAGTATATCTTTTGTTTATACATACTCCCTGCACCGCAATTTTATTTTGCACAGTCTTACATGCCGAAGGCGACGAGTATTGCTGCCTAATGCTTGGTTTTACCAGTTATATTGCAGTCTTTACAGCGCTATATTAGAACGCTGGCTTGGCCGCAGGCCTGTCGTTGCCGTTAGCCGTAAGTGCAACAACTTCGTCCTGGGTTAGGCATGTGTGCGCGTGCAGAAATTGGCGGTTTGGGACCTGCTCCGACCATAGTGCTTGGTTCCAACCACGCCAATCTTGTCGGCAGAGCGGATCATATAACCTGCGCATGCTTTTCGTATTATTACAGCGCAGATCAATATGTATTCGCCTACGCGTGAACTAAAATGCCACAAGTCGACGAGGGGTCAGTGACCTGCTCTTTGATTCCTGGCGCCGGAAGAAAACTCCCGGATGCCGATTATTATTCCACAGTTTGCATAGCTGCTATAGAAAGCAGAAGTTGCCGGAATATGTCAGTAGCATTTGTGTGGGGAGGACGTCGCTCTGACTCGCAAACATATCGAAGTTTGACATTCCCTGATATCTTGCGCTAGCGATGACGGTTATGCTATGTTGTTTCTGCGGGTGGTGTTAGCTTGTATTTTCCGGAATTCGGTCAACATGCGCGGGGCTGACAAGAGCAGAGAGCGAGCTACCAATGGCGCCACAGTTCTAATTCACTCAAAGTGAAGCTCTAGAAGCTGTTGTCTCTGTGATGCCAATTCAGCATAATAATTGTTTCCATGCAATATAATACCTACTGTCACATTTTGTATCACAACTGTGTGCTGTTACCACAGTACAACTGGCTACCATTTAGGTACTTTTCAGATGCCTAGCTAAATTTCTACACTTCCATGTGTTCTCTCTCTTATGACCGGTAATTTGTGCGTGAGGTGCACAAAATAGATTTTCGCATGGCCACAGTAAAATATTGTGCATGTCCGTCCACATGACTGTCACAATATCTAAGTAAAATAAACGTTCCTTGTGCAATTATTGTGTGATTTCAGCTTTTCAAGCAAAAATGTAGTAATTGGTGTTAGTCATAGGGAAAATATACCGGCCTTTGACAAGAAGTGGTGCTCGAGTCCGGCATTGCGGTTTATATGTAGAGGAAGCATGTATAATTTAGAGACACAGAGAAAACCTTTTATTGGCCTAAACGATTTACGTGCAGTGGTCAGAGCCCCTTTAGTTCAAAGCCCTGCTGGCCTCGGCCGCCCGCTTGACTTGTCTTATGAAGGACTGTTGTCCCGCCAGGTCCGAGCTGCTTAGCTGTGCCTCCCATTGCTCCATTGAGTAGTGTGTTTTATCAAACGGGCGTGATTAACAGTCCCAAGTAATGTGTTGTAGTGTTGGTATGCCACCGCACCATGGGCAGTTGGGCCTGTAGCGAGTGGGCAACATGGCATTCGGTAATTTAGGGTGGGGGAATACCCCAGTCTGAATTTTACACCAGCTGGCGCCTTCCTCTCCACTGAGTTGTCGGTGAGGAGGAGGGTATTTTTTCTGGTTGCACGCTGATGAGCGAGAATCTCCCGGACATTCGCTGGATTGGGGTCATTACAGTGGCTTACCTGGGACCGTCCCAGTCGAGTCGGCCCGGTTAATAATACCTCGGGCTAGCGAATGGGCCAGTTCGTTCCCCTCAAGGCCTGTATGGCCGGGACACCATAGGATCCGGTGATGGTCGAATTTCGTCAGTATTATTGAGTGACATGTTTTGGTCACGTGGCCCCTGAGAAAAGGGCGACATGCTTCTTGTGAGTCTGTTATTATGTTGACGCTCTTTTACGTGTGTTCCGCGTGAGCGAGGGCCATTGCCACGGCGCAATTTTCTGCAGCCGCCGGAGTACCTGCCTTGACGGATGGCGTAAATGGTTGCTGTGCTTTCCTGCCGACGATTGCCACTGCGTACCTACTGAATTACGAACTCCACATACTGTTGATGAGTTGTTCACAAATATGAAATATTTATGCACTTTGCAGCATCAAGAGAGTGCTTCTAACGGCTGCCGTGCTGATAATGATGAATAGACAGGCAAGGGAATGAGTTCAAGATCGCCAGTCAGCCTCAAGAGGCTGTGAAGGAGTACGTTTACCTAGGTCAATTAATCATAGGGAACCCTGAGCACGAGAAGGAAATTCATAAAATAAAAATGGGTTGGATCGCATGCGGCAGACATTATCAGCTCGTGACTGGAAGCTTAGCATTATCTTTGAAAAAGAAGGTGTACAAACAGTGAATTTTACTAGTGCTGACATATTGGGCATGGACTACGATACTGACAAAGAAGCTTGAGAACAATTTAAGGAGTGCGCAAAGAGCGATGAAACGATGATTGCTAGGTATAACCATAAGAGACACAAAGAGAGTGGTTTGGATCAGAGACCAAATAGGCATAGCCGATATATTAATTGACATTAAGGAAAAAAATGCAGCTGGGCAGGTTATATAATGCACCGCTTAGATAGCCGTTGGACCATTAGCGTTACACAATGGGTACAGAATGAGTACCCTGCCCCGTTTGGGCTTCGACGTTGCGCACATTTGCGGCGTCTGTTTGCATGTCTAGCGTTTGCGCTTTCCCTGTGGCACAGCACGCGTCACACCATCGAACGATGCTTGTCTACCCAAGCTAAATCACCAGGCTAGCCACCAACCTCGGCACAGCCGTGATACTTGGTTCAACGATTATTGTATACCTAAGTATAATGTTTACAGCTAACTCAAAGGTTAACCAAGTCAAAACAAGATTAATCAGGCTAAACCAAGCTTACGCTTTGGATATCCAGGATTAGCTGAGCTAAGCCGCAGCCTGTTTTTTTTCTTTCCTCTGTGAAGGCAAAGCAGCGCTTCCCCATTCGTCGCCACGACACACAGTAGCTCGGCCAATGCTGTAGCTCCACAGCATATTCTTGGAAATGGCGCGCTCTTGGAAATGGCAAATAAGGCTTCAGCGTACTAGAAGTTACACCTTGAGTGATATTGTGAACATACATTAGGAAGAACTCGGAAGTATTTATTTTGTAACTGGAATAAAAGCAGGAACAGCGCAACACAGGACAAGCGAGTAAACAGGACAGAGCGCTGACTAGCAACCAAATGCTTTATTTGCAAAAGCTGCCTATAAAGACATTATAAACATAAGAACATAACGCATATAAGCATAGCATATACATAAGCATATAACATAATCTACAAGCAATGACATTATAAAGACATATAGACATTAAACTAGGGGCCCTATAACGTAAAACTATTCCAATATGTTCTTATTCCAATCTCCTGACGTCATATTTGCGTAAACACCGACGCAAACATCGGGCGGTCATCCACTGTGTTGTCTCAAAAGACCAATCAAACGCTCTCCTCGTTCATAGGAGGTCCCTTTTGTTTGCTTGAAAGAATAACAACATCGCCTACACTGAGCGGCTTGCCTTACCTAATTGGCTGACAAGAGGCGAGGAGCACACTCAAAGAAAGAGAGATTCGATGGGGCCGAACCGCTGCACTGAAAATCGATAACTGGATGAAAGGGGTGGCGCCGGCGTCTGCGACTGGTCTGCTTTCCTGTGCTTATGTTGCGGTGTCTAGCCGAAAATTGCGACGGCATGCAATGGAAGGTTAAGAATTCCACTAAAAAGGATCCTCAGCAAAGAAACGTTTGCTGAGCGAGGTCGTAAACGTGCCGAAAGCGCTCGAAAACGTTACAATGCCACACAAAAAATTTATTATACGCAAATAAACCCACGCTCTCCGGCAGGTGCGATTAGCGAGTGCCTGAGCGAACGGCGGCGGCCATCTTTTATTCCTTTCGGAACGGGCAATAACCGTTCCTGCGGTTATTGAGAACAAAAATCAGTTTTGTTCGGCATATTAATGCACCTTTAAAGCGTACACGACAGTTCTTGCGGTTTTGTGAATGCAGCCCGAAAACTTTTTACCGATAGTGGAGGGCTCATGCCGAAATTGCGTCGAATCAGAAATAACTATCTTTCTTTTGTTCGGTCAAATCATGCATAATCAGCGACGACATGTCATATCAGATGGGGAGCTTTCGCGGTTTTCGTAACGTCGCGTAAGCGACAGGGGAAGTAGGGGCAGTCCAAAAAAGTTTTTGACCAATCGCGGAGGATTGATTGCAGAAATGGAATGAAAAATTTGGAATAGTTTTCATAGCGCCCTAGTTTGGTAGTAACTAGGCTATATCATTTGGTCATGTACAAAGGGAGAGGGGATCTCGCATTGTTTTCATAATTTGCCTGGATGTTTTCTCTTGAGTGCCCGGATTACGGCTCTGCGTTTTGGCTCACGGTTACTTGAAGATCACCGACAAGAGGAGCTAAAGCATTTCATGCTTAAAAAACTGAGTTCCGTGGAAGGTAGCCATATGCGTTGTTGTTGATCCCGATGTTTCTTTTTCTGGACTTGTCTATACATTTCTATTTTCTCTGTTTCCTGTTTTTGATCGTTTCGTTTCATCAACCGCTCGTTCTTATCATACTTTCTTGCAGTATTACTCTCTGCTAACGTTTATATCTCACTGAAGCTTTGCAATCAACCTTATAATTAGTTAGAACTTAACGTACCCTGTTGTAAACTGCTTTGTATCATAAGCTCCTGCAACATTGCAGAAATAAGAAATCTTACAACCCACACAGAAGCATCATAAGGTCCATTGACATGACTTGTTACAGTCTAAAATATTAACAATAGCCTGACTGCAAACGGCACCATAGAACGCATAGAACGAACAAGAAAACTGAGATGATATAACAAGTGAAAATGTTATGAACATGCCGAGTAAATGCGCGCAGACAAGCAATAAATCGGACATACACAAACAGAAGACGCAAACCCTAATTTGTTTTTCCCGACAGAAAACGCATCCATCTCTAATGCAGGACATGCTGACAAAATATTCTCCGAGTGTTGCTAGATCTGCACCTTCCATCATTTCTAGCTTCTTGGGCTGGCAGCTTCTAGCTGCTTCCCCAACAAGAGCACGGGACGCAAGACAACTGAGCCGACGGCAGGCATGTCTTTTAGAATGCTATGACGCCAAGTGCTCATTTCTAGACAAGTGACGGTAGGTGCATGAAAATTTGATGTGTCGATTTCATATATATATATATATATATATATATATATATATATATATATATATATATATTCAAGAAGTATTTAACTACCGTTTTCAAAACGGTTCGTCGTCTCTTTCCTACATCATCATCATCATCGTCATCATCATCACCATCAGCCTAGTTACGCCCACTGCAGGGCAAAGGCCTCTCCCATACTTCTCCCAACTACCCCGGTCATGTACTAATTGTGGCCATGTTGTCCCTGCAAACATCTTAATGTCATCCGCCCACCTAACTTTCTGCCGCCCCCTACTACGCTTCCCTTCCCTTGCTATCCAGTCCGTAACCCTTAATGACCATCGGTTATCTTCCCTCCTCATTACATGTCCGGCCCATGCCCATTTCTTTTTCTTGATTTCAACTAAGATGTCATTTACCCGCGTTTGTTCCCTCACCCAATCTGCTCTTTTCTTATCCCTTAACGTTACACCTATCATTCTTCTTTCCATAGCTCGTTGCGTCGTCCTCAATTTCAGCCGAACCCTTTTCGTAAGCCTCCAGGTTTCTGCCCCGTAGGTGAGTACCGGTAAGACACAGCTGTTACACACTTTCCTCTTGAGGGATAGTGGCAACCTGCTGTTCATGATTTGAGAATACCTGCCAAACGCACCCCAGCCCATTCTTATTCTTCTGGTTATTTCAGTCTCATGATCCGGAGCCGTGGTCACTACCTGCCCTAAGTAGGTGTATTCCCTTACCACTTCCAGTGCCTCGCTACCTATCGTAAACTGCTGTTCTCTTCCGAGACTGTTAAACATTACTTTAGTTTTCTGTAGATTAATTTTCAGACCCACCCTTCTGCTTTGCCTCTCCAGGTCAGTGAGCATGCATTGCAATTGGTCTCCTGAGTTACTAAGCAAGGCAATATCATCAGCGAATCGCAAGTTGCTAAGGTATTCTCCATCAACTTTTATCCCCAATTCTTCCCACTCCAGGTCTCTGAATACCTCCTGTAAACATGCTGTGAATAGCGTTGGAGATATCGTATCTCCCTGTCTGACGCCTTTCTTTATTTGAGATTTTGTTGCTTTCTTTGTGGAGGATTACGGTGGCTGTGGAACCGCTATAGATAGCTTCCAGTATCTTTACATATACTGGAGGCTTGTCGAAACTGGAGACTGGAGGCTCCAGTTTCCATATACTGGAAACTGGAGGCTTGTCGAAAGATAAACTGTGTCTGGGTACCATTTGTGCTTTCATCTTGGGGTGTCGCCTAAGCTCGTGAAGATCCCGAGTTTCGCCAAACTCGGCGCATCCTGCATAGCACCCAAGGTCAGCAATATTAAGAGATGTGGCCTTTCGTCTTCAGAAATATTCCAAATTTTTTTTTCCGGCCGCAAGTGCAACTGACAATTCCAGGAATCATAAAGAAAGCTGGAGCGCCATTGCAAGCTTTGAAACAAGCAACTTTGGAGCACATTCATAACATGCACAGATTCCGGCAACATGTATACACAGATGGTTCAGTAAAACTCAACAGCTCTGCTGCTGCAGTCATCATCCCGCCACAATCTGAGGACATCAAATTAAGAACTTCATGTGTGACCACATCGAGGGGTGCAGAACTCGCGGCGCTCCGTGCTGCACTTGATTTCATTAAGCAGAAGCCACCGCAACAATGGACAGTCTTTAGTGACTCCAAGGCCGCCCTTCAATGCATACGAAGCCCAATGCGCCACGGACCCTATGAACAACTGGCCTCAGAAATTCGGCACATATATCATCAAAGCCATGACAAGGGACACAACATAATCTTTCAGTGGCTTCCAGGACATTGTAACATCAGCGGGAATGACCACGCCGACGAAGCCGCCCGATCTGCACATGAAAGTGGTCAACGAGTCTTCATTCCGCTTTCGCGAACAGACGCTGCGGCTGAGCTGCGATTGATGTCCCGTGAGTGTACCTTGCCCCTGTGGGACTCGAATGTTTTCACCATGTGTCGGTTGCGTTCGTTGTCTCCGGACATACGGATGCACCTCCCGCCTGGATTACCACGACGTGAACAGATCATGCTCTACCGTCTGTTGCTAGGCGTTGCCTTTACAAACTCATATGCTTTCCTCATAGGAATGGCCAACAGCCCCACGTGCGACACATGTAACATCGACGAGACGCTAGCACACATTATCTGTGTCTGCCCGCGGTACAGTGCTGAGAGAGAAGTGATGTGCAGAGTACTGGACCAGTTGGACAATCGTCCACTTTCAGAACTGAAAGCTTTATCCCCAATTATTCCCACTCCAGGTCTCTGAATACCTCCTGTAAACATGCTGTGAATAGCATTGGAGATATCGTATCTCCCTGTCTGACGCCTTTCTTTATTGGGATTTTGTTGCTTTTTTTGTGGAGGATTACGCTGGCTGTGGAACCGCTATAGATATCTTCCAGTATCTTTACACATGGCTCATCTACACCCTGATTCTGCAATGCCTCCATGACTACTGAGGTTTCGACTGAATCAAACGCTTTCTCGTAATAAATGAAAGCTATATATAAAGGGTGGTTATATTCCGCATATTTTTCTATCACCTGATTGATAGTGGGAATATGGTCTATTGTTGAGTAGCCTTTACGGAATCCTGCCTGGTCCTTTGGTTGACAGAAATCTAAGGTATTCCTGATTCTATTTGCGATTACCTTAGTAAATACTTTGTAGGCAACGGACAGTAAGCTGATCGGTCTATAATTTTTCAAGTCTTTGGCGTCCCCTTTCTTATGGATTAGGATTATGTTAGCGTTCTTCCAAGATTCCGGTACGTTCGAGGTCATGAGGCATTGTGTATATAGGGCTGCCAATCTTTCTCCCCAGCTGCCTTCCCCCTTTGCATAGCTCCCAAGGCATTATTTACCTCTTCCGGTGTTACGTGTGGGATTTCAAGTTCCTCTAGCCTATTCTCTCTCACCTTATCGTCGTGGCTGTTACTGGTACTGTATAAATCTCTATAAAACTCTTCAGCCACTTGAACTATCTCATCCATATTAGTAACGATATTGCCGGCTTTGTCTCTTAACGCACACATCTGATTCTTGCCTGTTCCTAGTTTCTT